>NC_143486.1:1368116-2615616 GCF_027475165.1 Benincasa hispida
GCTTGAATGTAATCTTAGGAAATGCTAGCTAAAGGCCTTCTCAACCCATTCCTCCGCATACTCATTGTATCTTTCGTGTTATTAACTCCTTTCTCAAATTCCGCCGTATAAACTTTATACTTCAAACAACATACGAACCAACCCTTTGATTTATTTGTTACCGCAAAGTGTTCTAAAATTACCGTCACATACTGTTTTCCTTAGTCCCTGTGTTCGACCTTGGGCTTACCAGGAAACTCAGTAGGATTTATACTTGGATCTTGCTGAGAAAACTTGCATGCACAACGCATATTCCACCATCACATTCTACACCATTATTTCATCACATTAAACAACCATCAAGTTTTGGCGTCGTTGTCGGGGACTACGACAACACATTGTGCTAACGATAATTTTCTTGATTTTCTTCGCAACTTTCAATCTCTGGCGAATTATGACCCAGAGATTGAAAGAACGTTCCAACAAAGATTGAGAAACAACCGCCAACAACAAGAAGACAAAACTTCAAGAATGGCGAAACAATCGAAA
Source organism: Benincasa hispida (assembly GCF_027475165.1). Lineage (NCBI taxonomy): Eukaryota > Viridiplantae > Streptophyta > Magnoliopsida > Cucurbitales > Cucurbitaceae > Benincasa > Benincasa hispida. The sequence continues at coordinate 1,368,645 of NC_143486.1, forward strand.
GAGAGGGCTGCAAACTCAAATAATATAATGGCCAACCCCATCCTCCTGGTGAATGACCGCAATAGACCCATTCAAGACTATGTGTCGCCCAACCTATATGATTTGTCCCCAGGAATCATGAGGCCAGCTCTGGACAGATCGAGGTTTGAAATGAAACCGATTATGTTGCAGATGATTCAAACGGCCGGACAGTTTGGTGGAAGGCGTGCCGAGGATCTGCACGCCCATCTCCGGAGTTTTATTGAAATCTGTAACCCTTTTGTGTTCCCAAACATCTCCGCTGAGGAGGTTCGATTAACATTGTTTCCATTTTCGTTGTGTGATCAGGCACGAAAATGGGCTTATTCTTTCGAACCAGGGGAGATTCCTTCATGGGAACAAGTAGTCGAGAAGTTCATGAAGAAGTACTTCCCTCCGACGGAGAACGCTAGAAGAAGGAAGTTGATCACCAATTTTGAACAGAATATTGATGAATCACTCAGCGATGCTTGGGCGAGGTTTAAGAGGCTGGTAAGAGATTGCCCACATAACGGCTTACCAAACTGTTTACAGATGGAAATTTTCTACCATAGATTGAACCCTGCTTCGCAGACGGCTGACAACGCGGCTACGTGCTGGAGATCTGCTAGATAAAACTTACGATGAGGTCAAGAATATCTTTGATCGCATTTCTAAAAATCATGAAGACTGGAGAAAAAGCGATCAAAGATTGAGAATCAAGGACAGTGGCACGAACAATGGGGCCATCGCATCCCTTCAGAGTCAAATGACTGCGATGATGAATTTGATTCAAGGAATCGTAATCAGTAGCCAAGGAATGCACAGTGGGCAAGTTAACGCAATCAACCAGACAACCACAGGTTATGCTACTTGCGATGAAGGCCATCCAATGGAGGAATGCCCGAGAAACCACAGTCAGTCTATTTTGTGAAGAATAATCCGTTTTCCAACACGTACAACCCTAGATGGAGGAACCACCCTAACTTCGCGTGGAAAAATCAACAACAGAATTTTCAATCAGTGGCGCAAAAAGAAAGGCCACCTGGATTTTTCCTGCGAACTAATGGTCAGGCGCAAAATCCAGCCAACAGTTCGCAGACACCGCAATCTTCATCTTTGGAGAGTTTTTTGAAGCAATATATTGACAAGAATGAAACAGTGCTTCAGAATCAAGCGACGTCTATCCGCAATCTGAAAATTCATATGGGACAAATTGCGGGGGAACTCAAGAATAGACCGCAAGGGGCCCTGCCGAGTTCAACAGAACTCCCGCGCAACCCAGGGGGTATGGGAAAAGAGGAATGTCAAGTTGTGACGTTGCGTAGCAGAAAGATTGTGGCAGAGGAGAAGAAGAAGCCTAGCCGGACAGCTCCAATTGCACTAGAACCAGAGATTGCGTTGGCTCGAGGAGAAACAGAAGTAAAGGAGGCGATGGAACCAGAGAGTGTGTCCACCTCAGAGCCGAAAGAACAGGGAACCGTGAACATACAGCTGCCACCATTCCTTCAGAGGTGGACACACTCTCTGAAGTTTCACTATACCCTGCTCTATTGGAGGGTTATACATCGGTCAAGCGCTCTGCGATCTCGTGGCCAGCATCAACTTGATGCCTCTTTCAATCTTTAAGCGGCTGAATGTGGGGTAGCTGGCACCTACGACAGTGACTATCTAATTGGCTGATAGATCCCTTGTGCATCCAGAAGGGAAGGTGAAAGATGTTCTAGTTACAATCGATAAATTTATATTACCGGTAGACTTCATCATCCTGGACTATGAAGTAGTCAAGGATGTACCCATCATACTGGGACGACCATTCTTATCCACTGGTCGTGCTCAGATTGATGTGTACAAAGGAGAGATTACACTGAGCGTGAATGGACAGAAGCTGAAGTTTGACATCATCCGAGCCATGAAATATCCTGATGAAGGAAACCCCAATGAATCCGATGATCAACTGAGTTTGAATGAAGAAGAAAAGACTGAAGATGAGGATGCGACCACATCCATAGTAGCAGGAAATGCGATCACCAAAAAAAAAACCAAAGAAGATGAGATGATCACATCAACAAAAGACAAGTTGATAGTGAATGAAGAAAGAAAAATAACAAAACCATCCTTGGAACAACCACCAACAATAGAGCTGAAGACCCTTCCAAACCACCTGAAGTATGCGTTTCTGGTGCAGAATGAAGAGCTATTTATAATAATTTCCTCTGCACTTAATGAAGATCAAGAAAATGCGTTGCTGAGCATCCTGAGAAAGTATGTAAAAGCAATTTGTCGGATGCTCGCAAACATTAGAGGAATCAGCCTCGCATACTGCATGCATAGGATTCGTCTCGAGGACAATCACAAGGTATCGATCAAACATCAACGCAGACTCAATCCTGCGATGAAGAAGGTCATAAAGAAGGAGATAATTAAGTGGTTAGACGCAAAAATTATTTATCCAATAGCCAACAGCAAGTGGGTTAGCCCCGTGCAATGTATCCCCAATGCAAATGACGAATTGATACCAATGAGGACCGTCACGGGATGGCAGATTTGCATGGACTACCGCAAACTAAATGCGGTAACAAAGAAGGATCATTTCCCTTTTCCTTTTATCGACCAAATGCTATACTGCCTAGCTAGAAATGATTTATACTGCTTCTTGGATGGATATGCCGGCTATAACCAGATCATGATTGCTTCTGAAGATCAAGAGAAAACCACATTCACCTGCCCATATGGAACATTTGCGTTTCGATGCATGCCGTTCGGCCTATGCAATGCACCGAGCACTTTCCAAAGGTGTATGATGGCCATCTTTTCTGAATATCTTGAAGACTCTGTAGAAATTTTCATGGACGACTTCTCAGTGTATGGGAAAACATACGAAGTCTGTCTCGACATTCTGGAGAAGATATTGAAAAGATGTGAAGAGACGAACCTCGTGCTTAATTGGGAAATGCCACTTCATGGTGAATGAAGGTATTGTGCTTGGGCACAAGGTCTCCAAGGATGGGTTGGAGGTGGACAAGGCAAAGATTGAAGCGATTGAAAAGCTTCCATCTCTAGTGAATGTGAAGGTTGTTAGAAGCTTCTTAGGACATGCTAGGCTTTATAGACATTTATTGAAAGACTTTTCAAAGATTACACGACCACTGAGTGCGTTGCTGGAGGCAGAAAGAAAGTTCGACTTTGATGATCAATGCCGCAACACATTCATGATACTGAAGAGCACATTAACAACCGCACCTGTGTTGATCGCACCGAACTGGACACAACCCTTTGAATTGATGTACGATGCAAGCGGTTATGCGATGGGAACAGTGCTGGCGCAAAAGAAGAAAACAATGCTACATCCCATTGCATATGTGAGCAAAACCTTGAACCCTGCTCAAACAAATTACACCACCACAGAAAAAGAATTGCTTGCGGTGGTATTTGTGTTGGAAAAATTCAGAGCTTATTTGCTGGGAATTAAAGTACTCATTCACAGTGACCACTTCAACAATTCGATGACAAAGAAAGATGCGAAGCCGAGATTAATCAAATGGGTTCTCCTCCTCCAGGAATTTGATATGAAAATCATTGATCACAAGGGGATAGAGAACCAGGTTGCGGACCATTTATCCAGATTAGAACATCCAGAAGTTGACCGCAACCAGTCAGAGGTGAATGCAACTTTCCCAGATGAACAACTATTTAAAATTGAAGAATTGCCATGGCATGCGAACGTGGTCAATTTTCTGGTTTGTGAAAAATTTCCCGAAGACTATATCGCCCACCAAAAGAGGCGGCTCAGACATGAATGCAGATCATATTATTGGGATGAGCCAAATCTTTACAAGAGGGAGTCATACCAGATTTTGCACCTGTGTGTACCAGATGCTGCTCACTAACGCATATTATTACAATGTCATGACTTGCCATATGGAGGACACTTTGGAGGCCAACGCACAGCAGCGAAAGTGTTACAAAGTGGGTATTATTGGCCAACATTATTTAAGGACGCATGAGACTATGCGATGAATTGTGACCGGTGCCAACGCATGGGAAACATTTCATGGAAGCACGTGATGCCTATGAAAATCATCTTAGAGTTGGAATTGTATGATGTCTGGGGCATAGACTTCATGGGACCATTTCCACCATCGAATGGTCACAAATACATTCTGTTAGCCATCGACTACGTTTCCAAATGGGTAGAAGCGATATCGTGCGCCGCAAGCGATGCGGTGGCGGTCTCCAAGTTCTTGAAGAAAAACATCTTCACTGGTTTTGGCATGCCACGTGCCATAATAAGTGATTAAGGCTCCCACTTTGTTAATCACATCGTCAACAAGTTGCTACTCAAATATAATATCCTCTATAAACTGGCCACCGCATACCACCCACAGACAAATGGTCAAGCTGAAGTGTCCAATCGAGAAATCAAGCTGATATTAGAGAAGGTGATAAAACCTTAACGAAAAGATTGAGCAATGAAGCTGGACGATGCCCTGTGGGCATATGATAACGGGCAGAAATGCACGTTATCATAGTGCTAAATTCTTAAACAATGTTGGATTGCATTGATGAGATATGTTAAATTGCATCCATTAAGCATGAATTCTATAATATTGCGGTTGCATGCGTCCAACGCATTAGAGTAGTTTATTTTTAAATTTTTGTGCAGAATATGTGTTAACACAATGTAAAAATTGCGATCATAGGAATATATTGGTCGAGTGCAACTTCACTACAAGACTTTGCGTTGATCGTGCTCGCAAACATTCGCCTAAGAAGAATCACCACAACTTGGTCAGTGCAACATGGTGGGCGCATCCGGATGAAAGGATAATTAAGATCGATGGGACAGAAAGCTGACTGCAGTCGGATCCAAATTAAGTTGACAGCCAATAACGGTCACAAAGTACATCCAGCTTTATCGGTGACAATTATCCGGTACATCAGTCAGGAATTAAAACTGTCCCATCTGTACAACCGGGAGAGAGAAGCCGCCTTTCACCTCTGATGCCCTATAAATACCAAGTGCATTCTTCAGAGAAGGGGTTAAGCAGTCGATTAGTTGATCAGTTAACGAATTCATCAGTGCTTCTGTTCATAGTTTTCTTTTCTATTTTACGGTAGAGCAATAGAAGAGTGGTGACGCGGGAGAACGTCCAAGACAGCTCGAGAGAGAACCTTGGGGCGTAAGAGCAGAGAGCGAGCCAACACTCATGAAAGCGAGAATATCTTTAGAGCACGAGTAGAAACAGTGTAAACGCCTGGCAGCAAGAAATTGCTCCAGGCTCTTTACTATACTTGCATTGTTATTTTGTACTTCATCTCATATCTATTCAATGGAAGTTCTATTTCTACATCTGCCCACTCTCTTAATACGTGAGTAACTAAACTAGTTGAATGGATTGAGAAGAACTAAGCTAACATGACCTAGGAAGTTCATTGCTTGCGATTGTCTTGTTTTATGCTGTGCAAAATACCTTTTAGAGTTACTCGAGAGAGAATCTAAAGAAAGAACTTAATGTCTCGAAAGAGCTAGGTTAGAATCTGAACTCGAAAGAGCAAGATTAGGCTTGCATAAACAAGAGATAGGGACTTAGAGATAAGCTCTGTTTGTCAACTTACATCGCATGCATCCTAGGAATGGGAATGATATTATGTGGTCGCATATTTGTGTGAATGTCATGTTGTCATCACATAAATAGAGATAGAGGTTTATGTGTAAACCCTATAGACTTATCGCATATTTATCGCATGCGTTCTAGCCTTAGAAGTCGTAGCATTCACGCCGAGAGATGGTTTACTATTGTATGCATGTTACATGATCGCAAAGCATGAACGCATTCTAAGGAGTGTTAGCCGAAACTTTTCTCAACCCGTTCACCGCATGTTCATCGTATTTCCTGTTTACTAACTCTTTTCAAACTCTACTGCATTCATTATTTATTTTCAACAACGCAAACAACAAACCAATGCTTTATTTATTTAACTGGTTGCCGCAAGTTTTCATAAAAATCACCAACACAACTATTTTCACAAGTCCCTGTGTTCGACCTTGGACTCACTAGGAAACTCAGAAGAATTTACACTTGAATTCCACTGGGGAGACTTGAGTGCACAACATAATCCATCAACGCATATCATCCATATTTTCATTCAATAAAATAACGCATCAAGTTTTTGACGTCGTTGCCGGGGACTTCGGCAAAATAGTTGTTAATGGTAAATTTTGTGATTTCTTTGTATAACTCTCAATCTCTGGTGAACTACGACCCGGAGATTGAGAGAACATTTTGAAGGACACTACGAGACCACCAATAGCAACCACAATCCGATAAAGAAGAGATGGCAGAGCAGCTTAGAGGAGAAGCACCAAACAACAACAATGTCATGGCAAATCCGATTTTGTTGGCAAACGATCGCAATAGGCCCATTAGGGACTATGCATCGCCAAACCTCTATGATTTCTCTTCGGAAATCATGAGGCCTGCCTTAGACGGAAGTATATTTGAAATGAAACCGGTGATGCTGCAGATGATCCAGGCTGCAGGTCAATTCGGAGGAAGGCGTGGCGAGGATCCGCATGCCCACCTCCGAAGTTTTATTAAAATCTGCAATACTTGAAGAAGTTTGACTAACGTTGTTCCCATTTTCTCTCTTTGATCAAGCTAGGAAATGGGCTTATTTTCTCGAACCAGGAGAGATTATTTCTTGGGAGCAGGTGGTGGAGAAGTTTATGAAGAAGTATTTTCCACCTACCGAAAACGCAAGACGAAGAAAGCTTATTACTAATTTTGAACAATATATAGACGAATCGCTCAGAGATGCTTGGGCGAGGTTTAAAAGGTTGGTTCGAGATTGTCCGCATAATGGACTGCTAGACTGCTTGCAAATGGAAATTTTCTATCATGGTTTGAATCCTGCTTTGCAGACCGCTGCCAATGCGGTAGCAGCTGGTGGTCTGCTTGACAAAACTTACGATGAGGCGAAGAATATCCTGGACCGCATCTCCAAGAATCATGAAGATTGGAAGGAGAGTGACCAGAGATTAGACTCAAAGACTCTGACGCAAGTAACGGTGCTATTGTTTCATTACAAAACCAAATGACTGCAATGATGAATTTGATTCAAGGAATGGCGATCAGTAGCCTAACACCGCAAGGTGGGCAAATCAATGTAATAAGTCAAAACACCGCAAGGTGTGCGACTTGCGGTGATGGGCATGCGATGGAGGATTGCCCGCAAAATTCATAGTCTGTTTATTTTTTAAAGAATAACCCCTTTTCAAACACCTACAACCCTAGATGGAAAAACCACCCAATTTTTCTTGGAAGAATCAACAACAAAATTTTCAATCTGTGGTGCAAAAATAAGGGCCACCAGGATTCTTTCAACGCAGTAACGGTCAATAGAGCAACCAAGCAAGTAGCTCACAACAACCACCACAATCTTCTTCTCTAGAAAGCTTATTGAAGCAATATATAGAGAAAAACGAGACAGTGCTTCAAAGTCAGGCTACGTCCATCCGCAACCTTGAATTGAAAATGGGCCAGATTGCGAATGAGCTCAAGAGTATACCGCAAGGGGCTTTGCCAAGTTCAACCGAGCTTCCACGCAACACAGGGGGATCAGGAAAGGAGTAATGTCAGGTTGTGACATTGCGTAATGGAAAGATTATGGAAGGAGAAAAGAAGGAACAGAACAAATCAACTTCCATCGCAGCTGAGCCTGAGATTGCGGTAATGCAAGAAGAAGAAAGAGGGAATGAAGCAGTAGAACCTGAGGTGGCATCAAACTCAAAATCAAATGAAACGGAAACCGTGAAAGTCTAGTTACCACCCTTCTCTCAAAAGCTAAGGAAAAAGAAAAACGAAGAGGTACAGTACCAACGCTTTCTATCTATGTTAAAACAATTACATGTTAATATTCCTTTCAGTGAAGCGATTGAGGAAATGCATGCTTAATCCTGAAGGACATGGTAACTAAGAAGAGAGGCGCTAGAAAATTTGCCACGGTGGCACTAACACAAAGTTCCAAATCTATTATCCCACCGAAGATGAGCGATCCTAGGAGTTTCACTATTCCTTGCTCCATAGGAGAACTCTATATTGGGAAAGCCCTGTGTGACTTGGGGGCCAGCATAAATTTGATGTCGTTGTCAATCTTTCGACACTTAAATGTGGGGCAACTTATGCCCACATCCGTGACTCTCCAATTGGCTGACAGATCTCTGGTTTATTCAGAAGGAAAGGTGAAAGACGTACTGATCAAGATTGATAAATTCATTTTGGGGCGACCTTTTCTATCAACAGGTCGCGCTCAAATTGATGTGTACAAGGGAGAAATCACTTTAACCATAGACGGATAGAAGCTCAAGTTTAATATAATTCGTGCCATGAAACTTCCTGATGAGGAAGACCTGCAAGATTCTGAAGATGACCTGAATTTGATTGAAGGAGAAAAGTCTGATGAAGAATGTGAAGAAGAGGTTGCCAACGCATCCGTAGCTTCCTGCAATGCGATCGTAGCAAAAACAAACAAAGAAGAAGGATCGATCGCAATGCAAGAAGAAGAGCAGAAAGAAGAAAGAAAAATAACGCAACCTTTCTCGTGGAACCACCAATACTGGAACTGAAAACCCTACAACACATTTGAAGTATGCATTTCTGGGGCAGAATGAGAAGCTGCCAATGATAATTTCCTGTGCGCTCAACGAAGATCAAGAGAATGCGTTGATGAGCATTCTCAAGAAACATGTGCGAGTAATTGGCTGAACGCTCGCTGACATCAGAGGAATTAGTCCCGTGTACTACATGCACCACATTCATCTCGAGGACAACCACAAAGAAACTATTGAAAATCAACGCAGACTTAACCCTGCAATGAAGGAGGTAGTAAAAAAGGAGATTATCAAGTGGCTGGATGCAGGCATGATCTATCACATTGCAGATAGCACGTGGGTCAGCCCTGTGCAATGTGTGCCGAAGAAAGGCAGAATGACGGTAGTCCCCAATGAGAACAATGAATTAATACCGCAAAGAACCATCACTGGATGGCGCATTTGCATGAACTACAGCAAACTGAATGCAGGCACAAAGAAAGATCACTTCTCTTTGCCATTCATCGATCAAATGCTAGATAGATTAGTAGGGAACGATTTTTATTGCTTCTTGAATGGATATGTCGGGTATAATCAAATCATGATAGATCTTGAAGACCAAGACAAGACTACATTTACCTGCCCATATGGGACATTTGCTTTTCGCCGCATGCCGTTTGGCCTCTACAATGCGCCAAGCACATTTCAAAGGTGCATGATGGCGATCTTTTCAGATTATCTCGAGGACTCAGTAGAAATATTTATGGATGACTTCTCTGTTTATGGGAACACGTATGAAGTTTGCCTAGCCAATTTGGAGAAAATTCTAAAGATATGTGAAGAGAAGAATTTGGTGCTCAATTGGGAAAAATGTCACTTCATGGTGAAAGAGGGTATAGTGTTGGGACACAAAGTCTCCCGAGAAGGGTTGGAAGTGGACAAAGCAAAGATCGATGCAATTGACAAGCTTCCACCTCCAACCAATGTGAAGGCTTTGCGAAGCTTCTTGGGGCATGCTGGATTCTATAGATGTTTCGTCAAGGACTTTTCTAAAATAGCACGACCACTGAGTGCATTGTTAGAGGCAAGCAGAAAGTTTGAATTTGACAACAATTGCCTCAACGCAATCCGAATTTTAAAAGATATGCTGATTACTGCAGCCATCTTGATTGCGCCGGATTGGACACTGTCGTTCGAAATCAGGTGCGACACAAGCGGGTATGTGATGGGAGCCGCATTAGTGCAAAAGAAGAAAACTATTTTGCATCCCCATCACATATGCAAGTAAAACTCTGAACCCTGCCCAAATTAATTATACCACCACTGAAAAAGAACTCCTGGTTGTGATTTTTGTGTTGGAAAAATTCCGGGCATATCTACTGGGAACTAAGGTACTCATTCACACTAATCACTCGGCAATCAAATATTTGATGACAATGAAAGACGCAAAGTTGAGGTTGATCAAATGGGTTCTCCTCCTTCAAGAATTTGATATCGTGATAATTGATCGGAAGGGGACAGAGAATCAAGTTGTGGATCACTTGTCCAGACTGGAAAATCCCGAGGTTGACTGCAATGAATCTGAAGTGAGTGCTATGCTTCTGGATGAGCAGCTGTTTCACATAGAAAAACTGCCCTGGTATGCGAACATTGTTAATTATTTGGTTTGTGAACAGTTTCCTGAAGATTACACCTACCATCAATGGAAGAAGCTCAAGAATGAATGTAGACACTATTATTTGGATGAGCTGAATCTGTATAAAAGAGGTGCAGACCAAATTATTCGATTATGTGTACAAGATGCTGCTTAACAACGCATATTGTCACAGTGCCACGATTCGCCATATGGAGGGCACTTTGGGGGACAACGTACTGAAGCCAAAGTTTTATAAAGTGGGTTCTTCTGGCCTTCATTATTTAAGAATGTTGCTGACTACGCAATGAAATGTGATCGGTGTCAACGCATCGGCAACATTTCATGGAAGAACGCAATGCCAATGAATACTATCTTGGAGCTGGAACTATTTGACATATGGGGGATTGATTTCATGGGACCATTCCCTCCTTCAAACGGTAAGCACTATATTTTATTAGTCGTCGACTATGTCTTCAAGTAGGTAGAGGCAATTGCATGCACCGCAAGTGATGTGGCAGCGTCTCCCAGTTCCTGAGGAAAAATATTTTCACTCGTTTTGGCACTCCCCGTGCCATCATAAGTGATGAAGGATCACACTTTGTCAATCGCAATATCAAGGAACTGCTGCGCAAGTATAATATCCTCCACAAAGTGGTCATCGCATACCATCCGCAAACGAATGGCCAAGCTTAAGTGTCCAATCATGAAATTAAATTGATATTTGAGAAGGTAGTCAAACCTTTGCAGAATGATTGGCCAATGAAGCTTGATGATGCGTTATGGGCATACTGGACCGCATTTAAAACACCTATAGGTATGCCCCCCTATGCGTTGGTATTCGGCAAAGCGTGTCACTTGCCTTTGTCACTTGCCTTTGGAGCTGGAATATAAAGCATTGTGGGCGGTCAAGAAACTGAATTTCGATTTGAAGAAAGCAGGGGAAGCACGGAAAATGTAACTGGTCGAGCTAGAAGAATGGAGGAACAACGCATATGAAAATGTGAAGATTTATAAAGAGTGCACCAAGCACTGGCATGAAGAACCTCCAAGTCGAGCAGAAAGTCTTGCTTTTCAATTCACGTCTGCGACTCTTCCGAGGCAAGCTAAAGTCATGTTGGTTCGTACTGTTCATAATTCGAGACGTACTTTCACATGGCGTGGTGGAATTATCAAATGACGACGGAACCAACATATTCAAAGTCAATGGGCAGCGAGTAAAGGCATACCATGGAGAAGACTGGCATCGCCAAGTCGACTCCATGGAACTAAGAAACTTTGAATGAAGAAGGAAGTAGGTAGTCCCTGCGTTATCAGATGATCGCAACTTATCAGGGACACAAGTTTTGGAAAATCTCACGTTTTCAGCTCTTTTCTCCACTACTCGAAATTTTTACTATCTTTTCAATTTTTCACTATCGTTTCTAAAAAAAAAATTTTGCGATAACAATTTTTATTTTGTTTAAAATAATTTGACCCTCTCTTTGTTTTTTACAACGATCGAGGCGCTAGATTGCAGAAAATGTTATGCGAAGCAACACTTATCTTATTCCATCACCGCAACCCAATGAAGAATGATCACCGCAAAGATGGATGCGTCAATATAATGTGGGTGACAATGCTAAATTTGGGGGTGTACTCTTCCTTATCTTTATTTCAAATTTTGCGCTATCACATTGCATATTACTTTTCAAAGTTTTATCACCGCATCCTCTTTGATTACCACAATCATATCACAAGTAGATAACTTTAGTAGTTTACCGCATGTTGTTCTTTGCCAAGTATGATTTCAATGATGATAAATATACTTCTATTTCTTTCGTATACACTAGAGTCAACTTAAATCTTAAGATAGTCACCTCATGAAATATTTCTAGAAGTTAGGGGTTTGCTAGCTTTCTTTCAAACTTCCTTTACAACACATTCTATGACCATCACATGACTTATTTTAATTTCTTTTGGCAATGAGGACATTGCCGTATTTTAAATTTGGGGGTGAGATATTTATTTTCGACCTTGCAACAAAAAAAATTGAGAATAACAACTCTACTGTCAATGCAATGGGAAACCCATGTTGATAAGAGTTAAGTTGTGAAAGGCACTTATCCGTAGTTGGATGTCCGCATGACACACGTGGAGGCAAGCCAAAACGAAAGTAAGGCACTCGGATCAGCGCAAGGTCAGAAAAAAATAGCAATGAAGGATAAATCATTTGACACCTGGCGGAAAATTTTCTTTTTGAAATAAATCATGCGATATTCCAGAATTTAGTCAAGTTCTTTTGAAAATTAAGCTTGCAATCCATAAGTCTTAGAAATATTTTAGGAAGAGATTTGAATAAGACTTAAGAAAATTCTGGTATATAGGACTTGAATGAAGTATCCTTGAGAAATCTAGGGAAGAAAACTTTGCAGTTAACTTGCTAAAGGAATCTTTAGCTTATGCTTGAGGACAAGCATTGTTTAAATTTGGGGTGTGATAACGGGCAGAAATGCACGTTATCATAGTGCTAAGTTCTTAAACAATTTGGATTGCGTTGATGAGATATGTTAAATTGCGTCCATTAAGCATGAATTCTATAATATTGCGATCGCGTGCATCCACGCATTAGAGCAGTTGATCTTTATATTTTTGTGTAGAATATGCGTTAACGCAATGCAAAGATTGCAATCATAGGAATATATTGGTCGAGTGCAACTTCATCGTAAGACTTTGCGTTGATCGAGCTCACAAACATTCGCCTAAGAAGAATCACCGCAACTTGGTCAGCGCAACATGGTAGACGCATCTGGGTGAAAGGATAATTAAGATCGATGGGACAGAAAGCTGACGGTAGTCGGATCCAAATTAAGTTGATAGCCGATAACAGTCACAAAGTACATCCGGCTTTATCGGTGACAATTATCTGGCGCATCAGTCAGGAATTAAAGTTGTCCCATCTGTACAACTAGGAGAGAGAAGCCGCCTTTCACCTCTGATGCCCTATAAATACCAAGTGCATTCTTCAGAGAAGGGGTTAAGTAGTCAATTAGTTGATCAATTAACGAATTTATCAGTGCTTCTGTTCATAGTTTTCTTTTCTATTTTATGGCAGAGCAAGAGAAAAGTGGTGACACCGAAGATCGTCTAGGGCAGCTCGAGAGAGAACCTTGGGGCGTAAGAGTAGAGAGCGGGTCAACTCTCGCGAGAGCGAGAATATCTTTAGAGCACGAGTAGAAAAAGTGTGAACGCGTGGCAATTGCTGCCAGGCTCTTTACTATACTTGCATTGTTATTTTGTACTTTATCTCATATCTATTCAATGGAAGTTCTATCTCTACATTTGTTCACTCTCTTAATACGCATGAGTAACTAAACTATTTGAATGGGTTGAAAAGAACTAAGCTAACATGACCTAGGATGTTCATTGCTTGCGATTGTCTTGTTTTATGCTGTGCAAAATACCCTTTAGAGTTACTCGAGAGAGAATCTAAAGAAAGAACTTAATGTCTCGAAAGAGCTAGGTTAGAATCTGAAATCGAAAGAGCAAGATTAGGCTTGCGTAAACAAGAGATAGGGACTTAGAGATAAGCTTTGTTTGTCAACTTACAACGCATGCATCCTAGGAATGGGAATGATATTATGTGGTCGCATATTTGTGTGAATGTCATGTTGTCATCGCTTAAATAGAGATAGAGGTTTATGTGTAAACCTTGTAGACTTATCGCATATTTATCGCATGCGTTCTAGCCTTAGAAGCCATAGCATTCATGCCGGGAGGTGGTTTACTATTGTATGCATGTTACATGATTGCAAAGCATGAACGCATTCTAGGGAGTGTTAGCCAAAAATTTTCTCAACCCGTTCACCGCATATTCATCGTATTTCCCATTTACCAACTCTTTTCAAACTCTGCCGCATTCGTTATTTATTTTCACCAACACAAACAATAAACCAACGCTTTATTTATTTAACTGGTTACCGCAAGTTTTCATAAAAATTACCAACACAACTATTTTCACAAGTCCCTGTGTTCGTCCCTAGATTTACCAGGAAACTTAGAAGAATTTACACTTGAATTTAGCTGGGAAAACTTGAATGCACAATGCAATCCATCAATGCATATCATCCATATTTTCATTCAATAAAATAACGCATTAGCATACAAGACCACCTATAAGACACTAGGCCTGTCCCCAAGTGCGCTAGTGTTTGGAAAGGCATGTGATCTACTGCTTGAGTTGGAGCATAAAGCCATGTGGGCGGTGAAAAAGCTTAATTTCGACTTGAAGGCTGCAGGGGAAGCAAGAAAACTTCAGTTGGTCGAGCTTGATGAATGGAGAACGCAAGCTTATGAGAATTCCAAAATTTACAAAGAGTGCGCAAAACATTGGCATGACAAACAACTATGCGAGAAGAGTCTCCACATCGGACAAAAGGTCTTACTTTTCAATTCGCGGCTACGGCTCTTTCTCGGCAAATTAAAGTCACACTGGTCCGGACCCTTTATAATCAAAGAATTATTCCCGCATGGTGCGGTCGAACTGACTAATGTGGAAGGGGTCCGCGCATTCAAGGTTAACGGGCAAAGAGACAAGATATATTGCAGAGGTAGGTTTCATTGGGAAAAGACCTCTGTAGACCTGAGAAACCCTGAATGAAGAAAATTCGAGCGGCCTCTACGTTATCATGTGACAAAAAATCATCAGGGGTGCAAGTCTTTTGGAGTATCCTTTTCTTACCATTGATTAATGAACTCTCACTACTTTTCTTTTATATCGATTATCGTTCATTTGTCTTGCATCTGCATCAAAAAAAAAAAAAAAAAACTTATTTTTACCAACTCTGTCTTTTATTTGACCCTCTCAATGTTTTCTTTGCAACGATCGTGGTGAACGATTATGGAGGAGTTACACGAAAGACGCACCTACTTTATTCCGCCACCGCAATCGAAAAGAGTAGTTTGCCGCAAAGAAGGATGCATTCACAAATAATGCGGGCGACATAGCAAATTTGGTGGTTGTATCTTTCCTTGACTTTGTCTATTCAAAATTTTGCTCTATCGCATATCATTTTAACTTTGATAATTTTATTATCGCATCCTCTTTAGTCGGCACAATCATTACACAATGATTAATTTAGTAAGTCACCGCATTATTTCTCTTTGCCAATTATGATTTTAATGATGAAACACATGCCTCTATTTTTTTCGTATATACTAGAGTCAACTTAATTTTAGGATAGTCATCTCATAAAATATTTCTAGAAGTTAGTGGTCTGCCAGCTTTCTTTCAAACTGACTGTTTACGAAACTTCCTAAGAGCATCGCATGACTTATTTCAATCTTTCAGCAATGGGGACATTACTGCATTTAAATGTGCGGTATTCATTTTCAATCTTGCTATTTTTAGGTTCTTAAAAAAAAACGTTGCGATCGGATCCTACTCGTAGTTGGATGTCCGCATGACACACGGCAAGGACAATATAGGTGTAACATCCCAAATTTCAGGAAAATTTAAGTTAATTATCTAAAATTATTGAGTTTAAATTTCCCTTTTATTTGGAAAATAGAGATTATATTGAAATAATTGAAGAAATTTTATTGGTTAAATTGAATTTAATTGATTAATATTCAAACTGATTATCTTGAAAATATTGAATTTTGCTTCCCTTTGATTTTGGATTTTAGGGCCAACTTAAAAGAAAAAAAAATTAAAAAAAAAATTAATTTTATGTGGTTTTGAATTGATTTAAATATTTGAAAGGATTTAATTTGTATCAAATTGATAGATCTTATGCCCTTTAATTTTGGTTTTTGAAGCCTAAATTAAGATAATTTGAAAAGTTAATTGATTTATAAATTTAATGAAATCTTTGGAGATTTTGGAGATATTTTATTTATCTTTTAAAAATTTGAAAAAAATAAAATAATTGAGATTTTTTCGAAATTAAATGAGAGTGAAAAGAGGTAAAAAAATTGGAGAGAAAACAATTCGGTTTTTCAGCAATAGCTTCCAAAAAATTGTCGATTGCCAGAGTTTGAACCATTGGATCGTGCTCAAATTTGGTCAATCTGTTTGAGACATATAAAGTTTCATTTTGAACGGTTTAATCGTTGTTTGAAGCTCTAGTTTGTTCATAATCGCTGCTGAATAAAATCTATAAAACTAGAAATTCCCCTTCTTTCTCACTCTCGTAAACCGTCCTCATGCAAGACCTTCACTACTAGCCGCTAGCCTAAACAATTTATGCCATCCGACAGCAACACCCGCTGTCTATCTATGGTAGCCATGAGCCGATTCGACATGAACTGCCACTGCTCAATCTTTGCCGGAATCTTGAGAAATACCTTGGGTAAGATTTATTTTCCTTATAATTTGAGAGGTGAAATTCACCCATTTGATTTTGGGTTAAATTAGTAACCTCTCTTTGGCGTGAAACTTAGATTCAAGATTTGGGCATTGACCATCAAGCTCGAGACCATTTTTCGTTTTGCAGAAAATTGGTAAATATCGGTAAGTTTTCGTTAAGTTGTTTGTTGGTTGTTCTTTTGGATTGAGAGTAATAGTGAAAAAATTAAGTTATTGATTTTGGATTTAATTCTTGATCAGATTGGCTAATTGAATCAAGTTTTGGAATTTGTCTTGGACTAAGCTACAACTTTGTGTTGATTCAAGTTTTCCAAAGGTTTTAAGGAATTATTTGCTTAGACTTTTGTGACCAAGTTGAGGTAAGTGGTATTATTACCGGTGCCTTCGTGCTAGGCAGCCTAGATTAGATTTATAAAGTTAATTAATGGACTTTAGAAGCATGATTTTTTCATTGTGATATACTTGTTGCATGACAATTATGAGTATTATGAGCATGTTTGAATTTCTAATCAGTACTAAAATTATGTATATGATGCATGAATAGACCAATAGAGCTGTTTACCGTCTCGCCTTGACGCATGTTTTATTTCAGAGGACCGACGGGTCTAGTTTCATGTTTAACGGTGTGCCTATGGGCTACTAGACATGCGTGAGTCAACAGGTTCACATTCATGTTATTTTTCATTTTTGACGGTGTGCCTACAGGCCGCTAGACATGCGTGAGCCGACGGGTTTACGTTCATGTTATTTTTCATGTTTGACAGTGTGCCTACGGGCCGCTAGACATGCGTGAGCTGACGGGTTTACGTTCATGTTATTTTTCATGTTTGACGATGTGCCTATGGGTCGCTAGACATGCATGAGCCGACAGGTTTACGTTCATGTTATTTTTTTCATATTTCATATTTGACGGTGTGCCTATAGGCCGCTAGACATGCGTGAGCCAACAGGTTTACATTCATGTTATTTTTCATATTTGACTGTGTGCCTACGGGTCGCTAGACATGCGTGAGCCGACAGGTTTACGTTCATGTCATTTCCATGTTTGACGATGTGCCTACGGGCCGCTAGACATGCGTGAGTCGACGGGTTCACGTTCATGTTATTTTCATGTTTGATGATGTGCCTATGGGCCACTAGACATGCGTATCAAGGCAAGACAGTACGTCTTTTGGTTCCCTTTCATCATCAAAAACCGATGTAGCTACATGTCATCTTAGGCCTTTTACTTAGAATTATGAAGGTCATTAAGCAGAATATGCGGCAATCATGATAGAAATTCACGAGAAAATAAGCTTGCGGCGATCAGTATGTTGAATCTCAGCTAACCCGTTATTTTGCGGTATTATGCGTTCAATATTCTATTTTTGTAGCTAATGCAGGAAGTGGATGCAAATGCGAAAATCGAATTGCCACATAGACGACTGCATGCGGAGAAACACTCCATCGCAAGGCAAACGCGTTCGATCAACACATGGATGTTGCAGTAATCAGCTGCATGCGCCCATTGCATGAGAATTACGCTCATCAATCAATCGCAGTCATCGTGTAGAGTTGCGGTATTAAGTGAATGCGGTCACTGAATGATTGCGGCTACGTGACAATGCATACTAATGGGATCAATGCAAGATTGGTGGAATGAACGCATCATTGCATCTACCTTGAGAAAATCAAAAGAGGATATTGACATTTCACCTACCACACCGTTAGTGGCAGAGGTTCAGAAAGGACTAAACGTGCCGAATGTCAGACTTAGAGTAGTCCATTAATGCTGTCGGCAATCCAAGCTCTATAAATAGAAATCGATGAGCAGAAATTCAAGTTATCTAAGGTTTTCGCCTGAGGTTTGCCTAGGACAGATCCATGTGATCCAGACAAAATGCATAAGAAGACGTTTGAGAGTTTTTCACCTCCTTCATCCATTCCGAGTGACGTCTGAAGCCTTCGACCGGAGCTAGATCTCGGGAGAGTCAGCTTCTCCGCCCATCCATGGCACCACCGGCAGCTTTGACGCACATCCGCTGGAAGCAAGTCTTTACTTCCAGCCAATCGTTTCATTTTCCTTTCTTTCTTATATTGTAATGTATGACATTTTGTGATTAAGGAATTAATACAATTTGTTTTCAATGCATTTCTCTATTTCCTTCAACTCCATCCTCATCTTCTTTGCTTAGCATCTTTACTTGATTGCAACACTTAGTGGGATTGCTTGGGTATCGCATACTTAGTCATGTGGATTAGGGATATGAAGCATGTAGCAACCCACCGAGAGGTGTGCGTTGCGTGAGTGTGTGAATAACCTTATTTGCTTAGTGTGAAGCTGTGGCAACACCTGTTTATAGGCTAACGCATTACTTGTCTATGAGTAAAGTCAGCAACAACCAACTGTCCAGGAGGATAAGTGGTTGGTCGCATTAAACAATGTATGTATTGTTCACTAGAGATAGGAATAATCTTAGGTCAACAGAGTTCATGTGGTTACCTTGTCCAATGAGTGTTTCATTCATCATTTAGGCATACTTAGGAGAGTAGTCTAAAACCCAAATCTAAGACTCAAGAGAGCGGATTGGAATGCATAGGCAAGGACGAGGAACTTAAGGATAAGCTCTGTTTGCTATCACACAACGTATGCACCCTACAAATCGGATATTGCATGTGTCCAGGAAGTAGGATAAGGAGTTATGCATCAACCACGCTCATGCGACGAGAGCTAGTGAACGGGTTATGGAGGTCTAGGCAGGCATAGGCTTCTCGGCAATATCGCAGATACACCACATACGTCCTAGAGTTAGGTTCACGTGTGTGTAGCATGATTGCATGGCTTGCGTTGACTAAAGTTGCCCTTGCGGTCACTCTTAATGGTTGCAATAAAATCATCTCCACATTTTATCTACTTTCCCATTCATTTATTTCATGTCAAGAGTTGTCGTGTCTCTACCTCTCATGCATATTCTCATTGCATTGTCTGTTAGATAGGAGTAGGAGTAGGGTTAACTTAGCAACCTCCCTTCCATTCTTTTATTTAAACCGCCGCATGCACATCACCGCATTCATTTTGCTACAAGTCCCTGTGTTCGACCTCGGATCACCTGAAAAACTTACGTTTGCGTTATACTTGGCGTACTTGGCGTATAAGTATAGGACGCATGGTCATCGCTTACATTCATTAACGCATCATCATTCCAACGCATGATCATCGACGCATGACTATCCACGCATATCTTAGGAACATGCATCGCATACCGCGTCCAAGGGATTTTAGTTATTGAATAATTTGACTTCTAATTTCCCGTCATCAGCTGTATGAGCCGCGAGCCATCATTCTCTGCTCGTGGATGCATAGCCTGATCCCGATAATGGGATCACTTACTGAGTATTTTATACTCAACCCTTCTTAATTTATGTTTTTCAGGTAAGGATAGGAATGAACTGGTGGGTGACGAGAGCGACTTGTGATCGTGCCATATGGACATGTAAATTGCTTCCGCTCAGTAAGCTTTTTAAAAATTTTGATTTGAAACTCGATGTTGGTCAAAATTTATCTGTTTAAGTTATTTTTTTTTCATTATTTTAGGGGCCCCGAACAAAGGTTTTACTTATTTGTTATTTATTTTGGAAAACTGTCTTTATTATTTTAATGAAATTTATTTTCCTCAATGGTCCAAATATTTTAAATGTAAATGGGTAATTATGAGTAACGACCCTTATTAGAGTACTAAAAAATGGCGGGTCGTTACAATAGGCAATGAATCTTTTATTTGGATTGAAAATGTGCTTTTATTTGATGGTTTAAAGCATAATTTACTTAGTATTAGTCAATTGTGTAACAAATGATTTAGAATTTTTACGAACCCGTTGTAATTTATGTTTGTGGTCTAAAATGGGCTCAATTCCTCGTAAGTCCTATCTTTTGAGTCTTTGAGTTTAAACTCAACTATAAAAAAGAAATAATATACCTTTCATCTTTGACTTTTGGTTAAAAAATATCCTACAATATTATATCATTAACCTTCATAAATGTTTCATAAATGTTAAACAAAATTGAGACTAAAATATCGTGATAGGAGAACTATAACGATGTGGCAATTCACGTTTCTCTTCTAGGTGATCCCCATACCATAGCTTTCTAGGTCCCAATTTTCATTCAACATATAACAAAATTCTTACTCCAAAGATAATTTTAAAATATTTATAAAAGATCAACAGTAAGATTGTAACTTTTAAAAGAATGAAGGTATTTTTAAAAAACCCGATCAACCCAATCCAGATTGGATATATTTAGTTCAAATAAATGAAAACTTTATGGATGGGTTAGTTCGGTTTATAGATTAACTTAAAATAACCCAAACCAACTTGGGTTTATCATTAATCTTAAAAATTATATTTTTTTATTTGCAATACAATTGTAAATACATACATTTATTTTTAATTATATGTAAACTTTTTTTAAAAATTATTTTAGCTAATTTATTCTCCAACCATTTCTAAAAACAATTTGGTTAGTTGTTTGAAAAGAAAATTTTCATAATATAAATTGAAATTGAGTTATTATTATTAATTTAAAATATAAAAATTAGTTAAATAAATCTTTTACGTATAAATATTTTACCTTTTTTTTAAAAAAAAATAATTTAATAAAGGGGAAGTTGCATGAATATTTATTTTACAATAAATATTAGAGTTTATGTAGTAAGATAAAAGTATTTGCAAATATAGATTTTTTATATTAAAGATTTAACCCAGAAAAAGGAAAAGAATAAAATGGACATGGGCCCATATAAAACCGTTTGTCCACCTCATTTCGACTTTTCATCTTCTTCCGAAAAACACAAAAAACACTCCTAACCCTTTCGAGCTCTGACAGTGCGTCTCCTTCCAATTTCAACCTTTCGATTTCGACAGTGCCGTCTTCTACCGCTCTGACAGTGCGTCTCCTTCCAATTTCAACCTTTCGATTTCGACAGTGTCGTCTTCTACCGCTCTGACAGTGCGTCTCCTTCCAATCTCAACCTTTCGATTTCGACAGTGCCGTCTTCTACCGCTCCGACAGTGCCGTCTTCTTCCCCATCGATTTCGCTCCAAACTTCAAAAGGTACGTTGTTCTTCTTCGTTTCTTCATTTCTTCTTTTTCTTTTGTTCATCTCTTCATCACTGATAGAAAGAATTTGAAAACGTAGGGCTTCGTTCTTCTTCCATTGACAATTTATATAAGAAGATAAATAGTTTTTCAAATCATGGCTACATGCATTCTCCATTGACAATTTTAGATGTTTCATTTTATTATGCATTTTGGTCATAGTGCAGTCATCACAGCGTAGTCATCATAGACTAATAGTCATCAAAATGTTGATTATGTGAAGATTATTTGTAATGTTGATTGGAATTTGCTAGTATTTCAAGGAATATGTAGATAGTTTATTGTTGACTGTGTTTGATTGCTAATTATGTGAAGATTAGTACTGTGTTTCGTTGTGATTTGTTGATGTTTCAGTGAATATTATGCTAATTTAGTTATTTATTGTTGTTTAACTGAAGTAATCACTGATGCTTTAACTGAAGTTATCACTGGAGTTATTTCTTATTGAAGTTATCACTGATGCTTTAACTGAAGTTATTGTTGTTTAACTGAAGTTATCACTGAAGTTATTTATTGTTGTTTAACTGAAGTTTTTTCGTTAGGTAATATGTTGACAGTTCATTGAAAGTTTGTTGATGGATTTGTCTATCAACAAACTATCACTGATGGATGCTAATTTAGTTCCCTATACTGTGATTTGATGATTATTTATTCATAGGAAAAGTATCTATCACTATTATTGCTATCAATGATATGAATGTAATGGTTCCACATGTTTGTTTTAGGATAAATGGAGAAAGAAAATAGAAGAACATTGGAAGGATCAACATCTGGGAAAAAACACAAGAAGATCAAGGTCACAATCTAATGATATTTTATAAAATTATATAGATTTGTGGTTGCTTTTTTCTTACATTTATGTTATTGATATACAAGAAAATGTATTAATTGTTCCAGAAAGTGAATGGAAAAATCCATTAAAAGTCAGCTCCTTCATAAATTTAGATGTCCTGTCTAACATAGAAAAATTAGATGAGTCATCACTCCAACTATTTAGAGAAGGTCCTTTTGGGCACTTCTTAAATATGAAAATGAAAGGGATGCCCAACCAACTCATATCACACCTTATTAGAAGGCAATGCACAACTACCAAGCAAAATATATTGGCCTTTAATTTAGAAGGACATATTTCAGAATTTGGCCTTAAGGATTTTTGTTTAGTAACATGTTTAAATTGTGATGATTACCCTATAGATAGTATCTATAGTGAACAGGAATCAATGGACAACAAAATTAGGAACTTCTTTTTCAAGACAAATAAAAAAATTATAAGAAGAGAGCTCCAACTTACTTTTAATTTGTTAGGTTCTGATACCAACATACCCATTGATATAAAAGTCAAACTTGCACGCTTGTATTTTTTAGAAAGCTTCCTAATTCCTACACAAGGACATAACAAAGTAAGTTGGAAGCATCTGAAAATGTTGGATGACGAAGAAAGGTTTAGATCTTATCCATGGGGCAGGGTTTCCTTTGAACTAACTATAGAGTTTTTTTAAGAAGGTTGTCATCAATAAGACATCTTCCATTTTCCTCCAAGGATTTCCACTAGCTTTGGTATATTGGGCTTTTGAAATTATACCAAGATTATCCAACCCCACTATTGGATTTGCAAGAAGAATAAAAAGCAATGGACCTAGACTTACTCAATGGGAGTCTCAAGAACCTAATGATTGGCAACACATCAACAACAATATTTTCAAAGACGCTAGTGTAAGTCTTTTATCACTGTTATTTCCTTTATTTATATATATTATTAGCATGCTATCAAATGATAGAAACTATAACTGATGTTTCAACTTTTATCACATAGAAGGTACCACCATCAGTGATAGCTTCTATCAGTCATTCGGAACTAAGTGATATCTTCTATCATTGATAGTATGTTATTGTAGATAGAAGCAATCAGTGATAGCTTGAAATCAGTGATTGTTTCTATAAATTAGTTGTATCACTAACATCTTTATTAAACTTTCAGTTTACTGTTGCTTCATTTGTTCCAACTGAACAAGAATTGCAATCCAATTATTATGCCTATTTTGCGGAGGTGGAAACCAGGGAGATGGATATTGAAAAAGAAAAAGAAGGAAAGCAAATGTCAATCAGGAGAAGAATTGCATCATTACAAGAGGCAATTGAAGAATTAAAAAAAAGGACAAGAAGATATTAAGAAGGACATCAATGAAAAGCACAAGGAGATTCTTGATATATTGGGACACATAAAAGAAGCTCTCAGTGATAAACTTCCACAAAAAGATGAAGGTGGTGAAAAGCAATCTCAAGAATCTCTTGAGAAGAACAAAGCGCCATCATCTAGTTTGGAGCTTTTAGATGCAAGTTTGGAAGTTCTAGAGGTAAAACTTGTGATTTTCTTTTTCTATAAAGAAGTACAATAACAAAAATGATATATACATGCAGGCTGAAGTTGACACTGCTAAGGACAAGGAGGCTTAAGATGATCAAGAGAATGACCAGCAAGAACAATTGCATGATGATCCTGAAGATGAAGAGGAAGATCAAGAAGAAAAAGATAAAGAAGATATGACGAAAAAGAATGTATGTATTGATTGATTGATGATATTAATTATAACATTAGCATGCTATCAGTGATATCTGAAATTTGTTGATAACCAACTATCAGTGATAACACGCTATCACTGATAGCATTATTGATAGTTTGTTATCAGTGATAGCATGCTATCAGTGATATCTGAAATCATTGATAACCAACTATCAGTAATAACACGCTATCATTGATAGTTTGTTATCAGTGATAGTATAAATAATAGGAAGCTTTATTTACTTGACTAATACTGATAGCACATTGATGTCATGTTATATTTGATTCCATGATTTCAGGTGATTGAAAAGACTCTTAAAAAGAGTCCAAAAAAATCGACCAAAGGTTGTCATCGAAAATATAGAGGACAACAAGAGACCAAAAAGACAAGCAAAACCAACCAAGAAAATTTTGGAAAATGCAAAGAAACAAAAGAAAGACAAAAAGAAGGTATCTCCAAATGTGTCTACCAAGGTGTCTCCAAGCAAAGCTACAAGGCAGTCTCCAAGGTGGAATGACGATGCTCCAAGCTTTGATCTCAAAATATCACAACTTTGATTGACAATAGATAGACTTGTTTATTGACAATAGAATTCTATTTGACAATAGTTTGGAAATTATTTTGACAATATACAGTGATTGTTATGATTTTGGAAATTACATTGTTATTTTACAAGATCAATGATAGTTATATTGAATCAATCTGAATCCTTCATAAATGTGATTGATATAGTTGCAACTTTCAATTTATTTTAGAAGTTGTTTGGTTGGAGGGAAAAGAGGGCGATCGTATAGTATAAATGTGACTGATTCATAAATGTGATTGATATAGTTGCAACTTCGTATAGTATTTTGTTACTAGCGAGATCCTCTAGTGCGACACTGGCGAGATCCTCTAGAGTGACACCAGCGATACCTTCTAGAGCGACACCAGCGATGGAAGATATTAGTTCCATTATTTTCATGTTATCAGTGATGGAGGATATTAGTGATAGACTCCAATCAGTAATAGAAGCTATCATTGTTAGATCATATAATAAGTCAAAAACAAGGAACTTGAATTCTTTTCTTCTAACTTCATCAAAAACTTTGGAATCAAAGCATATGATTCACGTGCATCACCTTTCAAAGACTTCATTATTTGCTCTTTTGCCCTCCATGCTTTATAATAAGCTAATAGTTACTCCTCTAGAGCGACACTGATTCATAAATGTGATTGATATAGTTACAACTTCGTATAGTATTTTGTTACTAGCGAGATCCTCTAGAGCGACACTGGTGAGATCCTCTAGAGCGACACCAGCTATACCCTCTAGAGCGATACCAAGCTTTTCTTGTGAAATTCTTAGCGATACTCACCTCAATTCCTAGCGAGATTTCCCCTGAGAGCGATATCCTCCTTACAAAATCCTCTAAACACATGCTACACAACTTCTATCACTGATAGTATGCTATCAGTAATATTATACGATCGTGTAGCATTTGGTTGGCGATTTTATCAATGATAGAATCTATCATTGATGGATCTTCTACAAAAATGCTTATCTATTGTCAGTGATAGAATCTATCACTTCATTGTATTAATTGCTGACAGAAGCTATTACAGATAGCTTGATATCATTTCTTTCAATTGTTATGGCTAAAGGAAAACGAAAGCTTTATAAATAAAAGCATCATATTGTGAAGCATCATATTGACTAAAGAATGGATATATTAACAACAAAGTCTGTTCCACTAACAAAACATTAGTAACAAGGTCTCTAATATATTTATGACAAACATCAATAACAAATTGTCTCACTATCTAATGGTTAAATTGATGACAACAAGCACCAACTACAATCTAATTGAAAAATTGGTGAAAAACATCCACTGTCTCACTATCATTGATAAACTGATGACAAACATCAATTACAAACCAAGCTTCTTCATTACAAACATCAATTACAAATCAAACTTCTTCATTAAACAACTGGTGGAAATTTGCATGTCCTACAATTATGGCCACGACGATGACATCGACTGCACTTCGAGCTCCTTTTCTTTTCACCAATTGATAATATTCTTTGTTTACGTGGTCGTCCAGTCAGATGTTTAACTATTGGAGGTAACACATTCACACCAACATCGACAGATCTCCAATCAGAATGATTTCCAATAGGATAAACTGATCCTTTATAGGTTGATAACAATGTACTGCAAAAATAGTAGTCTGACACAAAAGTGTATATATCTAAATTTAGCCCACGAATAACAACACAAGCATGAGCACATGGAATCTCCACCAAATTCCAAACACGACAACTATATGATTTATAGGCCAAATTTACCAAAAAGTGATTGTCCCCATCAACTACTTTATATTTTTCATTGTTAATAAGATCAACCTGAAAAATAAAACAGTCAACGAAATGTAATCAACTAGGTGAACTAATGGAATGTCAATGAAAACTAAAATATAAACAAAATTGTAAGTGATACTATCCCTACCTGATTAAATATTTTCAAGCTATCAGTGAAAACAAAAAATATCAGTGAAAATAAAAATTATTAGTGATAGCTTCTATCACTGATAACATGTTATTAATGATATTTTCTAATAGTTAAGGTATTTGTACCTTGAAGCTTCTTGACTGATTTTGTTGCTCTCGCAACTCAGACTCTGCCCAACTAGTCAAAACAGTCTTCATGGATAATGCTGATTGACCTTTTCCATAAAACCAATTTTGAAGTATTTATCTAATATAATCAAGTAATGATGCAATGGGGAACTCCCTAGGCTCTTTCAAAATATTATTCAAGCACTCTGAAATATTAGTAGTCATCATATTATACCTTCTTCTCCTAGAATGTGCACGTGCCCACTTCTCAAAACCAACTTTACTTAGATATTCCCGAATTGTAGGATATATTGATTCCATCCATTTCATATAAAACTAGAACTTATCAATTGCATAAGCTTTTGCACAACTATAATATATGTCATCAATTAAAGAATTCTTATAAATCAACTTCATATTTTCCAAAAGGTGTAGTAGACAAACACAATACTCAACATTTGAAAAAACATTCATAACACCTTTTGGAATGCTAAAATGCCGATCAGAAATAATGACTAATCCTTCTCGTTCACCAAAACTTTTCTTTAAATTCTCAAAAGAACATCTCCAGGATGCATCATTTTCAGAGTCAACAATACTAAAAGCAAGAGGAAAAATCTGATTGTTACCGTCAATTGTTGAAGCCGTCAAAAGAGTCCCGACATATTTACATTTCAAGAACGTCCCATCAACTGATATATTAGGCCTACAATGCTTCCAACCCTCAATTGATGCTCCAATAACCATATAAAAATACTTAAAATGCCCATTTATGTCAGCTTCATAAGCAGAAAATGTACCTTAAAAGAAGAAAATAAACAGTTAAGCCAGATTACAAAAGGTATATAATTGATTGATGCCTACCACCAATAGCTTCTATCACTGGTTGCAGTCCATCACCAATAGCTTCCATTATTTTCATGTTATCAATGATGGAAGATATCAGTGATAGACTCCAATCAGTGATAGAAGCTATCATTGATAGATCATATAATAAGTCAGAAACAAGAAACCTGGATTCTTTTCTTCTAACTTCATCAAAAACTTTGGAATCAAAGCATATGATTTGCATGCATCGCCTTTCAAAGACTTCATTATTTGCTCTTTTGCCCTCCATGCTTTATAATAGCTAATAGATACTTCAAATTCCTTACGGGCTTTATTCACAATATCACTAGGAGTTGAGGTATGAGAAGAACTAAATCTAAAATCATTTCTTAAACATTCAGCTATTAAGGACGAAGAAGCTTGCCTATGACAAGTTTGAATACTTTTTATAAAACAATCATGAATATCAATAAACTTCCTAAGCATCCACAAAACAATCCGCTTGTAACGGGATGCCCTCACATACCACTGACAACCATCTTGAACACATCGAAACACAATTGCTCTTGAATTTAACGTTATAGTCTTAAATTCAAAATTCTTCTCAACCGCTATCAAGTAAAAACAATTTGATAAAATCTCTTTACTAGCAAACACATCTTTTTCTTTCAAATCATGAGCAATATGTATATCCATAATTACTTGGAAATCACCATCATCAATCATAGGTTTAGAAGAAGGAATATTAGACAAATAATTCTCAGCTCCACTAGAAACAACATTAGAAGACACTTCCAAACATGAACTACTGGCATGAGCAACCAAAGGATGTCGTGTATTGTGTTCCTTAACTAAAGCCAAAACCAAGCTATATCCTTATCTTCACGAATTTGAACTACATTTTGAACCTCATTCATAACAAAATCTAATAAAACTGAAAGCTCTATAGAAGAAGTAGACACATCCAAAAAAATCTCCTTAACTATTAAACCCATAAAATCTTCAAAAACCATTATATCATCTACTAAAACTCCAGTAGATTTGTAATTCACATAACAGTGTTTTTTATTCCATATTCCACTATGAAAAACAGCTATTGGAATAACCATGTTTTAAAATTCCTACAAAAGTAAAACATAAACTATTGAATAACAATATCAATAGGTTCTAATAGCTATCAAAAGCAAATATAAATCTATCAATATCATTGATACCAATCTAAAACTAGGCATGTCTTTCAATGGAAATCAATAAAAATTAATGAACAAATAAAAAATGATAACAATCACACATTCTATCAGTGATAAACATTATCAATGATAGCCACTGATATCTTCTAATACACTGATAGACATTATTAATGACAAACACAAAGCCAATGTAGCTGTAATGTCAAACCTAAAAATATCAAACATCAAAATATACTGATATATTTATAGAAAGAATATACAGTATCAAATGAAACAGTGAAGAATGCAAGCTCTAACTTAATTAATCAATCAAAACTCAAAATATCAACGCAATGAACAAAGCAAAATTTCATGAAAGTACACAAACTCTGCTCACAATCCATTATGTTCACAGTGAGCTGAAGAAATCATTAGGTTCTTGAGAAAAAGAGAAAGAAAAGACTAAATGACTAGAAATTATTTAGGAAAAATTGAAAAACATAATCGAAAAAACAAGAACAAACGCTAAAAGAAAAAAAAAAACTCCCAATCAAAGATGAAATCGAAAAAAGAAAAATGAACTCACGAAACGGAATTGATCGAAGTATCACGGAGCTTCACGAATGGGATTTCATGGATATTTCACCATGACAAACGTGAAAGAAAAGGAAAGTCGGCAGTGACGAACGGTTGAAAAGAAAAGAAAAGAAAAGAAAAGAAAGGGAAAGAGAGGGTAAATTTGGAATTTTGAAAAAAGGAAAGGTTGACCGGTCAATGTTTGCTATAATAGCAAATATTAAAAATGTGGTATATATAATCACATTTTTTTTCCTTTTGTATTATTCAATGCAAATTTCCTTTAATAAATGACTCCAGTAATTCAAACAAATTCAATACAAATGTTCTAAAGTTGACTATGTAATTCTTTGGGCCGAAATTTCAAAAGATGATTTATTTAAAAATTATTTACAATAATAAAAGCATGTTTATGTATTAAAAGATATTGATGCGATAAGTGGATACTTTCGTACTTTCATCTAACCGGAGTAAAAACAATTATTTGATGAAGCACATTAAATAAATAAAGATTAAGATAAACAAAAATTTAACGAGAAAAAATAAACTAAATTCCGTTGCCGGGAATCGAACCCGGGTCTCCTGGGTGAAAGCCAGACATCCTAACCGCTGGACGACAACGGATTTCTGAACAAGTTCAACTAATTTAACTTATGTAATAAAATGTTTTACTATCATTTTTAGGAAAAATATCAATTTATACTACAAAAGTTTGGAGTTTGGAGTTTGGAGTTGTATTGATTAAAACATTAAACTAATAATTATATCAATTTAAATTATGAACTTTTGTAAATGTATCTACTTACACCCTCCATCTAATTTCAATATTGTGCGAGATTTATAATTATTTCAATTAAAGTTCTAAATTTTCATTAAAAATATTTGAGAGTGATTTTGACATGGTTGGAATCACTTTTATCATGTTTAAAATTATTCTAAAACATTTTCTTAATTATTAAAAAAAATAATTTAATTTTAGAGTCACACTTTTAAACACATTTTTCTTACAACAAAAATTGATTTGGAATGATTATAAACATGTTTCATAGTGATTTTGTACGTGAAACACTGATTTTATTCATTTCGAAATCATGTCCAAATATGTCTTAAAGTGAATCAATTTAGACCGTCTATCAAGATTATTTTTTAAAATGATCAATATATCAATTTTTACATATGTGCAAATTTCTCACAAACTAGATCAAGAAAATAGACTTAGAAAACATGCATGTATGATTTTCAAAGAAAATCCTAACTGGGCATCAAATTGGTTCACTTATGAAAGTTTATGATTTTAATTGATAAAATTATAAGTTTGACACAATGTTTATCCAGACAGAACAATCCATTAGAGAGAGGAGAGTCGTTAGAGAGCAATCCTCAATAAATTATTTAAGAGATCCATAATGGTATTTTTTGGTTTGCCACTAGATTTCTCAAACGAACACCTAGTAACATTGAAGTCCAATGTTCATTGCATAAAAGTGATAATTCATGCGGTTTTTCCAAGTGAGTAGGAAACACGCCGGGATCCTCCATCTTTCCCGACCAGGCTGAAAAAGAAAGATGATAGTAAGCAATTTCAGAGGTTCCTGAACGTTCTACGACAGCTGCATATTAATATTCCCTTAATAGAAGCATTAGAGCAGATGCCGAGCTATGTGAAATTCCTCAAGGACATTCTAGCCAACAAGAGAAAGATCGGAGAAAACGAAACAGTTGCACTAACATACGAATGTAGCACTTTGTTTCAAAATAATCTCCCTGCTAAAATGAAGGATCCTGGGACATTTACATTACCCTGCATCATAGGAGGGAAGATGGTCAGGAATGCACTATGTGATTTGGGGGCGAGCATAAATTTGATGCCCTTGTCAATCTTTAAAAAGTTGGACATCGCTGAGGCTAGACCAACCACGATTACATTACAGTTAGCCGATAGATCAATAAAGCTTCCAGAGGGAAAGATAGAAGATGTTCTCGTGCAAGAAGATAAGTTTATCTTCCCCGCAGATTTCGTTATATTGGATTGTGAGGTAGATAGAGAAATCCCTATCATCCTAGAACACCCATTTCTCTCCACAGGGCGAGCATTGATTGATGTACAGAAAGGAGAGTTGACCATCCGGGTCGATGATCAAGAGGTAAAGTTCAACGTACTCAATGCGTTGAAGTATCCAGGAGATGTGGAAAACTGCCAATATATCGAAGAACTGTAGGGAGAACAGGTTCACGAATCCCTGAAGGAAATGAAGGAGGAAGATGTTGAAAACGACGCAATATTGGAGGAGGATTGCGCTGCAATTCATGTTGAATCTAATTTCGAATCGCTCGAGTTATCTGAACGAACTTCACAGTGCATTAAGCCATCTTTAGAAGAGCCACCTGTGTTAGAGTTAAAGTCGTTGCTGGTGCACTTAAAGTATTCTTACTTGGGAAGTAACAACACGTTACTAGTTATCATCTCTACATCACTAAGCAAGGAGAAAGAAGATGCTCTCATACGGATCCTAAGAAATAACACAAAAGCCTTAGGATGGACCTTGGCAGATATTCGAGGAATCAGTCCTTCGTATTGCATGCACAAGATTCGTCTGGAGGAAGAAAAGAATGGATCAGTAGAAAGGCAGTGTCGCTTAAACCCTGCCATGAAGAAGGTTGTAAAGAAGGAAATAGTGAAGTGGATGGATGCTGGTGTCATCTACCCAATATCTGATAGCAGCTGGGTAAGCCCAGTGCAATGTGTTCCAAAGAAAGGGGGGATGATAGTCATCACCAATGATAAGAATGAATTGGTTGCCACAAGGACAACTACGGGGTGGAGAATCTGCATGGACTACTGCAAGCTAAATTTGGCCATTAAAAACGACCACTTTCCACTCCCGTTCATTGACCAGATGTTGGACAGACTTGCAGGGAACGAATTTTTCTGCTTTCTTGATGGCTATTCAGGGTATAACCAAATAGCAATTGCGTCGGAGGATCAAGACAAGACAATCTTCACGTGCCCATTTGGTACGTTTGCATTCCGACGCATGCCATTTGGACTCTGTAATGCACTAGGCACTTTTCAACGATGCATGATGGCAATATTTTCGGATTACCTGGAGGAGTCAGTCGAGGTTTTCATGGATGATTTCTCAGTTTTCGGCAGTAACTATGACTCCTGTTTGACCAACCTTGAGAATGTCTTGAAGAGATGCGTAGAAACAAATCTTGTACTAAATTGAGAAAAATTCCACTTCATGGTAGAGGAAGGAATAGTTCTGGGTCACAAAATCTCCAAGGTAGGATTAGAAGTTGATTAAGCAAAAATTGACGCAATTTTCAAATTACCACCACCAGTGAATGTAAAAACACTAAGGAGCTTTTTGGGTCACGCGGGATTTTATAGAAGATTTATTCGCAATTTCTCTCAGATCGCAAGACCCCTTAGTGCACTTCTCGAAGTTAACCGCGAGTACAATTTTGATAATGCCTGCACTAAAGCATTTAACACATTAAGATGCACTTATCTCCGCTCCAATTTTGGTTGCGCTAGATTGGACACAACCCTTTACATTGATGTGTGACGCTAGCGGATATGCTGTAGGCACAGTTTTGAGTCAACGCAAGGAAAAGGTTTTGCATCCCATTTATTATGCGAGTAAAACACTGAACAACGCACAGGAGAACTATACGACCACAAAGAAAGAAATGTTTGCAGTGGTATTTGCACTGGAGAAGTTTCGATAGTACCTGATTGGAGCAAATGTGGTGGTGTATACAGATCACTCTGCGATTAAATATCTAATGACAAAGAAGGATGCAAAACCAAGATTGATATGGTGGGTATTGCTCTTGCAAGAGTTTGACCTAGAAATTAAAGATAGGAAGGGCACCGAGAACCAAGTCGCAGATCATTTGTCAAGACTGGAAAATTGCAAGGTTCAAGGGGCAGAAAAAGATATTGAGGAAAGATTCCCCGATGAGCTGCTGATGGCGGTAGGCATTAATGTTCCCTGGTATGCGAACATAGTAAACTTTATAGTTTGTGGTCAACTACCAGATGATTATACCTACTAGCAGAAGAAGAAGCTAAGACATGATGCAAAATTTTATTTATGGGACGATCCATTCCTATATTGACAAGGACCTGATCATATAATACGTCGATGCATTCTTGAGCACGAAGCCAAGAGCATTTTAGAACTCTGTCATGAGTCCCCATATGGAGGACATTTTGGGGGGGAGGGGGGGGGTTTGGGGCGCAAAGGGCTGCAGCAAAAGTCTTACAGTGCGGCTACATTTGGCCAACTCTATTCAAGGATGTTCATGCCCATGCTGTGCAATGCGATAGGTGCCAAAGGACAAGGAATATGTCCAAAAGAAATGAAATGCCATTGACGTCAATCTTAGAAGTTGAATTATTTGATGTATGGGGAATTGACTTCATGGGCCCATTTCCACCATCCGAAGGTCATCAATATATTTTAGTTGCGGTTGATTATGTATCAAAATGGGTTGAGGCCATCGCATGTGCCAAGAATGATGTAGCCATTGTGGCAAAGATTTTGAAGAAGAATATTTTTGCGCACTATGGAATGCCACGTGCCTTAATCAACGATGAAGGCTCCCACTTCATCAATCACATAATTGCTAATCTGTTGACTAAATTCAACGTCAGCCATCGAGTGGCAATTGCTTATCATCCACAGACTAATGGGTAGGAAGAAATCTCTAACAGAGAGATCAAAACGATCTTGGAGAAGGTGGTTAATATTGCCACAGAGATTGGTCACCCAAGTTTGACGAGGCACTATGGGCTTATAGGACTGCCTACAAAACACCAGTTGGCATGTCTCCGTACGCCCTGGTCTTCGGAAAAGCTTGTCATCTGCCGCTCGAATTGGAACACAAGGCAATGTGGGCATGCAAGAAGCTGAAGTTCGATTTAGCCAATGCGGGGAAAGTTCGGAAGTTACAATTGAATCAGTTGGTCGAATAGCGAAGGGATGCCTATGAAAATGCTAAGATATATAAGGAGAAAACGAAGAAATGGCATGATGATAGCATAAACGACCAGACATTCACCGAAGGTCAACAGTTATTGCTATTCAACGCATGTCTGCAACTGTTCCCTAGAAAGTTGAAGTCTCGCTGGTCAGGACTTCAACTTTGGATGGGAGCAGCACATTTAAAGTCAATGGTCAGTGGATCAAACCCTACTATGGGGGCGACTTTGATCGGTGCATGGACACTATTGATTTGGGCAAGCAGGATTAAATGCTTGAAGGGAAAGCGATTGCGGTAATTCTGAGAACTTCTTTCAGTCGACCTTCCCATCTATGTTTACTTGCTTTCTTTACAGCTGTCTTTTACCATTTATTTCATTTTTGTGATTACTATTTAGTAGGATTAGTCTTTAATGTTCTAAAAGTTTCATATGTTTCCATACGTTAAATGTAGTAATGTGGGCGTACGACGTTGTGAATGTTCGATAAATCACCACAAGACCCTTTTCAACTTGCGTTAGGAAGAGAGGAAAATAAACTGGTATATAACGATAGGATGGGTGTAGTAAGTAGAAAGAAGAGGAGATATGCATCTAATACACCCAAACACATTGTGGTGAGGGGTGTGTTGCGCACATATGCGTCCTTTGCCCGATCTTAGTTAAATACACTATGTTGAGGTATCCTCCAGAAGTGTATTTAGTTAAGGGGTGTGTTGTGGGGATGTATGCGTGTTGCTCATCCTCAGCAAAAATGTATCTGCGTTTATTGAAAGCATGACATGAATTACAAATCATGCACCCTTCCGATTCAAATTTAACTTTACCAAATTCTTTGACTCTTGTACAGGCATGAGAAAATTTTGTTTGTAATGCGACCATTTATAATATATTCGCATACTTTGTTAATAGTCAATACAATCAAAGTACATAATTCACTCTACTCTTTGCCTGTGCCTCTTTCTTTATCTTCCTTTGTTAATCTTTGCTATATTTTTACGATCTTCATTGCGTTGCTATGATGTATTATATGTTTACACTTAGAAACATTTCCTGTACTTAGTAAATTCTGACTAACACTTAGTTTAGCAGTATTTTACCTTTTATCTTTCGAAGTCCTGCTCAAACTTTCTTTTTGGAATTTTCTTCTAAGTGTTTGTCTAGTCTATCCAAACAATGCAATGAGGACCTTGCTCATCTTTAAATTTGGGGGTAGGGAAGGTCTGAGTAGATGAAATCAAAAGTATGTAGTCTTTCAGAAAGTGCATCCATTTTCGTTTAATTTTTTTTTTTTTTTTTTTGCCAAAACTCCAATGTCAGCGCAAGGAAAAATTTCAAAACTGTTCCTAACCTGATAAGAGTTTAGTTGTGAAAGGAGCCTGCTCATAGTTGGATGTTCATATGACACCCATAGGAGCAAGCCAAAACGAAGGTGGGTTTCCAAGAACAACGTTGTAAAAAAAAAAAAATGCAAGGGACAACTCCTCTGATTATCATGAGTTAAAGTTAGAACTGGCACACTATTGTAGTTGGATATTCGCATGACACCCATGGGGACAAGCCAAAACGAAGAGTGTAACCATGACCAACTGTCTCTAAGTGAATAAATGACGCAAAGTTTTGCTCACCACATATAGATACATCAAGTTATTTTGATAAAGAAGAGATAAACTTTCTATTTTGAAAACTCGAAAAGTGTCTTTGAGTAGAATTTTGTTACATAGAAGAATAAAGTAAGGCTTGCTAAGAATTAGCAAGGATAGAAGGAAAGTGCGATGTCAAGTAACGTGCCTAAGTGCAACATTCGGAGCAACCAATCATCGTAGAAGTATAGGATAGGAATGTAACATGATTGCCTTAGTAGAAGATATGATTGAGGACAAACATATATCTAAATTTGGGGGTGTGATAACTTGTAGAAATACAAGTTATTTATGCCACCTTACCTAGATATTGTGGCCATACGTTAGTAATTATGCGCCAATTGTATGAAAATTAATCTAGTATGATAAGAATTATAAATGTTTGCAATTACACCCACTAATGCCAAAAAGATGGAGGACAAGCCAAACTTTACTCTGTTTTGCAGGAGACCAAGTCACCGCTTGCACTCAAGGCTCATGAGAAACTAATGAACGCATCTCTGTCACATTGCGCCCGTCGATCAACCATGAAGAGACGATTACTGAAGTAACGGCGCAATGCGACAGTCAGTCCAGAGCTATGCTTCGACCGCATGCGGTAATAAAAGCAAACATCGCATGCAAACCCATGATCGAAAGATGCAGGTGAGCAACGCGAGAGCGGAGGATTGAGACACGTGTACAACTAACGGTTGTGCAGAATTAATGGTCTGATTGCATAACAGAAGGAATAATATCCCTCCATTTCCGGAATTACCATAAAAATCAAGTGGGGACCACAAGGCTGGAGTCAAAGATC
Organism: Benincasa hispida; assembly: GCF_027475165.1. Lineage (NCBI taxonomy): Eukaryota > Viridiplantae > Streptophyta > Magnoliopsida > Cucurbitales > Cucurbitaceae > Benincasa > Benincasa hispida. The sequence goes on from NC_143486.1 coordinate 1,405,522, forward strand.
TGCTCCTATAAATATCCCAGCGATTTCAGAGAAAAATATGATATTTGATGCTGGGCTAAGTGCTGTAAGATTTTAGAGAGAAAAAGCTGAGCTGAGTGCTGAAGAGAAGAAATCCAGGAAGAGAATGAGATAAGACTGGGAGGTAAATCTCAGATCCGATCTGTCATATACCCGATTGAAGCTCTGTGCAGAGACCCTTGCTACCGGTAGAGCAAGCCTGAGAAGGAAGCTCTTCCTACCATTGAAACCATCTCATCCGGCAAGCAGATCTCCATCGAATCTGTGCCAAGACATTGGCACTGGATTGTATCTATTCTATCTCTATTTCATTGTATTCCATATTTTCTTTATCTCTTCATTCACACATTATGTATCAAACACTTAGTAGAAATATTAAATGTTTCGATAGATTTCGTTTACCATTTTCTGTCTATCTCTATTCACCCATTAGTCACTTTCTTCATGATGTTTTCTTAATCCTTTGATGAGCAATATGAATCACCAAGAACTTAATATGTATTAAAGTTATAAAATACGTTTAGCTAAAGCATGCTAGACGACATCTTCACCTGTGAGAGCAGAAGTGAAGATGTCATTCTGATCTATCGAGAGAAGGTCAGAAGAGTGCGTTAACTAAAGGGAGTAGTACTTCTAGACATGAAAGCAACCTTGCGTTCATTACGTTAAACTCTGTTTCACCACGGACATGTGGGAAACGTGGCCGATCACTGAGAGGTGTATGCCAAGAGAAGAGCGGAACAGTATTTATACCTTCAATTCAATTAAGAACTTGCGTTGTTTATAATACTTATCTTTCTCTTTCTAATCGGTTCACAAGACTTATTGTCGCATCCCACGTCTTTGCACAACCTTCACAACCCGCCTTAATCCTAGTATCTTACACATAAAGCCTGTATCTTGTAACATCTAGCTTAAGTTTATTGTATTTTTATGTTTTATCACATTTTTACCGTTTTCCTTTATTTTACTGCAATTTACATACAGTACACACCTTTTATAAAGAATTAAAAACCCGATCGCATATACCATGAACATACCGCAATAACTGGCACCACTTCCCCGTGTTCGACCTCGGATCACACCGAGAAACTTGCGGTGGAATTACACTTGGTTCCATCGTAAGGAAACTTGTGACAACGCAGGGCATACTACCTGAGCAATCCCTAATTAATGCATAACTAGTAGTAGTATTGCATCATTATGAGCATTTAATATCATACATACCGAATGCGTTATAAAGTCATCAACAGTTGGCTAGACGCGTCTGATTCCACTGGATAAATGGTGGCCAAGGGCTCGATAGATACGAGTGAAGGACCATATGTATCTCTACTGGTACGAGACTTTTTGAATCTCTGAAAGTAAAACCATGGATATTCAAGTCCATAAAGTGGATGTATTATAATACCATTATTGATGAAGAAATATGTAGAGGGCCTGTTGTACTCCTTGTCCTAACTAATTGATATCAAAGCTACAATCTAAACTTTAGCCATATGTCGGGGAAAACCACAAATTCCTAACCAAGAGAATTAGTAAATTGTTTTGGATGAATCTCTAAATCGGACAAAAAGTGTTTGAGATATAACATGCAAGTAAAACTCTATCAAATCAAGTGGATTTATGGTACGTAGAACAATGATGAAGATTAATAGTAACCCTATCAAGTCAGGTAGACCGATAGAAGAATTGAAGAAGTACTGTATCTTTATTCGAAGAGAAAAGATTAAAGATATCATAATAGTCGACACTAAATAAATATCTCACAGTGTGGTCTGTGATTGCATTCTATCAGATAGTTTACATCATATTGACCCGACGAAAAAATAGAATTTGCAATACTCCTCATTCCAAATCATAGGATAGTGAAATTAAATCATGAAACAAAAGACGAAGGGCCTCCAGCTAAAACTTTCATGATATAATATTGTACGGGTTGTGGGATTATCTAGGAGATGGAGCTATTTCAGAGTGAGATAGAACTCGTGTAGAGATGATACGAGTTTCAGTTGTTGTAGTAGTGTTTTGGTGGACTGCCAAACATTCCTTGAGCTCTCCAAAAACATGTCTCATGTCTGGTCTCTTCAGTGCAGTTGGTTGTGTACATGACATTCCGAGTTCTACGATTTTCCATGCTGAATTTTGGTTGAACTCTCCTCCTAATTTTGAATCAACAATCTTTTCGATGTCTCCTGTATTTTTTATCATTGATTCCACCCAATTTAGTATGTGAAAATTCCCTTCAAACATCGACGACGAACCTCTTTTTATAGCAGGTTTTCCCGTGATTAGCTCGAGCAATATAATTCCAAAGCTATATACATCACTCTGCTTATTTACATTTTGATTTCTGTATATAAAGAAAAAAATTATAAAAATAGGTTAAATGTCATGATCAACGACAACATTAATCAAGTTAAAGTTAATGTTAGGAGCGGATAAACAAAGTCCCACATTAGTCGAGAAAGGAAGTAATGATTATGTTGTCTAGTTGTCCAATTACTTTACTTACCGAGGATCAAAATATCCAGGTGTACCAGCAAAATGAGTTGAAAAATGAGATTGATCATCAGTTCTAGACAACCCAAAATCGGCTATTTTTGCGTGCATTGTGTTGTCTAATAATATGTTGGCAGGTTTCAAATCTCTATGGATAATTGGGGGCTTGCAACCATTGTGTAGATACTCCAATCCTATAGTATATGAATATAAGAGAAGATTTTTAGTTATGTTGTAAATAAACTTAGAAGCCAAATTTGGGAAAAGATATAGAAGATAACAAATATTTAATTTTATAATATTAACAAACCATGTGCTGCATCCACTGCAATTTGGAGTCTTTGCATCCAACTAAGAGTGTTAGTATTTGTGTCTACATAGAAGAAATGGTCATTAAACCAGGCTTGACTATTAAATGTTTCAAAACTAAATATTAGAGAAAGTAAAACAAATAAATACCTAATAAATATTGTTGTAAATTGCCATTGGGCATGTATTCGTAAATGAGGGCCTTGTGATTGCCTTCATCACAGTATCCAAGAAGAGTAACCAAGTTGCAATGGTGAACAACTATCAGGAGTTGTATCTGTTGGTTTAGAATGACTTTTTAAGTGCTTCAAAGAGCAGGATTACGACGACGTCAGTAAAAGAGATAAAGAAAGCACCTCGGCTCGAAATTCTTTGTAGCCTTGTTGGGATGATGGAGAAAGAACCTTCACTGCGACTTGAGTTTTGTCTTTTAAAGTACCTAAATAAACTTTACCAAATCCTCCTTCTCCAATAACCACTCCAAAGTTATCAGTAATACTCAGAACCTCTAAATAACTGTAGTGTCTGTTCTTCATTTTCAATGATTCTCCTTCATGGCTTGATTCAAGTGATTTCTCTTGAGCAAATAAAGAAGAAGAATTAAATTGTCAGCAGGCAAAGGAATAATTTATATGCAAAATATAGTTTAGAAAAATAAAAGAAGTTAATATACCTTTGGATTTTCTTGTATAGGTTATTTTGAGTCCCAAGAGGATTGCAAGGACAAGAATGGGGGCCACAATGACAGAGCAGAGAATAGGAATAGAAATTGGCAACTTTTTCTTTTTGTGGTTGCATGGTTGTGACCAACACAGTTCTTCATTTCCTTCCACACTGAATCAAGAAGAGGATCAAATAGAAAATAAATGTTAAAATATCATTTTAGTCCTTATGCTTCAACTTTCATATATGTACCTTCAAATATCCCAATTTAAATAGCATTTTAACCCAAAAGTAAAGAAAGACTAGGAAATTTTTTACTGAATTTGAGTTTTTGAAAGTGTCACAACAAAAACAAATGATAAGAAAAAAAATCAAACAAGAAAATCTAACATGCTGAGTTACGTGGTTCACTAACAGTCTATATGTTAACTACATCCACAGATAAAGAAAGAAATTATTTTATAATTATTTAAAGGAACAACAAAGGTTCAAGACATTTTCAATAAAAAAATTATTAGGTAAACACTCGAAGAATAATAACTCATATTATCATATAAAAAGATTGTGAGATTTCTTCATTTTTTTAGAATCCTCAACGAAGGTTTATCGAAACCGACCTTAAAACTAAACTTCCATTTTTGTATTTGTTGAGAAGATTGTCAGGAAGTACGCCGTTGAGCTTGTTTCCACTTAAGTTACTGTCATAAAAGATGTACTTGGTTAAGATTATATTGTTGATTGATATAACAATAATAGTATATGAGAGATTTTTTTGGGGATTGGTTTTGTTTTACAGAAGTTGAAGTTTTGGCAATAGCGCCAAGAATTCTGGTACTTCCCCTTCCAACTCATTCTTTGATAGATCTCTGAGGAAAAAAGGATAAATTATAGCGATACTACATAATAGAGATTCTGAGAGCATGCATATATGTATTTTAAAAAACATTTGAGTTTTATTATCTCATAATCAATTGACAACAACATGAGTGATCTATGCATAATCTCATGTTATCTAATATTGTAGCAGAACCTATAAAGTTCAAATGGGTATTTGGTCCAATGATAATAATAATAGATTGAGATCCAATCTAAGAATGGCGAACTCAAAAAGACACCATCTTAAGGGGCATGAATGATGAAGATCTCATATTAAAAAAACTAAAAGACCCGATCACAATCAAGATACATGGGTTACTCCTCTCATTATCAATTGATTTTAAGTATTGAAACCTCATGTTATCTAATACTTCAAGATGATGTCTTTTTGGGTCCAGTTGGATCGGAGTTCATGAGCTAGCTTTGATATCATTATTAGAATAACATGAGATTCTATCGCAATTAATGAAACAAGTGACCTACAATATTTCTAATGTGGATAGATATGAAATATATACTTACAAGGTGTTGATTGCAGTTAGATTGGAGATGGAAGATACAATATGTCCAGTCAAGTTGCTGCTGCTCAAGTTACTGCCAAAATTAATAATATAATTAGATGGTAATCACAAAGTGGAAATCCCCATGGTGAATTTGTAAATGAGAAAGTTTTGTTTTACAGTGAAATGATTCTGGGCCAAGTGTGGTCATTGCTACAATTCAAACCCTCCCATGAGAACTCAACTGGTTGACAGGGATCACCTTCCCAATTTTTACTCACCTTGTACTCTTCTTTAATCTTCCTCATTGCCTTCACTACACACACATTATATATACATATGGTTGGTTATATAGAACACTTTATTCTACTTCAAGTTTACAATATCATTCCACGTAAATTGACATGACAATTGCAAATAATTGATAACATAAATGATTCAATTAATATCATTTCAGATGAATTACATAGTAGAAAACAAAAATCAATCGTAAATTGTTATTTTATATCCACGGATGTCAAGGAAATTCGTAGGAAATTAATTTATAGGTAGGTGACCACTATAGATTGAACCCTTAACCTTTTAGTCATTTATTGAGAGGCCAACCTCAAATAATCGAAAATTATATTATCATGATATGCACATACATATTCTAATTTTAGGCACATAATTAGATGTAACAGACAATTTCAAATAACAAGAGTTTAAAAAAAGAAACGTTTTTTTAAAGTTTAGAGGTCTAATTGAAACAAGTACCGTCTTCGAAGAAGGTGAGTGGATTTGAAGCATCCCTAATATAAAAAATCTCGATGCCATTAAGGATAGGAGGGAGGGTAGAGGAAGAGGTAGCAGAAACTGATAATTTGATAGGTTGGTTGAGTAAAACTTCATAGGATTCTTTTGAGCAAAAGGAGAGTGGTTTCAGATATGGGAGCTGTAGTTTAATGGAGTTGGTAATTGTATGTACATCATTAAACACAATGCTCATCTCTCTGAACTGCCCAGCCTTAAGCTTCTTCTCAATCTCTGCAAAATGAAAGCAAAAGTAAAAGTAATATCGTAAGCTCCCTTGATCTGATGGCGTCCATTGCAACGCCAATGGAATACTCAAATTCGTGGATTCACAGGCTGTTCGCAGCATCGATTGTGGCAGCTTGTATGGATTACTGTCGTCGTTGTTGTCGGTCTCAGCTTCGTCGATCGATAGTAGGCTCGTGTTATAACCAAATGTACTGCAATCGATAGTATCCCATTGTCGATCATTAACATCTTCTGGGTACCTGCATTTGCATATTATATGAACAAAATTAAAAGAAAAATATCAAACCGTTTCTATTTCTTGTTTGTTTGTTTTTTTTAACAAAAGAAAATCAAAACTCTTATGTCTTAGCTTTCTAACAATTTTAAATTGAAAATGTAAAATGAAATTTATATGGTTGATTTAATTTTAAATATTTATTGTACATTTCTAAAGTTACAATTAAGAAAACAAAAACAAAACAATAGCTTTTTTTTTTTTAAAAAAAAAAAGATAGAAACTCTTAAATTACCGATTAACCTACAAGTTTAAGTTAATGAGTGAAGAAAAATTTAATATCATATCCTCTAACACTCCACTCATTTGTGGGCTTTAAATATGAAAAAGAATCAAACAAGTGAATAATATTAAATAGAAGAAAATAACATTGCAGGGTTTTAATACAAGACCGCCCTAGCCACCTGCTTTGCTACCATCTTAAATCATCGATTGACCCAAAAGTTTTGATGATTTACAAGAAACAAACATAATTTTGTTACTTCCAAAATTTCTACAAGCTCGTTTGATAAACATTTTTTTTTTTTTAGTTTTCTGTTCTTAGAATTTAGGCCTGTTTTCTCATAATTTTTTTATTATGGTTTTCACTTAATTTCTTTAATTACTATAGTTTTCATCTTTTTAAGAGACACTAGTACAAAATGGATAAAAAAAACCAAGAAACCCATAAGTAGAAGAATTGTTTTTTAAAAACCAAATAGTTAATTTTTCTTTTTTTTGAAAATGAGAAAACAAGAAACAAAAATGACAATTCCAAAACACGGTTGTGTTTAATTCTTAAAAAATTATTTGATGAAAACAATTAGAAATAGAAATATTATCAAACGAAGAATATGATATTGAGATGATTACTTGATCATTTGAGTGCCTCCGACGTTGTATCGTCCTAAGATCTGGAGATGTTGAGAATGTGTAGGATATGGGATTCCATAAAGGGAGATGTTGAAGGGTCGTAATTCCAAGGAGGAAATGTAAGGCACTCCACTATTTATATTAACAAAACACACATCAAAGTAATCTTGTGAAGGGTAAAGGAGAGTAATGGCTTCAATATATGTGGTATTCATTCTTCGTCTTGCCCACAAGTTGGGGCCAAGATACAAGTCAAAAGTAGGAGCAAAGTTGAGGCCATCATAATTGCCATACACAAAGTAACCTCTTATGAGATATTTCGTATTACTATTATTATTTTGGCTTCTTGGAGCTGAATCTACTTCAAGATGATAGCAATTCCTTGTGCCATTTGGAAAGCTTCTCAAGGTCCAATATTGTAGATCCCAATTATTATTACCATCATATGCTAATATTTGCTTGCTCATTCCTGATTTTATCATATCTTTGTCGGATTTATAAACTAACCCGTGCGATGTGATTGTTGTATCTTGAGCTAAACCACAGTCAATGTTGATGAAACCTTCCGATCCTTTTTTTTGGTATTTCAAAAGTTCATGATTAGCATGGGATATCTAAAACGTTATGCACTCATATTCTAAATTATGTTAAAGGGAGTGTTATGTTTGTAAGTGATTTTGAAATGATTAAAATATCGCGTAAAAATGTATATATTTAAGGGCATGTTTGGCATAAGAAGTAGGAGTTGGGAGGAGGAGAGTTGTAACTTCACTCATTGTCTAGTCTAAAGAGCCTTTATACTCATTATGAACTCCAAAACTATATATTAAAAAAAAAAAAAAAAAAAATCATGGCTTATTAATTCGTAGAAAAATTCTATACATAAAAATTGGTAAATGTTGTAAAACATTTGACAAAATCGTTACAAAATATTTTTTAAAAATGTTACGACTACCAATATTGATTTTGATACTGTTGCAATATGTAACTTCAACCTTTGTTATAAACCACTGAAAATGTTGATATAACTCGAGAATTGCTACTATAGATTTGGATTTTGGGCTGAGGTTTACATATTTGATTTCAACAAAATTGCTGAAATAAACCTCTCAACACTACCTTTGCCAATGGTTAGAAGACTGTTGCTATAGATATTGCAACGGTTTCTAACCAATGCACCGCTACATAGTCTTAGTTTCTTGTAATATTAACTTCTTACACCATGGAATCGCAACTAAACAACTCTTAAACTTAACAACTTTCGTATTGATTAAGCAAATTTTTATTCCGGTCCTAAAATCACTTGTTTTATATTAATATTAAAAATTTAAAAAAAAATAAAAGAAAAAACTAGAGCAAGAGGAGTTAGTTTAGTCAAGAGTGTAAGAAATTAACCAACGATGAAATTGATGTTGTTTAGTCATAGGGCCATAGTGAGATTAAAAAACTTTCAGGCCAAATAAAAACTCCACTCTCCCGACCCCAACTTTCTTGAATCAAACATGTGGTAAGTGCATATGATGGAGTTTTGATATGTTAAGTATAATATAGAATGAAGTTTGAGACAGAAATTGGTTACCTTTTGGAGGTTGGTCGGCATGAAGGCAGCAGCAGTGGAAGCCTATGATCGCCAAAAGACACAGAGAGACCACAGAAACCAAGCTCCATTCTACAACCATATTATTACTACAAAAGGGAACGGCAAGCCTATCAACCTTTGGTATTTGGATCCCTAAATTGTTCTCTCTTTATATAATTACCCAACCAACCCTTTTTACTTCTTTAATTAATTCATATTCTTCATTTTGCATTGAATGGTCCACCCTTGACCCATTCCTTAAACCATAAACAAAGGAGGAGTCGTCAATTTTGTCAGAGTGCACAGTACGGTTGGGTAGTGGACGACTCCGTTGACTACAAAATTGACCTTTCAATAATTTTTCAATAATATACTGTATGTGTGTGGTGTAGTTCTTCGATAGATTATCAATAGTTTAGGGGTGTTTAAAAAATCCGATGACTCGAAAAAATCGATCAACCCACTCCAATCTATGTGGTTTGAGTTGGATTATCAACTCATTTGAGTTAGTTTGAGTTCATATAAATGAAAATTTTATGGGTTTGGTTGATTCAAGGGTTCATCTAATATAACCTGAACCAACTCGAATTTATTATTACCTTTAAAATATGTTTTTTTATTACTTATAACACAATTATTTTTATATATATTAATTTTAATTTTATTTAATTTCAATATTTTTTAAATAATTTATTCTTCAACAATTCTTAAAAGTGGTTTCTTTGCACTCTAGAAAGAAAATTTTCACTATTTAAATTGAATTTGAGTGGTTAATCTTAATTCAATATATGAAAATAATTAAATAAGATTTTTACATATTTACGTTGGGCTTCTTTTTAGACTAAAATTTTAAACAAATGACCCAATTAACTAGAACCAACCCAACCCAAATATTTCATAGTTGGGTTGAGTTGGGTTGGGTTCATTTTTTAATAAAGGTTATTTAGGTGGAAGAAATTTATAACCCGAACAATTGGGTTGGGTCTAAAAAGTCTTTCAACCCAACTTAACCCAACCCATGAATATCCCTACAATAGTTAGCTCAAATTTATTACGCCATTGAAGGCGCTGACTTTGTCGTCTTAAAAAAAAATCTACACTACGAAAAATTTCTAGTACTATGCTAGTATATACTACCTCTATTGATTATTTGACATTTCATTAAATAATTTGTTAATTTATTAAATATTTATGGGGTGGATCTCATATAATTCTTGAAAGTTCCTAAATAGAAAATTTCAAGTCCTACGGTAGTAGGGAACACTTCATACTCTTCCTCTCCCTATATGACATGTGTCACTAATATATATATTTATTTATTTTATCCTTTTTTTTCCAACTAATTTATTTCATTTTCTCTTTCTACGTCGCCCCGCTATATTTCATTTTCTTTTTCTTCTAACCCTTCACATTCTTTTTTATTTTCATTTATTCATTCTCTCATTTTCTTTTTAACTAACAACTTTGTAAATATATATATATATATTTATTTATTATTTTCCTATTTTTGTTTATTTTATACCCTCTTTCTCATAATTGATTTCCAACCCTTCACATTCTTTTTTTATTTTCATTTTTTTATTCTCTCGTTTTCCTTTTTCCTTTTCATTTTCGAACTAATTTCAACATTTACATCTCTATTCCTATTTTTATTTGTTTTTCTTTTACTATTCGTTTAATTTATTTTGTGCAAGCAAGAATAATAATTTATTTCAATTTAATTATTGTATTAATGTTATATTTATACCTATGATTATCCATTATGATATATATATATATATATATTTTAATTCATAACTTCATATTTGAATTCTTAAATAATTCTTTTCACAAACTAAACAAAAATTCATTGAAAAGAGACTTTAAAGAGCAAATAATAAATCCATATTAAGAGAAGACAATAAGCAAAATCAAAATCATATTGAAATTCTACTCCCACTTCGTATATTCATACATATAAATCATTTGATTTTAGACATCTTGGTGCTTCTCATTTAGAAATGAAGTTGTGCTTGCTTGAGTGGATTTGATGTCATTGTAATTTGGAGCATGTTGGTATTGGAATTTATGTCCTAAATCCCGTAGTCTGTAAATTTTGTAAACAATTTTTATATAAATAAAAGCCTTATTTATCCTTTCATAAATAAGTATTATTTAGTTTTGCGCATAACTCAAATCCAATAAACTAAGATCCAACGTTATTTTATGTAATTTAAATAGTATATGATTGAATACAAGTGGATCATATTCATGTAATAACCTAAAAAGGTCTATAGTATATGGATAAGGTTGGGTGTTTTATTATCCTGCTAACACTATGGATACAACACACTTTGTAATTATTACAATAGCATAAGTGTTACAAACGATTTGATCCAAATTATTCATGTATACACATGCAAGTGGGAGTATCCTATGTAATGAGATTGTATAAGACTAGACCATGAAATATATAATATTTTTGTAACATCGTTAACTGAAAAGATTAATATTTCAAACAATGAACATGTAACTCAATCTCATTCCCGAGTGAGTTACGAACTCTTACTCATGAGAACCGTCCTTTGATTTGTATGGATGAGAGTGGTCCTAGTCGTCGACTCAATATATCTACCATTTTAGGAACAATACAAAGTAAGGAATTGGAAACATAACTACATAAGATGAAATTCACTCCTTCCCACCTTTAGGGTGAGTAGATAGGTTGTTCTCTTAATTGCTAACTCTGAGATTTGAACAATGATGCTCCACCCTCTCACTGGCTCGAGAGGGATTTTATTTATGGTTGTATCATAAATAGATTGTTCATTAGAGAATCAGTGGTACTTAAGGAGCAAGAGGTAATTACAGGGGTAAAATGATAATTTGACCTAGCTGTAATTACGAATAACTTGTGAAGGATTGACTTACATGTATTGGTTAAATCAATGGACACCGAAATATTCTTCAATTCATAAGAGTGCAGCTACGAATCTTTAGTGGTAAGTTCCATAATTAATGAAGGTTGATTAATTTAATTAAAAAGTTTAATTAATTAATCTCGAATCATTAGAACTTATAATTGTAGGTCAATTAGGTCCCTTTGCTAGCTCACAACAGGTTAAACAAAGATATTTAGTGTTAATAGAATTTGAACTGTTCAAATTAATTAAGGAAATGAGTATAATGTAAAGTTATTTTTTCCTTGAATTAGGTTAAAAAATTAAACTTTATAATACGACAACACTAATACTTGAATATAATTCAAATATTAATTTAATGTGAATTGGCTTTATATTAAATTATAGGTTACAATTAATGTGAATTGGATTCATATTAAATCTATAGGTTATGAGAGAATATGTATATTAGAATATGATTCATATATACAATAAATTAAATACATGATATTTGATAAATTAATTAATTGAATTAGATGTAACTAATATTTAATTAATAAAATTAATTAATTTCATTAATATTTAATAAATAAACAAATTAATTAAATTTTATTTAATTAATATATATTTATTAATTAAAATTACTCCCTTGCAATGCAGGGAAGTGGTGAGTGGGGAAAGGAGTTATCAATTCCTCTAACTTAGTATATTATGGGATGAGATCCCAACTGTTTAGTCTCTGCATTTTTTTTTTTTATCGAAAGAAAGAAACCTTTCATCAATTTCTCTCAAAACACTCTCTATTTTTCCTCTTCTCTTTCAAGACTTCCCATAAACTCTTCTTTGTCTAAGAGAATAGTAGAAAAGTCCTCTTCGTGGTGTTTTAGTCGTGAAAAAAGTTTGTGATCCCAAGAAGAGTTCATACTGTGTTTTAATTTTTGGCCGAAAATTAAAGTTTTTTAGCCTAATTTGAGAAGATCTTAGAAAATTACTTGCTAGAGTTAGAAAATTTAAAATTACTTACATTTTTTTTATTCTAAGAATGCCAAAATCCAATCTATTATTGCTATTTAATTTGATAATACATTGGATATATGTTTTAAATTATTTTAATTTATATGTTGCATATAATATGTCATATAGATTAAAATCCCACCATAGGTTAAGCATGTTATGCATTATATTTAAATATAATTGTTATATTTAAAGTTTGTGTTTTTTCTAAATTATATGTACATGCATGGTGTATTTATCTCTACAACAAATATCACATAGGATAGCATAAAAGAATACTATCATAGACTTTCCATAGTGTTTTCGGAATGTTGTCGTAGCCCATATTATTGAAAGTCCTCGACTTTTCATACTTTTTTTAACACAATAAAAAACGGTATAAAATATCAATTTTGGATAGCATATATTTAATTTATGAAAATTTTTCATAGCGTTGGTAAAAAAATGCATAAAATATCTTTTATAGCATTTTTATAGTGATAAAACAACATTATAAAAGACTTTCTATAGCGCTTTTAAGATGCTTTTATAGCGCTTTTAAGATGTCATTGTGGCTGATGTTGTTGAAAGTCTCCGACTTTCTATAGCATTTTTTTCAGTAATATAGGGAAAGCTATAAAAAGTTCATTTTTTATTTGATAACAATTTTTATAATAATAAAAGAAGAATGCTATAAAAGTGATAGTCAATTTTGATCAAGTTGTATGTCATTTATATAACACTTTATACTCGTAAAAAATTATTATAAATGTTACTGTAAAATTAATTGTAATCATATAAACCTTTAATATTGTATTCAAGTGCTTTATATCCAAAAAAAAAAATCAATAATATAAACATTGCTTATTATGGAATGCTTCAGTCAATACAATATTTCACATACATAAATAACCATATATTTTTTGTGGGGTTGCCATGTTATTCAAATTATTCAAATTTGTGACAAATAATAAAACAAGACAACATTAACTTTCTAGTTTCCTTAAGACAAATAAGTATCCGTTAGTCATCACATTTTTAAAGTGATACATCCTTTAGTAATCACATCAAAAAATCTGATAATCATTTATCCTTGTTTCCCATCCTTGCTCGTTTGAGCATTATTAAATAAAATTTTTGGCACTTTAATTTGATGATTTAAAAGACATTGTACTATGCATGCATGAAGTAGCGTCCTAGAATACTGTAGGAAACTAGGGTCATTACAGTTGGTATCAAAGCCTAAGTTTTAGGTTCTGTAGACTGACTTACATCGTGAGTTTAATCTATTCCTTATGGCCACAAATGGATCTTTCATCATCGCCAGGTATGTCGTTTTAAAACCTTTAGGGAATTATATATACCTGGAATCCTACTTGTGTGCTAGTGTGTATTAAAGTGTTGCGTGTTGTCACCAGATATGGCACCACGCACTAGAGGAAGGGGCAGTCGAGGCAAGAAAGTAGTTAGGGAGCGGGACCCCGACTTGCAAGAACCCGAGATGTAAAGCCCAGAGGTGCGGGACCCGCCACCTCACGACCCCTCTGGTCAACCTGGCAGAGGGTTAGACCAAGAAGCGGGCCTCGAACTTCAACTGTACCCCCACCAGAACCATCGTCCTCAGAAATCCCAGTGGAATATACAGCTATGACTGCAACTATTGGAAACGTCGTCACGCAGGCCGTGGTGGGACAGCTAAGGGGCATGATGGCCGAGCAGATCGCCTAGCATGTACAATCACAGCAGGCGCCATCCTCGTCAGCCCTGTTACCACCAGTTCAGAATCAGGATAAGGCCACGAGTCGAACCATGGCAGGCTCTTCGTTGGAAGCTGGATACCTGCGAGATTTCAAGAAATACGATCCCCTGACGTTTAACGGATCCTTAAAAGACCCCATAAATGCAGAATTGTGGTTGTCCACTGTTGAGGGGATCTTCCAGTACATGAGGTGTCCAGAGGAGTAGAAGCTGCAGTGTGCCGCTTTCGTTCTCATCGATAATGCCAAGCGCTGGTGGCGTTCAGCTGAGAGAATGATAGAAGTCGGTGGAGGCCAAGCCACGTGGGACTAGTTTAAGGAGCGATTTTATGAGAAGTACTTCTCTACTCATGTGAGGTACAACAAGCAGGCTGAGTTCATAAACTTGAAGCAGGGAACCATGACAGTGGAAGAGTATGAAGAAGAGTTTAATAAATTGTCCTGTTTTGCCCTTGACCTGGTGTCTACCGAAGAAAAGAGGGTTGAGAGGTTTGTACAAGGACTCCGAGACGGTGTGCGAGGCATCATGCAAGCCCTGGAGCCTCCCACCTATGCCGCAGCCTTCTGAGCGGCAGCACGCGTGGGTTGTTCTTCAGGGATAGAGTTCTTGAAGTCCTTGACGGAGGAACCGACCCCCGACCAGAAGAGGAAGGTTGAGCAGAAAGCTCCGAAACCTCCGCAGAAGGTTTAGAGTATAAACAGGCCAGTAGGGAATGCTCAACGATAGGCTACAACTTCAGGAGGAGTTCGGAAGGAAAGGCCGGTGTGCAAGTCTTGTGGAAAGCGTCATTGGGGACGCTGTCTGATAGGCACCGGGACATGTTTCAGATGTAAATAGGTAGGAAATACGGTAGACCAATGCCCTAGTAGTGGTTTCGGAAGTGCGGGGGGTCAACCCTCGAGTTCGCATTAGGGTTGTTCAAACTGACACCAGCAGAAGGGTCGAGTCTATGCCATAAGTCGTTGGAAGGCTGAGCACTCGGGAACAGTGGTGACAGGTACACTCCCAATCTTGGGGTACTATGCCTTAACATTGTTTGACTCGGGCTCGTCCCACTTTTTCATTTCGTCATTGTTTGTGAAGCATGCCATGTTAGTTTTGGAGCCTTTGGGCTATGTTTTGTCAGTGTCTACACCGTCAGGAGAAATTATGATAGCCAGTGAAAAGATAAAAGCATGTCAGTTAGAGATAGCAAACCGCACCCTCGATGTGACCCTGATAGTATTAGACATACGCGATTTCGATGTAATTCTTGGCATGGATTGGTTGGTTGCCAACCATGCTAGTATAGATTGTTGTAAGGAGGTGAATTTTAACCCTCCTAGAGAAACCAGCTTTAAGTTCAAAGGGGCTAGGACAGTAGTTTTGCCTAAGTTGATTTCAGCAGTTAAGGCCAAGAGATTGTTTAGCCAAGGTGTCTGGAGTATATTGGCTAGCGTATTTGACACAAGGGAAACCGAGGTTGCTCTAACCTCTGAACCAGTGGTGAGAGATTATCCTGATGTATTCCCGGAAGAACTCCTAGGATTGCCTCCGCCAAGGGAGATTGATTTTACGATTGAACTGGAGCCAGACACTATTCCCATATCCAAAACTTCGTATAGAATGGCTCCGGCAGAGTTGAAAGAATTAAAGACGCAATTGCAGAAACTGCTTGATAAAGGATTTATACGACCCAGTTTTCCCCGTGGGGTGCACCAGTATTGTTTGTGAAGAAAAATGATGGGTCATTATACTTATGCATAGATTACAGGGAGTTGAATAAGGTTACCATTAAGAATAAGTATCCCCTTCCTAGAATCGATGATCTGTTTGACCAGCTACAGGGTGCTACCGTATTCTCCAAGATTGACCTACGGCCAGGTTACCATCAGTTGAGGATCAGGGACAGTGATATTTCGAAGACTGCTTTCCGATCCAGGTATGGGCATTACGAGTTCATTGTAATGTCTTTTGGTCTGACCAATGCTTTAGCGGTATTCATCGACTTGATGAATCGAGTGTTCAAGGACTTTCTAGACTTCTTTGTAATCGTTTTTATTGATGAAAATTTGGTATACTCTAAGGCAGAGACGAAGCATGAGGAACATCTTAGGAAGGTCCTAGGAACACTGTGGGAAAACAAGTTGTATGCAAAGTTTTCTAAGTGCAAATTTTGGCTACGGAAGGTGTCCTTCCTTGGGCACATGGAGTCGAAGGATGGGGTTTCAGTGGATCCAGCTAAGATTGAAGCCGTTACCAATTGGCCCTGCTCTATGATGATCAGTGAGGTACGTAGTTTCCTGGGTTTGGTCGGTTACTATCGTAGGTTTGTAGAGAATTTCTCCAGTATGGTCATGCCGTTGACCCAGCTGACCAGGAAGGGAGCTTCATTTGTTTGGAGCAAAGCGTATGAAGATAGTTTTCAGGACCTCAAGCAGAGGTTTTCAGCCCTAGTTCTCACCGTACCAGACGGCTCCGGAAACTTCGTGATTTATAGTGATGCTTCCAAGAAAGGTTTGGGTTGTGTGCTCATGCAACATGGTAGGGTGGTCGCCTATGCCTTCTGCCAGTTGAAGAACCATGAGCGCAACTATCCTACCCACGACTTGGAATTGGCAGCGGTAGTGTTTTCCCTGAAGATCTGGAGACATTACTTGTATGGGGAAAGGATCCAAGTGTTCATCGACCACAAGAGTCTGAAATACTTTTTCACCCAGAAGGAATTAAATATGAGGCAGCGTAGGTGACTCGAGTTAAAATCTTTGCAATGCTAAAAGTCCACCACATAATGGAAAGAAGAAAAAAACAAACAAGAAAAGGAAAGAAGAAAAAAAAAAGAAAAATAATCTAATATAGAACTATAAAATCAAACCACCGAAACTCTTCCAACAAAGAGTCCACCACATAATGGTCCTTCATTAAGAAAAACACAAACTAAAATCTTTGCAATGCTAAGAGTTTAAATTAAAACGATACTATGAAAATAACGCATTTCGTATTAATATAGAGATTTTGAGATTTTGAAAGGAGGATCACACCCAACATTTTATATCCTATGAATGTAAACAAACTGTGAAAAAGTTGATCCACCTTAAAATCTTAGTTGTTGAAATCAAACATGGCAACAATTAAGAGCCAGAGAATTGATCTAAATATTTCAACTACTCAGCCAAAATTTCAAAGAATTCGGTTGAAGAAGCTTTGACTCAAATACCTCAGATTTCTATTTGTTTATAACTAACATATAATGGTCAGCTGGTATATCCTTATAAATACCATTGATTTTGAATTCAAATTACAGAGAGTCATCATCATTTTCTTAGTTTCCTGCAAACAACAAATCTATAAGCAATCTTCATTAAGTAAAAGATTTCAGATCTTCTCGTGGACGTAGGCAACCTTGCCAAACCACATAAACACTGTGTATCTTTCATCTTCCCTTATCTTTCTTGTTCAATCGAGTAATTCTTTACTAAAAATTACGTGCCAATTGTTTACATTACAAATCGCATCGAGTAATCAAGTTATTGATTAATTGCTATCAAGTAGGTCTGAGTATATCATTTTCACTTTGAGTTGCACCAAGTATCGTTCAAGAACCGTCGAGTACGATCAAGTATTAACTTTATTGTCATTGAGTTGCATTGAGGATTTAATAGAGACCGGTCAGACAAATAAGGGAATTTTGATCGAGGATTAAGTAGCAAGGAGTCGAGCGTCGAGTTTCGAGTATCGAGGATTTGACAGAATTGATTTATGCCATTTCTTCATCTCTTCAATGGTGATCTTGAGTATTTGGAACATGTGAAGGGTCTTCAGCCCAACAATTATTGGTATCAGAGCACTTAAAGGTCATCAAGGTCATTTTTCTTGGAGCTTCATGATTTTCAAGAAATCAAGTCTCGATACTCGTTCGATTCAGAAATGGCCGTTGCAAAATAAGAGATCGAGAAGTTTGATGGGAAGGGCGATTTTGGCCTATGGAAGGCCAAAATCAATGTCATTCTTGGACAACAAAGAGCACACAAGGCCCTTTTGGACCCATCAACACTGCCAACCACCATATCAGCACAAGAAAGAGAAGACATGGAGCTCATAGCATATGAGACTCTCGTTTTGAATCTTAGTGACAGTATTTTGAGGCAAGTAATTGATCAAGACACAGCCTACAAGATGTAGGTCAAGCTAGAAGGTCTTTTTGCTACCAAGGATCTCCCCAACAAGATATATCTGAAGGAGAAGTTCTTCACATTTAAGATAGATTCTGCCACACCTCTTTCAGAAAATTTGGATGAATTCAAGAGGATAGTCTCAGAGTTCAATTTAAACTCTCTACCCAAAACTTATAAAGAGGTGAAGAATGCTCTGAAGTATGGCAGAAAATTAATCACCACTGATGCCATTATTTCAGCATTAAGAACAAGAGAGTTAGAGCTTCAGTTAGTCAAGGAACAGCCCAGTGCAGAGAGGCTATTTTCCAAGGGGAGAACAAGTAGAACCAGTCTAAGGGGAATAAAAACCAGTCAGGTGAAAAGCACAAGCCTAAGACCAAGTTCAGATGCAATTACTGCAAGAAGAAAGGTCACCTGATGAGAGATTGCTACAGTCTGAAAAGGAAAAATCAAGAAAAAGAGAAAGATCAGAAGGGGAAACTGTTGGGGATGATGCCTTAAAGTCTCATGTTCTGTAGTTTGTAAACAGTTTGTACGAACGCTTGTGATGTATAATATATGATATTTACTTCACTTCTTGACTTTGCACATTTGGATGTTTTATTTGATTTACCACAATCCAATAAACTAAAATCCCTAGTTGTCTTTATGTAACTTAAGCATGTATGTGGTGACATATAAGTGGATCATGTCTTAAATGATAACTAAAATGGTCTATAGTATATGGATATAGGAGGGAAACCTTATCCTGGTAATGCTACGGATGCGGCTCGCTTTGTGGAACAATTATAAGTGTTGTGACTTGTCACAGATGGTCTGATCCTGATCATTCGTGTAGGTGACATGCGAGCTGGGGCATCCTATACTAAGAGTTTGTATAAGACCTAACCACGAAGTGTTAACGTCTCGTTATATAACATCGTTCAGGACAGAGACTTCACTTTACTAGGATGACCATAGGTAACATAACCTCAATCCTGAGTGAGTTGGGAACTTCTGCCAATGAGGGCGGTCCTTTGATTTGCATGGGTGCAAGTGCTAGTTCACCAACTCAAACCTACCACTTTGGGGATTCGTTTGATTTGGAAGCTAGGAACTCAGCTACACAAGATGGAATTCACTCCTTCCTCGAAGCAAGGGTAAGTAGATAAACAACTCTCTTAAGGGCTGATCCCAGGGCTTGAATGATGTGGCACCACACACCTTCTCATGGCCCGAGAGGTGTTCACACATAGTAGGACTATGTTGTATTGTTCATTAGCGGGATCAGTGGTAATTAAAGAGTGAGATGTAACTACAAGGGCAAAACGGTAAATTGGCTTAGCTATACTTACGAGCATCTATGAAGGGTTATCGTACTCATGATTGGTTATATCCGATGGACACAAAAATATATCTGGTAAGAAGAGTTCAACTGTTAGTCTTTATTGGAATGCCTGGCAGTTAACGGATGGAGGATCTCGTGGCTAAGAGTTTAGTCAGCTATTCACGTATCGTTGGAGCTTCGAGCGATATGTTCATAAGGTCTCCTTGGTAGCTTGCATACAAGTTGAGAATCAGTTTTTAGGTCAGTTTGAAATGTTCAAATTGACAAGAGGGAGTTCGATTATATATGATATAATTGGACTAGTTAATTATATATGATATGATTAACTAAATGTATGAGATACATTAATTTGGAGGAAATTTGATATAAATATGATTTATATCAAGAAGAAGAGAAAACACTATGGTTGATATATGATATCAAACTATAGGTTATGAATATAATATTATTATATTTATTATTTTATTACGAGCGAGAGCGGATTGGGGGGTTTGAAGAAAAACAAATACGAAGCTTCGTTCCTCAGCAAAGTGTTCACTTCTTTTTTGTCAGGTCAAGCGAGAGCAAAGCGTAAGGGTGTATATGCAACTGTTGCAAAAACCGGGATTTTAGTAGTAGGCAGCTTCCCCTCTTAGTTTTGAGTGGTACGTGAGTTGGGTTTAGAACATCGTGAGACAGTTCGGTTCCTATCTAATGCCTCAGGAAGAAGTTCGTGAGGTGCCAGAGAGTACCAATGTCGAAACAAAATTAGGTGTAACTAATGAAAAATCCCGAAAGGTTATTTGTTAACCTTAGGTGAGCATGCATCTTATAACATGTTATAGATTTTAAATGTCTAATCTATTTTTTTAAACTTTATAAAATATATACATTCTTCCAATCCATAACATTCATCTGGCCATTCCACAATTTAATATAATACTTTATATTAAAAACATGAAACCCTAACACATGCATACTATATATTGTAACTATTTATAACATACTTTCAATGTATGCTACATGCTTTCTATAGTGGGATTTTAAATCTACATGACATATGCACATACAAGATTTAATTTAATTATAACATACATCAAATGTATAAATAATTAAATACATTGAAATAGACTGGTTTTGACATCTTCAACAAGCAATAAACTAAATTATTACAAAAATAATTTAAACAACAGCTTTGGATCACTGCTAGACTACCCAAACCAACCCCAACCGACTCCAAACCTCTTGAACCAGACCTCCAAAGCATCAAAATAGGTGAACCGATCCAAAAAAATACTGAATCAAACTAAAAGGACTCGAACCGAACGAGCCAAACCGTTGAACCGCTGGCTTATTGCTTGCGTGCACATTCTTGGTTGCTAAGGAACGACGTTGGGATTGGTATCATAATTCTCCCGGAGTCTCATTGGTTTGTAAAGATACACATTGTTAAATGAATTAAATAAGTGATTTAATTCTGGCATTTACTCATATCCAATAAACAAAGCTCCTTGGTTATCTTCTGTGAACATAAGCATGTATATGTGATATACAAGTGGATCATGCCTTAAGTGATAAACTAAATTAGTCTGTAGTATAAGGATTAAGGTAGGATACCTGATCCTAGTGACACTACGGATACGACTCGCTTTGTAGAGGTTTGCAAGTGTTGTAAACTACTACAGATGGTAGATCCTGACCATTCGTGTAGAGACGTGGAGCGGGGGTATCCTATATAAAGAGTTTGTATAAGACCTGGACCACGAGATGACTAGACTCTGTATATAACGCTGTTGATACTAGAGACTTGCATCTCACCTAAACGACCATAGGTGACATGACCTCAATCTTGAGTATTTTGTGAACTCCTACCTTTGAGGGCGGTCCTTTGATTAGTATGGGCGAGAGTCGCCAGATTGCCAACTCAACATGCCTACCTTTTTGGGGACTTGTCTGATCTGGGAGCTGGGAACTCAATCCACAATATGGAATTCACTTCTTTTCCGAAGCAGGGATAAGTAGAGAGATTGCTCCCTTAACGGCTGATTCCGTGGCTTGAACATAGTGACCACAGGTTCTCTTTGGAAGAGAAGACTCAGTCATACTATGATTTATGTTCATTAGAGGGATCAGTGGTACTTAAGAAGACAGATGTAACTACAAGGGCATAATGGTTATTAGCTCAGCTGTACTTACGAGTGATTTGTAAAGGGTTGCCGCGTTGCTGACTGATTAAGATTGACACATAATATATCTGTAGTGAGGAGAGTTCAGCTGTCGGTCTTTAGTGGAGTGTCTGGTAGTTAACAGATGGTGGATCCCATGACTAAAGAGTTTAGCCAGTTATTCACGTACCGTTGGAGCTTCGGATCTACAGGTCCATGAGGTCCCCTTAGTAGCTTGGATTCATGTTGAAGGATTAGTTCTTGATATTGATTTGAAATGTTCAAATTGACTAGAGGTATTTTGATTATATGTGATATAATCGGTATGATATATGAGATACATTTAGTGGAAGATTGATGTAAATGAGATTTACATTTAGTACAATGGAATAGAAAAAGAACTATGGTTTATATGTTTCATGAGATGAAATATTAAAACTATAGGTTATAAATATAGTATTATAAGTTGGTTATCATTTATATTTATAATAATATTAATTATTAGATAATTAATACTTTTTCTTTTAAATAACCAAATGTAGTGGGTTGTTATTGATCATGGTAACCGTGAGTTTAAAAGGAAATCAGTTTCCTATTTTTTTTTTTTTAAAAAAAAAAGTTGTGGCCACTATGTTCAAGCCCCGGAATCAGCCCTTAAGGAAACAATCTCTCTACTTATCCCTACTTCGGGAAAGGAGTGAATTACATATTGTGGATTGAGTTCCCAGCTCCCAGATTAGACAAGTCCCCAAAAAGGTAGGCATGTTGAGTTAGCAATCTGGCCACTCTCACCCATACTAATCAAAGAACCGCCCTCAAAGGCAGGAGTTCACAAAACACTCAGGATTGAGGTCGTGTCACCTATGGTTGTTTAGGTGAGATGTAAGTCTCTAGTATCAACGACATTATATATAGAGTCTAGTCATCTTGTGGTCCAAGTCTTATACAAACTCTTTGTATAGGACACCCCCGCTCCACGTCTCCCCACAAGTGGCCAGGATCTACCATCTATAGTAGTTTACAACACTTGCAAACCTCTACAAAGTGGGTCGTATCCGTAGTGTCACCAGGATCAGATATCCCACCTTAATCCTTATACTACAGACCGATTTAGGTTATCACTTAAGGCATGATCCACTTGTATATCACATATACATGCTTATGTTCACATAAGATAACCAAGGAGCTTTGTTTATTGGATATGAGTAAATGCCCGAATTAAATAACACTTATTTTATTAATTTAACAATATGCATCTTTACAAACCAACGAAACTCCGGGAGAATTAGAACACCAATCCCAACAGTTGCAACACTCTATGAGCAGCATTGCGTCGCTGCGCGGCAGAAACCATTTATGCTACTTTTTGCTGTTGTGCTTGCTTCAAACTTTCTTCGATTACAACTTAATTTCACCTCTCTTGACTCTAACAAATTTACAGACTCTTAATCACACATTAAGGCCCATAAACAAGAGCTAATTACAATAATTACTGCATAATTGAAGAGGAGTTTTGAAGTCAAAACCATAATATATCCATTTCAGCCGCATTTCATAAATCTTATGAAAAAACACCCACTAAGCTAAAATTAATGTAAATTGAGTGCATAAATCATACTTTGATATCAGTTGTTGGTATTGACAATCAACATGTGGAAGCAATTAGGATCTTAAGCACTCTAACTACGTCATTTTTAGTGATTAAGCATGCATGTTCATCAACATAAAAGTAGGTTTCAAAAACAAATACCTTTGAAGAATTTCTTCAATACAATAGCTCCTTTGCTCAAATCTACTCTCCAATACTTGTAGATCACCATTTGATCTTCCCTACATTCTCTAGGCCCTTAGATTGAATTGTGCGATCCAAAATGAGTGTTAATTTTTAATGAACTCTTGAAGATTGGAGAGAGTTTTTTGTGTTGGAGATGAAAAATACCTTTCTCATTTCTCAGCCAAAAATTGATCATTTTATCCAAGACCAACATGCAAATTCTTTTTTCCATGAGATTGACACCAAAACACACACTAATTTGGTGAAAAATAGGTGTTACAATATGGGTCTCAAGTGGAAAAAATCCACTGAACCCTTATTTTTCCATTTTCAATTGATATTTTCCCAAAATCAATTTAATTTGAATTATTTCAAATTAAAATTAAATGAAATCTAATTTTAACAAATATTAATTCAATAATTAAAATTTAAATAAAAATTTTAATTTTGAGTAAAATTAATTCTATAATTAATTTTAACTAAAATTAATTCTTAATAATTAATTAAATTAATTTAATATCAAATGTTAAATTAATATACACGTATTCCAAACATGAATACTATTCATTTAAATAATATTTAAAACATATTTAAATATTATGTAATTAATATTTAAAATACATTTAAATATTCTCCAACTCTGCAATTTCGTTTGATTTAATAATTAAGCATTTAGTTGTATCACATATAATTAATAATTCCCTTAAATCGAATTTGAATGTTTCAAACTCTCTCGTCATGCTATTCTAAGGTTTAATCCATTTGTGAGCTAGTAGGGGAACCTAATGAACCTACGGACCCTGAGCTCCAATAATCTGGGATTAATTGGCTAAACTCTTTTAATCAAATTAATCAACATTCGTTAACTACCGGGTCATTCTACTAAAGCACAGTAGCTACACTCCCCTCGTTGTAGATATATTTGTGTCCACTTGATTAACCATGATTAGTAAGTCGACCCTTCATAGGTTGTTCGTGTCAAAGGGTATATAGATGCCCTAGTTGATTGTATTGTTCTCTCCCTTTCTCAACACTGTATATTTGTATATATTTGTATCTCACTGGAGTTTTAGTCCAAGTGGAAGTTTGTTGGGAATGTCCTCAAACTCAGTTCATAATTTTAAACATATTCTATTTTGTAATTAAAAATATATCAAGACATCATTCAATAAAAGTGTTATTGAAATAGCATTCTATTATAAAATCCAATAAACAAACCTATGACTATAACATGAATACTTAAACTTTATATAGAGACATAAAAAAGGATCGAGTTTTAGTATATAGCCAAAAAGGTCTATAAGTATATGGATGAGGTTAGACATCTCATCCTAGGGACATTGTGGATGCAGCCCAGTTTATATATTGATACAAATGATGTGATCCCAAAATCATTCATGTGGAGACATGCGAGTGGAGGCATCCTATACAAAAGATGTTTGCATAAAAACGGACCACGGGATTATAACAGAATGCAATTTTAATAACACTTTTATTGAATGAAGTCTCAATAATACTTTTATTGCGAAATAGAATATGTTTAATTACGAATTGCGAGTTTTAGGACATTCCCAATAGTTTGTAATAATAGTTAAGTCAAAATTACCATTTTACTCCTATGATACATCTTGCTCCTTAAGTCTCCACTGATCCACTAATAAACAATTGCTTTATGGTCCTACCAATAAGGTGAGTCCCTTTCAGTCATAGAGAGGGTGGAGCCCCTTGTTCAAGACTATCAGTACTTTGGGGAACAACCTATCTACTATCCCTAAATCGGGTAGGAGTAAATTCCATCTTGTAGAACAATGTCTCCTGCTATCTACCCATTCATACCCCTTAAAATGGGAGACTTATTGAGCAACGTTGTTGAGCCACTCTCACCCATGTAGATGAAAGGATAATTTCGAGTTACCTTAGGTCAGTAGATTGAAATAGTCAATTTTAACAGTAAAGGTCGTTATATACAAAAGTGACTATTTCGTAGTGCGGTCTTATGCAAACATCTTTTCCATAGGATACTGATAACGGGTAGAAATGCACGTTATCATAGTGCTAAGTTCTTAAACGATGATGGATTGCATTGATGAAATATGTTAACTTGCGTCCATTAAGCATCGTTTTCATAATATTGCAGTCGCATGTGTTCATCGCATTAGAACTGTTAATTTTTGTATTTTTATGCAGAATATGCGTTAACGCAATGCAAGAATTGTGATAATAGGAAATCATTGGTCGAGCGCAACTTCACCGCAAGGCTTTGCGTTGATCGTGCTCGCAAACATTTGGCCGAGAAGGATTGTCGCAACTTGGTCAGCGCAACATGGTGTCGCATCCGGGTGAAAGGCTAATTAAGCGCGATAGGACATAAAGTTGATGACAGTCGAATCCGAATTAAGTTGATAGCCGATAACGGTCACAAAGTACATTCAGCTTTTTCGGTGACAATTATTCGGCGCATCAGTCAGGAATGAAAGTCATCCAATTTGTACTACCATGAGAGAGAAGCCACCTTTCACCATGGATGCTCTATAAATACCAAGGGCATTCTTCAGAAAAGGGGTTCATGAGTTCAGCAGTTAGAGATTTCATATTTTAGCACACTTTTGTTCATAGTTTTCTTTCATTTTAAGGCGAACGTGAGGGAGGAAATTGTGCCGATAGATCGTTCTGGTAAGCTTGGGAGAGCGCCGAAAGCTTCAAGAACAGAGAGAGGGCCGACGCTTGCGGAAGTGGGAACATCTTTAGAATAGAATAGAGATTTCAGTGTAAAAAGCCTCGGTCAGCAAGGAATTGCTACCAGGCTCTCTACCTTTAACTTCCATTGTCATTTTGTACTCAATTCATTTATAAAAATGGAATATCTTTCTCTATATCTGTTCACTCTTTTTTATTCATGCATGAGTAGCTAAATTAGTTGAATGGGTTGAGAAGCATTTAGCTAGCACAACTAGGGAATCTTCATTCTTGCGATTATCTTGTATTATGTATGCTTCATTCGTCTATTAGAGATACTTAGGAGGGTAGTCTAAGGACAGGATCTAGACTTGGGAAAGTCAGATTAGAATCTAGGTTCGAAAGAACCAAATTAGAATGCATAATGAGCACTATTTGTTATCAACGCATCACATGCATCCTAGAGATAGGATATGATTGTATGCGGTCACCTTGCTTTCATGTATTTTGCATCATTGCATAGAACAAGAGTAAAGACTTAGGGATAAGCTTTATGGACACTTTTGCATTCAACACATGCATCCTAGACTTAGGAGCATCGCATTTACATTGGAAAATGACTTGCTGTGCATGGTTGTAACATGATCGCATAGTCTGACGCATTCCTGAGTAACGCTAGCTAAAGATCTTCTCAACCCGTTCATCGCATACTCATTGCATCTATCACACAACTGCCTTTTCTCAAATCTGCCGCAAAGTTCTTCATAAAAATTACCAACGCAATCTGTTTTCACAAGTCCCTGTGTTCGACCCTGGACTTACCAGGAAACTAAGAGGAATTTAGACTTGGATTCCGTTGGGGAAACTTGAGTGCACAACACAATTTCATCAACGCATAGCATCTACATTTCCGCTTCATAAAACCAATCATCAAGTTTTTGGCACCATTGCCGGGGAATTCGGCAAAATAGTTTGCTAACGTTGATTTTTCTGATTTCTTTGCAAACTCTCAATCTCTGGCGAATTATGACCCAGAGATTGAGAGGATATTTAGACAAAGATTGAGAGACCGCCAACAACAACCACAATCAGATAAAAAGAAATGGCGGAGCAGCCTGGAAATGGAGCACCAAATGATAACAATGTCATGGAAAATCCAATTCTGTTGGCAAACGATGACAATAGGCCCATTAGGGACTATGCATTCCAAGACCTCTATGATTTCTCTTCGGGAATCATGAGGCTTGCCCTCGACAGAAGCCGATTAGAAATAAAGCCGGTGATGCTACAGATGATCCAGATTGTAGGTCAATTCGGAAGAAGGCGTGGTGAGGACCTGCACGCCCACCTCTAAATTTTTATTGAAATTTGCAATACTTTTATGTTCCCGAACATCTCTGTTGAAGAAGTTCGACTAGCGTTGTTCCCATTTCCTCTCTGTGATCAGGCTAGGAAATGAGCATATTCTCTCGAGCAAAGAGAGATCACTTCTTGGGAGCAGGTAGTGGAAAAATTTATGAATAAGTATTTTCCACCTACCGAGAATGCCAGATGAAGGAAACTGATTACAAATTTTGAACAAGACATGGACGAATTGCTCAGCGATGCTTAGGCGAGGTTTAAGAGGTTGGTCTGAGACGTCCACACAATGGGTTACCAGACTGCCTTCAAATGGAGATTTTCTATCATGGTTTGAATCCCGCTTCGCAGACCGCATCCAATGCGGCAGCCACTGGTGGTCTGCTTGATAAAACATATGATGAGGCGAAGAATATCTTGGATCGCATCTTTAAAAACCATGAAGATTGTAGAGAGAGTGACCAGAGATTGAGACTCAAAAACACTGACGCAAATAATGGTGTTATTGCTTCATTACAAAACTAGATGACCGCAATGATGAATTTAATCCAAGGAATTGCGATCAGCAGCCCAACACCGCAAACCGGGTAAATCAACGCAATCAGTCAAAACACCGCAAGGTGTGTGACTTGCGGTGATGGGTATGCGATGGAAGATTGCCCGTAAGATCCACAATCTGTATACCTTGTAAAGAATAACCCTTTTTCGAATATCTATAACCCTGGGTGGAGAAACCACCCCAATTTTACTTGAAAGAATCAACAACAAAATTTCCAACCTGTGGCGCAAAAAGAAGGGCCACCAGGATTCTTCCCTCGCAACAACGGTCAATCGAGCAACCAAGCAAGTAGCTCACAACCACCGCAATCCTCTTCTTTGGAAAGCCTATTGAAGCAATACATAGAGGAAAACAAGACCGTGCTTCAATGTCAGGCCACATCCATCCGCAATCTCGAATTACAGATGAGCCAGATTGCGAGTGAGCTAAAAAGTAAACCGCAAGGGGCTCTACTAAGTTCAACCGAACTTCCATACAACCCAGTGGGATCAGGTAAGGAGCAATGTCAGGTTGCGACATTGCGCAGTGGAAAGTCTGTGGAGGGAGAAAAGAAGGAGCTTAGTAGAAAAACTTCCATTGCGGCTGAGCCTGAGATTGCGGTGATGCAAGAAAAAGAAAGAGAAAAAGAAGCAGTAGAACTAGAGGTTACGTCGACCTCAAAGCCAACTGAAATGGGAACCGTGAAAGTTCAATTACCCCTTTTCCCACAGAGACTAAGGAAGAAAAAGAACGAAGAGGTACAATACCAACGCTTCTTATGTATTTTAAAGAAATTACATGTTAATATTCCTTTCAGTGAAGCGATTGAGGAAATGTCTGCCTACGCCAAGTTTCTGAAGGATATGGTAACTAAGAAGAGGGGAGTTGGAAAATTTGCCACGTTGGCATTAACGCAAATTTCTAAATCAATAATTCCACCGAAGATGAGCGATCCTGGGAGCTTTACCATCCCTTGCTCTATAGGAGGACTGTACATCGGGCAAGCCCTGTGTGACTTGGGAGCCAGCATAAATTTGATGCCTCTGTCAATCTTCAGACAATTGAATGTGAGGCAACTTGTGCCCAAAACAGTGACTCTCTAACTGGCCGATAGATCTCTGGTTCATCCAGAGGGAAAGGTGAAGGATGTGCTGATCACAATTGACAAATTTATCCTGCCAGCTGACTTCATCATTTTAGACTATGAGGCCGATAAATATGTGCCCATCATTCTGGGGCGACCTTTTCTATTAATGGTCGTGCTCAAATTGATGTGTATAAAGGGGAAATCACTTTGAGTATCAACGAACAGAAGCTCAAGTTTAATATAATTTGTGCCATAAAGTTTCCAGATGAAGAAGACCTGCATGACTCTGATGATGACCAGAATTCAATTGAAGAAGAAAAGTTTGATGAAGAGAATGAAGAAGAGGATGTCAGCACATCTGTTGCTGCCTGTAATGCGATCACAACAAAAACAAGCAAAAAAGAAGAAATGATCGCAAAGCAAGAAGTAGAGCTAACAAAAAAAGAAGAAAGAAAAACAAAGCAACCTTCCCCAGTGGAGCCACCAACACTTGAATTGAAGACCCTACCAACCCATTTGAAGTACGGATTTTTGGGGCAGAATGAAAAGCTGCCAGTTATCATTTCCTCTACGCTTAATGAAGATCAGAATAATGCGTTGATGAACATTCTCAGGAAACATGTGCGAGCAATTGGTTGGATGCTCGCTAAAATTAGAGGAATTAGCCCTACGTACTGCATGCACCCTATTCGTCTTGAAGATGACCATAAAGCAACAATTGAACATCAACGCAGACTCAACCCTGTAATGAAGAAGGTTGTCAAGAAGGAGATTATCAAATGGCTAGATGCAGGCATTATCTATCCTATAGCAGATAGCACGTGGGTCAGCCTCGTGCAATGTGTGCCGAAGAAGGGCGGAGTGATGGTAGTCCCGAATGAGAACGACGAATTAATACCGCAAAGGACCATCACTGGATGGCACATATGCATGGACTACCGCAAACTGAATGCGACCACAAAGAAAGATCATTTCCCTCTGCCATTCATTGATCAAATGTTGAGCCGACTAGCAGGGAATGACTTCTACAAAACCACATTCACCTGCCCATATGGGACATTTGCTTTTCGTCGCATGCCGTTTGGCCTTTGCAATACGCCAAGCACGTTCCAAAGGTGCATGATGGCAATCTTTTCAGATTATCTCGAGGATTCTGTGGAAATATTTATGGATGACTTCTCCATTTATGGAAACACTTATGAAGTCTGCCCAGCCAACTTAGAGAAGATTCTGAAGAGATGTGAACAAACGAACCTGGTGCTCAATTGAGAAAATTTTCATTTCATGGAGAAGGAGGGCATAATGTTGGGATATAAGGTCTCCCGAGATGGGTTGGAGGTGGACAAAGAAAAGATTGAAGCAATTGAAAAACTTCCACCTCCAACCAGCATGAAGGTGTGCGAAGCTTCTTGGGGCATGTTGGATTCTAGAGACGATTTGTCAAAGACTTTTCTAAGATAGCACGACCACTGAGTGCATTGTTAGAGGCTGATAGGAAATTTGAGTTTGACAACAACTGCCTCAACGCATTCAGAGTTTTAAAAAATGCGCTGATTACCACACCCATATTGATTGTGCCGGATTAGACACTTCCTTTTGAAATCATGTGCGATGCAAGTGGGTATGTGATGGGGGTAGCTTTAGTGCAAAAGAAAAAAACAATTTTGCATCCCATCGCATATGCAAGTAAGACATTAAATCCTGCTCAAACAAATTATACCACTACAGAGAAAGGACTCCTGGTAGTGATTTTTGCATTGGAAAAATTTCGGGCATATTTATTGGGAACAAAGGTACTCATCCACATTGATCACTCGACGATCAAATACTTAATGAGAAAGAAGGATGCAAAGCCGAGGTTGATCAGATGGGTTCTCCTCCTTCAAGAATTTGATATCGAAATAATTAACCGGAAGGGGACAGAGAATCAAGTTGCAGATCACTTGTCTAGACTGGAAAATCCTGAGGTTGACCGCAACGAGTCCAAGGTGAGTGTCGTATTCCCAGATGAGCAGCTGTTCCACATAGAAGAATTGCCCTGGTATGCAGATATCGTCAATTATTTGGTTTGTGAGCAATTTCCTGAAGATTACACCTATCACCAAAAGAAGAAGCTCAAGCATGAATGTAGACATTATTATTGGGATGAGCCAAATCTGTATAAAAGAGGTGCAGACCAGATTTTTCGATTATGCGTATCAAATTTTGCTCAACAGCGCATATTGTCACAATGCCACGACTTACCATATAGTGGGCACTTTGGAGGGCAGTGCACCGCAGCCAAAGTTTTGCAAAGTGGATTCTTTTGGCCTACATTATTCAAGGATGCGGCTGACTACGCAATGAAATGTGATCAGTGCCAACGCACAAGTAACATTTTATGGAAAAAAGTAATGCCAATGAATACTATCTTGGAGCTTGAGTTATTTGACGTATGGGGGATTGATTTCATGGGACCATTCCCTCCTTCGAATGGGAAACATTACAATTTATTAGCAATCAATTATGTCTCCAAGTGGGTAGAGGTAATAGCATGCGCCGCAAGTGATGTGGCGGTAGTCACCCAGTTCCTGAAGAAAAATATTTTCACTCATTTGGCATTCCTCGTGCCATCATAAGTGATGAAGAATCCCACTTTGTCAATCACAATACCAAGGAGCTGCTGCACAAGTACAATATCCTCCACAAAGTGGCCACCACATACCATCCGCAAATGAATGGTCAGGCCGAGGTGTCCAATCAAGAAATTAAGTTGATACTTGAGAAGGAGTAAGACCTTCACGAACAAATTGGGCAACAAAGCTTGATGATGCGTTATAAGCATATCGGACCGCATTTAAAACACCAATAGGTATGTCCCCATAGGCAATGGTATTTGGCAAGGTGTGTCATTTGCCTTTGGAGCTGGAATATAAGGCACTATGGGCGGTAAAGAAGCTGAATTTTGACTTGAAGAAAGCAGAAGAAGCGCGAAAAATGCAACTGGTTGAGCTGGAAGAATGGAGGATTAACGCATATGAAAATGCGAAGATTTATAAGGAGCACACCAAGCGCTGGCATGACAAACACATATGCGGTAAGAACCTTCAAGTTGGGCAAAAGTTCTTACTCTTCAATTCAAGACTACAGCTCTTCCCAAAAAAAATTAAAATCACGATGGTCCGGTCCCTTCATCATTGAAGAAATATTTCCACATGGTGCGGTGGAGTTGAGCATTGAGGATGGCAGTCGGACATTTAAGGTTAATGGGACAACAAGTTAAAGCATATTGCAGAGGTGATTTCCAACCAGAAAAAGCCTCCGTGAAACTGAAAAACCTGGACTACCCCTTACTTGACTCTTGAACACTTATCCCTTCGTCACTTTACTATTATTTAAGTATCCGCATCTTACTCATTTTTACTTCTAAAAAAAAAAAAAAACTTGTTTTTTTTTAAAATCATTTGACCCTCTCTTTGTTTGTTTATAACGATTAAGGCATAGGATTGCGAAGATGTTAGATGAAGATGCAAATTATCTCACTCCATCACTACAATCCAAAGAAAGAAGAAAGATCGTCGCAAAGATGGATGCGTCAACACACAATGTGGGCGACAGTGCAAATTTGGGGGTGTACTCTTCCTTATCTTAATTTCAAATTTTGCGCTATTACATCGCATGTTAGTTTTAAAAAGCTTTATCTTCGCATCCTCTTTGATCATCGCAATCATTTGACATAGATAAATTTAGTAAGTTACCACATATTGTCTCTTTGCCAAGTATGATTTCAATGATGAAAAATATGCTTCTATGTCTTTCATATATACTAGAGTCAACTTAATTTTTAGATAGTCACCTTATAAAATATTTCTCGAAGTTAGGGGTTTGCTAGCTTTCTTTCAAACTCTCTTTACAACGCATTCTAGAACATCACACGACTTATTTTAATCTTTTGGCAATGAGGACATTGCCACATTTTAAATTTGGGGGTGAGGTATTTATTTTCGACCTTGCTATTTTTAAAAAAAAAAGAAAAAAAATTGAGAATAACAACTCCAATATCAACGCAATGGGAAACCCATATTGATAAGAGTTAAGTTGTGAAAGGTAGTTACTCGTAGTTGGATGTCCGCACGACACACGTGGGGGCAAGCCAAAACGAAAGTAAGTCACCAGGATCAATGCATAAATAAATGACCACAACTCTACTGCCAAAGAGGTATGAGTTTAGTCTGAGAAAGAGTGCATTGCTCGTAGTT
The DNA here is from genome assembly GCF_027475165.1 of Benincasa hispida. Taxonomy (NCBI): domain Eukaryota; kingdom Viridiplantae; phylum Streptophyta; class Magnoliopsida; order Cucurbitales; family Cucurbitaceae; genus Benincasa; species Benincasa hispida. Next base: position 1,439,063 of record NC_143486.1, read on the forward strand.
GGATGTCCGCATGACACCCGTGGGGCAAGCCAAAACGAAGGCAAGGCATTTGGATCAGTGCAAGGTCAGGAGAATATATATATATCAATGAAAAAAATTTTGTGCAAGGATAAAATCAATTGACACCCTAGTAGAAAATTTTCTTTTTGAAATAAATTATGCGATCCTTCGGAATTTAGTAAAGTCCTTTTGAAAGGTAAGGTGGCAGTGCCTAGGTCTTAGAAATATTTTAAGAAGAGACTTGAATAAGACTTAAGGAAATTTTGGTATATAGGAGTTGAATGGAGTATTCTTGAGAAATCTAGGAAAAGAACATTGCGGTTGACTTGCTAAAGGAATCTTTAGCTTATGCTTGAGGACAAGCATTGTTTAAATTTGGGGGTGTGTGATGCTAGTGATTATGTGGTGGAGATATGGATGATATGCATTGATGGATTTGCGCTGTGCACTCAAGTTTTCCCAGCGAAATTCAAGTGTAAATTCCTCTGAGTTTCCTGGTAAGTCCAGGATCGAACACAGGGACTTGTGAAAATAGTTGCATTGGTAATATTTATGAAAACTTTGTGGTAACCAAGTAAATAGATAAAGTTTTGGGTGTGTTTTTGCGTTGATGAAAAAGAAATAAATAAAGGCGATGGATTTAAGAAAGACAGTTGCGTTGATAGATGCAATGAGTATGCGATGAACGAGTTGAGAAGATCTTTAGCTAGTATTACTCGGGAATGCGTCAGACTATGCAATCATGTTACAACCATGCACAGCAAGTCATTTTCCAATGTAAATGCAATGCTCCTAAGTCTAGGACGCATGTGTTGAATGCAAGGTGTCCATAGAGCTTATCCTAAGTCTCTACTCTTGCCCTATGCGTTGATGCAAAATGCATGAAAGCAAGGTGACCGCATACAATCATATCTTATTGCTAAGATGCATGCGATGCATTAATAACAAATAGTGCTCATTCCTAAGTGCCTATCTCTCATTTATGCATTCTAATCTGGTTCTTCCAAACCTAGATTCTGACCTGACCTTCCCAAGCCTAGATCCTGTCCTTAGACTAGCCTCTCGAGTATCTCTAATAGTTGAATGAAACATACATAAACAAGATAATCGCAAAGAATGAAGATTCCCTCGTTATGCTAGCTAACTGCTTCTCAACCCATTTAACTAATTTAGCTACTCATGCATGAATAACAGAGAGTGAACATATATAGAGAAAGAAATTCCATTCTTATAAATGAGTTGAGTACAAAATGACAATGGAAAGTAAATGTAGGGAGTCTGGTAGTAATTCCTTGCTGACTGAGGCCTTTTACACTGAATCTCTATTCTGATTTACAACTGTTCCCACTTCCGCAGGCGTCGGCTGATAACTTATAGAAATACAAGTTATTTATACTGCTTTATTTAGATATTGCGGCCAAAAGAAAGAAAAGTTGCGTCAATTGTATGGAAATGGGCTAAGAAATACAATAATTATAGATTGTCATCAATACACCCACTACACCATTGCGATGGTAAAAAAGAATATTTCAAGTCTGTTTTGCAGGAAATCCAATCACCGTATGCACTTATGGCTCAAGAGAAAAAGATTAACGCATCTATGTCGTATTGGACCCATCATTCAAGAATGAATAGACGATCAACGCAATGACAGCGCATGCGATAATCGATCAAGAGCTTTGCGATCAACGCAACTTCAACTGCATGCGGTAATAAAAAACAACACTGCATGCAGACAAACGATCGAAGATGCAAATGAGCAATGCAATCACGGAGGATTTTGACACGTGTACAACTAACCGTTGTGCATTTTTTATGGACTGATTGCATAACAGAAGGATTATTTATTCCATCATTTTTGGAATTTTCATAACAATAAAGTGGGGACCACAAGTTAGAGAGTCAAAGCTTTCATCTATAAATACCTTCAAAGAATTCACTGGAAAGATATACTTGATATAGGGGATAATTGATACGAGGCTATTGAAAGAAAGGCTGATCTGAGTACTGATCGGAGAAGATCCGGGAAGAAAAGAGACAAGGCCGAGAGGTGAGTCTCAGGGCAGGATCATTCCAAATCCCCACCATGAAGCTCTGTACCTAGATCAACTCTACCGGTTGAGCAAGCCTGAGAGGGAAGCTCATCCTTCCATTCACTCCATCTACGCCGGTAAGCAATCTCTCCATCTAGATCGGTGTCAAGACATTGGCACTCTTCTGTATCTGTTTCTAACTCTTATTCATCAATTGTACTTCATCTTCTTAGTCTAAATCATTCACAACCATGTATCAGATGTTTGATTTTATAATTAATTGTCGTGATCATTTTCATGTCCACATTTCTATCTATTTCCATTCCTCCATAAATCGCTTTCTCCATGATGTTTTCTTAATCCATAGGTGATTAATATGAATTAAGTAAGTAATTTAATCTGTGCTAAAGAAATAAGGATGTTTAGCTAAAGCATGCTAGACGGCATCTTCACCTGTGAGAGCAGAAGTGAAGATGCCATTTGATCTGTCGAGAGAAGGTTAGAAGAATGAGTTAACTAAAGCAAGAAGTACTTCCAGAGATGGAAGCAACCTTGCGTTCACTACGTTTGTCCTTGTTTCACCACAGAGATGTGGGAAACGCGGTCGATCACCGAGAGGTGTACGCCAAGGGAAAGCGGAATCGTACTTATATCTTTAACGCAATTAAGAAACTTGCGCTGTTTATATTAATTATCCTTTCTCTTTTTGCTTTGCATATAAGCCTTGTGTAACGCATATTTTTAGTATGATGCAAGTTCATGCCATAAACTTGATGACATAGATTTTATACAATGATATGTGATACTACTTCTAGATATGTGTTATTAATGAATGTTTTTTGTAGTATGTTGTGTGTTGTCAGAAGTTTCCTTGTGTTGAAACCAAGTATAATTCCACCGTAAGTTTCTCGGTGTGATTCGAGGTTGAACACAGAGACTGTTTGAGGTTATTGTGTTTTGTTTGTGACATATACGACCAGGGGTTTTTCAGTTTATAAAAAAGTTTGTGTACAAGTAATTAAACATGCGATAAAGTAAAGTAAAGCGATAAAAATGCGATAATAACATAAATTACGTTAAAGTAAATTGTGGTAAAGTAAATCTAAGCTAAGATGATACAAGATACAGGGTTCATGATACGGTAAATTGCGATAGGTCAAGGTTGGCTGTGAAGATTATACAAAGATCGTGTAATGCAGTGACAAGTCTTATGTGTGAAGCAGAAATAGAGAAGATAATTAATACAAACATCGCAAGTTCCTTAATTGCATTAAAGATATAAGTACGTTTCCGCTTTTCCCTTGGTATACACCTCTCGTTGATCGGCCGCGTTCTTACATCTCTGTGGTGAAACAGGGACAAACGTAATGAACGCAAGGTTGCTTCCATCTCTGGAAGTACTACTTGCTTTAGTTACGCATTCTTCTAACCTTCTCTCGACGGATCAGAATGACATCTTCACTTCTGCTCTCACAGGTAAAGATGCCATCTAGCATGCCTTAGCTAAACACATTTATCTCTTTAGCACATATTAAGTTACTCGTTTAATCCATATTAATTACCAAGGTATTAAGGAAACTTCATGGAGAAAAAGATTAATGGAGAAACGAAAATAGACAAAAAAGTGGAAATGAAAGTAATCGAGACATTCAATAACACTATTTAACGTCTGATACATGATCTGTGAATAAAGAGATTAAGCGAATGAAATACAATTGATGAAATAGAGTTAGAAATAAATATAAATAAACGCCAACGTCTTGGCGCCGATCTAGATGGAGATTTGCTTGTCGGCGTGGATGGATCGTGCAGAAGGATGAGCGTCCCTCTCAAGCTTGCTCAACCGGTAGCAGGGATCTAAGCACAGAGCTTTACAGCGGAAATCTGGCAGAATCGCACTGAGATTCACCTCTCGGCCTTGTCCCTTCTCTTCTCGGATTTCTTTCGACCAGTACTCATCTCAGCCTCTCTCTCTCTCAATAATCTAGCATCAATTAGCCCTCGTATCCAGTATATCTTCTCTGAATTCTATGGGGGTATTTATAGGTGAAAATCTTTGACTCTTGGCTTGTGGACCCCACTTCTTGATATGGAAATTCCGAAGATGGAGGAATAAATATTCCTTCAGTTATGCAATCAGACCGTCAAATCTGCACAACGATTAGTTGTACACGTGGCACAATCCTCTATGTCTGTGTTGCTCAGTTGCATCTTTCGATCGATTGCTCGCATGCGGTGTTGTTTTTATTACCGCATGCGGTTGAAATTCAGCTTGAGATTGATTATCGCATTGCACCGTCATTGCGTTAATCGTCTCTTCATTGTTGATTGACGATCGCAATGTGACAGAGATGCATTGTTCAGTTTCTCATTGAGCCTTGATCGCAAACGGTGATTTAGTTTCCTTAAAAAAAGAGTAGAAATATCCTCTTCTACCATCTTAATGATGTTAGTGGGTGTAATTGCGTTAATTTATATTTATTGTATTTCTGAGCTAATTTCCATACAATCGACGCATATTCCTTCTCTTTTGGCTGCAATATTTGAATAAAGTAGCATAAATAACTTGTATTTCTACAAGTTATCACCTTGCCACTGCATAACACGATCTTTGTATAATCTTCACAGTCAATCTCAACCTCGATATCTTGTATCATGTAACCTGTATTTTGTATCATCATAGCTTAGGTTTATTTTATCGCGCTTTACTTTTATCACAATTTACTTTTTTATCGTTTATCTTTACTTTACTGCACAATTTACTTAATTGCATGTACAAACCACACTTTTATTGAATTGAAAAACCTTCGGTCGCATATATCACGAACGTAACACAATCAACCTAAAACAATCCCTATGTTTGAACTTGGATCACTCCGAGAAACTTGCGGTGAAATTATACTTGGTTTCAATGCAAGGAAACTTGTGACAACGTATACCATACTACAACCATATCGTTAATAACACATACATCTAGAAGTAGTATCGCATATCATCGCAATCATCCATGCGTTGTATGACATAAGAAGAATTCATTTTATGTTGTCAAGTTTATGGCAAAAGGAACATGGATGTGTTCATTCATTCATATTCATATTTGTCCACATGCTTAAAGATACATTTTATGTCAACATCGACCCTCTCTCTATCTTAGAGCTTCTGGCGCTTTCCCAAGCTTATCGGAATGATCTACCGGCACACTTTCTTCCACGCGTCCGCCTTAAAGTGAAAGAAAAACTATGGATAGAGGCATGAACTTGTAAAGTGGTGAATTAATCGACTGCTTAACCCCTTCTTTGAAGAATGCACTTGGTATTTATAGAGCTTCCATGGTGAAAGGCGACTTCTCTCTTCTGATTGTACAGATGGGACAGCTTTAATTCCTGACTGATGCACTGGATAATTATCACCGATAAAGCTGAATATACTTCGTGACCGTTATTGGTTGTCAACTTAATTTGGATCCGACTGTCGTCAACTTTCTGTCCCATCGCTCTTAGTTATCCTTGCACTCAGATGAGCCTACCATGTTGCGCTGACCAAATTGTGGCGATTCTTCTTGGGCGAATGTTTGCGAGCACAATCAATGCAAAGTCTTGCGATGAAGTTGCTCTCGACCAGTGAATTCCTATGATCGCCATCTTTTCATTGTGTTAACGCATATTCTGCACGAAAATATAAAGATCAACTATTCTAATACATTGGATGCATGCGACTGCAATATTATAGAATTTATGCTTAATGGACGTAGTTTAACATATTTCATCAAGACAATCCAACATTGTTTAAGAACTTAACACTATGATAACGTGCATTTCCGCCCGTTATCACACCCCCAAATTTAAACAATGCTTGTCCTCAAGCATAAGCTTAAGATTCCTTTAGCAAGTTAACTGCAAAGTTCTTTTCCTAGATTTCTCAAGAATACTTCGTTCAAATCCTATATGCCAGAATTTCCTTAAGTCTTATTCAAGTCTCTTCCTAAAATATTTCTAACACTTCGGGATTGCAAGCTTAACTTTCACAAGGACTTTACTGAATTCCGGAACATCGCATGATTTATTTCAAAAAGAAAATTTTTCACCGGGGTGTCAAATGATTTATCTTTGTACAAAAATTTCTTTATTGCTATAATTTTTTTTTCTAACCTTGCGCCGATCCAAGTGCACTGCCTTTGTTTTGGCTTGCCCCCACGGGTGTCATGCGGACATCCAACTATGAGCAATGCACTCTTTCTCAGACTAAACTCATACTGATTTGGCAGTGGAGTTACAGTCATTGATTTATACGTTGATCCTGGTGACTTACTTTCATTTTGGCTTGCCCCCACGTATGTCCTGCTGACATCCAACTACGGGTAAGTGCCTTTCACAACTTAACTCTCATCAACATTGGTTTCCCATTGCGTTGATAGTGGAGTTGTTATTCTCAATTTTTTTTTCCTTTTTGGAGAAAGAAGCAAGGTTGGAAACAAATACCCCATCCCCAAATTTAAAATGCGGCAATGTCCTCATTACCAAAAGAAATTAAAATAGGTCATGTGATGGTCATAGAATGCGTTGTAAAGAGAGTTTGAAAGAAAGCTATCAAACCCTTACTTCTAGAAATATTTCATGAGATGCTATCTTAAGATTAAGTTGACTCTGATATATATGAAAGGCGTAGAAGCATATTTTTCATCATTGAAATTATACTTGACAAAGAAACAGAATGTGATAAACTACTAAATTTATCTACTTGTCAAATGATTGCGGTAATCAAGGAGGATGCGGTGAAACTTTGAAAAGTAAAATGCAATGTGATAGCGCAAAATTTGAAATAAAGATAAGGAAGAGTACACCCCCAATTTTTTGCGCTGTCGCCCACATTGTGTATTGATGCATCCATCCTTGCGGCTATCTTTGCTTCTGTGGATTGCGGTGAAGGAATGAGATCATTTGCTTCTTCGCAATCTTGTGCCTTAATCCTTGTAAACAGAAAAAGAGAGGGTCAAATGATTTTAAAACAGAACAACAAGTTTTTTTTTTTTTTTTTTTTAAAGAAAGAAATTATAAGAATGAGTAAGATGCATATAGCTTGAATAAAAGTAAAGTGACGAAGGGAAGAGAGTTCAAAAGTCATGTAAGAGGGTAGTCCGGAATTTTCAACTTTGCGGAGACTGTTTCTGGCTGGAAATCTCCTCCGCGATATGCCTTGATCCGTTGTCCATTAACTTTAAATGTTCGATTGCCATCCTTGGTGATCAGCTCCACCGCACCATGTGGAAATATTTCTTTAATGATGAAGGGACCGGACCAGCGCGATTTTAATTTTCCCGGGAAGAGCTGCAATCTTGAATTGAAGAGTAAGACCTTTTGCCCGACTTGGAGGTTTCTAGCACATATGCGTTTATCATGCCAGCGCTTGGTGTGCTCTTTATAAATCTTTGCATTCTTATATGCGTTGATCCTCCATTCTTCTAGCTCGACCAGCTGCAGTTTTCGCGCTTCCCCTACTTTCTTCAAATCAAAATTCAGTTTCTTGACCACCCACAATGCTTTATACTCCAGCTCCAAAGGCAAATGACATGCCTTGCCAAATACCAACGCATAGGGGGACATACCTATTGGTGTTTTAAATGTGGTTCGGTATGCCCACAACACATCATCAAACTTCATTGCCCAATCTTTCCGCGAAGGCTTTACTACCTTTTCAAGTATCAGCTTAATTTCTTGTTTGGACACTTTAGCCTGGCCATTCGTCTATGGATGGTAGGTGGTGGCCACCTTGTGAAGGATATTGTACTTGCACAGCAGCTCCTTGATATTGTGATTGACAAAGTGTGATCCTTCATCACTTATGATGGCACGTGGAGTGCCAAAACAAGTGAAAATATTGCTTTTGAGGAACTGGGAGACTATCGCCGCATCACTTGCGATACATGCTATTGCCTCTACCCACTTGGAGACATAATCAATGGCCAATAAAATATAGTGCTTACCATTCGAAGGAGGGAATGGCCCCATGAAATCAATCCCTCATACATCGAATAATTTCAGCTCCAAGATAGTGTTCATTGGCATTGTGTTCTTCCATGAAATGTTGTCGATGCATTGACACCGATCACATTTCATTGCGTAGTAAGCAACATCCTTAAATAATGAAGGCCAAAAGAATCCACTTTGCAAAACTTTGGCTATAGTGCGTTGCCCTCCAAAGTGCTCTCCATATGGCGAATCGTGGCACTGTGACAATATGCGTTGTTGAACATCATTTGGTACACATAATCGAATGATTTGGTCTGTGCCTCTTTTACAAAGATTCGGCTCATCCCAATAATAATGTTTGCATTCATGCTTGAGCTTCTTCTGTTGATGGTAGGTGTAATCTTTAGGAAATTGTTCACAAACCAAATAATTAACAATGTCCACATACCAGGAAAATTCTTCTATGTAGAACAACTGCTCATCCGGGAACACGGCACTCACCTCAGATTCCTTGCGATCAACCTCGGGATTTTAAAATCTGAACAAGTGATCTGCAACTTGATTCTCTGTCCCCTTCCGATCAATTATTTTGATATCAAATTCTTGGAAGAGGATAACCCATCTGATCAACCTCAACTTTGCATCCTTCTTTGTCATTAAATATTTGATTATCGAGTGATCAGTGTGAATGAGTACCTTGGTTCCCAACAGATACGCCCTGAATTTTTCCAACGCAAAAATCACAGCCAGGAGTTCTTTCTCAGTGGTGGTATAATTTATTTGAGCAAGGTTTAGAGTTTTTACTCGCATATGCGATGGGGTGCAAAATAGTTTTCTTCTTTTGCGCTAATGTTACCTCCATCGCATACCTGCTTGCGTCGCACATAATTTCAAACGGTAGTGTCCAGTCCGGCACAATCAAGACGGGCACGGTAATCAGCGCATTTTTTAAAACTTTGAATGCATTAAGGCAATTGTTGTCAAACTCAAACTTTCTGTCCACCTCTAACAACGCACTCAGTGGTTGTATTAACTTAGAAAAATCTTTAACGAATCGTCTATAGAATCTAGCATGCCCCAAGAAGCTTCGCACAGCCTTTACGCTGGTTGGTGGTGGAAGTTTTTCAATTGCTTCAATCTTTGCTTTGTCCACCTCCAACTCGTCTCGGGAGACTTTGTGTCCCAAAACTATACCCTATTTCACCATGAAGTGACATTTTTCCCAGTTGAGCATCAAGTTCGTCTCTTCACATCTCTTCAGAATTTTCTCCAAATTGGCTAGGCAGACTTCATATGTGTTCCCATAAATGGAGAAGTCATCCATAAATATTTCCACTGAGTCATCGAGATAATCTGAAAAGATTGCCATCATGCACCTTTGAAACATGCTCGGGGCATTGCAGAGGCCAAACGACATGCGAGGAAAAGCAAACGTCCAATATAGGCAGGTGAATGTGGTCTTGTCTTGGTCTTCAGGAGCTATCATGATTTGATTATATCCGACGTACCCATCCAAAAAGCAGTAAAAATCGTTCCCTGCTTGTCTGTCTAGCATTTGATCGATGAATAGCAGAGGAACTGATCTTTCTTTGAGGCCACATTCAACTTGCGGTAGTCCATGCATATGCGCCATCTAGTGATGGTCCTTTGCGGTATTAATTCATTGTTCTCATTTGGTACTACCGTCATTCTGCCCTTCTTCGACACACACTGCATAGGGCTGACCCACGTGTTATCTGCTATGGGATAGATAATGCCTGCATCCAGCCACTTGATAATCTTCTTTTTGACGACCTCCTCCATCGCAGGGTTAAGTCTACGTTGATTTTCAATTGTTGCCTTGTGGTCGTCCTCAAGACAATTGTGGTGCATGCAGTACGCGGGGCTAATTCCTCTGATGTTGGCGAGCGTCCAGCCTATTGCTCGCACATATTTCTTAAGAATGCTCATCAACACATTCTCTTGATCTTCGTTGAGCGCATAGGTAATTATCACTGGCAACTTCTCATTCTGCCCCAGAAATGCGTACTTCAAATGGGTTGGTAGGGTCTTCAGTTTAAGTGTTGGTGGTTCCACGAGGGAAGGTTGTGTTGTTTTTCTTTCTTCTTTTGGCTCTTCTTCTTGCGTTGCGATCATTTCTTCTTCTTTGTTTGTTTTTGCTACGATTGCATTGTAGGAAGCTACGGATGCGTTGGAATCCTCTTCTTCACACTCATCATCAGACTTTTCTTCTTCAATCAAATTCAGGTCATCATTAGAATCTTGCAGGTCTTCTTCATCCAAAAATCTCATGGCACGAATTATATTAAATTTGAGCTTCTGTCCATTTATGCTCAAAGTGATTTCTCCCTTGTGCACATCAATTTGAGCACAACCCGTTGATAGAAAAGGTCGCCCCAAAATGATGGGTACACCTTTGTCGGCCTCATAATAAGTCAGCTGGCAAAATAAATTTATCAATCGTGATCAGCACATCCTTAACCTTACCTTCTGGATGAACCAGAGATCTGTCAGCCAATTGGAGAGTCACGAAGGTGGGCACAAGTTGCCTCACATTTAATTGTCGAAAAATTGATAGCGGCATTAAATTTATGCTGGCCCCCAAGTCACATAGGGCTTACCCAATATAGAGTCCTCCTATGGAGCAAGGAATAGTGAAGCTCTCAGGATACCTCATCTTCGGTGGGATAATAGATTTGGAACTTTATGTTAATGCCATCGTGGAAAATTTTCCAGTTCCTTTCTTCTTAGTTACCATGTTCTTCAGAAACTTGGCATAGGCAGGTGTAACGAGATTTTTATATCTTTAAGCATGTGGACAAATATGAATATGAAGTGATATATACGCTCAAGTGCTTGCAATAAAGACGTTTTTATGCGATACTACATTCTAATTATATGCGTTGTTAATGAATTGTTCATAGTATGCGATGAAGTAGTGCATGTCACAAGTTTCCTTGCATTGAAACCAAGTATAATTCCAATGCAAGCTTCTCAGAATGATCCGAGGTCGAACACGGGGATTGTTTTCATTAATGTGATACTTAAATGATACATGCGACCGGTTTTTAATAATGAATAAAGAATGTTGGGTTGGTACAGAAATATAAATTGCGATGAAATAAAATGTGTTAATAAAGTAAAATCCTAAACTAATATGATACATGATACAAGATACATGATACATGATACTGAGGTCGAGAACTAACTGTGAAGTTGTACAAAAAATCGATGTATGCGATGACAAGTCTTTATGAATGAAGCAGAAAGAGGAAAAGTAAAGAGTAAAAACATCGCAAGCTTGTTAAACATGTTAAGGACGCAACTAAGGTTCCACTTTCCCTTGACGTACACCTCTTGGTGATCGGTCGCGTTCCCATATGGTGAAACAGAGATGAACATGATGAACGCAAGGTTGTTTCCATCTCTAGAAGTACTTCTCGCTTTAGTTAACACATTCTTCCAACCTTCTCTCGATAGGTGGAATAACATCTTCACTTCTGCTCTCACAGGTGAAGATGCCATCGAGCATGCTTTAGCTAAACTTAATTATTTTCTTAACACAAATTAATTCACTTGCTTAATTCTGGCATTTACCTAGGGGATTAAGAACACATCATGGAGAAAGTGAACGATAAAGTATGGGAAGAGACAGAAAGATGATAATGGTGACAATGATAACATTTAATTCTAAAATTAAGTGTTTGATACATGTCGTGAATGAGAGATTAAAGAAGATGAATACAGAAGATGAAATAGAGAGAATAGAAACAAATAGGAAAAGAGTGTCAACGTCTTGACACAGATCCCGATTGGAGATTGTGCTTGCCGGCGTGTGGAAGTGGTGGAGAGGAAAGTTTCTCTCTCAGGCTTGATTTCCCAGTAGAATTGACCTTCGCACAGAGCTTCAACTACAGGGTCGGAATAATTCTCTGCTCGGAGACTCACCTCTCGGTCTTGTCTCGTTGTTCTCCCGAATTTACTCTGGACAGTCGCTTCAGACCAGCCTCTCTCTCAGGATCAGTATATGCACGTCTCTATATATACATGTATATCTTTCAGTGACTTTGAAGAAGCTATTTATAGGCAAGACCTTGGCTCTTGAATTTGTGGTCCCCACTGTGTAGTTATGGTAGTTTCTAAAATGGCAGAATGGAAAATTCCTTCTCTTACACAATCAATCCGTCAGAAATGCACAACTGAAAGTTGTACACTTGTCTGAATCTTCCACGAATGCGTTGCTCTTTACATCTTCGATCTATCGCCGCATGCGGTGTTATTTTTTATTATCGCATGTGGTTGAAATTGCGTTGATCGCTAAAGCTCTTGATCGATTGTCACATGTGCCGTCATTGCGTTAATCGTCTCTTCATTCTTGATTGATGGGCAAAATGAGAAGTAGATGCATTGTTCATTTCGTCTTTGAGCCATGAACACATGCGGTGACTTATTTCCTGCAAAACAGAAACTGAAACATTCTATCTTGCCATCGCAATGATGTTAGTAGGTGTATTGTCCATAATTTTCGTATTTCTTAGCCAATTTGTATACCATCGACGCAACTTTTCTTTCTTTTAGCCACAATATCTAAATAAAACAGTATAAATAACTTGTATTTCTATAAGTTATCAGCAGGCATTTCCTCAATCGCTTCACTGAAAGAAATGTTAACATGTAGTTGCTTTAACATAGATAAGAAGCGTTGGTACTGTACCTCTTTATTTTTCTTCTTTCTTAGTCTCTGTGGGAAGGATGGTAATTGAACTTTCACGGTTCCCATTTCATTTGACTTCGAGGTTGATACAACCTCAGGTTCTACTGCTTCATTTTCTCTTTCTTCTTCTTGCGTTACCGCAATCTCAGGCTCAGTTGCAATGAAAGTTGTTCTACTATGATCCTTCTTTTCTCCCTCCACAATCATTCCACTACGCAATGTCACAACCTGACATTGCTTCTTACCTGATCCCCCTGGATTGCGTGGAAGCTCGGCTGAACTTGGCAATGCCCCTTGCAGTTAACTCTTCAGCTCATTTGCAATCTGGCCCTTTTGCAATTCGAGGTTGCGGATGAACGTAGCCTGACTCTGAAGCACTGTCTCGTTTTTCTCTATATATTGCTTCAATAGGCTCTCCAGAGAAGAGGATTGCGGTGGTTATTGTGAGCTACTTGCTTGATTGCTCTGTTGACCGTTGTTGCGTTGGAAGAATCCTGGTGGCCACTCTTTTTACGCCACAGGTTGAAATTTGTTGTTGATTCTTCTAGGAAAAATTGGGGTGCTTCCTCCACCCAGAGTTGTAAGTGTTTGAAAAGGGGTTATTCTTTACAAAATATACAGACTGTGGATTTTGTAGGCAATCTTCCATCGCATGTCCATCAGCGCAAGTCGCACACCTTGCGGTGTTTTGACTTATTGCGTTAATTTGCCCACCTTGCGATGTTGGGCTGCTGATCGCCATTCCTTGAATCAAATTCAACATTGCGGTCATTTGGTATTGTAATGAAATAATGGCACCGTTATTTACATCAGAATCTTTAAGTCTCAATCTCTGGTCACTCTCCCTCCAGTCTTCATGGTTTTTGGAGATGTGGTCCAGGATATTCTTTGCCTCATCGTATGTTTTGTCAAGTGGACCACTAGCGGCTGCCACATTGGCAGTAGTCTGTGAAGCGGGATTCAAACCGTGATGGAAAATTTCCATTTGCAGGCAGTCTAGTAACCCATTATGCGAACAATCCCTGACCACCCTTTTAAACCTCGCGTAAGCATCGCTAAGCGATTCGTCCATGTCTTGTTCAAAATTTGTAATAAGCTTCCTTCGTCTTGCGTTCTCGGTAGGTGGAAAATACTTCTTCATAAACTTCTCTACCACCTGCTCCCAAGAAGTGATCTCTCCTGTTTCGAGCGAATAAGCCCATTTTCTAGCCTGATCACAGAGAGAAAATGGGAGCAACGTTAGTCGAATTTCTTCAGCAGAGATGTTCGGGAATACAAAAGTATTGCAGATTTCAAAAAAACATCGGAGGTGGGCATGCGGATCCTCGCCACGCCTTCCTCCGAATTGACATGCAGCCTGGATCATCTACAACATCTCAACGGTTTCATTTCAAATCTACATCCGTCGAGGGCAGGCCTCATGATTCTCGGAGAGAAATCATAGAGATTTGGCGATACATAGTCCCTAATGGGCCTATTGAGATCGTTTGCCGACAAAATCGGATTTTCCATGACATTGTTTTTCTTTGGTGCTCCACCTCTAGGCTGATCCACCATCTCTTCTTTGTCTGATTGTGATTGTTGTTGGCGTCTCATAGTCTCCTTTGAAATGTTCTCTCAATCTCCAGATTGTAGTTCGCCAGAGATTCAGAGTTCTGCAAAGAAATCACAAAAATTACCGTTAACAAACTATTTTGTCGAAGTCCCCGGCAATGGCGCCAAAAACTTGATGCTAGTGATTATGTGGTGGAGATATGGATGATATGCGTTGATGGATTTGCGCTGTGCACTCAAGTTTCCCTAGCGAAATTCAAGTGTAAATTCCTCTGAGTTTCCTGGTAAGTCCAGGATCAAACACAGGGACTTGTGAAAATAGTTGCATTGGTAATATTTATGAAAACTTTGTGGTAACCAAGTAAATAGATAAAGTTTTGGGTGTGTTTTTGCGTTGATGAAAAAGAAATAAATAAAGGCGATGGATTTAAGAAAGACAGTTGCGTTGATAGATGCAATGAGTATGCGATGAATGGATTGAGAAGATGTTTAGCTAGCGTTACTCAGGAATGCGTCAGAATATGCAATCATGTTACAACCATGCACAACAAGTCATTTTCCAATGTAAATGCGATGCTCTTAAGTCTAGGATGCATGTGTTGAATGCAAGGTGTCCATAGAGCTTATCCCTAAGTCTCTACTCTTGTCCTATGCGTTGATGCAAAATGCATGAAAGCAAGGTGAATGCATACAATCATATCTTATTGCTAAGATGCATGCGATGCGTTAATAACAAATAGTGCTCATTCCTAAGCGTCTATCTCTCATTTATGCATTCTAATCTGGTTCTTCCAAACCTACATTTTGACCTGACCTTCCTAAGCCTTGATCTTGTCCTTAGACTACCCTCCCGAGTATCTCTAATAGTCGAATGAAGCATAGATAAACAAGATAATTGCAAAGAATGAAGATTCCCTCGTTATTGTAACGGTAAAATTACTTCCTTATTAATGATACATGCGTTAATGGACTCAATTCATGCATTACCACTTCTAGATATGCATTATTAATGGATGCTCTTGTAGTATGTTTTCCATTGTCACAAGTTTCCTTGCATTGAAACCAAGTATAATTCCAACGCAAGTTTCTCGGTGTGATCCAAGGTCGAACACAGGGACCGTTTGAGGTTATTGCATTATGTTTATGATACATGCGATTAGGTTTTTCAATTTAATAAAAGTATTTGTGTGCAAGTATATAAAGTTGCGATGAAGTAAAGGAAAGCAGTAAAAATGCGATAATAAAATAAAATGCAGTAATCTAAGCTAAGATGGCACAAGATACAGGGGCATGATATAAAATATTGAGGGCAAGCTAGCTGTGAAGATTATACACAGATCATGTGATGCGATGGAAAGTCTTATGTATGAAGCAGGAAGAGGAAGATAACTAATATAAACATCGCAAGATCCTTAATTGCATTAAAGTTATAAGTACGGTTCCGCTTTTCCCTTAGCGTACACCTTTCAGTGATCAGCCGTGTTCCCATATGTTTGTGGTGAAACAGAGACGAACGTAATGAACACAAGGTTTCTTCCATTCCTAGAAGTACTACTCACTCTAGTTAACGCATTCTTTTGACCTTCCCTTGATAGATCAGAATGATATCTTCACTTCTACTCTTACAGGTGAAGATGCCGTCTAGCATGCCTTAGCTAAACGCAATTATCTCTCTAACACAAATGAAGTACTCGTTTA
Source organism: Benincasa hispida (assembly GCF_027475165.1). Classification (NCBI taxonomy): domain Eukaryota; kingdom Viridiplantae; phylum Streptophyta; class Magnoliopsida; order Cucurbitales; family Cucurbitaceae; genus Benincasa; species Benincasa hispida. The sequence goes on from NC_143486.1 coordinate 1,455,028, forward strand.
ATTCATATTGACTACCCGGGGATTAAGAACACTTCATGAAGAAACCGATAAACGGAGGAACGAAAATAGATAGAGAAGTGGTAATGAAAATGATCGAGACATTCAATATATCTATTTAGCGTCTAATACATGGTGTGTGAATAAAGAGATAAAGAAGATGAGATACAATGATGAAAAGAGATAGAAACAAATACAAACTAGCGCCAACGTCTCGGCACCAATTTGGATGGAGATTTGCTTGCCAGAATGGATGGATCGTGTGAAAGGATGAGCTTCCCTCTCAGGCTTGCTCAACTGGTAACTGGGATCTGAGTATAGAGCTTCGCGGCGGGGATTTGGCAGATTAACACTGAGACTCACCTCTCGGCCTTGTCTCTTCTTCTTCCCAGATTTCTTAAGTTTAACACTCAGCTCAGCCTTTTTCTCAATATAATAGTAGCAATTAGTCCTGTATCAAGTAACATCCTTTTCTGTGAATTCTATGGGGTATTTATAGGTGAAGATCTTTGACTCTGGCCTTGTGGTCCCCACTTGTTGTTATGGAAATTCCGAAGATGAAGGGATATTATTCCTTCTATTATGAAATCAGACCGTCAAATTTACACAACCGTTAGGCGTACATGTGGCACAATCCTCCGTATTTGCATTCCTCAACTACATCTTTCGATCTGGTGTTCGCATGCGGTGTTGTTTTTATTACTGCATTCGATTGAAAGTCAGCTCTGGATCAACTGCGCATTGCGCCGTCATTGCGTTAATCGCCTTTTCATTGTTGATTGATGGGCGCAATGTGTCAGAGATGCGTTGGTCACGACCTGTTGTCGAGTACCCAATTTCCTATTCCTTCAATCGCAAGCGGTGACTTGGTTTCCTGCTAAACAGAGTAGAAATCTCCTCTTCTTCCATCTAAATGATGTTAGTGGGTGTTAATTGTGATAATTCAGAATTATTGTATTTCTAAGCTAATTTTCATACAATTGGCGCATATCTATTCTTTTTTGGCTACAATATATAGATAAGGCAGTATAAATAACTTGCATTTCTACAAGTTATCAGTTATACTAGCTAACTGCTTCTCAACCCATTCAACTAATTTAGCTACTCATGCATGAATAATAAAGAGTGAATAGATATAGAGAAAGAAATTCCATTCTTATAAATGAGTTGAGTACAAAATGACAATGGAAAGTAAAGGTAGGGAGCCTACTAGCAATTCCTTGTGACCAAGGCTTTTTACACTGAATCTCTATTCTGATCTACAAATGTTCCCACTTCCGCAGGCGTCGACCTTCTCTTTGTCTTTGAGCTTCTGGCGCTTTCCCAAGCTTACCGAAACGATCTACCGGCACACTTTCTTCCTCGCGTCCGCCTTAAAGTGAAAGAAAAACTATGGACAGAGGCGTGAACTTGTAAAGTGGTGAATTAATCGACTGCTTAACCCCTTCTCTGAAGAATGCACTTGGTATTTATAGAGCTTCCATGGTGAAAGGCGGCTTCTCTCTCCTAGTTGTACAGATGGGATAGCTTTAATTCCTGACTGATGTGCCGGATAATTGTCACCGATAAAGCTGAATGTACTTCGTGACCATTATCGGCTGTCAACTTAATTTGGATCGACTGTCGTCAGCTTTCTGTCCCATCGCTCTTAATTATCCTTTCACTCGGATGCGCCCACCATGTTGCACTGACCAAGTTGCGGCGATTCTTTTTGGGCAAATGTTTGCGAGCACGATTAACGCAAAGTCTTGCGGTGAAGTTGCTCTCGACCAGTGAATTCTTATGATCGCCATCTTTGCATTGCGTTAACGCATATTCTACACGAAAATATAAAGATCAACTATTCTAATTCGTTGGACGCATGCGACCGCAATATTATAGAATTTATGCTTAATGGATGCAATTTAACATATTTCATCAACGCAATCTAAGAACTTATCATAGTGCTAAGTTCTTAAACAATGATGGATTGCGTTGATGAAATATGTTAACTTGCATCCATTAAGCATAAATTCTATAATATTGCGGTCGCATGCGTCCAACGAATTAGAACAGTTGATCTTTATATTTTCGTGTAGAATATGCATTAACACAATGCAAAGATGGCGATCATAAGAATTCACTGGTCGAGAGCAACTTCACCACAAGGCTTTGCGTTGATCATGCTCGCAAACATTCGCCCGAGAAGGATCGTCACAACATGGTGGCACATCCGGGTGAAAGGCTAATTAAGCACGATGGGACATAAAACTGATGACAGACAAATTCGAATTAAGTTGACAGCGATAACGGTCACAAAGTACATTCAACTTTTTCGGTGACAATTATTCGGTGCATCAGTTAGGAATCAAAGTCGTCCCATCTGAACTACCACGAGAGAGAAGCCGCCTTTCACCATGGATGCTCGATAAATACCAAGGGCATTCTTCAGAAAAGGGGTTCACGAGTTCAGTAGTTAGAGATTTCATATTTCAGTTCGCACGCTTTTGTTCATAGTTTTCTTTCATTTTAAGGCAGACGCGAGGGAGGAGGTAGTGTCAGCAGATCGTTCCGGTAAGCTTGGGAGAGCATCGAAAGCTTCAAGGACAGAAAGAGGGCCAATGCCTGTGAAAGCGGGAACATCTTTAAAATAGAATAGAGATTTCAGTGTAAAAAGCCTCGGTCAGCAAGGAATTGCTACCAAGCTCTCTACCTTTAACTTCCATCATCATTTTGTACTCAACTCATTTATAAAAATGGAATGTCTTTCTCTATATCTGTTCACTCTATGTTATTCACGCATGAGTAGCTAAATCAGTTAAATGGGTTGAGAAGCATTTAGCTAGCACAACTAGGGAATCTTCATTCTTGTGATTATCTTGTATTATGTATGCTTCATTCGTTCATTAGAGATACTCGGGAGGGTAGTCTAAGGATAGGATCTAGACTTGGGAAGGTCAGGTTAGAATCTAGGTTCGGAAGAACCAGATTAGAACGCATAATCAAGAGATAAAAGCTTAGGAATGAGCACTATTTATTATCAACGCATCATATGCATCCTAGAGATAGGATATGATTGTATGCGGTCACCTTGCTTTCATACATTTTGCATCATCGCATAGGACAAGGGTAGAGACTTAGGGATAAGCTCTATGGACACTTTTGCATTCAACACATGTGTACTAGACTTAGGAGCATCACATTTACATTGGAAAATGACTTACTGTGCATGGTTGTAACATAATCGCATAGTCTGACGCATTTTCGAGTAACGCTAGCTAAAGATCTTCTCAACCCGTTCATTGTATACTCATTGCATCTATCACACAACTGCCTTTTCTCAAATCCGTCGCATTTATTTATTTCTCATCAACGCAAACAACAAACCCAACACTTTATTTATTTATCCGGTTACCACAAAGTTCTTCATAAAAATTACCAACATAATCTGTTTTTACAAGTCCTTGTATTCGACCCTGGATTTACCACGAAACTCAAAGGAATTTACACTTGGATTCCACTTGGGAAACTTGAGTGCACAATGCAATTTCATCAACGAATAGCATCCACATTTCCACTTCATAAAACCAAGCATCAGATGCCCCCACTCGCATATCTCCACATGAACAATTTTAGGATCACATCATTTGTATTAAATACAAAGCGGGCTGCATCCAAAGTGTCCTCAGGATAAAGTACCCAACCCTATCCTTCTACTTATAGACCATTTTGGTTATATACTCAAACCTAATCCTCTTTTATGTCTCCACATAAAGTTTAAGTATTCATGCTATAGTTAGGGGTTCGTTAGTTTATTAGATTTAGACATACAAGTGCAATTTACATATTCAATAACAACTTCATTGAATAAACCTTAATAACATCTTTATTGCAAATAGAATATGTTTAATTCTACAAATTGCGAGTTTTAGGACATACAACCCAACAACTAACTTGTCACTTGTCTTAAGATTTTTCTTAAGTCTTAATGTTGTGAACTAATGTATTTAACATGCAATACACCTAGATTTATTGATTAATTAGTTGTTTTATACTTTCATTCAATATCTACATTATATTATTCAGTGCCTTTATCTCATAAACAACACTAAACCCCCTGCTTACCACATTAGTTAGAGAATTGTCTTAGTGAAACTAGCTTCGCGCTTTCTTACAGATCGAACCAATCTTGCTAATTATACTACACAAGTACTAAACATTGTATTGATCAGTATTTATAAATTTTATTTGATGGGTTGGAGACGAATTTGACACCCTCCCTCCGACGAGCATCACATCCTTATCTATAGATCAAGAACAACTTCTATTTAGCTTTGCTTTACAAGTACCCTAAGAAGCTTAAGTAATTAGTCCTATATTTCTATAAATAAGTGATTTCGACAATTTTATAAGTTCTTATAGTTGATTTTGACTATTTTGCAAGAAATAATGCACTTTCATCATGCCCTAGTTCCAGTTGTTCAACCCTTGCTAGTTTTGTGGTCTTCAGCCCTTTTCCAGTCTCAAAATTGGCCATCAAGCAACCTCTTTGGCCGCTAAATTTTGATTGATGCCTAAAAAATCATTAATCGCCAATTCTTGGAAGGTAACCTACAAGATACATCCAGAGAACTCTTCAAGAACCAACATGCTATGGGGTGGCGATCCCGCTTATGGGATCAAACAAGAGATGTTTGCACTTCAACTAATTCCCCAGCTGCCCTAACCTTTTTTGTCTGATGCCTTGCTAAGAAAGGACGTGACACAACAAGTTGCTAGTATAACTTGCTCACTCAGGGGTCTGAAGATTGCAAAGACAAGGTTACTATTGGCCCTAGCCTGATATGATATGGCTAGGGATGCAAAAGCTCGAGAAGAGGCTTGTCTAAAATGAACATGGATGCCCTCCTCTCTGTAGTATTGTCACACAACAGCCCGCCTAGAAGAGCCACTCGCTCTATAATGTTGTCACATAAGAAAAGCACGCCACCCGCCTGCTGGCCGGGTGAATTGAACTTCTCTTCCGATCAACTGTCCACACAGTCAAGTGCAAAAAACACAATAGAATCATGCAAGGCGCGTAGCTGGTATGCTTCCTGCCCACGAGGAAAGAAAGAAGAGCGACCTTGAGGTCGGAATGCGATAGGGTCTTCAACCCCACGCTCGATTCTCGAGATGCCCATGCGCTCTTTCTCTAAACGATCACTTACCATTTCGTAGATGATCACTTAGCGCCTGAGTTTACTAAACGATCAACGATCGCCTAGTTTTTACTACACGATCGCGTACCTCGTCTAAACGATCAAGCACCCGACTATACAACAGTCACTCACTTCTCCCACTTGCTTGATCTTTTGTACATGATAGCTTTTCCTTCTCACCTCTACCAAATCCGAACAAAGCCCACCCTTTGGATTCTCACTCCGAGAATAATGGGGGCTCCGAATGGTGGTGTCGTCCCCGTTTCTTGTTGTTCGTATGAAGCCGTTCGTGTAGACGACTGGGGTGTTGTTGGATGATTGCTTGCTAATCTAGCGAGAGAAAGAGGAGTTCGTTGGTGGAGGGAGCGAGATTTCAAGTGAAGAAAGTCTTCAACTGATATGTTCTCTCGGTCTCTTGTTTATTCATTCTTTAAGCATGCCAGTAATTTAGCATTGTTAATGCATATCTATATGTGTGAATGTATATGTGGAAATTCTGTCACAATGAATTGGAAAGATCCGCTTCCGCTCATAGGTACTCTTGTATAAGAGTTCCTTCAATTGGTATCAGAGATAGATTTCTGATATTCCAAATTGATTGATGCAAAGAATTGCGTTTACATTCTCGGTGGGTGAAGCATTTCTACTCTCTTTTTTAACTGTTAATTCATTTGTGGATATGTGGATTAATGGAGTTTTCTGGGATGAAACCTCGGTTTGTTAAATTCTTTTACATTTTCAGTTAATTGTAAAGGCCCCTGCATTTTTTGGCATAATTAATTGCTATCGAGTCTGTAATTTCAAAGTTAGTTTGAGTTTTGAGTCGTTCGTGAAGAAGTTTCGTAGCAAGGGTTGATGTTCTTTGAGGAAGACGACGATCAAGCATTGACCGAGTCGTGTAGATGATGACGTAGTCGATCGTTGAGTACCGGATACTCGAGAGTCGTTTAACGCGCGCACACACTAGACATTCACATAGCTCAACAAGCCTCACCACTTAGTTACTGACTATACGATCACGGAGTAAATCGTGTGGTAAATCTTTTACCTTTCACGTGTTAAGCGATCGTCTAGACAATCAGGCTTCACAGCCTCGTTGTCGTCTAAGCGATCATTTAGCTTTCGCACTATCGTCTAGTGTGCGCTACACGATCGTTTACCTGGAGGCATTTACTAAACGATGGAGCTTCGCTCGACGGTTCAAGGCCCAGTTCACCTGTGAACTAGTTTGCTCAGTGGAAAAATGTAATAGATAGAATTTTTCATTCTGGTTTTTGAGTTGGTTCATCCCGGTCCATTAATCTATGGTTTTAATACATGAGATGTATGGTTTATTTTATATGTTATATGGTATGCACATATAGATAAATCCCACCTTAGATTATGCATTGGTCATGCATCATCTCTTTATTATAAATGTTATGATTTAAAGAAGCATGATTTAAATTATGTAAGAGCATGCTCATGCATCATATAATATAAAAGCTATATTTATGCATGCATAAAAAGCATTGACATGCATCATTTTTATATTATAATTGTTATAGTATAAGGGTGTATGGAAAGCATGTTTGCTTGGTTGTTGCTAGTATATAAAAGTTATGTATAGTAATGACCGGACATTGCATGAAGCATGACACATAGGTTACTTTATAAGAATTATAAATACCTTGTTGTGTGGCAATGTGTTTTAGTTGTTTCTTTTTTAAAGGTTAAAGAGAAATTAGAACTAAAAGCAATAAGAAAGACATGCATACTCACTTAGGTTTAATTCATAGTTTTAAAATATTTAAAACTTGGATGACATAGACCTAAGATCACGATTCTAATATGATTAGCAACCTTTAGGCTTTAATCTTTTAATCAATTTAATAAGATTAAATTGACTAATAAAAGGTTAAAGTGTATTAAATCTATCTATAAGGGACCTTTTGTCTAATGTGGGTTTTGTCTAGGCTGAGGTATTTAAGTTGACAAAAATGTAACACCCCTACTTCGGAACCTACCTGAAAAGGTGAATTAGATAGATTTGATACATGCAAGCAAGTTAAGGGCAATCCATTAAAGTGTTTAAATGTGACTACTTGAACTTGTTCTATTTCATAGCCAAAAGTTGTTTATGAGCAGACTTAAAAGATGACTTAGACTAAAATCAGTAACTAGAATGTCTAGGTTAATGAACCCCTAGATAGAAAATTCACTAGGAGGTACTTGGGGCATATGATGCTTCATTTAAACCTTTCACAATTCTCCCTTATAGTCCACACCGTGAGATCTACCCTCGGCCTCATGGCACCTTGGGAGTGTCCCCCTAAAGGATGGTGTTTGGGTAGGTCAATATCAAGGTGGATGGAGAGAATGTCCATAGTAAGTGGGAGCGGGAAGTGCGACAACATATCCCATGGTCTCCCTTACTGGATTGAATAAAGTTTCTGTGCATCGCCTCGAGGCACCCTAGGTGTGTCCCCCTATAGAATGGTAGTTTTGCGTGTTGCTTTATTTGATCTCCTGTAAGAGGATAAGGTTACTTAATCTCTTGTCCTAATATGCTTCTTCCCTACGGTGGGCTCATTAGGGCGGGACTTTGACACCGAAAACGAGGGGTCACACTTACATAGAATTGTTAAGGATTAACAGTTATGGACCAAATAAATGGTGGTTGTTAGGTTCAATTCCAAGAGTTGGTTCTGCCTAATGGTTGAAAATGTCTCATCCCAGTGAAAGGGACATCTGATCACCCCACCGATGACGTTTGTCCTATCTCGCTGAAGCATCATTGCAAAATAGAAGTCTTAAACACTTAAGGTATTTGGAAACTATTTTGCTAAAATTAATTGGTTAAAGTGTGGTTTAGCAAAGTATTATAAAAGTTTGTTCGAATTTCAGCAATAGTTTTTTAAAATGGCTACAGCCACAATTGCTTTTCTTAGCACCGAAAAACATATTGGATACAACTATTCAAGTTGGAAACATATGATCACGATAATACTCATCATCGAGGACCTAATGTTTGCCCTTATGGAGGTCTGTTCTCTTATTCCAGCTTCAAATGCCACTCGAAATGTTCGAGAGGCGTACAAGCGATGGACACGAACAAATGAGAAGGCCCAAGCCTATATCTTGGCCAGTCTTAGTGACGTGTTGGCCAACAAGCATGAGCTCATGGTCTCAGCGCGTGAGATCATGGAGTCCCTACGAGGGATGTTCGGATAACCATCTGGACAGCTCAAGCATAAGGCTCTGAAATACATCTTTAACTCCAAAATGGAGGAAGGCACCTCTGTTCGTGAACATGTGCTTAACATGATGGTCCACTTCAATGTGGCGGAGATGAATGGGTCTAGAATCAATGAAAGTAGTCAGGTTAACATAATCCTGCATTCATTGCCGGAGAGCTTCCTCCATTTTGTTAGCAATGCGATTCTTAACAAAGTGGAATACACCCTTACAACTCTCCTCAACGAGTTGCAGACATATAAATCTTTACTGAAAAGAAAAGAGAGGAAAGGGGTGAGGCAACTGTTGCTTCATCCTCTAGGATGTTCCATTGAGGTTCGACCTCAGGAATGAAGTCTGCACCTTCTACTTCTAACTCTGCAAAGGGGAAGAAGAAAAAGGGTGGTAAAGGGAAAGGGAAAGTGTCTACTAACCCGCCACCTGTCGCCCCAAGGAGGCGCCTACTACCGGTTAACAAGGGAAAATTTTTCCACTGCAACTAGGACAGACACTGGAAGAAAATTTGTCCTCGCTGGCTGAAGGAAATGAAGGTCGCCAAGGCAGACCAAGGTAAATATGATTTACTTGTGCTAGAAACATGTTTAGTGGAGAATGATGATTTTGCGTGGATAATTGATTCGGGTGCCACTAATCATGTTGTTCTTCTTTTCAGGGGATTAGATCCTGGCGACAGCTGTAGGCTGGTGAGATGACGATGCAAGTAGGCACCAGGCACGTCGTCTCAGCTGTGGCAGTGGGAGGCATTTAGTTAACTTTACAAAATAGGTTTCTAGTTTTAAAAGATGTTTATGTTGTGAACTAAAAATGATCCTTATTTCTGTAAATTGTCTGTTACAATGTAAATACACATTTTCTTTTAATGTGGATAAAGTGTTTATTCATAAAGAAGGTGTTGAAATTTGTAAAGCTAAATTGGAAAACAACTTATATGTGATAAGACCGTTAGCCTTATGTTCCCTCCATAACACGGAGTTGTTTAAATCTGTCATAACTCAATCTAAACGTCAATGAATTTCTCCAAAAAAAAAAATGACCAACTTCGCACCTTCGATTAGGGTACATCAATCTCAATAGGATTGAGAGATTGATGAAGAATGGCCTTTTAAGTGAGTTAGAAGAAAATTCTTTACCGGTGTGCAAATCTTGCCTTGAGGGTAAGATGACTAGAAAACCTTTTACTGGAAAAGGTTATTGAGCCAAAGAGCCTCTTGAGTTTGTACATTCTGACTTTGTGGTCCTATGAATGTGCGAGCCCGAGGTAGCTATGAGTATTTTATCAGTTTTATTGATGATTACTCTATGTATGGGTATATTTATCTGATGAAGTCTGAATCTTTTGAAAAGTTCAAAGAGTTCAAGGCTGAAGTTGAAAATGCATTAGATAGATGGATTAAAACACTTCGATCAGATCGAGGTGGAGAGTTTTTAGATTCTGAGTTTCAAGACTATTTGATAGAACATGGAATTGTTTCCCAACTCTCAGCGTCGGGTACACCTCAGTAGAATGGTGTAGCGGAGAGGAGAAACAGAACCTTGTTGGACATGGTTCGTTCAGTGATGAGTTACGCTTCCTTACCAGACTCATTTTGGGGTTTCGTAATGGAGACTGCAATATACATACTCAACTTTGTTTCTTCCAAGAGTGTTGCGAGAACACTTTTGAAGTTGTGGAATGGGCGTAAAGCTAGTTTATGTCACTTCCGCATTTAGGGTTGCCCTGCATATCTGCTTGAGGCAAATCCCAAGAAGTTGGAACCACGGTCGAGGTCATGTCTCTTTGTAGGCTACCCCAAAGGTACACGAGAGGGTTATTTTTATGATCCATCGGAAAATAGGGTGTTTGTTTCTACAAACGCTACTTTTCTGAAGGAGGATCATATTAGGGAGCACAGTTCGCATAGTAAAGTCATGTTACGTGAGCTTTTCAATGAAACTACTGAAACTTCAACAAGAGTTGTTGAAGGGCCTACTTCATTAGCAAGAGTTGTTGATGATAGTTCATCTAGTAAGTTGGTTCCACCTCAAGAGTTGACAAAACCTCGACATAGTGGGAGGATTGTGACCCCATCCGTTCGCTATCTGGGTTTCACAAAAATCCTTGCTATGGTAGCAGATGGCAACGTTGAGGATCCATTGTCTTATCAGAAGGCAGTTGAGGATATAGATCGGGATGAATGGGTCAAAGCCATGGATCTCGAGATGGAGTCGATATACTTCAACTCAGTATGGGGTCTTGTAGATCAGCCTGATAGGGTAAGACCAATAGGTTATAAATGGATCTACAAGCACAAACGGGATACTGATGGGAAAGTGCAAACCTGCAAGGCTCGACTTGTGGCAAAGCATTATATCCAGGTAGAGGGAGTTGACTATGAGGAGACTTTCTCACCTGTTGCCATGTTAAGGTCAATTTGCATTCTCTTGTCCATTGGAACTTATTATAATTATGAGATCTGGCAAATGGACGTCAAGACGACCTTTTTGAATGGCAATCTTGAGGAGACCATTTACATGGTGCAACTCGAGGGATTCATTGTCCAAGGTCAAGAGAAAAAAGTTTGCAAATTGAATCGGTTCATTTATGGGTTGAAACAAGCATCTTGATCTTGGAACATTTGGTTTGATATTGCGATCAAATCGTATGGCTTTAACCAAAACGTTGATGAACCTTATGTCTACATGAAGATCGTCAACTCTTCAATAGTTTTCTTAGTGTTGTATGTAAACGATATCCTATTAATTGGGAATGATGTAGGTCTACTGACTGCAGTTAAGAACTGGCTAGCGACCTAATTCTAAATGAAAGATTTGGGAGAGGCTCAGTTTGTTCTGAGTATACAGATCTTTCAGAATCGTAAGAACAAAGTGCTAGCATTGTCTCAGGCATCGTACATTGAGAAGATGTTGCTCAAGGACTCAATGCAGGACTCCAAAAGAGGCCTACGTTCAAGCATGGAGTCACTTTGTCTAAGGACATGTGACCTAAGACACCTCAAGAGGTTGAGGAGATGAGATGGGTCTCATATGCATCTGTCATTGGTAGTTTGATGTATACAATGCTCTATACTAGACCAGACATATGTTATGCTATGGGAATAGTCAGCAGGTATGGGTTAGATTGGACCGCAATGAAGAACATCCTCAAGTATCTTCAGAGAACAAGGGACTACATGCTCAAGTATGGATCTAGGGATTTAATCCTTACTGGATACACGGGTTCTGACTTTTATACTGATAAGAACTCTCGCAAGTTCACTTCAGGGTCAGTTTTTACTCTTAACGGAGGAGCTATAGTGTGGCAAAGCACTAAGCAGGGGTGCATTGCCGACTCCAGTATGGAGGCAGAGTACGTAGCGGCTGGCGAAGTTGCTAAAGAGGTTTTGTGGCTCAAAAAGTTCTTGACAGAACTGAAAGTTGTTCTAGATATGTCTAGGCCAATTACCCTCTATTGTGACAATAGTGGTGTTGTGGCGTACTCCAAGGAGCCCTGGAGTCACAAGCGCGACAAACATATAGAGTAGAAGTATCACTTTATTCACGAGATAGTGCATCGAGGGGACGTGATCGTCACGATGATCGCTTCGGAGCACAACGTTGCTAACCCATTTATGAAGGCACTCATGGCTACAGTGTTTGAGGTTCACCTTCAGAGCATGGGTCTACGGGACCGCCCGCGACTGGACTAGGGAGAGTGGGAGATTTTATTGTACTGGGCCTTAGTGCCCTAGTTTATTGTTTTGTACTAGTTTTTGTATACCCCACTCATTTTAGGACAAGTGGGAGATCTTTGGGGATGATGCCCTAAAGTCTCGTGTCCTGTAGTTTGTAAACAGTTTGTACGAATGCTTATGATGTATAATATATGATATTTACTTCACTTCTAGACTTTGCACGTTTGGGTGTTTTATTTTCTTTACCACAAACCAATAAACTAAAATCTCTGGTTGTCTTTATGTAACTTAAGCATGTATGTGGTGACATAAAAGTGGATCATGTCTTAAGTGATAACCAAAATGGTCTGTAGTATATGGATAAAGGAGGGAAACCTTATCCTGGTAACACTACGGATGCGGCCCATTTTGTGGAATAGTTACAAGTGTTATGACTTATCACAGATGGTCTGATCCTGATCATTCGTGTAAGGGGACATGGGAGCAGGGGCGTCCTATACAAAGAGTTTGTAGAAGACCTGACCATGAAGTGTTAACGTCTTGTTATATAACACTATTCATGACAAAGACTTCACTTCACGAGGATGTACATAGGTTACATGACCTCAATCCTATGTGAGCTGAGAACTCCTGCTATTGAGAGCGGTCCTTTGATTTGAATGGGTGCTAGTGGCCAGTTCGCCGACTCAAACCTACCACTTTGGAGATTCGTCTGATTTGGGAGCTAGGAACTCAGCTACACAAGATGGAATTCACTTTTTCCCCGAAGCAGGGATAAGTAGATAGATAACTCCCTTAAGGGCTGATCCCACGAATTGAACGATGTAGCGCCACACACCGCCACACACCTTCTCATGGCCCGAGAGGTGTGATAACGGGCAGAAATGCACGTTATTGCATTGCTAAGTTATTAAATGACAATCGCAAAATAAGACATAATGCAATGCATGTCCATGCCATAAACTTGTAAACGCATGATGTATTCTAATGCGTCATAAACTTGTAACGACATAGATTTTATGCGATGATATGTGATACTACTTCTAGATATGCGTTATTAACAAATGTTCTTGTAGTATGTTGTGTGTTGTCACAAGTTTCCTTGCGTTGAAACGAAGTATAATTTCACCGCAAGTTTCTCGGTGTGATCCGAGGTCGAACACAGGGACTGTTTTAGGTTATTGCATTATGCTTGTGATATATGCGACCAGGGGTTTTTCAAATTAATAAAGTTCTTGTGTACAGGAAATTAAACATGCGATAATGTAAAGTAAAGCGGTAAAAATGCATTAATAACATAAATTGCGTTAAAGTAAAATTGCGATAAAGTAAATCTAAGCTAAGATGATACCAGATACAGGATTCATGATACAAGATACTGAGGTCAAGGCTGGCTGTGAAGATTATGCAAAGATCGTGTAATGTGGTGACAAGTCTTATGTACGAAGTAGAAACAAAAAAGATAACTAATATAAATAGCGCAAGTTTCTTTCGATCGGTTGCTCGCATGCGGTTGAAATTCAGCCCAAGATCGATTGTCACATTGCGCCGTCATTGCGTTAATCGTCTCTTCATTGTTGATTGACGGACACAATGTAACAGAGATGCGTTGTTCAGTTTTTCGTTGAGCCTTATCGCAAGCGGTGACTTGGTTTCCTGCAAAACAGAGTAAAAGTATCCTCTTCTACCATCTTAACGATGTCAGTGGGTGTAATTGCGATAATTTATAATTATTGTATTTCTGAGCTAATTTTCATACAATCGACGCATAATCCTTCTCTTTTGGCCACAATATCTAGATAAGGCAGCATAAATACTTTGTATTTCTACAAGTTATCATTAAATAATGAAGGTTTGCGTTGATAAAATATGTTAGATTGCATCCAAAAAGCATTAAGTTTATAACATTGTGGTCGCATGTGGTCATCGCATAGAAACAGTTGATTTTTGTATTTTTATGCAGAATATACGTTAACGCAGGGCGAAAAGCGCGATCTCAAGAATTCAATGGTCGAGCACAACATTACCGCAAGGCTTTGTGGTGATTTGTGTTCGCGTACATTTGCTCAAGAAGGATTGCCGCATAGAGCCGGCGCAACTTGGTGGATGCATCTGGGTTAAAGGCATAATTAATCACGATGGGACAGAAAGTTGATGACAGTTGAATCCGAATTAAGTTGACAGTCGCTAACGATAACAAGTACATTCAGCTTTTTGGTGACAAATATTCGGCGCATCAGTCAGGGAATTAAAGTCATCCCATCTGTGCAATCATAAGAGAGAAGCCGCCCTTCACCCTGAAGCTCTATAAATACCAAAGGCATCCTTCAGAAAAGAGGTTCAGAAGGTCACTAGTTCCGAAGTTCGGAGAGTTAGAGAATTTTTCATTAGATAGTTTAGCCTTGTTCTTATATTTTCTTTTATTTTAAGGTGGAAGCGAGAGAAGGAAGTTGTGCTGATAGATCGTTCCAGTAAGCTTGGGAGTGCGCTGGAAGCTTCAAAATCAGAGAGGGGGCCAGCTCCTGTGGAAGCAGGAATATCTTTTGAACCGAATAGAGATTGCCAGTGTAAAAGCCTTGGTCAGCAAGGGATTGCTACCAGGCTCTCTACCCTTATCTTCCATTTTTATTTTGTATTCAAACTCATTTATAGAAATGGAATTTACTTCTCTATATCTGTTCACTCTCTGTTATTTACGCATGAGTAGTTAAATCTGTTGAATGGGTTGAGAAGCACTTAGCTAGCTTAACTAGGAATCTTTATTCTATGAAATTATCATGTATTATGTATGCTTCATTCGTTCATTAGAGATACTCGGAAGGGTAGTCTAAAAACAGAATCTAGGCTTGGAAAGGTCAGGTTAAAATCTAGGCTCAGAAGAGTCAGATTAGAACGCATAATCAAGAGATAGGAAATGATTGTATGTGGTCACCTCGCCTTTGTGCATCTTGCATCATCGCATATGAAAAGAGTAGAGACTTAGGAATAAGCTCTATGGATACTTTTGCATTCAACACATGCGTCCTAGACTTAGGAGCACCGCATTTGCATTGGAAAATGACTTGCTGTGTATAGGTGTAGCATTGATAACTTGTAGAAATACAAGTTATTTATACTGTTTTATTTAGATATTGCTACAAAAAGAAAGAAAAGTTGTGTCGATAATAAAGAAATTGGCTAAGAAATACGAAAATTATAAAATGTCGTCAATACACCCATTAACACCACTGCAATGGTAGAATAGAATGTTTCAGTTTCTGTTTTGCAGAAAATTAGTCACCGCATGCATTCATGGCTCAAATTAAAAATAAACAATGCATCTACGTCGCATTGCGCCCATCATTCAAGAATGAAGAGATGATCAATGCAATGACGGCGCATGCGACAATCGATCAAGAACTCTAGCGATCAACGCAATTTCAACCCCATGCGATAATCAAAAATAACACCGCATGCGGCGATAGATCGAAGATGTAAAGAGCAACGCATTTGCGAAGGATTCTGACAAATGTACAGCTTTCAGTTTTGCATTTCTGACGAATTGATTGTGTAACAGAAGAAAGATTCACTCCGCTATTTTAGGAACTACCATAACCATATAGTGGGGACCACACATTCAAAGAGCCAAGGCTCACTTATAAATAGCTTCTGCAAATTCACTGAAAAATATACATGAATACATAGAGACATGCATATACTGATTCTAAGAGAGAGACTAGTCTGAAGCGACTTACAGAGTAGATCTAGGCGAACCACGAGACAAGGCGGAAAGGTGAGTCTCCAAGCAAAGAATCCTTCCAATTCCCGTAGCTGAAGCTCTGTGCGAAGGTCAATTCTACCAGGAAAGCAAGCCTGAGAAGGAAGCTTTCCTCTCCATTACTTCCACACGCCGGCAAGCACAACCTCTGTTCAGGATCTGTGTCAAGACGTTGACACTCCTTCTGTATTTGTTTCTAATCTTTATTTCATCATCTGTATTCACCTTTTCTAATCTTTCATTCACACCATGTATCAGGCGCTTAATCTTAGTATTAAATGTTATGATAATTTCCATTGTCATCTCTCTGCCTCTGTCCGTACATCCCTAATCCATTTTCTCCATGATGTATTCTTAATCCCATGGGTAAATAGCATGAATTAAGTGAATAAGTTAATTTGTGTTAAGGAAATAATTAAGTTTAGCTAAAGCATGCTCGACGACATCTTCACCTGTGAAAGCAAAAGTGAAGATGTTATTCCGCCTATCGAGAGAAGGTTGGAAGAATGCGTTAACTAAAGCAAGAAGTATTTCCAGAGATGGAAACAACCTTGTGTTCATCACGTTCATCCCTCTTTCACCATAGAGATATGGGAACGTGGCCGATCACCGAGAGGTGTACGCCAAGGGAAAGTGGAACCTTAGTTGCATCTTTAACGCAATTGACAAACTTGCGATGTTTTTACTATTTATTCTTTCTCTTTCTGCTTCATCCATAAAGACTTGCCATCGTATACATCGATTCTTTGTACAACTTCACAGTCAGTTCTCGACCTCAGTATCATGTATCATGTATCTTGTATCGTTTATCATATTAGTTTAGGATTTTATTTTATTAATGCATTTTTACTTTCAACGCAATTTACATTTCTGTATAAATCAAATTCTTTATTCATTATAAAAACCGATCGCATGTATCACAAAAGTAATGCATTAACGTAAACAATCCCTGTGTTCGACCTCAGATTATTCTGAGAAACTTGCGTTGGAATTATACTTAGTTTCAGCGCAAGAAAACTTGTGACACACATTACTCCATCGCATACTACGAGCATATCATTAACAACACATATATTTAGACGTAGTATCGAATAAAATTCTCTTTATCGCAAAGTACTTGAGCGCATATTTAGCACACCATTCCTCTCATCCATAAGCCAGGCATTAGAGTAGATAAAGAGATTAACTTAGTAGTAGTGTGCATAAGCGATAACACAGCATAACATTCCATTTCTTACCGTTGCAAGTTTATGGCGCCGTTCCCGGGGACATGATCTTGTAGCACATTATCTATCATCACAGTGCAGGTATAAGATGGAATTAATTTTTACTGTAACAAGCATGACCTCATGTCTGATGCATTCCCAAGTAACGCTAGCCAAAGATCTTCTCAACCCATTCATCCGCATACTCAGTGCATCATCACACAATCAGACTTTTCTCAAATCTGCCGCATTTGTTTATTTTTCATTACCACAATCAACAAAACCAACAACTATTTGAGTTACCTGTTACCGCAAAGTTTTCTAAAAATTACCACCGCATATTTTTTTCCAAGTCCCTGAGTTTGACCCTGGACTTACCAGGAAACTCAGTGGGGTTTACACTTGGATCCCACTGAGAAAACTTGAGTGCTCAACGCATTTTTCATTATCGCATTTTCTCCATAATTTCACCTCACAAAACAACGCATCAAGGTATTCACATATAGTAGGACTATGTTATATTGTTCATTAGAGGGATCAGTGGTACTTAAGAGGTGATATGTAACTATAGGGGCAAAACAGTAAATTAGCCCAGTTGTACTTACGAGTATCTGTGAAGGGTTATCGTATTCATGATTGGTTATATCCAATGGACACAAAAATATATATGTGGTAAGAAGAGTTTAGTTATCGGTTTTTAGTGGAATGTCTGGCAGTTAATGAATGGTAGATCTCATGGCTAAAGAGTTTATTCAGCTATTCACGTACCATTGGAGCTTCGAGCCATAGGTCCATAAGGTCCCCTTGGTAGCTTGGATACAAGTTGAGAATCAGTTTTTGGGTCAGTTTGAAATTTTCAAATTGACAAGAGGGAGTTTTATTATATATGATATAATTGGACTAGTTAATTATATACGATATGATTAAGTAAATGTATGAGATACATTAATTTGGAGAAAATTGGATATAAATATGATTTATATCAAGAAGAGAAGAAAACACTATGATTGATATATGATATCAAACTATAGGTTATGAATATAATATGATTATATTTATTATTTTATTAATTGGAAAATTATGAGATATTGCCCAGTGTTTTCTCCGAAATCATGTGTTAGTGGGAAGTTCAATTTGGTTTTCGTAACTAAAGAATAAAATGAAAATTTGTTTCATTTTGCAAGAGAGATGCATAATTGCTCACTGCGTGATGTTTTCCATCGCTTAGTATTTGCAGAGCCTATATGATAGAGCCAGGTTAGTAAATGACCGCATTCACCTGCGTACCCTTTCTCTAAATGATCGCTTACCATTTCCTAGACGATCGCGTAGCGCCTGATTTTACTAAATGATGGTATAGATGATCACCTAGTTTTTACTACACAGTCGTATACCTCGCCTAAACGATCAAGCACCCGACTATATGATAGTCGCTCACTTCTCTCATTTGCTTGATCTTTTGTACACAATAGCCTTTCCTCCTCACCTCTACCAAATCTAAACAAAGCCCACCCTTTGGATTCTCACTCTGAGAATACTGAGGGCTTCGAGTGGTGGTGTCGTCCCTGTTTTCTGTTGTCATGTAAAGCTGTTCGTGTAGACGATCGGGGTGTTGTTGGACGATTGTTTGCTAATCTAGTGAGAGCGAGAGGAGTTCGTTCGTAAAGAGAGCGAGATTTCAAGTGAAGAAAGTCTTCAACTGGTATGTTCTCTCGGTCTCTTGTTTATTCATTCTTTAAGCATGCCAGTAATTTAGCGTTGTTAATGCATATCTATATGTGTCAATGTATATGTGGAAATTCTGTCACCATGAATTGGAAAGATCCGCTTCCGCTCATAGGTACTCTTGTATAAGAGTTCCTTCAGAAACAACCAGAAGCATTAGTGGTTGAAGGTTCCTATTTTTACTCTGAAGCCTTAGTCTCCACCAAAAATCAAACCAACCAAATCAGTCCTCTTGGGAAGCATGATTAAGTACTAGACTCCGGATGTACCTATCATATGACACCTTTCAAACCTTGGTTCAATACTTACAAGGAAATAGATGGAGAATCAGTGTACGTGGGCAACAATGAAGCCTGCAAGATAAAGCGGGTTGGTTCAGTGTCCTTGAAGCTAAGGGACAAATCAATCAAACTTCTGAAATGTTAGACATATACCTTTTCTCAAGAGAAACTTGATATCTCTGGGCATGTTGGACTCTATTGGGTGTGAATGCAAAGGAAAATGTGGAGTTCTTGAAGTGATCAAGGATTCCAAAGTTATGTTGATTGGTGAGAAGGTCAATGACCTTTACATTGTGAGAGGAGTAGAGATGATGACAAGTGCCTACACAGCTTCAACATCAAACTTGACAGAGGTTGACTTGTGGCATAAAAGACTCTCCCATATTAGTGAGAAAGGGATGCAAGCTCTGTCCAAGTAAGGAATCTTGCCCAAAGGTATCAGTGAGCACCTTTCCTTTTGTGAGCACTGCATTTTAGGTAAAGTGATACGTTATTTTATTCAGTGTGGAAAATGTGGATGATATGTGTTGATGGATAGCGTTGTGCACTCAAGTTTCCCCAGCGGAATCCAAGTGTAAATTCCTCTGAGTTTCCTGGTAAGTCCAGGGTCGAACAAAGGGACTTGTGAACAAAAGGTTTCGGTTAACACCCCCTAGGTTGCATTCATGCCTTGCGATCATGCAACATGCATACAATAGTAAACCACCTCTTGGCGTGAATGCCACGACTTCTAAGGCTAGAACGCAAGCAATAAATATGCGATAAGTCTACAGGGTTTACACATAAACCTCTATTTCTATTTATGCAATGACAACATGACATTCACACAAATATGCGACCGCATAATATAATTCCTATTCCTAGGATGCATTCGATGCAAGTTGACAAACAGAGCTTATCTCTAAGTCCCTACTTCTTTTTTATGCAGGCCTAATCTTGCTCTTTCAAGTCAGATTCTAACCTAGCTCTCTCGAGACATTAGGTTCTTTCTTTAGATTCTCTCTCGAGCAACTCTAAAGGAATGTTTCACATAACATAAAACAAGACAATCGCAAGCACTGAACTCCCTAGATCATGTTAGCTTAGTTCTTCTCATTCAACTAGTTTAGCTACTCATGCGTATTAAGAGAGTGAGCATATGTAGAAATAGAACTTCCATTGAATAGATAAATGATGAAATACAGAATAACAATGCAAGTATAGTAAAGAGCCTGGAGCAATTTCTTACCATTAGGTGTTACACTGTTCTACTCGTGCTTTAAAGATATTCTCGCTTCCGCAAGAGTCAACCCACTCTCTACTCTTACGCCTGAAGGTTCTCTCTCGAGCCACCTTGGATGATCTCTGGCGTCACCACTCTTCTCTAGCTCCGCCGTGAAATGGAAAAGAAAACTATGAACAGAGGTGTGAACTTGTAAAGTGATGAAGTAATCAACTACTTAACCCCTTCTCTGAAGAATGCACTTGGTATTTATAGGGCATCAAATGTGAAAGGTGGCTTCTCTCTCCTGGTTGTACAGATGGGACAGCTTTAATTCCTGACTGATGCGTCGAATAGTTGTCACCGATAAAGCTGGATGTACTTTATGACCATTATCGGCTGTCAACTTAATTTGGATCCGACTGCCGTCAGCTTTCTGTACCATCGATCTTAGTTCTGGATGAGCCCACCATATTGCGGTGATTCTTCTTGGGTGGATGTTTGCGAGCACCATCAACGCAAAGTCTTGCGGTGAAGTTGTGCTCGACCGGTGTATTCCTATGATCGCATTCTTTGCATTGTGTTAAGGCATTATTTTGCACAAAAATATATAGATCAACTGCCCTAATGCATTGGACGCATGCAACCGCAATATTATAGAATTTATGCTTAATGGACACAATTTAACATATTCTATCAACGCAATCCAACATTGTTTAAGAACTTAGTATTATGATAACGTGCATTTCTGCCCGTTATCACACCCCCAAATTTAAACAATGTTTGTCCTCAAGTATAAGCTAAAGATTCCTTTAGCAAGTTAACCGCAAAGTTCTTTTCCTAGATTTCTCAAGGATACTTCATTCAAATCCTATATACTAGAATTTTCTTAAGTCTTATTCAAGTCTACTCTTAAAATATTTCTAGGACCTAGGGACTGCAATTTTAACTTTCAAAAGGACTTTACTAAATTCCGGAACATCACATGATTTATTTCAAAAAGAAAATTTGCTACCGGGGTGACAAAAGATTTATCCTTGCACAAAAATTTTCTTTATTGCTATTTTTTTTTCTGACCTTACGCTGATTCGAGTGCCTTGCCTTCGTTTTGGCTTGCCCCCACGGGTGTCATACGAATATCCAACTATGAGCAATGCACTCTTTCTCAGACTAAATTCATACAGATTTGGCATTGGAGTTGCAGTCATTGATTTATGCATTGATCCTGGTAACTTACTTTCGTTTTGGCTTGCCCCCACGTATGTCATGCAGACATCCAACTACGGGTATGTGTCTTTCACAACTTAACTCTTATCAACATAGGTTTCCCCTTTGCATTGACAGTGGAGTTGTTATTCTCAAAAATGTTTTTTTTATAGAACCGAAAATAGAAAAGTCAAAAATAAATACCTCACCCCCAAATTTAAAATGAGACAATGTCCCCATTGCCAAAAGATTAAAATAAGTTATGCGATGTTCTAGAGTGCGTTGTAAAGAGAGTTTGAAAGAATGCTAGCAAACCCCTAACTTCTAGAAATATTTTATGAGGTGACTATCTTAAGACTAAGTTGACTCTAATATATACGAAAGAAATAGAAGCATATTTTTCATCATTGAGATCTTACTTGGCAAAGAAACAAAATGCGGTAAACTACTAAATTTATCTACTTGTTAAATGATTGTGGTAATCAAGAAATGCGGTGATAAAACTTCGAAAAGTGAAATGCAATGTGATAGCGCAAAATTTAAAATAAAGATAAAGAAGAGTACATCCCCAAATTTTGCATTGTCGCCTGCGTTATGTTGACGCATCCATCCTTGCGACGATCTTTCTTCTATGGGTTGCGGTGATGGAATAAGATGTGCTTCTTTACGTAACATCGCCGCAATCCAGCACCTCGATCATTGTAAGAAAAACAAAGAGAGGGTCAAATTTTTTAAACAAAAGAAAAATCATTAACGCAATTTTTTTTTCATAAGATAGCTAGAAGATAGTGAAGATTTTGAGTAGTGGAGAAAAGAGTTGAAGACTTGAAGTTTTCCAAAACTTGCATCCCTGAGAAATTGCGATCATGTGACAACATAGGGACCACCTACTTCCTTCTTTAGTCAAAGTTTTTTAGTTCCATGGAGTAGACTTGGCGATGCCATTCTTCTCCATGGTATACCTTTACTTGCTGCCCATTGACTTTGAATATGTTGGTACCATCGTCATTTGATAATTCCACTGTGCCATGCGGAAGTACTTGTTGAATTATGAACAGTCCAGACCAACAAGACTTTAGCTTTCCCAGTAAGAGTCGCAGACGTGAATTGAAAAGCAAGACTTTCTGCTCAACTTCGAGGTTCTTGCCACATATATGTTGATCATGCCAGCGCTTGGTGCGCTCCTTATAAATTTTCGCATTTTCATATGCGTTGTTCCTCCATTCTTCTAGCTCGACCAATTGCATTTTTTGCGCTTCCCCTGCTTTCTTTAAATCGAAATTCAGTTTCTTGACTACCCACAATGCTTTATATTCCAGCTCTAAGGGCATGTGACATGCTTTTTCGAATACCAACGCATAGGGGGACATTCCTATAGGTGTCTTAAATGTGGTCCGGTATGCCCGTAACGCATCATCAAGCTTCATTGCCCAATCCTTTCGCGAAGGTTTGACTACCTTCTCAAGTATCAATTTAATTTCCCAATTGGACACTTCAGCTTGGCCATTTGTTTGCAGATGGTATTGTACTTGCACAGTAGTTCCTTTATATTGTGGTTGACAAAGTGTGATCCTTCATCGCTTATAATAGCATAGGAAGTGCCAAAACGCGTGAAAATATTTTTCTTCAGGAACTGGGAAACTACTGTTGCATCACTTGCGGTGCATGCAACTGCCTCTACCCACCTGGAGACATAGTGAATGGCTAATAAAATATAGTGCTTGTCGTTTGAAGGAGAGAATGGTCCTATGAAATCAATCCCCCATACATCGAATAGTTCCAGCTCTAAGATAGTATTCATTGGCATTGCGTTCTTCCATGAAATGTTGCCAGTACGCTGACACCGATCACATTTCATTGCGTAGTCAGCATCATCCTTGAATAATGAAGGCCAAAAGAATCCACTTTGCAAAACTTTGGCTATAATACATTGTCCTCCAAAGTGCCCTCCATATGGAGAATCGTGGCATTGTAACAATATGCGTTGTTGAGCAGCATCTGGGACGCATAATCGAATGATTTGGTCTGCACCTCTTTTATACAGATTCGGCTCATCCCAATAATAGTGTCTGCATTCATTCTTGAGCTTTTTCTGTTGATGGTAGGTGTAATCTTCAAGAAATTCTTCACAGACCAAATAATTAACGATGTCCACATACCAGGGCAGTTCTTCTATACGAAACAGCTGCTCGTCTGGGAACACGGCACTCACTTCAGATTCATTGCGGTTAACCTCAGGATTTTCAGTCTAGACAAGTGATTCGCAACTTGATTCTCTGTCCCATTTCGATCAATTATCTCGATATCAAATTCTTGAAGAAAGAGATCCCATCTGATCAATCTCGGCTTTGCGTCCTTCTTTGTCATCAAATATTTGATTGTCGAGTGATCAGTATGAATGAGTACCTTGGTTCCCAACAAGTATGCCCAGAATTTTTCCAGCGCAAAAATCACAGCCAGGAGCTCTTTTTCAGTGGTGGTATAATTAAGTTGGGCAGGGTTCAGAGTTCTACTCACGTATGTGATGGGGTGTAAAATTGTTTTCTTCTTTTTTGCTAATGCAGCTTCCATCATATACCCGCTTGCGTCACACATGATTTGGAATGGCAGTGTCCAATCCGGCGTAATTAAGACGAGTGCAGTAATCAGTGCATCCTTTAAAATTCGAAATGCGTCGAGGCAATTGTTGTCAAATTCAAATTTTCTGTCTGCCTCTAGTAATGCACTCAATGGTCTTGCTATCTTAGAAAAGTCTTTAACGAATCGTCTGTAAAATCCAGCATGCCCCAAGAAGCTTCGTACTGCCTTCATGTTGGTTGGAGAAGGAAGCTTTTCAATTGCGTCGATCTTTGCTTTGTCCACCTCTAACCCTTCTCGAGAGACCTTGTGCCCCAACACTATACCCTCTGTCACCATGAAGTGACATTTTTCCCAGTTAAGCACCAGGTTCGTCTCTTCACATATTTTCAGAATTTTTCCAAATTGGCCAGGAAGTCTTCATAAGTGTTCCCATAAACGGAGAAGTCATCCATAAATATTTCTACTAAGTCCTCGGGATAATCTGAAAAGATTGTCATCATGCACCTCTAGAACGTGCTTGGCATATTGCAGAGGCCGAACGACATGCGGCGGAAAGTGAATGTCCTATATGGGAAAGTGAATGTGGTCTTGTCTTGGTCTTTAGGAGCTATCATGATCTGGTTGTACTTGACGTATCCATCCAAGAAACAGTAAAAATCATTCCTTGCCAATCTGTCCAGCATTTGATCGATGAATGGCAGAGGGAAGTGATCCTTCTTTGTGGTCGCATTCAATTTGCGGTAGTCTATACATATGCGCCATCCAGTGATGGTTCTTTTTTGTATTAATTCATTGTTCTCATTTGGGACTACCATCATTCCGCCCTTCTTCAGCACACATTGCACGGGGCTAACCCACGTGCTATCTGTAATGGGATAGATAATGCCCGCATCTAGCCAATTGATAATCTCCTTTTTTATGACCTTTTTCATTGTAGGGTTAAGTTTGCGTTGATTCTCAATGGTTGCTTTGTGGTCGTCCTCAAGACGAATGTGGTGCATGCAGTACACAAGGCTAATTCCTCTAATCAGCGAGCGTCCAGCCGAGTGCTCGAACATGCTTTTTAAGAATGCTCATCAATGCATTCTCTTGATCTGCGTTAATTGCGGAAGAAATTATCACTAGCAGCTTCTCATTCTACCCCAGAAATGCATACTTCAGATGTGTTGGTAGGGTTTTTATTTCAAGGGTTGGTGGCTCCATGAGAGAAGGTTGTGTTATTTTTCTTTCTTCCTTCGGCTCTTCTTCTTGCATTGCGATCGTTCTTTCTTCTTTGTTTGTTTCTGCTACGATCACATTACAAGCAGCTACGGATGCGTCAACATCCTCTTCTTCATACTCTTCATCAGACTTTTCTTCTTCAATCAAATTCATGTCATCATCAGAATCTTGCAGGTCTTCCTCATCAGGAAATTTTATGGCACGAATTATATTAAATTTGAGCTTCTGTCTGTTTATGCTCAAAATGATCTCGCCCTTGTGCACATCAATTTGAGCACGACTCGTTGATAGGAAAGGTCGCCACAAAATGATGGGCACATCTTTATCGGCATCATAATCCAGGATGATGAAGTCAGCTGGCAAAATAAATTTATCAATTGTGATCAGCACGTCCTTCACCTTACCCTCTGGATGAACCAGAGATCTGTCGGGCAGTTAGAGAGTCACGAATGTGGGCACAAGTTGCCCCACATTTAATTGTTGAAAGATTGACAGCGGCATGAAATTTATGTTGGCCCCCAAGTCACACAGGGCTTGCCCAATATAGAGTCTTCCTATGGAGCAAGGAATAGTGAAGCTCCCAGGATCGCTCATCTTCGGTGGGATAATAGATTTGGAACTTTGCGTTAGTGCCACCGTGACAAATTTTCAAGCGCTTCTTTTCTTGGTTACCATGTCCATCAGAAACTAAGCATAGGAAGGCATTTCCTCAATCGCTTCACTATTAACATAGATAAGAAGCATTAGTACTATACCTCTTCGTTTTTCTTCTTTTTTAGCCTCTGAGGGAAAAGTGGTAACTGAACTTTCACGGTTCCCTTTTCATTTGACTTTGAGGTTGATGCAACCTCAGGTTCTACTGCTTCATTTTCTTTTTCTTCTTCTTGCGTTGCCGCAATCTCAAGTTCAGTTGCAATGGAGGTTGATCTGGTTTGCTCCTTCTTTTCTCCCTCCACATTCCACTGCGCAATGTCACAACCTGACATTACTCCTTACCTAAACCCCATGGGTTGCATGGAAGTTCGGTTGAACTTGGCAGCGCCCCTTACGGTCTACTTTTGAGCTCATTTGCAATCTGGCCCATTTGCAATTCAAGATTGCGGATGGATGTAGCCTAGCTCTGAAGCACCGTCTCATTTTTCTCTCTATATTGCTTCAATAGGCCTTCTAGGGAAGAAGATTGCAGTGGTTGTTGTGAGCTACTTTCTTGGTTGCTCTATTGACCATTGCGACATTGAAAGAACCCTGGTGGCTCTTCTTTTTGTGCCACGGATTGAAAATTTTTTTGTTGATTCTTCCAAGCAAAGTTTGGGTGGTTTTTCCACCCAAGGTTATAGGTGTTGGAAAAGGGGTTGTTCTTTACAAAATATATAGACTGTGGGTTTTATGCACAATCCTCCATCGCTTGCCCATCACTGTAAGTCGCACACCTTGCGGTGTTTTGACTTATTACGTTGATTTGCCCACCTTGCGGTGTTGGGCTGCTGATCGTGATTCCTTGAATCAAATTCATCATTGCGGTCATTTGGTTTTGCAATGAAACAATAGCACCGTTATTTGCATCAGAATCTTTGAGCCTTAATCTTTGGTCGCTCTCCCTCCAGTCTTCATGATTCTTGGAGATACAATCCAGGATATTCTTCGCCTCTTCATAAGTCTTGTCAAGCAGACCACTAGCTGCTATTGCATTGGCAGCGGTCTGTGAAGCAGGATTCAAACCGTGGTAGAAATTTTCCATTTGAAAATAGTCTGGCAGCCCATTATGTGGACAATCTTGGACCAACCTTTCAAACCTCACCTAGGCATCGCTGAGCAATTCGTCCATATCTTGTTCAAAATTAGTAATAAGCTTTCTCCGTCTCGCATTCTCTGTAGGTGGGAAATACTTCTTTATAAACTTCTCCACCACCTGCTCCTAAGAAGTGATCTCTCTTGGTTCAAGCGAGTAGGCCCATTTCCTAGCCTGATCACAGAGATAAAATGGAAACGGCGTTAGTCGAACCTCCTCAGCAGAGATGTTCGGGAATAAAAAGTATTGCAGATTTCAATAAAACTTCGGAGGTGGGCATGCGGATCCTCGCCACGCCTTCCTCCGAATTGACCTGCAGCCTAGATCATCTGCAGCATCACCAGTTTCATTTCAAATCTACTTCCGTCTAAGTCAGGTCTCATGATTCTCGGAGAGAAATCATAAAGGTTTGGCGATGCATAGTCTCTAATGGGCCTATTGCAATTATTGGCCAACATAATTGGATTTTCTATGTCATTATTGTTGTTTGGTGCTTCATTCTTAGGCTGCTCTGCCATCTCTTCTTTATCGGATTGTGGTTTCTGTTGGCGGTTCCTTAGTCTCCTTCAAAATGTTCTCTCAATCTCCGGGTCGTAGTTCACCAGAGATTGAGAGTTCTGCAAAGAATTCACAGAAATTACCGTTAACAATTATTTTGCTGAAGTCCCCAGCAACGGCACCAAAAACTTGACGTGTTATTTTATTCAGTGTGGAAAATGTGGATGCTATGTGTTGATGGATAGCGTTGTGCACTCAAGTTTCCCTAGTGGAATCCAAGTGTAAATTCCTCTGAGTTTCCTAATAAGTCCAGGGTCGAACAAAGGGACTTGTGAAAATAGTTGCGTTAGAGATTTTTATGAAAACTTGAGATATCCGATTAAATAAATAAGTGTTGAGTTGTTGTTGCATTAATGAAAATAATAATAAATGCGGCAGAGTTCCAAAAAAGTTGGCAATGGGAAATATGATGAATATGCGATGAACGGGTTGAAAAGGGTTTCGGTTAACACCCCCTAGGTTGCATTCATGCCTTGCGATCATGAAACATGCATACAATAGTAAACCACCTCTTGGCGTGAATGCCACGACTTCTAAGGCTAGAACGCATGCAATAAATATGCGATAAGTCTACAGGGTTTACACATAAACCTCTATTTCTATTTATGCAATGACAACATGACATTCACACAAATATGCGACTGCATAATATCATTCCTATTCCTAGGATGCATTTGATGCAAGTTGACAAACAGAGCTTATCTCTAAGTCCCTACTTCTTTTTTATGCAGGCCTAATCTTGCTCTTTCAAGTCAGATTCTAACCTAGCTCTCTCGAGACATTAGGTTCTTTCTTTAGATTCTCTCTCGAGCAACTCTACAGGGATGTTTCGCATAGCATAAAACAAGACAATCGCAAGCACTGAACTCCTTAGATCATGTTAGCTTAGTTCTTCTCAACCCATTAAACTAGTTTAGCTACTCATGCGTATTAAGAGAGTGAGCAGATGTAGAAATAGAACTTCCATTGAATAGATAAACGATGAAGTACAGAATAACAATACAGATATAGTAAAGAGCCTGGAGCAATTTCTTGCCACCAGGTGTTACACTGTTCTACTCGTGCTCTAAAGATATTCTCGCTTCCGCGAGAGCCAACCCGCTTTCTGCTCTTATTCCCCAAGGTTCTCTCTCGAGCCGCCTTGGACGATCTCTGGTGTTACCACTCTTCTCTAGTCCGCTATGAGATGGAAAAGAAAACTATGAACAGAGGTGTGAACTTGTAAAGTGATTAAGTAATCGACTGCTTAACCCCTTCTCTGAAGAATGTACTTGGTATTTATAGGGCATCAAAGGTGAAAGGTGGATTCTCTCTCTTGGATATACAGATGGGACAGCTTTAGTTCCTGACTGATGCACCGGATAGTTGTCATCGATAAAGCTAGATGTACTTTGTGACCATTATCGGCTGTCAACTTAATTTGGATCCGACTGCCGTCATCTTTCTGTCCCATCGATCTTAATTGTCCTTTCGTCCGGATGCGCCCACCATGTTGCGGTGATTCTTCTTGGGTGGATGTTTGCGAGCACGATCAACGCAAAGTGACCGGTGTATTCCTATGATCGCATTCTTTGCTTTGCGTTAACGCATTATTCTGCACAAAAATATAGAGATCAATTGCCCTAATGCGTTGGACGCATGCGACCACAATATTGTAGAATTTATGCTTAATGAACGCAATTTAACATATTCTATCAACGCAATCAAACATTGTTTAAGAACTTAGTACTATGATAACGTGCATTTCTGCCCGTTATCATAAAGCAACCAAGAAAAGCTTCACAAAATCTCAGCACACCACCAAAGAAGCATTGGACTATGTCCATTTTGACCATAGGGACCATCTCCTACACCAAGCCTTAGTGGCTCAAGGTATTTTCTAACCTTTATAGATGATTTTTCTAGGAAAAGCTGGATATATTTTTTTTAAACTAAGGACCAAGTATTTGGGAAGTTTAAGGAATGGAAAGCCATGAAAGAAAATCAAACATCTAAAAGGTTAAAATACTTTAGAACCAATAATGGGCTTGAATTTTACAATGAACACTTTGATAAGTTTTGTAGTGAGAATGGTATAACTAGGCATAAAATAGTGAGGTATACACCTCAACGAAAGGGGGATGCTAAGAGGTTAAATAAAACCATAATGGTAAGGGTTAGGTGTTTGCTCTCTGATGTTATCTTAGGGGAAATTTTTTGGGCAGAAGCTGCATCCTATACTGTGTATACCTTAAATAGGTATCTGATGCTCGAAATTATGTGGCGGAAATATGGATGATATGCGTTAATGGATTTGCATTGTGCACTCAATTTTCCCCAGCGAAATTCAAGTGTAATTCCTCTGAGTTTCCTGGTAAGTCCAGGGTCGAACACAGGGAATTGTGAAAATAGTTGCGTTGGTAATATTTATGAAAACTTTGTGGTAACCAAGTAAATAAATAGAGTTTTGGGTGTGTTGTTGCATTGATGAATAAGAAATAAATAAAGGCGGCAGATTTGAGGAAGAAAGTTGCGTTGATAGTTGCAATGAGTACGCGATGAACGGGTTGAGAAGATCTGTAACTAGCGTTACCCAGGAATGCACCAGACTATACAATCACGTTAGAACCATGCACAGCAAGTCATTTTCCAATGTAAATGCGATGCTCCTAAGTCTAGGATGCATGTGTTTAATGCAAAGTGTCCATAGAGCTTATCCCTAAGTCTCTACTCTTGTCCTATGCGTTGATGCAAAATGCATGAAAGTAAGGTGACCACATACAATCATATCTTATCGCTAAGATGCATGTGAAGCGTTAATAACAAATAGTGCTCATTCCTAAGTGCTTATCTCTCATTTATGCGTTCTAATCTGGTTCTTCCAAACCTAGATTCTGACCTGACCTTCCCAAGTCTAGATCCTGTCCTTTGACTACCCTCCCGAGTCTCTCTAATAGATGAATGAAGCATACATAAATAAGATAATAGCAAAGAATGAAGATTCCCTTGTTATGCTAGCTAACTGCTTCTCAACCCATTCAACGAATTTAGCTACTCATGCATGAATAACAGAGAGTGAATAGATATAGAGAAAGAAATTTCATTCTTATAAATGAATTGAGTACAAAATGACAATGGAAAGTAAAAGGTAGAGAGCCTAGTAGCAATTCCTTACTGACCGAGGCTTTTTACATTGAATCTCTATTCTGATCTACAAATGTTCCCGCTTCGCAGGCATCGGCCCTCTCTCTGTCTTGGAGCTTCCGATGCTTTCCCAAGCTTACTGGAATGATCTACCAACAATACCTTCTTACTCACGCCTGCCTTAAAATGGAAAAGAAAACTATGGACAGAGGCGTGAACTTGTAAAGTGGTGAATTAATCGACTGCTTAGCCCCTTTTGTTTTAAGAATGCACTTGGTATTTATAGAGCATCCATGGTGAAAGGTGATAACTTGTATAAATACAAGTTATTTATACTGCCTTATTTAGATATTGCGGCCAAAAGAAAGGAAAGTTGCGTCAATTGTAGAGAAATTAGCTAAGAAATACAAGAATTATAAATTGTTGTCAATACACCCACTGATACCATTGCGATGGTAGAAAACAATATTTCAAGTCTGTTTTGCAGGAAATCAAGTCACCGTATGCGTTCATGGCTCAAGAGAAAAAGATCAACGCATCTACATTCGTCCATCATTCAGAAATGAATAGACGATCAACGCAA
The DNA here is from genome assembly GCF_027475165.1 of Benincasa hispida. NCBI lineage: Eukaryota > Viridiplantae > Streptophyta > Magnoliopsida > Cucurbitales > Cucurbitaceae > Benincasa > Benincasa hispida. The sequence continues at coordinate 1,486,342 of NC_143486.1, forward strand.
TCACGGTGCATGCGAAAATCGATCAAAAGCTAAGTGATTGACACAACTTCAACCGCATGCAGTAATAAAAAACAACACCGCATGTGGGCACACGATCAAAAATACAAAAGAGTAATGCAATTACGAAGGATCCTGACACGTGTACAGCTGACCGTTGTGCATTTCTGACGGGATTGATCGCGTAACAGAAGGAATATTCATTCCACCATTTCCGGAATTACCATAACAATAAAGTGGGGTCCACACTGCAGAGAATCAAAGCTGAGCCTATAAATAGCCTCTAAAATTCTATTGAGAAGATATACTTGATACGAGCATATTTTGATATTTGTATATTGAATGAAAGACTGGTTTGAGTGCTGATCGGAGAAGATCCGGGATGATTTAAGAGACAAGGCTGAGAGGTGAGTCTCAGGGCAAATCTTTTCAATCCTCACCGTGAAGCTCTGTACCAAGGTCACTCCTACCGGACGAGCAAGCCTGAGAGGGAAGCTCTTCCTTCCATTCACTCAATTCGTTGGCAAGCACATCCACCGTCCAGATATGTGTCAAGATGTTGGCACTTTTCTGTATTTGTTTCTATCTCTTATCATCAATTGTATTTATCTTCTTAATCTCTATCATTCACACCATGTATCAGAAGCTAAATATTAGTATTGAATGTCATAATCATTTTCATCTCCATCTATCTATCTATTTTTGTTCCTCCATTAATCGCTTTCTCCATGATGTTTTCTTAATCCCTTGGTAATTAGAATAAATTGAACAAGTAAATTAAGTTATGCTAAAGAAATAAATATGTTTAACTAAAGCATTCTAGACGACATCTTCACCTGTGAGAGCAGAAGTGAAGATGCCATTCTGCCTGTCGAGAGAAGGTTAGAAGAATGCGTTAACTAAAGCGAGAAGTACTTCCAGAGATGGAAGCAACCTTGCGTTCATTACATTCATCCCTGTTTCACCACAGAGATGTGGGAACATGGCTGATCACCGAGAGGTGTACGCCAAGGGAAAGCAAAATCGTAGTTATATCTTTAACGCAATTAATGAACTTGCAATGTTTATATTAATTATCCTTTCTATCTTTGTTTCATACATAAAGACTTGCCACCGCATACCACGACCCTTTGTATAATTTTCACAGTCGATCTCAATCTCAGTATCATGTATCAGTATCCTGTATCTTGTATTATAATAGCATAGGTTTACTTTTATCGCATTTTACTTTATTACCGCAACTTTAATTTACCGCATATTTTACTTTACCGCAATTTTAAATACTTGTATAAACCAATCTTTTATTAATTGAAAAACCCTGATCGCATATATCATGAACGTAACACATTAACTATGCAATCCCTATGTTCAACCTCGGTTCACTCCGAGAAACTTGCAGTGGAATTATACTTGGTTTCAACACAAGGAAACTTGTGACAACGCATAATATACTACAAGAATTTCATTAATAACGCATACATCTAGAAGTAGTATCGCATATCATCATCACACCATCACATTTTATGTCAACAAGATTATGGATACATTTTATACATTACAAAAGGCAACTTCTCTCTCCTGGTTGTACAGATGGAACAGCTTTAATTCCTGATTCATGCGCTAGATAATTGTCACCGATAAAGCTGAATGTACTTCGTGACCATTATTGGCTGTCAACTTAACTTGGATTCGACTGTCATCAGCTTTCTATCCCATCACACTTAATTATCCTTTCACCCGGATGTGCCCACCAAGTTGCACTGACCAAGTTACGGCGATCCTTCTCGGGCGAATGTTTGCGAGCACGATCAATGAAAAGTCTTGCGGTGAAGTTACGCTCGACCAGTGAATTCTTATGATCGCCATCTTTGCATTGCGTTAACGCATATTCTGCATGAAAATATAAAGATCAACTGTTCTAACGCATTGAACGCATGCGACCGCAATATTATAAAATTTTATGCTTAATGGACACGATTTAACATTTTTATCAACGCAATCCAACATTGTTTAAGATCTTAGCACTATGATAACGTGCATTTCTGCCTGTTATCAGTTTCCTCACACATCTTTAGATTTGCTTACACCTGAGGAAAAGTGGACTAATCATCCCCCTAACCTAGATAACCTCAAGGTCTTTGGATGTGTAGGGTTTGTACACCAAAATAAAGGAAAGTTAAAGTCCAAAGCAGTCAAGTGTATGTTTGTAGACTTTACAGAGGGTGTCAAGGGATTTAAAATGTGGCATTCTATTGATAGGAAGTTCTTAGTGAGCAGAGACGTCACCTTTAGGAAAAAGAAGATGTTTATGCAAAAAGAGAAAGAGGTAGAGGATGAAGGAGAGTCATCTAACATCAGTTTTGAGGTAGAGTTACCATCCAAGCAGCCAAATGAGTCTAGCCAACCTAGTAACATAGGAGAAACAGAGGAAAGTGTAGAGGAACATGAGGAGACAGCATGTGAGTAATCTGATTTAAGCCAATATGTCTTAGCTAGGGATAGACAAAGAAGAACTATCACACCTCTAGCTAGATATACTAAAATGAATTATATGAATCTAGTTTTAAATGTTGTAGTAGCTTCTACTAGCCAAGAACCAACTACCTCTGAGGAAGCAATAAGTTGTGCTAATGCAAGGGATTGGATTGAGGCAATGAATGAGAAGATGCATTCACTAAAGGTGAATGACACTTGGTCCTTGGTTCCTCTACCAAAAGGGTATAAACTTGTTGCTTCTAAATGGATTTTTAAACATAAAGAAAGAGTATCCTATGATCAAAAGCCTAGGTTCAAAGCTAGATTGGTTGCAAAGGGGTTCACTCAAAGGGAAGGAATAGACTATGCTGAGATTTTCTCCCTTGCTATAAAACAGACTTCAATAAGATTTCTTCTATCCTTAATTGCTCAAAATAATCTAGAATTGTATCATCTAAATGTCAAAACTATTGGGATTGGTGTCCTAATTCTCCTGGAGTCTCGTAGTTTGTAAACATTGTACATATTGTTATTAATAAAATAAGAGTTATTTTATTTGCATTTACTCATATCCAATAAACAAAGATCCATGGTTATTGTATGTAAACTTAAGCATGTATATGAGATATATAAGTGGATCATGCCTTAAGTAATAACCTAAAGGGTCTATAGTATAAGGATATAGGAGGGATACCTTATCCTGGTGACACTATGGATACGACCCATTTTGTAGAGGTTTACAAGTGTTGTAAACTACTACAGATGATCTGATCCTGACCATTTATGTAGAGACATGCGAGCGAGGGTGTCCTATACAAAGAGTTTGTATAAGACCGGACCACGAGATGATTAATCTCTTTATAAAATGCCATTGATACTTGAGACTTACATCTCACTTTAGCGACCATAGGTGACATGACCTTAATCCTGAGTGTTTTGGGAACTTCTTTCTTTGAGGGCGGTCCTTTGATTAGTATGGGTGAGAGGCTAACTCAATAAGCCTACCTTTTTGGGGATTTGTTTGATTAGGGAGCTGGAAACTCAGTTACACAAGACGGAATTCACTCTTTCCCCGAAGCAGAGGTAAGTAGATAGATTACTCCCTTAAGGGCTGATTCCGGGTCTTGAACATAGTGGCCACATTCTCTCTTTGGAAGAGGGGACTCAGTCATAGTAGGACTATGACTTATGTTCATTAGAGGAATCAGTGGTACTTAAGGATTTAGATGTAACTACATGGGCAAAATGGTAAATTGGTCTAGCTGTACTTATAAGCGATCTATGAAGGGTTATCGCACTATTGATCGGTTGATATGGACACAAAAATATATCTGTAATGAGGAGAGTGCAGAAGTCAGTCTATAGTGGAGTGCCCGACAGTTAGCGGATGGTGGATCTCGTGGCTAAAGAGTTTAGTCAGCTATTCACGTATTGTTGGAGCTTCAAGCTACATGTCCATAAGATCCCCTTGGTAGCTTAATGGATTCAAGTTGAGAATCAGTTCTTGGGGTTGATTTGAAGCGTTCAAATTAACATGAGGAAATTCAATTATATATGATATAATTGGTGTGATGTATGAAATACATCAAGTGGAGGATTAATGTAAATATGATTTACATTAAGTACTATAAAATAGAAAAAGAACTATAGTTTGTAGTTTCATGAGATGACATATTAAAACTATAAGTTATAAATATAATATGGTAAGTTGGTTATCATATTTATTTATAATATACTAATTATTTGATAATTAATTTCTTTTTCTCTAATAACCAATTGAGTAGGAGGTTATTGGTGGTTTTATGGTAACCATGAGATAAAAGAAAAAATGTTTTCCTAAATTTAGAGAGTTACTACTTTCGGAAAGAACTAACGGAGAAAGTTATCAAGTGAAAGAGTTTCATTAAGCGATAGCTATAGAGAGACTAAACAATCGTGTGGCTTTGTCTATACGATAGGCTGCCATTTTCTACACAGTCAAGCACATCGTCTATGCGATAAACAGCTTCCTATCTCCCACTTGCTTGATCGTCTACATGATTGTTGTCCTCCAGTCTCTTCCTCTAACCAAGTCCATACAGAGCCCACAACTCCTGGATTCTCACACTAAGAATACCAAGGTAACTATTGTGGTGATATCCTCCCTCAACTCGATTGGTTTCGAGGAGTCGTTGACCATTCGTTGGTCCGTGATCGTTGTGTTCATTGTGTTCGTGTTGTGCATCGGTCATTGCGTTTGATGGTTGTGTTACCATGGACACTTGTAGATTGATCGAGGGAGTTTGATGAATGTTTCTTCAAAGGTATGCATACTCTATCCCTTGATTCTCTAATAAGCATGCTGTAATTTCTAGTTTTGCATGACCTATTAGTTTCCCTTTTTGTACTATAATTGTTTATATTCAATTTCGAATGGAATTTGGAACGATCCTTCCACTACTCATGGAAATCCTCATGTCTAATTTCCTTCAATTGGTATCAAAGCCAGGTTGTTCTAATATTCCAAATTTTACTTCTGTTTTGAATTTTTTTTACAGTTGTGGTGGGTTTTCTACGTTGCGTTTAAAGGTTAAATGTGTTTGTGGATGTGTTGATGAATATTTATGGGTTAATTGTCTCTGATTAAAGTTTTCTTTTCAACTACAAAGTGTTAATTTATAAGGGCCTCTGCATTTTTGGGCATAATTAACAAGCAATCGAGTCTATAATTCAAAGTTTTTGAGTTGGTTGAGTCGTTCGTGATGAAGTTTCGAAGCATGGAGATGCGATTCTCAGCGAGGAAGAAGACAAAAGGTTGGTCATATCGTGTAGCCTATGGTAAACGATCGTTGAGATTTGGCTAAACGATCATATAGAAAAGCTCTACACGATCGTGTAGTATTTACTAAACGATCATTTAGCTAATAATGAATGATGGGGTGAAAAGTTTTCTTTATCGCATAACATTGGTTGCCCGATCATGTGGACGCTGGAGGTAGATGATCATATAGAGCATTTGATTCTCATCGTTTCATGAAAGGCACGAGCACTAAACGATCGTGTTGTTAGCATACTTTATCACATAGTCCCTGACTGCATGATCACCCAGTATACAATACCTTGGCACTTGCTCAACGATCATTTAGATGATTGTGCTTCACCGCATCGTTGTCGTTTAGTCGATCGCTTAAGGCTTGCGTTGCTTGTTGCGCACTACATGAACGCGTACCTCATGCTTCATCGCATAGTCAAAGGTACATGATCGTTGCTCAACGATCGTTTAGCTCAGGAAGCCTTGGTAAACGATTGAGTAAAGCATTTACTCTTTCGTGTAGGTGATTGATAACTGTGACGGTAAAATTAGTTCCTTATTAATGATACATGCGTTAATGGACTCAATTCATGCATTACCACTTCTAGATATGCATTATTAATTGATGCTCTTGTAGTATGTTGTGCGTTGTCACAAGTTTCCTTGCATTGGAACCAAGTATAATTACACCACAAGTTTCTCGGTGTGATCCAAGGTCGAACATAGGGATTGTTTGAGGTTATTGCGTTATGTTTTTGATACATGCGGCCAAGTTTTTCAATTTAATAAAAGTATTTGTGTACAAGTATATAAAGTTGCGATGAAGTAAAGGAAAGCAGTAAAAATGCGATAATAAAATAAAATGCAGTAACCTAAGCTAAGATGGCATAAGATACAAGCGACGTGATATAAAATACTGAGGGCAAGGCTAGCTGTGAAGATTATACACAAATCATGTGATGCGATAGCAAGTCTTATGTATGAAGCAGGAAGAGGAAGATAACCAATATAAACATCACAAGTTCCTTAATTGCGCCAAAGTTATAAGTATGGTTCTGTTTTTCCCTTAGCGTACACCTTTCAGTGATCAGCCGCGTTCCCACATGTTTGTGGTGAAACAAAGACGAACGTAATGAACGTAAGGTTGCTTCCATTCGTGGAAGTACTACTCACTCTAGTTAACGCATTCTTCTGACCTTCTCTCGATAGATCAAAATGATATCTTCACTTCTGCTCCCACAGGTGAAGATGTCGTCTAGCATGCCTTAGCTAAACGCAATTATCTCTCTAACACAGATTAAGTACTCGTTTAAGTCATATTGACTACTCGGGGATTAAGAACACTTCATGAAGAAAACGATAAACGGAGGAATGGAAATAGACAGAGAAATGGTAATGAAAACGATCGAAACATTCAATATATCTATTTAGTGTTTGATACATGGTATGTGAATGAAGAGATAAAGAAGATGAGATACAATGATGAAAAGAGATAGAAACAAATACAAACAAGCGCCAACGTCTCGGCACCGATTTGGATGGAGATTTACTTGCCGGAATGGATGGATCGTGTGGAAGGATGAGCTTCCCTCTCAGACTTGCTCAACTGGTAACTGGGATCTGAGTATAGAGTTTCGCAGCGGGGATCTGGCAGATTAACACTGAGACTCACCTCTCGGCCTTGTCTCTTCGTCTTCCCGAATTTCTTCAGTTTAACACTCAACTCAACCTTTTTCTCAATATAATAGCAGCAATTAGCCTCGTATCAAGTAACATCCTTTTTGTGAATACTATGGGGTATTTATAGGTGAAGATCTTTGACTCCGGCCTTGTGGTCCCCACTTGTTATTATGAAAATTCCGAATATGGAGGGATATTATTCCTTCTGTTATGCAATCAGACCGTCAAATCTGCACAACCATTAGGCGTACACGTGGCAAAATCCTCCGCATTTGCGTTGCTCAGCTGAATCTTTTGATTGGGTGTTTGCATGTGGTGTTGTTTTTATTACAACATTCGGTTGAAAGTCGGCTCTGGATCGACTGTCGCATTGCGCCGTCATTGCGTTAATCATCTTTTCATTGTTGATTGATGGGCGCAATGTATCAGAGACGTGTTGGACAATTTGTCTTGAGCCTTAACCACAAGCGGTGACTTGGTTTCCTACAAAACATAGTAGAAATCTCTTCTTCTTCCATCTTAATGATGTTAGTGGGTGTTAATTATGATAATTCAGAATTATTGTATTTCTAAGCTAATTTTCATACAATTGGCGCATATCTATTCTCTTTTGGCTACAATATCTAGATAAGGCAGTATAAATAACTTGTATTTCTACAAATTATCACACCCCCAAATTTAGATATATGCTTGTCCTCAAGCATATCTTCTACTAAGGCAATAAAGCTCAATTCCTATCCTATACTTCTACGTCATCTGGTTGCTCCGAATGTTACACTTAGGCACATTCCTTGATATCGCAATTTCTTCCTATCCTTGCTAATTTTTAACAAGCCCTACTTTATTATTCTATATAATAAAATTCTGCTCAAAGATGCTTTTCTAGTTTTTTTTTCAAACTAGAATGTTTATCTCTTCTTGTCAAAACACTTGATATATCTATATACAGTGGTCAAAATTTTGCGTCATTTAGTAGAGACAGTTGGCCATGGTTACACTCTTCGTTTTGGCCTGTCCCCACGGGTGTCATGCGAACATCCAACTACGATTGTGTGCCAATCTCAACTTTAACTCATGATATTCAAAGGAGTTGTATCTTGCATTCTTTTTTTTTTTCCTTCTTTTTCTTTTATACTGCGTTGATCTTGGAAACCCACCTTCGTTTTGGCTTGCTCCTACAGGTGTCATACGAACATCCAACTACGAACAGGCTCCTTTCACAACTAGACTCTTATCAGGTTGGAACATTTTTTCCTTTACACTGACATTGGAGTTCTGCATAAAAAGTTTTTTTAAAAAAAAAAATAATAAAAAATGAACGCATTTTCTTAAATACTGCATATTCTTGATCTTATCTGCTCAGACCTTCCCCACCCCCAAATTTAAAGATGAGCAAAGTCCTCATTGCATTGTTTGGATAGACTAGACAAATACTTAGAAGAAAATTTTCAAAAAGAAGGTTTGAGCAGAACTTTGAAAGATAAAGAGGTAAAGTACTACTAAACTAAGAATTAACTAAGTGTTAGTCAGAATTTACAAAGTATGGGAAATGTTTCTAAGTATAAACATATATTACATCATAGCAACACAATGAAGAACACAAAAGTAAAAGATTCAGAACATTGCAAATATTGACAAAGGATGATAAGGAGAAAGGCACAGGCAAAAATTGGAGTGAATATGTACTCATTGTATTGAATATTAACAAAGTATACAAATAATTGCAAATTAACACAATACAAAATTTTGTGCCTGTACAAGAATCAAAGGATTTCATTAACTTTTTAAATTTGATTTAGATGGGTGCACGCTAAAAATTAGCACCGCGCTCCTAATAATGCAAAAACATTTTTGCTAAGGATGGGCAACAACGCATGCGCCCCCGCCACACACCCCTAAACTAACACATTTCTAGAGGATACCTCAATATAGTGCATTTAGCTAAGGACGGGCAAAGGACACATACACGCGCAACACACCCCTCAACGCAATGTATTCGGGTGTAATGGATGCAAAGTGTCTCTTGTTAACTCACAATGTACCCATCATCGCATTTCATATCAGTATTTATTGTTCTTTTCAATTCATCTAAAATGCAAGTCGAAAAGGACTTTGCGGTGTTTAATGATTCATCCAATCATTCACAAAAATTTACGAACGGCGCTACTAAATCTAAGGAATAGAAATGCATACGAAAGTATATTGAAAGGAAACGCAGAAAGCATCAAAGACGAATTCTAATGAGCAGTAAATAGCGGAATTTAGAAGGCGATAAAAGAAAATTGGAGAGAAAGCATGTAAACATAGATAGGGATGTTGATTGTCAGATGTTTCAGAATTACTGCAATCGCTTCCCCCGCAAGCTGTTTAATCCTGCTTGCCCAAGTCAATGGTGTCCATGCGTCGTTCGAAGTCGGCTCCATAGTAAGGCTTAATCCACTGACCATTGACTTTAAACGCGTTGTTCCCATTTAAAGTTATTAGTTCTACTGCACCGTGAGGAAAGATTGTCTTGATTCGAAATGGCCCAAACTAGTAGAACTTCAACTTTCCTGGGAACAACTGCAAACGAGCATTAAATAATAATACTTGTTGACCTTTGGTGAATGTATGATCGTTTATGCGGTCGTCATGCCACTTCTTAGTTTTTTCCTTATAGATCTTGGCATTTTCGTAGGCGTCCCGTCGCCATTCAACCAGCTAATTCAACTGCAGTTCCGAAATTTCCCCGCACTTGCTAAATCAAACTTCAGCTTTTTACATACCCACTTTGCCTTATGTTCCAACTCGAGCGGCAGATGACAAGCTTTTCCAAAGACCAGGACGTACGGGGACATGCCAATTGGTGTCTTATAAGCAGTCCTGTATGCCCACAATGCTTCATCAAGCTTGGGTGACTAATCCTTCCTAAAAGTACTGACTACCTTCTCCAAGATCGTTTTGATCTATCTGTTAGAAATTACCACCAGCCCATTAGTCTATGGGTGATACGTAGTCGCAACTCGATCGCTGACGTTGAATTTAGTCAACAGGTTAGCAATTATGCGGTTGATAAAGTGGGAACCCTCATCGCTGATTAAGGCCTATGGCGTCCCATATCGAGCAAAAATGTTCTTCTTCAAAAACTTCGCCACTGTGGCCGCATCATTCTTGGCGCATGCGATGGCCTCAACCCATTTTGATACATAGTCAACCGCGACCAGAATATAGTGATGACCTTCTGATGGTGGAAACGGGCCCCTGAAGTTAATTCCCCAAACATCAAATAATTCAACCTCTAAGATTGACGTCAATGGCATTTCATTTCTTTTAGACATATTCCCCGTTCTCTAACATCTGTCGCATTACACAACATGGGTGTGGACATCCTTAAATAATGTTGGCCAGAAGTAGCCATATTGTAGGACCTTTGCTGTGGTTTGCTGCCCCCCAAAATGTCCTCCATATGGGGACTCATGACAAAGGTCTAAAATGTACTTGACTTCGCGTTCAGGAACGCATTGATGTAATATATGATCAGGTCCGAGTCAATATAGGAATGGATCGTCCCAGAAATAAAATTTGGCATCATGTCTTAGCTTTTTCTTCTGCTGGTAAGTATAGTCATCTGGTATTTAACCGCAAACGATGAAATTTACTATGTCCACATACCAGGGAACATTAATGTCTACTGCCATCAGCAGCTCATCGGGGAATCTTTCCTCAATATCTTTTTCTGTCCCTTGAACCTCGCAATTCTCCAATCTTGATAAATGATCCGTGACTTGGTTCTCGGTGCCCTTCCGTCTTTGATCTCTAAGTCAAACTCTTGCAGTAGCAACACCCACCGTATAAGCCTTGGTTTTGCATCCTTCTTTGTCATCAAGTACTTGATCGCAGAGTGATCCATATACACCATAGCGTTTGTTACGATTAAGTATTTTCGGAATTTCTCTAGTGCAAATACCACTGCGAGCATTTCCTTGTCGTGGTTGTATGTTTTCCTACGCATCATTCAATGTTTTACTTGCATAATAAACAGGATGCAATACCTTGTCCTTGCGCTGACTCAAAACTGCACCCATAGCATATCCGCTAGCATCACACATCAATGCAAATGGGTGCGTCTAATCTGGCGCAATCAAAATAGGTGCGGAGATGAGCGCATCTTTCAATGTGTTGAATGCTTTTGGTGCATGTGTCATCAAAATTATATTATCGGTCAGCCTCCAGTAGTGCACTTAGTGGCCTTGCGATCTGAGAGAAGTTGCGAATAAATCTTCTATAAAACCCAGAGTGTCCCAGAAAGCTCCTAAGTGTTTTTACGTTCACTAGTGGGGGTAACTTGGAAATTGCATCAATTTTTGCCTGATCAACTTCCAATCCAGCCTTAGAGATTTTGTGACCCATAACTATTCCTTCTTCCACTATAAAGTGGCATTTTTCCCAGTTCAAAACAAGATTTGTTGCCACGCATCTCTTCAATACTTTTTCAAGGTTAGATAGACAGGAGTCATAATTATTGCCAAAAACTGAGAAATCATCCATGAATACCTCGACTGACTCCTCCAAGTAATCTGAGAATATTGCCATCATGCATCGTTGAAAAGTGTCTGGCGCATTCCAGAGTCCAAATGGCATGCGTCGGAATGAAAACGTACCAAATGGGCATGTGAAGGTTGTCTTGTCTTGGTCCTCTGGCACAATTGCTATCTGGTTATACCCTGAATAACCGTCAAGAAAATAGAAGAATTCATTCCCCGCAAGTCTGTCTAACATCTGATCAATGAACAGGAGTGGAAAATGGTCCTTTTTAGTGGCCAAATTCAACTTGGGATAATCCATACAAATTCTCCACCCCGTAGTCGTTCTTGTGGTAATTAATTCATTCTTATCATTAATGATGACTGTCATCCCTTCTTTCTTTGGAACACACTGCACTGGGCTTACCCAGCTGCTATCAGATATCGGGTAGATGACACCTACATCCAGCCACTTCACTATTTCGTTCTTCACGACCTCCCTCATGGCAGGGTTCAAGCGGCGTTGCCTTTCTACCGATCCAGTCTTTCCTTCTTCCAGACGAATCTTGTGCATACAATATGAAGGACTGATTCCTTGAATGTCTGCCAAGGTCCATCCTAATGCCTTGGCGTTACTCTTTAGGATCTGTATGAGTGCATCTTATTTTTCCTTACTCAGCGATGCGGAAATGATAACCGGTAATGTATCGTTACTTCCTAAGTAAGCATACTTAAGATGTACAGGCAACGGCTTTAACTCTAGCACAGGTGGTTCTTCCAGAGATGGCTTAATGCGTTGTGATGTCCATTCAGATAACTTGAGCGGTTTGATTCAATATGAAGTGCAGCGTAGTCTTCCTCCAACATTGCACCGATTTCCAATTCTTCTTCCTCCAGCTCCTTCAGGGGTTCGTGCCAAGGCTCTTCTCGCAGTTCCTCTATGTATTGGCAATTTTCCACATCACCTGGGTATTTCAACGCATTGAATAAGTTGAATTTTACTTCCTGATCGTCGACCTGATTGTCATTTCTCCTTTTTGCATATCGATTAGTGCTCGCCCTGTCGTGAGGAATGGGCGACCCAAAATTATAGGGATTTCTCTATCCGATTCGTAATCCAATATGACAAAGTCTGTCGGGAAGATAAACTTGTCCACTTGCACAAGAACATCCTCTATCTTGCCCTCAGGAAGCTTTATCGATTGATCAGCCAACTGTATTGTGATAGTGGTTGGTCTTGCGTTGCCAATATCCAACTTCTTAAAAATTGACAGGGGCATTAGATTTATGCTTGCCCCGTAAACGCACAACGCGTTCCCGACAATCTTCCCTCCTATCGTGCAGGGCAATGTGAAACTCCCAAAATAATTCATTTTAGTGGGGAGATTGTTTTGGAACAGCGCGCTACATTCATATGTTAACGCAACTATTTCAATTTCCCCGATCTTTCTTTTATTTGCAAGAATATCCTTGAGAAATTTTACATAACTCGACATCTGCTCTAGTGCTTCTATCAAGGAAATGTTAATGTGTAGCTACCGAAGAACGTCTAGAAACCTCTAAAATTGCTTGCTATCATCTTTCTTCTTCAGCCTGGATGGGAAAGGTGGAAGATCCCGTCATATTTCATGTTCACTTGGCTGTTTGCTAAGGTCCGGTGCTTGCTGCGCTTCATTAGCTGGAGGTTGTGTTGATTTAGCGTTCATGTCTTGAGGAGTTTTATCTTTTGTAGATAAACTTACTTCTGAACTGGTACTTTTTCCAACATTAACTGATTGGTCATCATCAACAGTCAAATCGACTGGTGTTGTTGTTCCATCTGGTACTGATGACATAGGGGTTGTTGTTTTGCCACTCCTCAATGTCACTGCATGACATTGTTCTTTTCCTCGTGGCCCCTGTGCTTTTGAACTGCTATGCTTTATATCAGGCGCTTTCTTCTTTACTTCCCTCGTAAGTGATCTATCTGCTCTTCTAATTCTTTAAGGGTGTCAGCTTGCGATTGTCTCATTGCCTCGCTCTTTTCAATAATATTTTAACGATGTTTCCAGAGACGAGGTGCTGCAATAGGTATCATATAGGAACGATTGGTCATAGGGTGGTATACCTTGGGCATTACTTGGGCTACAGTCCAAATAAATGAAGACCGGAGGGATGCCTCGATCCCCTTGATAACTATACTAATAGAAACTATGGCTCTCCTGATTGTGATTCCCATCCCAACCTATAGTTGGGTGATCCCACCAACTAGGGTTATAGATGTTGCCAAATGATTCATCATAGACGGCATACATGGGTTGTTGACTCCATGGGCAGAACTCTACTAGATGTCCCTCTCCGCATTGGACGCAATTCATTGGGGCCACATGAGTCAACGCATTAACTTGCTTGATTCTTGAGAGAGAGTTCTCTATTGGTTAGTCATTGTCTGGAGAATTGAGGTCATTGTGGTCATCTGATCGACCAGTGCACTCATTGTATCAGTTGACACATCGACACTTTCTACTCTTTCTTGCTCCAGACCTCTTACCTCAAGCCCAGTATCAATCCACTCATCAGAATGCCGCGAGATGTGATCCAATATGTTCTTTGCCTCCGTTCATCAATCCTTCTTCTGTAGAGGCATCGACAACTGCTTGTGTTGATTGGTCCAAGCCATTATAAAAGGTTTCCATTAAAATACTATCAGGAATCCTGATATGCGGACAGTTTTTCATTAACCGTCGGAATCGCACCCAGATGGTACTCAAGGTTTCGTAACCCTTTTGTTCAAAATTCAGAACATCCCTCCGTCTCCTTGCGTTGACTGCTGGAGGAAAGAATCTGTTCATGAACCTATCAACCAACTGCTCCCAACCATTAATCTCGGTTGGCTCTAACGCTTGAGCCCACCTCTTTGCCTCATCCCGCAATGTGTACGGGAACAGATATAATTTAAGCCCTTCTTGAGTTACACCAGGCATGGAGAATGCGCTGCACATATCTACAAACTTCGTCAAATGAGCGTGTGGGTCTTCTCCTTGTAATCCTCCAAATTGACCCACATTCTAAATCATCTGCAGCATGATAGGTTTTATCTCAAAGCTTACATTCCCCTCAACCAAGGGTCTTGAAATTCCTGGTGAGAAGTTATAAAAATCTGGCGCCACATATTCCCTGATGTTATGGTCAACAGTAAGAAAAACTGGATCTTGCGCTGGCAAATTTTCCCTTTGGTTTTCTACAGGTGCCACATTCTCATCATTCTTCACCAATTAATTTGGCCCTGATGAACTCTTGCACGAATAATACACTTGATCTCTGGGTCCGTTTAGAATAACAAGATCACTCCCGCATTCATAAGTCGTCAGACTGCTCTCTGCGTTGAACAATTAGTACAAAGAGATCTGTCTTGCAAAATACAACAAACACACTCAAACAATAAACCGTTAACCATTCCCTAGCAATGGCAGCATAAACTTGTAACGGTAAAATTAGTTCCTTGTTAATGATACATGTGTTAATGGACTCAATTCATGCATTACCACTTCTAGATATGCGCTATTAATGGATGCTCTTGTAGTTTGTTGTGCGTTGGAACCAAGTATAATTCCACCGCAAGTTTCTCGGTGTGATTCAATGTCGAACACAGGGACTGTTTGAGGTTATTGCGTTATGTTTATGAAACATACGACCAAGTTTTTCAATTTAATAAAAGTATTTGTGTACAAGTATATAAAGTTGCGATAAAGTAAAGGAAAGCAGTAAAAATGCGATAATAAAATAAAATGCAGTAACCTAAGCTAAGATGGCACAAGATACAGGCGACATGATATAAAATACTGAGGGCAAGGCTAGCTGTGAAGATTATATACAGATCATGTGATGCGATGGCAAGTCTTATATATGAAGTAAGAAGACGAATATAACTAATATAAACATCGTAAGTTCCTTATATGCACTAAAGTTATAAGTACGGTTCTGTTTTTCCTTTAGCGTACACCTTTCAATGATCAGCCGTGTTCCCACATGTCTGTGGTGAAACAGAGACGAACGTAATGAATGAAGATTGCTTCCATTCTTGGAAGTACTACTCGCTCTAGTTAACGAATTCTTCTGACCTTCACTCGATAGATCAGAATGATATCTTCACTTCTGCTCTCATAGGTGAAGATGCCGTCTAGCATGCCTTAGCTAAATGCAATTATCTCTCTAACACAGATTAAGTACTCGTTTAATTCATATTGACTACCCGAGGATTAAGAACACTTGATGAAGAAAACGATAAATGGAGAAATGGAAATAGACAGAGAAGTGGTAATGAAAACGATCGAGACATTCAATATATCTATTTAGCGTTTGATACATGGTGTGTGAATGAAGAGATAAGGAAGATGAGATACAATGATGAAAAGAGATAGAAACAAATACAAACAAGCACCAACGTCTTGGCACCGATTTGGATCGAGATTTGCTTGCCGAAATGGATGAATCGTGTGGAAGGATGAGCTTCCCTCTCAGGCTTGCTCAACCGGTAACTGGGATCTGAGTATAGAGCTTTGCGGTGGGGATCTGGCAGATTAACACTGAGACTCACCTTTCGGCCTAGTCTCTTCTTCTTCCCAGATTTCTTCAGTTTAACACTCAGCTCAGACTTTTTCTCAATATAATAGCAGCAATTAGCCCCGTATCAAGTAACATCTTTTTCTGTGAATTCTATGGGGTATTTATAGGTGAAGATCTTTGACTCCAGCCTTGTGGTCCCCACTTGTTGTTATGGAAATTTCGAAGATTGAGGGATATTATTCCTTCTGTTATGCAATCAGAACGTCAAATCTGCACAACCATTATGCGTACACGTGGCACAATCCTCCACATTTGCATTGCTCAGCTGCATCTTTCGATCGGGTGTTCGCATGCGGTGTTGTTTTTATTATCGCATTCAGTTGAAAGTCAGCTCTAGATCGACTGTCACATTGCGCCGTCATTGTGTTAATCGTCTTTTCATTATTGATTGATGGATGCAATGTGTCAGAGATGCGTTGGTCAATTTGTCTTGAGCCTTAATCGCAAGCGATGACTTGGTTTCCTGCAAAACAGAGTAGAAATCTCCTCTTCTTCCATCTTAATGATGTTAAAGGGTGTTAATTGTGATAATTCAGAATTATTGTATTTCTAAGCTAATTTTCATACAATTGGCGCATATCTATTCTCTTTTGGTCGCAATATCTAGATAAGGAAGTATAAATAACTTGTATTTCTAAAAGTTATCAATAATTTGTAGAAATACAAGTTATATATACTGCCTTATTCAGATATTGCAACCAAAAGAGAAGGAATATGCGTTGATTGCATGAAAATTAGCTCAGAAATACAATAATTAAGAACTAACGCAATTACACCCACTAACATCGTCAAGATGGTAGAATAGGATAATTTTACTCTGTTTTGCAGGAAACCAAGTCACCGCTTGCGATCACGGCTCAATGAGAAACTGAATAACGCATCTCTGTCACATTGCGCCCGTCAATCAACAATGAAGAGGCGATTAACGCAATGACGGTACAATACGACAGTCGATCCTGAGCTGAATTTCAACCGCATGCCGTAATAAAAACAACACCGCATGCGAGCAACCGATCGAAAGATGCAAATGAGTAATGCAAAGTCGGAGGATTGCGACACGGTACAACTAACCGTTGTGTAGATTTGATGGTCTTATTGCATAACAGAAGGAATATTTATTCCTCCATCTCTGGAATTTCCATAACAAGAAGTGGGGTCCACAAGCCAAGAGTCAAAGCTTTTCACCTACAAATACCCCCATAGAATTCAGAGAAAGATATACTTGATACAGGAATAATTGGTACGAGGGCTAATTGTTGCTAAATTACTGAGAGAGAGGCTGAGCTGAGTACTGATCGGAAGAATCCGGGAAGAAAAAATACAAGGCCGAGAGGTGAGTCTCAGTGCTATTATGCCAGATCTTCACCATGAAGCTCTATACTCAGATCCCTGCTATCGGTTGAGCAAGCCTGAGAGGGAAGCTCATTCGTCCACATTGGCAAGCAAATCTCCATCCAGATCGGCGCCAAGACGTTGCTGTTTATTTGTATTTGTTAACTCTATTCATCACTGTATTTCATCTTCTTAATCTCTTCATTCATAAATCATGTATTAGACGCTGAATAGAAATAGTGAATGTCTCGATCGTTTTCATATCCCCTTCTCTGTCTATTTCCATTCCTCTTTTTATCGCTTTCTTCATAAAGTCTTCTTAATCCCTTGGTAATTAATATGAATTAAACAAGTAACTTACTCTGTGCTAAAGAAATAAAAACGTTTAGCTAAAGCATGCTAGACAGCATCTTCACCTGTGAGAGCAGAAGTGAAGATGCCATTCTAATCTGTTGAGAGAATGTTAGAAGAATGCATTAACTAAAGCAAGAAGTACTTCCAGAGATGGAAGCGACCTTGCGTTCATCACGTTTGTCTCATTTTTGCCACAGAGATGTGGGAGCCCGATCGATCACCGAGAGGTGTACGTCAAGGGAAAAGTGGAACCGTATTTATGCCTTTAATGCAATTAAGGAACTTGCGATGTTTGTACTAATTATCTTTTCTCTTTCTATTTCACACATAAAACTTGCCACTGCATAACATGATTTTTGTATATCTTCACAGTTAGCCTTGACTTCAGTATCTTGTATCATGAAACCTGTATTTTGTATCATCTTAGATTAGATTTACTTTAATGCAATTTATTTTATTATCGCATCTTTACTGCTTTACTTTACTTTATCGCATGTTTATATTCTTGTACACAACAACTTTTATTAATTGAAAACCCCTGGTCGCATGTATCACATGCATAACGTAATAACCTTAAATAGTCCCTATGTTCGACCTCGAATCACACCGAGAAACTTGCAGTGAAATTATACTTGGTTTCAACGCAAGGAAATTTGTGACAACACACAGCATACTATAAGAACATTGTTAATTAACGCATATCTAAAAGTAGTATCACATGAACTTGCATCATATGCATCCATCCGTTGTGTGACATAAGATCAATTTCTACGTAACAAGTTTATAGCGCCATTGTTGAGGATTGATTAACAATTTATTGTTTGAGTATGTTTGTGGTATTTTGCAGGACATATCTCTTTGTACTGGCTGTTCGATGCGAAGAACAGTTTGACGACTTATGAGTGCTGGAGTGATCCAGAAATTCTAAGTGGACCCAAAGATCAAGTATATTATTCACGCAAGAATTCATCAGGGCCGAAGTAAGTGGTGAAAAAGCATGGCTAATGATAACGAGGCTCCCGCAGGGAATCAAAGGGACAATGGGCCAGTGCAAGGCTCCATATTTCTTGCTACTGATCATGATGTCCCAATGAGAGATTATGCAGCGCCAGATTTTTACAACTTCTCACCAGGAATCTAAATACCAACGGTTGAGGAGAATGTATGCTTTAAAATCAGACCAATCATGCTGCAGATGATTTAGAATATGGGTCAATTTGGAGGATTACAAGGAGAAGACCCACATGCACATTTGACGAATTTTGTAGACATGTGCAGTGCATTCTCCATGCCTGATGTGACTCAAGAAAGACTTAGGTTATATCTTTTCTCGTACACACTACGGAATGAAGCAAAGAGGTGGGCTCAGTCATTAGAGCCGAATGAGATCAAAGCATGGGAACAGTTGGTGGATAGGTTCATGAACAGATTCTTCCCTCCAGCCGTCAACGTAAAGAGACGGAGGAATGTGTTGAATTTTGAGCAAAAGGGTTATGGAACCTTGAGCACCGCCTGGGTGCGATTCCGAAAGTTAGTGAAGAGTTGTCCGCATATCGAGATTCCTGATAGTATTCTGATGGAAACCTTTTACAATAGCTTAGACCAATCAACGCAATCAGTTGTCGATGCCTCCGCAAAAGGAAGATTAATGAACAGATCATATACGGAAGCAAAGAATATCTTGGATCGTATCTCGCGACATTCTAATGAGTGGATTGATACTGGGCTCGAGGTAAGAGGTCTAGAGCAAGAAAAAGTAGAAAGTATCGATGTGTCAACTGATACAATGAGCATACTGGTCGATCAAATGACCACAATGACCTCGCTCCTCCGGATGGTGGCTAATCAACAAAGAACTCTCTCTCAAGGATCAGCGCAAGTTAATGCGGTGACTCACGTGGCTACAATGAATTGCGTCCAATGTGGGGAGGGACATCCAGTAGAAGTCTGCCCATGGAATCAACAACCTGTATATTCTGTCTATGATGAATTGTTTGGAAACATCTACTACCCTGGTTGGTGGGATCACCCAACTTCAAATTGGGACGGGAATCACAACTAGGAGAGCCATAGTTTCTATCAGAACAGTTATCAAAGGGATAAAGGCAACCCTCCGGTCTTTACTACTCTGGACTGTAACCCAGGTAATTCTTAAGGTATACCACCCTACGACCAACCGTTCTTATATGATACCTCTTGTAGCACCTCGTCTCTAGAATCATCATTAAAACATTACATTGAAAAGAGCGAGGCAATGAGACAATCACAAGTTGACTCCCTTAAAGAACTGGAAGAGCAGATAGGTCAGCTTACGAGGAAATTGAAGAAGAATGCGCCTGGTATGCGGCCCAGCAACTCAGAAGCATCAGGGCAATATATTGAGGAACTGCGGAATGAACATGGGCACGAACCCTTGAAGGAGCTGGAGGAAGAAGATCTTGAAATTGGCGCAATATTGGAGGAGGACTGCGCTGCGTTGTGGAATCAAATTTTGAACCGCTCAAGTTATCGGAACGGCCGTTGCCCGTGCACCTTAAGTATGCTTACTTAGGAAGTAACAACACATTACCAGTTATCATTTCTGCATCACTGAGTAAGAAGAAAAAAAATGTGTTCATACAGATCCTAAGAAATAATGCAAAGGGCTTAGGATGGACCTTGGCGGACATTCGAGGAATCAACCCCTTGTATTGTATGCACAATATTCGTCTGGAAGAAGGAAAGACAAGATTGGTAGAAAGGAAACGTCGCTTAAACTCGGCTATGAGGGAGGTCGTAAAGAAGAAAATAGTGAAGTGGCTGGACACAGAAGTTATCTACCCGATATCTGATAGCAACTGGGTGAGCCCAGTGCAGTGTGTTCCAAAGAAAGGGGGGATGACAGTTGTCACTAATGACAAGAATGAATTAATTCCCACAAGAACGACTACAGGGTGGAGAATTTGCATGGATTATTGCAAGTTAAACTTGGCCACTAAAAGGGACCATTTTCTGCTCCCGTTCATTGATCAGATGCTAGACAGACTTGCAGTGAATGAATTCTTCTGTTTTCTTGACGGTTATTCAGGGTACAACTAAATAGAAATTGCATCGGAGGATCAAGACAAGACAACCTTCACGTGCCCATTCGGTATGTTTGCATTTCAACGCATGCCATTTGGACTCTGCAATGCACCAGGCACTTTCCAACGATACATGATGGCAATATTCTCAGATTACTTGGAGGAGTCAGTCGAGGTATTCATGGATGAGTTTTCAGTCTTCGGCAGTAATTATGACTCCTGTCTATCTAACCTTGAAAAGGTCTTGAAGAGATGCATGGCAACAAATATTGTTTTGAACTGGGAAAAATGCCACTTTATGGTGGAAGTAGGAATAGTTCTGGATCACAAAATCTCTAAGGCAGGATTGGAAGTCGATCAGGCAAAGATGAACGTGAAAACATTTAAGAGCTTTCTGGGACACGCTGGGTTTTATAGAAGATTTATTTGCAATTTCTCCCAGATCGCAAGGCCCCTAAGTGCGCTCCTTGAAGCTAACCGAGAATATAACTTTGATGACGCATGCATCAAAGCATTCAACACATTAAAAGATGCACTTATCACTGCACCCATCTTGGTTACGCCGAACTGGACGCAACCATTTGCATTGATGTGTGATGCGAGCGGATATGTTGTGGGCACAGTGTTAAGTTAGCACAAGGACAAGGTATTACATCCTATTTATTATGCGAGTAAAACGTTGAATGATGCGCAGGAGAACTATACAACCACAGAGAAGGAAATGCTCGCAGTGGTATTTGCACTGGAGAAATTCCGACAATACTTAATTGGAATAAATGTTGTGATGTATACGGATCACTCTACCATCAAGTACTTGATGACAAAGAAGGATGCAAAACCAAGGCTTGTATAGTGGGTGTTGCTACTACAAGAGTCTAACCTAGAGATCAAAGATCGGAAGGGCACCGAGAACCAAGTTGCGAATAATTTGTCAAGATTGGAGAATTGCGAGGTTCAAGGTAATAAAAAAGATATTGAAGAAAGATTCCCTGATGAGCTGCTGATGTTAGTAGGCATTAATGTTCCTTGGTATGCGGACATCGTGAATTTCATTGTTTGCGGTCAAATACCAGATGACTACACTTACCAGCAGAAAAAGAAGCTAAGACATGAAGTCAAATTTTATTTCTGGGATGACCCATTCCTATATAAACTTGGTCCTGATCACATATTACGTCGATGCGTTCCTGAGCACGAAGTTGAGCACATCCTAGAGCTTTGTCATCAATCTCCATATGGAGGACACTTTGGGGGGCAGCGGACTGCCGCAAAGGTCCTACAATGTGGCTATTTTTGGCCAACACTGTTCAAGGATGCCCAAGCCCACGTTGTGCAATGCGACAGATGTCAGAGAACGGGGAATATGTCAAAGAGAAATGAAATGCCATTGACATCAATCTTAGAAGTGGAATTATTTGATGTTTGGAGAATTGACTTCATGGGCCCGTTTCCACCATCAGAAGGTCATCACTATATCTTGGTCGCAGTTGATTACGTATCAAAATGGGTTGAGGCTATCATATGTGCCAAGAATGATTCGGTCACAGCGGCGAAGTTTCTTAAGAAGAATATTTTTGCTCGATATGGGACACCACGGGCCTTGATCAGAGATGAGGGCTCTCATTTTATCAACTGCATAATTGCCAAACTATTGACTAAATTTAACGTTAGCCATCGAGTTGCGACTGCTTATCACCCACAGACTATCTTGGAGAAGGTAGTCAATACTTCCAGGAAGGATTGGTCACCCAAGCTTGATGAAGAATTGTGGGCGTACAAGAATGCCTATAAAACACCAATTGGCATGTCTCTGTATGCCCTGGTCTTTAGAAAGGCTTGTCATCTGCCACTCGAGTTGGAACATAAGGCGATGTGGGCATGCAAGAAGCTGTAGTTCGGAAGCTACAATTGAATCAGTTGGTCGAATGACAAAGGGACGCCTATGAAAATGCCAAGATCTATAAGGAGAAAACCAAGAAGTGACATGATGACCACATAAATGATCGGACATTCACCAAAGGTCAATAGGTATTACTATTTAACGCTCGTTTGCGATTGTTCCCAGGAAAGTTGAAATCTCGCTGGTCTGGGCCATTTAAAATCAAGACTCTCTTTCCTCACGGAACAATGGAACTAACAACTTTAGACAGGAACAACGCGTTTAAAGTCAATGGTCAACGGATTAAGCCGTACTACGGAGGCGAATTCGAGCGGCGTATGGACACCATTGATTTGGGCAAGCAGGATTAAACCGGGGGAAGTGATTGCAGTAATTCTGGGAACTTCTTTCAATCAGCATCCCTATCTATGTTTACTTGCTTTCTTTACAATTTTCTTTTACTGCTTTCTAAATCATGTTATTTACTGCTTTTTAGAAGTAGCATTTGATGTTTTCGATTATTCTCTTCAATTTGATTTTTCATGTCATGCTTAATTCTTTTAGTTTATATACATTAGTAGCGTTGTTCTTTAATTTTTGTGAATGATTGGATGAAACATTAGACACCGCAAAGTCTTTTTGACTTGCGTTTTTTATGACATAAAAGGAAGAGAAATTAGTATGTAATGCGATGATGGGTGCATTGTGAGTTAACAAGAGACACCTTGCATCCATTACACCGAAATACGTTGCGTTGAGGGGTGTGTTGCGAGCGTATGTGTCCTTTGCCCATCCTTAGCTAAATGTACTATGTTGAGGTATCCTCCAGAAATGCGTTTAATTAAGGGGTGTGTTACGGGGGTGCATGCATTGTTGCTCGTCCTCAGCAAAAATGTATTTGCGTTATTAGAAGCGGGGTGTCAAATTTTAGCATGCACCCATCTGAATCAAATTTAAAAAGTTTAACGAAATTCTTTGATTCTTTGTATAGGTAAAATTTTTGTATTGCGTTAATTTTTAATTCTTTGTATACTTTGTTAATATTCAATACAATTGAGTAGATATTCACTCCTTTTTGCCTGTGGCTTTTTCTTTATCATCCTTTGTCAATATTTGCGATAATCTGATCTTTTGTTTTTGCGTTATTCATTGTGTTGCCATGATGTAATATATGTTTATACTTAGAAACGCTTCCCATACTTTGTAAATTCTGACCAACACTTAGTTATTCTTAGTTTAGCAGTACTTTACCTTTTATCTTTCAAAGTTCTGCTCAAACCTTCTTTTTAAAAATTTTATTCTAAGTGTTTGTCTAGTCTATCCAAACAACGCAATGAGGACCTTGCTTATCTTTAAATTTGGAGACGGGGAAGGTCTGAGCAGATAAGATCAAGAATATGCAGTGATTAAGAAAATGCGTTCATTTTCAATTTCATAAAAAAAAAAATGCCAAACTCCAATGTCAGCGCAAGGGAAAACCTTAAAATTGTTCCCAACCTGATAAGAGTTTAGTTGTGAAAGGAGCCTGCTCGTAGTTGGATGTCTGTATGACACCTATAAAAACAAGCCAAAACGAAGGTGGAAAAGGAAAATAAAAGAAAAGAAATAAAAGAATGCAAGAGACAACTCCTCTGAATATCATGAGTTAAAGTTGAAATTGGCACACAATCGTAATTGGATGTTCGCATGACACCTGTGGGAACAAACCAAAACGAAGAGTGTAACTATGACCAATAGTCTCTAATAAATAACGCAAAGTTTGACCACTGCACATAGACATATCAAGTTGTTTTGACAAAGAAGAGATAAACATTCTATTTTAAAAATTAGAAAAGCATCTTTGAGCAGAATTTTGTTATATAGAAGAATAAAGTAGGGCTTTGTTTAGAATTAGCAAGGATAGAAGGAAATTGCGTTGTTAAGAAATGTGCCTAAGTGTAACATTTAGAGCAGCCAATCGACATAAAAATATAGGAGAGGAATTTAGCATTATTGTCTTAGTAGAAGATATGCTTGAGGACAAGCATATATCTAAATTTTTGGGTGTGATAACTTGTAGAAATACAAGTTATTTATACTGCCTTATTCAGATATTACGGCCAAAAAAAAAGAATATGCATTGATTGTATGAAAATTAGCTCAAAAATACAATAATTATGAACTAACGCAATTACACCCACTAAAATCGTCAAGATGGTAGAAGAGGATATTTTTACTCTGTTTTGCAGGAAACCAAGTCACCGCTTGCGATCAAGGCTCAACGAGAAACTGAATAACGCATCTCTGTCACATTGCGCCCGTTAACCAACAATGAAGAGACGATTAACACAATGACGGTGTAATACGACAGTCGATCCCGAGCTGAATTTCAACCGCATGCAGTAATAAAAACAACACCGCATACGAGCGACCGATCGAAAGATGCAAATGAGCAACGCAAAGGTGGAGGATTGCGACACGTGTACAACTAACCGTTGTGCAGATTTGACGGTCTGATTGTATAACAGAAGGAATATTTATTCCTCCATCTCCGAAATTTCCATAACAAGAAGTGCAGTTCACAAGCCAAGAGTCAAAGCTTTTCTCCTATAAATACCCCTATAGAATTCAGAGAAAGATATACTCTATACGGGAATAATTGATACGAGGGCTAATTACTGCTAAATTACTGAGAGAAAGGCTGAGCTGAGTACTGATCGGAAGAAATCCGGGAAGAAAAAATACAAGGCCGAGAGGTGAGTCTCAATGCTATTCTGCCAGATCCCCACCACGAAGCTCTATACTCAGATCCCTGCTACCAATTGAGCAAGCCTGAGAGGGAAGCTCATCCGTCCAGACAATCCGTCCACATTGGCAAGAAAATCTCCATCCAGATCGGCGCCAAGATGTTGGCGTTTATTTATATTTGTTTCTAACTCTATTCATCATTGTATTTCATCTTCTTAATCTCTTCATTCACAAATCATGTATCAGACGCTGAATAGAAATAGTGAATGTCTCGATCGTTTTCATATCCCCTTCTCTGTCTATTTTCGTTCCTCCATTTATCGCTTTATTCATAGTCTTCTTAATCCCTTGGTAATTAATATGAATTAAACAAGTAACTTACTCTGTGCTAAAGAAATAAGAATGTTTAGCTAAAGCATGCTAGACAACATCTTCACTTGTGAGAGCAGAAGTGAAGATGTCATTCTGATCTGTCGAGAGAAGGTTAGAAGAACGTATTAACTAAAGCAAGATGTACTTTCAGAGATGGAAGAAACCTTGCGTTCATCACATTTGTCCCTATTTCGCCACAGAGATGTGGGAGCGCAGCCGATCACCGAGAGGTGTACGTCAAGGGAAAAGCCGAACCGTATTTATGCCTTTAACACAATTAAAGAACTTACGATGTTTGTACTAATTATCTTTCCTCTTTCTATTTCACACATAAGACTTGCCACCGCATAACACAATTTTTGTACATCTTCACAGTCAGCCTTGACCTCAATATCTTGTATCATGAAACCTGTATTTTGTATCATCTTAGATTAGATTTACTTTAATGCAATTTATTTTATTATCGCATCTTTACCGCTTTACTTTACTTTATCGCATGTTTATATTCTTGTACACAACAACTTTTATTAATTGAAAACCCCTGGTCACATGTATCACAAGCATAACGCAATAACCTCAAACAGTCCTTGTGTTCGACCTCAGATCACACCAAGAAACTTACGGTGAAATTATACTTGGTTTCAATGCAAGAAAACTTGTGACAACGCACAGCATACTACAAGAACATTGTTAATTAACACATATCTAGAAGTAGTATCACATGAACTTGCATCATATGCATCCATGCGTTGTGTGACATAAGATCAATTTCTACATAACAGTGATCACAAGGAGTTTGGTACACAATCAAGGAGACGCATTTCTTCGCCCAGACGGTTTAAGACTTGGTTCGCCTGTTTGAACCAGAGACTCATTGGTATTTGTAATAGTTAGCTTTGTTTTTTTTTTTTTCAGGATTTGAGTCTAATTATCCCGGTTCATCAACTTTTATTTAATGTACATGTGATGTATGTTGTTTATATGCCATAGTGTATGACACATAGATTTGAAACTCACCTTAGGTTATGCAATTATTCACGCATCATATATTATAAGTGTTATAATATAGCTATTGGCATGATGAAATTAGAAGAGAGCATGCGCAGGCATCATAAAATATAAGAGTTATATTTATGCATGCAGTAAGCATATTGATGCATCATCTTTATATTATAAGTGTTATAATATAAGGATGAATTGAAGCATGTTTGCTTGGTTCATTGCTTGGTTGTATAAGTGTTATATAAAAGTAGCAATGAATGAGTAATGCATGGAGCATAACACTTAGGCTTATTTGTAAATGTTATGAATGCCTTGTATGTGTTTGCTTCACGTTGTGGATGCTTTTGGTTGTTTCCGGTTATAAGCGTTATAATGGAAATTAGAACTAAAATCGATAAGAAAGAGTTACATGCGGACTTAGGGTGAACTCATGTTTTAAAAGGGTTTTAAAATTGGATTGAGATAGACCTAAGTTCAAGGCTCTAATGAGATTAGATGCCTAAGTTTTATCTTTTTAAATCAATTTAATAGGATTAAATTGATTGACATAAAAGATTAAATTTGTATTAAATCTATCTATAAGGGACCTTTTGTTTATGGCGGATTCTATCTAGGTTGGGTACTTAAGCTGACGGAAATGGAACACCCCTACCTGGGAACCTACCTGGAAAAGTGAATTAGATAGATTTTCTACAAGCATGCGACAGTGATCAAAGACTTCGTTAAAGAGTTTAATGAATGATGATCAAAAGTTGTTTCAACTTTCCAATGTAAATGTTACACTTGGTCAAACCTAAAAAGTCACTTAGTTAAAATTCTTAGTCGTGTTTTTTCTAAGTAAACTAAACCCTAGGTTATAAAATACTTAGTGGGAGGAAGAGATATATATGATATGTCAATGATTCCACTCACGTTTCTCCTTAAATGTTCACACCGTGAGATTCTGGCCTCGTGGTGCCCTAGCAGCATCCCCCTTTGGATGGTGTTTGCATGAGTCAATATCAAGGTGGACGAAGAGAGTTTTTATAGTAAGTGGGTGAAGGGTGTGTGTCAATACGTCCTGTAGTCTTCTTCATTGGTTCGCACCGTGAGATCATTCTTGCATCCCTCGTGGCGCCCTAGGAGCATCCCCTTTCGGATGGGTTTTGTGTAGTTAGTCAATATCAAGGTGAACTCCAGAAATGGATAGACTTTAGTTTTTGCCCCAATCGGATTTTTTCCCTTCAGATTGGCTGCTTGGGGCAAAACTCTAGGGCCTAAAATGACAAGTCACACTTATGAGAAATTGTTAAACAAGTTAATGATTTCTTGACCAAATCAATGATGGCTTGTCGTAATAGAAGCAAGAGTTGTTCTGGTATTAATGACTAGTTGAGAATGTCTCAATTCAAAGGAGGGATAAATTGACCACCCTTCGGTAGCTTTTATCTTAAACCTTTGAAGCGTCATTGCGAAACTAGATGTCACATGGGGTTCATTTCAGTTTTGCTAAATCATATCGAATGTTGTATGTTTTTCAACGAGTATTTGCTTAAAACCTAATATAGGTCAATGTATTTCTTTTTTTAGCAACATGAATGTTTTTCCATTAAATGCCTCTAGTTTGATCGATACATATAGTGGAAAGAGTTCGTTAAAACATATTTCGTGGTAAACGACCTCGAGTTTTTCATGGTTGAGAAGTGTCCTCAAGTCCTGACCTTTGATGCATTGCGAAACATTCGTAATACATATGAGGTATGGATGAAGGCTAATTCATTGGCCCGACTTCACATTTTGGTTAGCATACCTGATGCTTTGGCCAAAAGGGTTGAGAACATGGTCATTGCACGTGAGATCATGGACTCGTTGCAAGAATTATTTGAACATCAGTTCTCACTTTTTGAGCACAAAGGGATGGATGACAAAGAAACCAGTAGTGTCAATTCCCAAGATAACATCCAGGAAGAGAAAGAAAGTGTTGTTGACTCTGTTAAAGTTCATCGACGAGAAATGTTCTCTGAAATGGAACTTAGAGAATATTTAGGTTCTGATACTGATCGCATTACTCTTCAAAAGAGGAGGAAGTCTAAAGACAGCAAATATGATTTATTGGTCTTGGAGGATGTGTTTGGTAGAGAATGATGATTCTGCCTGGATCCTTGATTAAGGTGCTAAGAACCATGTCAGTTCTTCCTACCAAGGATTTAGTTCCTAGAAAACATTGCCACAGGGAGAGTTAACTCTTTGAGTCGATACCGGTGAGGTTGTTTGGCTGTTGCTGTAGGCAGGCTGAAGTTATTTTTGGACAAGAAACGTTATTTGTTACTGGATAATGTTTTTGTAGTTCCTCATATCAAGAGGAACTTAATCTCGGTTTCTTGTCTCATTGAACAAGGTTATACCGTCTCCTTTTTCTGAGAATAAAGTGTTTATTTTCAAGAATGGGATGGAGATTGGTTTTGGTTCAATGGAAAATAACTTGTATGTACTAAGGTCGCTAGACATAAAAAGCCTTGTCTAATACTGAAATGTTTAGTACAACAACAACAGCAAAAAGACCAAAGGTTTTTCCTAAGGAAAATGCTCATCTTTGGCATCTAAGGTTAGGTCACATCAATCTCAATAGGATTGAGCAGTTGGTGAAATGTGGACTTCTAAAGAGTTTAGAAGAAAACTCCTTGCCAATGTGTGAATCATGCCTTGAAGGTAAGATGACCAAACAACCTTTTACTGGAAAAGGTTATAAAGCCAAGGAAACCTTGGAGCTTATACATTCAAACCTCTGTGGTCCAATAAGTGTTAGGGCTCGAGGTGGGTATGAATATTTCATCTCTTTCGTAGATGATTATTCAAGGTACGGGTATTTCTACCTAATGCAACGTAAGTCTGAACCCTTTGACAAGTTCAAGGAGTATAAGGCTGAAGTTGAAAACCTGTTAGATTAAAAGATAAAAACACTACGATCTGATTGTGGTGGAGAGTATATGAACCTCCAATTCCAGAACTATATGATAGAACATGGATTGCGTCCCAACTCTTGGCCCCTGGTACACCTAAGCAGAATGGTGTATCAGAAAGGAGAAACAGAACCTTGTTGGGCATGGTTCGATCTGATGAGTTATGCTCATCTTTCAGACTCGTTTTGGGGTTTTGCAGTGGAGACTACATGTTATATTTTGAACAACATTCTTTCGAAAAGTGTTTTTGAAACACCTTTTGAGTTGTAGAGAGGTCGTAAAGGTAGTTTATGCCATTTCAAGATTTGAGGATGTTCGGCCCACATACTTGTGACTAACCCGAAGAAGTTGGAACCGCGTTCGAAAGTTTGCCTCTTTGTAGGCTACCCTAGGGAAACGAGGGGTGGATACTTCGAAGATCCGAGTGAGAACAAAGTGTTTGTGTCGACAAACGCTATCTTCTTGGAAGAAGACTACATCAGTGATCATAAACCATGAAGCAAGCTTGTTTTACATGAGACTTCTAGTGAAACTACTAAGGTTTCAATAAGAGTTATTGAACAGACTGATAAATCAATAAGAGTTGTTGATGTTGGTGCATCTAGTCAACCATCTTAAGAGTTGAGACTGCCTAGAAATAGTGAGAGGGTTGCGAACCCACTGAATCACTACATAGGTTTGACTGAAGCCCAAAACATCATTTCTGATGATGGGGTCGAGGATCCGTTGTCTTATAAGCAAGCAATGGAAGATAATGACAAAGATGAGTGGATTAAAGCCATGAACCAGGAAATGAAGTCTATGTACTTCAATAATGTCTATGAACTTGTGGATCAGCCTGATGGGGTAAAACCTATAAGGTATAAGTGGATCTACAAGAGAAAACGAGGTGTAGATTGAAAGGTACAAACCTTTAAGGCTAGACTCGTAGAGTTATACCCAGGTCAAAGAAGTGGACTATGAGGAAACTTTCTCACCTGTTGTCATGTTGAAGTCTATCAGGATACTCTTGTCCATAGCCACATTTTATGATTATGAGATATGGCAAATGGACATCAAGACTGCCTTTCTTAATGGTAATCTTGAGGAGACCATCTACATGGCTCAACCAGAAGGGTTCATAGTTCCAGTTCAAGAGCAAAGAGTTTGCAAACTTAATAGGTCCATTTATGGGCTGAAACAAGCGTCTAGATCGTGGAACATTAAATTTTATAGTGCGATCAAATTGTTTGCCTTTGATCAAAATGTTGATGAGCCTTGTGTTTACAAGAAAATTGTTAACAGCTCAGTAGCTTTCCTGGTACTGTATATAGATGATATCCTACTCATTGGGAATGATGTAGGTTTTCTGACTAACATTAAAAAGTGGCTAGCCGCCCAATTCCAAATGAAAGGTTTGGGAGAGGCGAAGTATGTGAAGGAAATCAGACATAAGGATTTCCATGGACAACAACAATTATAGTACAAGAACGGAAACTAATTGGTCATGCACAACAAGAAATTACAGCATGCTTTAAGAGTATCAAGGGAAAGAGTCTACGTACCTTTGAAGAACCATTCTTCACGACTTCTTCTATCAATCTCCAAGCGTCCAAGACAGTAATATACAGCCCTCAAACAACACCACCACAATGGTTACCTTGGTATTCTCAGTGTGAGAATTCAGGAGTTGTGGGCTATGTAGGAACTTGGTTTAAGGAAGAGACAGGAGGAGAAACAATCGTGTAGACGATCGAGCAAGTGGGAGATAGAAAGTTTTCTATCGTATAGACGAATGCTCGATCATGTAGTAAATGGTAGCCTATCGTATAGACAATGCCACCGATCGTTTAGCTATGATCAGCTGAATGAACTATCGTATAGTCAAACCCCACGACCGTTTAGTCTCTCTATACACTATCGCTTAGTGAAACCTTTTCACTTGATAATCTTATCCATGAGTTACTTTCCGAAAGTGGCAACTCCCTAAATTTATGAAAACATTTTTTCCTTTATCTCACTATTACCATAAAACCACCAATAACCTCCCACTCAATTGATTATTAGAGAAAAATAGATAATTATCAATAATTAATATTATTATAAATATATATGATAACCAACTTACCATATCATATTTATAACCCATAGTTTTAATATTTCATCTCATGAAACATATAAACCATAGTTCTTTTTTTGTTTTATGGTATTTAATGTAAATCATATTTACATTAATCCTCCACTTGATGTATCTCATACATCACACTAATTATATCATATATAATTGAATTTCTTCTTGTCAATTTGAATACTTCAAACTAACACTAAGAACTGATTTTCAACTTGAATCTATTGAGCTACTAAGGGAACCTTATGAACCTGTAGCTTAAAGCTCCAACGGTACATGAATAACTGACTAAACTAGTTATCCCACACACGACTTGGAATTAACAGCAGTGGTTTTCACTCTCAAAATCTGGAGGCACTACTTATATGGAGAGAAGATACAGATCTTCACTGACCACAAGAGTTTAAAGTACTTTTTGACTCAAAAGGAGTTGAACATGAGGCAAATAAGGTGGTTAGAACTGGTGAAGGATTATGATTGTGAAATTTTGTACCACCCAGGACAGGCAAATGTAGTGGCAGATGCCCTAAGTAGAAAGGTGGTGGGAAACCCAGATTTCCATTATTCCTACTTAAGCAAGTGGTTAAGGAAATTAACTAAGTAAAAGTTAAATCCTATGTTAAAGTGAAGGAAATTTCTAGGTGTTGAATAGATTTTCCTTTAGTAGTTTTGAGTTAAGCTTAAATTGATGAAAACTTGACTAAGTGTTGGACTAGGCATTGCTATGCGTTGACCATAAGATCTTGGAGAGATTACTTGGGCAAAGGGAGAAGAAAAAGTGTGAATTTGGAAGCTTGACTTTTGGGGAAAAACTTGGGAAAATTGGCTAAGTATAAACCTAATTGATGGATGCGTCGGATGCGTTGGATGCGTTGGATGCGTTAGATGATGGATGCATTGGATGCGTTGGATGTGTTGGATGCATTAGATGCGATGGATGCGTTGGAATGGTGGTATGCGTCCATATGGCTGAAGGAAGAAAGTTGAAAGTGATGCGTTGGAAGGTTAGATGGCACGAGGGTCGGCTATGCAGAAGGCATACGGACGCAAGGGTAGGCAAGGACACGGGTAGGGCATGCGCTAGAGGGTGGCATGCATCGATGCACAGCACCCATGCGTCGAGCGGCCGAGCGAACCCTACAAGCGATGCTAAGCGCCCATGCCGAGCGAGCCCATGCGTCAATGCCAGTGCCCATGCGTCGAGCGACCGAGCGAGCCCTGCGAGCGATGCTAAGCTGCTGTGTCGATGCCATGCCAAGCAATGCATCGATGCCAAGCTGCCATGCCAAGCGATGCGTCGATGCCAAGCTGCCGGCCAAACGCCCAAGCCAAGCGACTCATGCGAGCGATGCGTTGATGACAAGCGAGCCATGCGATTGATGCTAAGCAACCATACTATACGTCGAGGCTGTGCGACCTTGCTATGCGTTGGAGGTTGACAATGGCTTGCACGATGGATGCGTTGGACAAAGGCCATGCGATGGGTTAGGTTGGACACATGGTGGTTGGCTCTTGCGTTGGTTAAGGCTTGCGATGACTGAGTGAGTTGGGTTGCGATGTTGTCATGTTGAAAACCAAGGGGAACCAAGGGTTGCTATGCATTGATGGCCTACTATGCGTTGATGTCATACTATGCATTGAACATCCAAGGGTTTGTGGATGCATAGGAAGGATGAGCATATGGAGGACGTCATCCAGACATGTGGCTTATTAGGAGGAATTCTTAAACCTTAAGAAAATTAGGTGGATGCATAAGAAGACATGTAAAGGATGAGGGTTATGCATTGGTGAAAGGAGAAGAAGACACTTTGGCTTGTGCTGATGTAAGAATGTGTTGATGGTGTGAAGAAAAGACACTTGGACATGCAGCCAAGTAGGAGGTGTCAGCCGTGGAGCAATCTTGGACGCCTATAAATAGGGCCAAGGATTTCAGATGAGAACTCAAATTCTCTTCAAAGGACATAAAGAAGAGTGTGTGAGGACTAATTGGGAGAAGACCATGCATTGGTAACAAGACCATGCGTTGGTCAAGAAGTTCCAAGAGGGGAGATGTTATCGGGCAGAAAAGACAGGAAGTAGCATAAACTTGGAACGAGAAGTTCTCCAAGAATACTCATGAGTTTGATGTGATTCTAAAGCCATCTGAAAGATAAAAGAGTCTAGTTTTCATGGTGGGGCTTCCGGAGAAGAAGCTCCAAGGAATTGGGCTGGAAGCTGAGAAAAAGACAGAAGGGTCAGGTTGTCGGGTAAACTAGCCAATATTGATGTTTTGAAGATTTCGGCTAAACCATGAGGATTTCTGAGCTAAGATTTTATGGTAAGCTTCCTGAGAAAGAACATGATTGCAGAAGAAAGTATCTTAAAATAAGTTCTAGAACTATAAGTAATATAAGCTGATAATTGAATCTGAAATTTAGGGTTCAAAAGGGAACCAAGGAAACCTAAGGAACTTTGGAAAGGAAAGTTCCTAACCAACCAAGGTGAGTGGTTATTGTGTGTTGTATTGTTGATATAATTTCTATATATAGGTAAATATATATAGGGAATAATGTTAAATTGGCATGATCAGGGATATATGTTCATCTGATTACTATGCTTGTTGAGAAATTGCTTGTATGTTTGTTTTGGAAACTGAAATTGTACCCGGGATATATAGTTAGCATGCTTGAAAAGGGTACTTGGCGGGAAAATATAGTCGGCTTCAGTCGGCGGGAAATGATAGCCAGTGACGACCAGCGGAAAATATAGTCAAGTTACCTAGCATATCTAGCGGGAAAATAGTCGATGTGCACGGTGGGATAATAGGGTACAGGGAAAGTTTCCACAGGAATTGTTGTTGTCTTAGTATACGTGTGAAAGTACTGGGGATGTTTTTATTATGTAATAACTAGAGGTCAAGCTGAGGTTGATTGTTTTAACCAGCGGTCAAGCTAGGGATTGTCCAGCAGTTTGACTGGAAAATAATATTGAACTTCTAGTAATGTTCTTGTTGACTATGCATTACTTTCCCAAAAGTATATTTCTGTTGACAAAGTTATTTGTTTATCTAAAGGCACCACTCACTAGGCTTTATAGCTCATGTTTACCATGTTTTATGTTTTATCCCCCCCCCCTCCCCAGGTAGCGAAAGGTGAGGAGTTCCAGGGTGCTGCTAAGGTCAAGGTCTGCCACGTGCCACAGTTACACTTCCGGAGGGTTTTACAGTTGTTGTAAACTTGTAATTAAGTCTTGGAGTAGTATAAATGTTACATTGTTGAAATAAAATGGTCCTACTTAATCAGTTGATTGTTCAATTTGTACATTGGTATCAGAGTTATTTCTGCAAGAGTTTTTAGGCAATAAGTGTCAACGAAAGGGTTGATAACTGCTGCAGTCACACTCTTTCCCAGGCTCAGAGGGAAATCTGGGGCGGGATGTGATAGGTGGCTCATTCAGCAGCCCTCATTACTAGACAAACTCATTTGTGCAAGGAGCTAGAGCGGGCAGTGATTGCAATGGCAGTGGGGAAGGTCATGACACAGTTAGCACAGTTGTCAATGCAATTGAGTCTAAGGCAGAGAATTATAGATGCACAGTGGTATGACCCTTATCTAGAGGAGAGAGTTTGTAAGGTGGAGTCAGGCCAGGATGGAAAATTCTCGGTATCAGTGGAAGGTGGTCTCCTTTATCAGGGATGTTTGTGTGTGCCAACAGATAATGATATTAAGAATGAGTTGTTGTCAGAGGCTCACAGTTCCTTATTCTCGATTCATCTCGGCAACACCAAGATGTATCAGTACTTGAAACGTTATTACTAGTGGAATGATATGAAAAGAGAGATTGCGGAGTTTGTCAATAAGTGCTTGGTGTGCCAGCAAGTGAAAGCCTCGAGACAGAAGCCAGCAGGCTTTTTATAACCATGAAGTGTGCCAGAATGGAAGTGGAAGCACGTGCTTATGGACTTCATTGTGAGGTTTCCCCGAATAGCCAAAGGTTTCACTGTGATTTGGGTTGTGGTAGATAAACTTACTAAATTAGCACATTTCATACCTGGAAAGTCCACCTTTTCAATAAATAAGTGGGCACAGATATATATGAAAGAGGTGGTGAGATTGCACGAAGTGCCTGTGTCCATTGTGTCGGACAGAGACCCTCGTTTCATGTCTAACTTCTAGAAGAACCTTCAGGTAGCTTTAGGGACCCGGTTGGATTTCAGTATAGCTTTTCACCCATAAACTAATGGGCAGATAGAGTGATTGAATCAGATACTGGAAGATATGTTGTGTGTCTGTGCCATAGAGTTTTTAGGAAGCTGGGATGCTCACTTGCATTTAATGAAGTTTGCTTATAATAACAGCTACCAGTCCACTATTGGGATGTCACCATTTGAGGCCCTATATGGAAAGAGTTTCAGGTCTCTTGTGTGTTGGGATGAGGTAGGAGAGAGGAAATTACTAGGACCTAAACTAGTGCAGACCACGAATGAGCCAATATAGAATATTGATGCATGTGAATTGTGATGCGATTATGGTATGAGTTTGCGGTGATGTGTTATGCGATGAACGTGTAAGTTTTCCTAATAAGACCCAAGTATAAGCCTCACTAGGTTTCCTGGTAAGTCCAGTGTCGAACACAGGGACTACTGAGTAAATATGCGACAGTTACTTTGATTCTCTTGCAGTGGTGAAACAAATGAGTTGGATAATGTTTTGATTAAGAGTATTTCCTATGCAACGAAGTTTAAACAAAGAGTTGATGAAATCGAGAGTTACAATGAGTATGCGATGAAGGGGTTGAGAAGAGGTTTAGCTAACACTTCTTAAGATTATGCACAAGTTATGCGATCATGCTACACACAAATAACAGCACGTCATCTCTCAATGCAAAATGGCATAATTCCTATTTCTAGGACGCATGCGATGTATATGAAAAAGTCGATAGGACTTATGTCTAAGCCTCTATTATTGTCTATGCGATGATGAATGATGCACACATAAATAAGGTGACCACATACTATCATATCCTATTTCTAGGGTGCATGCGATGTGTTAATAGCAATAAAACTTATGTCTAAGTTTCTATTTCTTGCTTATGCAGTTCTAATCTGACTCTCTCAAGCCTAGATTCTAATCTGACTCTCTCAAGTCTAGATTCTATCCTTAGACTACTCTCTCAAGTATCTCTAAATAGTGAATGACGCATACATAAGACAAAATGATCACATAAAATGTAAATCTTAAGTCATGCTAGCTAAGTACCTCTCAACCCATTCATAAATTTAGCTACTCATGCGAAGTATGGAGAGATTGAACATAGATTGAAACAAGATTTCCATTTTCTATAAATAAAGTACTGGATACAAAATAACAAATGGAATTTAGAGATAAGAAGCCCGGTAAGTAATGTCTTGCTTCCAGTGGCCTTTTACACTATTCTTTTTCACTTCAACTCTGTCCAGATGCATATCCTTGCTCTCACAAATGTTGGCCCTCTCTCCTTTATAACATTTTCCGGCAGTCTCTCGATCTGTCCAGGAATGATCTTTTGGTTTCCTCGTCTCCTTGCTTGTCTCCGTCCTCTAAGTCTAAGTATGGGTATGTACGTGAACAGACTAATAGCTCCTAACTTGTATATTCTTGATATCCTATTACAATGGTGGCCTTCGGTATTTATAGAGCTCAAGGTGAAGCAGCCTTTCTCTCTAATGATTGCAATAATGGGCAGTCATTAAATTCCTGCTCTGATGCGCCGATTAATGGTCACCGAAAGTTGAGTGTACTTGCTACAATGTGGCTTTAACGGCTTGTCAACTAAATTTAGATTCGACCTTCATCAGCTTTCCGTCCCATCATGATTTATTATGTTGTCACCTTGATGCGCAGTCTTTATGCAGCCACCTTTTTTAGCAACTTCTCACGATCGCATACGATTGCATGACTTTACAATCGCAATCTTCAAGCGCGCTGATGCCTAATTTCTTTGGATCGCAATTTCCCTTGCTCCAACACATTTTTCCTACACAAACTAAGTAAATTAACTGCTTTTATGCGATGGGCGCATGTGATCGCAATTTCTTCAGTTTAGCGCATTTGGACATGATATTGCTTATTTTTACCATCGCATTCTCTCATTGTTTTACTTATTTGAGCTATAATAACGTGTATTTCTACCCGTTATCAAAGATCAGGCTAGTATGCAAATAGCTCAGAGCAGACAAAAGAGTTATGCCGATGTGAGATGTAAGGACATGGAATTTGAGACTGTTGTTAAAATGTTCTTAAAAGTGGCCTCTATGAAAGGTATTATGAGGTTTAGCAGGAAAGGGAAGTTGAGTCCGAGACACATTGGACCTTGCGAGGTCTTGGAACGAATTGGCCCTGTAGCGTATCGATTGGCATTGCCTCCAGCACTGTCTTCAGTTCATAATGTCTTCTATGTTTCGATGCTAAGAAAGTATGTGACAGACTCGTCACATGTAGTTGACTTTGAGTCCTTGTAGTTGAATGACAACTTGAGCTACGAGGAGAAACCTGTAGAGATTCTCGCCAGAGAGATAAAGACATTACGCCACAGGGAGATAGCATTTGTGAAAGTCCTGTGGCAGATTCATCAGTTCAAGGAAGCCACTTGGGAGCGAGAGGATGAGATGAGGGCCTAGTACCCGGAGCTATTCCAGGAGTAAACTTTCAAGGACGAAAGTTCCATAAGTGGGGAAGAATATAACACCCCAAATTTTGTTAGTAATGTAATTTCAGTATTTTCTTTTAATTGGGGGCGTTTTTGGAATTTTTGACTTTAAGTGTAATTATGGGAATTTAATTGTTGACGTTGGAAATTATTTATGTTGAAAATGATTGGCATAAGTTATTATTTTTTTTAAAAGGAAGGGAATTTAAAGAATTATGTGGATTAGGAAAAGAATAAAATAAAATAAGGTATATTTTATTCTTTGATTTTTTTTTTTTATTCTTTCCTTTCCTTTTCCTATTCTTTTTCTTTTTCTTCCCCTCCCCCTTTTCTTCTTCCTCGTGTTGCCCGAGACCCCACCCCTCCCTCTGCTTTTGTATTCCCCTTTCTGTTCACGTGCCCTAGCAACTGCCTTAACTTCCACTGTTCAGACCCAGTCGCACGTTATCATCGACACCGCCAAGCCATCTTCTCTCGCCATCGACCAAGCCAGTAGCAAAAAACTGCCTGATCTGTTCGCCCAGCCCTCATGCCAGCTCGCCCGCCGAGTAGAGTCGTCCCAATCTGTTCGCCCAGCCCTCACGCTAGATCGCCCACCAAGTGGATTCGTCCAGCCACCGCTTGACGCTGTCCAGCCACATGTCGTCGCTCGGGTTTCAGCTCCGTGAGGCCATTCGACACCCTAACTAGCCGTCCATGTTCAGCCATCAAATTTTTTGCCACCGTCGAGGCCTTAGCCATTGCTTGAGTTCGTCGGTCGCCACTACGTAATCTTAAGGGAGTCTTGAGTTTTGGGTTAAGATCTAAATGATTTTCATGGGTTTGTTGAAGATCTAGAATAGCCAATAAATATTGTGTTTAATTATCACTTCAATCAGGATTTTGGAGGTTGGACTTGATAGTTTGAAGAAGCTTAAGAGACTTTTGGCGTGCTGACAAGCAAAGTTAAAGTGATTTCGGCAAGGATTTTGGTATGCTTTGGGGCTTTGTTACTTGTTTGGTTCGAGTGTAATTTATACAAATTAAGTTATTAAGTTTTGTTGTGGATTTTGGCGGGATTTTACTCTTAGGAGTGTGAACCTAAAGGTTAAGATTTATTTTGGTTTAAGTACTAGGATTAAATTCCAAGATTGTGAAGATTAGAAGGGTGTTGGTTGCTCGAATAATTGTTTGGGCTTAAATTCAACGTTTGAAGGTGAATTCGAATCGGACCACATCTTAGGTAAGTTTGTTTGGAAATATTTGGTAATATTTGGGAATTTGGAATTAGGATTGAGTTATTAATTTTAAAGCTTGGTTTATGTTTAGAATTGATTAAGGATTCGAGAATTTCACAAAGATTCAATTGCTTTTTGGTTCAACCTAATATCAAGGTAAGTAATCTTACTACTGGAAACTTCCCACGGACTAGGCACTAGATGTATGCTAGCATGATAGATGGACATTATGACAGAACGATATCATGATCGACTGATCGTATAGTATAACTGATGTATTCTTGTATGAGGATCTGAAAGATTAATTGTGCACATAGATACTTGAATGCAAGCATGAGATGATATTTGATTCCATGAGGTTGTATTTGATCTGAGGATGGTGAGACGTATATGTATGTTGTAGAGCCATGATGGTGTGATGTATATGTATGCTATAGAACTATGATGTTGAGATGTATATGTATGTTATAGAACCATGTTGCGATACTTGTGATGTTGAGATTGTGATAGTGTCCTCATTAATTAGTTAGATACCCACTAGATGTTGTGTTTCCTTCGAGATTCACTAGAGGTGGTATTATCCTTCGGGATTCACCAGATGTTGTGTTACCTTCAGGATTCCCTAGAGGTGGTGTTATCCTTTGGGATTCACCAGAGGTTTTGTTTCCTTTGGGATTCATTAGAGGTGGTGGTTTCCTTCAGGATCCATTAGAGGTTGTGTTTCCTTCAAGATTCACTAGAGGTGTTGCTTTCCTTCGGGATTCACCAGAGGTTGTGGGTCCTAATGGACTTACTAGAGGTAGTGGGCATACTTAACTACAGTAGAATAAAAATCAGTTTTCATGTATGAGTTCCATGAGGACTAGAGGAGTATTAATGTTCCACTAGAGGTAGGCATCTAGAGGACATAGATGCCTAGCCTGACCCCAGTAGTTGTTAACGCGTATTTTTAGCATGATGCAAGTCCATGCCATAAGCTTGATGACATAGATTTTATGCGATGATATGTGATACTACTTCTAGATATACACTATTAATGAATGTTTTTGTAGTATGTTGTGCGTTGTCACAAGTTTCCTTGCATTGAAACCAAGTATAATTTTATCGCAAGTTTCTCGGTGTGATCCGAGGTCGAACACAGGGATTGTTTGAGGTTATTGCGTTATGTTTGTGATATATGCAACTAGGGGTTTTTCAATTTATAAAAGAGTTTGTGTACAAGTAATTAAACATGCGATAAAGTAAAGTAAAGCGGTAAAAATGCGATAATAACATAAATTGCGTTAAAGTAAATTGCGATAAAGTAAATCTAAGCTAAGATGATACAAGATACAGGTTTCATGATACAAGGTATTGAGGTGAAGGCTGGCTGTGAAGATTATACAAAGATCGTGTAATGCGGTGACAAGTCTTATATGTGAAGCAGAAACAGAGAAGATAATTAATACAAACATCGTAAGTTCCTTAATTTCATTCAAGATATAAGTACAGTTCCGCTTTTCCCTTAGCGTACACCTCTCGGTGATCGACCGCGTTCCCACATCTCTATGGTGAAACAAGGATGAACGTAATGAATGCAAGGTTGCTTCCATCTCTGGAAGTACTATGTGCTTTAGTTAACGCATTCTTTCAAACTTCTCTCAACAGATCAGAATGACATCTTCACTTCTGCTCTCACAGGTGAAGATGTCGTCTAGCATGCCTTAGCTAAGCACAAATTAAGTTACTCGTTTAATCCATATTAATTACCAAGGTATTAAGAAAAATTCCTGGAGAAATCGATTAATGAAGGAGCGAAAATAGACAGAAAAGTGGAAATGAAAGTGATCGAGACATTCAATAACAATATTTAACGTCTAATACATGATTTGTGAATGAAGAGATTAAGAGAATGAATTGATGAAATAGAGTTAGAAACAAATACAAATAAATGTCAACGTCTAAGCGCCGATTTGGATGGAGATTTGCTTGTCGGCGTGGATGGATCGTGCGAAAGGATGAGCTTCCCTCTCAGGCTTACTCAATCAGTAGCAGGGATCTAAGCACAGAGCTTTATGGCGGGGATCTGGTAGAATCACACTGAGACTCACCTCTCGGCCTTGTCTCTACTCTTCCCGGATTTCTTCCGATCAGTACTCAGCTCAGCCTCTCTCTCAATAATTTAGCAACAATTAGCCCTCGTATCAATTATTCTCGTATAGAGTATATCTTTCTCTGAATTCTATAGGGGTATTTATAGGTGAAAAAATTTGACTCTTGGCTTGTGGACCCCACTTATTGTTAATGGAAATTCCGAAGATGGAGGAATAAATATTCCTTCTGTTATGCAATCAGACCGTCAAATCTGCACAACGGTTAGTTGTACACGTGTCACAATCCTCCGCATTTGCATTGCTCATTTGCATCTTTCGATCGGTTGCTCACATGCGGTGTTATTTTTATTACCGCATGCGGTTGAAATTTAGCTCAGGATCGACTGTCGCATTGCGCCGTCATTCCGTTATTCGTCTCTTCATTGTTGATTAACGAGCGCAATGTAATAGAGATGCGTTGTTCAGTTTCTCGTTGAGCCTTGATGGTTTCCTGCAAAACAAAGTAGAAATATCCTCTTCTATCATCTTAATGATGTTAGTGGGTGTAATTGCAATAATTTATATTTATTGTATTTCTGAGCTAATTTTCATATAATCAACGCAAATTCCTTCTATTTTGGCCGCAATATCTTAATAAGGCAGCATAAATAACTTGTATTTCTACAAGTTATCAGTAGTGGGGTTACTTACTGAGTATTTTTATACTCATTTTTTCTCATGTTGTTTCAAGTAAGGGTAGAGATGCATCGGCGACTGATAAGAGGAATCCTTGATCGAGCCACTGGGGACTAGTTTACATGCTTTTGCTCATATTTTAATATTTCTATTATATTTTACATTTTCAGTTTTAAGATTTGAGACTACCACTTCAGTTTTGTTTTCAGACTTATTTGTTTCTTTTCATGAGTTGTGGGTACCCTATCCTTGACTTTAAGTATTTGAATTTAATGCAAATGTTTTTAGTTATCTCATTTATTTAGCATTTATTTCATATTAAAAGAATGTCGGTTTAACTTACATGCATGCATGCATTGGTAACGGCCTAGCTTGAGTCCTAGGGGGTCGGGTCGTTACATCATCAACCCAACAATTATTGGTATCAGAGCATTTAAAGGTCATCAAGATCATCTTTTTGAAGCTTCAAGATTTTCAAGAAATCAAGACTCGATACTCGTTCAAATCAGAAATGGCTGTTGCAAGGTATGAATTCGAGAAGTTTGATGGGAAGGCGGTTTTGGCCTATGGAAGGCCAAAATCAAAGCCATTCTTGGACAGCAAAGAGCAAATAAGGCCCTTTTGAACCCATCAACACTACCAACCACCATATCAACACAAGAAAGAGAAGACATGGAGCTCACAGCATATGGGACTCTGGTTCTGAATCTTAGTGACAGTATTTTGAGGCAAGTAATTGATCAAGACACAGCTTACAAGATGTGGGTCAAGCTAGAAGGTCTTTTTGCCACCAAGGATCTCCCCAACAAGATGTATCTGCAAGGGAAGTTCTTCACATTCAAGATGGATTTTGCCAAGCCTCTTTCAGAAAATTTGGATGAATTCAAAAGAATAGTCTCAGAGTTTTTGTTGAGAAAATTAGAGACGAGAATGAGGCTTTTGTGCTATTAAACTCTCTACCCGAAGCATATAAAGAGATGAAGAATGCTCTAAAGTATAGCAGAGAATCAGTCACCACTGATGCCATCATCTCAGCATTAAGAACAAGAGAGTTAGAGCTTCAGTCAATCAAGTAGGAGCAACCTAGTGCAGAGGGGCTATTTGCTAAGGGGAAAAACAAGCAGAACCAGTCTAAGGAGAACAAAAACCAGTCAGGTGAAGAGCACAAGCCTAAGACCAAGTTGAGATGAAATTACTACAAGAAGAAAGGTCACCTGATGAGAGATTGCTACAGTCTGAAAAGGAAAACCAAGAAAAAGAGAAGGATCAGAAGGGGAAACAACTAGAAGCATCAGTGGTTGAAGGTTCCTATTTTTACTCTGATACCTTAGCCTCTACCAGAAATCAAATCAACCAAATCAGTCCTCTTGGGAAGCATGATTGGGTGCTAGACTCCGGATGTACCTATTATATGACACCCTTCAGACCTTGGTTTAATACTTATAAGGAAATAAATGGAGAATCAATGTACATGGGCAACAATGAAGCCTGCAAGATAAATGGGGTTGGTTTAGTGTCCTTGAAGCTAAAGGACGGATCAGTCGCTTCTAAGAAATGTTAGACATGTACCTTTGCTCTAGAGAAACTTGATATCTTTGGGCATGTTGGACTCCATTGGGTGTGAATGTAGAGGAAAAGGTGGAGTTTTTTAAGTGATTAGGGATTCCAAAGTTGTGTTGGTTGGTGAAAAGGTCAATGACCTTTACATTGTGAGAGGAGTAGAAATGATGACAAGTGCCTACATAACTTCAACAACAAGTTTAACAGAGGCTGACTTATGGCACAAAAAACTCTCCCATGTTAATGAGAAAAGGATGCAAGCTCTGTCCAATCAAGGAAGCCTGCCCAAAGGTATCAATGAGTACCTTTCCTTTTATGAGCATTGCATTTTAGGTAAAGCAACCAGGCAAAGCAACTAGGCAAAGCTTCACAAAATCTCAGCACACCACCAAATGAGCTTTGGACTATGTCCATTCTAAACTATGGGGACCATCTTCTATACCAAGCCTTAGTGGCTCAAGGTATTTTCAACCTTTATAGATGATTTTTCTAGAAAAAGTTAGATATACTTTTTTAAAACTAAGGACCAAGT
The DNA here is from genome assembly GCF_027475165.1 of Benincasa hispida. Taxonomy (NCBI): domain Eukaryota; kingdom Viridiplantae; phylum Streptophyta; class Magnoliopsida; order Cucurbitales; family Cucurbitaceae; genus Benincasa; species Benincasa hispida. The sequence goes on from NC_143486.1 coordinate 1,530,909, forward strand.
ATTTGGAAAGTTTAAAGAATGGAAAGCCATGATAGAAAATCAAACATCTAAAAGGTTAAAATACTTTAGAATCGATAATGAGCTTGAATTTTGCAATGAACACTTTGATAAATTTTGTAATGAGAATGGTATAACTAGGCATAGAACAGTGAGGTATACACCTCAACAAAATGGGGTTGCTGAGAGGCTAAATAGAACCATAATGGAAAGGATTGGGTGTTTTCTCTCTGATGCTATCTTAGGGGAAAGTTTTTGGACAGAAGTTGCATCCTATACCGTGTATACCTTAAATAAGTGCCTTCACACATCTTTAGATTTTCTTACCCCTGAGAAAAAGTGGACTAATCATCCTTCTAACCTAGATAACCTCAAGGTCTTTGATGTGTAGGGTTTGTACACCAAAATAAGGGAAAGTTAAAGGGCAGAACAGTCAAGTGTATGTTTGTAAGCTTTACAGAGGGTGCCAAGGTTCAAAATGCCGCATCCTATTGAGAGGAAGTTCCTAGTGAGCAGAGACGTCACCTTCAAGGAAGAAGAGATGTTTATGCAAAAGGAGATAAAGGTAAAGGATGAAGGAGAGTCATCCAACATCGGATTTGAGGTGGAGTTACCATCTTTCTTGTTCAATCAAGTAATTCTTTACTGCATATCGTGCGCCAATCGTTTACATTTCAAATTGCATCGAATAATCAAATTATCAAGTCAATCATGCATCGATTCATCATTATTGAGTAGCTTCGAGTACATCATTTTCACCTTCGAGTTGTACCAAGTATCATTCAAGAACCATAGAGTACGATCGAGTATTAGTTCTTTTGTCATCGAGTTGCATCAAGGATTTAACATAGACTAGTCAGACGAGAAGGAAATTCTGATCGATGATTAAGTAGCAAGTAGTCGAGCATCGAGGATTTGGCATAATTGTTCTAAGCCATTTCTTGATCTCCCCAACATTGATCTTGAGTATTTGGGACTTGTGAAGGGTCATCAGCCCAACAGTTGATAGCAAAAAATTCTAAAAGTACAAAGTACTTTTGGACTTTTTGTTAAAAGTGTAAATATATTTGGGATTTTTCTATTTATAAGAATTTAATATTTATTGTCAACTAATATTTAGCGGGTGACTACAACAAGTTTTATGATTTATAAATATAATATCAATCATATTTTAAACATTTATTTAAGTTAGAATCCAGTTTCTGAATCTACTACCAAACACATATCTGAAAACATAAAATACAATTCTATTTTCATTGAATCCCTTATTTTCAAATTTTTGTTTTCAGATTCTCTACCAAACAAGCTCTTATAGTTCTATTTTCACAATTAAATGTTAAAGCCAGTAGGGTATGCACAACTCCTAGTGTTGACTACTTGGTTCCAACCTACCTCTCATTTATAATTACTTGAAGTAATTTATTTTCAAAAAACACACATTTAATAGTTTCTTTTATCTATTCTTTTTTCTTAAAGGTATTGAAGTATAAAATTGAATTGAGTTGAGCAAGTAATAATTGTTTGTAAAATTAAATTAGATGTGAATTCAAAAAGATTGGGAATGCAGAGTTTAATTAAGTTGGTCAATTAAACTATCTTATCAAAGTATCTAAAATTATGAGGGGACGAAAAAAGGTAGTTGTGTCACCTAAAAAAAAATAAGAAATAATTTGTTTTAGCTAATTCTTTTATCTCTTTTTTTTTTAAAAAAAAAAACATCATTTAAGTTGAGTCATTTGAAGCATGTTTGCATTGACTGGAAGAAAATATATTCCCAAAAGTCATTTCATTTTAAGCATTTTTGTTAAAACTGTTAAAAAGAAACACTCAAGTGCGTTTGACTACTTTTTCTTAAAAGTATTTTTATGTATAAGTTTGTTTAGTTTGTTATATACTTAAAAGTGTTTTTTTTTAATGTCAAATTACTATAAATGATGATTATAAAATACTACCAACTAATAATTTAAAATAATGATCATCAGATATGGATGTTTAGGGTGGTCACGCGTTGGAATAGGTGGTGGTAGTTGCCAGAGGTGGTGGTCAGAGGTAGCCAAAGTTGGCCATTAGCAATAGCCACGAAAACATAGTAACGTAAGGTAAATGACTTTGAGGGCATTTTGGTAATATTAAGAATTATACAAATTAAGGAGAAATAGTCATTGAACACTAAAAAATTTTAAAAACTATTTTTCTAAATGTTGATTTCAAGTATTTATATGGGTGCGATCATGCCAATGTTATTTCACCGGATCCCATCAGAACTCTGCACTTAAGCATGCTTGGGCGATAGTAGTACTTAGTTGGGTGACCACTTGGAAAATCCTCATGTTGTACTCCTTTAATATTTAAGTTTTTATCTTAAACCAACTTATTTTATAAATTTATTTTTTCAAAAACTATTTTGAGTGGTTGTTAAATACTTTATTTTTTAAAAAAAAAAATAACTCATTTTTAAAAGAGCAATGATTAGGTGCAGTCTATACACCCTCCTCTTTATCACAAGAAAAACAAATTAAAAATAGTTTTTGAAACAATCATATTGCCACGTGGCAACATTTAATTGAAAGCATAGAAGATGGGTGATTCCATTTAAAATTAAATACTTGGTTAATTAAACAAAAAACAGGGGTTAATTTAAAGAATTAGGGGTGTTCAAAAAATTCAATGACCCGAAAAAATCGATCAACCCAATTCAACTCATGCAGTTTGGGTTGTTATCAACTCATTTGGGTTGGGTTGGGTTCATAATATAACCCAAACCAACTCAAATTTATTACTAACATTAAAAGATTTTTTTTGTTACTTATAACACAATTATTTATACATATATTGATTTTAGTTTTATTTAGTTTCAATATTTTTTGAATAATTTATTTTTCAACAACTCTTAAAATTAGTTTTTAATGATTCTTGTCTCATCCAGGACAAGTCCACTTTGAAGACGATTGGCAAGGTTAGAATTTATCGTGGTTTTTACATTCCCGATGCCTCTACTGTCAATAATGATTCACCTGCCATTGCGTGTGTTTCTTTGCATTCAGTCCCGTTTAGCTTGTGGCACAGTCACCTAGGTCATCCTTATATTACGCCAGTAAATTATTTAAGTAAGACTTTGCATTTTGATGCAGTCGGTTGTAAGGATTTATATTTTGATCCTTGTCTTGTTTGTCCTTTAGTAAAGAAAAAATGATTTCCCTTTTAGTTTCAATAATAACTTGTCTGCTCGACCTTTTGATCTCATTCATGTTGATATTTGGGGTCCTTATATGATACTCTCCCATAATGGACATTGTTATTTTCTTACTATTGTAGATGATTGCACTAGATATACTTGACTCTTCCTTTTACATAAGAAATCTGATGTTCTTCTAATTATCTCTTAATTTTTGCTCATGTCAAAACCCAGCATGGATTGCTCATTAAAAAGTTTTGCTTAGATAATGCCCCTAAGTCAGTTTTTTATGATCTTTTTCATAAGAAAGATGTTGTCCATTAGTTTTCATGTATACCGTCTTGAACAAATTTTTGTGGTGGAGCGTAAATATCAACATATCTTAAATGTAGCAAGGGCCTTATATTTTCAGTCACCTTCTCCCATTTCATTTTGAGGAAAGTGTGTCCTTACAGTAGTTTTCTGGATTAATAGAACTCCTTCTCATGGTCTTCAGTGGCAAACTTCATATAAATTATTGCATGATAAGATGGCTAATTATCACTCATTACACACTTTTGGATGTTTATGTTTCATTTCCACATTAATGAGTGATCGATCAAAATTTCATCCAAGGGCCACTGCTACTGTATTTGTTAGCTATCCGCCTAACATAAAGGGTTATAGGTTGTTTGATGTTGAGAAGAGGAAGTTCTTTGTCTCCCATGACGTTGTTTTTCATGAGACATGCTTTCATTTTCATTCTATAACTCACGATGTCGAAATGACTGACCTTTTTCCTAATTTAGTTTTGCCAAAGGCGTTTGACACCATTTCACTGCCAACTTCTTCTATATCTAGCGTACATGATAGTTTTGCAGGGGGTTTCTCCACAATATGCTTCTGACGTTGATATTGTTTCTGTTATTGATCAAGCTATTGAAATGGTTCCTTCTTCAGTTGTATTATTACAGTTACCTATTATTGAGGTGATTCCTCCTTCTACTTTTAGTATCGAGAATGTTTCATCTAATATTGGGTTGCGACATTCCAGACGGTTAGTCAGACTCCTTCTTATTTGGTTGATTACCACTGTAATCTGTTATTGGGTTCTTCTAAGTCTCCATCTTCAACTAAGTATCCTCTGCAGGAATATCTTTCTTATTCCAGTTTGAATGCTACTCATCGAAATTTCTTGCTTAACATTTCTGCCAATTTTGGGCCCCAATATTATCACCAGGCAACTGTTCATAAGCATTGGTATAAGGCCATGACAGAAGAGTTACAAGTCATAGAATCTAATAAGACTTAGTCCATTGTTCCTCTTCCCACTGGCAAACACTCTATTAGATGCAAGTGGGTTTATAAGATCAAGCACAAATCTGATGGATCTATTAAGAGGTACAAGGCCCATTTTATTGCCAAAGGATACACTCACCAGGAAGGGTTAGATTTTCTTGAAACTTTAGGAGTAATTGTGAAAATTCTTCTTGTTGTATCTGTTTCTAAGCATTGGTCCTTAATTCAATTAGATGTAAATAATGCTTTTCTTCATGGTGATTTATTTGAGAAGGTTTACATGGATATGCCGTTAGGTTATCGTCCACATATTGATGCTTCATTTAATAGGGAGTGGTTTGTTTGTCGTTTACACAAATCAATTTATGATATGAAACAGGCTTCTCGGTAGTGGTTTGTTAAGTTTGTTCACGTCTTGCTGTCTTTTGATTTTCGACAATCCAAAGCTGATTATTCCCTCTTTGTACGAGGTACTAGTTCTTCCTTTGTCGCTTTATTGGTGTATGTTGATGATATCATCATCAAGGGCTCAAATGTTTCTAGTATTCAAGACTTAAAGCGTCTTTTGAATGACCATTTTAGGCTCAAGAACTTGGAAGACCTTAAGTACTTTCTTAGTCTTGAGCTAGCACGATATGTCAAAGGCCTTTTTCTTTCTCAACATCATTATGTTCTACAACTTCTAGAAGATGTTGATTTCTTGGGGTAAACCCACTATTTTACCTATGGATCCTCATGTGAAACTACATTTTTATGATGATGCTTTGCTAACTGACTCCTCTGTCTATAAACGATTAATTAAGCGACTGCTTTACTTGACTATATCACGTCCTGATATTATCTTTGCGGTGAATAAATTTAGTCATTTTAGTTGTTACAAGTGATTATTTTTAGTCTATCACATGTATATTTAAAAGTTTGTACACTCCACATTTGATCAAAGAAATGAAGATTGATTTTCCTTCATTTTCTCCTTTTTGGTTTATTAAAACCTGCCAATATACGATTAGATGATATGATGCAAGCCAAAATAGTTACTTTTTTATTATCTAGCCATTTTTCAACTAAAACTTATTCTCACATTACAACACAATTAACTGGAACATCAAGTTATCTTGATCCTAAATAAGTACTTAAAATTAACATCTAAATTTTTAAAAACAATAATTGAAAAATAGAGTCATAGATCCTGTATTTAAATCATATGATGTTTCTACTATTATTTGGAAGGCCTTCCTTTAGCCTGTCTTTTTTTATTTATGAACTACATATCGAACTACCCTCCAATTTTGTACCTTTCTTTGATCAATAAAATGCTTTTGATTTTGGGATATTAGGAGGACGTTAAAGGTGTGTCAACCTAGTTAAAGTAATAGGTGTGTTTATTGATCCCTTCTTCAAGTATTATCTTGTCTATATATATCTCCATGCAATCTCTATTATCTATTCAATAACTTTAGGTGATTCAAATCATGCTGCTCCTTGTCTTAGGTACTTGTGTTTTAAGTTCATACCTTTAAATTTATGTATATGTGAAAAATATATTTGGTACATCTTGTGTTTGAAACTTTTTTTTTTTATTTTATTTGTGAGTATGAGTGAGTTCCAAAAAGATAGGTGCAGCTCAATATGTTCTCAAATATTGTCCTGTCTATATATATATCGTGACTTTTATGTGTACTAGTTTTATGTTATTAAAATATAATTATGGTATAAAAAACTACAAAATGAGGGATCAAACCTCCTATTTCTAGAGAGGAATACCATGTCAATTAAGCTAAACTCATTTTGGCTATTATTATGGTCCTTCTACATTAGTCTCATTTCATTTTAGTTCTTCATATACTTTCAAATGTTTAAATTTAATATTTAGTAGAAATGATTTTAGTTTTCTAGCTTTTAAAAGTATTCTCTAAATAGGTAATTTACTTTTGGAGTTTGTTTTTTTTCTTTTCTGAAGAGAGTTTGAAAAATAAAATGGAAATAAAAATTGAGTTCATTTAAAAGAAAAAAAAAAAAAGTAATAGGGAAAAGAGTAAAATGAAGTTGGAGTTGTTGGAAAAAGAAGTAACTTAGAAAAGGAAAAGTAATAGATGGAAAAGATTTACAAAAGGAAGAAAATAAAAAGAGATGAAAAAGAAAGAAAAAAATTAGGAGATGGGAGAAATAGAGATTTTGGATGAAGAGAAGACCATGATTTTATTATTAGTAGTATTGTTTTGAAAGAATAGATACGTGTAATTTAATTTTCCACTTATTAATAATTTCAAAGTAATTTTGAATACTGAAATGTATTTTATCATTATTATTATTTTGGATTCAATAAGTGTAGGATCGAAATCAAATCACCAATATTTGAAATGATAACTGATGTGTTGCTAATGCATACTATGATAATTGGTGTGTGCTATTATACATTTATCTATGCTCGGATTAACCGGTGGAATTTGAGTTGTATTTTTATTCTCCAAAAAAATTTGTCCTCAATTTAATTTTTTTATACTTCTTTAATCAATCAACTGGTTCTATGGTGTAGTGGTTAGCACTCTTTTTTCCTCTTTTTTTTCTTCACATTATGGTTATTCAACATACATTGAAACTATATCAAACGATATAAACTTAAATTTATTTGATATGGGCATTCATGGTCGTTTAATATACACTTGTTTAATATGTTTTCCCAATTTTTTTTCTTGTTCGATAACTATTTAGTTTATATTTTTTTTAAAATTAAATCTATAAACACTCTTTTATCTCTAAATTTTTTATTTGTAATCTACATTTTACGAATATTTTTAAAAACCAAGCCAAATTTTGAAAACTAGAAAAATAACTTATAAAAACTCATTTTTGTTTTTGAAATTTGACTAAGAATTCAACTCTTTTAATTAAAAAAAATTCAAATCACGGTAAGAAATTAGAAAGAAAAAAATGCTAAATTTTCATAAAACAAAAACCAAAAACGAAATTACCAAACGGGACCATAAGTTTTTGTTTTTCAAACACAAGAACCAAGACATGAAAGAAATATTATATCAAGTTTAAAGTTCAGAGGAAGAGAAGAAAAAAAAAAGATGATGAAACAATGTTTTATAGTGGTTTAAACACAATATTTTGAACATGAGTATAGTTCAAGTTCAACTGTTTCAAATATATACTCTCAGGCAAAAGATTACAAGTTTGAATCTTCCAACTTCACACGCGTGGTTAAAAAAAGAAAAGGAAACCAAATGTAAAAAGGGGTAGGCAGAAAAGTCAGGACAACGACTATATGTGTGTGTGCGTGTTTTGAAGCGTAAGAATGAAATTCAATCACCTAAGATTAGGACCAGCATTTATCTCAGCTAAAATTGTTGAAGAAAATTCATAGCTTTCTGAAAGTGTTCTTAGATCCACTGCCAAACACTCCTTAAGCTCCTCCAAAACAACACTAATGTCAGGCCTTTGGTCACCATTTGGTTGGGTGCATGACATTGCTATCTCACCCATTTTACGAGCTGAGTCATGGTTAACTTCTCCTTTAATTCTCACATCAACCACATCTTCAATCTTCCCTTTCTTGATTATTGGAGCAACCCAATCTAGAAGGTGAATATTATTTCCATTATAGCTTCTTGTTATCGCAGGGGACCCAGTGATCAACTCAAATAAGATTATGCCAAAGCTATAAATATCACTTTTCTTATTCAAATTTCCAAGTGTTTGGTTTCTGGAAAGAGAGACAAATAACGCCAAATTACATCAATTTTAAGACGTGTAAGAAGATGAAACTCAATTGAAATACTTACTCAGGATCAAAGTAGCCTGGTGTTCCAGCTAATTGTGTTAACATTTCAGATTGATTTTCAACTTGAAAAGTTCTAGACAATCCAAAATCAGCTATTTTGGCTTGCATCATACCGTCTAATAGTATGTTGGCAGGTTTTAAATCTCTGTGAACTATTGTTGGCTTGCAACCATTATGTAGATACTCAAGCCCTGAAACATCCATGGAAGAGGAAAGAAAGAAAATAATTAAAAAAGAATTATAATAAAGAAGAAGAAAGGTGAGAAAGTAGAAGGTTGATGATATGGTAACCATGTGCTGCATCCACTGCAATTTGAAGTCTTTCATTCCAACTCAGAACGTTTGTGTTTTTCTCTGTAGCCAAAACAAATCTATTAATTCTAATTTTAGTTAACCTCTCTGCAAAATTCTTGATTTATCATTCGCATGTCTTTGGGAATATTTGTCACGAGATTTCATTTACTAAACAAATTTAGGGTTCTAGGATTTGGATAGAAATTCTATTAGGATAGAAGTTAGAATATAATTTGGATATCACGGTTATATTAGGAATTAACCCAAAAAAACCCAAAAAACAGAGCTATTTATAAATCGAGGGAATGGGAAGGGATGAAGGTAGACAATTGTTTAGTGGATTTAGACTTAAGTGAGATTACTCAAGATAGGAGGTTCCAAGTACCTGGTTATATCTTAATCTTACTACTTTATCTTTCATATTCTGATACCTGCCTCTATTTGAGTTGTTTCTGAGCGACATAAGAAAGTGAAATTTCATCATAAAACATGATTACCAGATAAACGTTGCCGCAAATTTCCATTGACCATGTATTCATAAATGAGTGCCTTGGTGTTACCCTCGTCACAATATCCAACAAGAGAAACCAAGTTTCGGTGATGAACAATCATTAAGAGTTGTGCCTGAAGCAGCATTATCATGTGAATCCAATTAGAATTGGAAAAGCGGGGAAAAAAACGGTTTTGTCATTGTATGGAACATATATTATTTATAACCTCAGTTTGAAATTCCCTATAGCCCTGCTTTGATGTTGATGAGAGCAGCTTTACAGCAACCAGAGTTTTATCTTTCAAAGCACCTTTATATACTTTTCCAAATCCTCCTTCTCCAATGATGTCTCTGAAATTATTTGTAATACTCACAACTTCGGAGTAGCTGTACTCTCGATGCTTTTGCTTCAGTGAAATTTTCTCTTCCGTCGACTTCACCGAATTCTCTACAATAAATAATCCACAAGACAAACTTACAAGCAGATATTTCCTCTCTCTAAAATTCTCTTTAAGGCCCAATACTTATCATCAGAAACATAAAAGCGGAATCAAGAAGTGACATGACTTACTTTTCTTGCTTTTCTTATAGATTAAAAGTAAGACCAAGCAGGCTATAATTAGGATAGTTCCTATGACAGCAATGATAACAGGAAGAACAACAACTTTCTTTTTCTTTTTCTTGCAAGGAGGTGACGAACAGAGTTCTGGATTATCATCTATTCTGCATCCAACAAGAGGAAGAAGAGAAAAAGTGAGAATCCACACAAAATACAAGGAGAGTGACAAGAAGAATATACGAATTTTGTGTTGAGTTTTGGGGAATATAATTATTCAGACCTCAAATCCAAAACTCCATCTCTAGATTTCACTAGAAGTGCTTCCGGAACTGTGCCACCAAGATTATTACCAGTTAAATTGCTGCCAGAAAAACAAAAAGATGGTCAACATGAAATCATTAATCCAGTCAATCCTACCAATCCTGGAAAAGGTTGTAGTTTAAATTTAGAATTGAAAGTCAGTAGAATTATTTTACAGGATTTTCAAACGAGGTAGTTGCGCTAAAAATTCAGGAAGTAGTCCACTCAAGTCGTTGTAGGATAAATCCCTGTAAGATATAAAGCAGGTTGAAGATTAGAACAAAGAAACAGTTATCAGTATTGGGTTTTCTTTTTGCCAATCGAGTTGAATTGAAGGGAGGAAAGATTAAGAGAGTTAATACAAAATATAGTTCCACTCTAATCTTAAATAGTGAGGTACGTACAGAGTCTCCAATTGAGTGAGATTGGAGATGGAAAATGGGATCTCTCCTGTTAACTTACTCCTGCTTAAGTTCCTGCATTCACAAAATTTTGTTAGATAAACCTGAGGTAACTTACGATATGTTTAGGATAATTCCAAAATAGTTAAATCACTTTTGTCACTTTCAAAATTACTCTGAAATCATATGAAAACTGCATAGAAATGTGTAAAATTAAATGTTTAATCAACTTTGAGTGATTAAAGGTGTATTTTGGAATGATTTAGAACATGACAACAGCTATTTGAACAATTTCAAAATCACTCCCAAACATATCATTAAGACAACATAAGTTTGCGACGCACTCACAGTGAAATTATCCTTGGGGGATTGCTAGTACTGCAGTTTAGACCATTCCATACAGAAAATTCAGGCAAACATGGATCTCCTTGCCAGTAAGTATTCAATAGCTTGAATGTCTTCTTTATATCCATTACAGCATTAACTATACATATATAGGGAAAAACAATGACAAATAATTACATGTAAACATATTAATCTAAATGTAATGAACAAAAATTGGAGGATGAAAGGGAAAGATATACCGTCCTGTAAGAGTGTAGGTGAATGAGAGATGTTTATGATATAAAAAAACTCAAACCCATTGATAATGGGAGGAAGATCCGAACCGGAGGCTGCAGAAATTTGTAAATAATTATCTTCATTGAGATTTACAGGGAGACCATCTGAAGCTGAGCATATGGTTTGTGGTTTGAGATACTCAAGCTTTAGGGATTGTGAAATGGTGTGGATGCCATTCAACACAATACTCATTTCTCTTACAGAAGTATCCAACTTCTCAACCTCAGCGAAATGAAAGCAGAAATAGAATCGAGAGCTGGCCTCTACAGGGCTCCATTTATATACGAAAGGGATGCTGGAATTTAGGGTTGCATAGGCAGTTTTCAACATTGATTCCGGTAATTTGTACGGATCGTTACTGGTCAGTTTGATGCTCCCGTTGGTCTGTATCTTCTTGATCGAACCCAGGTAATCATCATACGTAACCCAAATTCGATCTTCAATATCCTGCGGATATCTGTTGGCGAAATGATTTAATTAGGGAAAGTTAATCATACATCACGACCACACAAGGAAAACCCTAGTTGATTACCTGAGTGTATATTCGCCGCCGACATCGGATCGATCCCAGAGAGCCATGAATTGCCGGGGATCAGTGCGATAAACAGAGTTGCCTAAGGGCCGTAATTCCAAAACAGAAATATAAGGAACTCCACTTCCAATATTGATAAGGCATACGTCAATATAATCAGTGGGAGCCATGTAAACGGATTCGATTCTGATGTTTCTTCTGGTGATGGTATCCCATAGATTAACGCCAAGATAGACGCGAAATACAGGGGTGGAGTTCTTGCCGTCGTAATTGCCATAGACAAAGACGGCTCTGATGAGGTAATTGTTGTTCTTGCCGGATTCTGGGCGGAGACTGTAGCAGTTCTTTACTCCCTCCGGGAAGCTTCTTAGGGTTCTGTATTGCAGCCAAAATTTTTCGGAAAATTCAGGGGAAATCTGACCGATCACTCCTGAATCGATCAGGTTCTTGTCTGATTGGTATGGGAATTCACTGTTCAGGTCGACGGAGTCGAGTAGTCCGCCGCAGTCGATGCTAATGAAGTCTTCAACCAATGAAGAATCAGAGCGGGAAAGTTCAAAAATAATGTAATTGAAAGAAATTACCGTCGATATCAAAAAATAATAATAATAATAAGGCAAATTGTAATTGGTGGAAAAAGAATATAACCGTGTTGGCAAATATAACAATAATTTTCTAAAATGGTAAATATAGCACAAAAAAAAAAAAGACCTCATTGTTGGTTTTTTTTTATTTTTATGATTTCATTTGTATATCAATATACTTTATATTTTGGTATATCAGTTAACCGATATAAATTATATTTGGTATATTGATCAATTAATATACTTTATTTAAAGAATAGCATTTATTCAACCGGTAGATCATGATTTTAATTGTGCTATGATCAACATCGTTTGTTTGATTATGGTAAATATTATTATTATTATTATTATTATTTTACGTTGATATAGAGTTATTTTCATTTGATTAGTTCAATTTTGATGTTCATAGCATATGTTAAATGCATTATTTTTGTCAGTAATATACCAAATATAAATTATATTAGTTAATTTGTTTTATTTTCAATTCTTTTATATGATTATAATGGTATAAGTTATATTTAATTTTGGTATATCAAATATGAAGTATATCATGGTAAGTTTAACATTGGCATTTCAATTGTATATTATTACTAATTCAAAAAGAATTGCAAGTAGATCATTAGTGCATCAGTGATATATCATAATGAGCTGAAAATGCAATATTAAGCATTTGGTCTATCATAATTTATCAACGCTCATCAAATTTTATTTAAATTATAACATAGATTTATCAATAATATATCAGTAATCATTAAAAATTCATTTTATATACATTTTTAGTATATCGATAGCGTGTCGCTCATGATTTAAATCCATTTTAAGTACTGTACCAATGTGTTAGTAGTATATGACTGCTCATTCAGAATTCAATTTCAAGTATATATATTATTATTGCATTAGTAATTATAGTTAGACACTCATCAAAAATTCATTTTAAAAATTAGTTTATCGATATTGTATCAATGCTCATAAAAAAATTATGTAAAAAATATTATTAGTGTATTAGTAGTATGTCAATATATCTTCTAAATAAAATTTTAATTATAACATTGGTGATTAGTATTATATGAACATTAACTCAAAATTCATTTCAAGTATAAAACGTTGATGTATCATTAGTATATCAATATTTATTAAAAATACATTTGTTCAAGTATACCAATTATATATAAACACACATGTTCAAAATTCAATTCCATGTATAACATGGGTGTACGAATAGTTTATCAACATTTATTTAAAATGGTTACTAACATAATGGAATGAACCACTATAAGCTGATTATAATGTACTATAAAAAATATTTTATAACAGATGAATAAGGATAGAAATTAAGTCCAAGAATAATACTAAGTGAACAAGCACTTCTTGACTAATAAATATGGTTTATAAATGATTCATTAATATGGTTTATAAATGATTCATTTGGTATACAATCGTGTAACTTACATATTTCATATTTGGTATATTAGTAAATTGATATATCAAATATAAAGTATATTACATGATTGATATATTTGATATAAAATATATTAGATATACTATTGATATACATGTTGATACACCAATAAGGATAAATTTGGAATCATAAGAATGAAAATATGCTTTTTTATGTTTTTTTTTACTATATTTGCAAATTGTGAAAAATCGTTGCTAAATTTGTAAATTTAATAATTTTTTCATTCTTGCAAGTGTCCCCTAACAATAAACGGTCAATTTAGATCTTTTTGATTAGCTATTAGATTTTTAGGACATGGATTCTGTTTTATATTTTCGTATGTTTGGCAAATTATTGGAACTTTGATTATGAAATTTGTTTTTGGATTGTATGATTACTTAAATTAATTATCATCTTTTCAAAAAAAATTAATAGAAAAATTTTCACATATAGAAAAAATGTCAAACTATTACAAAAATAGTAAAAAAAAAAAAAAAATACTGACAAACAATGATAAACTTCTATCAACGTCTGTTAATGGTAGAATTCTATCAGTTTCTATCACTGATAGACACTGATAGATACTGATAGACTTCTATCATCCTTGATTAATCTCTACCAAATAAAATTAAAACTTTGCTACTTTGTATAAATAGTTCCCTTATTTTTCTATTTTTGAAGTCCCCAAATTAATGTGCATTATGTAATGTATTAAATTATACAATATTACAATGTAATAATCATTCAAAAAAATTAACATAAAACATGTTCGTAAATTAATTAGTATTGGTTTATAGTTAATCTAATATTTAGTAGATATCTAACAACCAATTTTATGATTTATAAATACATATCAAACATATTTAAAATAATTGCTTTAAATTAAATTTTAATTTCTTAAAATATTACCTACATATTTGATAACATGAAATGCAACTCTATTTTTATGGAATCCCTCGTTATTAAATTTGTGCTTTCATATTTCTTACTGAACAAAGTCTTAGTTTTTTATAGTTTTTATTTTTTATTTTTTATGTCTTTTCTTTAGCTTTTAAGAAACAATGGTTTTCTACTAAAAAAACAGAAAACCAAAAATATGTTTAGTAATTACTTTTTATTTTATATTTTTTAAAAAACTAAAAATAAAAAAAAAACTTATGTGTTGTGTGTTGGGTTGTTTTCAAATATAGAAAAATTAATCAAGATATTTACAGTTAATAGTAAAATATCACAGTGTATTTGTGATAGACAGCGATATACTATTGGCTATATCTATCATGACACAAATAGACACAGATAGTAGTCTATTACGATTTATTACAAATAGACTGTGATATTTTGCTATTAGTTGTAAATATTTTTAGCAATTTTGTCATTTAAAATAATTTTCCTTGTATTTTTGCCTTTGTTTCTTAAAAAAGTAAAATAAATTTTTGACGAGTTCTTTAATTTTCTTTTAGTACAAACTTAATCAAACTATTTTTATTATATTTTTTCATTAATATACATTATAGTAAAATTATTTTTTTAAAACATTATTATGGTTTCATTTGATAACCATTTAGTTTTTTGTTTTTAATTTTTTAAAATTAAGTCTCTAAACATTTTTTTTCCACCTCTAATTTCTTCCTTTTTACCAATATTTTTATAAAACCAAGTCAAATTTTGAAAACTAAAAAAGTAGTTTTGTTTTTTAAGAATTTAACTTTTGTACTTAAGAAATATGCAACTCATTATAAAGAAATTGAGATAAAATATACTTAATTTTCAAAAACAAAAGATGAAATAGTTACCAAACAGATCTTAAATTTTTTTTTTTCAAAACTTGGTTTAGTTTTTAAAAATAGATAACTAAACAAGAAATTTCAAGGTAAAAAAGGTGTTTATAGACTTTATTTTAGTAGGCTAAAATCGATAAACCAACGTCCCGTTTGGTAATCATTTCGATTTTGATTTTTAGTTTTTGAAAATTAAGCATATTTCCTCACCATTTCTTACATTGATTTGCCTCTTCTTAAGTACAATGGTTAAATTCTTAACCAAATTTCAAAAAATAAAAACGACTTTTTAAAAACTACTTTTTTTTAGGCATTGTTTGATAACCATTTCATTTTTTATTTGTTACTTTTAAAAATTAAGCCTATTTTCTCTCAATTTCTTACCATGATTTGTATCTTTCTAAGTCAAATTGTTGAATTCTTAGCCGATTTTTTTTAGAAAAAAAATCTAAAGCTACGACCCCATTTGATATTTTATTTTTTAGTTTTTAAATTAAGCTTATTTCATTCACATTTATGACAATGATTTTGCATATTTTATTAAGTACAATGTCTGAATTTTTAGCCAAATTCCAAGAGCAAAAACAACTTTTTGAAAGCTACTTTTTTTAGTTCTCAAAATTTGGCTTCGTTTTTTAAACCATTGGTGAAAAGTAGATAATTAGGGTTAGCAAAATTTTTCGCGGGGTCGGGTCCCCATTGGACACCACCCCGATCAGAACGGGGAATCCCCAGTTTGACTGGGAATCTCTTTAGGGTCCCTAAATCGGGGACGAGGCGGTGATGGGGAGGGTATCCTCACCCCAGATTTAGAAGTTTTCCAAATCAAAGAGAATTTTAAGGTTTTTTTTTTTAATATAAAAAGGTCCTCATGGAGAAACAAAAAGGGAAACGGGGAATCCCCGCCCTTGTCCTCGCTTTCAAATGGGGGTAAATCCCCCCATCGGGTACGGGATGGGGAACCCCTCTCCGTCTTGTCCTGACCCTATTGCCAAACCTATAAATAATAAAAGAAAAATATTGTAGGTGGAAATAGTGTTCATAAGCTTAATTTTTAAAAATAAAAACGAAAAACAAAATTGTTACTAAACAGGGTCTATTTTTTTAGTTTTCAAATTTTGGCTTGGTTTTTTAAACCATTGATAAAAGGTTATATAATAATTCGAAGAAATTTGGAGGTGGAAATAGTGTCTATAGACTTAATTTTTAAAAATAAAATGGTTACCAAACGGACATAAGTTTTCAAATTTTGGCTTAGTTTTTTAAACTATTAGTAAAAAGTAGATAACAAATAAAGAAATTTAAAGATAAAAGGAGTGTCTATAGATTTAATTTTTAAAACCAAAAACAGAAAATCAAAAGGTCCAAATAATTATTCAATAGGGCCCAAAAAATTATCAAATAGAAGTATCTTTTTTCCTTTGATAGCTCACAAATTTAAATCCTAATTTGATTTCTAAACTATCAATTTTTGGGCATTTTAGTTAATATATTTTTATCTCCATCTTTTAGATTTTGAATATTTTATTTGGAAGAAACATTAATTTAGTTTTTCATGGTTAAATTATAAGTTTAGTTCACAATCTTAAGTTTGCATCTAGTTAATTAGTCCTTAAACATCTAACTATGTTTATTAAATCTTTAAAACTTTATTTGATAATGATTTCATTTTTTATATAAGCCCTATTTGATAACCATTTACGCTCTGATTAACCGCTATTTCAATTTTAATTTCCAATTTTTGAAATTTCGATTGTTTGTTTCTAATTTTTCTATTATTGTTTTCACTATTCTTAGAGAAACAATTCATATTCCTAATCAAATTTTAAAAATTAAAACAACTTTTCTAATGCTACTTTTCATTTTCAAAAACTAAAAACCAAAAACCAATTGTTAATAGGTAAGACCCTAGTTTTCAAAACTTGATTTGATTTTTAAAAACTAGATAACAAAATATAAAATTTTTATGAGTAGAAGTAGTATTTTATAAGTTTAATTTTTTTAAAAAAAACAAAATAAAAAAACTAAGGTCGTTTTTCATTCTTGGTTTTTTTAAAATTAAACTCATAAACACTACTTTCACCTCTTGATTTCTTTGTTTTTTTTTATATACATGCTTTTTAGAAGTGTTTAAAAAATTTCAAAGACAAAAATAAGCTTAATTTAAAAAAAAAAAAAAAAAAAAATTTTAAGCAAAATTTCAAGTTGATAATTCTGAGTATTCGGTTAGAAAAAAAAAATGAAACCTATAATAAAAAAAAAGTTGTAAAGAAAATAAGTATAATTTTCAAAAATAGAAAACCAAATAATTTATCAAATAGGCTTAAATTTTTTATTTTTGAAAATTCTGCTTGTTTTTCCCTCTTCTCTCTTTTTTTTTTTTCCTTTGGAAAAATTTAGAGAAAGTGGATAACAAATCATTGAAGTATAGGAGTAAAATAGTGTTATAAGTTTAATTTTCAAAAACCATAAAAGAATGTTTAAATGGTTATCAAACTTCCAACTTTGTGTTTATTAGGTCATATAGTTTAAATTTGTGTTTAATAAATCTCTACAAAAATCAAGAATTTTAAAAATTTTATTTATAAAGTTTTAATGTTTCTGTCTAATGAAACTTTAAATTTTCAATTTTTTTTTTAGATAAATTTATGAATTAAAAAAGAAAACTCAAGTAGATTGATTAAATTGATGTAATTTTGAAATTTCAAAAACCAAACAGACAAATTCCAAAATTAGTTTCTTTTCTTTCCTCTCTTTTAAAGTTATGTACTAAAAATAATCTCAATTTAAAGAATACTATTATGAGGTATTATATTTTGTTCTCACAATATATTAAAATCAATTCGATCGAATTCCAACCATGATTGTATTATTTTAGTCCCATCGTGTAATTATTTGGTTTAGTTCTTAAAAATTAAATCTATTCCCACCTTATTTTTATAATGATTTGTATTTTTCTTAACTATAATGGTTAAATTTTTAGCCAAATTCCAAAAGCAATTTTTTTTAAAAAGCTACTTTTTTAAGTCCCGTTTGATAATCATTTTTTTTTTGTTTTTATTTTTGAAAATTAAATTTATAGACATTACTTTCACTTCCAAATTTCTTCTTTTATTATCTAGTGAAAATAGTTTAAAATGCCAAGCCAAATTTTGAGAACTAAAAAAAATAGCTTTCAAAAAGTTGTTTTTATCTTTAGAATTTGGTTAAGAATTCAACCATTATACTTAAGAAAGATACAAATCATGGTAAGAAATGTAGATGATATAGGTTTAATTTTCAAAAACAAAATGGTTACCAAACGGAACCTTAAGTTTTCAGGTTTTGACTTGATTTTTTAAATCATTGGTAAAAATAGATAACAAATGAAAAAATTTAGAGATGAAAGTAGTGTCTATAAGTTTAATTTTTTTAAAAAAAAACCAAATTAGTTTACCAAACGAGACTTTAGTGATTGTTGAGGATTGAATCTTGCTGAGAGAAAAACAAAGGTAGGTTAAAATCAAAATTTAATCTCTATAGTTCGAGTTCTATTTCATTTTAGTCTTTATACTCTCAAAATCTTAGTATTAGACATTTGAAAGTATAAAAATTAAAAGGAAACAAAATCTAAAAATACAACAATTTAGGTATGTTTGGAATACATTTTCAAGTGTTTAATTTTAAAAATAAGTCATTTTTTGAAGAAACTATAGTGTTTGGTAAATACTTAAAATAGTTTTTAAAGTATATTTAAATCAATTTTATAAAAAAAAACAAAATTTTCCTTTTAAGTCAATCTAATCGGCAGAAAATAATGATATGAATAAAGCATTATTGTTTTGTTACCTTTTGGAGCTTTGCCAGCATGAAGAAAGCCAGAGTGAAAGACCATACCCAAAAGACAGAAAGACACCACAGAGACCAAGCTCCATTCCACACCCATCCCCATTTCTAAGCCTTTGGTTTTAATTTCCCTCCCTAATTCTTAATCTTCTTGATTTATAAATATAACCAAACAATTCTGTGCTCCAATTTTTGATTGGTTGCAATTGGAATTTTCATTGACATTTGACCCTTTCTATAAACTTTACTTCCAAATTTCTAATATATATATATATATATCCTAGTTTTTTTAGATTATATATCCTAGTCAATTAAGTTTATAATGATTCAACTCCCCACTTGTCCCTAGGTCAAGTGTCAATATATATATATAGATAGTGAAAGATATAGGGTTGAAACAGACAAATTTTCACTATTACCTCAGAGAAATTTGGTCAAATCAAAAGACTATTTTAATCTTTTTTCATACTTTCAAGTGTCTAAATTTATTCTGTATATTTTTTCATATATATAAATCTTAAATATAGTTCTATCTCTTAGTAATTTATTAAAAAAAAATTAGTATACTTTATCATTCTTTCTCTATATATAATTATAGAAATATATACTCCTAAGATGTATTATTATTAGTGTACTAAATTTGACTATAAAAATTTCATTTCAAACTAACAAGAAATGACTATTTTTGATAACTATTGAAACTATAGAAATTAAATTCACGTTTAATCATATGTATATTAATTAAAATGAAATAAGATCAAATTTATAGGAATCAAAATGCTAAACAAAGTAATTAATTTGAAAGAAGATGAATTTTAATATTAAGTACCTTTTGGTTGACACGATATGTCTTAATCAGTTAAGCTATATTCAAATTGTCATCATAATGTGGTGACTCCTTAATTATGACTAGATATAAATGCCCAAAGTATTTTTTTTGTAGTTTTTTTTTTCTACATCCAAAAGTATTTTTTTTTTAAATGGTTAGTTGTATATGTGAATTTCATTTCCAAGTCTTTGTTAAATACTATAGGTCTATTTTCAAAAAGTATATTACCAATACAAAAATGTCCAAAAGGTCTAAGAGGAATTTTTATGTAATATTTAAATGCATTGTTCAGAATAAATATATTATTGTTTAAATAAAGATATTGTTTTCTTTTTGTTTTACTTTTGGTGAATGACAAAATCCCTTAATATAAAAGTTCTGATTATTTATCAAATTTGCAAAATAAGTGTTATTGTCACATACAAGGGAGAGAAGTTGCTTTCTAGGTTTTTTTTTTCTTTTTTTTTTTTTCTGAATATCAAAGTCAATGAATTTTTTTTTTTTTTTTTTTTTTTTTTTAAAAAAAAAAATTATTATTATTAGGTTCTCATGTTAAAGCTGCTACACCAAAAATATTTAAATTTGAATATTAAAAAATTTAAGTCATACCTAATATCGTTTTGCTATATATATGTATGTAAATTTAAAAAAGTCACTGCTAAATTTACAATTTTTAGAATGGTTTTTGCTATTTTTGCAACCACTCGTGATATTTTGTCTTGCAATGTTAATTACAATGTAGTTGTTGTTCACTACAACAATTTGGGATTTTTAATGACAATTTTTCATGTCATTAATTTATGACTACAAATAAAGTCATTAAATGTAATAAAACGGGGAAAAGAAAAAAATTTGGATTTTTTTCGACTACTATGACAATTTTTTGTGTCACTAATTTATTATTAGAATTAATAGATACTAAGAATAACAATCATTAAATTGAAAAAAAAAATGGTTTTTACGAGGAAACACAACAACTTTTGGATGTTTAGATTGTTATGTCTTGATTTTAGTGTCATGATCAATATATAATTTATAGGGGGTGTTTGACTCACCAACATGAGTTGAGTTGGTATAATATATTAACTTATTATTTGACCCACCAACTTTAAATGTTGATGGAGTTGAGTTGGTATATTTTACCAACTCACCCCAACTCTCATTTCTTTCCATGTTTTCAATGGCTTCACCCATCGGCTACTGTCACACTCTGAGAACTAACTCCGGACTTGGACAACCACCTCTGATGACAACTCCGACGACCAACTCCGGACTCTGACAACCACCTCCGATGGCAACTTCAGTGACCAACTCCGAGATTTGACAACCACTTTCGATAACAATTCCAGTGACGAAATTCGGACTCCAACAACCAACTCCGATGATAGCTTCGACGACCAACTCGGAGCTCCGACAAACTTCGCGCGACCAACTTTGATAACCACCTTTGGTAACCAACTTCGACAACCACTTTCGCGCTACCAATTCTGACGACCAATTGGCTCCGATAACAAACTTCGATGACCAACAACAACCACCTTCATAGGCTCCGACGACCACCTCCGACTACAAACTCTAATAAAAATCACCTTCGATGATCACGTTCGAACGAGCAACTCTGAAGACCAGCTCAAGGCTTCGACAACCACCTTCAATGAAAAACTCCGATAACCAACTCTAATACTCTTTCATGCGACTAACTTTAGGTTCCTACATTCACCTCCGACTACAATCTCTACCGAAAATCATATTTGATGATTAACTTCGATGACCACTTTCGCCCGCCCAACTCTGGGATTCGAAAATAACCTCCGATGACAAACTTCGACAATCAACTCTAATACACCTTCATGCGACCAACTTTAGGCTCCAACAACCACCTCCGGCTACAAACTCCAACAAAAATCATTTTCAATAACCAACTTCAACAACTACTTCCGACTATTATAAGACTGATGACTGTTAAAATATGTTGTAGGGTTGTTGATTATATAAAAAATATTATTTTATCTATATTAAGTGCAATTTTTATACGTAATGAGTTCACATGTCAAATGAGTGTTAAGAATATTTAGACGAAAAGTATGTATGCAGTTGAATAGGAAAAAAAAACCATAAGATGAAAAAAAAAATCCTGGAACATTTTCTAGTAAGAATTAGTGAAAAATAGAAATTTGTTCTCTGATGATTCTCCAAATTTAGAGGAAATGAAAGTGAAACTGTTGAAGAAATGTGGTGACATTCCATTGGCTTTTACGATGATGGGGGAATTTAATGAAAAAAAAATACATGACATAGTAAAAATATAGAGCAACAATAGAAATAAGAAGAAAAATAAGAAGATGATAATGAAATTCATGAAGAAAAATTGGCTAGAAAGTTTTGATTTCGCTTTAGTTTATCATTTTATTTAACCATATGTCTACAAGAAATGTAATGGGTTAATTGTTGTTCATTGACCAAAAAAGAAAGAAAGAAAGAAAGAAAGAAAAGTTCTAAAAATTAAAAGAAAAAAATTACAATCCATATTTTATTTAAACAAATGTGGGTAGAATTATTGAATAAAAAAAAATTTTAAGACAAAAATAGTAATCATAAAAACATAATATTTAGATTTAAAAAACTGCATCAGATATCCAGACATATGAACTCAATTCTGCACCCAAAACACAGACATATGAACTCAGACTAAATAACTCAACATCTCAAATACAAACATATAAACTCTACAGATATATGGACTCTACAGACATATGAACTCTGACATCCTATCTCAAGCCCCAAACAATCCCATAGTAATTGTTTTTTTAAAGTACAACTACGAGGATGGGTCTTATATTAATTGTCATTAAAGAGTAATGAACAGAGAAAGCAGTTATGGTGTTCAATTTTTAATTTTAAATTAGAAAAATATTGATTGTATTGTGCTTAATAAATTTTTATTTTAATACTAAATTTGTTAATTTAATTATACGAATGAAAGTAAACTTAGGCTTAGGCCTCATTTAGGGTTGTGGAGTTAGCTTGCTACAGTAAATGAGATTATGAGAAGATCTTGTTTATGCACTTTTTAATTTTTACCAACATGTCAAAGGCTTGTATACAAGCTTTTAGATTTAGTTTTCCTGCTATATTCTCTAACCATTTACCACCTCAAATTTAACTTTTCTGCACTATTATAATTGTGAGTATCTATTTTAAAAAGGCTAGTTGCATAAATGGAATTTAAGCCCAAAATATTAGAATATGTAGTATAAAGATAAAATAATTGCATATATAGAACAAAAAATGGTAAAAGACCAAAAAACCCATGTTTAGCCACCATTTTACATGTTGCTTCCCGATTTTCACAAATTGAAAGCTATCACTAATCAAATTGAAAGCTATCACTGATAGCTGCTATCAGTGATAGTTTTTAATTTGAGAAGTGTACTATTAGTGATTTTTAATTTGAGAAGTGTACTATTAGTAATTATCACCGATAGCTGCTATTAGTATCTATCATAGATAATTACTATCAGTGGTAGCTTTTCGATTTGAGAAGCTATTAGTTGCTATCATTGATAGCTGCTATAAGTGAATATCACTGAAACACTTATCAAATTGAAAGCTATCACTATAGCTGCTATCAGTGATAACTTTCAATTTGAGAAGTGTGCTATTAGTTGCTATCATTGATAGCTACAATCAGTGATACTGCTATCAGTGATAACTTTCAATTTAAGAAATGTTCTATGAGTTGCTATGACTAATAGCTGCTATTAGTTGTTATTAGTGATGCTGCTATCAGTTGCTATCAATGATGCTACTATCGATGAACATCACTGATGTCTGCTATTAGTGATAGCAACTGATAATTGCTATCAGTGATAGCTTCAATTCGAGAAATGTGTTATCAGTTGCTATCATTGGTAGTTGTTATTAGATGTTGCTATTACTTATAGCTTTCAATTTTAGAAATGGGATATTAGTTGCTATCACTGATATGTTTCTATCAATGATAGCCAATAGTGGCTATTGCTGATATATTTCTATCAATGGTAATGTTTTGATGTTTTTTGTTCTTTGAATTTGATATCATGTTATATACTTGTTTGTAAATATTTTGGGTCTTTTGGTTAATTTGTTGATACATTAGTGTGTTTGTATATCATTATTGATGCATATAGGTATAGAGTGATATCGTTCTACATTGATAGTCATAAAGGATATCATTGATAGCTACTGCCAGTGATAACTTTCTATTACTATCAATGTAAAGGATATTACTCATAGTATTTATGTATTATGTAATGCAGTATTTGAGATGAAATGACTCCTCAAGATTGTTTGATTGTGCATAAAAGTTTTCATTAATAGCATAATATCATAGTATCACCAATAACATGTTGTCCATGATAACATGTAATCAATGACACTACTGATAGACTTCATACTCTTAAAGTCCTATAAAAAGGGGAAAAAAAACTCTTGGCATGATTAGTAGTGTTCTCATTTCTCATCTTTTTGAGAAATAAACTTGTTTAATAACTATTATCCTTTATTATTTCAAACTTTTAATAAATGATTCTAAAAATGGTACAAACTTGAGGACTAAAATAAGTAGTTTCTTTTAAATCTGTTTTTGTTATAGTAATCAAACTTGATGATTGGTTTGTTGATGTTAAGTCATTTGTGAGTTAGGCACTTCAAGTCTTGGGTTTGAAACTCAGTCTCGTAATTCTTTTTTAATGATTTTAGTGGGAAATGGGAAGATGAAGGAGAGAGGAAAATGTTTGGAGAGATGGAAACAAAAACTAGAGAAAGGAAAGAAAATAAAAAAAATAAAATTAAACTGGAAAAAGGAAAAAAATTTAAAAAAATCGAAGAAAGAAAGAAAATAAAAAAATCGGAGAAAGAAAAAAAATCGGGAGAAAAGGAAAGAAAATAAAATTAAAAATAAAAAAGAAAGGGAAGAAGAAGACATGCAAGAAGAAAATAGAGGGCAAAATCGAAAATTAGAAAAAATTCAAAAGTTGACGGATCAACACTTTCATAATTGCAAATATTTTAAATTGGTACTATATTTTTAGATTTCCCCTTTATTCTTCTATCTATTACACGGTGAAGTTTGAATGCGGAAGCAGGATAATCCCAATCTTAATTTTACACAAAATTGAAAATTTACAGAACAATAATTATGCATAATACTAAAATTTACAGCATGCTATAGATGAAGAGGAAGAATTAGGGTTAGGAATTTACTTACCCTTGAACCCGAAGATCTTCACAAAATTCCTCCTCTCTGGTCACAACTGAAGGAACTCTTAAACAAGAGTATCCATGAGAAGATGCGGATCTTTCCGACTTTATTGTAACAGAATTACCACACATACATTATAACAAACAGATATGTATTGTAGCACTAATTAAAGGCATGCTTCAATAATTAAATAACAACAGATTGAGTAAACGTACCAGTTGAAGACTATCTTCACTTCGAACTCAATCCAACAGAAGTGACTCCTCTACAGTCCAAATCGTCCAGCAATCAGTCGACTACCAGCAGCACGATCGTCTACACGAACGGTAGCACACGAACAAGCAGCAACTGGGGACGACACCACCACTTAGAGCCCTTGGTATTCTCGGAGTGAGAATCCAAAGAGTGGACTTTGATGGAATTGGTAGAGGAAGAAGGAAAGGATGATCGTGTAGAACGAAAAGCAAGTGGGAGATAGTAGGTAACTATCGTATAATCGGGTGCTTATCGTTTAGAGAAAGGTACACAGTCGTGTAGGTTTTACTAAGCGATCGTTTAGAAAACTCAGTGCGCTAAGTGATCATTTAGAGAAACTGAGCGATCGTTTAGAGAACGCGTGCAATCGTTTAGTACGGTGGTGTGAGATAGTTTAGGCGATAAGGCGCTATCGTATAGGCTCTCAACTAAGCGATCGTGACGTTTTCACACCGTGAGCGATTTTTTCGAACTATTTGCAAAATGAGACTAATTTTCATTTTATTATTCAATTATAATAACCGAATTCAATCTTCCCACTATCGCACGTTTTAGGAGAAATTTCCGGTCAATTATCACATAACCAACCAATTAATTAATAAATGAATATATCATATTATATTCTTAACCTATAGTTTGATATCATAAATCTACTATAGTAATTTCCCCTCTACTTGATATAAATCATATTTATATATAATTTTCTCCAAAATAATGTATCACATACATTTAGTCAATTATATCATATGTAATTAACCAATTCAATTATATCATATATAATTGAACATTTCAAATTGACCCAAAAACTGATTCTCGACTTTATTCAAGCTACCTAGAGGACCTATGGACTTGTGGCTCGAAGCTCCAACAGTATGTGAATAGCTGACTAAACTCTTTAGCCACGAGATCCACCATCCGTTAACTGCCAGACATTCCACTAAAGACCAACAGCTGAACTCTTCTTACCACATATATATTTCTATGTCCATCGGATATAATCAATCATGAGTATAATGATCCTTCACAGATGCTCATAAGTACAGCTGGGTCAATTTACTGTTTTGCCCCTGTAGTTACATCTCACTCCTTAAGAACCACTGATTCCTCTAGTGAACAATACAAAATAGTCTAACTATGTGTGAACACCTCTCGGGCCAAGAGAAGGTGTGTGGCTCCACATCGTTCAAGTCTTGGAATCAGTCCTTAAGAGAGCTATCTATCTATTTGTCTCTGTTTCAGGGAATGAGTGAATTCCATCTTGTGTAGTTGAGCTCCTAGCTCCCAAATCAGACGAATCCCCAAAATGGTAGGTTTGAGTCGGCGACCTGGCCACTCGCACCCATACAAATCAAAAGACCGCCCTCAATGGTAGGAGTTCCCAAATCACTCAGGATTGAGGTCGTGTTACCTATGGTCATCCTAGTGAAGTGAAGTCTCTGTCATGAACGGTGTTATATAGCGAGATGTTAACATTTCGTGGTCAGGTCTTATACAAACTCTTTGTATAGGACACCCCCGTTCGCATGTCTCCTATACGAATGATTAGGATAAGACCATCTGTGATAAGTCACAACATTTGTGACTATTCCACAAAGCGGGCCGCATCCATAGCGATACCAGGATAAGGTTTTCCTTCTATATCCATATACTACAGACCATTTTGGTTATCACTTAAGACATGATCCAGTTGTATGTCACCACATACATGCTTAAATTACATATTGATAACTAGGGATTTTATGTTTATTGGTTTGTGGTAAAGCAAATAAAAAAAACAACTGAGCAAAATCAAGATGTGAAGTAAAATATCATATATTGTACATCACAAGCGTTCGTACAAACTGTTTACAAACTACAGGACACGAGACTTTAGGACATCAACCCCAACAATCAACCACGAATAATACGTATAAAAACAGATCTCAACGTGGACACCACCACAAGTTGAATCTTCTGTATTATCTTTTGGGATTGAGAATTTTAGAAGGTGTAGACTCTGAAATCTTTTGGGAGAAGAAGGAGAAAGTTTGAGAGAGAGAGGATGTTTCTTGCAGGGAGAGAGCTTATGGGAATAACTCACATATTCTAAGAGACCTCTGTCAATCTTTTGTGAAGAAGATGAGAAACTCCTAAAACTAACCCCCACACGTTTTCCACTAGAGAGAAAAGAGGGGAAATGAGTTACAACTGCCTCCTCAATTAATTTTCAAAAAAATTAATTTGAATTAACAAAATAATTTAATAAAATAATTTAGCAAATTATTTTAATAAATTATATATATATATATATATATATATATATATTAAACTATATGTTATAATTTTTATTTCTTTCAATAATGCATGGTATTTAGTATAAATCTAATTCATATTACATTTATTTATATGAATCTCATCCATATAATTAGTATTTGAATCATATTCGAATATTTAAAACCTCTTTAAATAAACTTTATACTATAATGTATTAAATACATTATATTAATTATATCACATATAATTAATTTAAATTATTTATATAATATATAATTAATTTCCTCAATTCGTTTGAACAATTCAAATTATTCCAAAATTAATTCTCAATAATCCTTGTTGAGCTACAGAGGGGGCCTTATGGACCTGTAGATTGAAGCTCCAATGGTACTTGAATGATTAGTTAAGCTCCTTTTATTAAATTATTCAACGTCCATTAACTGCTGGTTACTCCACTAAAGATCGACAGCTGCACTCTTCGAACTACAAATATATTTCTATGTCCATTGGATATAACCAATCAATAATGCGATAACATGTCACAAATTGCTCGTAAGTACAGTTGGGCCAAAATTACCTTTTTGCCCCTGCAATTACATCTAACTCCTTAAGTACCACTAATTACTCAAAATGA
The DNA here is from genome assembly GCF_027475165.1 of Benincasa hispida. NCBI lineage: Eukaryota > Viridiplantae > Streptophyta > Magnoliopsida > Cucurbitales > Cucurbitaceae > Benincasa > Benincasa hispida. The sequence continues at coordinate 1,559,181 of NC_143486.1, forward strand.
ACAATAAGTCATAGTCCAACTATGACCAAACCATCCTGGGCCAAGAGAGGGTGTGGCGCCACATTGTTCAAGCCCCGGAATCAGCCCTTAAGAGAGCAATTTATCTACTAACCTCAACATTAGAGAATGAGTGAATTTCGTCTTGTGTAGCTGTGTTTCCAGCTCCCCAATCAAATGAATCCTCAAAATGGTACGCTTATTGAGTCGACGATCTGACCACTCTCATCTATATAAATCAAAGGATCGTTTTCATAGGTAGGAGTTCAAGACTCATTTAAGATTCAAGTCATATCACTATGGCCATCCTGGTGAAATGTAAGTGTCTATTATTAACAACGTTATATAATGAGACTATTCATTTCATGTTCCGGTCTTATATAAACCATTTTGTATAGAACACTCCCGCTCACATGTCTTTACATAAATGATCAGGATTAGATCATTTGTAGCACTTTACAACAATAGTAACATCTAAAAAGCTGGTCGTATCCGTCATGTCGCCAGAATAAGGTATTCAACCTTTTCCATCTACTACAGACCATTTAGGTTATCACTTAAACATGATCCACCTGTATGTCTCTACATACATGTTTAAGCGACATAAGATAACCTGGATGTTAGTTTATTGGTTTTGTGGGTTAATGCTACTAAATGTCAAATAAAATATCTCATATTTTATTAAATAAATAAAATAATTACAAACTATAGGATCCAGGAGATTTAGGGCATCAACCCCAACAATCTCCCACTTGTCCTAAAGCTAGTGGGGTGTACCTAATAAAAGTACTCAAAATAGTAAACTAGAGTATAATATGTGCCTAGTACAAAATCTTCCACTTGCCCTAGACTAGATGTGGTTTGTCCCATAGACCTATACTCTGCAGGTGACCCTCAAACACTTTAGCTGTGAGGGCTTTTGTAAATGGATCAGCAATCTTGTACTCTGAAGCTATTGTTGGGAATGTCCTAAAACTTGCAGTTCGTAAATATTGGAAACCGATTCTATTTATCAATAAAAGTATTATTGAGTTGTTCATTCAATAAAATGTTATTGATATTTCATTTTGTTATAAAAATCCAATAAACGAAATCCATGGCTATAGTATGAATACTTTAACTTTATGTGGAGACATAAAAGTGGATCCAATTTTAGTATATAGCCAAAATGGTCTATAAGTATATGGATGTGATTGGATACCTTATCTGGTGCTACTATTGGATGCGGTCAACTTTGTATACTGATACAAATGATGTGATCCTAAAATCATTCATGTGGAGACATATGAGTTGAGGCATCCTATGCAAAGGATGTTTGCATAAGACCGGACCACAAAATAGTCACTTTTCTTTATAACGACCATCTACTGTTAAAACTGACTATTTCAAATTCAATGACATAGGTTAACTCGATCTTAATCCTGAGCTAACTATGAACTCCTGTTTATTTGGGATTATCCTTTGAACTGCATAGGTGAGAGTATTTTAACGGTACTGCTCAATATCCTTTGATCAGCATAGGTGAGAGTGGAGGCATTCTAGTAACACTTTTAGATGGAACACAGTTCAAAATGTAAGTTGCAGTATGTACTGCATAATCCTAAAACAAGTCAGGTAAGGAAGCATAACTCATCATAGACAGAACCATGTCCAACAGGGTTCGATCCATTCTGCTGAGGTGTACCAGGTGCTAGGAGTTGGGATACTATTCCATGTTCTATCAAATAGTTTTAGAATATAAGATCCAAATACTTTCCACCTCGATCAGATCAAAATGTTTTAATTGTTTTATTTAATGAATTTTCAATTTCAGCCTTAAACTCTTTGAACTTTTCAAAAGCTTTAGACTTATGTTGCATTAAATAAACATACCCATATCTAGAATAATCATCAGTAAAAGTGGTGAAATATTCAAACCCTCCTCTTACTTTAACATACATCGGACCACAGAGGTCTGAATGTACAAGTTCCAAGGGTTCTTTGGCTTATGACCTTTTCCAGTAAAAGATTTTTTGGTCATTTTGTCTTTAGGGCATGAATCACATACAGGTAAGGATTTTTCTTCTAATTCTCTTAGAAGTCCATTCTTGACCAGTCTTTCAATCCTATTGAGATTTATGTTTCCTAACCTTAGGTACCAAAGATGGTCATTTTCTTAGGAGAAACTTTAAATCTTTTATTCTGAGTTATCGCAGTTTTAAACAATTTGGTATTCAGGAGAGCTTTAATTGCTAGTGGTCTTAGCATATATAAATTATCTTCCATCTTAGCAGAATAAATATTGATACTACATTTGTAAATAAATACTTTATTTACATTAAACGATAAATTATAATTTTGTTCCAGTAAACACTTTACAGAAATTAAGTTCTTTTTAATTTAGGAACAACATATACATTTCCAATAAAACATAAATATTATGTAAAGTAAGTCGGAGTCTTCCCACTGCTGAAGCTGAGACGACGTGCCCAATTCCAACGCGCATCGTCATTTTCCCAGCCTCTAGTTGCTACCAGGAACTAATTTCCTGAAATGAAGAATAGATATGGTTAGTGGCGCCTGAATCTATTATCCAAGCTGAATCATCATTCTCCACTAAATAAGTCTCTGAAACAAGTAAATAACATTTATCTTGCTTGGTCTTCTTCTTTTCTGCCAAGTATTTGGGACAATTCCTCTTCTAGTGCCCTTGCTGGTTGTAGGAAAAATAAATTCCCTTTGCAGCCTTGGCCCTGTTGCCCCTCTGTGTAGCAACTGGCAGGTTAGCTTTTCCCTTTCCACCTTTCTTCTTTTTCCACTTTTTGGTGTCAGAAGAAGAAGGTACAAACTTAGTTCTATAGTTCCAGAGGTTGAATCTCTGTAGAACTTCTTAGAGGAAGAGACAACATTTGCCTCACCTTTCTATTCCTTGAATTTCATCAAGGATGGAAAGCCTGCAGCTCATTGAGCAAAGTGGTAAGGTTGTAATCAATCTTGTTCATAACAACATTGCTATAGAACTGTAGGAAACTTTTAGGTAAAGTTTCTAGGATGAAGCTAACCTGACTAGCCTCATCAGTGACAGACTCGTTCATCTCAGCCACATTAAAGTGGACTATCATTTTGAGAACGTGTTTTCAAATAGATGTCCCTTCTTGCATACGAGCATTGAAGATGAATTTGAGCTCATCGTGCCTGATTTGAGAGGATGGCTATCCAAACATTCCCTACAGGGACTCCATGATCCCACGAGCAGTGAGCATGGACTCATGCTTCTTGGCCAAGACTTCAGAAAGACTTGCCAAGATGTATGCTCAGGACTTTTCATTTTCCCATACCCAACACTCATATGCCTCCCAAACGTTTCGAGGAACATTTTGAGCAGGAATTGGAGGACAATCCTCCATAAGGAAAAATCTTAGGTCATCAATGATTAATATTGTGTCGATAGTGTTTTTCATGCAGTGTAATTTTTGCCCGTAAGTTTGTCGGCGGCAAGTAAATTTGGACTTGCGGAAGTCATTATGAAATTTCCTGAAACATACAATTTATTACTATCAGTATTCAAGCATTACCCATTTTGGAAAAACCAATCAAATTTAGCAAAATAATTTAATGCACTCTATATGACATCTATTTTGCAATGATGTTTCAGTGAGGTAGGGTAAAATCCACCATAAGGTGATCAGGTATCCTTTCATTGAAATGAGACAATCTCAACCAATATACAGAATAACTTCTTGTTATGTAACTATTAGTCACCATTATTCGGTCCAGAAAGTGTTAACTAGCTTAACTTTTTCTTGCAAGTGTAACCCCTCATTTTAGATTTTAGAGTTCCGCCCCAATGAGCCAACTGTAAGGAAAAATCGATTGGGACAAAAACTAAAGCAATCATATCCATTTATGGAGTTTGAGTAAAGAGTCATGCAAATGCCAGCCGTAGGGGGGATACAAGTAAAGGTACCTCGAGGCTGAGCATGAAAATTTACTACAAACTAATGAGAGGGACCGTGGGATATGTTAACACACGTCCCGCTCCCACTTACTATAAACACTCCCTCCATATTCACCTTGGTATTGACCTATACAAACACCACCCGTAGGGGAACACAAGCAAAGATGCCTCGAAACCGAGTATAGATTTTACGGTGTGAACTTATAAGGTGAAACTTTAAGGAAAAATGAAGTATCATATACCCCATTTTCCTTCCACTGAGTGTTTTACCTAGGGTTATTTAACTTAGAAAAATACGCCTACTTATTTTTTCTAAGTGGTTATTTAAATTTGCCCAAAAGTAATACTTACTTTGGATAGTTAAACATTAACATTTTAATAAAATTTAATCAACTATTACATGCTTGTAGCAAATCTATCTAATTCACCTTTCTAGGTCAGTTCTCAGGTAAGGGGTGATCGTTTCCGTCAACTTAAATGCCCTAGCCTAGACAAAACTAGCCTTAGACAAAAGGTCCCTTATAGATATGTTTGCTACAAATTTAATCTTTTAATTAAAATCAATTTAATCCTATTAAACTAATTAAAAGATTAAATTTATATCTAATCTCACTAGAAATGTGATCTTAGGTCTATGTGAATCATATTTTAAAACTATTTTAAAAAATTGATTTTAACCTAAGTTTGTATGCAATTCTTAATTATTGATTTTCTAATTTCATTTAATTATAATAGTTATAATAAATGAAATAAATCAAAATCATACATTGCATATAATGACGTATTTAGCAAAATTATAACTTTTATAAAATTACCTAAAAGAGTGTCATGCTTCATGCAATTCCCATTTCATTACTTAACATACATAACATTTATATATACTAAAGTAATGAAAGAATTAATAACATACATACATCCAAACTATATATTATAACCCTTATAATATAAATGATGCATGGCTATGTATTGATGCATGTAAGCATATATTATAACACTTATATTATATGATGCATGAGTATGCTATAAAATAAATCATGCAACTATATTATAACAATTATAATATAAATAATGCATGAATAATGCATAACCTATGGTGGGATTTTACTATATGATAATTATGACATATAAATATATAAAACAAATCATACATCAAAGGCATAATTTAAAGAACAATTATTGGACTGGGATTGGACTCCTAAGGAAGTAATTAAATTAATATAACCTTTATATTAATTTAATTAATTTAAGTACTAACTATTACATCAAATAATAGCAAAACTGGTACAAAATAGGTGAATCAGGTCTTGAACCTCACGAACCAGATTGCCCAGCACCTGAACCACCTGCGAACCACTCGAACCAAGCGAACTGGACGCAAACCAACTAAACCACGAATCGAATCGCGCGAGAACCAGAAAATTTTTTCTATCTCAGAGCGTTGTAGCGCTATAGAAAATTTTTCGTTTCTCTTTTCGCAGCGCTGCAACGCTAGGGTACAACATTGCAACGCTACTGTACAATAGCCACTATGCAGATGCAAAAACCTTCTAATCTTCTCCGATTTGGACCTCGTTTTCACTAGAAAAACACCGAAAAAAACATGAATGACTCAAGACTTCAAATTTAAAGACTCTATTGCTTAATTATGCCCAAAAACAAAAGGGCCCTTAAAAAACCAATTTGTAAAAATAAAACAATAAAACTAAAATCCAATCCCGAAAACATCTATACTTACAAACCATTTACATTCCACATACATTCATATACCATAAATGCATAAATGTACAGAACCCACCATTAACTTTGTAAATTAATTCTGAAAATTAAAAATGGGAACCAAAATGCTGCTTTAACACCAATTGAAGTAACGATGAAGTTCGAATGCAGAAGCGGGATCGTCCCAATTTTATTTTTACATAGAATTAGAAATTTGCAGAACAATAATTATGCATAATACTAAAATTTACAACATGCTATATATGAAGAGGAAGAATTAGGGTTAAGAATTTAGTTACCCTTGAAGCTAAGATCTTCATGAAATTCCTCCTTTCTAGTCATGAACAACCACGAACAATATGTACAGAAACATATCTCAACGTGGACACCACCACAAGTTGAACCTTCTGTATTCTCTTTTGGGATTGAGAATTTCAGGAGGTATGGGCTCTGAAATCTTTCCCGAGAAGAGGGAGAGAGGATATTTCTTGCAGGGAGAGAGCTTATGGGAATAACTCACATATTCTAAGAGACCTCTGTCAATCTTTTATGGAGAAGATGAGAAACTCCTAAATCCAACCCCCACATGTTTTTCACCAGAAAGAAAAGAGGGGGATGGAGTTACAACTCTTTCCTCAATTAATTTTCAAAAAATTTAATTTTGATTAACAAAATAATTTAATAAAAGGGTTGTTTTTAAATATAGAAAAATGAACCAAAATATTTACAAAATATAGCAAAATTTTATAATATTAATGATAGATGTTGATAGACACTGACAGACTTCTATCAGTGTCTATCAGTGACATTGATAGACATTGATAGAAGTCTATCAGTTGTTGGGATTGGTGTTCTAAGTCTCCCGGAGTCGCATAGTTTGTAAACTTTGTACATAAATTAATAAAATAAGAGTTATTTTATTTGCATTTACTCATATCCAATAAACAAAGATCTGTAGTTTTTGTATATAAACTTGAGTATGTATATGAGATACACAAGTGGATCATGCCTTAAGTAATAACCTAAAAAGGTCTGTAGTATAAGGATAAACAAGGGATACCTTATCCTAGTGACACTACGGATACGACCCGCTTTGTAGAGGTTTACAAGAATTGTGAACATGGTCTGATCCTTACCATTCATGTGGAGATATGCGAGCGGGGATGTCATTACAAAGAGTTTGTATAAGACCAAACCACGAGATGATTAGTCTTTTTCTATAATGTCACTGATACTTGAGGTTTACATCTCACTTAAACGACCATATGTGACATGACCTTAATCCTGAGTGTTTTGGGAACTCCTGCCTATGAGGGCAGTCCTTTGATTAGTATGAGTGAGAGTGGCCAGATTGTCAACTGAACAAGCTTACCTTTTTGGGGATTTGTTTGATTAGGGAGCTGAAAACTCAATTACACAAGAAAGAATTCATTCCTTCCCCAAAGCAGGGGTAAGTAGATAGATTGCTCCCTTGAGGGCTGATTTCAGGTCTTGAACATAGTGGCCACATCCTTTCTTTGGAAGAGAGGACCCAGTCATAGTAGAACTATGACTTATTGCTCATTAGAGGAATTAGTGGTACTTAAGGAGTTAGATGTAACTACATGGGCAAAATGGTAAATTGGCTCAACTGTACTTACGAGCGATATGTGAAGTATTATTGCACTGTTGATTGGTTGATATGGACACAGAAATATATCTGTAGTGAGGAGAGTGCAGCTGTCGGTCTTTAGTGGAGTGCCCGACAGTTAACGAATGGTGGATCCCATGACTAAAGAGTTTAGTCAGTTATTCACGTACCGTTGGAGCTTCAAGCTACAGGTCCATAAGGTGCCCTTGATAGCTCAATGGATTCAAATTGAGAACCAGTTCTAGGGGTTAGTTTGAAGTGTTCAAATTAACAAGAGGAAATTCAATTATATATGATATACTTGGTGTGATGTATGAGATACATAAAGTGGAGGATTGATGTAAATATTGATTTACATTAAGTACCATAAAATAAAAAAAGAACTATGGTTAATATGTTTCATGAGATAAAATATTAAAACTATAGGTTATAAATATAATATGGTAAGTTGGTTATCATATTTATTTATAATATATTAATTATTTGATAATTAATTTTTTTCTCTAATAACCAATTGAGTGGGAGGTTATTGGTAGTTTTATGGTAACGTGAGATAAAAGGAAAAATGTTTTCCTAAAATTAGAGAGTTTCCACTTTTGGAAAAAACTCACGGAGAAAGCTATCAAGTGAAAATGTTTCACTAAGCGATAGTTATAGAGAGACTAAACGATCGTGGAGTTTGATTATGTGATAGTTCATCAGCTGATTGTAGCTAAACGATCGCGTGGCTTTGTCTATATGATAGGCTGCCATTTGCTACATGATCGAGCACATCGTCTATACGATAGACAACTTCCTTCTCCCACTTGCTCCATCATCTATATGATTGTTGTCCTCCAGTCTCTTCCTCTAACCAAGTTCATACAAAGCCCACAACTCCTGGATTCTCACATCGAGAATACGAAGATAACCGTTGTGGTGGTGTCTTCACTCACCTTGATTGGTTTCGAGGAGCCGTTTGCCATTTGTTGTATTCGTGCTGTTGATCGTGCTGTGCTTTGTTGTTTCGGTCGTTGCGTTCGTATTGCTATTCTTGGACGCATTGAACTGATCGAGGGAGTTTGAAGAATGGTTCTTCAAAGGCACGCATACTCTATCCCTTGATATCATCTTAACATGCTGTAATTTCTTGTTGTGCATAACCTGTTAGTTTCCGTATTAAGACTGTGATTGTTTATGTTCAACTCGAATGGAATTTGGAACGATCTATTCTTCTGCTCATGGAAATCATTGTGTTTGATTTCGTACAATTGGTATTAGAGCCAGGTTATTCTGATATTCCAAATCCTATTTCGTTTTTGAACTTATTTTACAGTCGTGGTAGATTTTCATTGCGTTTAAGTGTTAAATGTGTTTTATGGATGTGTTGATGAATGTTTACGGGTTAATTTTCTCTGTTTAAAGCTTTCTTTATGATTACAAAGTGCTAATTTGTAAAGGCCTCTGCGTTTTTGGGCATAATTAACAAGCAATCGAGTGTGTAATTCAAAATGTTTGAGTTTGTTGAGTCGTTCGTGATGAAGTTTCAAAGCATGGAGATGCAGTTCTCAGCAAGGAAGAAGACCGAAGATTGGTCGTATTGTGTATCCTAAGTTAAACGATTGTTGAGATTTGGCTAAACGATCGTGTGGAAACGTTCTGCAAGATCGCGTAGTATTTACTAAACGATCCTTTAGCTAATGCTAAACGATGGGGTAAAGCGTTTATTCTATCGCGTAGCGTTGGTTGCTCGATCGCGTGGACGTTGGAGGTAGATGATCATATAGAGCATTTGATGTTCGCCGTTTAATAAAAGACGCGTGCACTAAACGATCGTGTAGTTAGCATGCTTCATCACATAGTCACTGCCTACATGATCACCCGGTATGCGATACCTTGTGCTTGCTTAGCGATCGTTTAGACAATTGTGCTTCATTGCATCGTTGTCGTTTCAATGATCGCTTAAGGCTTATGTCGCAAGTTGCGTGCTGCATAATCGCGTATTTCATGCTTCATCGCATAGTAAAGGTACACGATCTTTGCTAAACGATTGTTTAAGCTCAGAAGGCGTTAGTAAATGATTAATTAAAGAGTTTACTCTATCGTGTAGGCGATCACTCAGATTTGGTGCACAATCAAGGAGACGCATTTCTTCGCTCGTATGGTTCAAGACTCGGTTTGCTTGTTTAAACCGGAGACTCATTGCTATTTGTAATAGTTAGCTTTGTTTTTTTGAGGATTTGAGGCTAATTATCTCGATTCATCAACTTTTGTTTAATATACATGAGATGTATGTTGTTTATATGCCATAATGTATGACATATAGTTTTAAAACCCACCTTAGGTTATATAATTATTCATGCATCATATATTATAAGTGTTATAATATAGCTTTTGGCATGATGAAATTACAAGAGAGCATGCGCATGCATCATGAAATATAAGAGTTATATTTATGCATGCACTAAGCATATTCATGCATCATATTTATATTATAAGCGTTATAATATAAGAGTGTATGGAAGCATGTGTGCTTGGTTTGTTGCTGTGTTATATAAGTGTTATATACAAGTAGCAGTGAATGAACAATGCATGGAGCATGATACTTAGACTTATTTGTAAATGTTATGAATGCCTTGTATGTGTTTGCTTCGCGTTGTGTTGGTTTTAGTTGTTTCCGGTTATAAGAGTTATAATGGAAATTAGAACTAAAATCGATAAGAAAGAGTTGCATACAAACCTAGGCAAACTCATATTTTAGAAGGGTTTTAAAATTGGATTGAGATAGACCTAAGTTCAAGATTCTAATGGGATTAGCAACCTAAGTTTAATCTTCTGAATCGGTTTAATAGGATTAATTTGATGGCATAAAAGATTAAATTTGCATTAAATCTATCTATAAGGGACCTTTTGTCTAAGGCGGGTTCTGTCTAGGTTAGGGTACTTAAGCTAACGGAAACGGAACACCTCTACTTAGGAACCTACCTGGAAAGATGAATTAGATAGATTTTCTGCAAGTATGTAACAGTTGATCAAAGATTTTGTTAAAGAGTTTAATGAATGATGATCAAAAGTTGTTTAACTTTCCAAGGTAAATGTTACTCGTGAGCAAACTTAAAAAGCCACTTAGTTAAAATTCTTAGTCGTATTTTTTCTAAGTAAACTAAACCCTAGGTTATAAAATACTCATTGAAAGGAAGAGATATATATGATATGTCAATGATTCCACTCTTGTTTCTCCTGAATGTTCACGCCGTGAGATTTATGCTTGGCTCGTGGTGCCCTGGGAGCATCCCCCTTCAGATGGTGTTTGCATGAGTCAATATCAAGGTGGATGGAGAGAGTATTTATAGTAAGTGGGTGAAGGGTGTATGTTAACACGTCCTGCGGTCTTCTTCATTGGTTCGCACCGTGAGATCATTCTTGCACTCCCTTGTGGCACCCTGGGAGCATCCCCTTTGGATGGGTTTTGTGCAGTTGGTCAATATCAAGGTGAAATCCAGAAATAGATAGGGTCACTTTAGTTTTTTCCCTAATCAGATTTTTTCTCCTTCGGATTGGCTGCTTGGGGCGGAACTCTAGGGCCTAAAATGGCGGGTCACACTTACGAAAAATTGTTAAGAAAGTTAATAATTTCTTGACCAAATCAATGATGGCTAGTTGTTATCGAAACAAGAGTTGTTTTGGTATTAATGGGTGGTTGAAAATGTCTCAATTCAGAGGAGGGATAAATTGACCACACTTTGGCGGCTTTTATCTTAAACCTTTGAAGCGTCATTGCGAAACTAGATGTCACACGGGGTTCATTTGAGTTTTGCTAAACCGTATTGGATGTTTTTTTTTCAACGAGTATTTACTAAAACCTAATGTAGGTCAACGTGTTTGTTTTTCAACAACATGCATGTTTTTCCGTTAAATGAATCTAGTTAGACTGATTACATACAGTGGAAAGACTCCGTTAAAATATATTTCATGGTAAACGACCTCGAGTTTGTCATGGTTGAGGAATGTTGTAACATCCCGAATTTCAGGAAAATTTAAGTTAATTATCTAAAATTATTGAGTTTAAATTTCCTTGTCATTTGGAAAATTGGGGTTAAATTGAAATAATTGAAAAACTTTTATTGGTTAAATTGAATTTAATTGATTAGATATTCGAACTGATTATCTTGAAAATATTGAATTTTGCTTCCCTTTGATTTTGGATTTTAGGACCAACTTAAAAATAAATAAATAAATAAAAGAGACAATTAATTTCATGTGGTTTTGAATTGTTTTAAATATTTGGAAGGATTTAATTTGTATCAAATTGATGGATCTTATGCCCTTTAATTTTGGTTTTTGAAGCCTAAATTAAGATAATTTGAAAAGTTAATTGATTTCTAAATTTAATAGAATCTTTTGAAATTTTGGTGATATTGTGACAAAATATTTTATTTATCTTTTCAAAATTTGGAAAAAAATAAAAGAATTGAGATTTTTTCGAAATTAAATGAGAGTGAAAAGAGGTCAAAAGTTGGGGAGAAAACAATTCGGTTTTTCAGCGACAGTTTCCACAAAATTGTCGATTGCTAGAGTTTGAACCGTTGGATCGTGCTCAAATTTGATCAATCTATTTGAGATATAGAGTTTCATTTTGAACAGTTGGATCGTTGTTTGAAGCACTGGTTTGTTCGTAATCTCTGCTGAATAAAATCTATAAACTAGAAATTCCCCTTCTCTCCCACTCTCGCAAACCCTCCTCATGCAAGATCCTCACTACCAGCCGCTAGCCTAAACAATTTATGTCGTCCGACAGCAACACACGCTGCCTATCTATGGCAGCCACAAGTTGACGCACCGTCGGCCGCCATTGCCTTGATCATTGTCAGAATTTTGAGGAAAACCTTGGGTAAGACTTATTTTTCCTTATAATTTGGGAGGTGAAGTTCACCCCTTTGATTTTGGGTTAAATTAGTAACCTCTCTTTGGTTTGAAACTTAGATTCAAGGTTTGGAAATTTTGAGGCATTAACCATCAAGCTAGATACCATTTTGTTTTGCAGAAAATTGGTGAAGATCGGTAAGTTTTGTAAGTTGTTGAATGTTTATTCTTTTGGATTGAGAGTAATAGTGGGAAAATTAAGTTATTGATTTTGGATTTAATTCATGATCAGATTGGCTAATTAAATCGAGTATTGGAATTTGTCTTGGACCAAGCCACAACTTTAGGTTGATTCAAGTGTGCTAAAGAAGTTCTAAGGAGATTTTGTTTTGCGTGTTTTACCAAGTTGAGGTAAGTAATCTTACTACTGGGACTGCCCTAGTGCCCGACAATGATAATTATGATTTATTGAGGATTATTAGTTAGCATGATATTTATGTCTGCTTTCATTGATTGAGGTTTGAAATGACTGGAGTCAGGAATTGACAAATATGATTTACTGAGGATATATTGATAGTTTGATGTTTATGTATGCCTTGCTGATATGAGAGTTTAAAAGGCTAGTTGCGTATAGAGATGTTTGAATACTAGTATGATTTGAGTATATTATTTTTATTGGAGATCCTGCTGAATCTGAGGAGGATGAGATGCATACATATGTTGTAAAGCTATGACGAAGAAATTTATATGTATATTGTAGAATCATGATGATGAGATGTATATGTATGATATAGAACCATGTTGAGATTGTGATAGTGATTTTACGGATTAGTTAGAATGGCCACTAGATATTTTGTTTCCTTCGGGATTCACCAGTTTGTGTTTCCTTCGGGATTCGCTAGACATTGTGTTTCCTTTGGGATTCACCAGTTTGTGTTTTCTTCGGGATTCACCAGATATTGTGTTTCCTTCGAGATTCACCAGTTCGTGTTTCCTTCGGAATTCACCAGATATTGTGTTTCCTTCGAGATTCATCGGTTTGTGTTTCCTTCGGGATTCACCAGTTTGTGTTTCCTTCGGGATTCACAAGTTTGTGTTTCCTTTGGGATTCACCAGATATTGTAATCACCATTTTGTGTTTCCTTCGGGATTCACCAGATATTGTGTTTCCTTCGGGATTCACAAGTTTGTGTTTCCTTCGAGATTCACCAGATATTGTGTTTCCTTCGGGATTCACAAGTTTGTGTTTCCTTCGAGATTCACCAGATATTGTATTTCCTTCGGGATTCACCAGTTTGTGTTTCCTTTGGGATTCACCAGATTGTGTTTCCTTCGGGATTCACCAGAAGTAGTGGGCATATTTAGCTACAGTAGGATAGAACTCAGTTTTTCATGTATGTATGTGTCCCATGAGAACTAGGATAGTTTATATGTTCCACCAGAGGTAGGCATCTAAAGGTCATAGATGCCTAACCTGACCCCAGTAGTGGGGTTACTTACTGAGTATTTTATATTCATTATTTTTCATGTTGTTGTTTCAGGTAAGGATAGAGATGCACTGACGATGGACAAGCGGATTTCGTGATCGAGCCACTGGGACTAGTTTTATGCTTCCGCTCATGAGATTTAGATTTCTTTTCATGTTTTTCTTAACTTTCAGTTTTGATGTTTGAAACTTACTATCATGAATCATTTTTAGACTTATTTATTATCATTTATGATTTATGGGTACCCTGTTGTTGTTTCTAATATTTGAATTTAATGAAAGCCTTTTGCACTTACCTTATTTATTTAGCATTTATTTCACCATAAAAAAGTGTCGTTTTAAATTCCATGCATGCATGATTTTGTAACGGCCTAACTTAAGTCCTAGGGGGTCGGGTCATTACAAATTTCCTCAAGTCTCAACCCTTGATGCACCGCGAAATGTTCACAATGCATATAAGTTATGGATGAAGACTAATTCATTGGCCCGACATCACATATTGGCTAGCATACCTGATGCTTTGGCCAAAAGGGTTGAGAACATGGTCATTGCATGTGAGATCATGGACTCGTTGCCAAAATTGTTTGAACGTCAGTTCTCACTTTTCAAGCACAAAAGGATGGATGACAAAGAAACCAGTAATGTCAGTTCCCAAAATAACCTCAAGTTAGAGAAAGCATGTGTTGCTGACTCTGGAAAAGTTCATCGACGAGAAGTGTTCTCTGAAATGGAACTTAGAGCTTATTTAGGTTCTGATACTGATCTCACTACTCACCAAAAGAGGAAGAAGTCTAAAGACAGTAAATGTGATTTATATGTCTTGGAGACGTGTTTGGTAGAGAATGATGATTCTTCCTGGATACTTGATTCAGGTGCTACTAATCACACCATTTCTTCCTACCAACGATTTAGTTCCTGGCAAATGTTGCCACAGGGAGAGTTGACTCTTCGAGTTGATACTGGTGATGTTGTTTCAGCTGTTGTTGTAGGCGGGCTGAAGTAATTTTTGGACAAGAAACGTTATCTGTTACTGGATAATATTTCTATAGTTCCTCATATCACGAGGAACTTAATTTCGGTTTCTTGTCTCATTGAATAAGGCTATACCGTCTCCTTTTTTAAGAGTAAAGTGTTTATTTTCAAGAATGGAATGAAGATTGGTTTTAGTTCAATGGAAAATAACTTATATATACTAAGGTCGTCAGTCATAAAGCCTTGCTTAATACTGAAATGTTAAGTACAGTAACAACAGTTAAAAGACCAAAGGTTTCTCCTAAGGAAAACACCCATCTTTGGCATCTAAGGTTAGGTCACATCAACCTCAATAGAATTGAGCAATTGGTGAAATGTGGACTTCTAAAGAGTTTAGAAGAAAACTCCTAGCCGGTATATGAATCATGCCTTGAAGGCAAGATGACCAAACGAATTTTTATTATAAAAGGTTACAGAGCCGAGGAAACCTTAGAGCTTATACATTCAGACCTCTGTGGTTCGATGAGTGTTAGGGCTCGAGATGGGTAAGAATATTTCTTCTCTTTCATAGATGATTATTCAAGGTACGGTTATCCCTACCTATTGCAACATAAGTTTGAAGCCTTGACAAATTCAAGGAGTATGGGGCTGAAGTTGAAAACTTGTTAGGTAAGAAGATAAAAACACTACGATCTGATTGTGGTGGAGAGTATATGGACCTTGAATTCCAGAACTATATGATAGAACATGGAATTATATCCCAACTCTCAGCCCCAGGTACACCTCAGCAGAATGGTGTATCAGAAAGGAGAAACAGAACCTTGTTGAACATGGTTCGGTCTATAATGAGTTATGCTCGTCTTCCCGACTCGTTTTGGGGATTTGCAATGGAGACTGCATATTACATTTTGAACACGTTCCCTCGAAAATTGTTTCTAAAACACCTTTTGAGTTGTGGAGAGGCCGTAAAGGTAGTTTACGCCACTTCAGGATTTAGGGATGTCTGAACCACGTGCTTGTGGCTAACCCAAAGAAGTTGGAACCGCGTTCGAATGTTTGCCTCTTTGTAGGCTACCCCAGGGAATCAAGGGGTGGATACTTCTATGATTTGAGTGAGAACAAAGTGTTTATGTCGACAAATACTATCTTCTTGGAAGAAGACCACATCAGGGATCATAAGCCACGAAGTAAGCTTGTTTTACATGAGATTTCTAATGAGACTACTGAGAGTTCAACAAGAATTGTTGAACAAACTGATAGATCAACAAGAGTCGTTGATGTCGGTACATCTAGTCAACCATCTCAAAAGTTGAGACTGCCTCGACATAGTGGGAAGGTTATAAACCCACCGGAACGCTACATGGGTTGGACTGAAGCCCAGAACATCATTTCTGATAATGGGGTTGAGGATCCATTGTTTTATAAGCAAGCAATGGAAGATGTTGACAAAGATGAGTGGATTAAGGGCATGAACAAGGAAATGAGGTCTATGTACTTCAATAATGTCTGGGAACTTGTGAATCAGCCTGATGGGGTAAAACCTATAAGATGTAAGTGGATCTACAAACGGAAACGATGTGTAGATGGAAAGGTGAAGACCTTTAAGGCTAGACTCGTGGCAAAGGGTTATACCCAGGTCGAGGGAGTGGACTATGAGGAAACTTTCTCACCTATTGTCATGTTGAAATCTATCAAGATACTCCTATCCATAGCCACATTTTATGATTATGAGATATAGCAAATGAACATCAAGACTGCCTTTCTTAATGGTAATCTTGAGGAGACCATCTACATGGCTCAACCAGAGGGGTATCATTGTTCCAGATCAAAAGCAAAAAGTTTGCAAGCTTAATAGGTCCATTTATTGGCTGAAATAAGCGTCTAGATCGTGGAACATTAGATTTGACAGTGTGATCAAATCGTTTGGCTTTGATCAGAATGTTAATGAGCATTATGTTTACAAGAAAATCATCAATAGCTCAGTAGCTTCCCTGGTATTGTATATGGATGATATCCTACTCATTGGGAATGGATTAGGCTTTCTGACTGACATTAAGAAGTGGCTAGCTGCCCAATTCCAAATGAAAGATTTGGGAAAGGCGTAATATGTTCTAGAGATTCAGATAATTCAGAATCATAAGAACAAGAGATTAGCCTTGTCTCAGGCATCATATATTGATCAAATGTTGATCAAGTATAGGATGTAGGATTCCAAGAGGGGTTTCTTACCCTTCAAACATGGAATTGTTTTATCTAAGAATCAATGTCCTAAGATACCTTAAGCGATTGAGGAGATGAGATGGATTCCCTATGCTTCGGCAGTTGGAAGCTTAATGTATACAATGTTATGTACCAAACCTCACATTTGCTATGCAATAGGGATTGTCAGTCGTTATCAGCCCAATCCGGGATTAAATCACTGGACGGTGGTCAAAACGATCCTTAAGTATCTTCGGAGAACGAGGGACTACATGCTTGTGTATAGAGACAAGGATTTGATCTTTATAGGATACACAGATTCTGACTTTCAGACTGATAGAGATTCTTGGAAATTGACATCAGGGTCAGTGTTCACTCTGAATGAAGGGGTTGTAGTTTGGCAAAGCATCAAGCAAGGATTCATCGTGTACTCCACTATGGAAGCCGAATACATAGTTGCTTGTGAAGCAGCTAAAGAGGCTATTTGGCCTAGGACGTTCCTTACAGATTCGAAAGTTGTTCCAAATATGTCTTTACCGATCACTCTTTATTGTGATAACAACAGGGCTGTGGTAAATTCAAAGGAACCTCGGAGTCATCGTAGAGGCAAGCATATAGAATGGAAATATCATTTGATCAGGGAGATTGTGCATCGCGATGATGTGATAGTCACGAAGATCGCGTCGGAGCACAACGTTGCTGATCCATTTACAAAGGCTCTTACGGCTAAAGTGTTCGAGGGTCATCTGGAAAGTCTAGATCTACGGGACATGCAACATCTTGTCTAGGGCAAGTGGGAGATGATACTGGGGTATAAAGTATGCCCTAGTTTATTATATATTGTAGGACTATGACTTATTGTTCATTAGAGGAATCAGTGGTACTTAAGAAGTTAGATGTAACTACAGGGGCAAGACAGTAAATTGGCCCAACTGTACTTACGAGCGATCTGTAAAGGGTTATCGTACTATTGATTGGTTGATATGGACACAGAAATATATCTGTAATGAGGAGAGTGCAACTGTCGGTCTTTAGTGGAGTGCCCAGCAGTTAACGGATGGTGGATCCTGTGACTAAAGAGTTTAGTTAGTATACACGTACCGTTGGAGCTTCAAGCTATAGGTCCATAAGGTTCCCTTGGTAGCTCAATGGATTCAAGTTGAGAATCAGTTCTTGGGGTTAGTTTGAAGTGTTCAAATTAACAAGAGGAAATTCAATTATATATGATATAATCGGTGTGATGTATGAGATACATCAAATGGAGGATTAATGTAAATATGATTTACATTAAGTACCATAAAATAGAGAAAGAACTATGGTTTGTATATTTCATGAGATGAAATATTAAAACTATAGATTATAAATATAATATGGTAAGTTGGTTATCGTATTTATTTATAATATATTAACTATTTGATAATTAATTTTTGTTCTCTAATAACCAATTGACTAGGAGGTTATTGGTGGTTTTATGGTAACCGTGGGATAAAAGAAAAAATATTTTCCTAAAATTAGAGAGATGCCACTTTCAGAAAAAACTCACGGAGAAAGCTATCAAGTGAAAGTGTTTCACTAACGATCGTGGAGTTTGACTATGCAATAGTTCATCAACTGATTGTAACTAAATGATCACGTGGCTTTGTCTATACGATAGGCTGCCATTTACTACACGATCGAGCACATCGTTTATACGATAGACAACTTCCTATCTCCCACTTGCTCGATCTACACGATTGTTGTCCTCCAATCTCTTCCTCTAACCATGTTCATACAGAGCCCACAACTTCTGGATTCTCACACCGAGAATACCAAGGTAACCTGTGGTGGTGTTTTCACTCAACTTGATTGGTTTTGAGGAGCCTTTGGCCGTTCGTTGTGGTCATGTTGTTGATCGTGTTGTGCTCTGTTGTTTCGGTCGTTGCGTTCTTGTTATTTCATATAATACATAACCTATAGTTTTTATATTGTATCAAATATAATATAACCTATAGTTTTTATTTCGCTCAATGGTACATGGTATTTATTATAAATCCAATTCATATTATATTTAATTATATGAATCTCATCCATATAATTAATATTTGAATCATATTCAAATATTTAATTCTCTCTAAATAAACTTTATACTATAATGTATCAAATACATTATATTAATCATATAACATATAATTATTTAAATTAATAATATCACATATAGTTAATTCTCTCAATTAATTTGAGCAATTCAAATTAATCTAAAATTAATTCTCAATAATCCCTATTGAGCTACAGATGGGGCCTTATGGACCTGTAGATTGAAGCTCTAATGGTAGTTGAATAATTAATTAAACTTCTTTAATTAAATTATTCAATTTAATTAATTATTCAATATCCATTAACTTCCGGTCACTCCACTAAAGACCAAAAGTTGCACTCTCTGCACCACAGATATATTTTTGTGTCTATTGGATATAATCAATCAACAACTCCATGACCCTTCACAAACTGCTCGTAAGTATAGCTGGGCCAAAATTATCGTTTTCCCCTTGTAGTTACATCTAACTCCTTAAGTACCACTGATTCCTTTAATGAATAATAAGTCATAGTCCAACTATGACCAAACCTCTTTCGATCAAAGAGAGGGTGAGGCGCCACATTGTTCAAGCCCCAAAATCAGTTTTTAAGGGAGTAATTTATCTATTTACCCTGTCATTAGGGAAGGAGTGAATTTCGTCTTGTGTAGCTGTGTTCCCAGCTCCCCAATCAGATGAATCCCCAAAATGGTAGGCTTATTGAGTCAGCAATCTGACCACTCTCACCCATACAAATCAAATGATCGCCTTTATAGGTAGGTTCACGACTCACTCAAGATTCAGGTCATATCATCTATGGTCATCCTGGTGAATTGTAAGTCTCTATTATTAATGGTGTTATATAATGATACTATGCATTTCGTGGTCCGGTCTATACAAATCCTTTTATATAGAACACCCCCACTCACATGTCTCTACATGAATGATTAGGATCAGATTATTTGTAGCACTTTATAATAATTGTAACATCTACAAAGCGGGCTGTATTCGTAGTGTCACCAGAATAAGGTATCCAACCTTATTTGATCCAACCTTATCTCATATCTATCTACTATAGACCATTTAGGTTATCACTTAAACATGATCCACCTGCGTGTCTCTACATACATGTTTAAGCTACAGAAGATAACCTTGGATGTTAGTTTATTGGTTTTGTGGGTTAATGCTACTACATGTCGAATAAAATATCTCATATTTTATTAAATAAATAAAATAATTACAAACTACAGAACCCACGAAAATTGGGGCATCAACCCCAACATCAATTTTCTACAAACATAAAATTAGTTGAAATTTCAATTAATCATATGGAATGTTAAATAAATATATTATAATAAATTGTAAATTAATTATTAATATGAAAATAATTGAAATAATAAAACTTAATTTGAGTTCAACTCTTTGAAGGAAATCGGACATGAGGATTTCCATGAGCAGCGGAATGATCGTTCCAAATTCCATTTGTATTTGTACATTAACAATTACAATCAAGAAACGAAAACATACTGGTCATGCAACATACGAAATTACAACATGCTTTCTATAAGATCAAGGGAAAAAGAATCATACCTTTAAAGACTTATCTTCAATCTCCCTTGATCATGAACGCTCGAACAATCAACAAGACAACAAACCCGAACGCTTGAACACTACGACCGCAACACAGCACAATCACAGAAACCACGAACACAACAAACTCCAAGACCGTGAACACAGCGAGCGTCCTCCAATTACCTCAAACAATATCGAGTTGAGTATGACACCACCACACTGGCTACCTTGGTATTCTCGATGAAATAATCTAAAAGTCTGGGCTCTGCGTGGACTTGGTTAGAGAAAGAGACTGGAGGAACAGTCGTGTAAACGATTTAGCAAATGGGAGATGACAAGGTCTATCGTTAGACGATGCCCAATCATTTAGAAGAAGCTCCGCAATCGTTTAGCTATCGGCCAGTTGAGTGAACTATCGTATAGTGTCACTCCCGATTGTTTAGTCTCTCTTCAGCTGTTGTTTAGTAAATCTAATTCACTTAATAGCCACCGTGAGTAACTTGCCGAGAATAGAAAATCTCACAACCACTACTTCTAAATTTAGGAAAATATTTTTCCTTTTATCTCATAGTTACCATGAAACCACCAATAACCTCTCACTCAATTGGTTATTAGAGAAAAAGAGATGATTATCTAATAATTAATATTATTATAAATATATATGATAACCAACTTACCATATTATATATATAACCTATAGTTTTATTATTTCATCTCATGAAACATATATAAACCATAGTTCTTTTTCTATTTCATGGTCCTTAATGTAAATCTCATTTACATTAATCCTTCACTTGATGTATCTCATACATCATACCGATCATATCATATATAATCGAATTACCTCTTGTCAATTTGAACATTTCAAATCAACACCAAGAATTGATTCTCAACTTGAATCCATTGAGCTACCAAGGAGACCTTATAAACCTGTAGCTTGAAGCTCCAACGGTATGTGAATAACTGACTAAACTCTTTAGTCATGGGATCCATCGTTCGTTAATTGTCAGGCACTCCACTAAATATCGACAGCTGAACTCTCCATACTACAGATATATTAGGTGTACATATCAACCAATCAACAGTGCGAAACCCTTCACAAATCACTCATAAGTACAGTTGGGCCAATCCGTTATGCCCCAATAGTTACATCTAACTCCTTAAGTACCACTGATCCCTCTAATGAACATAAGTTATAGTCCTACTATGACTGAGTTCTCTCTTCTAAAGAGAAGTTGTGACTACTATGTTCAAGCCTCGAAATCAGCCCTTAAGGGAGCAATCTATCTACTTACCCTTGCTTTGGGGAAGGAGTGAATTCCATCTTATGTAACTGAGTTCTAAATCAGACAAGTCCCTAAAAAGGTAGGCATGTTGAGTTAACAATCTGGTCATTCTCACCCATAATAATCAAAGGACCGCTCTAAAAGGTAGAAGTTCTTAAAACACTCAGGATTGAGGTCATGTCACCTATGGTCGTTTAGATGAGATGTAAGTCTCCAGTATCAACGATGTTATATACAGAGACGAGTCATCTCGTGGTCCGGTCTTATACAAACTCTTTGTATATGACACCTTTGCTCACATGTCTCCACATAAATGGTCAGGATCTACCATCTGTAGTAGTTCACAACACTTTCAAACCTCTACAAAGTGGGTCGTATCTGTAGTGTCACAAGGATCAGGTATCCCTTTTCAACTCTTATATTACAGGCCTATTTAGGTTATCACTTAAGGCATGATCCACTTGTATATCTCATATACATGCTTAAGTTTACATACAATAACCATGGAGTTGTGTTTATTGAATATGAGTAAATGCCAGATAAAATAACTTTTATTTTATTCATAACAATGTATATAGATTACAAACTACGAGACTCTGGGAGAATTAGGACATCAATCTCAACACTCTTATCACCGATAAACTCTGAGAATTGAATCTAAATTTTGTTCTATTAGTAAATTCTTTGAAATATGATTGTTATATTTATAAAATGCCCCTTCTTAAATACTACCAAAATTAAAGAGGCCTAATGAGTCTTTTTTTCTTTTGGGTAACAACATAATATAAGTCTCTATAACAAATAATGTTAAATACTTTAACAGTTGGTTTAACTAATATTGAAATTAAATAGTCATGTGGTATATAGTATAGTGACTTGGGTTTGACTCTTGATAGAACCTTTTAGTGTATATATGTATATATATTTAAGTGGCCAATTAAAATTTTAATTTAAGCTAAAAAAATGTGGTTGTTGTGCTTGGTGTCATGGGGTGGTGCTCAGGAGCTAATTGCTGACCGTGTCGATGCTCAGGAGCTAAGGTCTTGACATCTGGTGAAGTAATAGTTGTGGCTGATATTCGTGATTCAAATGGGAAGTATTTCCACTTATCGCGATCTATCATGTTTGAAGGAATGACTCGACCTATTGACGATAATAATTTGTAATCCATCATCATACATTTATGATGTCAGTTTATAACTGAGATTATAGGTTAAAATTGTTGTATTTTTTTCAAAATCTCATATAAAACAGACAACTAAACAACGAAAAGCTAATTAGATGATATTAATAATTATATACTGTAATTTATAATATATTGCAACATTTCGAATAATTTACCATTACACAGCAACCGTAATAAAATACGATTCGTACACACACAAACATCAAAGTAACTAAGTAGTTTATTGTTTAGAAATTATGTATATAGATCACATAGTTTTCAACTATATATATTATATATAGATTTTATTGATCTTGAGTTGGATTGAATGAAGGGATATGGTATTATAGAAATATTCATGGTGGCAACTGAGAATTGGAGCAACAATCACAGCAAAAGCCTGGTGGTGGAGAACTACAACACATGCATTGAGGACACATTGGTGGATCTGCACATGCCAACAAACATATCATAATCCACCATATAACATACAATATATAACTTTCTTTCATGCTTTATGATAGATTTAACATTATGTCAACCTTTACATGTATCTTCAAAATTTTAACATTCATCCATAGATACTACTTCCACCTTCAAATTTCTTTATTTATTGTCTTTTTTTTTTTAATCAATGATTTAAAAAATCAAATCAAAATTTGGAAACTAAAAATGTAGCTTTTAAAAATTTGTTTTTGTTTTTGAAATTTAGCTAAGAATTCAATCATTGTACTAAAGAAAGATGCAAATCCTTGTAAGAATGTAGAGAAAATAGGTTTAATTTTCAAAAATCAAAACAAAAAATGAATTAGTTACCAAAAGGAACCTAAAGTTACTTTATTTAGTTTTCAAAATTTGGCATAATTTAATATAATAAAGGAAGAAATTTGGATGTAAAAGTAGTATTTGTAGGTTTAATTTTCAAAAAAAAAAAAAAAAAAAACTAAAAATCAAATCATTAATAAACAGAGCCTTAAGTTTTTCTGGATTGATTGATGATTTAATAAATAGTTTTACCAGAGTAGAACTTAAAGTTGAATGGGCAATATTTGGCTGCAACCTAGCTAGATTGGAACTTTTTGTTAGCCTAGTCGAGTAAAAAAAATAAACTTTAAAACATAAAATAAAATAAAATTTGCTACTTAACACGATGTGATTGGACAAAAAGTTTTGAGTTGAATTACATATTTTATTCAGGTAGATCAAACACTTTATGATAAAGAAATTTAAGGGAAAAAAAAACAAAAGACTAGCGTCCCATTTGGATTCACTCGAGAAAAAAGTATTTTTTTAAAAAATAAAAAAATTAAGAGAAAAAAGACAAAAGACTAGCGGCCCATTTGGATTGCCTTGAGAAAAAAGTATTTTTCAAAAAATCATTTTTTAAAACATCTCTAGCAAATACTTATACAAAATATCATTTGATTATAATAAAAACATTTGAAAATTTAAAGACCAAATCGACATATCTATATTAATAAAAAGGACAATCAAATTTTGAAGTAAACTATATCAGATTCGTCGGATATCATAATAATCTTAAAGCATCGTATTTCATTTTTCAAAACAACCCCGAAAACATTATCATAATTATATTAAATATGATACCAATTTGCTCACCTATTTTGGCCAAACGAGCTGCATGGGAGCTAGTTAACATGAGATCAGTGGAAGAAGCCACCATTAGAGCTATGAAAACAGCAACAAAAACAACATTGGTAGACCTTTGTAGAGCCATTTTTTAACACACACAAACTAAAATAATTTATCAACTCTCTGATAATAATAATATCCTTCTTCTCTTGTGGCTTCCAATAATCACACTCCATTTCTCTATTACTTATATATGCTGCTTGTTTTGAATCAAAGCAAAGCCCACTATTTGACTTTCAATGTTTTTCTCAACTTTTATATTCACTTATTCTCATCAAACTTATCCTCATTTCATATTTTATACCTCATATCTTGACTTTGATTTGGGTTTTATAAACAAATTTGAGATTTAATGTCAAAAGAGTGAGTTTAAGTTCACATTTGTTCACATTTAAGACTAAGAGTTTAACCATATTTTCATTATATGTCATATTAAGAAAATATCAATAATGTGAACGTATAATATAAATTAATAAGGATAATTACAATTGGTAGCATTTTTAGGGATAATAGTCAAGTGTATAACATCATTTAAAAAAATTGCATATATAGACAAGTCTATAAGCAATAGACTTCTATCGTTGATAAACTCTTACCAGTGATATGGTCTATCACTGATAGACTATTTAAAATTGGCCCTATTTACAATTTTTTTTACATTATGTTATATCTGCTAATATTTTGGGTCTAATGTCTATATTTGCAATTATCCCAATTAATAATTAACGAGGTATAAAAACTTATTTTTAAGTGATAAAATTATAATTTGTGCTTGATATTTTCCTAAAATTGTATTAAAGGCATGCATATCAATCTTGTATCTAACCAAAAAATTATTCATAAAGTAGTAACAAAGACATCAAGCTATATATAAAAATGTTCCATTAAACTCAAGCACAAAAATATTTGAACATAGCTGAAAAATCAATTGAACTTAATCAACCAAAATCCTTAGGGAAAACTAAAATTCTCTTGGTCTCAAGAAAATTTTAACGGAATAAAAATTGATCAAGCATCAATAAAGAATATTAAATTTCTCATTTATTTAAGTTTAGCATTCAATTTCATAAGTTAAATATTTGAGTTTTTTTTTTTATTATAATATATATAGTGGAGAAATCAAACCTCTAACCTCGAGGTCAAAAGTACAAATTTTCTATCTTACTATTGATCCCTTGTCTTTTCCATCCATTTTTAATATGTTTTTGGTAATAAGATAAAAATCTCACGTTAACCCAATTTGTTCGGCTTTAAGTTTCAACCTAACTAAATATCTAACCCAATGATCGAATGATCTCTTGATATCATTTAAAGCTTAAATTATCCATCTAGAATATACAATTTGTCACATCGATTTTTCGTAAACATTAATTCTCTAAACTGATTAATTAAAAAAGACGTCTGGATATGCCCTAATCAAATTAATACCACTATCTAGACAAAGATTGTGAAATTACATGTGACACAAAACTTTTAACTCATTCAGAGCCATTATTAACCTATTTTAAAATAACTCCAAAACATTTTGACAATGGTATTAATTAAGGTAGTAATTTGCTCACCTGTTTTGGGCAATAAACGAGCAGCATGGGAAGCTGTTATCATGAGAGGAGAAGAAACCTTCATGAAAACAATGAAAAGGGCAACAAAAACAAGAGTATAAATTAATAATCGATTCATAAAACAATAAACATGATGATAGAAGCAGTACTAGTCTCTTATCTCCAACAGCAACAATAAAACACTTTCAAACAAAATACGTCGAGGCCCAGAAAAATGGAAAGTCTTCTTTTTAATCTACAGCTTTATTTCCAGCCTTTCCAGCATGACCTTGGTTGATCGAAGCCATTCGTATTAAATAACAATTGTTTTCTTCGAGCCAAATGTTTAGTTGCTCGTCGAAAGTTGGCTCTTTCTTTTTTGTTTTTATCTTCTTAGCTTTTCTTTCCGTTTCTCTTTTTTTTTTTCTTATGATTATTGTGTTAGCATAAATACTTTAAATCTATATTAATAGATATAACCCTAGGATCATTCATGTTAAATTGTCAAGAATAACATACTAGATTCCATTCCAAAATTGACGACAATTATAAGGTGGCTATTGTCTTTATCAACCAAAACTCTAAATGCCCTAAGTGGGATCTTTCTCGAGATAGAATTCAAAAAAGACGAATATTTATTGTTTTGGTATATTGAAGACTATAGCGTTAAGGTATCTTTATATACTAGTTCAATTAGAGTTACTGTTAAATCCTAATTAACTAGGAATGAGTTTCTACCCATTAAATCCATACTCAATTATGAATCTAGGGTCTTAATTAAGTATACCACATAATATGACACAATCTAATAAAATAACCAATGTGATAAATTATAATCCGCATACATAGCTCATACTTTAATTAAACGTATTATTATTTAAATACGTCTAAGAATCTCATACGTGGGTTGTGTCTGTATACCTGAAATAATTAAATCACATAAATCTTAAACGTGTATAAACAGGTTATTTCAATAATAGAATCCCCTTTAGTTCAATCTATCCATTTCCTGTATTAGCAAGGAATCAAGGCGGCTTTCGTCACTATCCTTATAACTAAACCTTCCTTGATCACCAATTCTGATACATTTAATGAGATAGATCAAGTATGGATGGATAGCATTAAAACTACATGCAAAGTGATCTAGATCATGCCTGTTTCCAACTGGTTCAAATTCCTTAGTGAGATCATTCTTAAAAACTTTATGCTAAACCGCATGCATGATAAAAAAATTCAGATAATAAAACATAAACCACCAACTTTATTCTATATAGAAAATAAACAAAATAAGGTCAAAGAACATCTTCAATAACAAACTCTCATAAACCATAGAACCAGAAAAGTGACTAACATCCATGTGAACAACATGCTCATGAAAAACTTTAGACGGTACCTTTAGTCAATGGATCTGCCGCCATAGAGTTTTTTCCTATGTGTTCTATCGAAACTTGACAATTCTGAACTCTTTCTTTAACAACCAGAAACTTCACGTCTATGTACTTTGACTTTGTATTGCTTCTTTTGTTGTTGGAATACATGACTGCCGACTTATTGTCACAAAATAATTTTAGTGGTCTTTCTATGCCAACCACTATTCGTAGCCTAGTGACAAAATTTCGCAACCATATTCTAGGATTAGACGCCTCATAATCTGCTATAAACTTCGCAGCCATGGTAGAAAAAGCTATAAGTGTTTGTTTAACACTTTTTCAGGATACAACTCCTCCAGCAAACATGAAGATATAGCTTGAAGTAGATCGCAAAGTGTCTTGACATCCAGCATAATCGAAATCAGAATACCCAGTGATCTCCAAAACTTCTGATCTTTGATAAGTAAGCATATAATATTTTGTTCTCTGTAAATACCTCATAACCCATTCGGCTACTTTCCAATGATTCATCCCTGGATTGCTCAAATATCTACCTAACACTCCAACTATGAACGTAATATCTGGACGCATACATACTTGAGCGTACATTAGACTTCCAACAGCCGATGCATAAAGAATCTTCCTGCATCTCCTTAGTCTCAAGTGTGGTATTGGAGCATTAACCTAAATGAAATTTATCACATTTAGTGACCAGGGTATCTCCTAGTGCATAATCTTTCATGCCAAATCTACTCAAAATATTTTCAATATAGTTCTTTTGTGACAATCTGAAAATACCTTGAGAACGATCTCACAGTATTTCAATTCCTAATACAAAAGAAGCATCACCAAGATCCTTCATCTCAAAATTCTTTTTGAGAAATCTCTTGGTGTCATGCAATAAACCTACATCATACACAATCTTCCACTATATTCCCCTCAAAACCAAAGGAGGTTATCACTTCATGGAATTTATGATACTATTGATGAGAGGCTTGCTTGAGACTGTAGATGGATGATAACTTGTAGAAATACAAGTTATTTATACTGTTTTATTTAGATATTGCGGCAAAAAGAAAGAAAAGTTGCGTCGATAGTATAGAAATTGGCTAAGAAATGCGAGAATTATAAATTGTCGTCAATACACCCACTAACACCATTACGATGGTAGAATAGAGTGTTTCAATTTCTGTTTTGCAGGAAATCAGTCACCGCATGTGTTCATGGCTCAAAGATAAAATAAACAACGCATCTATGTCGCATTGCGCCTATCATTCAGGAATGAAGAGATGATCAACGCAATGACGGCGCATGCGACAATCGATCAAGAGCTTAGCGATCAACGCAATTTCAACCGTATGCGGTAATAAAAAATAACACCGTATGCGACGATCGATCGAAGATGTAAAGAGCAACACATTTGCGGAGGATTCTGACAAATGTACAACTTTCAGTTGTGCATTTCTGATGGATTGATTGCGTAACAGAAGGAATATTCACTCCGCCATTTCAGAAACTACCATAACTATAAAGTGGGGACCATGAAGTCAAAGAGCCAAGCTTCACCTATAAATAGCTTCTGTAAATTCACTGAAAGATATACTTGAATACATAGAGACGTATATATACTGATTTGAGAGAGAGACTGGTCTAAAGCGATTTCCAGAGTAGATCCGGTATAATCAAGAGACAAGGCCGAGAGGTGAGTCTCCGAAAGAATCCTTCCAATCCCCGCCGTTGAAGCTTTGTGTGAAGGTCATTTCTACCAGAAGAGCAAGCCTGAGAGGGAAGATCTCCTCTCCATTTCTACCACACGCCGACAAGCAAAACCTCCGTCCAGGAATCTGTGTCAAGATGTTGACACTTTTTTATATTTGTTTCTAATCTCTTTTTCATCATCTGTATTCATCTTCTTAATCTTTCATTCACACCATGTATCGAACGCTTAATCTTAGTATTAAATGTTATGATCATTCCCATTGTCATATCTCTGTCTATTTCCGTTCATCCATAATCCATTTTCTCCATGATGTTTTCCTAATTCTCTGGGTAAATAGCAAGAATTAAGCAAGTAAATTAATTTGTGTTAAGGAAATAATTATGTTTAGTCAAAGCATGCTTGATGGCATCTTCACCTGTGAGAGCAGAAGTGAAGATGTTATTCCGCCTATCGAGAGAAGGTTGAAAGAATGCGGTAACTAAAGCGAGAAGTACTTCCAGAGATGGAAGCAACCTTGCATTCATCATGTTCATCCCTGTTTCACCATAGAGATATGGGAACGCAACCGATCACCGAGAGGTGTACGCCAAGGGAAAGCGGAACCTTAGTTGCATCTTTAACACAATTAACAAACTTGTGATGTTTTTACTATTTATTCCTTCTATTTCTGATTCATCCATGAAGACTTGCCATCGCATACCACGATCCTTTGTATAACTTCACAGTCAGTCTCAAACTCAGTATCATGTATCATGTACTTTATATCATATTAGTTTAGGATTTTATTTTCAACGCAACTTTATTTTATTAACGCAATTTTATTTTCATCACACTTTAAATTCCTGTATAAACCCAATTCTTTATTAATTGTAAAAACCGGTCACATGTATCACAAAAGTAACGCATTAATGAAAACTATCCCTGTTTTCGACCTCGGATTATTCTGAGAAACTTGCGTTGGAATTATACTTGGTTTCAGCGCAAGGAAACTTGTGACACGCATTACTCTATCGCATACTACAAGCCTATCATTAACAATGCATATTTAGAAGTAGTGTGCATAAGCGATGACACAACATGACATTCCAATTTTTTAGCGTTACAAGTTTATGGCAACATGAGTTTGTAGCATATTATCTATTGTCACAATGCATGCATAACACATCCATTCCAATGTCATCAATGGATTTCTTCAATTTGCACACCATAGACTTTTAATTACTAGACACAAAGTTTTCTAGTTGCACCATATAAATCGTCTCATTAATGTTCTTATTGAAAAACACAGTTTTTACATCTATCTGGTGTAGCTCTAAATCAAAGTGAGCTACCAGTGCCAAGATTACCCTAAAAGAGTCTTTTGATGAAACTAGAGAGAAAATCTCTTTGTAATCAATGCCTTCCTTTTGAGTAAAATCCTTTGCAACAAGACGAGACTTATATCTTTCCATATTTCCATGTAAATCTCTTTTGGTTTTAAATATCCATTTACAACCTATGGGTTTCATTCCTAATGGCAATTCAACAAGTTCCAAAACGTCATTGTCTTTCATAGATTTTATTTTCACTTCCATAGCATTTATCCACTTTTGAGAGTTAGAACTTTATAGAGCATGTTGGAAGTTGATTGGATCATCTTCCAATACACCCACATCATTATGATGTTCTTGAAGAAATACAATATAATCATCTAGAATTTCACTTTTTTATTCCCTAGTGGATCTCTTTAATGCCACTTCTTAAAGGTGTTAAGTTTGAAATTCAGGTTCAACAACAGGACTTCAATTTTTTCTTGTTTTATAATTGGTTCAATAATGAAGTCAGGAATTGGAGACTGGACATCATTTATAACCACATTAGGAAAAGAAACTAATCCTCTTCAAGGACAACTTTCTTTATGTTATCTTCCTCCCCAAACTCAATATCCTTAAGGAATCTAGTATTTCCCATCTCAAACAATGATCTAGAAGTGGGATCATAAAACTTGAAACCCCGAGAGCACTCAGAATACCCAACAAATAGTAGCTAATAGTTCTTGAGTCCAATTTTCTTTCATTAGGCCTGTAAGGCCTAGCCTTAGCTAGACAACCCCAAATGTGAAGATGTCTAATACTAGGCTTCTTTCCTGTCCACAACTCATAAGGGGTTTTAGCTACTGCTTTACCAGGTGTTGGGAATGTCCTAAAACTCACAGTTCGTAAATTTCGTGTTAAACATTTTATTTATCAATAAAATATTATTGAGTATTTTATTGAATAAAATTATTGAGATTGCATTCTATTATGAAAATTCAATAAACAAATCCATGGTTATAGTATGAATACTACTTTATGTGGTGACATAAATAAGATCAAGTTATAGTATATAGCCTAAAGATCTATAAGTATATGGATGAAATTGGGTATCTCATCCTGGTAACACTATTGGATACGACTCATTTTGTATGCTGATATAAATGATGTGATCCATAGATCATTCATGTAGAGACATGTGAGTGAGGGCATACTATGCAATGAGTTTTCATAAGACTGGACCTCGAAATAGTCACTTTTCTTTACAACAACCGTTTACTATTAAACTGACTATTTCAAACAAAAATAACCTAGGGTAACTCAATCTTAATCCTGAGCTAACTATGAACTCCTGTTTATTCGGAATTATTCTTTGATCTGCATAGGTGAGAGTAGTCCAAAAACATTTCTCAATAATCATTCTATGTTGGGGATAAGACCAGATAGATAGTTGGAGACATACCCTTGCAAGATGGAATTCACTCCTACCGGTCTTAGGGTTAGCAGATAGATTGTTCTCTTAAGTGCTAGTTTCTGGTCTTGAACAATGGGGCCCTACTCTCTCTTGGTACAGAGGGACATAATTCATAAGTGGTATTATGAATCAGTTATTCGATAGAGGGTCAGTGGGAGCTTAAGGAACAAGATGCATTTACATGGGTAAAACGGTAATTTTGATTCAGCTATAAATACGAACGATCTGTGAAGGATCGACTTACTGATTATGGTCAAAATGGACAGAAATACATCTACAGTGAAGAAAGTGCAATTATCGAGCTATAATGGTGTGCCTAGATAGTTAAAGAATAGTAATTAATTCGGTTTAAAGAGTTTAACCAATTAATTACATATATCATGATCTGTATGTCCATTAGATCCCTCTACTAGCTCAAAAATTGGATTAATAAATTGAGTATTATTGTATGAAATTTGAAATTAGGGTTATGATTTTGAAATGTTCAAATTCGTTTTTAGGGTTTCAATTAATTGTATACGATACAATTGAAACGTTTAATTTAGTGGAATTGGTGTTTTATTAATTTAATACTAAGATATTAAATTAATAATTTAATTAAAATTAAAATTAGTTTTATTTAAATTAATTAATTTGAATTAATTTTATAAAAATAAATATTTAAATAAAATAGTTTATTTAAATAGAAAATCATTTTTTAACATTTTAATTAAAAAAATGATTACATGAGTTTTAGTGGATTTTTCCAATTTTTGAAAAATCCACTATCTCATTTGAGTGGTTAATCACCAAAATCCATTTTGAGTTCATTAAATTGGTGAAGCTGAAGCTGGCCTCCATGCAAACTATTGGGGTTGATGCCCTAAACTCTCGTGTTCTGTAGTTTGTACAAACGTTTGTGTTGTATTATATATGATATTTACTTCACATCTTGTTTTTGCTCAGTTGTATGTTTTATTTGCTTTACTACAAACCAATAAACATAAAATCCCTAGTTATCTGTATGTAACTTAAGCATGTATGTGGTGACATACAAGTGGATCATGTCTTGAGTGATAACCAAGATGGTTTGTAGTATATGGATATAGGAGGGAAACCTTATCCTGGTAACGCTATGGACGCGGCCCGCTTTGTGGAATGGTCACAAGTGTTGTGACTTGTCACAGATGATCTGATCCTGATCATTTGTGTAGGGACATGCAAGCGGTGGCATCCTATACAAAGAGTTTGTATAAGACCTGACCACATAGTGTTAACGTCTCGTTATATAACACCGTTCATGACAGAGCTTCACTTCACTAGGATGACCATAGGTAACATGACCTCAATCTTGAGTGAGTTGGGAACTTTTACCATTGAGGGCAGTCTTTTGATTTGTATGGGTGCGATTGGCCAGATCGCCGATTCAAACCTACCATTTTGGGGATTCGTCTGATTTGGGAGTTGGGAACTCAACTACATAAGATGTAATTCACTCATTCCCCGAAGCAGGGGTAAGTAGATAGATAGCTCCCTTAAGGGCTGATTCCAGGGCTTGAACGATGTGGCGCCACACACCTTCTCTTGGCTCGAGAGGTGTTCACACATAGTTGGACTATGTTGTATTGTTCATTAGAGGATTCGGTGGTACTTAAGGAGTGAGATGTAACTACAGGAGTAAAACGGTAAATTGGCCCAGCTGTACTTACGAGCATATGTGAAGGGTCATCGTACTCATGATTGGTTATATCCAATAGACATGGAAATATATTTGTTGTAAGAAGAGCAGTTATTGGTCTTTAGTGGAATGCCTGACAGTTAACAAATGGTAGATCTCGTGGCTAAAGAGTTTAGTCAGCTATTCACGGACCGTTGGAGCTTCGAGCCACAGGTCCATTAGGTCCCTTGGGTAGCTTGGATAAATTTGAGAATCAGTGTTTGGGTCAATTTGAAATATTCAAATTGACAAGAGGGAGTTCGATTATATATGATATAATTGGACTGGTTAATTATATATGATATAATTGACTAAATGTATGAGATGCATTAATTTAGAGGAAATTAGATATAAATATGATTTATATCAAGTGGAGGAGAGATTACTATAGTAGATATATGATATCAAACTATAGGGTAAGAATATAATATGATTATAATCATTAATTATTAAATTGGTTAATTATATGATAATTGACTAAAAACCTCTCCTCGGTCGTGCGTTAGTGGGAGAATCCGAAGTCGGTTATTGTAACCGAAGAGTAAAATGAAAATTTGTTTCATTTTGCAAAAAGTTTGAAAATTCGCAATTGGTGTGAAAACGTAATGATCGCCTAGTTTGAGAGCCTATACGATAGTTGCTCATTGTCTAAACGATCGCACACCAGTGCCTAAATGATCGCATGCCTATCCCTAAACGATCTCTTAACTTTCCTAAACGATTGCATAGTCTGCTGCGTTTTCTAAACGATCGTATACCATCTATTAAACGATCGCTTAGTAAAACCTACACGATCGTGTAGCTTCTTCTAAACGATAAGCACACTTGCTATGCGATAGCTCTTTCTCTCCCACTTGCTTATCGTTTACACGATTTGTCTTTTCTTCGACCTCTACAAAATTCACCAAAGACCACATTTTGGATTCTCACTACGAGAATACCAAGGGCTTCAATTGGTGGTGTCGTCCTCACTACTTTCTTGTTCGTGGCTGATCGTGTTGCTGCTGTTGGTGTAGACGATCGTTCTACCGCAGCCGACTGATTTGCTGGATGATAGAGTTTGCATAGAGGTTCTTCCACTACTTCTGAGTTTGACGTTTGAAGAGGGTCTTCAACTGGTATGAAAACTCTTTCCCTTGTATTTTTATTGTTCGAAGCATGCCATTAATTAGTGTTAATTTGTTTAACTTTCTGTTAGAATATATGTGTTGTATTTCGATCATGATGAAATCGGAAAGATCCGAACGTGCTCATGGATGCTCTTCGTCAAGAGTTCCTTCACAAACACTATATCCATGCATCATTTTAGCTTATAAATTGAAGCTTAAGACTGAGAACTAAGCCATGCATGCTGTGTTTTGAACCAGACCTCTGTTGAAGTAAAAACCCTCTTCCCTCTCTCAAATTCATCCAAATTCAGCTCAATTTGTGTGCTTCCACCACACAATCCTCATTGAGATTAGTAGAGAAGATATTGGTGGCAGTCTACTTGAAGATTCAAGCTCAAATTTCCAGATTACTTGCTGAATTCGTGGAGTTTTCTTCAAAGGTAAAGTGTAGCTCAAACCCTCTTGTGAACTTCCAATGAGTAGCATGTTTAAAACTCAATTAAGTGTAGTTAGAGTACTTATTGATTCTGAATTCTTCCGTTGCATATTATATAACTCCTTCACTAGATACCCTATAAAGGATATATGTTGCAATCTTTAGTGCCTCACCTCATATGAATTCTGGTAGAAAAGAATGACTAATCATACTTCTTACCATATTCTTAAGTATTTATTTCGCCTTTCCGCTACACCATTCATGCTGGGTTTGCCCGATATAGTGTATTGTGGGACGATTCCACATTCCTCTAGATATTTGGCAAAGGACCTTGGACATTGTTCACCTGATCCATCGTATCTCTCGTAGTATTCACCACCACGATAAGATTTGACAGCCTTAATTTTCTTTCCAAGTTGAAGTTCAACTTTAACTTTGAAAGACTTGAAAACATCCAAAGGTTGAGACATCTCATGAACTAAATATAGGTTCCCATACCTTAAATAGTCATTTATGAACGTAACAAAATATTATTGTCAATTCTAAGAAGCCATAGGGAATGGGCCACAAATGTCAGTATGTATTAGTTCTAAGACGTCTGAGCATCTATTGACACCTAATTTTCTTATGTTTGTCTGTTTTCCCTTAATACATTCCACACAAATGTCAAAGTTACTTAAATCAAGGGAATCGAGAATTCCATATGACATAAGTCTCTCTCTATTTAGAGATGTGACCTAAACGCTTCATAACATAGCAGAATTCTCATTTAATTTACGCTTTGTACCACATGAATTAGATAACAGGTTCTTGTTAAATGAAGCAAAAGAATCAAACATATATAGATTATCAATTAAAGAATCGTTACTAATAAGTTTGGAATCTTGAAAAGACTAACTTTATTGTTTCCAAAAGAACATGAAAAACCAAATTTGTCCAAACTGAAAATACAAACAAAATTTCGTCTAAATGACGGTACAACAAAAGTCTCATTTAGATCCAAATAGCAACCAATTTTTAAAAGTAATCTAAAATTTCCAATAGCTTCAACTGGAACTGCTTTGCCATCGCCCACATAGATGAATCTTTCAACATCACTTGGCGGCCGGCTCCACAAGCAACCCTGTATTAATATACTTATGTGAGTAGTAGCACAAAATCTACCCACCAAATATATGTAGGTACAGAAGCTATATTAACTTTAGAACAAACCAAAGTAAGAAGTTTACCCTTCTTTACACACTAGTTGGCATACTTGGGACAATCTTTCTTGAAGTGTCCTTCCTTTTTGCAAAAAAAAACAAAGATTTTCATTAGCATGTTTCTTGTTTTTATTCTGCTGAGATGTCCCTTCTGCAACATCCACAAATTTCTTTTTCCTTTTATCACAAGAGTCAGTTGCCAAATGAGCACTTTCTGTATTTCTCTCTTAATCCTATCTTCTTCTTACACACATTGTAAGATAAGTTCATTAATACTCTATTTATCCTTCTGAGTACTATAGCTTATCTTAAACTGAGTAAATTGTGCAGGAAGAGAGATAAGTACTAGATGCACGAGTAAATTTTCATTTATCTCGATATCAAGTGTCTTTAATTAACCTGCAAGATTGGACATTTCCATAATGTAGTACCTTATGTTTCCATTGCCTTTATACCTCATAGAAGTTAAAGAAGTCAAAAGACTAATTGCTTCTCCTTTTTCATTTTTAGCAAAATATTTCTTAATTTGAATAAGGAACTTATTGCCATTTTCACTTTCTGTGATAGAACCTCGAAAAGACTTTGAAATGGAGTGCCTAATGATCATCAGACACATGCGATTTGACCGTTCCTACTTCTCAATATTAGCTGTATTTGGCTATTTCTCAGTAGAAGTAGGTTTATCGGTCCTTAATGCAAGGTCTAAATCCATACAACCAAGAAGTATCTCTAGGATTTTCTTCCAAATCTTGAAGTTCGATCCATTCAACTTAAGGATTGAACTCAAATTTCCAGATATTTGAGTAAGACCAACAAAAACCATAAACAACAAAATATATACTCATAATTAAAATATAACAAAATAATTTCACATATATGGTGATCCCTTTAACAAGATACCTAGCACAATATTGATGTTCAGCCTTTGGGCCAAAACACCAACTATAAAGGATACTCTCAATGCAGTAATCAAAATACTAACAATAAACTCTGTTAAAAAATAGTCTTTCTTTGGACGGACTATTTTTCATATGAGCAATCCTTCTAATTGTCACCTACTCAATACCACATCCATACCCACAATTTAGCCAAATAATTATCTTTTTTTGGGCCGATAATTATCAGCATAAATTCATGAATATGCACATCTTATTTTTTTTATTATTAAATTAATCTAGATAACAGAGGCTACTTTGATAACATATTATTTTGACCAATCCAATCTAAAATACTAGACACAATTATATAACAATATTATTGTACAAAAATAATGGAAACAAATTTAAATTTAAATTCACCAAAATATCAATCAAATTTAAATATAAATTTACCATATTATCAATTAATCTTGAATCCACAACATGATTAATCAAATTTAACTTAAATCTACAAATGATTAATAAAAAATAAACCAGATTCACAACGTCATTTATTTAATTTAAACTTGAATCTCATTAATCAAACTTTAGATTCAAATTTACAAACTTAATTTTAAAAATTAGATTTAAGTTTACTCAATTATCAACTATCAAGATCATGAACTAACCACCGACAAGATCAAACAAGCAACATCCGTAAAAATTTAATCAAATTTAAAACCGAATTCACAACATTATATCAATAAAAATTGAGATTTAAATTACAAAATAATCAAGTAAAAATCTTGATTTTAAATTCACTAAATTATCAACCAATTCCTAATTAAACAGGAATTGCCGTCAGTTTGAATAATTCCCAAATTAAAATTCATTAATTTTGATTGATTAATTCTGGATAACTATAAGACTTTCAATCAATCTTTTTTTCCCTTTCTTTAAACTTTAAGAAACCACCGATTCAATCAATATAATCAACCAAAAACAAAACCCTTTTTAATCCACAGTTGGCACATTATACATATTCGGTGATGGGTATACCAAATTACACCGACAAGAACAAGAATTGCAAGAACACATATTATCGAAAAGAAGAGGGAAAAAATTGTCTGTAGAGATCTCAAACCTTTCGTCACTTTACCAAAACTAAAATTAAATCACAATTCCAATGAAAAACAAATATAAACCAACAATCCAATATGAAAATCATTCTCTGATACCACTTGTTAATGAATAGATATAATCCTAGTATCATTTATGCTAAATTGTCAAGAATAACATACCAGATTCCATTGCAAAATTGATAAAAATTATAAGCAAGCTATTGTCTCCCTCAACTAAAACTTTGAATGCCTAAAGATCTCTTTATACACTAGTTCAATTAGGGTTCCCATTAAACCCTAATTAACTAGTATTACAGAAAGACTCGAAATCAAGAAGAACATCACAATTGGTAGTTGAATTATTGTCGACATCTTTTTGTTATGTGTTGTAACAACTAGAGCTTCATCGTTAACTATATCGGCTACATATATAAAGGAAAAAGAATGTGAGATTAATGTAAGAGTGAATAAAAAAAGAGAGAGCAAGGCATTCGTTCATTCTGTAATACTTTGAAGAGTAATAAAAGAGAACCTCCCAATTTACACAGTGGACGTAGGCCTTTGGCCGAATCATTTAAACTCCTGTGTCTTTTCTTCTTATCTCTACGATCGTTTAGAATTTGCTAAAGTATCGTTCACACGATCATGTAGTTCCTATCGCATCGTGTACTCGATCGTTTAGCTCCGCGTCCAATCGTCTATATGATCGTTTAGCTCCTCAGTTGTCTTCTACATGATCGTCTAGTTCCAGTCAACTGTCATCTACATGATCGTCTAACGCTTCATCCAATTGTTTACATAATTGAACTATCATTGGTAAACGACAGAAGGATTTTCAAGCCTCAACATACTACCTCATCTGACTCTTGAATTGTTTCTGACTGTTATATTTGAGTGATTTGTGATTGTTAACATGAAGATTTTGTCATTTGGGACAACAAGTGGTATCAGAGCTCAGTGAACAGTTCAAGACAACTCCAAGATTTGAATTCTTGATTCAGAATAATCAATCTTGAAGACTAAGAATGTCAACTACCAGATATGAGATTGAGAAGTTCGATGGTAAGACAGATTTTGAACTATGGAAAGCAAAGATTAAAGTAGTCTTGGGGTAGCAGAAGGCTCTCTTGGCCATTGCGGACCCTACAAAGTACCCTGAAACACTCTCTGAGGTAGACAAAGAGACTATTGAGGTAAATGCATATGGGTGACCATTGTTCTAAATGTCATAGATAGTGTTTTGAGGCAGATTGTAGACCAGCCTACTGCCTATGCCATGTGGAATAAATTGAGTGAGATATATCTCAACAAAGACTTGTCCAATAAAGCTTTCTTGAGGGAAAGATTCTTCACCTACAAGATGGATGCAACAAAGTTCCTCACGGATAATCTTAATGAGTTCAAGAGACCGTCTTCTGAGTTCAGATCAATCGGAGATAATATTGGGGGAAGAGAATGAGGCATTCATACTATTAAATTCTCTACCAGAATCTTTGTTTATTGCTATCGTGATTCGAGCTAGGAGTGTATTGTATAAAATAAATTAGAAGAATAAGTTCTAAGTATGAATGATGCGTTGATGTTTTGATGTGTTTATGTATTTGTAACGCGTTGGTGCGTTAGAAATGTGCAACAGAACACATGACACTCCTTCTATTGACATTCAAGTTTTCCTAAATCAGACCCAAGTATAAATCCAATTTAGGTTTCTGGTAAGTCTAGGGTTGAACTCAGGGATTCAGGTTAAGCTAACGTAGACCTTGCGTTGTAGCTATTGTAGGGATTTCCTAAATGTATGAAGAAATGTGTTTTTTACACTAAGGTGCTGTGCTTGTGCCAGAAGATACAAAAGAGTTGAGTAGTGAGTGATGGATCATGTGAAAATGGATTTTAATATACGTGGTATGCGTCGATCTAAGATGAATGTACACGAACCAGAATGTGATGTGGATGATTTTTTTATCTTTGTTTATGCGTTAGACTTTATTCAACACTTCTCAATGTGAATAACATACAAAACCTATCTCTAGGATGTATGTGTCAAACACAGAATGCAATAAACACCAGTAAGTCTATCTTTAGATGTACTAGGCGTTCTACTTGATGCTGGCTTATTTACTCTTTCGAATAGTCTAACCTAAGGATGCTTTTACCAATTGATCAAGTTGGCTTAGGCGTTTGAAATGAAGTTTTGCATAAAGTATAGATGCATTCAACATAAACAAGAAATAAACAATGGCAAAGTGTGATGAATCAAATATATGAATTTATAAAAAAGCAGATTGTCTTTACAAAAGCAATATTTAATCAGATGAAAGTACTAAAGTGATAAATGAGATGAAAGGAACTGAGTCAAGCCGAAGAGTACAATCTCTTGTATCTCTTTGGCTCAATTCTAGTTGTGTACAATCACTTGTATAAGAATTGGACGAAGTCTCTTTCTTAAGCTCGGCTTCCTCTGCTCCTTGACCGGCGGTGATGGTGGTTCTCTTCCATTCTGCTCTTCTTGGCACCACAGCACAACTTCTAAAGATCTAAACTACGACTACGCTAATACTAAGAGTGAGAACTTGAAAATTTCTGATCTTCGAACTCTGGAGGGATTTCATCTATTTATAGACGTTGGTCATCTCCAGCTTGGTGATGGGCAACATTAAAGTCCATGTCTGGTCAGCCGCTTGACACTCGGAAGCTTTTCAGATGCCGCCTGCTACAGGTGCTCATACTTGCAAGTGGTGATTTAACACAAACAGCCTGAATCAATGAATCTTCTTTGCGTTGAATCCCTCCGACGCATGGCCCATGCGTTAGAACTTTTCTTGCGACACTTCTTAATCATGCGTTAGCTTCTTGTTGAAATCCTGCAATATAACGCATTAGTGCCGCAGTATTTAGTAATAAACATTCTTTTGCATGAGTTTGCTAATGTTTGAGTAATTCCATGCGTTTCTTCTAAAAATGAGGAGATTTTATCATTAAAAACCTTAGTTGTTCCAACTTAAGAGCCAAAATAACTTGTATTTCTACAAGTTATCTCCCTTGTCTTTAGTGTGCAGAATTCGCCTCTCATAATATTCAATTATAAGCTCGAGACAAGAGTTTGGAAAATGTAACGCAGATTGACTCTTTTCTAAAAGGAATAATGTTTAGTTTCAGGTGCATCAAACCTTTTATCAACAACTCGTTTTGTTTCTCAAAACATTCCCGTTTTTTCTAAACCAGCAATGCGTTAGATGCTCTTTTTAAGATAGATGCCGGATAAAAAAAAAAATATGAATTTTCAATTACCCATGCGTTGTTCCAGGTATTCTACTTTCGTTTTAGCTTACCCCCACGGGTGTCATGCGAGCATCCAACTACAGGTGAGAACCCTTCACAACTAAAATCATATCTAATATTTATGCGTTTCAAGACACAACTTCTTTAGACTAGATAGAAGAGTTTTATGGGACGCATTGGTCTAGGAGACTTAACTTTGTTTTGGCTTACCCCCACGGGTGTCATGCAAGCATCCAACTACGGCTAAGTGCCTGTTCCAACTTTTTAACTCATGCTACTTTGAAGTTTTTCTTTTGAAGTAATGACAGAGGAGTTGCGTTTAACATTTTTCTATTTTATTCCCTTTCTTTTTGATGTATTCAGATAATGCGTCTAAACTCGAATTTCCCTCATCCCCAAATTTGGAGATGAGCTAAATACTCATTGCTAAAAGAGAAACAAAATTTCGAAAAGGCTTTGAGAATTCCGAAATGAGTTTTGAATTAAAGCTTGTATGCATTAGAAAAAAAACATGTAGTCTTTTTAGAAAAGTTCAGGCTTTGTTGATTTTCCTAACGCCTACTCTATACTTATAGATTTCATATTGTTGATATCATTGAGGTAAGGTAAAGCACAAGACTAGAAAATAGCTAAAGAACAAAGAAAAGTATGCTAAGGTCAAACACAAGAAAAAAAATGATAGAAATTTTGCATTCATTTTCATAGGATAACATGAAATAAACAAACAAATCAAACAAATACAAAAGATCATCAATTAAATCAAAATACAAAATAACCAACACCCCAAAACTTTATTGTGCTAGTGCGTCATCCCTGCATTCTTCTGTAGGGTCTTCATCCATAAAGTGCAAAGGGTTTCTAAGATGAGCAGGTAGGGGAGGCAGGGCAAACATTCCGACCAAGACCTGATTAATGTACTGCGTTGTATAAACAAATTGGTCTTGCATCCTTCTTGTTTGCTGCCTTAAGTAATCTCTTAGAACCCTGTTTTGTTGTTGAAGACCTTCAATGGATGCAGCCAATGGTCTGAGCTGATTAATGATGAAAGTTT
Source organism: Benincasa hispida (assembly GCF_027475165.1). Classification (NCBI taxonomy): domain Eukaryota; kingdom Viridiplantae; phylum Streptophyta; class Magnoliopsida; order Cucurbitales; family Cucurbitaceae; genus Benincasa; species Benincasa hispida. The sequence goes on from NC_143486.1 coordinate 1,601,835, forward strand.
TCAACTCTTCATTGTTAGTGCTGCGTTGAGGTGGTGCTGGCTCTTCACTTCTTTCAACTGGGTCTTCAAAATTTACTGCGTTACTCGATCCTAACCTCGTTGGTTCAAAAATGGTTGGAGAAGGCACAAAATTGGGAATTGGACTTGGTGAGGGCAAAGGAAGGGGGCAAGGGATGTCTTGATCTATATCAGTAGGTTCTTGGTGCGTTGGATCAAGACTCCCTTCTGGCAAGGCCGCTGGTGAGTTTTGGAGAGTGAGGTTTAGGGTTGGCTGCACTTCTTCATCCATAAGTTCAAGCTCTACTTCGTAATCTTCATGCTCTGAAGCTTCATTACTGTGTTCAATTATCCGGACGCATCTTCTTTTGGGGGCGTGTTTAGATGATCGAGGTCTGGCTGCCACTTCTTTGGGAGGTAAGGCAGGCTGATGCGACGAACTGCAAAGTAAACAGTTGATTAACTTGATGTCCATCAGACCGTCGATCTCTTCATGATCATCCTCAGAGGGATGCCCCCGCATTCACACAGTGCGTAGATCAGCCATGGAAAATAAAGTTGTCCTCTTGGTTTGGTTTTGATGGCTTTGATCTGATCCCTTATTATTCTCCCAACATCTAAAAGGATGCACTGCATGATACAATAGGTAGCCAAGACGCGTTCTTTCGATAATGTTTCATCATGCATTGTAGGCATGATGCTTTTCTTAATCAGATAATACCATAGATTTGTGTCTGGGTTTAGGTTCCTGGAAGCTAGCATCTTTGCTCCATTTCTAGACGTTTGCCATTTGCTTCCAGGCTTGGCTACCACTTTTAACGCATCTTTAAGTTAGCTCGACGTTGGTTGTTCCAAGATGCGGTTACCTTCTGCGTCCAGATTACTCCTGATGTTGAACACTTCATTGATCTTATCGGATGCGAAGCGCACCAATACCCCATCAACAAATGCTGTATTCTTCTCCATGTCGAACTCACTACTGTAGAATTGGCGAACAAGGTTGGGCCAAATTCTTGTGTGCCCAACGCATAGTTGACCCCAACCCATTACGTCTATGGTTTCAGTTATGTGTGCTAGCAATGGGTGGCGTTCGGGAAAGAATCCTTTCTCTACAAGAATATCATTGAACTGGCGCTTCCTTCCCATGGTCTTTTTAGGTAACGCGTCGGTTACCTTGCGCTTGCCCATCGCATGTTCTTTGGCTTCCCACGCAATCTCTTTTAATTCATTTTCCAATTCCCTTTGGAGAGCTGACTTCCTTCGCTTTGCCTTGCGGGCTGATAATCTTCCAATTCCTTCTCTAACGTGTTGTGCCTTGAGCAGCTCCCACGCGTTGCATCCTCAGGACCGGATGCTGATTGCTCATCTTCTTCCTCCAAGATTAATTTTCTCTTTCTTGTTACTCTCTTTGCTTTTGAGGGCCCTTCATTCACGTCAGTTTGACGTGATTGCGATGCGTCTGGGCCAAATCCCATTTCTTCATCTTCTTCTTCTAACTCTGCTTCGAGCATCATTGCGTAGCGCTCCGCTTCTTCCAATTCAAGTGATGCATTAGGTGGATCAGAATGCATCACTTGCTCTTCTTCTTGGCCTTGATTCAGACTTGCCATGATAGCTTCAAACACTTCTTGCTCGTCCCTTCGAGCCAATTCCACTAATTCTTCAAGGTTATGCTCTGACGCAGGATTGTTAGAGCTGGGACTAGGTGGAGTAAGTGGTGGGTGCTTGATGGGGTATGTGACGACCCAAGGGATGAGATGATGATAGATGAATGTGGCGGTTGGCTGGACGCATCTGCTTCAACTGGGTAGATGGTGGCCAAGGGTTGGATTGATAGTAAAGGAGGTGGGCGCACGGTTGGCGATGAGGTCATGTGTCGCACCCACCGGAGTGATGTTTGGAATGAATGGTGGTGGGGCAAACTTGGTACATGGATTCTTGGCAGCCGTGGATGACGAAGGATGCTGCCTTGGTTTTGAAGGGGTTTTAGGTTTTGGTTTAGGGGTGGTTTTGGGTTGTTGGGTGGTCTTAGAAGGAAGGGTTGTAATGGCTTTGGTGGGCTTCGACAGAGACGGTTGCTGGGAAGTGGAGGATGCTCTGCCGTGTAGAGGTTTGGTTAGGACAGAGGTTTTTGAGGTCTGTCGAGGGCTTGGGGGAGGTGATGTTGAAACAGACGAGGAGGAGAAAGAGCTTACCGACGAGATGTCTCCAAAGCTCATTGATTGATTCTGACTATCAGATGCTGACGACATCGTGGTTGAAGAGTGGCCAGCGAAATGCTTGAGCGAACAATGGTGAGGGAAACGAAAGTCGCTAGGGTTTTTCTTTTTTTTTTTCTTTCACAGAGAGCTCGAGGGCAATGAAGAAGAAGAAAATGAAGGGTATCGATTTTTATAAGCCTGGGGAGAGAGAGTGGCCGCCTGACGTCCACATTTAATGCGAGTTGAAAGGACGTGCATTGGGCTTCCAAGCACTCGAGTGTTTTGCATTTTTGAGATTCGTCCTTTCGACTTGGGCCATGCATTAGAATTAAGTCTAACGTGGCCGTTTATTCCCATCCCGATTATACACAACTTAAAACACAGACAAACAAACAAAGTAAACTCAAACGCATTGATAAAATACATAATGCAAAAAGAATAAGGAAAGAGAAAGCGTCCCTGGAATTTGTGTCGGTGCGAACGTAGGGATGCTTCGACGCGAGCCTCAGTTGGCTTCACGTAGTATGAGAGATGAATTTTGACGTTTTATGCCATCTTAAAAGTATGGCTTCACTCTTTGGCCATTTACTTTGAACGCATTGGTGTCATCCTCCTGTGTTAATTCTACTGCTCCGTGGGGAAAGACTATTTTAATGATGAATGGTCTTGACCACCTTGACTTTAACTTTCCTGGGAATAAACACAATCGTGAATTGAACAATAAAACTTTTTGGCCAATAACAAACTCTTTCTTACTAATGCGTTGGTCGTGCCAACGTTTTATCTTCTCCTTGTAGAGCTTGTTGTTCTCGTATGCGTTCAATCGTCACTCCTCAAGCTCATTGAGCTGAAGTTTGCGTTGATCGCCCGCGGCGTCCAAGTTTAAATTTAGCTTCTTTACTGCCCAGAAATCTTTGTGCTCCAACTCTAGGGGTAAGTGACAAGCTTTTCCAAATACTAAAGAGTATGGAGACATACCTATGGGGGTCTTATAGGTAGTCCTGTAGGTCCAGAGTGCTTCATCCAGTCTCTGTGCCCAGTCTTTCCGTGATGCGTTGACAACTTTCTCCAGGATAGATTTTATTTCCCGATTGGATACCTCAGCTTGACCGTTCGTTTATGGGTGGTAGGCGGTAGCGATCTTGTGCCTAACATTATATTTGGCAAGTAATTTAGAAATGATGCGATTAATGAAATGCGTACCTTCGTCACTTATCAGGGCTCTTGGCGTTCCAAAGCGTGTGAAGATGTTCCTGGTAAGAAACTTAGAAACAGTGGACGCATCATTTCTGGCACAAACTATTGCTTCTACCCACTTTGATACATAGTCTACTGCAAGCAGGATATATTGTTGGCCGCAGGATAGGGGAAAAGGTCCCAAAAATCAATGCCCCAAACATCAAATAATTCAACTTCAAGAATATTGTTCAAGGGCATTGCGTCCCTTAATGATACATTCCTGGTGCGTTGGCAGGGGTCACATTTATGAACATACTCCCTTGCGTCTTTAAAGAGGGTGGGCCAGAAGTATCCGGTTTGAAGGATCTTTGCAGTAGTTCTTTGCCCACCAAAATGTCCTCCGTAAGGAGAGTCATGACACTCAGTCAAGATGCGTTGTGTATCTTCCTCCGGAATGCATCGAAGCATTATGAAGTCAGGGCTTTGTTTATAGAGAAACGGTTCATCCCAAAAATAAAATTTGCTGTCATGTACTGATAACGGGAAGAAATGCACGTTATCATAGTGCTAGATCCTTAAACAATGTTGGATTACGTTGCTGAAATATGTTAAATTGTGTCCATTAAGCATAAATTCTATAATATTGCGGTCACATGCGTCCAACGCATTAGAGCAGTTGGTCTTTATATTTTTGTGCAGAATTATACTTTAACGCAATGCAAAGAATGCAATCATAGGGATACATTGGTCGAGTGTAACTTCACCGCAAGACTTTGCGTTGATTGTGCTTGCAAACATTCATCCAAGAAGAATCACCGCAACATGGTGGGCGCATCCGGACAAAAGGACAATTAAGATCGATGGGACAGAAAGCTGACGGCAGTTGGATCTAAATTAAGTTGACAGCCGATAACGGTCACAAAGTACATCCAGCTTTATCGGTGACAATTATCCGGCGCATTAATCAGGAATTAAAGCCGTCTCATCTGTACAACTAGGAGAGAGAAGCCACCTTTCACATTTGATGCCCTATAAATATCAAGTGCATTCTTCAGAGGAGGGGTTAAGCAATAGATTATTTTCATTATTTTATAAGTTCGCGTCTCTGTCCATAGTTTTCTTTCATTTTAAGGTGGACGCGAGGAAGAAGGTGTGCTGGTAGATCGTTCCGGCGAGCTTGAGAAAGCATCGGAAGCTCCAAGACAGAGAGAGGGCCGACTCCTGCGGAAGCAGGAATATCTTTAGTTCAGAATAGATATCCCAGTGTAAAAAGCAGCAAGGAATTGCTACCAGGCTCTCTACCTTAACTTCCATTAGCATTTTGTACTTAACTTATTTATAAGAATGGAATTTCTTTCTCTATATCTGTTCACTCTCTGTGATTCACGCATGAGTAGCTAAATTAGTTGAATGGGGTGATAAGAATTTATCTAGCACAACGAGGGAATCTTCATTCTTTGTGGTTATCTTGTTTATGTATGCTTTATTCGTCTATTAGAGATACTCGGAGGGTAGTCTAAGGACAGGATCTAGACTTGAGAAGATCAGGTTAGAATCTAGGTTTGGAAAAACCAAATTAGAACGCATAAACGGGAGATATGCGCTTAGGGATGAGCATTATTTGTTATCAACGCATCGCATGCATCTTAGCAATAAGATATGATTGTATGCGGTCACCTTTCTTTCATGCATTTTGCATCAATGCATAGGACAAGAGTAGAGACTTAGGAATAAGCTCTATGGACATTTTGCATGCAACACTTGCGTCCTAGATTTAGGAGCATCACATTTACATTGGAAAATGACTTGCTGTGCATGGTAGTAACATGATCGCATAGTCTAACGCATTCCCAAGTAACGCTAGCTAAAGATCTTCTCAACCCGTTCATCGCATACTCATTGCATCTATCAACGCAACTTTCGTTTCTCAAATTTGCCGCTTTTATTTCATTTATTTTCAATCAACGTAACCAAAAAACCAACCACCTTATTTATTTTATCGGTTACCGCAAAGTTTTCATAAGAAAATTATCAACGTAAACTATTTTCACAAGTCCCTGTGATCGACCCTGGACTTACCAGGAAACTCAGAGGAATTTACACTTGAATTCCGCTGGGGAAACTTGAGTGCACAACGTAATTCCATCAACGCATATCATCTATATTCCACACTTAATAAAATAACGCATCATGTACTAACCGTTTCTTTTGCTGAGAGTTGAAGTTCCCAGGGAATTGCTTGGTAGTTAAGTAATTAACTATGTCCGCGTACCAAGGTTCCCTGCTTTCAACTCTGAACAGGCTTTTATCAGGAAATGAATCTTTGATTTCACTTTCTTGATCTTGCATTTCCTGATTTTTTAACCTGAACAGGTGGTCAGCCACCTGATTCTCAGTTCCCTTTCTGTCCTGAATATCAATGTCAAATTCCTGTAATAGCAGCACCCATCTTATTAATCTTGGTTTCGCGTCCTTTTTACTCATCAGGAACTTTATGGCTGAGTGATCTATATAGATGGTGGCTGACGCACCAAGTAAATAAGATCTAAACTTCTCGATGCTAAACACTACAACCAACATTTCTTTTTCCTTGGTTGTGTAGTGTTCCTGAGAGTCATTTAGTGTCTTGGACGCATAAGAGATGGGATGTATCAAATTTCCTTTCTTCTGCCCCAGCATGGTGCCTACTGCAACATCACTCGCGTCGTACATGAGAATAAAACGTTGCGTCCAATTCGGTGCTATTTGTACCGGAGCTGTAGTCAACGCATATTTCAATGTTTCAAACGCGTCACAGCAGTCGTCATTGAAATCATAGGGCCGGTTTGCTTCTAGTAATCCGCTCAAAGGTTGTGCAATTTGAGAAAATCCTCTAACGAACCTTCGATAGAAGCCAACATATCCTAGAAAACTTCGTAGAGCTTTAACATTAGATGGTGGTAGTGGTGGTTTAGCTATGACATCTATCTTGGCTTCATCAACTTGCAACCCAACTTTAGATACTTTGTGGCCTAAGACAATTCCTTTAGTCACCATGAAGTGACATTTTTCCTAATTCAGCACAAGGTTTGTTTCCTCGCATCGAGCGAGGACGACCTCCAAATTATCTAAGCATGATTGGCATGAGTCTCCAAAGACTGAGAAATCGTCCATGAAGACTTCAATGGTCTTCTCCAAGAAGTCAAAGAAAATTGCCATCATACACCTTTGGAATATTCTAGGTGCGTTGCATAGCCCAAAGGGCATGCGTCTAAACGTGAAAGTTTCAAAGGGACAGGTAAATGTTGTCTTTTCCTGATCTTCTGGGTCAATCAAAATCTGGTTATAACCAGAGTATCCATCAAGGAAACAATAAAATTCTTTGCCAGTAAGTCTGTCAAGCATTTGGTCAATGAAAAGAAAGGGGAAGTGGTCTTTCTTAGTTGCCACATTGAGTTTCCTATAGTCCATACAGATGCGCCAGCCTGTGACAGTTCTTGAAGGAATGAGTTCATTATTGCTATTGACTATCACAGTTGTTCCCTCTTTCTTGGGAACACTTTGGATTGGGCTTACCCAGCTGCTATCGGATATAGGATAGATCACTCCTACATCCAACCATTTTAAGATTTCTTTCTTGACCACTTCCTTCATTATGGGTTCAGCCTTCTTTGAGGCTCAATCGATCCGACTTCCCTTCTTCGAGCTTGATTTTATGCATGCAATAAGATGGGCTGATGCCACAGATATCTGCTAGCATCCAACCTATTGCACGCATGTGCTTTTGCAGCATTTGCAAAAGAGAATGTCCGTTAGGCTCAGTAAGATTCACGAAAATAATTACAGGTAAAGTTTTGTTTGTTCCAAGGAAGGCATATTTCAGGTGATTAGGTAACAGTTTCAACTCAAGTTCTGGTGGTTCCTTTAGTGATGGACACGTTGGTTTTGTCCGCCACTCATTCAGACTTGGCGGCTCAGGTTCTTTCATGCTTTTCTCAAACGAGAACCTCGCACACTTGGTCACTTCTTCTTCAGGCAACTCTATATTGTTTAATTGACATTCTTCACTGTCCGGGAACTTTAATGCTTTTAACACATTAAAATTTACCTCTTGATTGTCTACGCGCATAGTCAATTCTCCCTTATGCACGTCTATTAAAACTTTCCCAGTGGCTAGAAAGAGGCGTCCAAGGATAATTGGTACATTCCTATCCGCTTCATAGTCTAAGACGATAAAATCTACTCGAAATATGAAGTTGTCAACTTTTACCAGAACGTCTTCAATCTTTCCTTCAGGGTACTTGATTGTTCTGTCCGCGAGTTGAAGAGTAACAGAAATGGGTTGTGCTTCACCAATTCCCAATTTCTTAAAGATTGAGAGTGGCATGAGATTAATGCTTGCTCCCAAATTGCATAACGCATGTCCCACATCCAACCCTCCTATCGAGCACAGAACTGTAAAGCTCTCAGGGTCCTTATGTTCTTGGGTAGATTGTTGCTTACTAACGCATTGCACTCCTGCGTTAGCACAATTACCTTCGTCTTGTTGACTCTCCTTTTCTTCATCAAAATATCCATAAGAAATTTGACATATTTTGGCATTTGCTTCAAAGCTTCTACAAGTGGAATATTGATATGCAACTACCTCAGGAGTTCAAGAAAATGCTTAAATTGTTGTTCATCATTCCTCTTCATCAAGCGTCTAGGGAATGGTGTGTTCAGCGGCACCGCAGGTTTTCCCACGTTAGACGTGCTTGGCTCTGAATGGCTTGTTGTTTCAGGCATTCTTTCTTCTTGATCTTCTAATGCCATTGAACGTGTGTTGTGTTCTTTTGAAGGATTGTTGTTTCTTGGATTCATTCTTCTTTCTTCAAGAGCTTTGCCATTTTGCAATGTCACTACATAACATTGCTTCTTTCCATTGTTGTTCCCAAGAGTTTCAGTGTTGCTAGGCAAAACTCCAGGCTGCCTATTCTTCAACTTGTTCGCTATCTGCCCTACCTATATCTCCAGGTTTCTGATAGATGACGCCTGGATTTTCAGCAACGCATCATTCTGGGTGATGTTCTCCTTTAATAGGTTCTCCTGAAATTGACACCTAACCTTTTCTATTAAAGGAATGTTGGTGTGGTTGATGCGTTGGTTGGAATGTAGGCGGCGGTTCTTGCCTTTGCTGTTGGTTCGCCTCTGGGTAGTGCTCTTGTTGGTTTCCTCCTACCCAAGAAAAATTTGGATGGTTCCTCCATCCGGGATTATATGTATTGGAAAATGGGCTGTTTTTAATGAAGCATACTGACTGCGGATTTTGTGGGCAATCAGCATAGAAACTATTCATTGGCAAGAGACAAACCTAGAAGAACTATTGTACCACCAGCAAGATATCAAGAGTCTGATTTTGCTAATGTAGCATTGAGTGCTGTCATTTCTTTGAGTAATAATGAATCTACCAGCTTTGAAAAAGCAACAAACAGCCGAATGCTAGGCAATGGATTGAGGCAATGAATGATGAAATGAAGTCCCTCAACCAAAATGACACTTGGAGACTAGTACCTTTGCCAAAAGGGTACAAACCTATCTCATGCAAATGGATTTACAAATTTAAAGTAGAGATTCCAGATGTGGAAAAGTCTAGGTTCAAGGCTAGGCTTGTTGCTAAGGGGTTCACTCAAAAGGAAGGTATTGACTACAATGAGGTATTTTCTCCAGTTGTAAAGCGTACTTCAATCAGGCTACTTCTTTCCTTAGTTGTGCAAAAGGATTTGGAGCTTGACCAATTGGATGTAAAGACAACCTTCTACATGGGTTGTTGAATGAGACAATTTACATGAGGTAACCTCAAGGCTATGTTAAAAAGGGAGAAGAAGACCTAGTGTGCTTGCTGAATAAATATATATATGGCCTCAAACAGTCACCGAGATGTTGGTATGAGAGGTTTGATGAAGTGATCTTCAAGATGGGGTTCAAGAGGAGCTCATATGATTGGTGTGTCTACACAAACTCTAGTAGCTTCAAGGAACCGGTCTATCTACTTCTCTACGTAAATGACATGCTGCTGGCCAGGAGATCCAAAGAAGAATTGAGGCAAGTGAAAACGCTTCTTAAAAGAGAGTTTGATATGAAAGACCTAGGGGAGTCAAGAAGGATCCTAGGCATTGAGATTGATAGAGACAGAAAATAGGGTAGTTTGCTTGTTAGTCAGTCTGAATATTGTTCAAAGATACTGTAGAGGTTCAAAATGAAAAGTGCTAAGCTAGTTGGCACTCCTCTTACACCTCACTTCAAATAGTCCAAAGAGCAAAGTTGAAGAACATTTGAATCATATGAAGGTTGTCCCCTATTCCAAAGTAGTGGGTCACTAATGTACCTTATGACTTCTACAAGACCAGACATGTCCTATGCAACAAGTATGGTCAGTAGGTACATGGAAAATCTTGGTAGAAGACATTGGGAGACAGTCAAGTGGAAACTAAGGTATCTATGTTCATCCAAGGAGGCAAGAGTCTTATATAGATAGAATGAGCCATCCAATGATGAAGTTTATGGTTATGTAGATGCATATTATGCAGGAGATTTGGATAGAAGACGTTCCCTATTAGGCTATGTTTTCCTATGGGGGAACAATTTGATCAGTTGGAAAGCTACTTTGCAGCCTATTGTGGCTCTTTCCATAACAGAGGCTGAGTTCATCGCATTGTCTGAAGTTGTGAAGGAAGGTTTGTGGCTGAAAGGTTTATTAAACGATTTCGGCATAACAAAAACAAAAGTCAGAATCTATTATGATAATTAGAGCACAATATACCTATTTAAGAACCAACACGTTCATAGCAGAACAAAGCATATTGATATTAAATATCATTTCATCAGACTAGAGATTGAGAAAGAGGAAGTCGAGGTAGTGAAGTTTCATACCTCTGATAATGCAGCTGATATGCTAACCAAAACTGTTCCATTAAACAAGCTTGGTAGATGCTTGGACCTTCTCGAGTTCGAATTACCTAAAAAAGGTTAGCTCAAGTCAGCTCAATGAAGCAAAGAGGGAAGGTACTTTGGATGCTTACAAAGGTGGAGATTGTTATAGAAAGACTCGAAATCAAGAAGGACATCACAACTGGTAGTTGAACCGTTGTCGACATATTTTTATTATGTGTTGTAACCACCAGAGCTTCATCGTTAACTATATCGCATGCATATATAAAGGAAAATGAATGTGAGATTAGTGTAAGAGTGAATAAGAAAACAAGAGAGCAAGGTATTGGTTCGTTCTGTAATACTTTGAAGAGTAATAAAAGAGAACCTTCCAATTTCCACAGTGGACGTAAGCCTTTGGCCGAACCATTTAAACTCCTGTGTCTTTTCTTCTTATTTTTACGATTGTTTAGAATTTTCTAAAGTATCGTTTACACGATCGTGTAGTTCCTACCGCATCGTGTACTTGATTGTTTAGCTCAGCGTCCAATCTTCTATACAATTGTTTAGCCCCTCAGCTATCGTCTACACAATTGTCTAGCTCCAGTCAACTATCGTCTACACAATCGTCTAGCGCTTCATCTAATCGTTTACATAATTGAACTATCATTTAGTTCTTGGCACTTCGTCTACACGATCGAGCTACCATTTGGTAAACGACAGAAGGATTTTCAAGCCTCAGCATACTACCTCCCCTAACTCTTGAATTGTTTTTAACCGTTATATCCGAGTGATTTGTGATTGTTAACGTGAAGATCTTGTCATCTGGGACAACAACTAGGAATGGGCTTCTACCCATTAAATCTATACTCAATTACGAATCTAGGATCTTAATTAATTAAACGATATAATATGACCCAAACTAATAAAATAACACAATGTGATAAATTATTAATCCACATATATAGCCATACTTAAATTAAACGTATTATTATTTAAATATGTCTAACATATGGTTCTCTATTTCCTCTTCTAGATCAAATAGAGCTTCCAAGCTTTTCTTTATGATAGTTACTGGTGATATCACTATGGAGTTTTTACCAGTTTTAGTAATCTCTCGATCTTATATACTTGAAGTAATTTTTGGACTTGAGATTCTGCCCTCTTCTAAAGGAGATATTTCACCCAAATCAATATAAAAATTTGGTTCCTCGGTACTTAGAGATTTTGAGCTTTTTCTTATAGATTCGGTTATTTGGATTGTACCTTTTTTAAAGTAGGTTTTCACATTCTCCTCATTGTGTTGAAATCTACCTTGTCTTTGGGATTTTTTTTCCTTTCTTTTTTTTTTGTTCTCATAAGGCTTTAACTTAGGCTATTTTATACTTCTTTACGGCAAGCTCAGTGGTCGGTTTGGACACTTTAACTAGGGCTGAATCAGCGTTGAAAAGTCTAATACTTTTCTTCGAAGAGGGAAATGTAACCCTACTTTCCTTCTTCCTCTGTTTTCCTTCTTCTTTAGTAGCACTGTCTTCTAATTTACTTTTGCCTTTATCTTTCCTTTCTATCTCTTATTTCATTGTAAGGGTTAATTTTCATAATTCAAGAAATTGATAGTATTAGCTTCCTTCCTGTTTTTTGTGGCATCTAGCATATGACAGTCTGTAGAGCTTCTAAAGTAGTTATTAGTTCCGGATAAGCTAGGGTATGTGATATGAAAACCTTAACAATTGAAATTAGAAATCCTTTGCAATGAGAACCCCTAATTCTCAAGCATTAAAACTCTCAAACAAATATGATTTCAACTCTAAGGATTGAGTTAGACACAAATTGTTTTAAGATCAATATCTTGAAACAAAGAACAAATTCTTTATCCCAAGATTTGAACACTCCACAAGAAGGATGATCAATCTCATTTGAATGTTCTTGGCATGTAACTGAAATGAATTGCAAATTCAAGATGCTCTCTGGCTAATTATGAAAGCAAACACAAAGGCTAAAACTCAATTCATCGTAAAACTCATTAAACAACCTAATAGCAAGGCTTAAATAGCCTCCCAATAAAAACCCTAATGCATCATAAAAAGACAAAAATTTCCCAACTTAAATGTCAATGACACTAAAATTACATCAAAATTACTAAATAAAATTTAATTAATAATTTTGATGTCTTGGCAGTTCACATCATCCTCTCTTCTTTTGAAGGTTTGTCCTCGAATCCAATCAAGACCTTGTAAAGCAGTTTTGAAGTTGTAAGAAGAAAATGATGTGAATTTCCTAACACTTCTCCTAGATGATCTTCCTTGTAAAGCAACCTTGTAGTCATGAGATGTCAAAGGTTGACAATGTCTTGGATTTCATTTATTTTGGAAAGAATATTCATCCTTTGAGTTTTGCTTTGGAATCATTTTAACATCCTGGAAAAACTCAAAAGAAAAGCTATGCAAACTTGGTTGAAGTTCACCTATTAGAAAACAAAATCTTTTGTTAACCTCACAAATTTTCAAGCTTACATTTTTTGCTTTTCTCTCATTTTTATCTATAGTCCGAGTATTATTCACATGCTTTTCTCATTCATATATTTCTATAGCTTTTTCCTTGGTCTTGTGCCTTTAGTTTTCCAACTCACGTACATCAAGTTTTACTTCTCTTTGAAGCAATGATAAAACCATAGAATCAAAAGTTACTTTGGGCTTTAATGGACTAGCAATGTTAGCACAAAGTATGCTAGCTTCAAGTTCATTACCATCTACTTTCTCTACTCCATTACTACTGTCACATGCTTCTCTAGAAATAAAGGTTCAACAGTAGTACTAAGATTACAATCATGTGAGTTCTTGCTACTTAATGTCCTACTAGGCAAAATGCCTTCATCATGCATAAGTACAACATCAACCAGTTTTTCTTTACTACTATTTACCTTGTCAAAATGCTCATGCAGGATAGGTAAATTAACCTTTTCCACTAATGTATTGACATTGGAATTGGGCTTGAATTTAGTATACCTTGAAGATCTTCTTTGGAGTTGCTTTTCTATCTTGATGGCAACGTGCACCATCTCTTCCAAATCCTCACAAGGTCGAATTTCTTCTCAATCCACAAGCATATAAAAAATCTCCTCATTAAGTCCGTTGTAGAATCGGTCCATGGTAGCTTCCTCATCCTCAAATATGTTAGCCTCATCAAGTAATAACAACATCTCCTCATAGTAATTGTTCCCACTTTTGCTCGCTTGCTTCAAAGCTTGCAATTTGTTGAAAGTCTTATGAACAAAATGCTTCTACTCCTTTCCATGATTTCTTTCCATGATGGTATTGCATGGTTTTCGCTTCTACTCCTTTTTCGAAAATACATGATTCCACCATGTTAGAGCATAATCTTCAAACGTAGAAACAATAAGTTTTACCTATCTCTTTTCACTATAGTGGTGGTGATGAAATATGACCTCAGTTTTCTCCTCCCAAAGATGATACTCATCTGACAACTACTCCTTGAAACTCTTGCTTGTGGAAACATAACTTACAACAATTCAGTAGCTTAAAACTCATGAAAATTCAATTGTTTGCTTGACGTGCCTGTTTGAGGTGCTTGCTTGACGTGTTTAGTTTACATGCTTGTTTGAGATGTTGCCTGACGTACCTGCTATTTTTTTTTCTCACCTTCGTTCTAATGTCCGTCAGCCAGCACCCTCCATTTTTTCTCCATTTCCCTTTTTTTTCAATTATCTCTTTTTTTTCCTTCAATCCACCGCCTTTTGATTTTTTTTTTTTTTTTTAAATTTTTTTTCTTTCTGAATTCTTTCACGTCTTCAGTGGCAACAATCAAACTTTTTTTTTTTTCCTTTTTCAATTCCCAAATCTACAGTCGAGCTGATTTTTTTTTTGTTCTACTCAGTTGAATCTTATGAATATTTTTCATCCCATTGTTTTTACTTCTTTTTCCATTCAATCAAGCAATTTCTAGAATCAATTTTTTTCCTCAAATGAATTTCAAACTCAACGTAACTTTAAAAAGAAAAGAAAAACCCTAACAATTCAAAGCAATTTTTTTCCTTCAGATCAACGACATAAACACACGATAAAATCTCAAGATGTAACTTTTTTAACTAAATCAAATAAAAATAATATTCACACGATATATCCGATCTAGAGCATCTAGGCTCTGATACTAAATGATATGGAAACTCTAATAATTGAAATTAGAAACCCTTTGGAATGGGAACCCCCAACTCCCAATCACTAAAACTCTCAAATCAATATGATATCAACCCTAAGATTGAGTTAGACACGGATTGCCTTAAGATCAAAATATCTTGTAATAAAGAACAAGTTCCCTATCCCAAGATTTGAAAACTCCACAGGAAGGATAATCAATATCACTTGAATGTTGTTGGCATGCAACTCAAATGAATTGTAAATTCAAGAAGCTCTCTGACTAATCTTGAAAACAAACACAAAGGCTAATACTTAATTCATCGTAGAATTCATTAAATAACCTAATAGCAAGACTTAAACAGTCTTCCAATAAAAACTCTAATGCAACATAAAAAGACAAAATTACCCCAACTTAAATGTCAATAAAAAGAATAAAATTAAAAAATACTAAAATTACGTCAAAATTACTAAATAAAATTTAATTAATAATTTGGATGCCTGACGATTCAAATCAGTATGCAATACAACCTTGAAAGTGAAACTCTTTTGATGAGACATCATACACATTAAAATTCTCAACCGCCTCTCTTGTAAAGGTTCCATAAATTCGCTGGAGAAACGGTAACTGTGTACCTCCGACCTTCTTCATCGGTGATGCACACACTTGCTGGAATAAACCCTCTGTAGTTTTTTTTTTTTTTTTTTTATCTTAATATGTGCTTATGGTAACTGTAGTTTTTTTTATCAGTTTCTTTAAAGTGTAAGTCCAGTTTTTACCTTAATATCTGTTTTGAATCATCTTCCTTCTCTAGCTTTAAAGTCAGAAGTATAAATTTTATGTCCGCTAGTTATTTAATGTTGGTAAATAATTGAGATAATTAAGAATGACTTTTTTTCATTTCATTTTTTAAGAAATCATTGAAAACTACTTATATATATTTCTTTTTTTTTTTTTTATCTTTGACACTTTCTTCTTTGATTGTAATGTGAGGGTGATACGCACATGGTTTGATACTTTCTACTTTCATTTATTATTAAACCAATTTATGGATTCATCTAGAATTGTATTTATCTTTGTGTAATTTTTTTTAATCACACAAGAAATAAAAAATATTAAAAAAATATGATTAGACAACTGAATGAGTTATTGAACCGAGATGAATATAGACTCGATGCATTTAGGTACTTTCTTATCATTAATTTTTCGATCATATACTTTTTTTAATTTTATGAAGGAGGTTTTTTCAATACTTATAAATTTAAAATGGTTACCTACAATACTAGTCAAAATTTTGGAATTCTAAAGTATTGCTAGCAATGTTGGGAATGATTTTAGACATTTGGTCCATGACAAAAGGAAAACGAAAAGAATTAATTGTTTGTGATTAATTTCTAGAATTAGTCTCAATTAATTCAAAAACGGTTTTTAAAACTAATTTCACAATGGTTTTTTTTTATTTTAAAATGGTTTTTAAAACTAATTCCACAATGGTTTTTTCCTTTAAAATGGATCCTTTTTTTTTTTCTTTAAAAAAGTAGAATGGAAATCGATCGTTTTTCTCTTCTGTGGTCTAAGAAAAATTTTAGACGATTTCAATCCTTTCTCTAGCAAGTGTACGTTTGAGTTGGGACGTTGTGTTAATCTTGGGGAGCAACCAACATATGAAATTTAGCATTGAAGTCACGCCGATTTTGTTTTCAAGACAGTAAATCTTCCACGGTACAATAATAATTGAGATTCGAAATTGATGACGAAACAACATTATATTTGTTATATTTTAAATCTAGTTGATATTTTAAAATCAGTCATTCACCTCTATAGAGAATTGAAATGAATTAAATAAACATCAAAGTTTTATATTTGTGATTCTGATTAATTAACTAATTATTGGTAGTCGTATGGATGAGAGAACGCAACTTCTTTAAAATAAAAATTAGTAAAAAATATTGAGCCTTATTTTCTATGCACAACAGACAAATGTATACAAAAATTTGGAAAATTTTTACTTTTATCATCTGATGAAAATTTTGTTATTTTGTATAAATAGTTTTTTTTTATTTTTTATTTTTAAAAATCTCGCTAAAAACACTAAGTGTAATAGTGTTTTTTTCCTACTATTCTAACAATTTTGTTATTTTATATAAATAGTTATTTTTTATTTTTTATTTTTAAAAATCTCGCTAAAGACAATACTGCAATAGTTTTTTTTTCCTGCTATACTGACAAATCATATTAATCTTAAGACAATCGGAAAATTTGTCCATCCTTTTTCTTAATTTCATGACAGTTAAATTTTTAGTCAAATTTTAAAAAGAAAATTTTAAAAACAAAAAGCCACTACTTTTGAGTGCTTTTTTCCTTTTTTTTTCTTTTCCATTTGAGCATTAAATTTTGTTTTTTTTTTTTTATAATTTAGATCTCGTTTGATAATTATTTTGTTTATTGTTTTTGTTTTTTAAAATTAAGCATATGGACACTACTTTCATCTTCAAATTTCTTCATTTTTTATCTACTTTTCACCCATGGTTTAAAAAATCAAGTTAAATTTTGAGAACTAAAAAAAGTAGCTTTCAAAAAATTACTTTTGTTTTTAAAATTGACTAAGAATTCAACCATTGATGCAAATCATTATAAAAAATATAAATAAAATATGCTTAATTTTTTAAAACAAAAATAAAAAAATCAAATGATTACCAAATGGGCTCAAATTTTAGTTTTCTAGTTTTGTAAATCATATTCATTTTATCACTTTTTTTTTTTTTTTACTTTTCACTCCATCCGTTTATGAATTTTGAATTCGATTAGTTATAATTCTTTTTCGTCAATTTTTTTTAAGAAAAGCCCCCAAATAAAATTTTGAATTCGCTGCTGACCATTTATATTATTACATGTTATTACCCCTCAAAATTCTTTAAATGAGAATTTCCCAAACCAATTTTTTTTTTCTTTTTTTGGGGTCAAATCTCATACAAAAAGGATAATTAACATCACCAAAACTCTTGAATCACTAACATAGTAGAGACAGATCCAATGTTCAAATTACCATTACAGTGCAACAATAATCAAGTACAATGCATACTTACAAGAAGGAAGGGCAGGTCAAGTACCTAGCTAGCTTTGTGTTCAATAATATGGAGATTAGAAAATTCAAACGACCTTCTAACTTTTTAATTGAGAGTACATGATTTATGCTTGTTGAGCGTTATATGCTCAATATTAGCTTTATTTCAGGATTATGTTTGATTGAAAAAGATTCATCTTGAGTAGGATTTGATGAAGTAATAGTGGCAATGAAATTCATGGAGGCAACTGAGAATTAGAGCAACAATCGCAGCACATGCAACACAAAAGTTTCTGATCTGCCCAATATATAGCTTAGTAAATAAGATATCTATACTTTTCCAAATGATTGATTGATTGATTGATCCCCACCTTAAATTTTATATATCAAACTAAAAATAGAGTTAGAAATAAACTAAATATCAACCTTACTACTGCTTCCTTTTCTTTTCAATCCATTTTTAATGTGTTATTGCTAATAGGATAAAGTTCTCAAGTTAATCCAATTTGTTCAACTTAAATTTCAACCTAACTAAGTACCTAATCCAATGATTGAATGATCTCCCGTTATCGTTTAAAACTTAAATTACACATCTACAATATACAACTTGTTTCGCTAGCTAGACAAACATTGTGAAATTACACTTAAAAATAAGATTGACACAAAACTTTTAACTTATCCGAGCCATTATTAACCTAAAAACAATGTTCAAAACAACTCCAAAACATTTTGATAATAGTATTAATGAGATACTAATTTGCTCACCTGCTTTGGGCAATAAACGAGCAGCATGGGAGGTTGTTATCATGAGAGGAGAAGAAACCATCATGAAAACTATGAAAAGAGCAACAAAAAGAAGAGTATAACCAGACCTTAGAAGAGCCACCATTATGATTTTAACTCTCATATCTTCCCTTATAATATATAGCTAGCTCTCTATTGTTATTATTTTTGTATGAATCAAGGTACAGCCCTCTCTTTGACTTTCAAAGTTTTTTATCTCAACTTTTATAATCCCTTTTTCTAATCATAAACTTATCGTCACTATATATTTTATACAATCTTGCACATGATTTGGCTTCATGTACAAATATTTTAAATTGAATGTCAAAAGACTGAGAGTTTGAATTCACACTAGGATTCGGGTATATTCAATTTAATTACATTGTCATGTCAACGTGTGTTTCTTTCAATATTGTTATTATGTCATAGAAAATTCAATAAAAATGCAATATCTTATGCCAATTGGTTTTGATTATTATTGGTTCTCGGTGACAATTTGAGTTTTAAAAGGAAAAAAATGCTTTTGAGAATCCCACATTGCTTAGGTTGGGAAGTGAAATTGATTGTTCAATCGAGCATGGCATGGGATTATTTTTTTATTAAATATTTTTCTTATTTTCTTATAATTTTATTCTAGTTTTTCTTTTATTTAATTCCTCATTCAATGCTCCATGTGTTGCGAGCAACATGGTATTAATGAGATGTCTAGTCTTTGTAACGATTTCTGACCCTAAAAGAAGAAAACTAGCTAGTAGAGCATATGAGTGTGTCTTTATAGGTTATGTCATAAGTAGTAAAGGCTATAGGTTCTATGACCTAGTAAACTAAGTGATACTACTATAAAATCTATATTACTTGACACTTGCAGTTTTTAATTACTTGACGTTTATTTGAAAAAAAAAAAAAAGAGTCAAGTAATAACCTTTTAGAAAAGAAAATGTCAAGTAAAATTGTTAAAAGAGCGGAGATTAACAGAATGTTTCAGATATTTTCATGCGATCCATTACTTGTCACGTTTTTCGTATCAAGTAATATAAAGTCTTACTTGACACGTTTTTTGTGTCAAGTATAAGAAGCTTTTACTTGACATATTTTTCGTGTCAAGTAAAATATAAAAATAATGTTTTTTTAATCTTTATTTTTTTTCCCCTCCTTCCCATTTTCATTTCCCTCTCAAATTTGGTTTCCCTCCTACCAAAATTTTAAATTAATTGTATTAAATTATTTTAGTTTTTATTTGCTTGGAGCTGAAGTTTGAGATAATTCGATATGGTAAATGGTTCAAATATATTTGTTAAAATATTTGGAATTTTGGATTTGATTTAGTTTAAATTTAAAAAAGACCTCGCTATAGTTTGTTGTCTATTTGAAAGATTTTAGTTAAAAGAGCTCTTTGTTGCTAGTAGCTAACATGAATACTCTAATTGTAACACCCCAAATTTTTATTATTTATGTAATCTTTATTATTTGAGGGTATTTTTGGAATTTTTGGACTTTAAGTTTAATTACGGAAATTTAATTACTGAATAAGGGGTGTTTCAATTTAATGGTTTTGGGAAATTGGACTTTTCATAGCTCATAATTTAATTTGAGATTAATGTCAGGAATTAATTTCAAATTGGAAGGGGAAGGGTTGCTTTTGGAGATTTGGGGAAGGAATTTAATAGAATGAAATGAAAAAGAAAAAAAATAATAACAAAATAAAGTATATATATTTTCCTTTTCTTTTATTTCGTTTTTTTCTTCTTTCTTCTTTTTATTTCCCTCTCCCTCTCTCGGTTCACCCTCATGCCGTCGAGACCTCCCCTTAAAATCTTCATCTTCTTCGTCCGCTGCCCAGCCCCTTCACGCCGCTCGTTGCCCTTTGCTGATGCCACCGATTGTCATACCCGCACCATCAGTTTCGTCGACGGTAGCTTCCATCACGCAAAGGGACGACCCTAGTTCCGTCACCAATTGTTTCTTCGTCGCATCCCTCTAGTGCTCGCACCCGACGGTTGTCAGACGCCTTCTTCACCGGTCAAATCAGCGCCGCAGGTAAGTCCGTCGAGCTGCCTTCAGTCAGTTCCACCACCAAATCCGTTCACGTCAGTCGTCATTATTCGTCTCAGGCTCGCCAGATTCGACATCCAGCCATCGTTCTACTTGGTTTCGCCAGTCGCCGCCGTCGAGAACTCCATGACCGGTGGGGGATCTAGTGAGTAAAGAGATTCATGATTTTTTTTTTTGTTTTCTTTGGTTAATGATAATGGGCAGAAATGTACGTTATTACAGCGTGAAGATATAAAACAATGTAGGATTGCGACGGTAAAAATATATAATATTGCGTCCAAAAGCATTAAGTTTACAATATTGCGATCGTATTTTTCCATCGCATTAAAACAGTTAACTTATGTATTTTATGTAGAAAAATGCGATGACGCAAGGCAAAATTGCGATCCAAGGAAATTAACATCCGAGAGCATAAGAGATTGCGACCGCAAGGATATACGATCGTTTGTGTTCGTGAAAATCTACTCAAGAAGGTGGCCGCATAGAGCCGACGCATCAAGGTGGGCGCATCTGGGTGAAAGCTTAATAAATCATGATGGGATAGAAAGCTGATGACGGTTGATTCTGAATTAAGTTGACAAGCCGTTAACGACATACTGTAGCAAGTACACTTAACTTTTCGGTGACAAATCTTCGGCGCATCAGACAGAGAATTAATGACATCCCATCAGTGAAATCATTCGAGAGAAAAAGTTCTTCACCCTGAAGCTCTATAAATACCAAACGTCACCTTCGTTGAAGGAGTTCGCTCAGTCCAGAGAGCTTAGCATATAGATAGAAGTTAGCCTTGTTCATAGTTTTTTTTTACTTAGAAGGCAGAAGCGAATGAAGGGAGATTACACTGAAAGATCGTTTCGGTGAACTTGGAAGCGTGCCGAGAAGCATCGAAATTGCATCTTTATATCTGTCCACTCTCTTTACATTACGTATGAGTAGCTAAATCTATCGAATAGGTTGAGAAGCACTTAGCTAGCATAACTTGAGATCTTCATTCTATACGATCATCTTGTATTATATATGCGTCATTCGTCCATTAGAGATACTCGGAAGGGTAGTCTAAGGATAGAATCTAGGCTTGGAAAAGTCAGATTAGAATCTAGGTTTGGATGAGTCAGATTAGAACCGCATAATCAAAAGATAAAAGCTTAGGAATAAGTTTTGTTTGCTATTAACACATCGCATGCACCCTAGAGATAGGATATGATTGTATGCGGTCATCTTGTACTTGTGTGCATCTTTCTCATCGCATAGGCAAGAAGTAGAGACTTAGGAATAAGCTCTATAGATATCATCACATACATCTCATGCGTCCTAAAAGTAGGAGCTATCACATTTGCATTGGAAAATGAATTACTGTCGCATGAGTGTAGCATGATCGCATAGCTTGAACGCATTCTTAGGAAACACTAGCTAAAGACCTTCTCAACCCGTTCCTCCGCATACTCATTGTATCTTTCGCATAATTAACTCTTTTCTCAAATCCGCCGCATACACTTTATACCTTAAACAACAAACCAACCAACACTTTGATTTATTTGTTACCGCAAAGTAATCAAAATTTACCATCGCATACTGTTTTCCTTAGTCCCTATGTTCGACCCTGGGCATACCAGGCAACTCAGTAGGATTTATACTTGGATCTTGCTGAGAAAACTTGCATGCACGAAGTATTTTCCCACCATTGCACTTTACACCATTATTTCATCGCATAACAACATGCATCAAGTTTTTGGCGCCGTTGCCGGGGACCACGGCAATACATTGTGCTAACGGTAATTTTTTTTTTATTTTCTTTGCAGCTTTCAATCTCTGGTGAATTACGACCCAGAGATTGAAAGAACGTTCTGACGAAGATTAAGAGATGGCCGCCGCCAACAACAACAACAAGAGAAAGAACCAAACATAGCAGAACAACCAGGAAATGGAGCGCCAAATGAAAATAATATCATGGTGAATCCCATCCTATTGGCGAACGACCACAATAGGCCCATTCGAGACTATGCATCGCCCAACCTTTATAATTTCTCCCCAAGAATCATGAGGCCTGCTCTTGACGGATCGAGATTCGAAATGAAATCGGTGATGTTGCAGATGATCCAAACTGCCGGATAGTTTGATGGTAGGCGTGGCGAGGATCCGCACGTCCACTGATAACGGGCAGAAATGCATGTTATCATAGTGCTAAGTTCTTAAACAATGTTGGATTGCGTTGATGAAATATGTTACTTTGCGTCTATTAAGCATCAGTTTTGTAATATTGCGGTCACATGTGTTCAGCGCATTAGAACAGTTGATTTTTGTATTTTTGTACAGAATATGCGTTAACGCAATGCAAAGATTGTGATCATAGGAATTCATTGGTCGAACGCAACTTCACCACAAGGCTTTGCGTTGATTGTGCTCGCAAACATTCGCCCAAGAAGGATCGCCGCAACTTGGTCAGTGCAACATGGTGAGCGTATCTGGGTGAAAGGCTAATTAAGAGCGATGGGACAGAAAGTTGATGACAGTCGAATCCAAATTAAGTTGACAGCCGATAATGGTCACAAAGTACATTCAGCTTTTCGGTGATAATTACTCGATGCATCAGTAAGGAATTAAAGCTGTACCATATGTATAACCAGAAGAGAAGCCACCTTTCACCATGGATGCTCTATAAATACCAAGGGCATTCTTCAGAGAAACGGTTAACCAGTTGATCAGTTCACACGTCTTTGTTCTTAGTTTTCTTTCATTTTAAGGCGGACGCGAGGGAGAATGTTGTGCCGGTAGATCATTTCGATAAGCTTGGGAGAGCGCTGGAAGCTTCAAGGACAGAGAGAGGGCCGACGACTACGAAGAAGGAACATCTTTAGATCAGAATAGAGATTTCAGTGTAGAAAGCCTTGGTCAGCAAGGAATTGCACCAGGCTCTCTACCTTTACTTTCCATTGTCATTTTGTACTCAACTCATTTATGAAAATGGAATTTCCTTCTCTATATTTGTTCACTCTCAGTTATTTACACATGAGTAGCTAAATCAGTTGAATGAGTCAAGAAGCATTTAGCTAGCACAACTAGGGAATCTTCATTCTTTGTGATTATCTTGTTTATGTATGCTTCATTCGTCCATTAAAGATACCCGGGAGGGTAGTCTAAGGACAAGATCTAGACTTGGGAATGTCAGTTTAGAATCTAGACTCGGAAGAGCCAGATTAGAACGCATAAATAAGAGATAGGCACTTAGGAATCAACACTATTTGTTATCAATGCATTGCATGCATCCTAGAGATAGGATATGATTGTATGCGGTCACCTTGCTTTCATGCATTTTACATCATTTCATAGGACAAGAGTAGAGACCTAGAGATGAGCTCTATGGACATTTTGCATTCAACATATGCGTCCTAGATTTAGAAGCGTCGCATTTACATTGGAAAATGACTTGTTGTGCATGGTTGTAACATGATCGCATAGTCTGACGCATTCCCAAGTAACGCTAGCTAAAGATCTTCTCAACCCATTCATCGCATACTCATTGCATCTATCAACGCAACTGTCTTTTCTCAACTCCGCTGCATTTGTTTATTTCTTTTTTTTTCATCAACGTAAACAACAAACCCAACACTTTATTTATTTATCCGATTACCGCAAACTTCTCCATAAAAATTACCAACGTAAACTATTTTCACAAGTCCCTGTGTTCGACCTTGGACTTACCAGGAAACTCAGAGGAATTTACACTTGGATTCCACTGGAGAAACTTGAGTGCACAACGTAATTCCATCAACGTATAGCATCCACATTTCCATTTCATAAATACAATCATCACCCACCTCCGGAGTTTCATTGAGATCTGCAACACTTTTATGTTCCCAAACATCTCTGTTGAGGAGGTTCGATTAATATTGTTTCCATTTCTGTTGTGTGACCAGGCACGAAAATGGGCTTACGCTCTCGAAGCAGAAGAGATTACATCATGGGAGCAGGTAGTTGAGAAGTTTATGAAGAAGTACTTCCCTCCGACGGAGAACGCCAGAAGGAGGAAGTTGATCACCAATTTTGAACAGGATATCGACGAATCGCTCAGCGATGCCTGGGTGAGGTTTAAGAGGCTGGTAAGAGATTGCCCACATAATGGCTTACTAGACTACTTACAGATGGAAATTTTCTACCACGGACTAAATCTTGCATCGTAGATGGCTTCCAATGCGGCAGCAGCTGAAGGTCTACTGGATAAGACTTATGATGAGGCCAAGAATATCCTTGATCACATTTCTAAAAATCATGAAGACTGGAGAGCAAGCGATCAAAGATTGAGAATCAAGGACAGTGACGCGAATAACGGGGCCATCACATCCCTTCAGAACCAAATGACTGTGATGATGAACTTGATACAGGAAATCACAATCAGTAGCCCAGCAATGCATAGTGGGCAAGTCAACACAATTAACCAGATGACCGCAAGTTGTGCTACTTACTGTGAAGGAAATCCAATGGAGGAATGCCCAAGAAACCCACGGTCAGTCTATTTTGTGAAGAATAATCCGTTTTCTAACACGTACAACCTTGGGTGGAGAAACCATCTTAACTTCACGTGGAAAAATCAACAACGAATTTTTCAATCAGTGGCGCAAAGAGAAGGGCCACCAGAATTTCTCCTGCGAACAGCCGATCAAACGCAAAACCAAGCCAGTAGTTCGCAGGCGACGCAATCTTCATCTTTGGAGAGTTTGTCGAAGCAATATGTTGAAAAGAATGAAATAGTGCTTCAAAATCAAGCGACGTCTATCCGCAATCTAAAAATTTAGATGGGACAGATTGCAGGGGAACTCAAGAATAGACCGCAAGGGGCTCTGCCGAGTTCAACGGAACCCCCGCACAACCCAGGGGGTACGAGAAAAGAGCAATGTCAAGTTGTGATGTTGCGGAGTGGAAATACTGTGGCAGGAGAGAAGAAGAAGCCCAATCGGACTGCTCTAATTGCGCTAGAACCGGAGATTGCGTTGATTCGAGGAGAAACAGAAGAAAATGAGGCGATGGAACCAGAGATTGCGTCCACCTCGGAGCCGAAAGAACAGGGGACCGTAAGAATACAACTGCCACCATTCCCTTAGAGACTCAAAAAGAAGAAAAATGATGAGGTACAGTACCAAGGCTTCATGGATATGCTAAAATAGTTGCATATTAACATTCCTGAAGCGATTAAACAGATGCCCACATATGCGAAGTTTCTAAAGGACATGGTGACAAAGAAGAGAAGCACTGGTAAGTTCGCAACGGTGGCATTGACGCAAAGTTCAAAATCCATAATTCCACCAAAAATGCGCGACCCTAGAAGTTTCACTATACCCTGCTTTATTGGAGGGTTATACATTGGTCAAGCACTTTGCGATCTCGGGGCAAGCATCAACTTGATGCCTTTGTCAATTTTCAAGTAGCTGAATGTGGGGCAACTGGTGCCCATGATGATGACTCTCTAATTAGCTGATAGATCTTTTATGCATCCAGAGGGGAAGGTGAAAGATGTCCTAGTTACAATCGACAAATTTATATTACCGGTAGACTTCATCATCCTGGACTACAAAATAGACAAGGATCTACCCATCATCCTGAGGCGACCATTTTTATCCACCGATCGCGCTCAGATTGATGTGTACAAAGGAAAGATCACACTGAGCGTGAATGGACAGAAGCTCAAGTTTGACATTATTTGAGCCATGAAATATCCTGATGAAGAAGACCTTAATGAATCTGAAGATGAACCAAGTTTGATTGAAGAAGAAAAGTCCGAAGATGAAAATGAAGATGAGGATGCGATTGCATCAATAGTAGCATGCAATGCGATCACAGAAAAAACAACCAAAGAAGATGAGATGATCGCATCCCAAGAAGATAAGCTGACAGTGAATGAAGAAAGAAAAACAACAAAATCATCCTTGGAATAACCACCAACAATAGACCCTTCCAAACCACCTGAAGTATACGTTTCTGGGGCAGAATGAAAAGCTACCTGTAATCATTTCCTCTACACTTAATGAAGACCAAGAAAATGCGCTGTTGAGCGTCCTGAGAAAGTATGTAAAAGCAATTGGCCGGACGCTCGCAGACATTAGAGGAATCAGCCCCGCATACTGCATGCATAGGATTCGTCTCAAAGAGAATCACAAAGGATCGATCGAACATCAACACAGACTCAACCCTGCAATGAAAGAGGTCATAAAGAAGGAGATAATCAAGTGGTTAGATGCGGAAATTATCTATCCAATAGCCGACAACACGTGGGTCAGCCCTATGCAATGCGTGCCGAAGAAAGAAGGGATGACGGTAGTCCCCAATGCAAATAATGAACTGATACCAATTAGGACTATCACGGGATGGCGGATTTGCATGGACTATCGCAAACTAAATGCGGCAACAAAGAAGGATCATTTCCCTTCGCCTTTTATCTACCAAATGTTAGACCACCTAGCTAGAAATGATTTCTACTGCTTCCTGGATTGATATGCCGGCTATAACCAGATCATGATTGCTCCTGAAGATCAAAAGAAGAGCACATTCACCTGCCCGTATGGAACATTTTCATTTTGACACATGCCCTTTGACCTTTGCAATGCACCGAGCACTTTCCAAAGGTATATGATGGCCATCTTTTCTAAATATCGCGAAGACTCTGTAGAAATTTTCATGGACGACTTCTCTGTGTATGGGCAAACATACGAAGTCTGTCTCAACAACCTGGAGAAGATATTGAAAAGATGTGAAAAGATGATCCTCGTGCTAAATTGGGAGAAATGCCACTTCATGGTGAAGAAAGGCATTGTGCTTGGGCACAAGGTCTCCAAGGATGGGCTAGAGGTGGACAAAGCAAAAATTGAGGAGATTGAAAAGCTCCCACCTCCAGCGAATGTAAAGGCTGTCAGGAGCTTCTTGGGACATGCTGGATTTTATAGACATTTTGTGAAAGACTTTTCAAAGATTGCATGACCATTGAGTGCGTTGCTAAAGGTAGAAAGAAATTTTGACTTTGATGATCAATGCCGCAACGCATTCATAATACTGAAGAACGCATTAACAGTCGCACCTGTGTTGATCGCACGAGACTGAACATAACCCTTTGAATTAATGTGCGACGTAAGCGGTTATGCGATGGAAACATTGCTGGTGCAGAAGAAGAAAACAATACTACACCTCATCGCATATGCGAGTAAAACCTTGAATCTTGCTCAAATAAATTACACCACCATAGAAAAAGAATTTCTTGCAGTGATATTTGCATTGGAAAAATTCAGAGCTTATTTGCTGGGAATTAAAGTCCTCATTCACACTGACCACTCGGCGATAAAATATTTGATGAGAAAGAAAGATGCAAAGCCGAGATTGATTAGATGGGTTCTCCTCCTCCAGGAATTCGATATGGAAATCATTGATCGCAAGGGGACGGAGAACTAGGTTACAGACCATTTATCCAGATTAGAAAATCCAGAAGTTGACCACAACCAGTCAGAGGTCAGCGCAACATTCCCAGACGAGTAGCTATTTAAGATTGAAGAGTTACCATGGTACGCGGACGTGGTTAATTTTCTGGTTTGCGAACAATTTCCTGAAGACTATATAGACCACCAAAAGAGGCGTCTCAGACATGAATGCATATCATATTATTGGGATGAACCAAATCTTTATAAGAGGGGGTCAGACCAGATTTTGCGCCTGTGTGTACCTGATGCTGCTCACCAACGCATATTATCACAACGTCATGACTCGCCATATGGAGGGCACTTTGGACGCCAATGCACAGCAGCGAAAGTATTACAAAGTGGGTATTATTGGCCAACACTATTCAAGGATGCAAGAGACTACGCGATGAAGTGTGACTGGTGCCAACGCATGGGTAATATTTCATGGAAGCATGCGATGCCCATGAACATCATTTTAGAACTGGAATTGTTCGACGTCTAGGGCATTGACTTCATGGGACCATTTCCACCATCGAATGGTCATAAATATATTCTGTTATCCATCGACTACGTTTCCAAATGGGTAGAAACGGTAGCATGCACCACAAGCGATGCAGCGGTAGTCTCCAAGTTCTGGAAGAAAAATATTTTCACTCGTTTTGGCACTCAACGTGCCATAATAAATGATGAAGGCTCCCACTTTGTCAATCACATAGTCAACAACTTGTTGCTCATATATAATATCCTCCACAATAACTTGCTGCTCAAATATAATATCCTCCAGAAGGTGGCCACCGCATACCATCCATAGACAAATGGTCAAGCTGAAGTATCCAACCGGGAAATCAAGCTGATATTAGAGAAGGTGGTAAAGCCTTCACGAAAAGATTAGGCAACAAAGCTGGACGATGCATTGTGGGCATACAGGACCGCCTATAAGACACCTATAGGCATGTCTCCGTATGCGCTGGTGTTTGGTAAGTCGTCTCATTTACCACTTGAGCTGGAGCACAAAGCACTGTGGGCGGAGAAAAAGCTTAACTTCGACTTAAAGGCAGTAGAGGAAGCAAGGAAACTTCAGTTGGTCGAGCTTGATGAATGGAGAACACAAGCTTATGAGAATGCCAAAATTTACAAAGAACGAGCAAATTGTTGGCATGACAAACAACTATATGGGAAGAATCTCCACTTCGGACTAAAGGTCTTATTTTTCAATTCGCGGCTATGGCTCTTTTCCGGCAAATTAAAGTCATGTTGGTCCGGACCCTTTATAATCAAAGAAGTATTCCCGCATGGCGCGGTTGAACTAATTAATGAGGAAGGGACCCACACATTTAAGGTTAATGGGCAAAGAGTCAAGATATATTGCGGAGGTGATTTTCATTGGGGAAAAACCTTTGTAGACCTGAGAAATCCGGAATGAAGAAAAATCGAGTGGCCCCTGTGATGGTATGCGATAGAAAATCATCAGGGGCGCAAGTCTTTTGGAATATCCTTTTCTTACCAATGATTAATGAACTCTCACTACTCTTCTGTTATTTCAATTATCGTTTATTTGTCTTAAAATAATAATAATAATAATAATAAATCATAAAGTTGCGATCGGATTCTACTCGTAGTTGGATGTCCGCATGACACACGTGGGGGCAAGACAAAACGAAGGTAGGAATCGTGAGCAACGCATAAATAAATGATCACAACTTCGTTGCCAAATGGGCACGGGTTTAGACTGAGAAAGAGCGCCTCGCTCATAGTAGGATGTCCACATGACACACGTGGGGGCAAGCCAAAACAAAGGCTAGGCACTCGGATCAGCGCAAAGTCATAAAAAAAAAATACATGTCTAAAATACACAAGGATAAAAATAATTTGAAAATACCCTAGTTAAAAAAGTTTTTTTTTTTTTTTTTATAAAATAAATCATGCGATGCCCTAGAATCTAGTAAAGTTTTTTTGAAGGTTAAACTTGCGGTCCCTAAATTTTAGAAATATTTCAAGAAGAGACGTGGATAAGAATTAAGGAGATTCTGGTGCATAGGATTGGAATAAGGCAACCTTAAAATAATCTAGGAAAAAAGAAGGCGGTCAACTTGCTGAAGAAAATCTTTAGTCTATGCTTGAGGACAAGCATTGTTTTAAATTTGGGGGTGTGATAACGGGAAGAAATGCACGTTATTTTAGCGCAAAGATATAAAACAATGCAGGATTGCGACGGTAAAAATATATAATATTGCATCTAAAAGCATTAAGTTTACAATATTGTGATTGCATGCGTCCATCGCATTAAAACAGCTAACTTATGTATTTTATGTAGGAAAATGCGGTGACGCAAGGCGAAATTGCGATCCAAGGAAATTAGCGTCCGAGCGCATAAGAGATTGCGACCGCAAGGATATGAGATCGTTTGCATTCGTGAAAATCTGCTCAAGAAGGTGGCCGTATAGAGCCGGCGCATCAAGGTGGGCGATCTGGGTGAAAGCTTAATAAATCACGATGGGACAGAAAGCTGATGATGGTCGATTCCAAATTAAGTTGACAAGTCGTTAACGACATACTATAGCAAGTACACTCAACTTTTTAGTGACAAATATTCGGTGCATCAGACAGAATTAATGACATCCCATCAGTGCAATCATTCGAGAGAAAAAGTTCTTCACCCTGAAGCTCTATAAATACCAAAGGTCACCTTCGTTGAAGGAGTTCGCTCAGTCCAGAGAGCTCACCATATAGATAGAAGTTAGCCTTGTTCATAGTTTTCTTTTACTTAGAAGGCGTAAGCGAGTGAAGGGAGATTACACCGAGAGATCATCCCAGTGAACTTGGAAGAGTGTTGGGAAGCGTCGAAACTAGAGAGAGAGCCAACTCTTGCGGAAGTAAGAACATCTTTTAGGCAGAATAGAGATAACACAGTGTAAAAGCCTTGTGAAGCAAGATATTGCTACTAGGCTCTCTACCCTTATTTTCCATTGTCATTTTGTACTTTGAACCTATTTATAAAAATTGAAATTACATCTTTATATCTATCCACTCTCTTTACGCATGAGTAGCTAAATCTGTCGAATGGGTTGAGAAGCACTTAACTAGCATAACCTGAGATCTTTATTCTACGATCATCTTGTATTATGTACGCGTCATTCGTCCATTTGAGATACTCGGGAGGGTAGTCTAAGGATAGAATCTAGGCTTGGAAAAGTCAGATTAGAATCTAAGCTCGGGAGATTCAGATTAGAACCACATAATCAAGAGATAGAAGCTTAGGAATAAGTTCTGTTTGCTATTAACGTATCCCATGCACCCTAGAGATAGGATATGATTGTATGCGGTCACCTTGTACCTGTATGCATCTTTCATCATCGCATAGGCAAGAAGTAGAGACTTAGGAATAAGCTCTATAGACATCATCACATACATCGCATGCGTCCTAAAACTAGAAGCTATCGCATTTGCATTGGAAAATGAATTGATGTCGTGTGAGTGTAGCATGATCGCATAGCTTGAACGCATTCTCAGGAAACGCTAGGTAAAGACCTTCTCACTCGTTCCTCTGCATACTCATTGTATCTTTCGTATAATTAACTCTTTTCTCAAATCTGCCGCATACACTTTATACCTTAAACAACAAACCAACCAACACTTTGATTTATTTGTTACCGCAAAGTAATCGAAATTTACCATCGCATACTGTTTTCCTTAGTCCTTGTGTTCGACCCTGGGCTTACCAGGCAATTCAGTAGGATTTATACTTGGATCTTATTGAGAAAACTTGAATGCACAACGCATTTTTCCACCATCGCATTCTACACCATTATTTCATCGCATAACAACACGCATCACTTAATTATGTTTACTCACTTGATTTTGGTTTGGATTTTAATTTACCCATTATGGTTGGATGCTAGATTTGGAGGTTTGAAGGTTTTGAGATACTATCCAGCTGGTCAAATGTTGTTTTGGTGTGTCATAAGTCATTTTCCAACAAATTCGAAGTTGTTTCAAAGGATTTTAGTGAGTACGAAGGTTTTGAAATCCTTTTTGGTTGATTGTTATTGTTAGAAATTGGTTATGTGAGCTTTAATTGTGACTTATGCATAGGTTGGAGTCCATTGGTGAAGTAATAAAGCGGATTTGGATTTTAGCCTAATTTTTGGGTAAGTCGTGTTGGTAAGTTTGGAACGATTGGTCTGTTGGATTTGGGCTTAAAAGTTAAAAGTGATTTTTGATTTGTGTTCTATGATTTTTGAAGTGTTGGAAAGAGTTGAGTTGCTATCCCATAGGTTTGAGACCGATCTTTGCAAGGTTTTGGTAAGTTTGGAGGTTAGAATTAATAGTTCTTTGTGACCCATTGAAGTATTGGTCAAATAATTGAGTTATTTTCAATTTTGATGTTCAATTCAAAGATTTCAACGGATTGAAAGCAAAGTTAACGATGTTTAGACATTTTGATAGGTATTGATGCCTTGAAACTCTTTTGGAATTGTTACATAGTTGCTGGGATTTGCGTTTTGTAACCATTATTATTGAACTTTTCATAGGTTAGATTACTTTGTTGTAGTTTTGAAGTGGCATTCGAATGATGTTTATTTAATGCATCTATATGATATGTGTATTAATTATTGGCTTTGTATTGTAGTGTCCTTTACAAGTGGGAACTGTCGAATGTGGGTATTAAGTTATGAGATATATGCGAGAAATCGTGACTAAAGATAAGAATATTATAATAGATGCGGTATGTCTTTAAACTACTTATATATATTGTAACATTATAGATAGTGTAAATAGTAAATAAATATGTATATCTCACTTTCTATGTTTTATAGATTGATACGAGGAGCACGTACGCGCAACTTGAATTTGACGAAGTACGCATGGAATGGGCTGAATATTTAGGTAGCTATATCTGATGGACTTCCTATAAATTGTGTATGTGGCTACATGGGAATGCCCAAAACTTTTTTTGTGTAAATATTTTGTTCAGCAATTATAGGTTATATACTTCAAAGAAATGTGTGGTGGAGGATAGAATTTTAGTCTTATGATTTTTGGAATACATAGCACATATAGATTGGTCTTACAATTTTGGAATTATCATATATTGGGATGGGTTGATAGAGTATATACTGTTGTACGATTCGTCTTGTAAATTTTGGAATCGTTCATATAGACATGAGTAATAGAAGAATGGAATTGTTTATTTTAGTATTCTCAATTGTTACATTGGATATGTTGGGCTGATATGTAGACCTGAAATATATGTGCAACTGTTTAGTTGATGAAATTGTCTTATTAGAATAAATGTAATGTAGGAAATGAGAAATGGAAATTAAATTTGAATGTTTAATTTGGAAAAAAAAAGTATAGATGACATTAGAAATGTGTCAAGAATTAGATTATTTGACCAGTATTTCGTGTCAAGATAAAAATATATTTGAAAAATAAAAAATGTCGAGAGTAATCACAATAATAAGTGTCAAGAATTAATACACTTGACATGCCATTAGTGTCAAGTGTATTATATTTCTTGACACAGAAATTGTGTCAAGAATTATTTCTCTTGATGTTTTTACAATATCAAGTTATGACATTATACTTGATAGTCGAATAGACGACGCTTTTAGTAGCGTCAAGTATACCCTCTACTTGATATTGAAAAAAATCAAGTAATCCAATTTCTATAGTAGCATTGAGTCAAATGACACTGACTTCTTTGAGGATAGATTTTCTTTTAAATCGAGAAATGGTGGGGGCTCAGGATTTAGTAGTCTAACCCTAGTTAGAAATCCTACCTCTACAAAAGAAGTCGACCTAGAACCTAGAAGAAGAAAAATAACTAGATGTAGGGATCGAATCCTGCAGTAGAAGTGTTCTCGCGTGAGAGATCGCCTTGCATCTTGCGATTCGATTTTTACAATAAACATAATCGTTATACTAGATGGAATA
The DNA here is from genome assembly GCF_027475165.1 of Benincasa hispida. NCBI lineage: Eukaryota > Viridiplantae > Streptophyta > Magnoliopsida > Cucurbitales > Cucurbitaceae > Benincasa > Benincasa hispida. The sequence continues at coordinate 1,635,521 of NC_143486.1, forward strand.
AATAAACACGTAAATTAGCATGCTTCTAGGAGAAAGGGTTAGAACAGTTCTTACCTTTGTACATTCCTTAGCGCCAGGAACAAGCCTCTCCAAGGTTCTAACGAATGGATCTCCAAACAGTCTCGGTCACGAACAATTCCTTGAGATCTCGAACACTATCACAAGAGTTACCTCGTTACTCTCTGGGATTCCAATAGATAGATAGGTGGTATCCAACTATTGGTAGAGGGAGAGGAGAAAAGTGTCTTGGAGATTTGAGAGGATTTGACCTAGAGAAAATTCTGCACAATAACAATAAGCTGTTGTGTATTGTCAGAATTTCTCTACAATGCCAATTGTGTTTTCAGTGCATTTCAAAGGGCTATGAGGAGGTCTTTATATAGGGAAGGGCCAAGGATCTTTCCCAATAGTTTTCTTTTCTATAATTAATTAAATAACTTTTATTTAATTAATAAGCCATTTAATTAAATAACACTTATTTAATTTTTAATTTGTACAATAATTAAATAAATATTTATAAATTAAACCCATTTAATATATATATTTAATTATCATATACATCCTATATATGTGCAAAATCTCTCTATTAATTCATTCTTTGTGAATCTAATTCACTTGAATTAATTAATTTGAATCTTATTCAAATATTGCTTCTCCAAATTTAATTATAGATCATATCCATAATTAATTATATATTAATCACATTAATATATAGTTTCCTCAAATTAATTTAAGCAATTCAAATGACCCCTCTTAAGTATCCGTTAGCGTGCTAACGAGGGGATCTGGTGAACCTATAGATCAGAAGTTCCAACGATATGAGCTTAATTGGTCAAACTCTTTAACTAAGTTAATTAATATTCGTTAAACGTGGTACATTCCATTAGAGACCAGCAGATGCACTCTTCTCACTACAGATATATTTCTATGTCCACGGATATAGACCAATAACAGCCAGTTAATCCTTCACGTCGTAACTCCAACTGAGTCAAATTATCGTTTTACCCCTGGGTTACCTCTAGCTCCTTAAGTATCACCTTCCAATGAACAACCTGTTTATGGTTCAACTAATAAACAGAAACTCTCTTGAGCCAATGAAAGGGTAGGGCCCTTTGTTCAAGTCCTAGAGACACCACTTAAGGAAACACTCATCTACTTACCTCAAGGAGGGAAGGAGTGAATTCCATCTTGTATTATTATGTTCCCAACTTCCCACTCGGTCTCGTCCCCAAAATGGTAAGCATATTGGGTCCGTAATCTGGCCACCCTTACCCATGCAAATCAAAGGACAATTCCTCATGAATAGGAGTTCAAATATACTCAAGATTAAAACTAAGTAGCATAGGCCATCCTATTTAAATAGGAACCAAACTAGTCAACGATGTTACATCTAGTGATATTATTTCGCGGTCTAGTTTTATACAAACTCATTTTATAGGATACCCCCACTCGCGTGTCACCTACACAAACGTGTTGGATCATTACGTGTTTATCAAATACAAAGTGGGTCGTATCCATAGTATTACTAGGATAAGGTACCAAGTCTTATACCTATACTATAGACTCTATAGGCTAAATCTTGAACATTTATCCCCATATATCTCCATATATAGTTCAAGACTCATAAGGCAGCCTTGGACGTTAGTTTATTGAATTTTGGGTTATTAAGACAAATTATACAACAATACAAACAATAACATTTATTGATTTAATGACATTCAATTAATGACATTTACTATCTACGAGTTTTAGGGCATAAAACCCAACAAACTCTCACTTGAAAAAAATTCTAGTCAGTGGGTTATACACAATCCAAAGGTTTAAGTGAATGTTCTACCTAGGGGTTCATTAACTTAGACAATCCGGCTACTGATTTTAGTCTAAGTCGACTTTTTAAACTCTGCTCATTGTCTATGAAAAAAGAACAAGTTCAAGTAGTCACATTTAAACACTTTAATGGATTGTCCTTAATTTGCATGCATGCATCAAATCTATCTAATTCACCTTTCCAGGTAAGTTCCCAGGTAGCGGTGTTACGTTTCTGTCAACTTAAATACCCCAGCCTAGATAGAACCCGCCTTAGATAAAAGGTCCCTTATAGATAGATTTGCTACACGTTAACCTTTTATTAGCCAATTTAATCCTATTAACCTATGTGTCATGCTTCATGCAATTTCTGGTCATTACTATATATAACTTTTATATAACGCGTAACAACCAAGCAAACATATTATCATTCACCCTTATACTATAACAATTATAATATAAAGATGATGCATGTCAATGCTTTTTATGCATGCATAAATATAACCCTTATATTATATGATGCATGAGCATGCTCTTACATAATTAAATCATGCTTCTCTAAATTATAACAATTACAATAAAGAGATGATGCATGACCATTGCATAACCTAAGGTGGGATTTACTATATATACATACCAAATGACATATAAAAAACATACATCGCATGTAATAAATAAAGGATTAATGGACCAGGATGAGCCTTTACAAAAAAAAAAAGGGAATGAAATAACCCTGTCTATTACATTTTTCATCGAGCAAACCGGTTCACAGGCGAATCGGGTCTTGAACAACCAGGAGGTGTCCGTCATGTAGTAAATGCCGTAGATAGAAAATCGTCCAGCACGCACTAGATGATAGAAGCAAAATTAAACGATCGTGTAGACCACAACGAGGCTGCAAAGCCTGATCGTCTATGCGATCGCTTAACGCGGCGATAAGTAAATGATTTACCTTGCATTATTAAGCAATCGTTTAGTCAGTTACTAAGCAATGAAGCTTGTTGACCTAAACGATCGTCCAGTGCACGCGTGCGTTAAAGATACGCGAGCATCCCATCGTCTAAACGACGCGATATTTAACGATCCCGTACCCGATCGTTAACACGATGTGATCAACCCTTGATCGCATACCCCATCGTTTAACCGATGCAATCAACAGTGATTGCGTACCCATCGTCTACACGATGTGGTCAACAGCGATTGCGTACTCCATCGTCTGCACGATGCGATCAACCCTTGATTGCCTTCTTCCTTGAAGAACCGCAACGCTTGCTCGGATCTTCTTCACGAACGACTCAAAACTTCAAACAAACTTTGAATACAGACTCAATAACGATTATTAATGCCCAAAAACTCAGGGGCCTTTACAAACAACCCCAAATGTAAAAGAATTAAATCAAATCGAGGCTAATCATCCACGAAAACATCCATTAATCCCGCACATCCACAGCAATTTAACGATTAAACAGTGTAGAAATGCACCCACCAAGAACGTAAATGTCATTTCGTTGCAACATATGAAATTGGAGTATCAGAACCTGGCTCTGATACCAATTGAAGGATCTCTTAACGAAGAGTTCCATGAGTTCGATCGGATCGCTTCAATTTCACGTTGACTGAAATACACCATATACATTCAAACACACAGTTATGCAAACAAACAGTAATTAACAGCATGCTTTGAACAACAAAATAACAAGGGAATGAGTTCTCATACCAGTTGAAGACGCTCTTCTAACTATGGAACTCAATGCAGCGGAAGACCTCTACTGAACAACCAACGCCCAGTAGATGCGTCGACTACACCAGCATGAACAACCGCAAACACACGAACGCAATGGGGACGACACCACTAGAAAGAAGCCTTAGGTATTATCGGAGTGAGAATCCAAAGCGTGGTCTTCGGTGAGTTTGGTAGAGGTAGGAGAAAGAACTGATCGTATAGGCGATAAGCAAGTGGGAGAGAATATGAAGCTATCACATAGCAAAATGCTTATCACTTAGAAGAAACTACATGATCGTGTAGATTTTACTGAACGATCATTTAGAAAACAGTAGGTGATCATTTAGCAAACACGACACACTATATGATCGTTTAGGAAAGCTAACCGATCGTTTAGGACTTAGTATGTAATCGTTTAGGCGCGAGGTATGCGATCGTTTAGGCGCTGAGCGACTATCGTATAGGCTCTCAAGTTTAAGCGATCGATTACGTTTTCACACCAACACAAAACCTTCTGATATTTTTCCGAACCATTCAAAATGAAACAAATTTCACTTTTATTCATCGATTACAATAACCGACGTTGTTCCCACTAATGCACGTCCAAGAGAGATTTTAGGTTAATTATCATATAATGAACCAATTAAATTAGTAATAAATATAATCATATTATATTTTTACCCTATAGTTTGATATCACATATCTACTACAGTAATTTCTCCTCTACTTGATATAAATCATATTTATGTCTAATTTCCTCTAAAATAATGTATCTCATACATTTAGCCAATTATATCATATATAATTAACCAGTCCAATTATATCATATATAATCAAACTTCCTCTTGTCAATTTGAATATTTCAAATTAATCCAAACACTGATTCTCGACTTTATTCAAGCTACCAGGGGACCTAATGGACCTGTGGCTCGAAACTCCAATGGTCCGTGAATAGCTGACTAAACTCTTTAGTCACGAGATCCATCATCCGTTAACTGTCACCCATTCCATTAAAGACCAATAACTGAACTCTTCTTACCACAGATATATTTCTGTGTCCATCGGATATAACCAATCATGAGTACGATGACCCTTCACAGATGCTCGTAAGTACAGTTGGGCCAAATTATCGTTTTGCCCCTATAGTTAAATCTCACTCCTTAAGTACCACTGATTCCTCTAATGAACAATACAACATAGTTCAATTATGTGTGAACACCTCTCGGCCCAAGAGAAGGTGTATGGCGCCACATCGTTCAAGCCTTGAAATCAGCCCTTAAGAGAGCTATCTATCTACTTACCCCTACCTCCAGAAAGGAGTGAATTCCATCTTGTGTAGCTGAGTTCCCAGCTCCCAAATCAGACGAATCCCCAAAATGGTAAGTTTGAATCGACGACCTGGCCATTTGCACCTATACAAATCAAAGGACCGCCCTCAATGGTAGGATTTCCCAACTCACTCAGGATTGAGGTCATGTTACCTATGGTCATCCTAGTGAAGTGAAGTCTCTGTCAAGAACGGTGTTATATAACGAGATGTTAACACTTCGTGGTCAGGTCTTATACAAACTCTTTGTATAAGATGCCCCTGCTCGCATGTCCTCAACACGAATGATCAGGATCAAACCATCTGTGACAAGTCACAACACTTGTGACCATTCCAAAAAGCGGGCCGCATCCGTAGCGTTACTAGGATAAAGTTTCCCTCCTATATCCATATACTACAGAGCATTTTGGTTATCACTCAAGACATTATCCACTTGTATGTCATCACATACATGCTTGAGTCACATACAGATAACCAGGGATTTTATGTTTATTGGTTTGTGGTAAAGCAAATAAAACATGCAACTGAGCAAAATACAAGATGCGAAGTAAATATTATATATTATACAACACAAGTGTTCGTACAAACTATTTACAAACTACAGGACACGAGACTTTAGGGCATCAACCCCAACAATCTCCCAATTGTCCTAAACCGAAGTGGGGTGTACAATAAACTAGTATAAAACAATAAGCTAGGGCATCAAAGCCCAGTACAAGAAAATCTCCCACTTGCCATATTCCAGCCGCGGGCGATCCTGTAGACCCATGCTCCGTAGGTGACCCTCAAACACTGTAGCTGTGAGAGCCTTCGTAAACGGTTCAGCAACATTGTGCTTCGAAGCGATCTTCGTGACAATCATGTCCCCTTGATGCACTATCTTGCGGATAAGATGATACTTCTGGTCTATATGTTTGTCGCGCCTGTGACTCCTCGGCTCCTTGGAGTTCGCCACTGCCCCACTATTATCACAATAAAGGGTAATGGGCCTAGACATATCTGGAATAACTTCTAGTTCTGTCAAGAACTTCCTTAGCCAGACGACCTCCTTAGAAGCTTGTGACCATTCCACAAGTGTTCGTACAAACTGTTTACAAACTACAGGACACAAGACTTTAGGGCATCAACCCCAACAGTCACAGTATTAAGGGATGGGCAAGTCCATATTTGGAACCATTCCAAATCACTTAGGAGCTTCCTTAGCCAAACTTCTTCCTTTTCTGCTTCACAAGCAGCCACATACTCAGATTCCATAATGGAATTTGCAGTGCATCCTTGTTTGGCATTGCACCTCACTACAACTTCCCTGTTTAGTGTAAACATTGATCCTGACGTGAATTTTTCAGAATCCTTGTCAATTTGAAATCAGAGTTGGTGTATCTCGTAAGAATCAAATACTTAGCTCTATACATCAGCTTGTAGTCCCTTGTTCTCCTAAGATACTTGAGGATGTTGTTAATCGCTGTCTAGTGGTCTTACCTTGGATTGAACCGATACTTAATGACAATTCCCACTGCATAACAAATGTCTTGCCTAGTGCAGAGCATATAGTGATACATCCTCAACTTCTTCAGGTGTCTATCCTCAACTTCTTGAGGTGTCTAAGTACATTGTTCCTTAGAGTCAATAAGGTATCCTACATTATTCCTTAATAAGTAGGATATCGTCCATATAAAGTATTAGAAAAGCTACTTTCTCTTTGATGATTTTCTTGTAGATACTTTATCGTCCATATAAAGTATTAGAAAAACTAAAAGATTTTATCACCATATCAAATCTAATGTTTCAAGATCTGGATGCATGTTTCAACCCATAAATGGATCGATTCAACTTGTAAACTTTTTGCTTCTGACCTTGGGCTATGAACCTCTCGGACTGAGACATAAAGACATTCTCCTTAAGATTTTCATTCATAAAAGTAGTCTTGACATCCATTTGCCATACCTCATATTCATAATATGTGGCTATGGACAAGAGAATTCTTTAGGCTTAAGCATAACAACAGAGAAAAAAGTTTCCTTATAGTCAACCTCCTCCCTTTGGGTATAACCTTTTGCTACAACCCTAGCTTTGAATGTCTGTACCTTTCCAGCTATATCTCTCTTTCTTTTATAGATCCATTTACATCCTATGGGTTTGACCCCTTCAGATAAATCTATAAGCTTCCATACTGAATTAGAGTACATAGACTCCATTTCAAAGTCCATGGCTTTGACCTATTGGTCCTTGTCTATGTCATTCATTGCCTGTTTATAGGACAATGGATCCTCAACACCATCATCTGGTATGACAACCTGAGTTTTAGTTAAACCCAAGTAAGGGTCAGGTTGTATTACAACTCTCCCACTGTGTCGAGGCACTCTCAACAATTGAGAAGGATGAGATTGACCTAAAGTACTAGCTCCTTAATTAACTCTTGATAAAGGACCAGCTTCATCAATAACCTTTGTTGATTCTTAAGTAGCTTCATTTAATACTACTCTGCTATGTGGCTTATGATCTCTCATGTGTTCTTCCTCAAAAAAAAAAAAAAAATTGTAACGTTTGTTGATACAAACACTTTAATTTTTTTAGGGTCAAAGAACAAACCACCTCTCATTTTCTTAGGGTAACTTGAAAGGTGTTTCAGAAACATTATTCGAGGGAACATTGTTCAAGATGTGAACTGCAGTCTCCACTACATACTCCCAAAACGAGTAAGGCAATTGAGCATAACTCATCATAGAACAAACCATGTCTAATAAAGTTCTATTTCTTCTTTCAAATACACCGTTCTGCTGAGGTGTACCAGGTGCTGAGTTGGGATTAAATTCCATGTTCTATCAAGTAGTCTTAGAATTCTAATTCCATATACTCTCCACCCCGATTAGATCAAAGTGTTTTAATTATTTTACCTAATAGGTCTACAACTTCAGCCTTATACACTTTGACTTTGATTTTTTCAAAGGCTTCATACTGTTCTATTAGGTATAAGTAACCATACCTTGAATAATCATCTATAAAATAAATGAAATATTCGTACTCTCATCTAGATTTTACATTCATTGGACCACAAAGATCTGAATGTATGAGCTCTAAAGATTCTTTGACTCTATAACCTTTTCCAGTAAAAGGCCTTTTGGTCATTTTTTTTCGAGATAGGATTCACATGGAGGTAATGAATCATCTTCTAACCTGCTTAGAAGTCCATTCTTTACCTATCTCTCAATACTATCGAGATTTATGTGGCCTAATTTCAAATGCCAAAGATAGGTTACTTGGAGAAATTCCATGTCTTTTACTTTGAGTACTAACAGTTTTAAACATCTCATAATTTAAAAGTGTTTTTTATTTAGTTGGTCTTAACACATATAAGTAGTCTTCTAACTTAGCTGAACAAATAATCACACCATTTTTCAAAATGAACTCTTCATTTGAATTAAAAGAAATCGAGTATGATTGTTCAATTAAACAGGAAATAGAAACAAAGTTCCTCTTTATCTTGGTAGCAATGTAAAAGTTTTCTAAAAACAAAAATCTATTTCCAAATGACAACTTACCAACTCCTACTGCACGTGCTGAAATGGCGTCTCCTGTTCCAAAGTTGAGCGTCATTTCACCCTCTTCTAGCTGCTGAAAGGAAATCATATTTACCTTCCTTCTCTTTCTCAAGTATCCGTACATCATGGTCATTTGCCACTAAACAAGTTTTCAGGACTAATAAATCATATTTACCTTCCTTCTCTTTCTCCTTCTCAGCAAGGTACTTGGGACAATTTCTTTTCCAGTGATCATCCAAATTACAGTGGAAGCATATACCCTTGTTAGCCTTAGCTTTGTCCTTACCTTTTCCAACAGCGGGAGCCTTTCCCTTCCTTCTTTTCTTTTTTTAGATCTTCTTAGTACTAGAAGACGAAGGAACAAACTTAGTTCCAGAGGATGAACCCTTATAGAACCTTTTCGAATGGGCAACGTTTGCCTCTCATTCTACATGTTCCTTACATTTCATAAGAGACTGAAAATTCTGTAACTCATTAAGGTTGGTAGTCAGTGTATACTGTATTTTGTTCATAATCGCATTGCTGTGGAATTGAAGAAAACTCTTTGGAAGAGATTCCAAAATAAAGGACACCTGACTCTACTCGTCTATTCATTTTGGCAACATTGATATGGACCATCAGGTCGAGAATATGTTCTTTCAATGATTGGCTATCTTTCATGCACACATCATAAATGTACTTGAGGACCTTGTGCCGGATCTGAGAGGACGATTGTCAAAACATCTCCTAGAGGAATTCCATGATCTGACATGTAGTGATCATGGCCTCATTCTTTTTGGTAAGAACATCAGATAGACTTGCCAAGATGTAGACTCGGGCCTTGTGATTGGCCTTCGTCCAATGGTCATACGCATCCTTCAACGCTTGAGATGCATTTCGAGCGGGGACTGGAGGATATTCCTTTGTTAAGACAAACTGCAAATCATCAATAACAAGAATCGTATTTAGGTTAGGTTTCCACGTCGCATAGTTTTCATTAGTTAATTTCTCATTTTTAAGCAAATATATGATTAAGGAAGACATGCTAAAACATACAACAATTAATTGACCTTATTAGTTATCTTTGTCATAACTCATTACTTAATTATCTAATCAATCTAGAAAAAACACATTTAATCAAAGGATCCTAATTAAACTATTGATTTTAGTTTTTGCTACGATATTTCAAAGGCTTGGAGCAACAACCACCAAAGGGTGATCAACCACTCCTCTGAATTGAGACAATCTCAGTCAATCATTAATACCAGAATAACTCTTATTCCTATAGCTTTTAGCTACCGTTGTTCCGGTCAAGGATTCATTAAGTAAATTAATTCATCCCGTAAGCGTGGCCATCCCATTTTCGGATCCCAGCGGTACGCTTCAATAGGCAACCGAAGAGAAAGACAACTATTGAAGATTAACCTAAGAAACTCTATCCATTGCTAGAGTTTGCGTTGTTCTGACCCCTATGATGACGCCTTCCGAAGGGATGGTCACTCCCACAGTGACACATAGGCGGACCATAAGAATCTCACGATGCAACCTAATAGTGGAGACGGTGGGATACATACTCTCCCACTTACTATGAATACTTTTCCCATTCACCTTGTTATTAACCCATGCAAACACTCTCCGAAGGGAGGTCACTCCCAGGGCGACAAGAAGCTGAGCATGAATCTCACGGTGTGAACTCTTGAGGACGTGAGAGCTGAATTTTGATATATCATATATACCATTATCCTCCCACTAAAGTATTCTGATATATTTATTAGGATTTTATTTTACTTAATTAAACCTCGACTAATGAATTTATCTAAGTTCTTTAAATTTGTTTCAATATAACATTTATATTGAATAATTTAACAGTACTTGATTTCATTTATTAAACTCTTTTAATAAAATTATCAGCTATTGTATGCTTATAAAATATTTTCCCAATTCACCTTTCAATCGGTTCTCGGGTAAAGGTGTTTCATTTCCGTTAGCTAAAATACCCTTTCCTAGACAAAAACTTCCTTAAATAAAGGTTCCTTATGGGCAATTATTTTATAAATTTAATATTTTATTGAAATTCATTTTAATCCTATTAAAAAAATTAAAAAGATTAAACTATTCCTAATCCCATTAGAAATAACATAAGTCAATTTTAAACAATTTAAAATTAATTTAACCTATATTTGCATGCAATCTAGATTATAGAATAAATACTATAACTCTTTATAAATTAATCAATTAAATCTATAATCACATCAAGCATTCACATACATCATTCCATTATTTATTAGAACAATTTTAATATATAGTATAATGCATGGACATGCTTAGGCTAATCATACATCACTAGCATAACTCTTACGTTATGATGCATGCTAATTTAATCATGCATATAAAATATAACTCTTTATATTTAATCATGATGCATGTACACATTTATCCTAAGGTGAGTATTTTTTAATCTATATGACATACAATATGTAATAAGAATTCAAAAAATCATTTAAAACATACCTCCAATGCATAAAATTAAACAACAAAATTGGATCAATTTTGGCACCCTAAAACAAAATTAATTGATTAAATTAATATAATCATTATATTAATTAAATTAATTAATATATAAATTAAATTATAATTGAATTAGGTAAAAAAAAAAAAAAGTAGCTGCTGAAGGACGTCCGTGCATGCCGCAACATTTTCCGTCAAAAGTCAAAGCGTTGCAACCCTACGACTGCAGACCAACGCTTCTGCTTTGCAGCATTACAACGCTGTGATTGCAACATCGTGACGCTTTAAGGCAAATTTCTGCAGTTCTACCTCGTTTTTGACTCTTAACTTGCCCCAAACACCTCTGTTGTATCCCGCTCTCTTCAGTAACCATTACTCTATCGATTGACATGGGCTTATAGACTCGAAGCATGAATTAAAACGCCAAAAAATACAACAGGCCCTTACAATTTAATCGAATTAAAAAGTAATCTAGGGCTAAAATCGAAAACATCCAATTTTGCAAACCAATATTCAAACATTCATAATGCAGAATAAAAACCCACCTCTAAACGATTTTGTTTCCAAAATTACAAAGAACGAGGATACAAGGAATTGGCTCTGATACCAATTGTAGGGATTGAATCCCACAACGGAAGCGTTCTTGTGTGAGAAATCGTCGTGCATCCCACGATTCAATTTTTATAATAAACATAATCCTTATACTAGATGGAATAAATAAACACGTAAATTAGCATGCTTCTAGGGAAAAAGGTTAGAACGGTTCTTACCTTTGTAGATTCCCTAGCACCACGAACAAGCCTCTCCAAGGTTCCAACGAACGGATCTCCAAACAGTCTCGATCACGAACAACTCCTTAAGTAATCTCGAATACTACCACGAGAGTTATCTCGTTATTATCCAACTATTGGGGGGGGGGGGGGGAGGAGAAAAAGTATTTTGGAGATTTGAGAGGATTTGGCCTAGAGAAAATCCTACATAATAACACTAAGCAGTTGTGTATTGTTAGAGTTTCTCTACAATGCCAATTGTGTTTCCAGTGCATTCCCAAAGGGCCATGGGGTAGTCCTTATATAGGGAAGGTCAGAGATCTTTCTCAATATATTTTTCTTATAATTAATTAAATAGTTTATTTAATTAATTAGTCCATTTAATTAAATAACACTTATTTAATCAAATAACGCTTATTCAATTAGCCCAATTAAATAACACTTATGTAATTTTTAATTGACACAATAATTAAATAACTATTCAAATTATCCCTCTTAAGTATCCTCTCTATTAATTCATTCTTTGTGAATCTAATTCATTTGAATTAATTAATTTGAATGTTATTCAAATATCACTTTCCAAATTTAATTATAGATCATATCCATAATTAATTATATATTAATTACATTAATATATAGTTTTCTCAAATTAATTTGAACAATTCAATTGTCAAAATCTTCAACCAAGTTAATCAATATTTGTTAACTCTTGGTACACTCCACTAAAAACCCACAACAGCATTCTTCTCACTATAGATATATTTCTGTGTCCATGGATATAGACCAATAACTGCCAGTTAATCCTTCACAAGTGTTCGTAACTCAAACTGGGTCAAATTATCGTTTTACCCTTGGGTTACCTATGGCTTCTTAAGTACTAGTGCTCTTCTAGTGAACAACCTGTTTATGGTCCAACCAATAAGCAGAAACCCTCTCAGGCCATTGAGAGGGTAGGACCATTTGTTCAAGTCCCGGAGACACCACTTAAGGGAACACTCATTTACTTACCCTCAAGGAGGGAAAGAGTGAATTCCATCTTGTATTATTTTGTTCCTAGCACCCCACTCAGTCTCGTCCCCAAAATGGTAGGCATATTAGGTCTGCGATCTGGCCACCCTCACCCATACAAATCAAAGGACAATCGCTCGTAAATTGGAGATCATAATATACTCAGGATTAAAACTAAGTCGCCTAGGTCATCCTATTGAAATAGGAACCAAACTAGTCAATGGTGTTACATCTAGTGGTTACTATTTTTCTGTCCAATCTTATACAAATTCATTGCATAGGATACCTCCTCTTGCGTGTCACCTATAAAAATGCATTAGATCATTATATTTGTATCAAATACAAAGTGGGTCGTATCTATAGTGTTACTAGGATAAGGTACCAAGCTTTATCCCTATACTATAGACCTTTTAGGCTAAATCTTGAACATTGATCCTCGTGTGTCTCCACATACAGTTCAAGACTCATAAGGCAACCTTGGATGTTAGTTTGTTGGATTTAGGGTTATTAAGACAAATTAGCCAACAATACAAATAATAACATTTATTAATTTAACATCTATAACTCTTTATTGATGACAATCAATTAATAACATTTACTACCTACGAATTTTAGGACATAAAACCCAACACTAGAACCGTCAAGGATTTTGAGGATGACATCTAGATCTATAATGTAGAAGAAGATCCTAAAGACCTAAAAGCTACATTATCCTCTATAGATGCCAACTCATGGTAAGAAGCCATAAATGATGGGATGGACTTTCTTGAGTCAGATAGGACTTGGCACTTAGTATACCTACCCCTAGGTTGCAAGGCAATAGGGTACAAATGGATCCTAAGGAAGAAGCTTAGACTTGATGTAACCGTTGAAAAGTTTAAAGCCAGGTTAGTGGCAAAGGGCTTTAGACAAAGAGAAAACATAGACTTCTTTGACATCTTCTACCCTGTCACTAGAATTACCTCAATCCGTGTTTTGTTTTCTCTTATTGCCCTTTATAACGTAGTAGTACATCAAATAGATGTAAAGACCACTTTCCTAAATGTGAACTTGAAGAAGAGATTTATATGGAACAACCTGAGAGCTTTATAATCCATGGTCAAGAAAATAAGGTTTGTAAGCTAGATAAATCTCTATATGGCCTGAAACAAGCTCCTAAGCAATGACAAGAAAAGTTTGATAACCTAATCCTTTCTAAAGGTTTCAAGGTTAATGAAAGTGACAAATGCATCTACTATAAGTTTGAAAATAATCTTTGCACTATTTTGTGTTTGTATGTAGATGATTTGTTAATCTTTGGGTCGAACTTACACGTCATAAACAATGTGAAATCTACATTGAGTGCAAACTTCGACATGAAAAACTTAGGAGAAACGAGTGTAATCTTAGGCATAAAAATGACTAGGTCTGAAAAGGAAATTTCTTTGGATCAATCTCACTATGTAGAAAAGATTCTAAAGAAATATAATTACTTTGAATGTAAACCAACAAGTACTCCTTATGACTCTAGTGTTAAGTTGTTCAAGAACATTGGTGCCTGATAATGGGCAGAAATGCACGTTATCATAATGCTAAGTTCTTAAACAATGTTGGATTTCATTGATGAAATATGTTAAATTGCGTCCATTAAGCATAAATTCTATAATATTGTGGTTGCATGCGTTCAGCGCATTAGAACTATTGCTTTTTTTATTTTTGTGCAGAATATGCGGTAACGCAATGCAAAGATTGCAATCATAGGAATTCATTGGTCGAGCGCAAATTCACCGCTAGGCTTTGCATTGATCGTGCTCGCAAACATTCGCCCGAGAAGGATCGTCGCAACTTGATCAGCGCAACATGGTAGGTGCATTCGGGTGAAAGGATAATTAAGAGCGATGGGACAGAAAGCTGATGACAGTCGAATCCAAATTAAGTTGACAGCCGATAATGGTCACAAAGTACATTCAGCTTTATCGATAACAATTATCTGGCGCATCAGTCAAGAATTAAAGCTGTCCTATCTATACAACCAAGAGAGAGAAGCCGCTTTTCACCATGGATATTCTATAAATACCAAGGGCATTCTTCAAAGAAGAGGTTGACGAGTTAACCAGTTGATTAGTTCATGCCACTATCCATAGTTTTCTTTACCATTTTAAGGCGGAGTAAGAGAAAAGTGGTGGCGTTGGAGATCGCTTAGGGCAACTCAAGAGAGAACCTTGGGGCATAAGAGCAGAGAGTGGGCCAACTCTCACGAGAGCGAGATTATCTTTAGAGCACGAGTAGAAACAGTGTAAATGCCTGACAGCAAGAAATTGCTACCAGACTCTTTATTATACTTGCATTGTTATTGTGTACTTCATCTTCATATCTATTCAATGGAAGTTCTATTTCTACATCTGCTCACTCTCTTAATACGCATGAGTAGCTAAACTAGTCGAATGGGTTGAGAAGAACTAAGCTAACATGACCTAGGAGGTTCTTTGCTTGCGATTGTCTTATTTTATGTTGTGCAAAATCCCCTTTAGAGTTACTCAAGAGAGAGTTTAAAGAAAGAACCTAATGTCTCGAGAGAGCTAGGTTAGAATCTGGACTCGAGAGAGCAAGATTAGAACTGCATAAACAAGAGATAGGGACTTAGAGATAAGCTCTGTTTGTCAACCTGCATCACATGCATCCTAGAGATGGGAATGATATTATGTGGTCGCATATTTGTGTGATTGTCATGTTGTCATCGCATAAATAGAAATAGAGGTTTATGTGTAAACCCTGTAGACTTATCGCATATATCGCATGCGTTCTAGCCTTAGAAGCCGTGGTACTCGCACTGAGAGGTGGTTTACTTTTGTATGCATGTTGCATGATCGCAAGCATGAACGCATTCTAGAGAGTGTTAGCCGAAACCCTTCTCAACCCGTTCACTGCACATTCATCGCATTTCCTGTATACCAACTCTTTTCAAACTCCGCCGCATTTATTATTTATTTTTCATCAATGCAATCAACAAACCAAACACTTTATTTATTTAACCGGTTACCGCAAAGTCTTCATAAAAATCATCAACGCAATCTATTTTCACAAGTCCCTGTATTCGACCCTGGACTTACCAGGAAACTTAGAGGAATTTATACTTGAATTTCGCTGGGGAAACTTGAGTGCACAATGCAATTCCATCAACACATATCATCCATATTTCCACTTCATAAATACGAGTATCAAGTTTTTGGCGCCGTTGCCGGGGACTTCGGTAAGATAGTTTGCTAACGGTAATTTTTTTATTTCTTTACAGAACTCTCAATCTCTGGCGAATTACGACCTGGAGATTGAGAGGACTTTTAGACGAAGACTGAGAGACCGCCAACAGAAACCACAATCAGACAAAGAAGAGATGGCGAGCAACCTAGAAATGGAGCACCAAATGATAATAATGTCATGGCGAATCCGATTCTATTGGCAAACGATCGCAATAGGCCCATCAGGGACTATGCATCGCCAAACCTCTATGATTTCTCTCTGGGAATCATGAGGCTTGCCCTCGACGGAAGCAGATTCGAAATTAAACCGATGATGCTGCAAATGATCCAGACCGCTGGTCAATTCAGAGGAAGGCGTGGCGAGGACCCGCACGTTCACCTCCGAAGTTTTATTGAAATCTACAATACTTTTGTTTTCTCGAACATCTTTGCTGAAGAAGTTCGACTAACGTTGTTCCCATTTTCTCTCTGTGATCAGGCTAGAAAATGGGCATATTCGCTCGAACCAGGAGAGATCACTTCTTGGGAGCAGGTAGTGGAGAAATTTATGAAGAAGTATTTTCCACCTATCGAGAACGCAAGACGAAGGAAACTGATTACAAATTTTGAACAAGATATGGATGAATCGATCAACGATGCTTGGACGAGGTTTAAAAGGTTGGTTCGGGATTGTCCGCATAATGGGTTACCAGATTGCCTAAAGATGGAGATTTTCTATCATGGTTTGAATCCCGCTTCGCAGACTGCTGCAAACGCAGTAGCCGTTGGTGGTCTGGTTGATAAAACTTACGATGAGGCGAAGAATATCCTGGATCGCATCTTCAAGAACCATGAAGACTGAAGAGAGAGTGATCAGAGAATAAGACTTAAAGACTCTGACGTAAACAATGGTGCTATTACTTCATTACAAAACCAAATGACCGTAATGATGAATTTAATCCAAGGAATGGCGATCAGCACCCCAACACTGCAAGGTGGGCAAATCACACAATCAGTCAGAACACCGCAAGGTGTGCGACTTGCGGTGATGGGCATACGATGGAAGATTGCCCACAAAATCCACAATCTGTCTACTTTGTGAAAAATAATCCCTTTTCAAACACCTACAACCCCGAGTGGAGAAACCACCCCAATTTTGCTTGGAAGAATCAACAACAAAACTTTCAACCTGTGGCACAAAAAGAAGGGCCACCAGGATTCTTTCAATGCAACAACGGTCAATCGAGTAATCAAACAAGTAGCTCACAACAACCACCGTAATCCTCTTCTTTGGAAAGCCTATTGAAGCAATATATAGAGAAAAACGAGACGGTGCTTCAAAGTCAGGCCACGTCCATCTGCAATCTTGAATTACAGATGAGCCAGATTGCAAGTGAGTTGAAAAGTAGACCACAAGGGGAACTGCCAAGTTCAACCGAACTTCCATGCAACCCGGGGGGATCAGGTAAGAAGAAATGTCAGGTTGTGACATTGTGGAGTGTGAAGACTGTGGAGGGAGAAAAGAAAGAGCTTAGTAGAACATCTTCCATTGCAGTTGAACCAGAGATTGCGGTAACGCAGGAAGAAGAAAGAGAAAATGAAGCAGAAAAACCTGAGGTTGCATCGAGCTCGAAGCCTAATGAAACGGGAACCGTGAAAGTTCAGTTACCTTTCCCTCAGAGACTAAGGAAGAAGAAAAATGAAGAGGTACAATACCAACGTTTCTTATCTATGTTAAAGCAATTAAATGTTAACATTCCTTTCAGTGAAACGATTGAGGAAATGCCTGCCTATGCCAAGTTTCTAAAGGACATGGTAACTAAGAAGAGGGGAGCTGGAAAATTTTCCACGGTGGCATTAACACAAAGTTCCAAATCCATAATCCCACCGAAGTTAAGCGATCTTGGGAGTTTTACTATTCCTTGCTCCATAGGAGGACTTTATATTGGGCAAGCCCTGTGTGACTTGAGGGCCAGCATAAATTTGATGCCACTGTCAATTTTTAGACATTAAATGTGGGGCAACTTGTGCCCACATCAGTGACTCTCCAATTGGCCGACAGATCTCTGGTTCATCTAGAAGGTAAGGTGAAGGATGTGCTGATAGCAATTGACAAATTTATCCTACCAGCTGACTTCATCATCTTAGACTATGAGGCCGAAAAAGATGTACCCATCATTTTGGGGTGACCTTTCCTATCAACGAGTCATGCTCAAATTGATGTGCACAAGGGGGAAATCACTCTGAGTATCAACGGACAGAAGCTCAAATTTAATATAATTCATGCCATGAAGTTTCCGAATGAAGAAGACCTGTAAGAATCTGATGATGACCTGAATTTGATTGAACAAGAAAAGTCTAATGAAGAGTATGAAGAAGAGGATGCCAGCGCATCCATTGCTGCCTGCAATGCGATCACAACAAAAACAAATAAGGAAGAAGAAATGATCCCAAAGCAAGAAGTAGAGCCGACAGAAGAAAGAAAAACAACGCAACCTTTCTTAGTAGAGCCACCAACACTTGAATTGAAGACCCTACCAACCCATCTGAAGTACGCATTTTTGGGGCAAAATGAGAAGCTGTCAGTGATCATTTCTTTTGCACTCAACAAAGATCAGAAGAATGCGTTGATGAGCATTCTCAAGAAACATGTGCAAGCAATTGGCTGGACACTCGCTGACATCAAAGGAATTAGCTCCGCGTACTGCATGCACCACATTCGTCTTGAAGATGACCACAAGGCTACAATTGAAAATCAACGCAGGCTCAACCCTGCGATGAAGGAGGTCGTAAAAAAGAAGATTATCAAATGTCTAGATGCGGGTATTATCTACCCTATAACAGATAGCACGTGGGTCAGCCCCGTGCATGTGTGCCGAAGAAGGGCGGAATGACGGTAGTCCCAAATGAGAACAATGAATTAATACCGCAAAGGACCATCACTGGATGGCACATATGTATGGACTACCGCAAGTTGAATGCGGCCACAAAGAAAGATCATTTCCCCCTGCCATTCATCGATCAAATGCTAGACCGACTAGCAGGGAACAATTTTTACTGTTTCTTGGATGGGTATGTCGGATACAATCAAATCATGATAGCTTCTAAAGATCAAGACAAGACCACATTCACCTGCCCATATGGGACATTGGCTTTTCGCCGCATGCCATTTTGCCTCTGCAATGCGCCAAGCACGTTCCAAAGGTGTATGATGGCGATCTTTTCAGATTATCTCGAGGATTCAGTGGAAATATTTATGGATGACTTCTCTGTTTATGGGAATACTTATGATGTCTGCCTAGCCAACCTAGAGAAGATTCTGAAGAGATGTGAGGAGACGAATTTGGTGCTCAATTGGGAAAAATGTCATTTCATGGTCAAGGAGGATATAGTCTTTGGACATAAAGTCTCCCAGGATAGGTTGGAGGTGGACAAACCAAAGATCGACGCAATTGAAAAGCTTCCACCTTCAACCAGCATGAAGGCTGTGCGAAGCTTCTGGGGGCATGTTGGATTATATAGACGATTTGTCAAGGACTTTTCAAAGATAGCACGACCACTTAGTGCGTTGCTAGAGGCTGACAAAAAATTTGAGTTCGAAAACAACTGCCTCAACGCATTCAGAGTTTTAAAAGATGTGCTGATTACCGCACCCATATTAATTATGTTAGACTGGACATTGCCATTTGAAATCATGTGCGACGCAAGCGAGTATGTGATAATGGGCAGAAATGCACGTTATCATAGTGCTGAATCCTTAAAAAATGTTAGATTGCATTGATGAAATATGTTAAATTTCGACCATTAAGCATAAATTCTATACTATTGCGGTCGCATGCGTCCAATGCATTAGAGCAGTTGATCTTTATATTTTTGTGCAGAATAATGCATTAACGCAATGTAAAGAATGCGATCATAGGAATACATTGGTCGAGCACAACTTCACCACAAGACTTTGCGTTGATCGTGCTCGCAAACATTCACCCAAGAAGAATCACCGCAATATGGTGGACGCATCCGAACGAAAGGACAATTAAGATCGATGGGACAGAAAGCTGACGGCAATCGGATCCAAATTAAGTTGACAGCCGATAACGGTCACAAAGTACATCCAGCTTTATCAGTGACAATTATCCAACGCATCATTCAAGAATTAAAGTTGTCCCATCTATACAACCAGGAGAGAGAAGCCGCCTTTCACCTTTGATGCCCTATAAATACCAAGTGCATTCTTCAGAGAAAGGGTTAAGCAGTCGATTACTTCATCACCTCACAAGTTCACACCTTTGTCCATAGTTTTATTTCATTTTAAGGCAGATGCGAGGAAGAAAGCTGTGTCGGTAGATCGTTCCATTAAGCTTGGGAAAGCGTCGAAAGCTTCTAGATAGAGAGAGGGCAGACGCCTGCGGAAGCGGGAACAATTTTTAGATCAGAATAGAGATTCAGTGTAAAAAGCCTCGGTGAGTAAGGAATTACTATCAGGCTCTCTACCTTTACTTTCCATTGTTATTTTGTACTCAACTCATTTATAAGAATGGAATTTCTTTCTCTATATCTGTTCACTCTCTATTATTTAAGCATGAGTAGCTAAAACAGTTGAATGGGTTGAGAAGCATTTAGCTAGCACAACTAGGGAATCTTCATTCTTTGTGATTATTCTATTTATGTATGCTTCATTCGTCTATTAGAGATACTCAGAAGGGTAGTCTAAGGACAGGATCTAGACTTGGGAAGGTCAGGTCAGAATCTAGGTTTGGAAGAACTAGATTAGAACACATAAATGAGAGATAGGCACTAAGAATGAGCACTATTTGCTATCAACGCATCGCATGCATCTTAGCAATAAGATATGATTGTATGCGGTCACCTGGCTTTCATGCATTTTGCATCAAGCATAGGACAAGAGTAGAGACTTAGGGATAAGCTCTATGGATATTTTGCATTCAACACATGCGTCCTACACTTAGGAGCATCGCATTTACATTGGGAAATGACTTGCTGTGCATGGTTGTAACATGATCGCAAAGTTTGACGCATTCCCGAGTAACACTAGCTAAAGGTCTTCTCAACCCGTTCATCGCATACTCATTGCATCTATCAACGCAACTATCTTTCTTAAGTCTGCCACCTTGATTTACTTCTTTTTCATCAACGCAACAATGCACCCACACTTTATTTATTTACTTGGTTACTACAAAGTTTTCATAAACATTACCAATGCAACTATTTTCACAAGTCCCTGTGTTTGACCCTAGACTTACCAGGAAATTTAGAGGAATTTACACTTGAATTTCGCTGGGGAAACTTGAGTGCACAACGCAATCCATCTACACATATCATCCATATTTCCATTCAAAAAATTCAAGCATCAGTATGCGATGGGGGCAGCTTTAGCGCAAAAGAGAAAAACAATTTTGCACCCTATCGCATATGCGAGTAAAACTTTAAGCCCTACTCAAACAAATTATACCACTACAGAGAAAGAACTCCTGGCTGTGATTTTTGTGTTGGAGAAATTTCGGGCATATCTGTTGGGAACCAAGGTACTCATCCACACTGATCACTCGATGATCAAATACTTAATGACAAAGAAGGACGCAAAGCCGAGGTTGATCAGATGGGTTTTCCTCCTTCAAGAATTTGATATCGAAATAATTGATCGGAAGGGGACAGAGAATCAAGTTGCGGACCACTTGTCTAGACTAGAAAATCCTAAAGTTGACCGCAACGAGTCTGAGGTGAGTGTCGTATTCCTAGATGAGCAGCTATTCCACATAGAAGAATTGCCCTAGTATGCGGACATCATCAATTATTTGGTTTGTGAACAATTCCCTGAAGATTACACCTATCATCAATAGAAGAAGCTCAAGAATGAATGCAGACATTATTATTGGGATGAGCCAAATCTGTATAGGAGAGGTGCAGACCAGATTATTCGATTATGCATACCAAATGCTGCTCAACAACGCATATTGTCACAATGCCACGACTCACCATATGGTGGGCACTTTGGAGGGTAGCGCATCGCAGCCAAAATTTTTCTTTGTGGATTATTTTGGCCTACATTATTCAAGGATGCGGCTTCCCTCATTCGCATGGTAAGCATTACATTTTATTGGCCGTTAATTATGTCTCCAAGTGGGTAGAGGCAATAGCATGTGCCGCAAGTGATGCGGCGGTATTCTCCCAGTTCCTGAAGAAATATATTTTCACTCGTTTTAGCACTCCTCGTGCCATCATAAGTGATGAAGGATCCCACTTTATCAATCACAATATCAAAGAGCTGCTGCGCAAGTACAATATCCTTCACAAAGTGGCCACTGCATACCACTTTAGAAGGTAGTAAAGCCTTCACGGAAAGTTAGGCTGAAGTGTCCAATCAAGAAATTAAGTTGATACTTGAGAAGGTAGTAAAGCCTTCACGGAAAGACTGGGCAACAAAGCTTGACGATGCGTTGTGGGCATACCAGACCACATTTAAAATACCTATAGGTATGTCCCCCTATGCGCTGGTATTTGGTAAGGCGTGTCACTTGCCTTTGAAGCTGGAGTATAAGGCACTGTGGACGGTAAAGAAGCTAAATTTTGATTTGAAGAAGGCAGGGGAAGCACGGAAAATGCAACTGGTCAAGCTAGAAAAATGGAGAAATAACGGAAAATGCAACTGGCATGACCAATGCATATGCAGTAAGAACCTCCAAGTCGAGCAAAAAGTCTTGCTCTTCAACTCACGTCTGCGACTCTTCCCGGGAACGCTAAAGTCACGTTGGTCCGGACCATTCATAATCAGACAAGTATTCCCGCATGGTGCGGTTGAATTATCAAATGATGATGGAACCAACATATTCAAAGTCAATGGGCAACGAGTAATGGAATATCATGGAGAAGGCTGGCATCATCAAGTCGACTCCATGGAAATAAAAGAACTTTGAATAAAAAAGAAAGTAGGTGGTCCCGGCATTATCAAATGATCGCAATCTATTAGGGACGTAAGTTTTGGGACACATCAACTCTTCAACTCTTCAACTCTTCTCCATTATTCGGAATTTTTACTATATCTTTTCAATCCTGATCTATCCTTACTTTACTATCACTATCTTGCTATTTCTACAAAAAAAAAAAAAAAATGCGATAACAAGTTTTATTTTGTTTAAAATAATTTGACCCTCTCTTTGTTTTTCTTGCAACGATCGAGGTGCTGGATTGCGGAGATGTTATGCGACAAAGTATTTATCTTACTCCATCACCGCAACCCAAAGAAGAGAGATCGCCGCAAAGATGGATGCATCAATACAATGTGGGCGACAACACAAAATTTGGGGGTGTACTCTTCCTTATCTTTATTTCCAACTTTGCGCTATCACATTGCATTTTAGTCTTCAAAATGTTATCACCGCAATCATTTGACATCGATAAATTTAGTGAGTTATCGCATTCACTCTCTTTACAATGCATTCTAGACCATCACACGACTTATTTTAATCTTTTGGCAATGAGAACATTGCCACATTTAAAATTTGGGGGTGGGGTATTTGTTTCCCACCTTGCTATTACAAAAAAAAAAAAAAAAAAAAAAAAAAAAAAAAAAATAACATCTCCACTGTCAACGCAATGGGAAACCCATGTTGATAAAAGTTAAGTTGTGAAAGGCACTTACCTGTAGTTGGATGTCCGTATGACACACGTGGAGGTAAGCCAAAACGAAAGTAAGTCGCCAGAATCAACGCATAAATCAATGACCGCAACTCCACTACCAAATTGGTATGAGTTTAGTATGAGAAAGAGTGCATTTCTCGTAGTTGGATGTTCGCATGAAACACGTGGGGGCAAGTCAAAATGAAGGCAAGGCACTCGGATCAGTGCAAGGTCAGAAAAAAATAGCAATGAAGAAAACTTTTATGCAAGGATAAAATCATGTCACACCTCGGTAGAAAATTTTCTTTTTGAAATAAATCATGCAATGTTCCGGAATTTGTAATGTCCTTTTGAAAGTTCAGCTTGCAGTCCCTAGGTCTTAGAAATATTTTAAGAAGAGACTTGAATAAGACTTAAGGAAATTCAGGTATATAGGATTTGAACGAAGTATTCTTGAGAAATCTAGGAAAAGAACTTTGCAGTTGATTTGCTAAAGGAATCTTTAGCTTATGCTTGAGGACAAGCATTGTTTAAATTTGGGGGTGTGATAACGGGCAGAAATGCACTTTATCATAGTGATAAGTTCTTAAACAATGTTGGATTGCGTTGCTGAAATATGTTAAATTGCGTCCATTAAGCATAACTTCTATAATATTGCGGTCGCATGCGTTCAGCGCATTAGAACTATTAATTTTTTTTTTATTTTTGTGCAGAATATGCATTAACGCAATGAAAAGATTGCGATCATAGGAATTTATTGGTCGAGCACAACTTCACCGCAAGGCTTTGCATTGATCGTGCTCACAAACATTCGCCCGAGAAGGATTGCCGCAACTTGGTCAACACAACATGGTAGGCGCATCCGGGTGAAAGGATAATTAAGAGCGATGGGACAGAAAGCTGATGACAGTCGAATCCAAATTAAGTTGACAACCGATAACAGTCACAAAGTACATTCAGTTTTATCGGTAACAATTATTCGGCGCATCAGTAAGGAATTAAAGTTGTCCCATCTGTACAACCAGGAGAGAGAAGCCGCCTTTCACCATGGATGCTCTATAAATACCAAAGGCATTCTTCAGAGAAGGGGTTGGCAAGTTAACCAATTGATTAGTTCACGCCTCTGTCCATAGTTTTCTTTACCATTTTAAGGTGGAGCAAGACAAGAGTGGTGGCGTTAGAGATCACTCAGGGCAACTCGAGAGAGAACCTTAGGGCATAAGAGTAGAGAGCGGGCTGACTCTCGCGAGAGCGAGATTATCTTTAGAGCACGAGTAAAAACAGTGTAAATGTATGGCAGCAAGAAATTGCTACCAGGCTCTTTATTATACTTGCATTGTTATTGTGTACTTCATCTTCATATCTATTCAATGGAAGTTCTATTTCTACATCTGCTCACTCTCTTAATACGCATGAGTAGCTAAACTAGTCGAATGGGTTGAGAAGAACTAAGCTAACATGACCTAGGAGGTTCTTTGCTTGCGATTGTCTTATTTTATATTGTGCAAAATCCCCTTTAGAGTTACTCAAGAGAGAATCTAAAGAAAGAACCTAATGTCTCGAGAGAGCTAGGTTAGAATCTGGACTCGAGAGAGCAAGATTAGAACTGCATAAACATGAGATAGGGACTTAGAGATAAGCTCTGTTTGTCAACCTGCATCACATGCATCCTAGAGATGGGAATGATATTATGTGGTCGCATATTTGTGTGATTGTCATGTTGTCATCGCATAAATAGAAATAGAGGTTTATGTGTAAACCCTGTAGACTTATCGCATATATCGCATGCGTTCTAGCCTTAGAAGCCGTGGTACTCGCACTGAGAAGTGGTTTATTGTTGTATGCATGTTGCATGATCGCAAGCATGAACGCATTCTAGGGAGTGTTAGCCAAAACCCTTCTCAACCCGTTCACTGCATATTCATCGCATTTCCCGTTTACCAACTCTTTTCAAACTCCGCCACATTTTTTATTTATTTTTCATCAACGCAATCAACAAACCAAACACTTTATTTATTTAACCGGTTACCGCAAAATCTTCATAAAAATCACCAACGCAATCTATTTTCACAAGTCCCCGTGTTCGACCCTGGACTTACCAGGAAACTCAGAAGAATTTACACTTGAATTCCGCTGGGGAAACTTGAGTGCACAACGCAATTCCATCAACACATATCATCCATATTTCCACTTCATAACTACGAGCATCAGTGCCATCGTTAATTAATCTAAGTATGTGAGTATCATTGGTAGTTTAGATATGTTACTGACTGCACTAGGCTTGATATAGCTTATGCTGTAGGATTACTTTGTAGGTTTACAAGCAGACCTAGTATAGAGCATTGAAATGCTATAGAAAGGGTTATGAGGTACTTGAAGAAAATCCAGAACCTAGGATTACATTATTAGAAGTTTCTCGTTGCCTTGGAAAGATTCAACGATGCTGACTGGAACTCCCTCTCACATGATTCAAAGGCTATAAATGGCTATATCTTTAATATAGCAGGCGGAACGATATGTTGGAAGTCCAAGAAACAGACTATTTTAACCCAATCTACAATGGAGTTATAAATGATAGCACTAGCAACAACTAGTGAAGAAGCAAACTAGCTTAGAAGTCTGCTATCAGAGATTCCTCTATGGGAAAAACTGATACCAGCCATATTGGTCCATTGTGATAATACTGTAGCAATTGCAAAAGTTCATAACCATTACTAAAACGGAAAAAGACAACAAATACGTCATAAGCACAATACCATTAGAGAGTTCTTAACTATTGGTGCAGTTATAGTGGATCAAATATAGACTGATGTAAACTTGGCAGATCTTTTGACGAAAGGACTGGCTAGATAGAAGGTTGTCAAAACCTCAGAAAGGATGAGACTCATGCCTATATAGAGATAAATTACCTGTGAGGAAAACCCAACCTGTAGACTGGAGATCCCAAAAAATAGGTTCAACTGGTAATAATTTATCGCAAGTGATATGTAGTGAATCATGCTAAAACAAACACAGAGTTCCTTTCCTATGACCTAGAGTCTGAGCATGATATCCTGAAGCGTAAGAAAGGTTGAACATAATTCTTAATGAGATATATACTTGATGTCAAGTGAGGTACCTAGCTACAGGAGTACTCTTGATAGATTCACCTACATGAATGTGGAAGTGGGGGCCGCTTCCTATGGATTTTTAGGCGAACTCTTTAGAGTGTTCATTAAACCGAGATACACGTGTTAGGCCTTAAAGCATGGGCTTTCGAACTACACCCTAATGATATTGTGTGTGAGATGTTGTTAGAGATAGAGTTCAAAACCATGAGTTACTTTAGTATATTCTAAATCATCTACACTACGTATAGGTTCAAGTCGTAAGACATCTTTGCTTATGCACAGTGTTGTATAAACTGATATTGCTCGATGAAAAATGTTTTTCTTATGATTTTAAATTTTCAAGTGGGGGATTGTTGGTGAAAATTTGAGTTTTAAAAGGAAAAAAATGCTTTTGAGAATCCCACATTACTTAGGTTAGGAAGCGGAATCTTCTTTTTATGCTCCCACCTTGAGTTATGGGTTTGGGCCCCAAGGGGTACCCATGTTTTAGAGGAAGTGAGAAGGTAGGCTAATGTGGGTATGATGGACATTTCACACGCGTGCCACCACCGCTGTCCAGTCGGCCGTGGCGTGGGATTATTTTTTTATTAAAAATATTTTTTCCCTTATTTTATTATAATTTTATTTTTTTTCTTTTATTTAATTCCTCATTCAACGCTCCACGTATCGCGAGTAAAGGGCGCTGGTCAAGTCTTCCTCGCGTTTGGCGCATGCCTACATGTTCAATGGCTCCGCACATTTTGCACAATTGCACGTTCATTAGCCAAACGTTCTTTGCATCGTCTTCTATTGGTCCTCGAGGCCTATAAGAGTTGCAAGTCTTTTCGACATTCAGACGAAATTCAATTTTCGATCTCCATCTTCTCTCTCGTGCCTCAGTTCTTTCTTCCATTCAAGTTTTTCGAGCAAGTCAGTCGGTTGTGAGTTTCCAATCGGTTTAGTTCGGCTCTAATTGAGATAGTTTTATATATTCTGGGTTGTTTTATCTTGGGTACGACGTGACACTTCTGTAGAACTGCTTGTACACTTGGGCAGAGCCACGAAATGTCTTAAAGAGAGCAAGATCTGCGACTCAGCCTGTTCTGTTTTGCAAGTTTCATATTTCTGACAACTATCGTTCGTGACTATTCATTGCTGTCAAATTTGACTGTCGGAGGATAGCCAGTTCCAACATTGGTTGATGTAAAGAAATAATAATAGAACCTAGTTGGTTCATTTTGCCTTTTATTGGCACAAAAAATGTGATGTTCCCCGTAGGGCTTCGTTCTTTTTTTCTTTTTTCGTTTTTTTTTTTTTTGAAACATTTGGCTTGAGCAAAACAACCACTTTTTAAAGATAAATCTAATGGTCTGTTTAGACTGATTTAAGAAAAAAAATGTTTTTTAAAAAAACTCATTTTTATTTAAACACCTTTGATAAAAATTGATTAAAATACACTTGAAAAGCTATTTTGAGTGGTTGTCAAACATTCCAATTTCTTGCTAAATGTCTTATTTTTTAAATTAAACACTTGAAAATGTAATCTGAACACATCATAAGTCTCTTTATTTCTCTTAGAGGATAATTTTATTGTTGCAGCAAATTTAGTGCTCAAAATCCATTTTATTTCGTAACTATGATAGAATTTCCTTTTAGGTTTTTGGAGAAAGATACTTATAGTTGATTTATTATAATCCTAGATTATTATAGTTGAGTTATGATAGTTTATATTTGAGGTGTAGGTTATTTTAGTTTGAGTTATAATAGTATGTATTTGAGGTGTAAACTATTTTAGTTTGAGAATGAAATAACAAACATTGTAGGTAAGATAAAAAAAATGATGAATGTAAAATAGTAAAAACTGTAGAAAATAGTAAATATTGTAGCAAATGGGGTTTTGAAATAATGTTGATTGTAGCTAATTAGGACTATAGAATAATATTTACTATAACAAAAGGTGGTTATTATAGTCTTATGATAGTCTTTGCCCTAAAGACATCCTTAAATTGGAGAGCTTTTCTTTCTAACTTTTGATTGACATCATTTTTTATTAAGCAAATATCTTTATCTAATATATATATATATATATATATATATATATATATATATATATATATATCTTATGGATTTTTAGTTTTTATATATGAATTTTCTAAATATATAATTGTCAACATCAAGATTTTAAATAATCAATATAGTAAAATATTATTGTATTGTGGTAGATAGTGACATTTTGCTATGTTTATAAATAAGTTGATTCATTTTACTTTACGTAAAATTAATCTTAAATTAATCATTACATATATTACTATATTGTATCCCACTAAAAGCATTATTCATAAACCGACAAAACATTGATAATCAAGCTTAAGAAAGGTTAAACAAAACCCCAACAATATAATATTCAAACTTCGCTAAAAACTGAATTGAACTTAATTAATTAATTAAGATCAATCCAGTCACAAGGAAATTTTCAACTAATAAAAATTGATTGATTGATGGAGACTATTAATTTTATCGTTAATTCATTTTTAAGTATTCAATTTATATATTTGAGGTTTGATTATTAATAAATACGAAACTAATTAAGTAGACTTTTCCATGATAGGAAATAAACAACTTTTTAATTACATGACAAAATCTTCACAACATTACTATATGTTTTGTTTTAAGTTTTCTTTTTCTTTTCTTTTTTTTTTTAAATTGTTTTGATCTTTTTTACCATTTTTCTACGGCCATTTTTTTAAATCTTTCTTGAGAAAATATTAAAATTTATAGTCAATTTTTTTTTTAAAAAGGATTAATATTATTAATTTCATCAAAAGAATGATGTGATTGTAGTTCAACGTTGATAAGTGTAATTTTATAGCTCAACGTTGATAGGTGTAATTTATATTTTAAGGTGGGCTACGTTATTCTTGTGGAGGCAGGAACATAGTGAACGAGATTTGGCTAGGATTACTTCATACGAGATTGATAGGTGTAATTTTTTTAATTGTTCATAGAGGGGTTGAGAGTTGATTGTACCATAGGAAATGTGTTCATATGGGGGTTGATAGTTATTATACTTTTGAAATTATTCATATGGGGTTGATTATAATGTTGGAATTATTCATATGGTGTTTTCCATATTCTTTTAACTTAGAAATGCTTTATGAAGTTGTAATATTGACAATGTTAAAGAAGTGAAGTTTTTATCAAGAGATATTGGTAGAAATTTGGTTGACATATAAGATTGAAAATGCGTGTATTGTTTATTTGATTGATGAATATATGTCATATATATACTAAATGTGGTTAATGGATCAAAATACAAGAGCAATTATAGGTAAAGACGTCAACATTACCGATTTTTCTAAAGAAATTACAAGCAGGCTTGACATGTTGAACGTGTCAAGATTATACATATTCTCGACATGTTTAACAGGTCAAGAACTCCCATATTCTTGACATTTCTAACATGTCAAGTAAGATATAACTTGAAGTTTTTTCATTATCAAGTTAAAAAATTTCTTGACGTTTTTTCCTTGTCAAGAATGCACATGTTATTGACATTTCAAACATGTCAAGTATCAGTGTTTCTTGACGTTTTTTTAAATGTCAAGTATCACTTTTCTTGACATTTTTAAAACATCAAGAAAATTCAGATTCTTGACAATGGTTTCTTTGACATTTTTTAAATTGTCAAGAAAAGTGACACTTAACATTTAAAAAACGTCAAAAAACACTGTTTTTGTTGTAGTGAACTGGCGTAAAGTATGTGTTAGATGCCAAAAGATCTTTGGTTTGAGTATCCACCCCCATATTATAATTAAAAAGAAAGAAAAAAAACCTAACTAACTCACTCAAATTTTGTATAATTTATTTTTTCCAAAATATAATTCTCCCTGTAAAGGCAAGTTATATATTTATAAAAAAAACAAATTTTTGAGTTTAGTAGTGATTTAACGAACGTTTATTTGGTAGAAGTTCACAAGTATATCTCATCAACCATGGAGATAATATTATTCATATTGGACTAAATAGTAAATATTTTTCATATATTTTATGAACATTTATAAAAAAAAAAAATCAAAAATATCATTTTTCATATGTTTTATGAGCATTTATAAAAAAAAATATCAATAAATTTTGAGCCATTCAATTTCCAATAATAGGGACGATAAGTTAATGCTTGGTTGAGAGTCTTTGCCAGGAATATTTTGAATAATTGTTGTACAATTCTGATCCATTTTTCAAGTTGCATAGTCCATGTTTCCAATATAAGTGCTATGCTAAATTAATCAAATTGATGGGTAAGAGAGAGAGAGAATGGATTTGATCCAATGGTCCATAATATAAAGACGTATGATAGGGTCAAAGGATTTGACTTTTCCCACCACACTAACAATATGCACTTCTTAATTAGGCCTCTTTTATTTATTTATTTATTTATTTAAAAAACAACTTCCAAAGTCCCTCATGGGCTGTTTAGTTGGACGAAAAAGATGATGGAAAATAGAAATCCATCTTACAAAGTTCATATTTAGTTAGTGGACTTTGTTTATTTATTTTGGAAAAGACATTTCCTAGGTATCTTTTAGCCACACAAAGTGAAAGAATTACATACTTATTAAAAAATGTGAGTTTTCACTTCTCCTTCCTACCACCATTTTCATTTCTTCTTCCACTTCCTACCACTATATAAATGTTTATTTCGTCTATGTTTAGTATTTATACTTATTGGTTATATTTGATTTTTGAAATAAAATATAGTGCAGCTGCTTAAGGTTGTTTTTAATAATTGCATAATAAAAATAAAACTGCACAAATTAATTATTTAAAATCAATTAAAGCAAGTTTCTTTTTTATTAAATATATGCTTTATAATTACACAAAATTTTGAAAGTGATCACACAATTTAAACAAAAATAACATTTACTTAGGTGATCTAATAATATTCCCATGCAACACAAAACACATGTATTACTTATTCCCAGGAAAAGTTGATAACATTTTCTACACAACCAAACATAGTTATCTTTAATTCCCATACATACTATTCTCAGACATTGTTTTCCTATGCACAACCAAACATAGTCATCCTTAATTCCTAGTAATTTTATTTCCAGACATATAATTCCTAGGCATTCTTGATTCATGGACATTGAAAAAACCTCAATCAAAACGACCCCTCAAAGCACATCGGAACAAAGTATTATTACGAATCCACCAAGAAATTAGACACTCTCTTCCCTTTCAATTTTCTGAGATTGATGAATTTAAAAAATAAAAAAAAAAAAAAAAAAAAAAAAAAACAGCAACATAACGAGCGAAACAATGAACAACTCAATTTCAAGCCTAAAGAAAAAAAAAATCTCAAACATCTCACCAAAACATCAATCTATTTCATGGTTGAACTTTTTTTTTCTTCTACCAAGTTTTGCTTCTTTTTTTGTTTATATTTTTGTTTTGAAGTCTAAATTTTGATTGTAAAAAAATTGAGCTAAATAATTACCTTTAAATTTTAAAGTTGAAGTTACAATTCATCTATACTTATTACAAGAAAATAAAAAGTCGTTACTATTTGATATTTTTCACAAGAAAATAGAAAGTTGTTACTATTTGATACTTATTACAAGAAAACAGAAAGCTACTACTATTTGTTGAAACAATAAATAATCTGTAAAAAGTTGTTTTTAGCTTACTTATTTTGTAAGCTCCTTATAAACATATCTGTATATATAAACGATCTGGAAGGAAAAGTATAGATGATATATTAGAAATTTGTAAAGATTTGAAACATCTTACAAAATCTCTTAAGGAAAGAAACTCATACCTTTGACAGTGGATGTAGGTCTATTATACCGAACCACTATAATCCTTGTGCTCATACCTTTGACAGTGGATGTAGGTCTATTATACCGAACCACTATAATCCTTGTGCAGATCTTCTTCTCTCTTTATCTCATAAGTTGTAGGTCTATTTGTTTTAACAACTGGTATCAGAGCTAATTCTTCAAGAAAGCTCCAAGAAGGCTTCAAGATTCCTCAAGAAACCTATCAAGAACATCAAGAAAGTCAGAAATGAAAGTAGCTCGGTATGAGGTGGAGAAATTCACAGGAAGTGAGGATTTTCAACTAAGATGAAGAGAACTTAAGCTTTTTTGGCTTCACAGAAAGCTTTAAGGGCTCTTAATGATCCTAAATCCTTTTCTGAAACTCTCACTGAATCAAAAAGATAGAATATGGAACAAGTGACATGAATATTTCAAATAGTGTTCTAAGACAAGTAATCAACGAGAACACAACCTCTGAGGTATGGAGAAGTTAAATAAGCTCTGTAGAAGAAGGATATGGCTAACAAGCTATATGTGAGGGAGAAATTATTTTCTTTCAAAATGAGTTCTTCAAAGTCCTTAGATGTAAATCTTGATGAGTTCAAGAAACTTACAAATGAGTTCACTCAAATAGGGAACAAGCTAGGAGAAGACAATGAGGTAGTAATTCTGATAAACTCTCTACATGAGAGTTATAAAGATGTGAAGGCAGCACTGAAATATGGAAGAGATTCAATTTATGTTGATAATGTAATCACAACCTTGACAAGTAAGGTATAACAACCCGACTCCCTAGGACTTAAGCTAGGTTGTTACTATAGACATGCATGCATGAAATTTAAACTGACATCTTTTCATAATTTAGTAAAACCAAATAAATATCGTAAAATAATTAATTTTATTAAACTAAATGACTGAAATTCAAGTAGTAGGGTACCCATAAAACCATAAAACAAAACTAGAAAATTTTCTTAAAAATCTAAAGCGTAAATGCTAAATCTTCGAGTTCCAATATCAAAACTAGGAATTAAAAACATAAAAATCCTAAAAATATGAGCGAAAGCATATGATGATCCCAATTGCTCAATCACGGATTCCGCTTGTCATTCGTTGGCACGCTTTACCCTTACCTTAAAAAAATAAACATGAGAAAGAATAAGTGTAAAATACTCAGTAAGTAACCTCACTATCGGGGTCAAGCTAAGCATCTGTGTCCTCTAGATGCCACTCTCTAGTGGGATGTGCATAATTCTCTAGTTTTCACGGGGCAGCTAATTAGTGAATAGTTGATAACTTGTAAAAATACAAGTTATTTATACTGTCTTATCTACATATTGCGGCCAAAAGAGAATATATATGCGCCAATTGTATGAAAATTAGCTTAGAAATACAATAATTCTGAATTATCACAATTACACCCACTAACATTATTAAGATGGAAGAAGAAGAGATTTTTACTTTGTTTTGCAGGAAACCAAGTCACCACTTGCGATTAAGGCTTAAGACAAACTGACCAACGCATCTCTGACACATTGCGCCCGTCAATCAACAATGAAAATATGATTAACGCAATGACGACGCAATGCGACAGTCGATCCAGAGTTGACTTTCAACCGCATGCGGTAATAAAAACAACACCACATGCGAACACACGATCGAAAGATGCAGTTGAGCAACGCAAATGTGGAGGATTTTGCCATGTGTACACTAACGGTTGTGCAGATTTAACGGTCTGATTGCATAACAGAAGGAATAATATTCCTCCATCTTCAAAATTTCCATAATAACAAGTGGGAACCACAAAGCCGGAGTCAAAGATCTTCACCTATAAATACCCCATAGAATTCACAGAAAAAAAGGTTACTTGATACGGGGCTAATTGTTGATATTATATTGAGAAAAAGGCTGAGCTGGGTGTTAAACTGAAGAAATCCGGGAAGAAGAAGAGACAAGGCCGAGAGGTGAGTCTCAGTGTTAATCTTCCAGATCCTCGCCGCGAAGCTCTATACTCAGATCCCTGCTACCGGTTGAGCAAGCCTGAGAGAGAAGCTCATCTTTCCACACGATCCATCCATTCCGGCATGCAAATCTCCATCCAAATCGATGCCAAGACATTGGCGCTTGTTTATATTTGTTTCTATCTCTTTTCATCATTGTATCTCATCTCCTTTATCTCTTCATTCACACACCATGTATCAAACGCTAAATAGATATGTTGAATGTCTCAATCGTTTTCATTACCACTTCTCTGTCTATTTCCGTTCCTCCGTTTATAGTTTTCTTCATGAAGTGTTCTTAATCCCCGGGTAGTCAATATGAATTAAACGAGTACTTAATCTGTGTTAGAGAGATAATTGCATTTAGCTAAGGCATGCTAGATAGCATCTTCACTTGTGAGAGCAGAAGTGAAGATGTTAGTCTGATCTATCGAGAGAAGGTCAGAAGAATGTGTTAACTAGAGCGAGTAGTACTTCCAGGAATGGAAGCAACCTTGCGTTCATTGCATTCGTCTCTGTTTCACCACAGACATGTGGAAATGCGGCTGATCACTAAAAGGTATATGCTAAGGGAAGAATGGAACCGTACTTATGACTTTAATGCAGTTAAGGAACTTGCAATATTTATATTAGTTATCTTTCTCTTTCTGCTTCATACATAAGACTTACCATCGCATCACATGATCTGTGTATAATCTTCACAGCCAGCCTTGCCCTCAGTATTTTGTATCATGCTGCTTGTATCTTGTACCATCTTAGCTTAGGTTTACTGCATTTTATTTTATTATCGCATTTTTACTGCTTTTCTTTACTTTATTGCAACTTTATACTCTTATACACAAATACTTTTATTAAATTGAAAATCCTGGTTGCATGTATCATAAACATAACACAATAACCTCAAACAGCCCTTGTGTTCGACCTCGGATCACATCAAGAAACTTGCGGTAGAATTATACTTGGTTCCAATGCAAGGAAACTTGTGACAACGCACAAAATCCTACAAGAGCATCCATTAATAACGCATATCTAGAAGTAGTATTGCATGAATTGAGTCCATTAATGCATGCATCATTAATAAGGAAGTAATTTTCCCGTTACAATAATTGAACCCACTCTACCGTAGTTTAAGCGTACCCACAACCTCTGGTAGATCCCAAAGGACACAAACCTTTGGTAAAGTCCTAAAAGAGTTCACACCTCTAGTGAATCGCGTAGGAAACACAACCTCTGATGAATCTCGAAGGATACACAACCTCTGGTGAATCCCGGAGGAAACACAAACTCTAGTGAATCCTTAAGGAATCACAAACCTCTAGTGAAATTTCGAAGGAGATCACCACTTTTAATGGGTATCTAACTACCGGTGAGGGCAACTATCACTGTCATGAATGTAACATGCAACATAAAACATAGTCCTACAACATGAAAATACATATCATCATACTTGTAGTTATCCAACAAGTCATAAAATCAATAAATAATGTAGTTCATGGTAGCATTCATAAAATTTTTCAACATAATTAAAACAACCTATTTATCCTCATGAAATTCAATACAAACAACCTCAGAATATTCAAACTAAAGCATAAATCTTATTGCCTGACACATAGGCGGTTCCAGTAGTAAGATTACTTATCTCGAATCGAAATTCCAAATTTAACCCAAGCAATTAGTCTCCAAAAAAAAATAAATCTTGAATTAATTCTCCTAACACAAAACACAACACTCAATTTCCTTGGAGCCAAAACCAAAACATACAAAATTTATTCCAACGATCCCCAATTAACATACCTAACCGAAGCTTGATCAACAAACACTCTCAAGATTTCAACTCTAAAATCTCCCAAAAAAATTTTAATTCCAACGGACGACGACTTGCAACCTTCAAAATATGAGAGTTAAGCCAATATTTAACCCAATAATTAGTGGGTGTCTAAAAACCAACAACAAGGATCGCAAACCTTACCAATTTCTTACCCAATCTTGTCTCGAGCCAAACGAACAGCAGTGCACTTCCTTACAAACCTCGACCTAACACTAAACGTGATGGATATTGACAAGTCAAAGTCAAAACTTAGCAAGCATCTAATGCTCGATTTTATGAAATGGAAATGTGGGTGATACGCATTGATGAAATTGCGTTATGCACTCAAGTTTCCTCAGCAGAATCCAAGTGTAAATTCCACTGAGTTTCCTGGTAAGTCCAAGGTCAAACTTAGGGACTTGTGAAAACAGGTTGCGTTGGTACTTTTTATGAAAACCTTGCGGTAACCAAATAAATAAATAAATTGTTGGGTTTGTTGTTTGCGTTAATGAAAAATAAATAACTGCGGCGAAGTTTGAAAAGAGTTGATAAACGAAAAATGCGATGAGTATGCGGTGAACGGGTTGGGAAAAGTTTCGGCAAACAATTCCTAGGATGAATTCATGCTATGTGATCATGCAACATACATACAACAGTAAACCACCTCTCGGCGCGAATGCCACGACTTCTAAAACTAGAACGCATGCGATATATGCGAAAAGTCTATAGAACCTACATATAAGACTCTATTCTTATTTATGTGATGACAGAATGACACACACATAAATAATGCGACCACATAATATCATTCCCATCTCTAGGATGCATGCGATGCAAGTTGACAAACAAAGCTTATCTTTAAGTCCCCATTTCTTGTTCATGCAGTTCTAATCTTACGCTCTCGAGTCCAAATTCTAACATAGCTCTCTCGAGTCATTAGGTTCTTTCTTTAGACTCTCTCTAAAGTAGCTCTAAAGGGTATTTAGCACAGCATAAAACAAGACAATCGCAAGCAATGAACTTCCTAAGTCATGTTAGCTTAGTTCTTCTCAACCCATTCGACTAGTTTAGCTACTCATGCGTGCTAAGAGAGTGAATAGATATAGAAATAGAACTTCCATTGTATAAATATAAAGATGAAGTACAAAATAACAATGCAAGTATAGAATAAAGGGTCTGGTAGCAATCTCTTGTTGTCCAGGCTTTTACACTGTTTTTCTACTCGTACTCAAAAGATAATCTCGCTCTCGCAAGAGTCGACTTGCTTTCTGCTTCTTCGCCTCAAGGTTCTCTCTCGAGTTTCCCTGAGCGATCTTCGACGTCAATACTCTTCCCTTGTTCCGCCTTAAAACGAAAGGAAAAACTATGAACAAAGACGTGCGAACTGAAGTATGAAACCTCTAACTGTTGAATTGCTTAACCCCTTTTCTGAAGGATGCCCTTGGTATTTATAGAGAATTTATGGTGAAAGAAGGCTTCTCTCTCATGATTGTACAGATGGGACAACTTTAATTCCTGATTGATGCATTGAATAATTGTCACCAAAAAGCGGAATGTACTTGTGATCGTTATCGCCTGTCAACTTAATTCGGATTCGACTGTCATAAGCTTTATGTTCCATTGCGATTATTAGCCTTTCACCCAGATGCGCCCACCATGTTGCGCTGACCAAGTTGCGGCGATCCTTCTCGGGCGAATATTTGCAAACACAACCACTGCAAAGCCTTGGGATGATGCTGCGCTCAACCAATAATTTCCTATGATTGCAATTTCCGCCTTGTGTCATCACATATTTTGCACAAAAATACAAAAATCAACTGTTCTAATGCGATGAACGCTTGCGACCACAATATTATGAAATTGATGCTTAAGGGACGCAATTTAACATGTTTTATCAACGCAAGCCAATATTGTTTAAGAACATAGAACTATGATAACGTGCATTTCTACCTATTATCACACCCCCAAATTTAATCAATGCTTTTCCTCAAGCATAAGCTAAAGA
This sequence comes from Benincasa hispida, assembly GCF_027475165.1. Classification (NCBI taxonomy): domain Eukaryota; kingdom Viridiplantae; phylum Streptophyta; class Magnoliopsida; order Cucurbitales; family Cucurbitaceae; genus Benincasa; species Benincasa hispida. The sequence continues at coordinate 1,673,748 of NC_143486.1, forward strand.
TTTCTTTTAGCAAATCGACCGCAATATTCTTTTCCTAGATTTCTCAAGGATACGTCGCTCAATTCCTATATACCAAAGTTTTCTTAAGTCTTATTCAAGTCTCTTCTTAAAATATTTCTAAGACCTAGGGACTGCAAGCTTAATTTCAAAAAGACTTTGCTAATTTCCGGAACATCGTATGATTTATTTCAAAACGAAAAAAAAAAAATTCATCCGGGTGTCAAATGATTTTATCCTTGCATATTTCTTATCATTGTTATTTTTTCTGACCTTGCGCTGGTCCAAGTACCTTGCCTTCATTTTGGCTTGCCCCCACGTGTGTCATTCGGACATCCAACTACGAGCAATGTGCTCTTTCTCAGACTAAACTCATGCCTACTTGGCAGTGGAGTTGTGGTCATTTATTTATGCGTTGATCCTGGTGACTTACTTTTGTTTTGGCTTGCTTCCAAGTCTGTCATGCAAACATCCAACTATGGGTAAGTAGCTTTCCCAATATAACTCTTATCAACATAGGTTTCCCATTGTGTTGAGTGGAGTTGTTAATTCTCAATTTTTTTTTTTTTTTTTTAAAATAGCAAGGTTGAAAATAAATACCTCACCCTCAAATTTAAAAGGCGGCAATGTCCTTATTGCCAAAAGATTGATATAAGTCATGCGATGTTCTTAGAATGCTTCGTAAAAAGAGTTTGAAAGAAAGCTAGCAAACCCCTAACTTCCAGAAATATTTTATGAGGTGACTATCTTAAAGTTAAGATAACTCTAGTATATACGAAAGAAATAGAAGCATGTTTTTCATCATTGAAATCATACTTGGCAAAGAAACAACATGCGGTAACTTACTAAATTTATCCATGTCAAATGATTGCGGTAATCAAAGAGGATGCAGTGATAAGACTTTTAAAACTAAAATGCAATGCGATAGTGCAAAATTTGAAAAAAAAAAAAAAAAAAAGATAAGGAAGAATACACCCCTAAATTTGCGCTGTCAGCTGCATTGTGTATTGGTGCATCCTTCTTTGTGGCGATCTCTCTTCTTTGGATTGCGGTGATCAAGTGAGATAATTTGCTGCTTCATGTAACATCTCCGCAATCCAACGCCTCGATTTTTGCAACAAAAACAAAGAGAGGGTCAAATTATTTTAAACAAAAAAAAAATTCGTTATCGCAATCTCCATTTTTTCTTCTAAATACAATAGATAAAGTTGAAAAGAGATAGTGTAATGAAAATTCAGAATAGTAGAGAAAAGTTGAAGATTTCATGCTTCCTAAAACTTGCGTCCCTGATGGATTACGAACGTTTGATAACGCAGGGACCACCTACTTCCTTCTTTATTTAAAGTTCTTTAGTTTCATGGAGTCAATTCGGTGATGCCAACCTTCTCCATGATATGCTTTTACTCGCTGCCCATTAACTTTGAATATGTTGATTCCGTCATTGTTTGATAATTCAACCATGCCATGCGGAAATAATTGTCTAACTATGAATGGTCCAGACCAACGTGATTTTAATTTTTCCAGAAAGAGCCGCAGATGTGAGTTGAAGAGTAAGACCTTTTGCCCGACTTGGAAGTTCTTACCGCATATGCGTTTTTCGTACCAGCGCTTGGTGCACTCTTTGTACATCTTCGCATTCTTATATGCATTAATCCTCCATTCTTCTAGCTCGAAGTTGCATTTTTCGTGCTTCTCCTGCTTTCTTCAAATCAAAGTTCAGCTTCTTTACCGCAGTGCCTTATATTCCAGCTCCAAAGGCAAATGACATGCCTTACCAAATACCAACGCCTATGAGGACATACCTATGGGTTTTTTAAATGTAGTTCGGTATGCCCACAACGCATCGTCAAGCTTTGTTGCCCAATCTGTTCATGAAGGCCTTACTACCTTCTCAAGTATCAGCTTAATTTCTCGATTGGACACCTAGGCCTGACCATTCGTCTGCGGATGATATGCGGTGGCCACTTTATGGATGATGTCTTATTTGCACAGTAGCTCCATGATATTATGGTTGATAAAGTGGGACCCTTCATCATTTATGATGGCACGGGGAGTGCCAAAACGAGTGAAAATATTTTTCTTCAGGAACTAGAAGACTACCGCCGCATCACTTGCAGCACATGCTATTGCCTCTACCCAATTAGATACACAATCGACAGCTAATAAAATACAATGCTTACTATTTGAGGGAGGGAATGGTCCCATGACATCAATCCCCCACACGTCGAATAATTCAAGCTCCAAGATGGTTTTCATTGGCATTACATGTTTCCATGAAATGTTACCTGTGCATTGACACCGGTCGCATTTCATGGCGTAGTCAGCTACATCCTTAAACAATGTAGGCCAAAAGAATCCACTCTGTAAAACTTTGGCTGCGGTGCATTGTCCTCCAAAGTGCCCACCATATGGTGAGTCATGACATTGTGATAATATGTGTTGTTGAGCAGCATTTGGTACGCATAATCGAAAAATCTGGTCTGCCCCTCTTTTATACAAATTCGACTCATCCCAATAATAATGTCTGCATTCATGTTTGAGCTTCTTCTGTTGGTGGTAAGTGTAATCTTCAGGAAATTTCTCGCAAATCAAATAATTAACTATGTCTGCATACCAGGGCAATTCTTCGATATGGAACAGCTGCTCATCCGGGAACACTGCACTCACCTCAGACTCATTGTAGTCAACCTCAGGATGTTCCAGTCTAGACAAGTGATCCGCAACTTGGTTCTCTGTCCCCTTCTGGTCAATTATTTCTATATAAAATTCTTGAAGGAGGAGAATCCACCTGATCAGCCTCGGCTTTGCTTCCTTCTTTGTCATTAAGTATTTTATTATCGAATGATCAGTATGGATGAGTACCCTTGTTCCCAATAGATATGCTCGAAATTTTTCCAACGCAAAAATTACTGCGAGAAGCTCTTTCTATGTGGTGGTATAATTTATCTAAACAGGATGTAATGTTTTATTTGTATATGCGATGGGGTGCAAGATTGTTTTTCTCTTTTATGTTAAAGTTGCTCCCATCGCATATCCACTTACATCGCACTTATTTCAAACGGAAGTGTCGAGTTCAGCGCAATCAATACGGGTGCAGTAATCAACACATTCTTCAAAACTCGAAATGCGTTGAGGCAGTTGTTATCAAAATCAAATTTTCTACCAGCCTCTAACAACGCACTCAATGGTCGTGCTATTTTCGAAAAATCTTTAACAAAGTGTCTGTACAATCCACCCTGCCCCAAGAAGCTTCGTACAGCCTTCACGCTTGTTGGAGGTAGAAGTTTTTCAATTGCTTCAATTTTTGCTTTGTCCACCTCTAACTCATCCCGGGAAATCTTGTGTCTCAACACTATGCCCTCCTTCACCATGAAATGGCATTTTTCCCAATTAAGCACCAGATTCATCTCTTCAGTATCTTCTCCAAGTTGGCTAGACAAACTTCATAGGTGTTCCTATAAACAAAGAATTCGTCCATAAAGATTTCGACAGAGTCCTCGAGATAATCTGAAACGATAGCCATCATGCACCTTTAAAATGTGCTTGATGCATTGTAGAGACCAAACGGCATGCAGCGGAATGCAAATGTCTCATATGAGCAGGTGAATGTGGTCTTGTCTTGGTCTTCTGGAGCTATCATAATCTAGTTGTACCTGGCATAACCATCCAAAAAGCAATAAAAGTCATTTCCATCTAGACGATCTAGCATTTGATCAATGAATGGTAGAGGGAAATGATCTTTCTTTGTGGCCGCATTCAGCTTGCGGTAATCCATGTAAATGTGCCACCCAATGACAGTCCTTTGCGATATTAATTCATTGTTTTCATTCGAGACTACTGTCATGCCGCCCTTTTTCAGCACACACTGCACGGGACTGACCCACGTGCTATCTGCTATAGGATAGATAATGCCCGCATCTAGCCATTTAATGATCTCCTTCTTAACGACTCTTTCATTGCAGGGTAGAGTTTGCGTTGATGTTCAATTGTTGCTTTGTGGTCTTCTTCAAGACGAATGCGGTGCATACAATATGCTGGGCTAATTCCTCTTATGTCGACGAGCGTCCAGCCGATTGCTCACACATGTTTCCTTAAAATGCTCATCAACGCATTCTCCTGGTCTTCGTTCAGCTCAGAGGAAATAATAACAGGCAACTTCTCATTTGGCCCCAAAAACGCGTACTTTAAATGATTCAGAAGGGTCTTTAATTTCAGTGTTGGTGGTTCTATTAGGGATGGTTGCGTTGTTTTTCTTTCTTTTTTTTCTGTTGGCTCTTCTTCTTGAATTGCAATCATCTCTTATTCCTTGCTTGTTTTTGTTTTGATCGCATTACAGGCAGCAACGGATGTGCTGACATCTTCTTCTTCATTTTCTTCATCAAACTTTTCTTCTTCAATCGCATTCTGGTCATCATCTGAGTTATACAGGTCTTCTTCATCCGAAAACTTCATGGCACGAATTATGTTAAACTTCAGCTTCTGTCCATTGATACTCAAAGTGATCTCCCCTTTATGCACATCAATTTGAGCACGACCCATTGATTGAAAAGGTTGCCCCAGAATAAGGGGCACATCTTTATCGGCCTCATAGTCCAAAATGATGAAGTCGGCTGGTAGGATAAATTTGTCAATGGTGATCAGTAAATCCTTCACCTTTTCTTCTGGATACACCAGAGATCTATCGGTCAGTTGGAGAGTCACTATTGTGGGCACAAGTTATCCCACATTCAGCTGTCTAAAGATTGACAGAGGCATCAAATTTATGCTGGCTCATAGGTCACATAGGGCTTGCTCGATGTACAGTCCTCCTATGGAGCAAGGAATGGTAAAGCTCCCAGGATCACTCATCTTTGGTGGAATTATTGATTTGGAACTTTGTGTAAACGCCACCGTGGCAAACTTACCAGCTCCCCACTTCTTAGTTACCATATCCTTCAGAAACTTTGCATAGGCAAGCATTTCCCCAATCACTTCACTAAAAGAAATATTAACATGTAATTGCTTTAACATAGATAGGAAGCGTTGGTACTGTACCTCTTCGTTCTTTTTCTTCCTTAGTCTCTGTGGGAAAGAGGTAACTGCACTTTCACGATTCCTGTCTCAGTTGGCTTTGAGGTCGAGGTAACCTCTGGTTCTATCGCAATGAGAGCTGTCTGACTATGCTTCTTCTTTTCTCCTTCCACAATCTTCCCACTTCGCAATGTCACAACCTGACATTTCTCTTCACCTGATCCCTTCGGGTTGCGTGGGAGTTTTTTTGAACTCGGCAGAGCCCCTTGCGGTCTACTCTTCAGCTCACTCGCAATATGGCCCATCTGTAATTCTAGATTGCGGATGGACGTAGCCTGACTTTGAAGCACGATTTCATTTTTCTCTATGTATTGCTTCAATAGGCTTTCCAAAGAAGAGGACTACTATGGTTGTGAGCTACTTACTTGAGTGCTCGTTTGACCGTTGTTGCGTGGGAAGAATCCTGGTAGCCCCTCTTTCTGTGCCACTAGTTGGAAAATCTGTTGTTGATTCTTCCAAGCAAAATTAGGGTGGTTTCTCCACCCGGGGTTGTAGGTGTTCAAAAAGGGATTATTTTTTACAAAGTAAACAGATTGTGGATTTTGCGGGCAATCTTCCATCGCATGCCCATGATCGCAAGTCGCACACCTTACGGTGTTTTGAATGATTGCATTGATTTGCCCATTTTGCGATGTTGAGCTGCTGATCACAATTCCCTGAATTAAGTTCATCATTGTGATCATCTAATTTTGTAGTAAAGCAATAGCACGATTACTTGCGTCATTGTCTCTGAGTCTCAATCTCTGGTCACTCTCTCTCAATCTTCATGGTTCTTGGAGATACGATATAAGATATTCTTCGCCTCGTCATACATTTTATCAAACAGACCACCAGCGGCTGCCGCATTGGCAGTGGTCTGTGAAGCAAAATTCAAACCATGAAAAAAATTTCCATCTGGAGGCAATCTGGCAACCCTCGTGTGGACAATCCCTGATCAACCTCTTAAACCTCGCCCAGGCATCGCTGAGCGATTCGTCCATATCTTATTCAAAATTTGTAATTAGTTTCTGTCGTCTGGCGTTCTCAGTAGGTGGAAATTATTTCTTCATAAACTTCTCCACGACCTGTTCCCAAGAAGTGATCTCTCCCGGTTCGAGAGAATATGCCCATTTCCTAGCCTAATCACAGAGAGAAAATGAGAACAAAGTTAGTCAAACTTCTTCGGCAGAGATGTTCGGGAACATAAAAGTATTGCAGAATTCAATAAAGCTTCGGAGGTGGGCGTGTGGGTCCTTGCCACGCCTTCCTCTGAATTATCTTGTAGTCTAGATCATCTGCAGCATCACTGGTTTCATCTCGAATCTGCTTCCATCGCGGGTAGGCCTTATGATTCCTGGAGAGAAATTATAAAGGTTTGGTGATGCATAGTCCCTAATAAGTCTATTGTGATCGTTTGCCAACAGGATTGGATTCGCCATGACATTATATCATTTGGTGCTTCATTTCCAGACTGCTCCGCCATCTCTTCTTTATCTGATTATGGTTCCTGTTGGCGGTCTCTCAATCTCCGTCTAAATGTTCTTTCAATCTCCGAGTCGTAATTCGCCAGAGATTGAGAGTCTGCAAAGAAGTAAAAAAAAAAATTACGGTTACCACTCTATTTTTCCGAAGTCACCGGCAACGACGCCAAAAAATTGATGCTCGATTTTATGAAGTGAAAATGTGGGTGATATGCGTTGAGGAAATTGCGTTATGCACTCAAGTTCAGTAGAATCCAAGTGTAAATTCCACTGAGTTTTCTGGTATGTTCAAGGTCGAACTCAAGGACTTGTGAAAACAGGTTGCGTTGGTAATTTTTATGAAAACCTTGCAGTAACCAAATAAATAAATAAATTGTTTGGTTTGTTGTTTGCATTAATGAAAAATAAATAAATGTGGTGGAGTCTGAAAAGAGTTGATAAACGAGAAATGCGATGAATATACGGTGAACGGGTTGAGAAAAATTTCGGCTAACACTTCCTAGGATGCGTTCATGCTATGCGATGATGCAACATGCATACAATAGTAAACCACCTCTCGACGCGAATGCCACGGCTTCTAAAACTAGAACGCATGCGATATATGTGAAAGGCCTATAGGACCTACACATAAGTCTCTATTCTTATTTATGCGATGACAGAATGACACACACACAAATAAGGCGACCACATAATATCATTCCCATCTCTAAGATGCATGCGATGCAGGTTGACAAATAGAGCTTATCTCTAAGTCCCCATCTCTTATTCATGCAGTTCTAATCTTGCTCTCTCGAGTCTAGATTCTAACCTAGCTTTCTCGAGTCATTAGGTTTTTTTTTTAGACTCTCTCTCGAGTAGCTCTAAAAGGTATTTTGCACAGCATAAAACTAGACAATCACAAGCAATGAACTTCCTAGGTCATGTTAGCTTAGTTCTGTTCAACCCATTCGACTAGTTACTACAAGAATTTTGGGCTTTAATGTCGGTTGAAAAAAGTGAAATCGGATGTATAATGTCGATTTTAACCAAAAAAAAAGGATCTTTAATGTCGGTTTTAAACCGACATTGAAGATGGGCTACAATGTCGGTTTAAAACCGACATTAAAGGCCTACATTTATTTTTCTTTTACTTTGCATCTTTTTTCCTTTCATATCAAATCTTCTCTCTCTTTTCACTTCTCTCTTACCAAACCCTCTCTTCTTCTTAACTTGGTCGTGTGAATCACTTTGATTGTCGTCGTCATTGGGATTGCTTGGATCTCTGTCTTTGTAGGCGTTCTTCCGGTGGTTGGTCATCGTCATGGGCGTTCTTCTGATTTTTGGTCGTCGTCGTGGCCGTTCTTCTGGTGGTTCAATCTATAGATTTGGGTCATCGTCTGGTCCAAATTATTTTGGTCTTCGTCACCAGCATGGTGGAGTTCATCATCCGTAGATTTCGTCAGTGGTGGAGTTCTCTCTTCTCCTTGGATCTGTAGATTCTGGATGGTCAGCTCGTCGTCTGTCCAGCTTGTTCTAGTTGTGGAAGTGAGTTGTCGGTGTTGGATCTATAGATTTAGTTATGGGTTTTTTCGATTCGGTTGTCTATTTTTCTGATCTACTCGTGGGTCTTTCGATCCGGTCGTCGACGTTGTACTTTTCAAAGGAAACGACTTAAAAAACTGACTGAGCATTTAACTGGATGATGGAAAATGAACTTGAAATTTCCATTTTTAGGTAGCCAATAGCGCCAGAGGCCAGCTACCGATCCCCTGTTGACTGAGCGAAACGGCTTTAATCAAAATTCTCAATAAATTATGAATGATCCTTATGAAAATGATTGTCCCATATGAGTGTGTTTTTTAGAGAAAACTAAAATGCATAATGCATCTCTTTCATTTCATCAATTAGTTGCTTTGATCCAAGGTTTTCCCTCTTGTGTTTCAGCTACAACTTTAACTGGATTTCACTTTTCTGTAACTACATTGATTGGTTGGATTTCAAATGCCACTGGCTATTCTGAATCCAAGTCTATTCCCTTCTGGGAACTCTTTTGGTTCTCGATTATCACTAACACGTCGATGACAGCCATGAACTTCAGCCTCATGTTAAACTCTGTTGGATTCTATTAGGTTCAATTCTTGCTTCCCTTACTCTTAAGTCATCACTCATCGTCATTGACGATAACTGAACTTTGTCACTACTTTATATGCTTGTAGATATCAAAGCTGAGCATGATACCAGTGGTTTGTGTACTGGAGTGGATTCTTCATGGAAAACAATACTCAAGGGAAGTGAAGATGGTCGTTACTGTGGTCGTTGTCGGTGTTGGAGTCTTTACGGTGACTAATGTCAAAGTTAATGCCAAAGGCTTTCTTTGTGCCTTGGTAGCAATCTTATGCACATCACTATAACAAATTGTAAGCATTATCTTTTCTCCCTATAAAATCACTTGAAATTCAGCATTTGAACTCTAAGAACCTAATTATGAGACATCAAGCTCAAATATTTTGCATTGATTTAAACAGTCAATAGGTTCATTACAGAAGAAGTACTCAATAGGTTCCTTTGAATTACTAAGCAAAACAGCTCCCATACAAGCAATTTCTCTTCTAACAGTTAGTCCGTCCATTGAATCTTGTATTTGTTTTGCTTTTACTTCCAAAGTTCAATCTATCCTTAATGAATGTTGCAGTGTTTCATAATATTGTCATGCTCCCTAGCTGTGTTCTGCAACATCAGTCAATATCTGTGCATCGGATGCTTCTCGGCCGTATCATTCCAGGTTTTAGGCCATATGAAAACGGTATGCATGCTGATGTTGGGGTAGCTGCTCTTTGATTCAAAGATGACATTGAAGAACATATCAGGGATGGTTCTTGCTATTGTTGGGATGGTGGTGTATAGCTGGGCAGTTGAAATTGAGAAAAAAGCCAATGCAATGGCCATCCTTCAGATAAGCATCATTCTAATATTCGATTTAAATTATTTGATCATTCGATAAGCATCACTACAAGAATTTACCATTTATGCACATTCCCAATAAACACGATTAGTTGAATATAAATTCTGATAACATTTTCACTTTCAATCCTTTGTCTTAAACCTTTTTTGTTTATGTGTTTTTTAGGTGTTTGGAATGGGTGGGGAGGAGATGGATTTCTTGCAACAGCATCAGGTGAAAATTGTTCCTGGTAAGTGCATTTTTGAATGCTTGCAGTTTTAAGCATAGTTTCTAAGTGTTTTGTTTTCAAGTGACTCTAATGATATGAAAATTCCTCTTTGAGAATAGTATGCTTATTTCTCTTTGGACCATATTGGATTAGAATGTAACATCCGTTTATGACTCATGGGTATTATTTATTTGTAGTTTAAATTTGATTCAAGGTGCTTGAGTTTGTGGGTTACCCTATGGTAGTTTGTGGGTTATCCATACACTATGGTAGTTTTTGTGACAACTTTTGAGATTTGAAGTACATTGTGAGCTAAATTTTCTTATTGATGTATGTGTTCTTCAATATTCATTTTTTGGGAATTCTGATAGTTCTGTTGAGAAAAAGTGGTTGTGAAATATTTTTGGGAGTGGGTTTCTTTAAACAGGTTCAAGGTCAATTTTGGGTTTTGTTGTGGTAGCACCGTTATGCTGATGAAAATTTTTCATCGTCTTCGTATCTCATATCTAGGTAACCAAGCTTCTTTTCTTCAAGATCTTGAAAAATAAGATTCTTTCATTTATTCAACTATTGAGTTTTCTTGTTTTGTAGATGCAACAAAGGAGTAAATATTTGGTATCGTAACCTCTTTATGCTTTTTCTTGGGGAACTTTAGATCCAACACATTCACTACAAGAATTTTCCCTTGAATGTACCATTTATGCACATTCCCAGTAAACATGGTTAGTTGAATATGAATTCTTATCACATTTTCACTTTCAATACTTTGTCTTAAACCTTTTTTGTTTGTGATCCTCTGAACAACAGTGGCCAGACAAAGATGCCTATAACTAGACACTGCTAAAGCTAGGGGGTTGATTCAAGAAGAATTATGAAGGGATACATACTTACCAAGTGGAGAGAGGCAGTAATCTCATAATGTTTGTAAAATCATAATGTTTGTATTACTTGTAATTTGTGTTTTCAAGGCCTGAATTATTGTACGACCTTTTAAATTATAATTTTATAGCAGAATTTGTGGATTAAATATAATAGATTTACAATCCATACATGAATAATATGTCATACCACAACGTTCAATGATGATGTGTCATGTTATACTTTTTGACTAAAAAAATGGATTCGACGACGGAATTTTTTAAAAAAAGGGACAAATTCGAGCTCCAATGTCAGTTAAGAATTTTTAAAAAAAAAAAAAAAACACAGGCTTTAATGTCGGTTGCAACCAATATTAAAGACCTTTAATGTCGGTTGAAAATTTCACTGAAGGTCTTTAATGTCGGTTGTAACCGACATTGAAGACTGTGTTATTGAAGCCCTTTAATGTCGATTTAAAACCGACATTAAAGGCAACCAACATTAAAGGGCTTTAATAACACTATCTTAATGTCGGTTTAAAACCAACATTAAAGCCTGAATTTCTTCTAGTGAGTTTACCTACTCTTGCGTGCTAAGAGAGTAAACAGATGTAGAAATAGAACTTCCATTGTATAAATATAAAGATGAAGTACAAAATAACAATGCAAGTATAGAATAAAGGGCCTAGTAGAAATCTCTTACTGCTCAGGCTTTTACATTGTTTTTCTACTCGTGCTCAAAAGATAATCTCACTCTCGCGAGAGTCGGCCCGCTCTCTACTTCTTTGCCTCAAGGTTCTCTCTCGAGTTTCCCTGAACGATCTTCGGCATCACTACTCTTCCCTTGCTCTGCCTTAAAACGAAAGGAAAAACTATGAATAAAGACGTGCGAACTGAAGTATGAAATCTCTAACTGTTGAACTAGTTATTCTCTTTTCTGAAGGATGCCCTTGGTATTTATAGAGCATCCATGGTGAAAGGCGGCTTCTCTATCATGATTGTACAGATGTAACGGCTTTAATTCCTGACTAATGCACCGAATAATTGTCACCGAAAAGTTGAATGTACTTGTGATCGTTATTGGCTGTCAACTTAATTTAGATTTGACTGTCATCAGCTTTATGTCCCATCGCGATTAATTAGCCTTTCACCTAAATGCGCCCACCATGTTGCGCTGACCAAGTTGCGGTGATATTTCTCAGGCGAATATTTGCGAATTGCAGTGATGCTCTGCTCAACCAATGATTTCCTATGATCGCAATTTCCGCCTTCCGTCATCGCATATTCTGCACAAAAATAAAAAAATCAACTGTTCTAATGCGATGAACGCATGCGATTGCAATATTATGAAATTGATGCTTAAGGGACACAATTTAACATGTTTTATCAACGCAAGAAAACATTGTTTAAGAACTTAGCACTATGATAACGTGCATTTCTGCCCATTATCAGCATCCAAAAAAATCTTCAAGAAACTCAACTAAACAAAATAGATCTTATCCAAATCCAAGATTTCGACGAAAACCCACGGGGCAGTGGTCGACGGGCAAAAAATTGATGGGCACCGATTAGATCTGAGAAACGGTTGACGGTGGCAACAGCCCCTATGCAAGACGGATAGGTACGACGGGGAAACGAAACGAGCATTGCGGCTGGGCTCAAACTAGCGGCGAGCGCTGGGGCGGTGCAGACGACTGCGCGAAGGGCGACGAAGATGTGGGCGGTTGGGGCGTCGACGGTTGTCCGAAGAAGCGGGGAGGCTGGCGGCATCAACGGTTGTGTGAAGAGGAGGAGAGGTTGGTGGCATCGATGGTTGTGCGAAGGGGAGGGGAGGTTGACGACGTAACAAAAAAACAAAAAGAGAGATGAGGGAGGGGAGGGTTTGCATGCGAGAAGAAAGAGAAGGAGAGAGATTTAACAAAATGAAAATAAATAAAAGTTTATTTTATTTTATTCTATTATACTTTATTTTATTTCATCTTATTTTATTCTTTCTTTCAATACACAAATATACATATATGTATATATATACACACACACACACACACAGATATATATATATATATATATCTTTCCTTCTCCTCTTCAAATCCCAAATTCAAAATCAAACCAATTTCCCCAATTTAAATTCAATTTTCGACATTAACTTAAGAAATTGCATTAATTCGACATAAATCCCAAATTTTCCTTTAACATATCTAAATTCTGAAATTTCCTTCTGAACAAATAATAAAATTGAATTATCCCTTTTACAGTAATTCAATTTAATTTCCAAAATTAAAAAAAAAAAAACCTTAAATATTACGAAAATATTGAATTTAAATTACGAAGAGACTTGCGATGTTAAATAAGGAGCTAGAGCTTAAAGTTGAATCTAATGGCAATGGTGATGTTAAATCACTGTCTACAAATGGAAAATCTTTCTCAAGAAAGGGGAAATCTAACTTTCAGAAGGGGAATCGTACATAGAGGGATAAATCTATTCTAAAATGTTTTTTTTACCATAAAGAAGGACATTTCAAGAGAGATTGTCTTGACAGAAAGAAGAAACCATACATAAAGGATTTCAAAAGGCCAAAGGAACATGGGAGAGGAAATGTTTCTAGTGGGGAGAATGTAATTGAATTCAAAGAAATTCTTATGACCACTGAGAAAGAGCAAATAGCGATGAATCTAAAGAAGACTGGGTATTAAACTTAGGTTGTACCTATCACATGACATCATCAAAGGCATGGTTTATCTCCTGTAAATCATGGGATGATGGATTAGTATTCATGGGAGATAATCACAACTGTAAGGTGGTTGGAATAGGCTTAGTGGTGCTTAAACTTCAAGACAATAGAGTCATACTCCTAAAAGAAGTAAGGCATGTTCCACAGCTTAGACGAAATCTGGTTTCTATGGGAATGCTTGATGACCAAGGTTGTGTGTTTGTTGGGAAGAATGGAAGCCTAGAGATTTCAAAGGATGGAAGACCTATCTTTAATAGGGTGAAGTCTAATGGGTTGTACTTTGTGAGAAATGTTTCATTACTAGCTTAAACACTTGTAGCATAAAAGCTCGAAGAGGGTGAGACTGATTTATGGCATAGAAGACTCTCAAATATAAGTGAGAGGGGAATTCAAGAGCTACAGAAACGGGGCTGATCAAGTCAAAGGGTACTAAGAGGCTGAATTTTCGTGAAGATTGTATCTATGGGAAGTCTAAGAGACAGAAGTTTGTGAAAGGGACTCACACAACCACTGAAATTCTAAGCTACATACATGCTGACTTGTAGGGACCTAGAAAGATTCCTTCATGAAGTGGTTCAAGATATTTTCTTTCTCTAATAGATGATTACTCAAGGAAAGTTTGGGTGTTTTTGCTAAAATCCAATGACCAAACATTTGATTAATTTAAAAATTGAAAATCTATTGTTGAGAATCAATCTAGTAAGAAAGTAAAATACTTAAGGATAAAGAATGGTTTAGAATTCCTAGCCAATGACTTCAATAGTTTTTGTGCTGGGAATAGAATTACAAGGCATAGATCAGTAGTTACACTCCACAACAAAATGGAGTAGCTAAGAGGATGAATAGAACTATCCTAGAGAAAGTAAGATGCATGATTTCAAAAGCTAAAATGGAAGAGTCTTTTTAGGCAGAGGCAGTGGCTACAACTTGTTTTACTATCAATAGGAGTCCTTGCACAACTATTGATTTTAAAACGCTTGAGGATGTTTGGTCAGAGCATCCTCCTAACCTCTCTTTCTTAAAGCCTTATGGTTGTGTGGGATATATTCATGTCAAATAGGGGAAGGTTCAACCTAGAGCTATGAAATATATGTTCATTGGCTATCCAGAAGGAACTAAAAGGTTCAAGTTGTGGGATTTTAAATCTAATCGAAGCATAATCAACAAAGATGTTGTATTCAGAGAGAAGTACTCTATATAGACTCTAAAGATTCTAAACCAGTTGAAAATCGGTAATGGAACAGTGACTCAAGACCACTGTGAGATGGGAATCTCTAATGTTCCTCAAACTCCTTTCAATCCTATTCAAACTGATCACCTTGATCAGCTTGAAGAAGAACAGACAAGGACAGAGACAGAAACCCAAGTAGAAACCTAAGAACCTCAACCTCAAAACTTAATGGACTACACTCTAACAAGAGACAGAACTAGAAGGGAAAGAAGGTCATCACAAAGGTACAAAAAGGATAATTATGTTTCTTTTGCTAACCTTTGTGAGGACCTAAATGATGATGAACCTAAAAGCTATGAAGAAACAGTTAACAGCAAAGAAAGCAAATAGTGCGTGAAGGCAATGAACAGTGAAATGAGCTTCTTGTATAAAAATGAGACATGGACTTTGACTACTCTACCTTCTAAACAGAAAATTTTCTCCTTCAAGTGGTTATTTAAGAAAAAGTTGGGGAAGGCAGATGAAGGTGGAGTGAGATACAAGGCTAGACTAGTAGCTAGGGTGTACACTCAAAGAGAATGACTAGACTACAATGACATATTTCTCCCCTATGGTGAAGCACACTTCTATAAAAGTACTCCTAGCTATTGTAGCTTCTAGAAACTTAGAGCTAGAACAACTAGATGTGACCACAGCTTTCCTACATGAAAAGCTAGAAGAAATTATCTACATGTCTCAACCTAAAGGTTACAAGAAAAATGTAAAACCCGAATCCTAATTACTTTAAGTAATGTGATGTCTTCTAATGAGTTAAATAATGCCATGTCTCAGGAAGAATAGAAGATGGAATGCATAATAAGCATATGAATGAGACCATGCCATATAATGAAGAGTAGTGCTGAAGTTATATTGTGAGTGAAGTTACAAAAGGAATTTGCTCAATCCTAGCCCTTCATCACCAATAGTGGGCCAGGTGGCACAAGGAGGGTTCATGCTGGATTTTGGGCGGTAATATAAGCAAGAAGGTTGAATTCATTGGGTCGGTTTGGACAGATTACTCAGGCTATTTGTGTAATTCTAGTGGCATTCGAAAACTCTATGTGTCTATTTTTTGTGGCTGGGCTGCTGAAGAAAACTCACCAGAATAAGGCCGAAGGGGCAAAATAAAGTCAAAGGGTTCGTTTCTTGGGTGAATCTAGGCCATCGGTTTGGACAGATTACGAAGCGTTTTGAGCTAAATATTTGAGGTAATATTGTTAACTCAGTTATAAACAATTTTGTAGAATGAAACTTTTTAAGATGAGGCCTGGAAATCGAGTTATATAATTTTGAAAGTTGAACTGAGAATTATTAAACAAGCAGGCAGTTGCTTGAATTGGGGCCAATGATGAAGTTTTGAATCTCTAAATTAAACGACGAGTCATTTTGAGCTGAAATTTTAAGATAATGTTGCTAACTCAATTCTAAACATGTTTGTAGAAGGAAATTTCTTCAAAAGAGGACTGGATTTTGAGTTATGAATTTTTGAAATTATAACAGAGGATTTGGGCATAAGCAGACAGCTGCTTAGGAAGATTAAGCAGGCAGCTCAAGAGCGAGAGTGAGCGAGACCGAGAGGGAACGAGAGAGAGCGAAAGTGAGCGAGAGCGAGAGAGAACAAGAGGAAGCAAGAGCGAGAGCGAGAGGTGGATCTCGCTAGGGACGGAAATCTCGCTGGTTTTGCATTGAATCTCACTGATTTTGCACTGAATCTCGCTGGTTTGCACTAAATCTCGCTAGAAAGTGCTAAATCTTGCTAGGAATGGTAAATCTCAATCATAAGGGTGGTCTCGCTCATGTGGGTGATCTCGCTCATGATGTTCTTCTCGCTAGAAATACTATTTTTGTTGATAAAAGTTCCATTAGTAAATGAACTATTTGAGGTATTTTGCTAAGAATTCTAAGTAGTTTAACTGGGGATTATGTTCTTTCAGGCAAAGAAGAGATAGGAGAGGCGTATAACACGTTAAGAGGCCAACAAACTGTGAGTGACTAAGTAAACTTTAAGTTTTTTTAATATTCACGTATATATGATCAAGTAAAGCACAATGACATTAACAATGTATTTACACTTCTTCAAGCAACAAATTGTTGAAGAATAATTTAATGCATATCTCTCGGATTGTATGTGTGTAGCACAGGCCAAGGTATGTTGTGTAACCATTACAAAAGCTATGTTCTAATTTGATATATGCTTTCTAAAGGAAGGTTACAGGAGAATGAATTCTTGTGTAAATGAGTGACAATGGAATAGCTCTTATGTAATACTAGGCTATGGAACTTAATTTGTTGTTACAAAATACACATTTGATACCAAAGGACGTTGAGAAGGTATCTAAACAATTTGGTACTGAAGGATACTTGAGAAGGTACCTGGCCAATTTGATACCGAAGGACTTTTGAGAAGGTATCCAGCCAATTTGATACCGAAGGACATTAAGAAGGTATCTCACCAATTAGGTACCGAAGGACACTTGAAAAGGTACCTGACCAATTTGATACCGAAGGACTTTTAAGAAGGTATCCGACCAAATTGGTACCGAAGAACATATGAGAAGGTATCTTAACAGCTCGATACTGAAGGACGTTTGAGAAGGTATTTGAGCAGAAGTACCTAAGGATACTAAAGGACACTGAGAAGGTATCCTAGTCAAGTACCTAAGGATACTGAAGGACAATGAGAAGGTATCCTAGTCAAGTACCTGAGGATACTTAAGGACAATGAGAAGGTATCCTAGTCAGGTACATAAGGTACGATGGTACTCAGTTATAACCACATACACATAGGTAATACGACGTCAAGGGATTGAGCAAAAGAGATCTCCCCGACTAAGGTTGACGTTGAGGGTTAGATTTAGTAGTTCACTCTCAACTAAAGATAAAGGCAGTCGTATCTTCTCATAGACTAGAAGGATAGCTTGGAATTGCTAATGCTTATGAATGTTTATCAACGCATGATGTTTACTAATGTATGAGTTTTCCCAAGTATGTTTTCCCTGTCTAACGCATGCTAGTGGTTTTACAAGCTAGTTCAATATTTTTGAAGCCAACTTATTTCACAAAGTATGAAGCATGCGTTATGGTTAAAGCTAAGGTTGAATGAAGCTTGACGAACTATGTTTTAAATACCTAAGGTTGCCAAAGTACATGCGTTGGTATTTCTAAACATAATGAATAGGGATACTGAAGGTAGGGAAGGTATCTAAATAAATGTACCTAAGGTATTAATGGTACATAGCGAACTCCATGTGTATGTAGGTAGGTCTGAATGAGAGGCCGAGGTATGGGTCTCTTGGCCGATAATAGACGTTGGGAGCTAGAGCAGTATATGCTCGTTCTCAACTAGGGAATAATGATGATTATTGATGTTTAAGAGTTGTTAACAACGTTTATGTTTTAAGGATGTTGCTTAAGATGCCATCGGTATATTTAAAGAGATCGACGTAGGGATATCTTCTAGCCATAGTTTAACTTGAACAGGTCGAAATAGAGGTCTTATCTGGCCATGGCTTGACGTTGGGAATTAGAGCAGTGAATGTTCATTCTCAACTAAGATTCAGGTTGTAGATACAATGGTTTAAAAGGTTTTATGTACACGTTTTTTTGGTGTATTTTCAGTTCCAGTATTATGTTTTCAAGCTTTCAGTTTAAGCATGAGTTTTACGTTTTATTAAGTCACTCACTGGGCTTCTAGCTCACGTTTTCAAATGTTTTCCTTTCCAGGTAGTGGTTAGTTCCCAGAGGACTTTTCTGCTGTTGCTCTGCCACTCAAAGAAACAGGTTAAAGGAAGCGTAATTGAAGATCGGTATTAGTTAGTACACATGTGTCTGACTAATAACTAATATTCTAGATGGGGTTCACTAAGTTGTAATATTCATATATGAATAATATTGTGAAACCCTGTAATGTAAATGTGTTAAGTTTTGATTTAATTTGTATGTATTCAGGGTTTTGAGCAATCTTTAATAGGTAAGATAGGCAGAAAGTGCCACCAAAAAGGTTGGTAACTGCTGCAGTCACCATTCCCTCCATGTTAGGAGGATAATCTAGTGCAAGGTGTGACAAAAAATGGGTCAGAAGATCTAGTTTGTTTGCTAAAGAAGTCCCTATATGGGCTTAAACAGTCTCCAAGGTGTTGGTATAAGCATTTTGGTGAGTTTATATCGAGCCTATAGTTCAGAAGAAGCAGCTATGATTCTTGTGTCTACATAAGGAAGCGTGACAATAAGGAAGAAGACTATCTTCTATTATATATAGATGATATGTATTGGCAGGAAGTAATATGGGTGAATTAAATGAAATTAAAGCTCAAATGAGCAAGGAATTTGATATGAAAGACCTAAGAGCTGTAAGGAAAATTCTAGGGATGGAGATCTACAAAAACATAAATAAGGAAGATTTGCTCCTATATCAGTCAGACTATGCAACTAAAGTATTAAAGAGGTTTAACATGGAAAATGCCAAGGTTGTTTGCACCTCCCTAGCTCAACACATTAAACTATCTGCCAAAGACTCTTCATCCACTGAAGAACAGAAGAAAGTAATGGAGAGAATTCCCATTCAAGTGCCACAGGTAGCCTAATATACTTGATGGTGTGCACAAGACCTGATTTAGCTCACTATTCCAACTTAGTAAGCAGGTATATGGGAAATCCAAGGAAGGCACATTGGGAGGCAACAAAGTGGGTATTTAGATACCTAGTGGGCACTCAAAAGAAGGGCCTCTTATATGGACATCCTGATTCAACTAGCCTAACTCTTATGAGTTACTCTGACTCAGACTTTGCTGATGATTTAGACAAAAGGTCACTCACAAGGTATGTTTTCCAATTTGGAGGTAATACTATCAGTTGGAAATCTAATCTATAGTCCATTGTGGCTCTATCTACAATAGAGGCAGAATTTATTGCATTAACAGAGGTTGTTAAAGAAGCTAAATGGCTTCAAGGACTCCTATTAGATTTTGGGTTTAATCAAAAGATAGTAAGTATTAAATATGACAATTATAGTGCTATATTCCTAACTAAAAACCCTCAATTTCATGACAAAACCAAACATGTGGATATACGAATGCATTTCATCATAAATGAAATAGAAAAAGGTGAAATAAAAATAGAGAAAGTTAAGACAGAAGAAAACTTATCTTATTTTTTTACTAAAGTTGTGCCTCAGTCCAAGCCAGAATACTGTCTGTGTCTACTTAAAATAGTAAAGTAGACCATCCAGTTGAAGGGTGAAGCTATAAAACAAAGTCAAGGTATGAGTAATTTTTAGCTCAAGGTGGAGAGTTGTAAAAGAAATTGATCTAAACAATTACCTTTAAACTTCAAAGCTAAAGTTATAATTCATCTATACTTATTACAAGAAAATAGAAAGTTGTTATTATTCGATACTTATTATAAGAAAATAGAAAGCTATTACTATTTGATCATTATTACAAGAATACATAAAGTTGTTACTATTTGTTAAAACAATAAACAATTTGTATATATATATATATATATATATATATATATATAGCTTACCTGTTTTGTGACATCCTTACAAACATATATGTGTATATAAATAGATCTGGAAGGAAAAATGTAGATGATATATAAGAAATCTATAAAGATCTAAAACACCTTAAAAAGTATCTTGAATAAGAGAAGAAACTCATACCTTTGACAGTGGATGTAGGCAAGGGCGGAGCTAGGACAAGACTAGGAGGGGCACGTGTCACCCCTCAAATCGCGTCGTATTACATATAGATATAAATTTTTTTTATTAAATATAAAAAATACTTTTGTATATATTAAACATATAATAACACGTGCCCTCTTAAGACATAAATTGGTACTTTGCTTCAGTGGTGGTGAAAGAGCTTCTATAAGTTTGGCAACCAAAATTTTATTCCACCCCAAGATAGTTTTATTTTCTTTTTTCTTTTAGCCAATTTTTGTTGCTTAAAGTTTCTTTTATATATATATATATACATACAGCTATTTTCTTCATATATATGTTCGTGTTTATATATAAATATTTTTAAAATTTTAGACTCATTTGGTAACTATTTGATTATTTATTTTTATTTTTTAAAAATTAAGACATATAAACACCAATTGTACATATGATTTTTTTGCTTTGTTATTTACTTTACCATTATTCTAAAACCAAGTCAATCCAAGTTTAATTTTTAGTGTTTAAAATTATGACTTATAAGTAGCTAAACTTTTAATTTTAACTTTAATAAGTCCCTTAAAAATGTCTACTAGATATATACACTTTAAATTTAGTATATAAAAGTCTTATAAATATTTGAAATGCTTAAAAATTAATCATTATTAGATTAAAAAAAATTGTTTCTAATTGAACCTCACAATTTCAATTTTGTAGCCGATAGTTACATTATTTTTTTTAGAAAAAATGTCTGGCACTACATATTATATGCACTTATCAAGAGTTAGTAGTCTAATATATATATTTTAAAGTTCAAGAACTATATATGACATAAATTTAGACCTTAATAGTTAAAATTTTAATTTATATAAAGTTGTGCACTCTAACATGTAATCTGAATCCATCACTATCTATACATTAGTTAGTTTTAATCGTTTTGACGATATAATATAAGTTAAATATTATGTTAATGCATCTAAATTATGTTTAGCTGAACTTGTGCCCCCTTGTATAACATCCTTGCTCTGCTACTGGATGTAGGTCTATTAGACCGAACTACTATAATCCTTATGCAGATCTTATGCTTCTCTCTTTATCTCATAAATTGCAGGCCCATTTGTTTTAACATTGTCTTCATTATACTTTTCCCCTTAAGATAGATACTAAACCTATTGAATTGATTTTTTTTTTTTTTTTAGTCAGGATTTAGACAACTACCTTTGAGATCATAATAAAGTGTCACCTACTTGATAAAAAAAACGTGGTATGTTTGAATTCTAATTGTTTTCATGCAAAAAAAAAAAAAAAAAAAAAATGTATTGGAATACCTTGAATCTATTATCTGGCACTTCAAACAATTAAGTATGAGGGTCTCGCTGTTGAATTCGTTTTATTTACGATTATGACCCTAAAATTTAGAAATGTACACCTATATAAATTCTCTAATCATAGAAGAACCATCGTTATGTATTTTGTAACATTCTCTCTAATAAAATTGTTCTCCCTCTATCTCGTGGAAGTAACTAACATACTGCTAGTGAATTATATAAATCTTTGTATCAATTCTCTACTATTTCATATTTTCTATATTGTTTGTTTGTCAATTCTATAATAAAAGGGGAGAATATTGAATGGGAGAGCATCCAACCATAATGCAACCAAATGGTAGAAGTCGCGTTACGAAAGACTTTTCCAACTCTTTTTTCAGTGATTTTTTCTATCGAAGAAAGTATAATAAAAAATGTCAAAGATTATTAAATGTACCAAACTATATGGGTTCAGACTGTCACTATTTTGACTTGAAAGTTTAGAAATATAAATGAATTGTTTGGTGTTGATCAAAGTAAAGTTCAGTGTGAATAAAGAATGTACTAACCCGATTTAAGGTCATGTGTGACAATACATGCCCTTATTTCACATATACTAATGAATTGAGATGTTATGACTGCTAAAATATCGTAAAATGTGTACTTTCAGTCCTTCAATCTCTATACTTTTGTTTTCTTCTTCGTACTTATTATTATAAATTGTGAGGGGTTAAGTTATGAATTTAAATCACACACAAGTAATTGTCTATAGATGTAATTGAATCCATATTCATTGCAAGGCAGTTGAAGTAAATGACATAGGGGATTAGTATAGGTTACATATATTGAAAGTTGGGTAAAGTTTTTGAAATGGAGCTAAACCACAAGTTTCCTAATAATTTGGGGAAAAAACAGTCTCTATATTTTGGGTTAGTTCTGTTTTTAAATTTTAGAATATTTTATTTTTATCTAAGAAATTTTGACTTTAATTTTTATTTGGTCCCTAACTTTCATTTGGGTAAGATATTTATATATTGAATTAAGATTAACAACTCAATTTCAGTTTATAATGCAATTTTTCTTTTCAAAGTGTTAAAAAATTATTTTATAAATTGTTAGAGAATAAATTATATAAAAGTAATGAAATTAAATAAAACAAAAATAAATATATGTATATATAGTTGTATCATAAGTATAAAAAAATACAATTTAAAATAAATAATAAGTTTTGATTGATTCGGGTTAGTTTGGGTTACTTTAAATGAACTCTTGAACCAATCCAACCCAAAAATTTTCATTTGTTTGAATTCAACCTAACCGAATGAGTTGATGACCCAACTCAAATCGGATGGATTGGGTTGGGTTTATTGATTTTTTCGGTTTATCGGGCTTTTTTTAACACCCCCAGCTAGAATACCAAAAATTTTCTCCATACCAAGCAAAATATAATAAACAAAAGAACAAAATAACTCACGGACACTTTGAACTATATTATTTTCACTCTTTTATTCTTCTTAGAGTATCAACCTGACTTCATTAACATCATATAACAATATTAATCAGAGATTAACCAAATTAAAACAAATCTACATTTTTTTATTTTTTATTTTTTTGCATGGAGAGTGAACTTCTCCTTATTCTCAAAGCATCTTCAAATCCTTTAATGTGTGTACTCCCATGGACAGAGCAGCAAGTTTTTTTTTCATGGCGACCCGTTCTGAGATGAAGTCTGGATCGGAGAAGCGCAGCACCGGCAACAGGATCCCGCCGGTGCTGGCTCGCAGCACACGCAGGCCGGGCATATCGGCGGCCTATTAACTACGTCACCAAACTCAACAATATAAATATGAAAGCTCAAATTTCTTTGAATTTCAAAATGAAAATTTTAATTTAATTTATCCTAAGCCAATAAGCTTAAGCTTTTTTAATCTAATGGTTTTGACTCAAAATAAAATGTCTCGGCCAGAAAATAATTTAACTTGATCCGAAAATAAAATGACATTTTCTCTGTTTTATATTATACCAATTTTTGGGTCTGATGCTAATTTTCAAGCAAATATACACAGTTACATGTATCTTTTTCAAGAGACAGCTCTATTTTTTTTTTTTTTTTTCTTTTTAAATATCCTATATACTAATAGGTTGAAAAAACCTTGTAACTTCTTTATATATATATATATATATATTTATTTTTAGTTTTCTCACAGTTTAATTTTTTACTCATAAGATATTTCAATTCTGAGTCAAATTCTAGAAAAAAAAAAATAGGTAGTTTATAAAAGAAGTATATATATATATATATTTTTTCCGTTTACGAAACTTAATTTGAATTTTTAAAATAAAAGATAAAGCATAATACAAAAGAAATTGTGAGTGATTATTTATAGATTTAATTTACAAAAACAAAAAAAAAATAGTTATCAAACAAAATCATAACTTACTTTGCTGTAGAAGCACACGGGTAGCATTGGCAGTTGGAATCGTCATGGGAGAGAGAACCATGGTGAAGACGAGAACCGTCATCAAAACAGAGGTTAGAGAGAATTTAGCTGAGGCCATTGTTGGAATTTTTGAAGAGAAATAATAGGTGATGGGGTATTGGTATGCACTTAATTTTGGATTGGTGAAGATTTGAAGCTGTATGCATTGGTATTTATAATGAAGCCATGGGTTTGAATCAGAAGTGATATACTTTGAAATATTTGTACAATTTTGACTTTTTATTTCATGTTGTATAGTCCAACTTTTCAACCATGTTCCAATATCTTACGCAAAATTAATCAACTTTGATGGGTGTGACACGAAAATTTATTCTATCTCAAGACCAAACCTAGCTATATTGATTGTGGTAGAGTGATTTTCTACAATTGAAAATTATTTTTAATGATTTTAGGGCATGTTAAGTTTTGACTCTAAGAATAAGTGTTTTAAGTTAAATTATTTGAATATAATTAATTTTGTAAGGGTGTTATACATCATGCCAATATATATATGGATAATCAGACTCGAATTGATAACTTCTGTCACATCAAGACGATACTCTACTGCTGAATTATATCCCTTTTCTTGTCCCCATTGAGGAATATAACTGACTAATCCTAAGGCAAAGGGTCGAGAAACTCAACGCCACTATTCTTGAACAATTTGGATTTGGGCATTCCTTTTTTTTCGCACTATTAGATACGAAAATGAAAATAATGGACAAAACTGGCTTCAATTTTATATGTGTGTGTGTGTGTGATAATATGTGGGATTGAAGAAATGTTCATTTTGACATGTTAATGTAATTGGTAGTAGATTCATATAAGTGATTTAATTTTATCAAACGTATATTTATGTGATTAATTTTTTTCAAAGGTAATTTTAGAATCATCAAATTACTAACAACAAAAGGAAATATGATATTTGAGATTGAAAAAATTAGAAAGTGATAGACATTATATAGAGATAAATAAAAACTTAAGAGAAACAAAAAAGAGAAGTAAAGAAAATATTTTAAGAGAGAGAAATGCTACGAAGGAAAATTTTAAAGAGAGATAAAAATTCTAGAGAGAAGCTTAATAGAGCTGGCAAGAATTCGAAGATAGAAAAATAAAGTTATATAGATCATATTATAAAAACATTTTGAAGATTGAATGATAAACATTTATGACGAATAACTGTAAAGAGAGAAAAATTAGAAGGGTTAGTTACACAAATAACAATCAGACTCAAAATAATAAATAATGTGGAACAAGTATAAATATATTAGGGACATGCAACACAAAATTAACGTCAATATCACCGATAGCAGCTATCCGTGATAGTTATACTGATAAATGACTAAAAAATCCACGTGCAGCCCACCATTTCATACTTCTTCTTTCGATTTTCTCAAATTGAAGCTATCGGTGAAAGCTGCTATCGGTGATTGCTTTCAATTTGAGAAATATTAATTCAACCTTGAAATAGGAACATTTGAAAAATTAACTTTTACTTTGCTATTAGTTATCAGTGGCAAACTTTCATCAATTGGAATCAAACTTGAAATATTAACACTTATTATTAATAGCCATCAATAATAGACTTTTATAAGTAGTTGTCAAGTTTGAAAGGAAACTATCAACTTTCAAAGATTAACATTTAAAACTATAAATGATAGAAGTCTAACAATGAGAAGTCTATAAGTGACTATCACTGATATCTACATAAGTCATATCACCAATATCATTAATATCATTCATTTAATTGATATATACCTAGGTCATATCACTAATATATGGATATCACTAATAACTTCTATCAGTGGCTATCATCGATAACTTTTAGCAATGATTATCAATGATAGACTTTTATCAAATAGAATCGTCTTTTATATCATTGATATCATCGATATATGACTATCACCTAAGTTCTATCATCGATATCACTAATACGATCACTTGTATCATGGTTATCGGTGATAGCTTTTATTACTGGTTACACGCTATCAGAGATAACTTCTGTCATTCCTTTTTAACATCAAATAATATGCTATCGTTGATAGGCTTCTATCGTTATAATATGCTATTAATGATAACTTCTAGGCATCCCGCTTACACTTTAGTTCGATATTCAACTTTATTAGTTAAATTCGCTTAGTTGGCTATCAATGATAGACGTTTATAAGTGGCTATAAACTGTTAAAAAAATCATCAAATATTAAGCTAAGCTATCAATGATAGAAAATATTAGTGGTTATGACCGATAGACTTTCATTTGTGACTATCAATTTTGAAAGATTAACACTCAAAGCTATCAGTGGCTATTAATGAGAAATTTTTATCATGATTATCAATTATAGAATTTTATCATTAATAGACTTCTATCACTAATATCTACCTAAATTTGATATTACTAAGACATGAATATGACTTATAGCTATCTAAGTTCTATCACTAATATCATTGATAATTGATATTATCGATACACAAATATTACGATATCTACCTAAATTATATCACCGATTCATGTAGTTTGTCAGTGATAGAAATCCTGTCACCAATAGACTAAGTCTATTATTGATATCACAGACTATCAGTGATAGAAATTTATTACGGTTAAATTTTCATACTTTTAAAATCCTACAAAAAAAAAATAAATAAAAGTTTGTTTGTTATGTTCTCATCTCTCATTTTGTTTAGAAAAGATCTCAAATTTTATATTGAAAAAAATAGTTCTTTTAATTTCTTGGTTCGAAATCTAGCTTTTTCAATTCTTTTTTTAATTAATTGGTTTTTAATTAAAAAGTAAAATTAAGCAGTGAAAAAATTAATAATGAAAAAAAAAAATCAAAGATAGAAAATCAAAATTAACAACGAAGAAAGAAAGAAAAAAATTTAAAAGTAAAAGTAAGCCATGAAAAAAAAAATGGAAAACACGGGGAAGGAAAAGAAAAATGGGGAAAAAAAAAGAATAGGAAGACAAATAGAGAAGGGCAAACTTGGAAATTGAAAAAAATTTAAAAGGTGGTTAGTCACATTTGTCATATATGCAATAAATTTTAAATGGTGCTATACTAGTTGATATTTTCCGTTATTTTGCTTTTTATTATAATTTTTCAAATTAGAACGAAGAATACAAATTTCTCGAGAAAAAGTTAGAACCGAGATTAAAAAAAAACTATAAAACTAAAGAGATTTTAAAAGAGGCTTCAATTAGACTCATAGCCCATATTTATTACTTTTGCAAATAGCAAAGAATAAGCTTAATCCACGTGATACACTTGATACACATAATACTCTTGATATACTTGATACACTATTGATATACATCTTATACACTACTAGTATAAACTTGATACACTATTGATATACACTTGATATATTATTGATACACTGTTGAAAATGACTAGTTATTTAAGTGTTTAAAAAAAATCATAAAAATGATTTTATTGCAATACAGTTTTTATCTAATTATTCTAAACACGATCAAAGTGTCAAAATGAGTGTACTAAATTGAGTGTTAGTGAGTTTTAGGTTGAATTTTCCCAACCTATTGTACATTTATATTTAAAAATGAAAGAAATAACATCATTTAAAAAGTATATAAAACATTGAAAAAAAATGCACAACTGATATACTTTAAATATGGAATAATAGTTGATTGACATACCAAAAAACGTGAGTTTGTTAAAGGTGCAAAATTCGAATACGGAATAAACGAAAATTTAAATTTGAGAATTTTTTCATATCTACAATTTTTCATATGTTGAAGACATGCCACTAATTATACATTTTGGATTTGTCACCCATTGCAAATTTTAAAAAAAAAAACTAATGAAGAGAGAAAAAGTGAAAACATTGTACAGAGTAGACTAGTGTCTAATACATATTTATTATATTAATGTAATGGTTAGTGTCGAATAAGCATAGATTATATTATACATTCGAACGAATATAAATACATTACCTAAACTAAAATATTGTTCCCGCTAAAAAAAAAAAAAGAAAAGCAAACACAATTTTCGAAATTTAAAACTAAGAACCCAATAGTCATGAAATGAAACTTAAATGGCATACTTTTGAAATGTTGCAACTACATAGAGCAAAGACAAGAATAAGAATAACATTAAAAGCACCATAAACCATAAAGGCATTAGTTGTTTTAAAAAGGGAAAGAAAGTTTAGGTGATGATGTGATTGTTGATTTAAATGTTAGAAAGATTTGAGTTAGGTGGGGATGATGTGAATAAAAGATGAGAAACCTTTCTTTCCCCAAAAGCAATTGAAAGGGACACTAAATTACATAAATATATATGATATGGAATCTAATATTGACACAAAAGGAAGCAAAATATGACCTTTCTAAGGCTATGATGTGATCTCATATTATTTTTTTCGTGCATACAAACATGTCAGAAATGATATTTAATCGCATGCTTTCCTTTCTTTTACTTAATAAATAAATAAATAAACGATTTTGTTTTTTAAAAAATTTGTCACATGACGATTTTTTATTAGATAATTGTTCGAGTTGCATAAAGATAAGTGCAGGCAGGACACAACATCCGAATTTTCCTTTTCTTTTAATCCCTCTCAATAGAACCTAGGGAGTAGAGAATTTGAATAATTCACTTTTTTTTATTAATGATTTTGTCTTAATAACAAATTCAAGTACTAATAAGAAAGTCAGAAGTATATGTTCTTTATTTGAATGTTGTCTTTTTAAATGATTGGAAACCATGCATGATTCTAAATCCCATTTTACTTTTTTAAAAAAACTCATATGTATGAATATGGTTGGAATTTTGTAGAATTTTATAGGATTCTAAATTAAATATTTAGTGTCATATATTTTATAATAATTTCATAACAACGCAAATAAACTTGTTTTACAAAAGAACAAAAACAAGTAAAATTAATATAACTTGAATTCATAATAATAAAATATTAAATTATTAAAAAAAACTGAATAATTATCAAACGGACTTAAAATATTATATATATTTAATTATATTATTTGAATGTAGAAGAGTATTATTAAATAATACACCTTTGAAGACAATCCTCCAAAAGAAACAAGGTGGTTTAGATATTTTCAGACATCCTTAGAAATTTTTCAGATAAATAAAACATGATTATCTAGAGGAGTCGGACATCTAGTATATGACCATTTACATAATTTCAGATATATGAAGATTTCAACTATCTTGATAAAAAAAAATAATGTACCTAAATGTTGCCTCATCAACGATAGCATAAAGACTTAAGAAAAATATCTTTTTATTAAATAAAGATCCAAAGATTTCAACAATTCATGTCAATATCAAGTTTGTATCTATTGATTATTCAAAAATTATAAGAAATATCACCATTTCAATTATATATTTCATAAATGTCAATCTTGAAAAAAGAAATTAAACTCAAGCATGGCTCAAAATCTGCAAATTTTTATGTTTCAAATTTATCCTAAAGTTGCTAGTTTTTATATTTTAATGACATAATTTTTTCCATATTTAGATATTCAATTAATGTATATTATTTTAATATTTAACTGCAATAATGGATGAATTTTCTCTTAATCATCTTCTTGTAAGATTCATATGGCAATAATATTAAGATCATGTTCAAAATGTTGGCACACACTTTGCTGTATATATATTTCCTAAACTATTGATTAAGAGTGAAATATTAAATGTTAAATCATGCACTTTCTGTAATTCTTGTATATATATGTTGTAATTTTAATTTGAACAATTTTTTCTCATACCCTATTTCTTTTTATATATCTTTTAATCCAACATATATATTAATCAGACATATATGTAGAGTATATTTCCAATTAGAATTATATAGCTCAAATTATTAAGAATATTGTATATACCTCAGATTTATGAAATATAAAGATGTAATGAAACAAAAATATACACCTCATTCTGGGAGAAATATTGCATTCAAATATTTAGTTGATAAAATTCTAAAATTTTGTTTGAATTTAAATTCTATTAGGACCTTAGTTTCATATTCATTTCAAAATGATTTTTCATATTTTCAAATTTATTTCAAAATGGTTTTTCATTCTATTAAATTAAAATACTTAAAATTTTCATAAAATCCACTTTAATTTAGTCTTCTACGTTAATTATTTTTATATTGCACTTGTTTTTTTAAAAAAAAAAATAAATAAACGTAATGCCGTAGAAAAGAAAGTGACATATACCGATCTACGGCTAAAAAACTGCAACATGCTACGAATTAAATTTATATTATCTTTTGATTAAGAAAAACTATATTGTATTAATTAATATATTTCATTTGTTTACCAAATCCTGATTAGACTAAGAGAACACATAGATATTTACAATTTTTTTATATGTTGGTCTATAATATATTTAAATATGTGCAACAAGTTGGACATTCAGATTCCAATAATTATTGTTTTTTGCCCTTTTATATTTGGAATTATATTTTTCGGTGCTACTTTTAATAATATTTCTTATCAATTTTGATTTAGTCCAGCTACTCCTAAATTATTAATCTATTTTATTTATTTCTTTATTTTTTTGGTACCTTCACCACCTCGCTTTCTTTTTAGATATAGAAAAAAAAAATAAACAAAAGGAAGGTTCTCCGAAAGATTTTTTATTTAGTCGCATGTTTCACCCTATAAGTATTGCCAATATATATAACAAGAAAATAAAATTGAAATTAAATTAAAAAAAAAAAGAGGGAAATGCAGATTGTGTCAGAACCGTAGCATTAAATTTTTATCAAATGACCATATTTTTATCGATATTTTCACGATTTCATAGGTTCAATATCAACATAAGGGATGAATCGATATTTCCACTATATTGTAAAAAAATCTATAAAATATAAAAAATAACAACAAAATATCACTAATATACATAGTATAAAGAATATACATGTTAACTTATTTTAAAATAAAAAATACTTATTTACTATTTTAAATTTATTTTTAAATTTTTTTTTCAGAAATATTCATCAACAATTTATCGATAGCTTCATCGAAATTTTTTAAAATCAAGGTTTTGATATTTTCGGATATCGATGTTTTAAACTAGGGTTATAATGGATTAGTTAGAAGGGAATATGACAATTTCTATAGGTCCAAAAACATTCTCGCAAGAGTTATGACATCACATTGCTGAAGCACTCAACAAGATAAAGAAAAAAAAAAAGCAAAAAAAAAAAATTAAAAACGACGAAAAAGAAAAATAAAGATTGAAAAGATCAAAGAGTATTGTTGGTTACGAGAGAATGACATGGGGAAGGAATTTTATTTTTAATTTTTTGGTTAATGTTTTATTAACAAAGTCAATGGTATAATATAATGTATGACAAACTACAAAAACCATATGATTAGAGTTACAACTATACCTTCAAATTTTTAATTATAAATTTGAACTTTAAAATTTATACAAGTGCTAGATTTAAACCATCAAAATTAGATAATTATATAAGTTTGAGAATTCAACTTTTATCATCAGGAGTCCAATTCTACAACTATTGTAAGTTGTAGGGTCTAATTTTAACACTGATATGAATTTGAGGGCTCAACTTTTACAATTGAAAGTTTAATGGTGTATTGCATATATCACTATACTTCAAAGGTAGTTTTTGTAATTTACCCTATAATCCCTAGTTATTAGGGAATGAAAAATCATTTAAGGTTGTTTGGGCCACACAGATGGGTGGAGTAAATTGTTATAGCTCACTTCATGTTTGAGACTACAATTAATTGTGTGAGTCGAGGCTTTCTAATCTAGAAAGCCTATAATCTCTATTGCGATTTCTAATTTTTCTATTCAAACATAGCAAATTGTGAGAAAATTAAGGAAAACACAACAAACTAACGGTACACATTCTAACGTATGTGTTAGGGATGACCATGTGTAGCTCCAACGCGATCTATCTCTATTGCGAGCTTATTTTTCTCACCCAAAAATACAACAAACTTTGAGAAAAAATAAGGAAAACGCAACATAAAAATGGAGATTGCAATAGAGATGAACATCACGTTAGTGCTACATAGATATGGTCATCCCTAACGTGAAACATTGTATATAAAAAAAAATGGTAGTGAGATGTGACGTAAGCAAAAGGTTAGAATTCATACATTTGTGAGGTCGGGTTATCAATCATAAAAGCAATTTGAAAATGGTCACTCATACAAAAAAAACTCTATACATTAATATCTTTTGATGTTTATGGAAAAAAAAAATGAAGTTTTGTTAATGGTATTTGTAGTTTTGCAAAATTAAATTCATTTAATAGTCATTATAATTTCCCCCCAATAATTTGGGGTTGAAATTCGAACATTTTTTAAAATATAATTAGGGGTAGGGAGATTCGAACCACAAATACCATGATTATTAACACTTATATGCTAATTGAGCTATGCTCGATTTAGATGAAATTGGAACCTTAAAAATAAGAATAATGTATAATCTCTAGTTATTGTATTTTAGATGACGATCACTTCTAATTTCTAGAAGCTTAAACAGTATGTTTATTATTATTATTGACTTTATATTTTGATTAAAATTTACCCTAGTTTAGAAAAATCACCTAGTTAAGTTATGGATAGATACAATTAAAGAAATACGGCGTGTTTGGAGAGCTAAATTAGTTACTATAGTCAGTAGTGTCTATGGGTTATAATAGTATGTATGTAAGGGAGTGCTTAGGTCCCCAACTTTAAGTAGATGGGAGTGGGCTATAATATTATATAGCCCATTCCAAGTTCAGGGGTCCAATAGTAATAGTTGGTGTTACCAATTGTTATAACTTACAATTAATTATAATATTACTATTTTAAATCACTCTTTATTATAGTGTTTATAATTTTTGTTACAGTGTTTACTATTTCTTACATATAATTTCTCTCTTTTTGTTACTGTGTTTATTATTTCTTACCCAGACTAAAATATTCTGCATCTCAAATATAAAGTATTATAACTCATTGATTATAATAAAACTATAATAACCAACTTAGTTCCAAACACCTCCATGGTTATAATAGTCTGTGTTTGGAGTGAAAACTGTTTTAGTTTAAGTAGAAAATGGTAAACACTCTAATTGTTGAAAATAGTAAACACTAACAAATAGTAAACATATGGTAATAAAGAGGGGATTTGAAATAGTAAATAACATAGTTATGTGTAGGTTATACTAGTTAGAAGGGATTATTAAACATTCAATCCATTTTGAAAACTTATTTTAAAAAAAGTCCAAATAATTGGATATTTTCATATAAGGGATTTAATGCAATTTTTTGGACCAAAATAACCCTTACGGTGGTCGACTGGATAGAAAATATGCATTGGAAAAATCTTTTCATATTTACGAAGCAACTTTACTGTTGGAGAGAGAAATTGCATTTATTGTAGACTATTAATTAGTTGAGATTTTCTTCCCATTTTCAATCGGAGAGAGAAAATACATTTAATCTTATTTTATTTTTAAGTTAACGTATTGATAACTGGATGAAATGCTAGTTATTATAAGCCTTTTATTTAGAATTATAAGGACTAATAAGTAGAAAATACGGTGATAATACTTAGAATTTGCGAAAAATTGAGTTTGCTTCAATTAGCACCTAAATCCTCATTGACCCCAATATTATGCATTACTCCGTGCCAAAGTGTCTATTTTTGTAGCTATCGCAGGAATCAAATGCATGCGATAGAAATAAGTAAGTAGACAAACGCATGCGCTGAAGCCAGGCTACCGCAAAGACAAACGCTTGCACTGAAAATCGAGTTATCGCATAGACGAATGCATTCGGTGATCGAATGTGTCAATCGCATGGAAGTTGCGGTGATCAATTGGAGATTGCGGCCACGGAATGACAACCATAATAGAAGGACGATCGCAAGATGGGTAGAACGCGTTGATACGTCAGCTGAATCAAGCTCGGACGCATACCTTGGGAGTATAACAAGAAAAGACGATATGACATTGCTCATACCATGACAAAGGCAGTAGTGAGACATAACGCATTCATGATAGCTATCGGCATTTAAACCCTATAAATAGCCCCTTGGACCTTCATTTCAAAGCATCCGAACTTCTGACTCAAGGCAGAGGTTTGCGATCACAGATGAGAGCTTAAGCAAGATTTTCAGTGAGAATTCTTCACCTCCACAAACCAGACCGAGTGACAACCGGAGCTTTCGCTGGAGATAGAGCTCGAGAGAGACATCTCCATCATTCATCCATGGCACCACTGACAGCCTTGACGCAGAGTCCTTCATTTCTCTTCTAACCTCTGTATTGTATTACATTTTAACTTAAGATATTAAGACATTTTGTAATCAATGCATCTCTTGATTCCTTTAATGTCATCTTCTTCATCATCTTTATCTTTATCATCATTTACCTTCATCGTTTATTTATCAAAGGCGATCGCATACTTAATCGTGTAGCCTAGAGATAGGACGCATGTAGCAACCCACCGAGAGGTGTGCGTTGTGCGAGTATAGTGAGTTAATCCTCTGTGCTTGGTGAAAGGCTTGTCTATGGGTTGTTGCGTTGCTTCTATAAGTTAAATAGCCGCGTCTAACTGCCTGAGAAGGTAAGAGATGGAACACACTAAAGCTAAGTATGCATTGTTCCTAGAGATAGGCACAATCTTATGCTCAACGCAACCATGCACTATAGAGATATATCATGCGGTTGACCACCGAGAGGTGTGTGATGCGTTAGTGGGATGAGCTGGGATTATTCGAGCGATTTAAGATAATAAACATTACTATGCGTTAATGGTTGTTGTGTATCTACTTATTCTCATCGCAAGTCTTCTATTACTCAATCTGTTTGGTTAGGAGTAGGAGTACGTGTGTAAATTCATTAAACTTCTTCTTTTTTTTTTTCATCGCCTCAAACGCATTGCTTCACAAGCATTATTGAGTGACAAGTCCCTGTGTTCGACCTCGGATTACCCAACAAACTTGCGTTTGCGTTATACTTGGCGCGAGCGTAAGAAAACTTGTGATAGGAACGCATGGTCATTGCATACTAGATTAACGTATTTTCATTCTAACGCATGACCTCAGACACATGGGCGTAAACGCATAGCTTAAGCCATGTCTAACGCATGATTGTGTGCACAATCTCATCCCTAATTTTCCTTCCAACACGTATCAAGCAATTAGTTTTACTAACAGATTCATTATCATTTTTAAATATACTTTAAAACATTGTATTAGATATTTGCAAATGTTCTAACTAATATATGAAATACGTTGGTAAATATATTTGATATGCACTCAACTACAATTGGTTTCACGACAACTTGTTGATTTTTCTGGTAGATTCATTGTTATTTTTTAATATACCTTAGAATATTGTATTAGATGTTTACAGACATTCCATCCAATATATGAAATATACCGGTTGTACTATTATATTTCATATAGATGGTTGTACCATTTGAAAGTTTTGATATAACATTATCTATATGACAGTATAATATATAAATTACGAGTATATATTGTTTAACCAAATTCCTTTATTAGTTCTAACACAGTATAAAAATCATAGATTGAATCAATGTTCTATATAAATCACAATATACATCATAAACTAAATTTATATCACAGTATATATCATAAATTAAAAGTAGGTATAAATAAAGCAAAATATCTCCCATTCAACATAAAACATACATAAAATGTATACATCATAAAACCAGAAATCTAAATAAAGAAATCGTTCTCATTTATATAAAATAAACGAATATGTAAATCACAGTATATATTTTGTATGTTTAAGGTTACAAAAAGTAGAAGAGGAAGTTTCGCCTTGGTTCTTCTTGGATTGCATGCGCAAGAACCCTCTCGTCTTCATCCCATTGTGTCTTTCGTCGGAGTCTATTTGTTGCTGATTTCAAACAAGCGGCGCAATCAACCTTCGATTTTGGTGAGATCGCACCAACCTAGCAATTGTCGTCGTTTGACAAGCCTCTCTGAATCTCCATGTCGTTCTCTAAACTACATCATGGGTGTTGCCATCGTTTGTTTGAAATCACCAATCTAGAAGTTCTCGCCATCCACCATCATTTGAATTGCTCTTGTCGCTTGATAAATGTGCTATATAACTCCACTTAATTTGAGATTATCCTAGGATTTTATGTGTTTATTTTGCTATTTTCTAGGTTTTGAGAATTTAAGGGATAAAATGGGACATTAGTAGCGAAATGAAGCTAAAACGAGCCAAATTGGAGGTTAATTGCATCAACTGGGAATTAGAGGCCAAATGACCAAAATGCCCCTGTGTTGTATTGCAACCCTCCATTGGTGTAGAGCTACGCTCATTGGCAGAGGCATCACATCGCTCAAAGCGTCACGACTCTACCTCTACATTGCATTGCTATGCTGAAAGGAAGTAGTGGAAATAACAGGCCAGCGTTGCAACGTTGCCATCAGCACTACGACGCTACAAACTCCAGACGCTGCGACATAAAAAATCCTTTAGTGTTGCAACGTTTTGCCTTGTCTATAAATAATTTGCTTTGAATTTAGGTTAAAGGGATGAGAGATTAACCAATTTTTATACCTTTAGGCTCGGCTTTGGTCTTTCTTGGCCAAAACCCTAGAGATTTCTTCATGTTTTGCTCTATAATCGTTATTTTGGCATCAAGATTCATATATTGACGAACTATTAAAGGCCCAAACATCGTTTGAGGTTTGTTGGACACTTTTTATGGTTTAATGAGATTTTTCTTGAAATGTTTATGAGTTTTCTGTTATTCGTAATTGTATCAATAGCATGATTAATTTTAATTATAGTTATAGTTTTGATTGCTAGCTTTTCTAGGATCACCCAATAACGATAGATAAACTGCCTAGGGAATAAAAATGTGTTAGGTTAGATTTGGCCAATTTAATCTAATGTTCTAATCAATCCAACTACTCAATGCAATTAGCTAAGTGAACAAGCTTGCGTGGCAATACTTAGTTAATTTAGGAATCGACATCATCTTAATCGACGAAGGTAATCTCGTGTATCTTTCTCAACCTATTTTATTTTCTGCACTTTTAATTCATGTCAACTCAATCTTAAAACCTCTCCATTTTTACTTTCCAAAGATTTATTTAACTTAGAGAAGTTTCATCTTAAATGTATTCTCTCTCCGATTGAAAATGGGAAGAAAATCTCAACTAATTAATAGTCTACAATAAATGCAATTTCTCTCTCCAATATTAAAGGTACTTTGTAAATATGAAAAGATTTTTTCAATGCATATTTTCTATCCAACCGACCTAAGGGTTATTTTGGTCCAAAAATTTCATTAAATCCCTTATATGAAAATATCCAATTATTTGGACATTTTTTTAAATAATTTTCAAAATGGATTGAATCTTTAATAATCCCTTCTAACTAGTATAACCTACATATAACTATGTTATTTACTATTTCAAATCCCCTCTTTGTTATCATATGTTTACTATTTGTTAGTGTTTACTATTTTCTGCTATTACAATGTTTACTATTTTCTACCTAAACTAAAATAGTTTTTGCTTCAAACACAGACTATTATAACCATGGAGGTGTTTGGAACTAAGTTGGTTATTACAGTCTTATTATAATAAATGGGTTATAATAGTTTGTATTTGAGATGCAGACTATTTTAGTCTGGATAAGAAATAATAAACACGTTAACAAAAAGAGAGAAATTATAAGTAAGAAATAGTAAACACTATAATAAAAATTATAAACACTATAATAAAGAGTGATTTAAAATAGTAATATTATAATTAATTGTAAGTTATAACAATTGGTAACACCAACTATTACTATTGGACCCCTGAACTTGGAGTGGGCTATTAAATTAGTAAGTTATAACAATTGGTAACACCAACTATTACTATTGGACCCCTGAACTTGGAGTGGGCTATAATTATAGCCCACTCCCACCGACTTAAAGTTGGGGACCTAAGCACTCCCTTACATACAGACTATTATAACCCATAGACACTACTGACTATAGTAACTAATTCAGCTCTCCAAACACCCCGTGTTTCTTTAATTGTATCTATCCATAACTTAACTAGGTGATTTTTCTAAACTGGGGTAAATTTTAATCAAAATATAAAGCCAATAATAATAAACAACATAACATTTAAGCTTCTAGAAATTAGAAGTGATCGTCATCTAAAATACAATAATTAAAGATTATACATTATTCTTATTCTTAAGGTTCCAATTTCATCTAAATCAAGCATAACTCAATTAGTATATAAGTGTTAGTAATCATGGATTTGTGGTTCGAATATACCTGCCCCAATTATATTAAAACAAAAACATTTGAATTTCAACCCCAAATTATTGGGGGAAAATCATAATAACTATTAAATAAATTTAATTTTGCAAAACTACAAATACCATTAACAAAACTTCATTTTTTTTTTCATAAACATCAAAAGATATTAATGTATAGAGTTTTTTTTTACGAGTGACCATTTTCAAATTGCTTTTGTTTACGTCACATCCCACTACTGTTTTTTTTTTTTTTTTATATATATATAATGTATCACGCTAGAGGTGACCATATCTATGTAGCACTAACGCGATGATCATCTCTATTGCGATCTCCATTTTTCTATTGCGTTTTCCTTATTTTTTTTCTCAAAGTTTGTTGTATTTTGGGTGAGAAAAATAAGTTCGTAATAGAGATAGATCGCATTCGAGCTACACATGGTCATTCCTAACACGATACATTAGAATGTGTACCGTTAATTTGTTGTGTTTTCCTTAATTTTTCTCACACTTTGTTTTTTTTGGATAGAAAAATTAGAAATCGCGATAGAGATAGCTATCGTGTTAGGACTACCATAGATATGGTCATCCCTGACGCAATACATTATAAAAAAGGGTTAGAATTCATACTTTGTCGGGGATGGATCATCAATCATAAACACGCTTGAAAAAGAATCATCCATACAAAAACCTTTTAATGTATATCCCTTGGTCAATGAAATTATTGTAAATTCACCTGCAACTAAAAATAAAAATAAAATTATTAATACATCTGCATACATATGTATACTCAAGCTTAGCTAATTGAATTTGACCTGGTCCAATTGTATCTATAAGCTGTCACACCAATCTAAAAATGTCAATTAAGTTAAATCTTTGTTTATTAGTGAAAACTACATATACTTGTTGCAAATCATCAATTATAGTTATATAACTCAACGAAAATCAAATTAAGAAGGTAATCTAATCATGGATGTTTCAACATATTTGCTCTTTGCTTTTCTGAGTGGCCTAGCTCTTGTCAATCTTGTTCAAGCTCAAGGTCAATTAGGTATGTATATTTATCTTAAACTCGGTCTAATTAACGCTTGTTTCTTCATACAATTAATCAACTAAGTTTCATTTGTTTGTATGTTAGGCTTCATAAGCTTAGATTGTGGATTGCCACCAAACACAAACTACATTGAACCAACAACAACACTTCAATTTACTTCTGATGCTGCTTATATAAAAAGTGGTGTAAGCAAAAGCTTATCCTCTAATTATAACCAATTTCTATATAAACAATATCATCATGTTAGAAGCTTTCCCCAAGGACGTAGAAATTGCTACGATATAAGTGTAAAAAAGGGCACCAAGTATTTGATGCGAGCAAGTTTTTTCTATGGAAATTACGATGGGCTCAGCCAACTGCCGAAATTCAATCTCTACTTAGGAGATAGCTTATGGAAGATGGTGAATTTCACTGATGAAAATATGGATACCACAGTAGATTCTATACATGTAACCTTAGACAATCAAGTACAAATTTGTCTCGTCAACACAAACACTGGAACTCCATTCATCTCTTCATTGGAATTTAGACCTTTGCCAAATGAGACTTATAAGGTCTTGACAAGATCATTGTTGCTTTCCTACCGATTAGATATGGGTACAACAACGAACCTCACATACAGGTTGGTTGCAAAGGAACTTTATTTCTATAATACATGTACCATGTTCTAATCAGGATACTCATAATTCTCCTAAAAAATGTGTCTCAACTTCTCTTCAGGTTTCCTAATGATACATATGATCGATTTTGGGTGCCTTACAATTGGGGCGAGTGGACAAGCATAAGTAGTGCACTTACAATAGATCCAAATACCTACGAGCCAGGGTCTATTGTCATGGAAACTGCAGCTATTAGAATAGATACAAAAAAGCCCCTGGAAATTTGGTGGGAGACTGAAGATGAAAACACACAGTATTATGTATACATGCACTTTGCTGAAGTTGAAAAACTCCAACCCAATCAAACAAGAGGATTCAACATCACCTATAATGGGAGTGTTTGGTATGGTCCTCTCATTCCCGACTACTTGTCCACAACAACGATTTTTAGCCAAGGACCATTACCAACACCAAAAAAAAAGCATCTATTCTCACTCATACCAATCGAAAATTCAACACACCCTCCAATCATAAATGCCATGGAAATTTATTCGGCAATAGATCTGTTAGAGCTAACGTCAGATCAAGGAGATGGTATTTACTAAATCTTATTCTCTATCTTAAAATTCTCCTTTCACCATTGACGTTTAAGCTGATTCTAATCCTTGTATGGCAAATGAATAATTAGTGGGTGCAATAACAAGCATCAAGTCAACTTATGGAATAGTCAGAGATTGGGAAGGAGATCCATGCGTTCCAAGAGCATACCCCTGGGAGGGTATAGCTTGTACCAAAACAAATGGAACTGTTCCTAGAATCGTGTCTTTGTAAGCAACTCACGACCAAATATTCCTTCCTAACCATTTACATGAAATAATTAACCTTTTTTTCTTCTTCAGGAATTTGTCATCAAGTGGATTGGCAGGAGAGATTTCTCAAAGTATAGAGAATCTACAAATGCTACAAATATTGTAAGTAAATGGTTAGATGTGTACAACCCCTACCTTGATAGGAACTACTATAGAGATTTCATTTAACCAGTTTTGATATTTTCAGGGACTTGTCAAACAATGACTTGACGGGAAATATCCCAGATTTTCTGTCTAACTTATCAAACCTTGAAGTCTTGTAAGTAACAGGCATAACTCAACATGAGTGGTGGGATTTAAGATGCACAATATTAAAATATCATTGATTTCTCTTTTTACAGAAAGTTAGATAACAACAAGCTCACAGGCTCTGTTCCATCTGAACTCCTCAAGAGACACGATAATGGTTCATTATCGTTAAG
The DNA here is from genome assembly GCF_027475165.1 of Benincasa hispida. Taxonomy (NCBI): domain Eukaryota; kingdom Viridiplantae; phylum Streptophyta; class Magnoliopsida; order Cucurbitales; family Cucurbitaceae; genus Benincasa; species Benincasa hispida. The sequence continues at coordinate 1,714,878 of NC_143486.1, forward strand.
GTCTAATTCCTAATTAACAAAAACTTTTGCTTTATGTTAACATAATTGTAAATTTGATGTGCCTTCATAGACTGTAATCTTCTCATCAAAACACGAAACTGATTCGCATATTTTCTATGAGATAGTGTTCAAGGGAATCCAAATCTAGATTGTACATCAGATTCGTGCAAGAGTAGTAGTAAGAAGAAGACTAGCGTCGTTATTCCAATTGTAGCATCAATTGGGGGATTGATACTCATCATTGTAGTTTCAATCATCATCCTTTGGATTGTTAAATCAAGAAAGAAACGGCGCAATGAAACTGTTGTTCCAAAGGTGGATCCCTCAGGAACCAACGACCAAATAAGCGATCACTTGTTGGAGACAAGGAGGCGGCAGTTCACATATTCAGAAGTCTTGAGGATGACCAATAATTTCGAGAGAATTCTAGGAAAAGGAGGTTTTGGGATGGTTTACTATGGCACCATAGATGACACTCAAGTGGCCGTGAAGATGCTTTCTCAAGCTTCCGGTCAAGGTTATCAACAGTTTCAAGCAGAGGCATGTGGATATCACTAAAGTTTATCTCTAAGTAGTCAGCTTCATCCCTATAATACATCAAAGTATTGTTTTCCATATTGCAGGTTACACTTCTTTTGAGAGTTCACCATAAAAACTTGACAAATCTTGTGGGGTATTTGAACGAAGGAGACCGCCTTGGTCTCATTTATGAGTTCATGGCCAAAGGAAACTTAGCAGAGCATCTTTCAGGTGATCTACTTGAATTAGCTAAAGAAAAACTTCCACCCTGGTTCTATATTTTTTAAAATTGTGCATGTTTCTCATCATTGTTTACAATAGTTTTCAACCGTCAGAAGAAAACATTTGTATTCATAGTCAAATTAAAAAAAATTATAATAATAAATAAATAAAGTTTTAAAACTATATTTTTTGGCTTTCAAATTTTGCACTGGATTTTGAAAACATTCCTTAAAAGTAGAATGAAAAAAAAAAAAAAAATTCTCTTATAGGAATGTTATTGGGGTATTATTAGGATATTTTAAAGGTATATTAGTAAATTAGATAAGGAGGTTGTTATGGAGTGGTAAGAAATAAACGGAGCAGAACGGAGGAGAGTAAACATCATTTTGATGAATTAGGGCTCGCTAGGTTTATCCTGTAGTGGTTTACCTTTTATATTTTAATATCATTTTAGTTTGGTTTGAATTTTATCAAATTCATAGGTGGAAATAGTGTTTATAAATTTAATTTTTAAAAACCAAATATTTATAATTTTCAACTCAGGTTTTGTAGATCAGCCCAAAACCCAAAAAATTGACACAAGTTTTTTTTCCCCCTTTTTCCAACTTGTCAAACTCAAACAGAAACGAGTTCGTATGTCTTAAGTTGGCAAGATAGGCTCCGGATAGCCATGGATGCAGCACAAGGTAAATTGAATGTTTCACATGAGCATTTTTTACAAACACCTAAACGACATAAGACAATTTCTAACTATCCAAAACAGGATTGGAGTACCTGCACGACGGTTGCAAACCACCCATAATCCACAGAGATGTGAAAACAACAAACATCTTATTGACAGAGAATTTCCAAGCCAAACTTGCAGATTTTGGTTTATCCAAAAGCTTCCCAGTAGATGGCAACAAGACTAACAACTACATGTCCACCATTGTTGCTGGCACCCCTGGTTACCTTGATCCAGAGTAAGAACAGGATCCAAATTTGATTCACTCCCTCCCAATTTCCAAGTCAATATGATCTCTTTTGCATCTTAGATTAAAGAATATGAACCAACGAAACAATAAATTCTACAGTGACCCAACATGATATCAAAGTAGAAGATCCTATTTAGTATTTTCGAAACCCTAATAAATTTAACCTCATGGCTTGTCTTTCAGCTACTACTTATCGAACAGGCTGACGGAGAAAAGCGATGTGTACAGCTTTGGAGTGGCTCTGTTGGAGATAATCAGCTGCAGACCTGTGATATCAAGAAGTGAAGAAAACGTTCATATCAGTAAATGGGTAAACTCGATGGTGGCTCAAGGGGACATAAATGGAATAGTTGACGAAAGATTGGGAGGAAAATATGATGCTAACTCAGTTTGGAAGGCAGTGGAGGTGGCGTTAAGTTGTGTATCTGGGAACTCTGCAAGAAGACCGACGATGAACCAAGTGGTGGCCGAACTGAAAAGTTGTTTGGCCATGGAATTGGAACGGACGCCGGAGAGTCGAGGTTTCGATTCGACGAATTCCGTGAACATGATGTCCATTGTTATGGATTACAGTGAAGCCGCTCCAATGGCGAGGTGAAAAATTGTTCAATTTCCGATGGGGATTCCAGGATCATGTTCATTTGTGTTGCATTGTAAAATATTGAAAACTTGTACCTCCTCGTAAATTTCAATAGATGTAGCTTCCTGCTTCCCATCTCTTGAAATGGTTTGGAGTCTGGACGATAATTTTTTTCTTAGCATGTACCCGATGCGTTTGTTAAGTTGATTTTTATTGGAAAAATGGGTTTAAATATTAGAGAACTTGTGTCAAATCCAATGAGTCAATTTTACGTATATTTATTAAAATGAATCAAATAACATTAATTTTCTATTAATGGGTTTTCATTTTTTTTTAAAAAAAAACGAGTTTACCAAAACCCAATTAGAGTAATTCTTATAAATAGGGAAAAAAAAACAAAACTATTTACAATTTGTAGCAAGAAAATATTAGGTTTCCTTGTTTTTTGAAATTCGTGTGTTATCTTCGTCTCGATTTGAAATCTCAGCTTCGCCGATCGTCGATCTTCCTCAACGCCTCGTCGATCTTCTTCATCGAATACTGTCTTCCTCGACCACGGTACGATTTTTTTCTATTTTCTACGCTTGCAAGTGTACATTTCTTCCTTGATTTTCTTCTTTGATTTTTTGCATGCGTCCGTCTATGGCTTCTTCCCCGTTGATAATGGATTCTTCTATCCTTCGTCCATCATCGATAATGGATTCTTCGCTTCCCCCAATTTCTTTTCTTCTGTCCTGCGCTCTTTCTTCTTCTTCTCTTCTCTTATTTTCTAGGTTTTTAGATCATTCATATGATGTAGGCTTTCTTCTTATTGTTGTTGTTCTTTTTTAGGTTTTCAGCATATTAGAATTTTATCAATTTGGTTGTTGTATTTGCATTCTTTTCAATCTTTCATTAATTTTTATTATTCTTTATTTTTTATTTGTTGTTGCGCATATAGATAGTTTTTCAATCTATCACTATCTATCAGTTATATAAAGTGATAGAGCTCTATCACTGATAGATAGTAAGTCATAGAACTCTATCACTATCTATCACTTGGGATATACTGTGATTGAGTTCTATCATTGTCTATCACTAATAGACAGTAATAACACTCTATCACTATCTATCAATGATAGACAATAATAGAACTACTGATGGACAATGATAGAACTTTGCACTGATAGACAGTGATAGAGCTCTATCACTGTCTATCAGTGATACAAAGTGATAGAACTCTATCACTTTCTATCAGTTATAGACATTTATGGAGCTCTATCACTCTCTATAATAGTGATTGAGCTCTATCACTAGTGATATACTATGATTGAGTTCTGTCATTGTCTATCACTGATAGACATTGATAGCACTCTATCACTATCTATCAATGATAAATAATGATAGAGCTTTGCACTGATAGACAGTGATAGAGCTCTATCAATGTCTATCACTAATATAAAGTTACCGAGCTATATACATATTAACATCTTTCTTAGACAATATTCTTTTCCTTTTATTGCAGTAATTGATACTATGGTTGATATTCCTGTAGTTATTTTTTATGGTGGACAGTGGACTCATTACAATTCTTATGAGAATTATAGTGTTGCTGGAGTTTTTGTTGGTGATATGATAGACTTCAATGATTTAGTTAGTTTAGACTTTAATGGTTTAGCTAGTTTGATATTGGGTGAAATTCAGTTGGATGTTTCGATAGATTTATCAGTATTATTGGATTTTGGTCAAACTAATATTGAATATGTATTCCAAATAAAGCAAGATAAGGATGTCAGTTGGTATTTGTCTTTGGCTAAAGATTCAGGGACTAGGCATTCTTTAGTACTCATGTAAACCTCGTACTCTATTTTCCCTACATAAGTGAGTAATAGGCATGCTAAGCAAAGACTAAGGATATGTTAAAGTAAAGTTGTGAAAGGAAGTGAAGAAAGTAGGAAGATGGAGGAAGAAAATTCTAAGTGTTGGAAAACCTAGTCTCTAGTGAGTTTTAGATAGCTTAGCAAGAGAGAAATTTGGCTAAGTGTTTCCATGGGCATTGGCCTTATGTTAAGCGTTGAGGTAAGAACAATGGGCGATGGTCTTGCTCTTTGAAGTTAGGTGGGCCATTTGATGGCTAAGTGTCAGCCATGAGATATTAGGATGCGTTGATGCGACGAGTAAGGAAAAGTGTGTGTTGACGCACGGACCTTGTCAAGGCTATGTTGAGCGGCAGCTAACGGTTGTCAAGGTTCGTGTGGCATATGACTAAGTGTGCTAAGCGAGACATTAATGCGCTGAGGCTTGGAGCAGAGCATGCAGCAACCAAGTCCTTTTGAGGACTATTGGGCGCATAGTGGGCGTGAAGGAAGGTGCTAACGACAGGTTAGGAGTTGGTCGCAAGAGGTATAGGCATTGAGCATAGGCATGTGCAAGACCGATTCATGTTGAGGTTAACTTGGGCAATGATGAGCCCAAGACATAGGTAAGGCCACCAAGCGCTGAGGCTGGGCGTGCGTGCTGACCAGTGCACGACAATGAGCACAAGGTTGGGCGCAAAATGATGAACACAAGATGCTAGGTATGCGATGTGCATTGGAGCTATGCAATGAAGCTAGGAAGCATGCAATGAGGTATGCGATGTGCACTAGAAGACTGTGTGGTTGCTTGGGAAGCGTTGGCAGCATTGGCGCAAGGCACCTGAGGTAGGCGTTGCTCGATGGTTATGATTGAGGAAGGCTTATCACCTGGTTGGTGATGCGTTGAGACTAAACTATGTGTGGGCTAAGACATGCGTTGGTCTAGAAGCATACGACCATAGGAGGGATGCGATAGCCTCAAGGTGAGTTATGCATTGGCCAAGGTTGGGTGATGCACCGTCTGAATGAGGCATGCAACCAAGTGATTGCAAGCCTTGGCTTGGAAGTTGAGCCTGGGGTTGATGACCAAGAAGAGAGGATTAGCTTAGACCACTATTTAGTTGAGCCAGCTATCATGCTTAGGATTTTTGTTATCTCTTTAAGGATGAAGTGGCAACTTAACAACCAGGGGATAACATGCAACTGCTAGTATAAAAGGGAAACTTAACTTTAAAGAGAGGGTTTGAGCAATTCACTCATGCAAATGGAGTGATTCCAGTGCCATTCAAACCCTGAATGTGTCTAGTTGATGATGCTAGAAGGAAATTCCAGAGGAATCGGGTTGGAGATTGAAGAATCCGGCTGAAGGTTGAGCTCTCAGGTAAGCTCGGGCCAGTCTTGTTGACTTGAAGATTCCAGCCAAACCACGAGGAGTTCTAAGCTGAGATTTTAAGGTAAGCTTGATAAGACATTTTAGAGAAAATTTGTAGAAGGAAATTTCTTGAGAAAAGGTCTGTAAAATTAGTTATTCAAATTGTAAGTTGGATCTGGAAATCTTGAACAAGTAGGTAGCTGCTTGGGTTGAACAAGCAAGCAGCTTGAAGGGCCAGACAGTGATATTGGTGAATGCACGCATTGAGGGCTGAGTTGCGTGCAAGGGATGAGTTGGTGCAAGGACACGTTGAGATGCATTGGACCATACATTGCATGTTGAAGCCATAAGCACAAGAGAGTATTGTGTGGGTGTTGAACTATGCGACAGTGCAAGCGGAGCTGTGTAGCTAGGCGTGCAAGGTGTTAGGCACAAGGTTGCATTGGAGCGTGTTGGCGCACGACTGGACGAGCGCATGAGGCATGCATTGATGTGCCACAAGTTGGGCACATTCGTTGAACGATTGGCACAAGGGTTAGCTAGGCGTTGGGCCATGCGATAAGCTGAGTAGGCGTGGAGGAGGCTTAAATGCTGGGCGTTAGGAAGGTGTTGTCACCTAGTCAAGTTAAGGCTTAAGAAATTCGCTAAGTACTCAACGTCTAGTAGTACTTGCCATTGGAAGGTAAGGCTCCACACTAAGGCAATATAAGCTAGTTTATGAAATGTTGGTTCCAAAAGGGAGACCAATGCTAATGATTAAAATGCGTTGTGATGTCCAGGTTTGACATCAAATGAGGGGTACTTTAGGAGGATTGCCAAAGACAGTGAGTGACTTTAAATGCTTTATGAATGATTTAGCAATTCATATTTATCGAAAGCTATTTATGACAACTAATTTCAAATAGTTTCCAAAGTAACGCATCTTTCTTTAATGTTATTTTTATGTGTTGACTTAGAAAGCTACTATGTTCAAGTTATGTACTCCAATGATCATGGGTATGCGTTAGTGTTGAATGCCTTAGGGCAACTAAGTCATATATAGATAAAAATGTGCCTTAGAATATATGAATAACTCAGTACTGAAGGACTAAATGTGAAGGTACTAGAGCTCAGTCCTAGATATGAGATCAGTATGAATAGCTCAGTACTGAAGGATTGAATGAGAAGGTATTAGAGCTCAGTTCTAGATATGAGTTCTGATGACAAGATCTAATCTACATGCACATAGGATAGCTAAGACTAGGAGAAAGGTGATGGAAAAAGATGACACACCTTATCCTAGGGAACTACGAGGTAAGGTGATGGACAAAAGAGACACACCTTAACCTAGTATAGTATGAGAAAAACTAGGTGGAAGGTAGTGGACAAAGGTGATACACCTGAACCTAGAGTAGTACGGAGAGTTGGAAAAAAAAGGCTCCTCCTCTCAGTTAAGTAGTATTTGTAGTTAAGTATAGTGGAGAGTTGGACAAGAGGGTTCACTCTCAGTAAATAGGTCAAGTATTGGGAGTTGAGCAAGAAGGCCACTCTCAACGGAGGAATAGTCCAACTATGCAGAGATATGATCTATTATGTTATCATTTTTAATGTGAATGTTGTTTACCTAGGTTTATGTTTTAAGTTAAAGCTTTCAGTTTTATTATCAGTTTTATGTATGATGCTTATGTTTTAAAAGTTAGTCACCCATTGGACTTCTAGTTCATGTTTCAAAATGTTTTTCCCCCCAGGTAGTGGTTACTCCCCAGAAGACATCTCTGCTATTGAAGGAAGCTTAACTGATGACTCTGTAATTGTTAGTACACATGTGTCTGTCATGCTGGGACTAGGGTTATATATTGAGCTCACTAAGTTGTAATATACATAAATGTATATACGAACAATGTTATGAAACCCTGTAATGTAAATGTGTTAAATTTCGAGTTAATTTGTTCAGTATGTTGATAAAATGTGTGTATTTAAGGTTTAAAACAGGCTAAACAGGTTAGTTAGACAGTAAGTACCAGCAAAAGGGTTGGTAACTGCTGCCATTACATCTTTTTCCAAGTTAAGAGGGTAATCTGGGAGGGAGTGTGACAACACATATTAGTCATCATTCCGTAGAAGGATGTTGTAGTGGTATTATTAGTGGAGATGGTGATGGATTACTATGTTTAGATTCTTCTCCTAATTCTTCAAAAGATCAAGTTATACGAAATGTTGGTTTTAATGGTGATTTGAAGGAAAAATATGTATTTGGAAGTAAAGAAATATTGTCCAAGTGTTTTTATGTAATAGTAGTGAATAATAATTTTCAATTCAGGACTACACGGTCAAATTCAAAGTGGCTTGAGTTGAAATGTTTGCAAGAAGGCTGTTCATGGTATGTTCAGGCATATTGGTACAAGAAGAGTGAGTTGTGGATGCTTAAAAAGTATATTTCTAAACATAATTGTTCAATGAATACAACTCAAAGTTGTCATAGGCAAGCTTCTTCATCTGTAATTGAAGACTGCTTGAAAGGGAATTCTAGGTTTATCTCTACTAATCACTCACTTCCTAGAGATATTGTTCATAAGGCTACTATTAAGCTTGGTGTTAATATTAGTTATCAAAAATCTTGGAGAGCAAAAGAACATATATTAAGATCATTAAATGGTAATGCAATTGAATCATATAGCTTGATTCCACAATTTTTTGAAAGGTTTAAAAAAATGAATCCAAGTATTGTTACTGATGAAGTATTCTTCTTATAAAATTTATATCACCGTGTATTGTAGATAGACTGTTATAGACATCTATCACTCTCTATCAGTGATAGTTGTGCATCACTGTCTATCACTGATAGACTGTGATAGACATCTACCACTGTCTATCTACCAATGACACACAATGATTGATTTGTTACCATTGTGACTAATATAATTGTTTTTAAAGATTGATGAAAATGGACATTTTAAATTTTGTTTCATGGTTATTGGTGCATTTATTGAGGGGTGGAGGTACTATAGATGATAACTTGTAGAAATACAAGTTATTTGTACTCCATTTTCAGACTATGCAACAATAAAAGGAAGAAAATGTGCCAGTCATGGTTAAGTTTATACAAAAAAACCAAAGTTGCGCTAAGATACTTCAAACACACCCGTTGACCGAAGGAAATCAAACACGAGGATTTCCATGAGCAGCATAAAGGATTGTTCCAAATTCCATTCGAATTGAACACTAACGATTACAATCTAAAACAGAAACTAACAGATCATGCAAATACAGAAATTACAACATGCTAAACGATAATACAAGGGATAGAGGATGCATATCTTTGAAGAACCATTCTTCAAGAATCCCTCGATTAATCCAAAATGCTTCCAAAGCAACTCTCGAACGCAACGAACAGAAACAGCAACAACACGAACAACGAACACTCCTCCACGAACCCAATCGAGTCCAACTCGACTCACGAACAGAGTGAGGACACCACCACAATGGTTACCTTGGTATACTCGGTGTGAGAATCTAAGAGTTGTGGACTCTGTCTGATCTTGGCTTGAGGAAGAGATTGGAGGTCTACGATCGAGAAAGTGGGAGATAAGAAGTTGGCCTATCGTATAGACCATGTGCTCGATCGTTTAGTAAACAACAGCTTATCGTATAGACTTAGCTACTCGATCGTGTAGCAACGATCAGCTGAATGACTATCGTATAGTCAACTCTAAGTGATCGCTTAGCTGATCGTGTAGTCTCTCAAGCTTAGTGAAACTCTTTCACTTGATAGCTTATCCATGAGAACTTTCCGAATGAAGTAACTACTAACTTAGGAAAATTATTTTCCTTTTATCTCATGGTTACCATAAAACTTCCAATAACCTCCCACTCAATCGGTTATTAGAGAAAAAGAAATTATAATTAATATATTATAAATAAATACGATAACCAACTTATCATATTATATTTATAATCTATAGTTTTAATATTTCATCATATGAAACATACAAACCATAGTTCTTTTCCTATTTTATGGTACTTCATGTAAATCATATTTACATTAATTCCTCCACTTGATGTATCTCATACATCACAACATTATATCATATATAATTGAATTTTCTTTTATTAATTTGAACACTTTAAATAAACCCCAAAATTTTATTCTCAACTTGAATCCATTGAACTACCAAGGGGACCTTATGGACCTGTAGCTTGAAGCTTCAACGGTACGTGAATAGCTGACTAAACAGTTTAGTCACGAGATCCACCATCCGTTAACTGCTGGGCACTCCACTAAAGATTGACAGTTGCACTCTTCTCACTACAGATATATTTCTGTGTCCATATCGACCAATCAACAGTATGATAACCCTTCACAGATCGCTCGTAAGTATAGCTGGGCCAATTTACCGTTTTGCCCCTCTAGTTACATCTAACTCCTTAAGTACCACTGATTCCTTTAATGAAAAATAAGTCATAGTCTTACTATGACTGGGTTCTCTCTTCCAAAGAGAGGATATGGCAACTATGTTCAATACCCGAAATCAGCCCTTAAGGGAGCAATCTATCTACTTACCCCTGCTTCAGGGAAGGAGTGAATTCCATCTTGTGTAATTGAGTTCCCTGCTCCCCAATCAGATAAATTCCTAAAAAGGTAGGCTTGTTGAGTTGGCAATCTAGCCACTCTCACCTATACTAATCAAAAGACTATCCTCATAGGCAAGAGTTCCCAAAATACTCAGGATCAAGGTCATGTCACCTATGGTCATTTTAGTGAGATGTAAGTCTCAATTATCAACGACGTTATATAAAGAAATGAATCATCTCGTGGTCCGGTCTTACACAAACTCTTTGTATAGGACACCCCCGCTCGCATGTCTCCACGTGAATGGTCAGGATTAGACCATCTGTAGTAGTTCACAACATTTGTAAACCTCTACAAAGCGGGCAGTATCCATAGTGTCACTAGGATAAGGTATCCTTCTTTTATCCTTATACTACAGACCATTTAGATTATTACTTAAGGCATGATCCACTTGTATATCTCATATACATGCTTAAGTTTACATACAATAACCACGGATCTTATTTTATTGGATATGAATAAATGCAAATAAAATAACTCTTATTTTATTAATAACAATGTGCACAAACTGTTTACAAACTACGAGACTCCAGGAGAATTAGGTCACCAATCCCAACAATCTCCCACTTGTCCTAATGCTTCGGGAGACTAATGTACAATACATGAAAAATAATACAATATACAATAAACTAGGGCATACTCTATACCCCAGTATCATCTCCGACTTGCCCTAGACAAGATGTCGCATATCCTGTAGACCCAGACTCTCCAAATGACCCTCGAACACTTTAGTTGTGAGGGCCTTTGTAAACGAATCAGCAACGTTGTGCTCTGACGTGATCTTTGTGACAATCACATCACCGCAGTGCATAATCTACCTGATCAAATGATAGACTATCAAATGATAGTTGTGAGGGCCTTTCGTTTAATATGCTTGCCTCTATGATGACTCCGAGGTTCCTTTGAATTTACCATAGCCCCGCTGTTATCACAATAGAGAGTGATCAAAAAGACATATTTGGAATAACTTCCAAATCAGTAAGGAAATTCCTAAGCCAAACTGGCTCTTTAGTAGCTTCACAAGCGGCTACGTATTCAGCTTCCATAGTGGAGTCCGCGATGCATCCTTGCTTAATGCTTCGCCAAACTACAATCCCTCCATTCAGAGTGAACACTAACCCTGATGTTGATTTCTGAGAATCTCTATCAGTTTGAAAGTCAGAGTTTGTGTATCTTGTAAGGATCAAATCCTTATCTCCATACACAAGCATATAGTCCCTCGTTCTCTGAAGATACTTGAGGATCGTTTTGAGCATCGTCCAGTGATCTAATCCTGGATTGGACTAATAATGACTGATGATCCCTACTGCATAGCAAATGTTAGGTCTAATACATAACATTGCATACATTAAGCTTCCAACAGTCGAAGCATAGGGAATTCGTCTCATTTCCTCAACCTCTTGAGGTGTCTTAGGATATTGCTCCTTAGACCATACAATTTCATGCCTGAAGGGTAATAAACCCCTCTTGGAATTCTGCATCTTGTACCTAATCAACATTTGATTAATGTACGATGCTCGAGATAAGGCTAACTTCTTGTTTTTACGATTTCCAATGATCTGGATCCCTAGAACATACTGCACCTCTCCCAAATCATTCATTTGGAATTGGGCAGCTAGCCACTTTTTAATGTCAGTCATAAAACCTATATCATTTCCAATGAGTAGGATATCATCCATATACAGTACCAGGAAAGCTACAAAGCTATTGATGATTTTCTTGTAAACACAAGGCTCATCAACATTTTGATCAAAGCCAAACGATTTGATTGCACTATCAAATCTAATGTTCCACTATCTAGATACTTGTTTCGGCCAATAAATGGACCTATTAAGCTTGCAAACTCTTTGCTCTTGATTTGGAACTATGAACCCCTTTGGTTGAACCATGTAGATGGTCTTCTCAAGATTACCTTTCAGAAAGGCAGTCTTGACGTCCATTTTCCATATCTCATAATCATGAAATATGGCACGGACAGGAGTATCCTTATAGACTTCAATATGACAATAGGTGAGAAAGTTTACTCATTGTCCACTCCCTCGAACTGGGTATAACCCTTTGCCACGAGTCTAGCCCTAAAGGTATGCACCTTTCCATCTACACCTCGTTTTCTCTTGTAGATCCACTTACACCTTATAGGTTTTACCCCATCAAGTTAATCCACAAGTTCCTAGACATTATTGAAGTACATAGACTCCATTTCCTGGTTCATGGCTTTAATCCAGTCATCTTTATCAACATCCTCCATTGCTTGCTTATAAGACAATGGATCCTAGACCCCTCATCAAACATGATGTTTTGGGCTTTAGTCAAACCCAGCGTTCCGAGGGGTTCATAACCCTCCCACTACGTCGAGGCAGTCTCAACTCTTGAGATGGTTGACTAGATGTACCAACATCAACAACTCTTGTTGATCTATCAGTCTGTTCAACAACTCTTGTTTAACCCTCAGTAGTCTCACTAGAAATCTCACGTAAAATAAGCTTGCTTCGTGGTTTGTGATCCCTTATATGGTCTTCTTCGAAGAAGATAGCATTTATCGACACAAATACTTTTTTCTCACTCGGATCATAAAAGTATCAACTCCTCATTTCCTTAGGGTAGCCTACAAAGAGGCAAACTTTCGAACATGGTTTCAACTTTGTAAGGTTAGTCACAAGCATGTGGGCCGAACATCCCCAAATCCTAAAGTGGCGTAAACTACCTTTACGGCATCTCCACAACTCAAAAGGTGTTTTAGAAACACTTTTCGAGGGAACATTATTCAAAATGTAACATTTAATCTCCACTGTAAATCCCTAAAACGAGTCTGGAAGATGAGCATAACTCATCATAGACCGAACCATGTTCAACAGGGTTATGTTTCTCCTTTCTGATACACCATTTTGCTGAAGTGTACCTAGGGCCGAGAGTTAGGATGTGATTTCATGTTCTATCATATAGTTCTGGAATTCGAGATCTATATACTCTCCACCACGATCAGATCGTAGTGTTTTTATCTTCTTACCTAACAAGTTTTCAACTTCAGCCTTATACTCCTTGAACTTGTCAAGAGCTTCAGACTTACATTGCATTAGGTATAGATACCCGAACCTTCAATAATCATCTATGAAAGAGATAAAATATTCATACCCACCTCGAGCCCTAACACTCATCGGACCATAGAGGTCTGAATGTATAAACTCCAAGGTTTCCTCAGCTTCATAACCTTTTTCAGTAAAAAGTCATTTGGTCATCTTGCCTTCAAGGCATGATTCACATACTGGCAAGGAGTTTTCTTCTAAACTCTTTAGAAGTTCACATTTCACCAACTTCTCAATCCTATTGAGGTTGATGTGTCCTAACCTTAGATGCCAAAGATGAGATTTTTCCTTAGGAGAAACTTTTGATCTTTTTGCAATTGTCGCTGTACTGAACATTTCAGTATTAAGTAAGGCTTTTATGACTAACGGCCTTAGTACATATAAGTTATTTTCCATTGAACCAAAACTAATCTCCATACCATTCTTGAAAATAAACACTTTACTCTTAGAAAAGGAGACGGTATAACCTTGTTCAATGAGACAAGAAACCAAGATTAAGTTCCTCTTGATATGAGAAACTATAAAAACATTATCCAATAACAGATAACGTTTCTTGTCCAACAATAACTTCAACCTGCCTACAGCAACAGATGAAACAACCTCACTAGTACTAACTCGAAGAGTCAACTCTCCATCTTCCAACGTTTTCTAGGAACCAAATTTCTGGTAGGAAGAACTGACGTGGTTAGTAACACCTGAATCAAGTATCCAGGCAGAATCATCATTCTTTACCAAACACGTCTACAAGACAAATAAATCACATTTACTGTCTTTAGACTTCTTCCTCTTCTAGAGAGTAATGGGATTATATAAGAACCTAAATAAGCTCCAAGTCCATTTCAGAGAACACTTCTCGTTGATGAACTTTCTCAGAGTTAACAACAAGTGCTTTCTCTAACTAGAGGTTATCTTGGGAATTGACACTACTAGTTTCTTTGTCATCCATCCCTTTGTGCTCAAAAAGTGAGAACTAACATTCAAACAACTCTTGCAATGAGTCCATGATCTCAATGACCATGTTCTCAACCCTTTTGGCCAATGCATTAGGTATGCTAGCCAAAATGTGAAGTCGGGCCAACAAGTTAGCCTTCATCCACACCTCATATGCATTACGAACACTTCGCGATGCATCAAAGGTCGGGACTTGAGGACATTCCTCAACCAAGGTCGTTTACCATGAAGTATGTTTTAAGAGACTCTTTCTAATGTATGTAATCGGTCAAAGTAAAAGAGGCAACTAACGGAAAAACATTTATGTTGTTGAAAAAGAAACACATTGATCTACATTAGATTTTAGCAATACTCGTTGAAAAACAACATCCAATACGGTTTAGCAAAACTGAAATTAACCCCATGTGACATCTAGTATCACAATGACGCTTCAAAGGTTTAGGACAAAAGCCACCGAAGGGTAGTCAATTTATCTCTCCTCTGAATTGAGACATTCTCAACTAGTCATTAATACCAGAACAACTCTTGCTCCTATAAGGACTAGCCATCATTGATTTAGTCAAGAAATCATTAACTTGCTTAACAATTTCCTATAAGTGTGACCCTTCAGTTTAGGCCCTAGAGTTCCGCCCCAAGCAGCCAATCCGAAGGGAAAAAATCTAATTGGAGCAAAAACTAAAGCGACCCTATCCATTTCTGGAGTTCACCTTGATATTGACCAACCGCACAAAACCATCCGAAGGGAGATGCTCCCAGGGCACCACAAGGCAGTGCAAGAAGATATCACGGTGCAAACCAATGAAGGAGACCGCAGGACATATTGACACACATCCTTCACCCACTTACTATAAACACTCTCTCCATCCACCTTGATATTGACTCATGCAAACATCATCCGAAGGGGGATGCTCTCAAGGCACCACGAGGCCAAGTATGAATCTTACGGCGCGAACATTCAGGGAGAAACGTGAGTGGAATCATTGACATATCTTATATATCTCTTCCTCCCACTAAGTATTTTATAACCTAGGGTTTAATTTACTTAGAAAAAACACGACTAAGAATTTTAACTAAGTGACTTTTTAGGTTTGCCCAAGAGTAACTCTTACCTTGGAAAGTTGAACAACTTTTGATCATCATTCATTAAACTCTTCAACGAAGTCTTTGATCAACTATCGCATGCTTGTATCAAATCTATCTAATTCACCTTTCCAGGTAGGTTCCTAGGTATGGGTGTTCCGTTTCTGTCAGCTTAAGTACCCAGCCTAGACAGAACCCGCCTTAGACAAAAGGTCCCTTATAGATAGATGTAATACAAATTTAATCTTTTATGGAAATCAATTTAATCCTATTAAGCCGATTCAAAAGATTAAACTTACTTTTCCAATCTCATTAGAACCATGAACTTAGGTTTATCTCAATCCAATTTTAAAACCCTTTTAAAACATGAATTCGTCTAAGTTTGCATGCAACTCTTTCTTATTGATTTTAGTTATAATTTCTATTATAATGCTTATAATAGGAAACAACCAAAACCATCCACAAGGCGAAGCAACACATACAAGACATTCATAACTTTTTTAAACAAGCCTAAGTGTCATGCTCCATGCATTGTTTATTCATTGCTATTTTTATATAACACTTATATAACAAAGCAACGAACCAAGCATACATGCTTCCATACACCCTTATACTAAAACTCTTATAATATAAAGATGATGCATGGATATGCTTAATGCATACATAAATATAACTCTTATATTTCATGATGCATGCACATGCTTTCTTGTAATTTCATCATGCCAATAACTATTACAAAGCATAATGAGTCTCCGGTTCAAATAGGCGAATCAAGTCTTGAACCGTCCAGGAGAAGCTTGCAGCTCCTTGATCGTGTACCAAATCCTTGTGATCGCCTACATGAGAGAGTAAACTCTTTACTCAATCGTTTAACAATCTGTGTGACCATAAACAATCATTTAGCAACGATCGTGTACCTTTGACTATGCAATGAAGTATGAGGTCACGCAATCGTGCAGTGCGCATTGTGCAATGCAAGCCTTAAACGATCATCTAAATGACAACAATGCGGTGAAGCATAATCATCTAAACAATCGCTGAGTAAGCTAAGGTATCATATACCGGGTGATCGTGTAGTTAGTGACTATGCGATGAAGCATGCTAACTACACAATCGTTTAGTGTGTGTACCTTTTATTAAACGATGAGTGTCAAAACTCTAAGTTTACCTCTAGCGTCCACGTGATCAAGCAACCAACGCTACGTGATAGAGTAAACTCTTTACCCCATCGTTTAGCTAAACGATCGTTTAGTAAATACTGCACGATCGCGCAAAACTTTTCTACACAATCGTTTAGCCAAATCTCAACAATCGTTTACCTTAGGCTACACAATACGACCAACCTTTGGTCTTCTTCCTCGATGAGAACATCTCCATACTTCGAAACTTCGTCACGAATGACTCAACAAACTTCAAACGCTTTGAATACAAACTCGATTGCTTGTTAATTATGCCCAAAAACACAGGGGCCCTTACAAATTAACACTTTGTAAACTTAAAGAAAGCTTTAAACAGAGGCAACCATCCCGTAAACATTCATCAACACATCCACAAATGCATTTAACTCTTAAACGCAATGCAGAAAACTTAAAAACCCGAAGATTTCTATGAGTAGTGGAAGGGATCGTTCCAAATTCCATTCGAATTGAACACTAACTGTTGGGGTTGATGCCCTAAACTCTCATTGGGTCCTGTAGTTTGTAAACACCTGTATTGAACAAACGCTTGTGATGTAATAATATGAGATATTTTCTTCACTGTTGTCTATAAAAGAGGAGATGTTTTATTTGCTTTACCACAAACCAATAAACTAAGATCCCTAGTTGTCATTGTAACTTAAGCATGTATGTGGAGACATACAAGTGGATCATGCCTTAAGTGATAACCAAAATGGTCTGTAGTATATGGATAAAGGAGGGAAACCTTATCCTGGTGACACTACGAATGCGGCCCACTTTGTAGATAGTTACAAGTGTTGTGATGTGTTACAGATGGTCTGTTCCTAATCATTCATGTGGAGACATGCGAGTGGGTGTGTCCTATACAAAGGAGTTTGTATAAGACCGTACCACGAAGTGTTTAGTCTCGTTATATAACGCGTTCATGACAGAGACTTCACTTCACTAGGATGACCATAGGTAACATGACCTCAATCTTGAGTGAGTTGGGAACTCTTATCTTTGAAGGCGGTCCTTTGATTTGCATGGGTGCGAGTGGCCAAATCGCCGACTCAAACCTACCAGTTTGGGGATTCATCTGATTGGGGAGTTGGTAACTCAGCTACACAAATGAAATTCACTCCTTCCCCAAAACATGAGTAAGTAGATAGATTGCTCCCTTAAGAGCTAATTCTGGAGCTTGAACGATGTGGCACCACACACCTTCTCATGGCTTGAGTGGTGTCCACTCATAGTAGGACTATGAGATAATTATTCATTAGAAGGATCAATGATACTTAAGGAGTTAGATGTAACTATAGGGGTAAAACGATAAATTGGTCCAGTTGTACTTTCGAGCATCTATGAGGGTTATCGTACTATTGATTGGTTATATCCGATGGACACAAAAATATATCTATAGTGAGAAGAGTGTGACGCGTAGAATTTATGATGCGATGGTGTGAGTTTGCGATGATGTGTGTTATGCGGTGATCATGCAAGTTTTCCTAACAAAGCCCAAGTATAAGCCTTCTTAGGTTTCCTGGTAAGTCCAGGGTCGAATACAGAGACTACTAAGTAGATATGTGACAGACTCTTTGATTCTATTGCGGTGGTAAACAAATGAAATGGATAGTGTTTTGATTTAGATTTTTTCTATGCGACTGATAACTGGTAGAAATACAAGTTATTACAGCTCAAATAAGTAAAACAATGAGAGAATGTGATGGTAAAATAAGCAATATCATGTCTGAAAGTGCTAAACTGAAAGGAATTGCGATCGCAAGCACTCATCGCATAAAAGCAGTTAATTTACCTACTTTGTACAAGTACAATGCGATGGCGCATATGAAATTGCGATCCAAAGACACAATGCATCAGCGCGCTTGAAGATTGCGATCGTGAGAAGTTTCTTAAAAAGGTGGCCGCATAAAGACCTCGCATCAAGGCGACAACATAATAAATCATGATGGGACGAAAAGCTGATAACGGTTGATTCTGAATTTAGTTGACAAGCCGTTAAAAGCCACACTGTAGCAAGTACACTCAACTTTCGGTGACCATTAAACGACACAACAAAGTAGGGGAATTAATGCCACCCATCATTGCAATCATTAGCAAGAAAGACTGATTCACCTTGAAATCTATAAATATCGAAGGCCACTAGAGTTAGAGAGTTAGTCAGTTAGAGAGTTAGTCTATTCACGCACATACTCATACATATACATAGCGAACGGAGAGGAGTAAGGAGTTAAGGAAGAAGCCAAGAGAAATCGCTCCCGGACAGATCGAGAGACTACCGGAAAGCAACACAAAGGAGAGAGGGCCAACACTCGCGAGAGCAAGAATACACATTAGAACAGAGTTGGAGTGAAAAAGAGCAGTGTAAAAGGCCATGGGAAGCAAGACATTGCTTACCGGGCTTCTTATCTCTCAAATCCATTTGTTATTTTGTATTCAGTACTTTATTTGCAAAAAATGGAAATCTCATTTCAATCTATGTTCAATCTCTCCATACCACGCACGAGTAGCTAAATTTCTGAATTGGTACTTAGCTAACATGACTTAAGATTTACATTTTATGCAATCATCTTGTCTTATGTATGCATCATTCACCCTTTGGACATACTTGAGAGAGTAGTCTAAAGATAGAATCTAGACTTGAGAGAGTCAGATTAGAATCTAGGCTTGAGAGAGTTGGATTAGAATCGCATAAGCAAGAAATAGAAACTTAGACAGAAGTTCTATTGCTATTTACACATCGCATGCGCCCTAGAAATAGGAATGATTGTATGCGGTCACCTTGTTTTATGTGTGCATCATTCATCATCACATAGGCAAGAGTAGAGGCTTAGAAATAAGTTCTATCAATTGTTTCGCATACACATCGCATGCCACTAGAAATAAAATATCACTATATATCAAAGATAGTATGCATAGAAATCTTTAGATGTCTATCATAATTTATTGCCCAATGATAGATGTTTATCACTGATAGATAGTAACATTTTACTATATTTGAAAATATTTTCAACAGCTTACTATTTAAAACAATTAACCATATGTATATAGGGTTATTTTCAAATATAACAAAATGAATGTCTGTATATTAGTGATAGACATTGATAAAGTATTACTAATAGACACCAACTAGCTTAACTATCTTAATTACTTTGCATAATTTACATTTTGAAGGAAAGAAAGAATCAAACATTTAAAAAAATTAAAATAAAATATATGGGAACATCAAAGAGGTTTAAATACCTTTATGGTAACAATTTTGTTTGAAAACCATATTTTTTTCCTCACAATTTCTTACCCATATTTCCTATTTAAGCATTTCAATCTTTAACCAATTTAAAAAACTAAAACAAGTTGAAAACTACTTTTTTTTCTTTAATTATCACAATGATGTGACTTTAATTTTGAAAATATTGATAGAAAATAAAATATATAAATCAATAGATATGGTGGTTGATGTTTATACGTTTAATTTTAAAAATTAAAACCTTGGTAATTTCAAATAAGTTTGTGAAAACGTAAGTAATTTCCATGCATAGATTTGGTCTTTTAGTTTTGTATACAAGTTTTGTTCTCTCTCGAATTGAAAATTATGATAACCGCATAAATTTATTTATTTATTAAATAGAAAAAATAAATGGAAAGGCAAAATATCGGTATCACCCTTTGTCAATGATATTATTATAAATTCACCTACATCTAGAAAAATAATAAAAATAACAACATTTGCATGCATATGAAACTTACGTAGTCACACTTGGTTATTTAAATTTGACATGGTCTAATTGTATCCTTAAGATGTTACACCATGCTTAAAAAGTCAATTAAATAAATATTGTATATTAAACTAGCCTTAATTAAATCATTTTATTGATCAAAAGAAAGAATAAAAACTATGATTATAGCTTTCCATTGCTTATAGATATTAAACTCAACCAAGATAAGATGATTAAGAAGATGATCATGGTTGTTTTGAAACACTTACTCCTTGCTTTTCTGGGTGGCTTAGCTCTTGCCATTCTTGTCCAAGCTCAAGATCAATTAGGTATGTATACTGATCTTATAACTCTACTACTTATTCAACTTTTGATTAATAACTATTTAAGTAATATTTGATAACTATTTGGTTTTTAGTTTTTATTTTTTTTAAAAAAAATAAATTTATAAACATTAGTTTCACTTACAAGTTTTTATTCGTCTATTCAAAAACTAAGCTTTAAAAATCGAAAAAGAAATATATAGGACTTGTTTGATAACGTTTTTGTTTCTTGTTTTTATTTCTCATTTTTAAGAAACTGATTTGTTTGATAACCGTCCTCATTCTTATTTTTAAAATTTGACATACGTTTCTTTTACTTTTTTTCTTTTTTCTTTTTAATTTTTTTATATTTATAAGTTAATTTAGTTTTGAATTTTAAATTTTCTAATATTTAGATCTATATATTATTTTTTATTTTTAAATTTCAAATTTTCAATATGTATATTTAAATATTTTCTGAATTTTGAATTGAATTTTAAAATATGCATGTTATATATATTTTTTAATTAAATTTATTATATTTAGTACCTTCTAAACCAGTTAGAATTTTACAATATACAAATTTTGTTTATTAAGACATTCATTTAGGACCACTTTAATATTTTACAACAACAACATTTACATAATAATATAATTAATTTGGATTTGAATCAATGTTTTTTAAGACAAATGATTTAGTGAGAAATAATATTGCAAATCAAATTTTAGCAACATATGTATAATAGAAACAATTTTATTATAGTTATTAGTTTTGCATATTGACTTGTGTATATTTATTAATGTAAATGTTTTATAATTATTTTTTTATATTTTAATGCATGTTATATATCTTTTATTTTACATAATTAAATTATATTTATACTATGATATGAGAGTGTTAGGAAAAAAAATATAAGATACAAGAAATAAGAAATGATTATCAAACAAATTTTTGTTTTTGTTTCTTTTTCTTTTTCTTTTCTTTTTTTTTTTTTTTTTATAAGAAAGTAGAAGCAAAAATACCAAACATATTTCTATTTCTAGTTCTTAAAAAAATAAGAAATAAGAAATAAGAAATAAGAAATAACAAACAAGCAATAGGATATAGGAAATAAGAAACAGGAAACGTTATTAAAAAAGCCTAAAATTTGCTTTTTTTTTTTTTTTTTTTTTTTTTTTTTAAGGTTTTAACTATAAATTCAAGAGTTTAATTTAGACATTTAAAAACTACAATAGAGAAATGAAGAAAAACAAGCATGAATTTCAAAAACAAAAAACTTTAAAAAAAAAAAACATCATTTGATAAAAAAATTCGATTTTTGTTTTTTGTTTTTGAAATTTATACTTGCTTTCTTTCCGTTTTTCTATTATGATTTTCACCAATCTTAAAGAAATAATTGAATTCCTAGTTAAATTCTAAAAACAATTTTTTTTTTTTTTTTTTTTAAAAAAACTACCTTATTAGTTTTCAAAAGTTGACTTGATTTTTTAAAACATTAGTAGATACTAGAAATTAGATTAAAAAAAAAAGAAAAAAAAAAGAGTAATTGATAGGTGGAAATATTGTTTATAAACTTAATTTTTAAAAATAAAAAACAAAAAACAAGGTCCAATCTAAGGGGGGAAAAAAAAATTTTAACCGTTTGTTTTCGTTTTTGAAGTTTGAAGGAGAATCCCTGAGTCAAAGATATTGAGAGGAAATTAACAAAACTTTCGAAGAACAGAAATAGTTATCCAATGACCTAAATCATTTATATACATTTGGTTGATTCTAAGTCTTATATTTGCTTGTTGGTAGGTTTCATCAGCTTAGATTGTGGATTGCCAACAAACACAAGTTATATTGAATCAACAACAACCCTTCGCTTTACCTCAGATATTCCCTACATAAACAGTGGTGTAAGCAAAAGCCTATCCTCTAATTATCAAATTTTATTTCAACAACAATACCATCATGTTAGAAGCTTTCCACAAGGACGCAGGAATTGTTACACTATAGGCATTAAAAAAGACACTAAGTATTTGATGCGAGCAAGTTTCTTGTATGGAAACTACGACGGGCTTAGTAAACTGCCAACTTTCGATCTCTACTTCGGAGATAGTTTATGGACAACAGTGAAATTCATCGATGAAAGCATCGATATCACAACAGACATCATACATGTTACCTCAAACAATCAAGTACAAATTTGCCTTGTAAATACAGACAATGGGACTCCTTTCATCTCTTCATTGGAATTCAGACCTTTGTCCAGTGAGACTTACGTCTCAACAACCTCGTTGTTGCATTATAATCGATTAGATATGGGTACAACAACAAATAAAACATACAGGTTTGTAGCAAATAAAGGCCCAATTGTATACTTATTTTATTTTTGGTTCTCGACAAGATCGTCTATCCTAAAAGTTGATTTTCTTTAGGTTTCCAGATGATGCCTATGATCGTTTTTGGGTGCCTTTCAACTTTGGCCAGTGGGCAAGCATAAGTACCACACTTAAGATAGAATCTGATGATAACAATTATTTCCAGCTAGGGTCTGTTGTCATGGGAACAGCAGCAGTTCAAATAAATATAAATGAGTCCTTGCGGATCCAATGGGAGTCAGAAGATGAGACAACCCAATATCATGTATATATGCACTTTGCTGAGGTAGAAAATCTCCAACCCAATCAAACAAGAGGATTCAACATTACCTATAATGGCCAATATATGTATGGACCTTTTACTCCTCATCACTTGAGCACAACAACAATTCATACTACAAAACCAATACCATTGCAAAAGCAGCCAACCAAAACGCATCTATTCTCACTTGTTCCAGTTGAAAATTCAACACTTCCTCCTATCCTCAATGCTATGGAAACTTATTCTGTAATAGATCTTTCTGAACTAGCATCAAATCAAGGAGATGGTATATGCTTATCTTTTTCTTTTTCTTTGAGTTTTCCTTTCACATCTAGGACCAGTTTGGATTGACTTTCTAAGTATCTAAAATCGTTTTTTTTTTTTTAAGTTCAAAATCAGCTTGTTATTGATTTGGCTGGTTCTAATTCTTGTATAATATATGGATAACTAGTGGATGCAATAAGAAACATCAAGTCAACTTATGGAATAGTTAAAGATTGGGAAGGAGATCCATGCGTTCCAAGAGCATACCCTTGGGAGGGTATAGACTGTTCCAACGAAACTGCTCCGAGAATTGGATCTCTGTAAGCAACTCATGACAAATATAACTTTTTAACTTCTAAAATATGTTTACATAAAATGCTAAAATAAGTAACTCTCTCTTTTCAGGAATTTGTCATCAAGTGGATTGGCAGGGGAAATTTCTTCATATATATTCAATCTAGAAATTATACAAACTTTGTAAGTAACATGGTGTTAGATAGATTCAACCTCGACCTCAATTGGAACTATACTAGTCATTGACCGTACTTGATATTTGCAGGGACTTGTCGAATAATAACCTGACAGGAAATATCCCTGCTTTTCTTTCTACATTGAAAAAGCTTAAAGTCCTGTAAGTGATGAGCATAATCCAACTTGAGTTGTAGGAATTAGGATACACAATATTAATACATCGATCTCTCTATTTGCAGAAAGTTAAACAACAACACGCTCACAGGGACTGTTCCATCTGAACTCATTACGAAATCCGTTGATGGTTCACTATTGTTAAGGTTTATTTTCTGTGAAAGCCTCATGCTTTACATAGTTGTCTATCTTTACAAGTTTGATGCCTTCTTAAATTATAAACTTTTCGTTATACCTAGGCAAAAAAGTCACAATTCAAGTCTAACCTATTAATTTGTATCCTATTGACGTAGTGTTGAAGGGAATCCAAATCTAGATGCATGTCTATCAGATTCATGTGCAAAGAAGAAGAGTGAGAAAAATAGCGTGGTTATCCCAATAGTAGCATCAATTGGTGGGTTGGTAGCCATTGCTGCAATGGCAACTATCATCTTTTGGATTGTTAAATTAAAGAAGAACCGACAAAATGGAACTGGTGTTTTATTGGAGTCAAAAAGGAGACAGTTTACATATTCGGAAGTATTGAAGATGACAAATAATTTTGAGAGAATTCTGGGCGAAGGTGGTTTTGGAATGGTTTACTATGGCCTCATCGATAACGTTCAAGTGGCTGTAAAGTTACTTTCTCAAGCATCTGGGCAAGGCTATCAACAGTTTCAAGCAGAGGTATGTACACACCACTAAAATTTATTACTAAGTTAACTTCACCTGTATAATACACTATGATGTTGTTTTCTACATTTGTAGGTTACACTTCTTTTAAGAGTTCATCATAAAAACTTGACGAGTCTAGTGGGGTATTTGAACGAGGGAGACCACATTGGCCTCATTTATGAGTTCATGGCCAATGGAAACTTAGCAGAGCATCTTTCAGGTGATTAACTTCCAATTAGTTAACATTTTCAATTGATTAATCAATTTCAACTCAAAAGCTGACACTAAATTTTTCTCAACTTGTCAAATTCAAACAGAGAAGAGTTCGCGTGTCTTAAGTTGGCAAGATAGACTCCGAATAGCCATGGATGCAGCTCAAGGTAAATTAATTATTTCACATGAGCATTTCCACAAACAGCATATCGACATGAAAAAAAAATCTAATTATTCACAACAGGATTGGAGTACCTGCACGATGGTTGCAAACCGCCCATAATCCACAGAGATGTGAAAACAACAAACATCTTATTGACAGAGAATTTCCAAGCCAAACTTGCAGATTTTGGTTTGTCCAAAAGCTTCCCAACAGAGGGCAATAACACCTACATGTCCACCATTGTAGCTGGCACTATTGGTTACCTTGATCCAGAGTAAGAACCAAATTTAACAGATTTCCTTCCAAATTAAGGATTCTTGAGCAGATTCAAATGAAGATGAATAAATATCATTGCTCGTCTTTCAGGTACTATAAATCAAACAGGTTGACTGAGAAAAGTGATGTGTACAGCTTTGGGGTTGCTCTATTGGAGATAATCAGCTGCAAACCTGTAAGACCACTAACTGATACTGATGTTCATATCGTCAAATGGGTAAACTCCCTGGCAGCTAGAGGGGATATTAATGGCATAATTGACCGAAGATTGGATAGAAATTATGATGTGAACTCAGTTTGGAAGGCAGTGGAAGTAGCGATGAATTGTGTATCCGAGAAGCCTGCAAAAAGACCGACAATGAACCAAGTGGTGGCAGAACTGAAGAATTGCTTAGCCATAGAATTGGAACGGATTAGGGAGAATCAAGCTTTGAATTCGACAAACTCCATGAACACGATGTCCATTGTTATGGATTACAGTGTATCCCATCCATTGGCAAGATGAAATCCGCTGAATTTCAAATGGGCATTGCAGATTCATGGTCCTTCATCTCACTTTGTGTTTGGATTAAAAATTTATCTATAATTGTATTAAATTTGAATTGATGTTCATTCTTGTTTCAAATTTGGATATAAACTTTTGAGTGTAGTCTCCACCATGTGTTGTGAAATGTTGGTTCCTTGACAATAGTTTAATATAAATTCGAAATTTATTGGTTTTAGATTCTTAAAACGTTTTCTTCATAAATTTTGAGTGACATTTAATCAATGGGCTTTTAAATGTAATTATGAATGATGATTAGTTTATTTTTCTTTTAATTTGACTAACTAGAAGATAGACACAAAATTATTTAGATGATGTTCGACGTACAAAATGGAGTTGAGTTGATAATTATTATAAAAGGAGAGTAATTGGAGAAATTAACACAAATAACGAGGTGAGAAATACAAATTAACACAAATAACAATATAATAAACCTCTTTAATTATTAGTGAACCATGCAGTGGATGAGTTTTTTTTACCCCCAACTTGGAGGCCAAACACTCCCTTATTGATTAGTTAGTTGATTGACCAATTATATTGATTTTTTTTTTTTTAAAAAAAAAAGTTAGACCAAATGAGCTAACTATTTCTTCTCTTTATGTGAATTCAACATCTAGAGGAGCGGTGTTCATAGATTGGGTTGGGTTAAAAGACTTTTTAGACCCAACCTAATTGTTCGGATAGTAAATTTCTTCCACCCAAGATGAACCCAATCCAACCCAACTGGGTTGGTTCGGATTAATCGAGTCATTTACTTAAAATTTTGTTCTAAAAAGAAACAAAACATAAATATGTAAAAATCCAATTTAATTAAGATTAACAACTCAATTTCAATTTATATAGTGAAAAAAAATGCAAAGAAACTACTTTTAAGAGTTGTTGAAGAATAAATTATTAAAAAAATATTGGAATTAAATAAAACTAAAATCAATATATGTATAAATAATTGTGTTATAAGTAATAAAAAAAATATATTTTAAGTTAATAATAAATTCGGGTTGATTCGGATTGGTTTGGGTTATAGTGAACCCATGAACCAACCCAATCCATAAAATTTTCATTTATTTGAACCCAACCCAACCCAAATGAATTGATAACCCAACCTAAACCACACGGGTTGGGTTGGGTTGATTGATATTTTCGGGTCATCGGGTTTTTTGAACACCCCTAATCTAGAGATGTAGATACTAATATACTTCTTGACTAAGAGAACAAAATTTAATTAAACAGATTAAAAAAAAAAAAAAGGAAAAACAAAGGTTACAAAGTCATAATAATGATTTGTGTAGAATTATTAAGAAAAAGCTTGCATTCTCTTTTTGACTAAGAGAACAAAATTTAATTAAACAGATTAAAAAAAAAAAAAAAGGAAAAACAAAGGTTACAAAGTCATAATAATGATTTGTGTAGAATTATTAAAATGCTTGCATTCTTTTTAGAAGAATTTGGTGCAACAAAAGACTTGAAAGAATACAATCATTTCATTATCATCCACATCAATTCAAGCATAAATTAGTAAATAAGGCAAGTAAATAGTTTGATCTTTCATCCCAAAATCTACGCTTGGAAGATTAGTCTCTTTAAGGGGTATTTGACCCCCAACTTGGGTTTGGTTGAGTGAGTAAAAAAACCCACTCACCGTTTGTTTCACCAATTATTAAAGAGACTTATTACCTCGTTGTTAACGTTAACTCACATTTCCTACCCCGTTATTCGCATCAACTCTCTCAATTACTCTCCTCCTATAATAATTACCAACTCAATTCAACTCAACTCTATGCGCCAACTGTCCCTAAAATATTTTCTAGTGGACATTGTGAGTCGGGCTAAAACTATAGTTCTCACCTTCACAACAATCCGACCAACCAATGCTGAATAATTTATGGCGAAAAGTCAAGTTCTAAGTCCTTTTATTCCACACGTAACAGTTAAGAAAATAACTAATGGGGCCATTGACTCCACAAAATCTACGGTTTCCAATGTGCCCAATTTTTGTAGTTTTTAGTATACTTGGGATGCTCAGACAAAAAGTCGTTCAAATGGAATGGCAGCACTCTTCTGCACCCAAAGTCTACCTTCAATTCCTACCCCAATTGAGGGGCTCAGTGGCAGCATGAAGTTTAAAATCAAATGAATAATATAATAGATAACCATGAAGTTTTATCTCAAAGTCAACTAACAATGAAAAGAGAAACTCAAAATAGTACCTCTACAGATGCCTCTCAAAATAGTACCTCTATAGATTCAACCAATCTTGGATCGTATCTTTTTTCTGGGATGGAACACTCCTATCCATTCGGGTTTCATTGGTTTTAATGTCATATTAAATCAATTTAGAGTTCCATTTCAAAACAACTAGTTGTGAGAATAATTGTGAGGTTTTTCTCCATAATACTCTTCCTGCAATTGTGGCCTACTGAAAGTTTTTGACAAATGAAAGATGATATATACTTACTTTATTCAAGGTTAAAGAATTTAATTGTTCCTAGCACGGCTTTATTTTTGCAGAGGCTAATTCGTAAATAGATGCAAATTATTCTCTGCCATAAAACTTGACTCAACTTGCATTCCCAGTCGGGCATTAAATTATTGGACTTGGTCTCTGTCTTTTTCCTTGAGATTTCCCTTCAAAACAAATATGTCAACGTCAATAGAATGAAGCCCTCCCTAATCTTTATTATTTAGCAGCTCATAATGAAGAAATTAAGCTTAATCTCTATATAATATGATTATCATGATATATTTAGTACAGAGTTCTCAAAAACTATTCCGCAAAACTAGGATTATAAACAGCCCAAAACTCATTAATTAACCAACGGGTTTTAGTTACAATGATTAAATTAATCGAATTCAACTAATGATTCGTTGTAGCTTATTCTGTACGTGGGCAACTTGCCTATGTAACGTGTTCTTACATGTCACAAAGACCAGCAGTGAATATTGACCAATCTGTGTTAAGAGAATCCCTGTAGTGTTGACTTCCTATTGTCATCAACATTTAACATAAATGCCTCAAAGTGCTCATTAAGTTGGCTACTTTCTCAATTCTCATCAATCAGTGCAGCAGAAAACAGATTCAAGAAGATGAAGATAATGGAATTGTCAGGGCTCTATTCCCTCTTTGGTTTTCTGCTATGTAGTCTAACTCTTCTACTTCTTGTTCAAGCCCAGGATCAGTCAGGTAAAAAAATCTTTCTTCCAGTGGTCTTCACATACAGAAGTTGCATAAAGAATAAAAGTTCAGATTGTTTTATTTACATGTTTCTCAGGATTCATTAGTTTAGACTGTGGAACACCAGAGAATACGAGTTACACCGAAACGACGACCAAGATCGACTATGTTTCTGATGCACCCTACATAAATAGTGGTGTAAGTGGAAGTGTAGCTTCAGTTTATGGAGACACCTACCAAAGGCAAATGAGGAAACTTAGAAGCTTCCCCCAAGGAATTAGAAATTGTTACAATGTAAGCCTTACAAAAGATACCAAATACTTGATTCGAGCAAGTTTCTTATATGGGAATTATGATAGCCTGAATTCTCTACCGAAGTTTGATCTCTATATCGGGAATAGCTTATGGGAGACAATAAACTTCACCAAAGTTGATATTGACGTTTTCAAAGATCTCATACATATTACCTCCTCAAACAAAGTTCACATCTGTCTGATCAATACAGGAAATGGGGTGCCATTTATCTCAGCCTTAGAATTTAGACCTTTACTCAACGTCACTTATCAAACAGCCTCGGGATCCTTATCATTGGATTATCGATTGGACGTCGGTTCAACCAACAATCAAACATACAGGTATTTGAGAACTAATTTTGCAAACAAATCAACTGTTAATAAATAGAGTATATACTTTAACAAGCCTCTAGTTAAACGCTGAGATAACATTTTGTTTGTGTTTACTCTCTCCTAAGGTTCCCTTTTGATGTTTATGATCGCATCTGGATACCATTTAACTTCAATGAGTGGACACAAGTGAGCACCAATCAAACTGTAGATGAAACCGGTCACAACAATCACCAACCGCCATCCGTTGTCATGCAAACTGCCTCTGCCCGAATAAATGCAAGCATGCCACTGGAAATTTGGTGGGATACAGAAGATTCATCTCAATATTATGTATTCATCCACGTTGCTGAAGTTGCAAAGCTTCAAGGAAACCAGAGTAGAGGATTCAATATCATGCACAATGGGGATCTTTTTTATGGACCTCTAATTCCAACTTATTTATCCACACTGACCATTTTTGGTCATAGACCATTGGCTGCAGCAGATAGACATACATTTTCTTTTGTTCCAATTGAGAATGCAACACTACCTCCAATCGTTAATGCTTTCGAGGTATATAAAGTGAAAGATATATCAGAGCTTGAGGCAGACAAAGGAGATGGTAGGCAAGATGCACTTTTAGAGCTTACTTTGTCAAAGGTTAACGAATTTTAATTGGATTACTTCTTTGGATAATCAGTGGATGCAATTACCAATATCAAGTCAACCTATGGGGTAAAGAAGGATTGGCAAGGAGATCCATGCGTGCCGATAGGATATCCCTGGAGTGGATTAAATTGTAGCAATGAAGCTGCACCAAGAATCATATCCTTGTAAGTGCAGACCTTTTATGAAGCTTCAGTTTGTCTTAAATGGATGAATCAAATGAATTCATGAGAAGGTGAATTTTGTGAACAGGAACTTATCAGCAAGTGGACTGAACGGTGAAGTATCTTCTTACATATCCAGTCTAACCATGTTGCAGACTTTGTAAGTGTCTCCTTTTATGATCAGATACGTAGATTAAATAATAAGCTGAATTTGGAAAATAATTACTAATCTACTGCATTTGTTTCTGTAGGGACTTGTCAAACAACAATTTGACAGGGCAAGTGCCTGATTTCCTGTCTAGTTTGTCACATCTCAAGACTCTGTAAGTTATTTGGAAAAATGAGTATGAAGCTCAACTTGAGCCAGAACAAAACTGAGTGATTGCTGTCCCTATTTGCAGGAACCTAGGTAACAACAAGCTCTCAGGTCCAATTCCGGCTGAGCTTTTGAAAAGATCCAATGATGGCTCACTATCATTAAGGTCAGTTTGATGAAGAGAAAAGAAGTGAAATTATAATTAGCTATCTTTGAGTTCTTATGCTTCATTTATTATGGCATTTTTCCTGGAAACTGAAAATTTTCCAAAGTCACAATCTATGTCAAACTTATCTAGCCATGAATGTTACGAATGACAGTGTGGGAGGTAACCAAAATCTCGAAGGATGTGCATCAGATCCATGTCCAAAGAATGAGGAGAAGAACAACATCATCATTCCAATTGTAGCATCGATTGGTGGATTCCTAGTTATCGTTGCAATTGCTGCAATAACCTTTTGGATCATTAAATCTCGAAAGAAACAACAAGGTAAAAATGTTGTCTCAGTGGTGGATACGTCAGAAACCAAAAGTCCGTTTGGTACTTCATTGGAGGTGAGAAGACGTCAATTTACATATTCTGAGGTGGTGAAAATGACCAACAATTTCAAAAAGGTTCTGGGAAAAGGAGGTTTTGGGGAGGTCTATTATGGTGTCATTGACGAAGTTGAAGTGGCAGTGAAGATGTTGTCTTTATCATCATCGCAAGGATATCAACAATTTCAAGCAGAGGCACGCTAACCTAAATCCATAATTTGAATTCTAGATTTACTAATTCGCTTACCAACTTTATATCAAACATAAACTGATAACTTCAAAATGCAGGTTACCCTTCTTATGAGAGTTCACCATAGAAACTTGACAAGCCTCGTTGGATATTTGAATGAAGGAAACCACCTTGGCCTCATTTACGAGTACATGGCCAATGGAGATTTGGCAGAACACCTTTCAGGTAAATCCAGTTTTATTGAGCTTCACAATACTACTTAGAAGATTAGTCTAAAATTTAACCCTTTTGTAAAGAACAGAGAGTTCCGGGTCTATTTGGTAGGGAATCGGAAAATAAGAGATTAAATGAAAACAAGGTTGTATTTCATGTTTTCAGATATGTGTTTGGTAGTAGATTTAAAAAATGAATTCTAATTTAAACAATTGTCTAAAATGTGATTGATATTATATTTATAAATCATAAAACTTGTTGTAATTACGCACTAAATATTAGTTGACAATAAACTATTATTAATTTATTTACGAACATGTTTTATGTTAAATTTTTTTGTATAATTATTGTTTTGTAATATTATATAATTTATAATACATTACATAATACATAATTTACTTTTTTAAAAAATGAATTGAGTTTATAACATGACATACTATACTTCTAAGAGTTTTTATCTTTATTTAATATAATTTTGCACTTTAATATTAAAAAATTCATAATTTGATTATAATGAAAACCTAAAAATGTTGTTTTCAGAATTTGCAATGTTAGATCAAAAAATCTGAAAATAGTTTTCAAAAACAGAATCCAAATTGTCCGCTAAACATATATTTGCTAAACTCAACAAATTTGAAAACATAAAACAAAATTCTGAATTCTCTACCAAACAAACCCTTAACTTTCTTTTGTTTTTTATCCACTTGTAAGCAGAGAGGAGCAAACGAATCATAAGCTGGGAAGATAGACTTCGAATAGCAGTGGATGCAGCTCAAGGTGAAAAAATTAGACCAATTAGATAATTCAATTAACCATCCCCAAACAAAGTAAAAGCTAACAATTTGATAATCTAAAAATTACAGGACTAGAGTACCTGCATTATGGTTGTAAGCCACCCATAGTCCACAGAGATGTGAAAACAACAAACATCTTGTTGACAGATAATTTCCAAGGCAAACTTGCAGATTTTGGTCTTTCCAAAAGCTTTCCCACAGATGGCAACACCCACATGTCCACGGTTGTTGCTGGCACTCCTGGTTATCTTGATCCAGAGTAAGCACTAGTTTCAACTAGCCATCAACTTGATTCCTTTACCTTGATTTCATTAAAAAGAAATGAAAGAATATACAAAGACATAATAACCAGAAAAAAGGACTCCAATCCAAAAGAATGAAGTCCAGCTAATAACTTCTACAACGAAACATTAAACCTAATAACCTCTCCAACTTCCGACCTTTCAGCTCCTCTAGAAAGCCTATGATTTCACTCAAGGTATGCCCTTTATGCCAAAAGCCAAAGAGACAAGTCTGCCAAAGAATTTCCCCCTACTCCCTGAAACCGAATTCTACAAAACCTCCTCCACTAAACCCCAGCACTCCCTGCCCCAACTCAATTCCTTTTCTTAATATGAAATTAAAACGAAACCCCAATCAACTGAAACAAAAGCTGATTAAACAGATTCATTGCCTTTTCTCTCAGGTACTACGTATCAAACAGGCTAACAGAGAAAAGCGATGTATACAGCTTTGGGATAGCTCTATTAGAGATAATCAGTTGCAAACCAGTTATATCAAGAACCGGAGATACACCGCATATAGCTAGATGGGTTACCTCTTTGCTGGCGCAAGGAGATATTCAGAGTATAGTGGACCCAAGATTAGAAGGGCAATATGAAACAAACTCTGTTTGGAAGACGGTGGAAGTGGCAATGGCTTGTGTAGCGGCAAATTCCAGTAGAAGGCCGACGATGAGCGACGTTGTGGCGGAACTCAAAGATTGCCTAGCTACGGAAATGAGTCGAAAGCTTGAGAATCGTTCGCTTGATTCAGCAAATTCCATTCAAATGAGGTCCATCTCTGTAGGAGTCGGTGCTTCCGAAACAAGTCCCACGGCGAGGTAAATATCGAATCATCGATCTCGAAAATATGGATCTTGGGTCTTCTTCATCTTCTCGTGGAATCTATTTCTCGAAGGAGATTTGTGTTGTATTCTCTTTGTTATCAAACATCTTTGTCAACTTTTTTCTTCTTTCTTTTTTAACGAACAAAACTTGAGAGTTGTTTTCTTTGGTTTCTACTACTTCGTATAGATTTGGTCAATGCATCTTACATTTTGAATGAGTTTCAGGTGATGTTTATTCTTTTTACTAAATTGGAGACCATGGTTTACTTTTAATTTATATTAATAAGTTTCATTACGTACTAAATTATAAGTTTAGTGAAGAAGACATCAACTTTAAACTCATGTCAATTTAGTCCATAAATTTTTATTAATATTGAATATATCTCTAAATTTTAATAATAGATTCTGATTTTGATATTTTTATAAGTTAATTGATTTATTAGATATAAATTAGAATCTTATATTTAAGAGAACCTAAATTTTTTATTTTGTTTTTAATATCCATAAATTTAAAAATAAAATTAAAAATTTGAGACTAAATCAATACATAAATAACTAAAAATGGCCTAATATAATGTTTATTTAAAATTTTTAGTGTAGATATAGAAGATCAATTGTGAAAATATAGAAATAGAGTAAATTAAAGCAAAGACAAAATTGAGTTTGATGGTTGTTATATATATATATATAGAAATAGAGTAAATTAAAGCAAAGACAAAATTGAGTTTGATGGTTGTTATATATATATATATATATATAATACATTAGAAGTTTAGTCCTGAATTTCTAAAAAAAAAAAAAAAAGGATTTTTTTAAAAATAATTAACAACACTTACATGAATGTTTATACAAAATTAAGACATGAACATTTTCATCAACAAACACCATAGAGCTATATCCTCATTTCTCAATATTAAATGGTCATTGGCCTTAAGTGGAAGAGGTATGGTAATCAAGCTTACACAATTCCATCTCATGTTGCAAACAGCATTGATGCTGATATTGCAGTTGACATTCTTCCAATCAACTCTTAGACCAGTTAAACATGAACAAATCAACTTATCAACTTGGTTTTTTTTTTTAACAATTATAAAAAAATGTTGGTAAACTCTATCCAATCTTTTTTTTTTTTTAATAAAAAACATCATACTAATAAGATTTTTCATACATTCTTGGCTATCATTTTTATGTGACGCTACTTTATTAATATGTCGATAGTATGACACTTCAACTTGATTAATTTTTTTTATAATTCCAAGTAAACCTTCATTTGACGACGACATAACGATGTGAACAATTGAATCCATCTTAAATATATTATTAATATAGAATAAATATGAGAGAACAAACAAACTATTTGATCTCCAAGAGCTAAAGTTGAGAAATT
Source organism: Benincasa hispida (assembly GCF_027475165.1). Classification (NCBI taxonomy): domain Eukaryota; kingdom Viridiplantae; phylum Streptophyta; class Magnoliopsida; order Cucurbitales; family Cucurbitaceae; genus Benincasa; species Benincasa hispida. Next base: position 1,749,836 of record NC_143486.1, read on the forward strand.
CCCAATGGAAATTGCAATATCAAGGTGGCTACTATTTAGTTTTTTTGCTCTCCTTACTCAAGCTCAAGATGAAACAGGTAACTTCCACAACTTCCATCCCTTACTCTATATGAACATTTTCTTTAAATCATATATTGCTTACAAGTTACAAGTAATGGTTCTGCAGCCTTTCTTAGTCTAGATTGTGGTCTACCAGCAAATTCATCAGGCTACAATGATCCAAAAACAAACATTAGGTATATATCAGATGCAGGCTATATAAATGCAGGTGAAAGTAGAAGTGTAGCACCTGACTTCAAGAAGTATGAACAACCACAATGGAATCTAAGAAGTTTTCCTCAAGAAATTAGAAACTGTTACAATATAAGTGCCATTAAAAGCACCAGCTATTTGATTCGAGCAACTTTCTTATACGGAAATTATGATGGGCTCAATAATACTCCTCGATTTGATTTGTATTTGGGAGATACTCAATGGACAACAGTGGATGAGGATGATAGCTACTACACAGAGATGATCCACATTCCTTCAACTGACAACTTGCAAATTTGTCTGATCAACATTGACCAAGGAACACCATTCATCTCAACATTAGAGTTTAGAAAACTTCCGTCTCTCAGTTACTTTACTGTATATTCCTTGTACCTTTATAAGCGGTATGATATGGGCTCAATAACAAACAAGGAATATAGGTTAGTTCAGTTCACACATACAATGAAGAGTTGATTGTCCCAAATAGTAATATGTTTGGGAGTGATATTGAAATGGTTAAAATCACTATAAAAATGCCTTTATTCATTTGAAATCCATTTTTGATATGGAAATTGCGTTTAAATTGAGTTTTGAATGATTAAAGACAACTTTTGAACCTGACAAAAGTGATTTTAACCGTTTCAAAATCACTCCCAAACATGCTTACGAGTGAAAAGTACTCATTTGTGTAAAATATTGTGAGTTTCTTCTATAGGTTTCCCGATGATGTTTATGATCGAGTGTGGGAAGCGTACCAAGATAATAACTATGCACAACTAAGTACCTTAGATTCTGTAGCTGCTGATAATCTTGACGAAACTCCGGCCGTAGTCATGAAAACTGCTGCAACTGCAAAGAAAGGGACCAAGTACCTTGATTTCTCATGGGATTCGAGAAACGTAGGTGATAAATATTTTGTATATATGCACTTTGCAGAACTTGAAAAGCTTCAAAGCAACCAATTCAGAGGATTTAATATCACTCATAATGGGGACTATTGGGATGGACCTATTATTCCTGAATATTTAAGCACAACAACAGCTTATGACATCTTCTCATCTATAAAGCCAGCATCAAGACATCAATTTTCACTCTTCCCAATACAAAATTCAACTCTTCCTCCAATCATCAATGCTTTAGAAATTTATGTTCAAATGGAGATCTCAGACCTAGAATCATACAATGGAGATGGTATGCCATTTTAAGTTCTTTTGATTTTTTTTGTTGGAAGTGACCTTTTTTTCTTATAACTTTACATTAATGGAAGATATATTGGAAAATCAGTGGATGCAATCAGTAATATTCGGTCAACCTATGGGGTAAAAAAAAATTGGGAAGGAGACCCATGTGTGCCAAGTGGATATCCATGGAGTGGTTTGAGTTGCAACTCTGATTCAGTTCCTAGAATCACATCACTGTAAGTTTACATCTTGAGTTACAAAGTAACAAATAAAGTTCAATTCTATCAACTAATAGCCAAAGTTAACTGTATATAAGAGAATTGGACTGTACTACTAGCTAAAATATTTTGTAAGAGGGAATAAAACTTTGTCATACCAGGAACTTGTCTTCGAACGGATTGAAGGGTGAGATATCTCTGTACATATTCAGTCTACCAATGCTACAAACATTGTAAGAGTCACTTCATATGTATTTAGATCAATATGATCAATTCAAGCAATGCTACTAACAATGAAATTCTATTTCAGGGATTTGTCAAACAATTACTTGACAGGAGAAGTACCTAAATTTCTGTCCCAGTTGTTACACCTCAAAAACCTGTAAGTTGTCCTAGAACGAAAAGTGAAGCACAAATTAACTTTAATATAGAAATTGAACCATTCTTCTTTCTCTTTGTAGAAACTTGGAGAACAACAATCTCTCAGGGTCTCTTCCACCTGACCTTATAAAAAAAAAGATGAACGGTTCACTTACATTAAGGTCCATTATAAGGGAAAACATGAACTTGCATTCTTCTATATACATATAGCATTTATGTCCATGAAAAAAATTTAGTTTAATATTAACAAAGCATATTTGATGACAGTGTAGAAGGTAATCCAAATTTATGTACCTCAGAGCCGTGCACAAAGATGACACCAGAGCAAAAGAAAAGCAACAACAATTTTATCATTCCAGTAGTAGCAGCAGTGGGTGGATTGCTTGCATTCCTCATAATTGCAGCGATTATCTATTGGATTGCTAAATCAAATAAGAAGCAACAAGGTAAGGATGTTGCTTTGACAGTGAATCCAGGCAGTTCCTTGGAGAAAAGGAGACAGCAGTTCACTTATGCTCAAGTTGTGATGATGACCAACAATTTTGAAAGGATTCTTGGGAAGGGAGGATTTGGGATGGTTTACTATGGAGTTCTAGATGACACTCAAGTGGCTGTGAAGATGATTTCTCCATCAGCAATACAAGGCTACAGTCAGTTTCAAGCAGAGGCACGTGCCTAAGATATAATATCTAATTTTCAGAAAAAGTTAGCTCATACTTCTTTCCTAAATTGAAAAAAAGTTCCACTTTCTTTCAGGTTACGATTCTTATGAGAGTTCACCATAGAAACTTAACAAACCTTGTAGGGTATATGAATGATGGAGGTCACCTTGGCCTCATTTATGAGTACATGGCCAAAGGAAATCTGGCCGAGCATCTTTCTGGTAATCTTCTAGCTCTAACTACAACTTACAGCACATACTTCACTGCTCAATTTATGAATTGAAAATATTACATTGAAATCAGTTTAGAAAACAAAATATGAAGTTTAACCACACTGCGCTTGTTTGCAAACAGATAAAAGCTCAAGTATCTTAAGCTGGGAAGACAGACTTCAAATTGCGATAGAGGCAGCTCAAGGTGTGTGCAACAAGTTAAAAATTTCTTTGACGTTTTCACAAACACATTATCAGCATCTTAGAGAAAGAAAAGTTTACATTGTAGAATATGGATAAACAAACATGCAGGACTAGAGTATCTGCATCATGGTTGTAAGCCACCAATAGTCCACAGGGATGTGAAAACAACAAACATCTTATTGACAGAAAATTTCAATGCCAAACTTTCTGATTTTGGTCTTTCAAAGACTTATCCAACAGATGACAAGTCCTACATGAGCACTGTTATTGTTGGAACTCCGGGTTACCTTGACCCAGAGTAAGTACTAAATTCCCAACATTTTCCAATCCATTGCTTCTCAAATTTTGAGAGAAATGAAGGAAACAAACTTGGTTGCTTGTCTCTCAGGTACTATACATCAAACAGGCTAACTGAAAAAAGTGATGTGTATGGTTTTGGAGTTTCCTTGATGGAAATAATTAGTTGCAGACCAGTAATTTCAAATACTCCAGACCGAGAAACGAATTACATAGCCAAATGGGTTCGTACCATGGTTGACCAGGGAGATATCAAGAATATAGTTGACCCAAGATTAAATGGAGCATATAAAAATAACTCTGTTTGGAAAGCTGTGGAAGTAGCCTTGGCTTGCGTATCAGTAGATTCCTATCAAAGGCCAACGATGAATCAAGTAGTGATAGAGTTGAAGGATTGCTTGGCCATGGAGTTGAATCAGAGATCGGAAAGTCGTCCACTGGAATCAAAAGACTCCATTGAAATGATGTCCATATCTATGGTTATGAATGCCACCCACTCCAGTCCCATGCCAAGGTGAAGAAATTTTATGAACTGACTCAAGTTTCTTCTGGTTTCAACTTTCAGCTGCCCTTTAAACTATTTGAATTGGTTGTATCCAATCTTCATTTCATCAAATAAATCATTGGAGATGGTGAAATTTAGTACAAAAATAGGTTAGATGAGATTTGTAGTACAACTCAAGTTGGGTTTGCAATTGTGTAAACGGTGTGCAATGAAATTGATGCGTTTATCTTTATTACAACAACATGAGAATAAGTTCGGTCTATTTCACTTGCAATATATTTCGGGTTACCCTTTGGGTGTTGTCAATATTTATTTAAATTGAGCTGATGTCATTAAGATTGTCTCTGTATTTGATCTTGTTGGTTTAAGGTTGTCATATGAAAATGATGTCTCTACAAAATACTTTTCTTATATGGAATATTCTATCTGCAATATTTTTGCTAATCTTTTCCTTCTTCGTTTGCAAATATTTTCAGAAGTTAGGGTTAGTCTTCTTTGCATCCACCATAAGTATATAAAGACACTTAGTCTTTATTTGAGGGTTGACCATTCTAATGAAAGATTTGGATTGTCATTTATCTTGTGAAAATCTAATCACACGTGTGCTCATTGTCAATCTTCTAGAGCCGTGAAGATTGTGTTGCTGTGAGGTTGGGGATATACTCCAAGTCGTTTATGTGCTTCATCATTAGTCTTCTTGAGAAGGGGATTCTTAAGCTTAGGGGAAGCCTAAGTTAATCGAGTGAAGTGACCTTTACTTGAAGGGGAAAGATAAGCTGCAAGTAAGAGAGAAAATTTGTACGAATGACCCAATTTTTGGGCCCAAAATGGCAAATGACATTTTTTTTAAATAATGTCAAATGATTGAATTTCGAGTTTTTTCTTTTTCACCTCTAGTTTCAAAATTTAATGCTTGAAGTTAGTTGCTTTATTGTTTGATTTATTTTTCAATTTTTGGTTTTTAAGTTTTTAATTTTAAGTTATTAAATTTATGCTTTTAATATGTCTTTAATTGTAAGTTATTGAGTTTACCTGATGTTCCTATAAAAGGATGGTGTCTCATATAAAATAAGTATTACAATTTTGTTTATCACCATTTTGAGTATCGCATTTATTATTGTATCACATTTCTTATACAACATTTGGTGTATCATAATTTTGGGTATCACATTTTGTGAATCACCAATTTTTTCTTTTTTACTTAAATCAAAAGATTGAACTTCACACTCGTTTTCTTTTTTCTTTTCTTTGTTTAATAAACATTGAGGTATTGGTTTGCTTCCACAACATTTATTTTTTCATATCAATTTCATTTTCTCAATAGTAGTATCAGAGCTACTTTTATTTTTTCAATAGTGGTATCAAAGCTAATTTTATTTTATTTTCCCAACAGTGGTATTAAAGCCTTGGATTTAAAGGCCTGTAATTTTGTTTGAGAGTGAAAAAATATTTCATTTTTTGTATTTGAAAAAATGTTTTCTAATTTTGGTGTTTCCTCTGAAGGAACTCTTATCAAAGAGAACCAGTAAGCGGAAGCAAGATCGTTCCAAATTCCATTATGACAAAACATACACATTTACAATCAAACAACAACAGGTATGCATAAACTTGAAATTATAGCATACTTCCAAAGGAAAATACTTAAGATCAAGTGAACTTACCCTTAAAGAACTTTTCGTCTCGTTCCCTTCGATCTAACAACACGATCGTTCAATAGCACGAACGTCACGCCTCAACAATCTCCTCGAACAAGAACAAATAACACTCAAACCTCGAATAGTAAGCAGACACCACCAGAAGGCTACCTTGGTATTCTCGATGTAAGAATCCAGGAGTTGTGGGCTCTGTATGGATTTAGTAAAGGGAATGAAGAATTGACAGATCGTATAGACAATCGAGTAAGTGGTGAAGGAATACATAAGCATGCAACAGAAGCAAACAGAATCATTAAACACTCTAATTACATTTAATTTAAGTTCTAAAGCATGCATTTTCAAGTGGGTTTCAAGTTACATACCTTTTGTGATGAAATCTTCAAATCCAAGCTGCTCTTCACTCCAATTTAGCTCCAAATCCATCTGTGAACCACCAAGAGATCTTCTCTACTATTCTTAGCCTTAAATTTGAGTGGTGGAACTCTGATTTGAGTGAATTTGATGAGTGTTTTCTAGGTTTGAAGAGTGAAGAAGATGAACCAGTAGAAACTCACTTTCAGCCTAAAAAATTCAGTTCAACAACTAACCTATCAGCAATTTCAGAGTGTTTTATCACTCTCAAGCATGCAGGCATTATCCTCTGAATCAAGGCCAGCAGTTGCTTTCAAATTGGAGTGGAATTGTATGTGTAATCAAGAGAGACACCTCAAGCTTCATCAAGATGAAAGTGGGAAAAACCCACTTTCATATTTTTTCCATTTCCAATTTTTTTCATTCAATTAATTCTATAATTAATCAAATTTTTATTTAATTAATTCTTAATTAATCAAATATAAAAATTCAATTTCTCAAATTGAATTTAAAATTGAAAATAAATTTGATTTTAATTAATTAATTAATTTGAATTTAATATCAAATATTAAATTATTCACACACTTAATTTAAAACATGAATCGAATTCATGTAATTAATATTTAAATCAACAATTAAACATTATACAATCTCTAATTTTGTTTAATTTCAACAAATTAAACATTAATTATATCAAATATAATTATACAAACCCTAATTTAAATTTGAACTAATTAAAACTCAAAACCCTAATTTCAATTTGAATATTTTCAAATTGAAATTCAATTTGAACAATTCAAATTGATATCATACAAATTCATTCAGTTTAATAATTCAAGATGTTCATATTTTATGAGCTAGTAGAAGAACCTTATGGACCTACAAATCATGAGATCCACTAATATAAGATTAATTGGCTAAAACTCTTTAGATTGAATTATCAGTATTCGTTAACTATCAAGTCACATCACTATAGCTCGATAGCTGTACTCTCCTCACTGTAGATATATTTGTGTCCACGTGTTTTAACCATATCAATAAGTCGACCCTTCACAGATTGTTCGTAATACCAACTGGGTCAATGTGTTGTTTTACCCTCGATATTATGTCTTGTTCCTTAAGTTCCAACTGATTCTCTAATGAACAATTGGTTTATGATCCAATAACTAAACCAAATCCCTCTCAGGCCAGTGAGAGGGTGGGGCCTCTTGTTCAAAACCTGGATTCAATACTTAAAAGAACAACCTTTCTCCTATCCCTAAATCGGGTAGGCATGAATTCCATCTTGCACCTTATGTCCCCAACTATCTACTCGGTCTTACCCCTAAAATGGGAGGCTTATTGAGCCGGCGCTGTTGAGCCAGCCCTAACCCATGCAAATCTAAGGATTATCCCGAATAAACAGGAGTTCATAGTTTGCTCGGGATTTAGATCGAGTTACCTGGGTCATCTAAGCAAAATAGTCAGTCTTAAACAATAAACAACGTTATAAAGTAAGATTAACTTATTTATTGGTCTGATCTTATCCAAACTCATTGCATAGGACGCCTCCACTCCTCATGTCAATACATGAATGAATCAGGATCACTTCATTTGTAGTACCTTTACAACAACTTGTAACAGCTACGGAGTAGGCCGCATCCAATAGTGTTACCAGAATAAGGTACCCAACCTTATTTATATACTATAGAACGTTTTGGCTATTTACTCGAACTTGATCCATCTTTATGTCTCTACATAAAGTTCAAGTCTTCATATAATAGCCAAGGATCTTAGTTTATTGGATTTAGACTTTATGTCTGCAATTTATAGATTCAATAATAACTTTATTGATTATAGAATATGTTTAACTTTACAAACTGTGAGTTTTAGGACATAAAACCCAACAAGTGGGAGATGACTAAAGTCTATCGTATAGACTGAGAAAAACAAGTGTCTATCGTATAGCAAACTTGATGTACGATCGTTTATGCTTTTAAGCTATCGTATAGCTATTTTCTTTTGTGTGTTTGACTATCAATCACATGGTAAAAAAATGAAAATGATTTTCATTTTATCTCTCAGTTATCATAACTGATCACAACTTCCCACTAAGTTGGTTATTGGGAGAAAAAATCGAAACCAATTATCCCATAATTGATTTAATTACAAATAAATAATATATTCATAACCTATAGTTTTAATATCACATCTCATGCAATATATAAACCATAGTTCTTTTTCTTCTTTATAGCATTTAATAATAATTCCTCCAATTAATGTGTCTAATACATTAAGTCAATTATATCTCATATAATTGATGCAATTTAATTATATCATATATAATCAAATTTTCTCTTGTTAATTTGAACACTTCAAACTAACCCAATAACTTATTCTCAACATGAATTCATTGAGCTACTAAGGGGACCTTATGGACCCCTAGCTTGAAGCTCCAACGGTACATGAATAACTTACTAAACTCTTTAATCACGATATCCACCATCTATTAACTGTCGGACATTCAACTAAAGACCGATAGCTGCACTCTTCGCGCTACAGATATATTTCTATGTCCATCGGATATAACCAATCAATAGTACGATGACCCTTCATAAATCGCTCGTAAGTACAATCGGACCAATTTATCATTTTCCCCCTATAATTACATCTAACTCCTTAAGTATCACTGATTCCTCTAATAAACAATACTTCATAGTCCTACTATGAGTAAATCCTTCTCGGGCCAAGAGAAGGTGTGGCGCCACATTGTTCAAGCCCCGGAATCAACCCTTAAGGGAGCAATTTATCTACTTACCCCTGAATCGGGGAAGGAGTGAATTCCGTCTTGTGTAGCTGAGTTCCCAACTTCTCAATCAGACGAATCCCCAAAGTGGTAGGTTTGAGTCGGCGATCTGGCCACTCGCATCCATGCAAATTAAAGGACCACCCTCATAGGCAGAAGTTCCCTGAAAGAACTTTATCAAAGAGGACCTATGAGCGGAAGCAAGATCGTTCCAAATTCATTGTGACAAAAATACAAGCATTCACAAACATACATACAAGTTATGCATCACAGAATAAATTACGGCATGCTTTCAACAAATTAAAAACAAAAGAACAAGAGACTCATCTTTGAAGAACTTTTCTTCTCTTTATCTCTCACTCTCGTCAAGAACAACCCCTCTCGTTGTCGTTGCAACACCAAACCAATCGTCTACCAAATATCGTTGTCGCTCAGCAAACGAACCGTCTTCTCCATGAACAAGCAGCAAGGAGGACACCACCACTCAGTGACCTTAGTATTCTCGGAGTGAGAATCCAGGAGGTGTGGGCTCTATTGGATTTGGTAGAGGGAAGGAGGAAACTAAGATCATATTCAACGACCAAGAAAGTGGGAGAGGATTTGTGTCTATCATATAGACTTATGCTTGTTCGTTTAGTAAAAGGTACACAATCGTTTAGGAAACAGGTTTGATCGTTTAGTAAATCTCGCTCAGGCATGCGATCGTTTAGTAAAAGCTATATGATCATTTAGGTAGATGCGCAGTACACGATCGTTTAGGAAACATGTGAGACTGTCATGTAGGCCCTCGTTAGCTAAACGATGGACAATGTACAACTTTTCAAGCGATACAACGATTCCTTTTCAAAATGAAAACAATTTTCATTTTAAACTTTCAGTTATGAAAATTGAATGCAACCTCCCACTTTGACGCACGGTTATGGTGAAAACCACAAAAAATTATCTCATAATTGTTTTAATTATAAAAAACTGTAATAACTAACTTATCATATTATATTTGTAATCTATAGTTTTAATATCACATCATATGCAACCTATAAACCATAGTCCTTTTCTCCTTCACTAGATATAAATCATATTTATATCCTTTTTCTCCAATGAATGTATCTCATACATCATGTCAACTATATCATATATAATTAAACCAGTTTAATCATATCATATATAATCAAACTTCCTTTTGTCAATTTGAACACTTCAAACTGACCCAAAAACTGATTCTTAAATTGAATCCATTGAGCTACCAAGGGGACCTTATGGACCTGTAGCTTGAAGCTCCAATGGTACGTGAATAGCTGGCTAAACTCTTTAGTCACGAGATCCACCATCCGTTAACTGTCGGTCACTCCACTCAAGATCGACAGCTGTACTCTTCTCACCACAGATATATTTCTGTGTCCATCCAATATAACCAATCAAGATGCTCGTAAGTACAATTGGGCCAATTTACCATTTTGCCCATATAGTTACATCTAACTCCTTAAGTATCACTGATCCCTCTAATGAACAATATCTCATAGTCCTACTATGAGTGGAAACCTCTCGGGCCATAAGAAGGTGTGTGACCCTGTCCTGGATTAGACTGATACCTACTAACAATCCCACAGCGTAACAGATGTCTAGTCTAGTACAAAGCATTGCATACATCAAATTGCCAACGACATATGCATATGGGGCTCGTCTCATCTCCTCAACCTCTTGAGGTGTCTTAGGACACATTTCCTTAGACAATGAAATTCTATGCCTGAAAGGCAGTAGGACCCTTTTGGAGTTCTACATCGAGTACTTGAGCAACATATTATCAATGTACGATGCCTAAAGACAGCGTTAGCACTTTGTTCTTCTAATCCCAAAAGATCTTAATACCAAGAACAAACTGAGCCTCTCCCAAATATTTTATTTGGAATTAAGTCGCTAGCCAGTTCTTAATCGCAGTCAGTAGTCTACATCATTCCCAACTAGTAGGATATCATCTACATACAACACTAGGAAAACTACTGAACTGTTGATGATTTTCTTGTAGACACAAAGTTCATCAACGTTTGGTAAGAGTCGTACGATTTGATCGCAGTATCAAATTGAATGTTCCAAGATCAAGACGCCTGTTTCAGCCCATAAATGGACAGATTCAATTTGCAAACCTTTTGCTCTTGACCTTGGGCTATGAATCCCTGGGGCTGCACCATATAAATGGTCTTCTCAAAATTACCATTCAAAAAGGCAGCCTTGACGTCCATTTGCCACATCTCATAGTCATAAAATGCGGCAATGGACAGGAGGATGCAGATAGAATTTAACATGGCAATAGGTGAGAATGTCTCCTCATAGTCGAATCCTTCCACCTGGTTATAACCCTTTGCCATAAGCCTAGCCTTGAAGGTTTGCACCTTCCTATCGACAACTCATTTCCTCTTGTAGATCTATTTGCAACCTATAGGTTTTACCCCATCAGGTTGATCTACAAGATTCATACTGAGTTGAAGTACATCGAATCCACCTCGAGCTCCATGACTTTGACCCCATTCATCCCAGTCAACATCTTTCCCTTATCTTCTGATAATACAATGGATCCTCAACCTCGCCATCGGCTACCATAGCCAGGATTTTCGTGAAACCCATAACGCGAACAAGTGAGTTCGCAAGCCTCCCACTACGTCGAGGTTCCCTCAACTCTTGAGGTGGAACTGACCTACTAGATGAACTACCATCAACAACTCTTGCTGATGGAGCAGGCCTTTCAACAACTCTTGTCAAAGATTCATTAGTTTCATTGGAAATTTCACGCAACACGATCTTACTATGTGGACTGTGTTCCCTCATATGATCCTCCTCCAAGAAGGTAGCGTTCGTAGACACAAACACTCTTTTTTCCATGGGATCATAAAAATAACCTCCTTGTGTACCTTTGGGATAGCTTACAAAGAGGCACAACCTCGAACGTGATCCCACTTTCTTTGGATTAACTTCAAGCACATGTGTTGAGCAACCCCATATGCAGAAGTGACACAAACTAGATTTGTGCTCATTCTACAACTCCAAAGGTGTTCTCGCAACACTCTTAGAAGGAACACAATTGAGGATATACACTGCAATCTCCACTCCAAAACCCCAAAACGAGTCTGGTTAGAAAGTGTAACTCATCATCGACCGAACCATGTCCAACAAGGTTCTGTTTCTCCTTTCCACTACACCATTCTGCTGAGGTGTACTCGGTGCTGAGAGTTAGGAAATGATTTCATGTTTTATCAAATAGTTCTGAAACCCTAAATCCAAAAACTCTCTACCTCGATCTGATCGAAGTGTTTTAATCCGTCTATCCAATGCGTTTTCAACTTCAGCGTTGAACTCTCTGAACTTTTCAAAGGATTTAGACTTCTGTTGCATCAAATTAAGATACCCATATCGAGAGTAATCATCAGTTGGGAAACGATTCCATGCTTTATCAAATAGTTCTGAAACCCTGAATCCAAAAACTTTCCACCCCGATCCGATCGAAGTGTTTTAATCCGTCTATCCAATGCGTTTTCAACTTCAGCCTTGAACTCTCTGAACTTTTCAAAGGATTCAGACTTCTGTTGCATCAAATTAAGATACCCATATTGAGAGTAATCATCAATAAAAGTGATGAAATACTCATAGAATCCCCTGGCTCGCACATTCATCAGACCACAGAGGTTAGAATGCAATAACTCTAGAGGCTCTTTGGCTCGATAACCTTTTCCAGTAAAAGGTCTTTTAGTCATCTTGTCTTCAAGGCAAGATTCGCACACTGGTAAAGAATTTTCCTCTAACTCACTTAGAAATCCATTCTTTACCAACCTCTCAATCCTATTGAGATTGATGTGCCCCAATCGAAGGTGTCAAAGTTGGGCATTTTCCTTAGGAGAAACCTTTTGTCGTTTATTTTGAGTTACGGTAGTTTTAAACATCTCTATGTTATGGAGGGAACTCGTTGCTAACAGGCTTAGCATATACAAGTTATTTTCCATATTTGCTGAACAGATTTCAACTCCATCTTTATGAATAAACATTTTATTCAAATTAAAATTAAGAGTATAATTACACTGTATCAGAAACTTTACAAAAATCAAGTTCCTCTTTAACTCGAAAACTACATAAACATCATTCAAAATGATAAACTTCTTCTGTAAAGTCAACTGGAACCCTCTCACTGCCACAACTAAGACGACGTGCCCGGTGCCTACTCGCATTGTCATCTCTCTAGCCTCAATTTGCCGCTAGGATCTTATCCCCTGAAAGAAAAGAACAAAAATGATTAGTGGCCCCATAGTCAATAATCCAGGCAGAATCATCATTCTCCACTAAACAAATTTCCAAAACTAGTCAATCATATTTACTTTGTTTTGCCTTGGCCTTAGCCTTCTTCTTCTCCTTGATCCAGCGAGGACAGTTCCTCTTTCAGTGCCCATCCTGGTTATAATGGAAACACTTACCTTTGTCACTGGGCATTGGTTGCCTTCCTCGCTAGGCGACAGGCTGTGGGTTAGCAGGTGCCTTCCTCTTCCCCTTACCACCATTCTTCTTCTTCCACTTAGAAGTATTAGAAGTAGAAGGTACAGATTTCGTTCCTGAGGTTGAACCTTTGTGGAACTTCTTTGATGACGAGGCAACATTTGCCTCAGCAACCTTATTCTTCTTACTTTTCAGCAAGGATTGGAATGTTTGCAACTCATTGAGGAGAGTTGTAAGGGTATAGTCCACTTTGTTCAAAATCGCATTACTGACGAAGTGTAGGAATCTATCCGGCAATGAGTGTAGGTTGAACCCTTAACAATTTGTTCGGTCCATAACTATTAACCCTTAACAATTCCGCATAAGTGTAACCCCTCGTTTTCAGCCCCAAGGTTCCGCCCTAATGCGCCCACCGTAAGGGAAAAGCATATTAAGATAAGTGACTAAGTAACCTTATCCTCTTACAAGAGATCAAAAAAGAAATGCACAAAACAACCATCCTATAGGGGGATACTCTCAGGGTGCCTTGAGGTGATGCGCAGAAACTTTATTTAATCCAACGAGAGAGACTGTGGGATATGCTGTCGCACTTTTTTCTCTCACTTACTATGAACATTCTCTCCATCCACCTTGATATTGACCTACCCAAACACCATTCTTTAGGGGGACACTCCCAGGGTGTCACGAGGTCGATGATAGATCTCACGGTGTGGACTATGAATGAGGAATGCAAGAGGTTTAGATGAAGCATCCAATGCCTCAAGTACCTCCCACTGAATGTTCTACATATGAGTTTATTAACCTAGACAATCCGGCTACTGATTATAAGCTAAGTCATTTATTAAGTTTGCACAAAAACAACTTTTGTCTTTGAAATAAAACAAGTACAAGTAGTCACATTAAACTCTTTAATGGATTGTCCTTAACTTGCAGGCATGCAACAAATCTATCTAATTCACCTTTTCAGGTAAGGGTGTTCCGTTGCCGTCACCTTAAATACCCCAGCTAGACAGAACCCGCCTTAGACAAAAGGTCACTTATAGATAGATTTGCTACACTTTAACCTTTTATTAATTATTTTAGATCTAATTTCATTTTATAACCATTATAAAATAAACAACTAAAACACACATGCTACATAAAGAAGTATTTATAACGCTTATAAATATTACGCTAAATAAATAATGCATACATAAATATAACCCTTATATTATATGATGCATGAGCATGCACTTATTTAATTTAAATCATGTTTCACTAAATCATAACACTTATAATAAGATAATATGCATGACTAATGCATAACCTAAGGTGGGATTTATCTATATATACATACCATATGACATAAAAGAAATATACGTCGCATGTATAAAACCATGGATTAATGGACTGGGATGAACCAACACAAAATCGGAATGAAAAAACTATCTATTACATTATTCCACCGAGCAAACCGGTTCACAAGCAAACCAGGTCTTGAACCGACGGACGAACCTCCCATTGTTTAGTAAATGCCTATAGGTAAACGATCGTGTAGCGCACACTAGACGATAGCGCGAAAGCTAAACGATCACATAGACAACAATAAGGCCGCGAAGCCTGATCGTCTAGACGATCGCTTAGCACGCGAAAGGTAAACGATTTACCATGCATTTACTTTGCGATCGTATAGTTAGTAACTAAGCGAAGAGGCTTATTGAGCTATACGATCTTCTAGTGCGCACGCGCATTAAACAACAGCCGAGCATCCGATACTCAGCGAGCGTCTACCTCATCGTCTACACGAAATGACCAATGCTTGATCATCTTCTTCCTCGAAGAACAACAACTCTTGCTCCGAACTTCATCACGAACGACTCAAGACTCAAACTAACTTTGAAATTTCAGACTCGATAACAATTAATTGTGCCAAAAAACGCAGGGGCCTTAACAATTAACTGAAGAATTCAACAAACCGAGGATACATCCCAGAAAACTCCATTAATCCATACATTCACAAACGAATTAACAATTAAAACAGAGAGTAGACATGCTACACCCACCGAGAATGTAAATGCGGATCTTTTGCAGCAATGAATTGGAATATCAGAAACCTGGCTTTGATACCAATTGAAGGAGCTCTTATTCAAGAGTACCTACGAGTGGAAGCGGATCTTTCCAATTCATTATGACAGAATTTCTACATATACATTCAAACATCCTAATATGCATTCATAACGCTCAATTACTGACATGCTCAAAGGAACAATAAATAAGAGATCGAGAGATCATACCAGTTGAAGACTTATTCTTCACAGAAAATCTCGGTTTCGCTGGAACTGTAAGCTATCATTCAGTAAATTCCAATCGTCTACCTCGAACAGTCTCCACGCGAACAGAAGGAAACGGGGACGACACCACCACCCAGAGCCCTCATTATTCTTGGAGTGAGAATCTAAAGGGTGGGCTTTGTTTGGATTTGGTAGAGGGGAGGAGGAAAAGAGATCGTATACAACGGTCAAGCAGATGGGAGAAAGGCTAGTCTATCTAGACAAAATGCTTGATCGTTTAGGTGAAGTATACGATCGTGTAGGAAAGGGTAAGCGATCGTCTAAACGATCGTGTAGGAAAAGCTAAGTGATCGTCTATACGATCGTTTAGTAAATATCGGACGCTAAGCAATCGCTTAGGAAAAGGTAAACGATTGTTAGTAAATACCGCGAGTTGGTGTAAGCGTTAAGCGATCGCTCAACACTATCGTATAGGTAAGCAATCGTTCAACACTATCGTATAAGCACTGATTTTACTAAGCAATGACACACTTCAACACTATGTTCGCGTATATAATGCTTTGAAGGAAATCCAACACGAGGATTTTCATGAGTAGCGGAAAGATCATTCCAAATTACAATCGTATATAAACTTTACAATTAAAATCTCAAACAG
This sequence comes from Benincasa hispida, assembly GCF_027475165.1. Lineage (NCBI taxonomy): Eukaryota > Viridiplantae > Streptophyta > Magnoliopsida > Cucurbitales > Cucurbitaceae > Benincasa > Benincasa hispida. The sequence goes on from NC_143486.1 coordinate 1,765,937, forward strand.
AAACATACGATTATACATTAATTACAGAAATCACAACATGATAAACTAAAGATCAAGGAAAAATGTTACACACTTTTGCAGACTCATCACAATGCTTCTTAATCACGAACGCTCGATCATTGCAACACAACAACCACAAACATTCATCCAACACGACTGCTACACTTCACGAACACTGCGCACTCAAACTCAGTGATCACCTAGGTCACGAACACCCCGAACGACACGAACGACGTCCACAGAACCTTGACAGTGTCAAGTTGAGTCTGACACCACCAAGAAGGCTACCTTGGTATTCTCGGTGTGAAAATCTAGAGGGTGGGCTCTGTGTGAACTTGGTTTAAGGTAGAAGACAGAGGAAACCACAATCATGTAAATAATTGAGCAAGTGGGAGATGGCAGAACCTATCGTATAGGTCGATGTCTAATCGTTTAGGAAAAACTAAGCGATCGTCTAGCAAAAGCTATGCTATCGTTTAGCTCATTGCTTAGCTGAGTGTCTATTGCCTACTAACACTCCACAATCGTTTACCTTACTCCAAGCTGTTGCTTAGTAAATCTAATTTACTTGACAACTTCCTCTGAGAATATTTTCGAGATTGGAAATCTCAAAACAACAATTTTCAATCTTACTAAAATTAGGAAAAAAATTTTCCTTTTATCTCACGGTTACCATGAAACCACCAATAACCTCCCACTCAATTGGTTATTAGAGAAAAAGAGTTAATTATCCAATAATTAATATTATTTTAAATATAAATGATAACCAACTTATCATACTATATTTATAACCTATAGTTTTAATATTTCATCTCATGAAACATATAAACCATAACTCTTTTTCTATCCCATGGTACTTAATATAAATCTCATTTACATTAATCCTCCACTTGATGTATCTCATACACCATACCAATCATATCATATATAATTGAATTACCTCTTGTCAATTTGAGCATTTAAAATCAACACCAAGAACTGGTCCTCAACTAGAATTCATTGAGCTACCAAAGGGACCTTATGAACCTGTAGCTCGAAGCTCCAACAGTACGTGAATAATTGACTAAACTCTTTAGCCATAGGATCCACCATCCGTTAACTGCCAGACACTCAATAAAGACCGATAGTTGAACTATCCTTACTATAGATATATTATGTGTCCATCTTAACCAATCAACAGTGTGACAACTCTTCATAGATCTCTCATAAGTACAGCTCGACCAATAATCGTTATGCCCCTGTAGTTACTTCTAACTCCTTAAGTACCACTGAATCCTCTATTGAACATAAGTCATAGTCCTACTATGACTAAGTCTTCTCTTCCAAAGAGAAGTTATGGCTACTATGTTCAAGCCTCGAAATCAGCCCTTAAAGGAGCAATCTCTCTACTTATCCTTGCTTCAAGAAATAAGTGAATTCCATCTTGTGTAAATGAGTTCCCAGCTCCCAAATCAGACTGCCCCCAAAGATAGAAGTTCCCAAAACACTCAGGATTGAGGTCGTGTCACCTGTGGTCGTTTAGGTGAGATGTAAGTCTCTAGTATCAATGACGTTATATACAGAGTCTAGTCATCTCGTGGTCCGATCTTATACAAACTCTTTGTATAGGACACCCCCGCTCGCACATCTCGACATGAATGGTCAGGATCTACCATCTGTAGTAGTTTACAACACTTGCAAACCTCTACAAATAGTGTCACCAGGATCAGGTATCCCACATTAATCCTTATACTACAGACCTATTTAGGTTATCACTTAAGGCATGATCCACTTGTATATCACATATACATGCTTAAGTTTACATAAGATAACCAAGGAGCTTTGTTTATTGGACATGAGTAAATGCTAGAATGAAATAACAATTATTTTATTCATAAAACAATGTATATAATTACAAACAACAAGACTCTGGGAGAATTAGGACACCAATCCCAACATGCTTAACTCGCGGTGAGCTATTTAAACGTCTCAAAGCGATTCTTCAACTTACTCATCCGTTATGTAAACAGAAGAGACGCCGACCTATTATCCCTTAACCGTCCAATTAATAGACAATGAATATAATCACATTATATTCATAACCTATGGATTAATATCATATATTAACCATAGTATTTTTCCTCCACTAGATATAAATCATACTTATATCCAATTTCCTCCAAAATAATGTATGTCATACATAAAGTTAATTATATCATATATAATTAACTAGTTCAATTATATCATATATAATCAAACTCTCTCTTGTCAATTTGAACATTTCAAACTGACCCAAAAACTGATTCTCAACTTGTATCCAAGCTACCAAGGGGACCTTATGGACCTATGGCTTAAAGCTCCAATGGTACGTGAATAACTGAATAAATTCTTTAGATATCCACCATCCGTTAACTGTCAGGCATTCCACTAAAGACCGACAGTTGAACTCTTCTTACCATAGATATATTTATATGTCCATTGGATATAACCAATCATCAGTATGATTACACTTCACAGATGCCCGTAAGTACAGCTAGGCCAATTTACAATTTTGTCCTGTAGTTACATCTTACTTCTTAAGTGCCACTGATCCCTCTAATGAATAATACAACATAGTCCTACTATGTGTGAACACCTCTTGGGCCATGAGAAAGTGTGTGTGCCACATCGTTCAAGCTTTGGGATCAACCCTTAAGAGAGCAATCTATCTACTTACCCCTGCTTCGGGGAAGGACTGAACTCCATCTTATGAAGCTGAGTTCCCAGCTCTCAAATTAGACGAATCCCCAAAGTGGTAGGTTTGAGTCGGCGCTCTGGCCACTCGCACCCATGAAAATCAAAGGACCGCCCTCAATGGCAGGAGTTCCCAACTCACTCAGGATTGAGGTCATGTTACCTATGGTCATCCTAGTGAAGTGAAGTCTTTGTCATGAATGGAGTTATATGACAAGACGTTAACACTTCGTGGTCAGGTCGTATACAAACTCTTTGTATAGGATGCCCTCGCTTGCATGTCCCCTACACAAATGTTTAGGATCCGATTAACAGTGACAAGTTACAACAATTGTAACTATTCCACAAAGCGGGCCACGTCCGCAGCGTTACCAGGATAAGGTTTCCCTTCTATATCCATATATTACAGACCATTTTGGTTGTCACTTAAGACATAATCCACTTCTATGTCACTACATACATACTTAATTTACATAAAGACAACTAGGGATATTAAGTTTATTGGTTTGTGGTAAAATAAAAAAACATCTAAATGTGCAAAGTCAATAAGTGAAGTAAATATCATATATATTATACATCATAAGCATTCGTACAAAATTGTTTACAAACTATAGGATACAAGACTTTAGGGCACAAAACCCAACAGAAGAACCCTTCTTCATAGAAATCTTATTCTCGTTTAAGGACTACTCCTCTCGCTCTCGCTGAGAATGTCCAAGCTATTGACCACCAAATCGTCTACCCACGAACGGACTCCTCACAAACTTGACAGCAAGGAAGACACCTGATGTGTTATTTTTATGAATGAAAATATGGATGATATGCGTTGGTGGATTGCATTGTGCACTAAAGTTTCGCCAACGGAATTCAAGTGTAAATTCCTCTGAGTTTCTTGGTAAGTCCAGGGTCGAACACAGGGACTTGTGAAAATAGTTGCGTTGGTGATTCTTATGAAAACTTGTGGTAACTAGTTAAATAAATAAATCGTTGGGTTGTTGTTTGCGTTGATGAAAATAAATAACGAATGCGGCAGAGTTTGAAAAGAGTTGGTAAACAGGAAATACGATGAATATGCGGTGAACGGGTTGAGAAAAGTTTCGAATAACACTCCCTAGAATGTGTTCATGCTTTGGAATCATGCAACATGCATACAATAGTAAACCACCTCTCGGCGTGAATGCTACGGCTTCTAAGGCTAGAACGCATGGGATAAATATGCGATAAGTCTACAGGGTTTACACATAAACCTCTATCTCTATTTATGTGATGACAACATGACGTTCACACAAATATGTGACCACATAATATCATTCCCATTCCTAGGATGCATGCGATGCAAGTTGACAAACAGAGCTTATCTCTAAGTCCCCATCTCTTCTTTATGCAAGCCTAATCTTGCTCTTTCGAGTTCAGATTCTAACCTAGCTCTCTCGAGACATTAGGTTCTTTCTTTAGATTCTCTCTTGAGTAACTATAAAGGGTATTTTGCACAGCATAAAACAAGACAATCGCAAGCAATGAACTTCCTAGGTCATGTTAGCTTAGTTCTTCTCAACCCATTCAACTAGTTTAGCTACTCATGCGTATTAAGAGAGTAAGTAGATGTAGAAATAGAACTTCCATTGAATAGATATGAGATGAAGTACAAAATAACAATGCAAGTATAGTAAATAGCCTAGAGTAATTTCTTGCTGCCAAGCATTGACACTATTTCTACTCGTGCTCTAAAGATATTTTCGCTCTCGTGAGAGTCGGCTCGCTCTTTGCTCTTACACCTCAAGGTTCTCTCTCGAGCTTCCCTGGGCGATCTCTGACGTCACCACTCTTCTCTTGCTCTGCTGTAAAATGGAAAAGAAAACTATGAACAGAAGCACTGATGAATTCGTTAATTGATCAACCCCTTTTCTGAAGATTACACTTGGTATTTATAGGGCATCAAAGGTGAAAGGCGGCTTCTCTCTCCCGGTTGTACAGATGGGACAACTTTAATTCCTGATTGATGCGCCGGATCATTTTCACTGATAAAGCTGAATGTACTTATGACCGTTATCGGCTGTTAACTTAATTTGGATCCGACTGCCTTCAGCTTTCTGTCCCATTGATCTTAATTATCCTTTCACTCGGATGCGTCCACCATGTTGCGCTGACCAAGTTGCGGTGATTCTTCTTGGGCGAATGTTTTCGAGCACGATCAACGTAAAGTCTTGTGGTGAAGTTGCGCTCGACCAGTATATTCCTATGATCGCAATCTCTGCATTGCGATAACGCATATTCTACACAAAAATGTAAAGATCAACTGCTCTAATGCATTGGATGCATGCGACCGCAATATTATAGAATTTATGCTTAATGAACGCAATTTAACATATTTCATCAACGCAATCCAACATTGTTTAAGAACTTAGTACTATGATAGCGTGCATTTCTACCTGTTATCACATCCCCAAATTTAAACAATGTTTTTCCTCAAGCATAAGCTAAAGATTCCTTTAGCAAGTTAACCGCAAAGTTTTTTCCCTAGATTTCTCAAGGATACTTCGTTCAAATCCTATATGCCAGAGTTGTTTAGAAGATAGCAAGGCAAAAAATAAATACCTCACCCCAAAATATAAAATGCAATAATGTCCTCATTGCCACAAGATTAAAATAAGTCATGCGATGGTCATAGAATGCGTTGTAAAGAAAGTTTGAAAGAAAGCTAGCAAACCCCTAACTTCGAGAAATATTTCATGAGGTGACTATTTTAAGGCTAAATTGACTCTAGTATATACGAAAGAAATAGAAGCATATTTATCATAATTGAAATCATACTTGGCAAAGAAATAAAATGCGGTAACTCACTAAATTTATCTATGTCAAAGAGGATGCGGTGATAAAACTTTGAAAACTAAAATACAATGTGATAGCACAAAATTGGAAATAAAGATAAGGAAGAGTACACCCCTAAATTTTGCGTTGTCGCTCGCATTGTATTGACACATCCATCCTTGCGGCGATCACTCTTCTTTGGTTGAAGTGATGGAATAAGATAAGTGCTGCTTCGCGTAACATTTCCGCAATCCAGCGCCTCGATCGTTGTAAGAAAAACAAAGAGAGGGTCAAATTATTTTAAACAAAATAAAAATCGTTATCGCAATTTTTTTTTTTTCAGAAATAGCGATAGTGATAGTAAAGTAAGGATAAATCATAATTGAAAAGATAGTGAAAATTCCGAGTAGTGGAGAAAAGAGTTGAAAACTTGAGGTTTCCCAACACTTGCATCCTTGATAAGTTACGATCATTTGATAACGCAAGGACCACATACTTCCTTCTTCATTCAAAGTCTCTTAGTTCCATGGAGTCAACTTGGCGATACCAGTCTTCTCCATGGTATGCCTTTACTCGCTGCCCATTGACTTTGAATATGTTGGTTCCGCCGTCATTTGATAATTCCATCGTGCCATGCGAAAGTACTTGTCGAATTATGAACGGTCCGGACCAACGTGGCTTTAGCTTTCCCGGTAAGAGTTGTAGACGTGAATTGAAATGCAAGACTTTTTGCCCGACTTGGAGGTTCTTACCGCATATGTGTTGATCATGCCAGCGCTTGGTGCGTTCTTTATAAATCTTCGAATTTTCATATGTGTTGTTCCTCTATTCTTCTAGCTCGACCAGTTGCATTTTTCGTGCTTCCCCTGCCTTCTTCAAATCAAAATTCAGCTTCTTTACTGCCTACAGTGCCTTATATTCCAGCTCCAAAGGCAAGTGACATGCATTACCAAATACCAGCGCATAGAGGGACATACCTATGGGTGTTTTTAAATGCAATCCGGTATGCCTACAATGCCTCGTCAAGCTTTTTTGCCCAGTCTTTTCGTGAAGGCTTTTCTACCTTCTCAAGTATCAATTTAATTTCTCGATTGGACACTTTAGCTTGGCCATTCATTTACGGGTGGTATGCAGTGGCTTTTTGTGGAGGATATTGTACTTGCACAGCAACTCCTTGATATTGTGATTGACAAAGTGTGATCCTTCATAACTTCTGATGGCACGGGGAGTGCCAAAATGAGTGAAAATATTTTTTTTGCAGGAACTGGGAGACTACCGCCGTATCACTTGCGACATATGCTGTTGCCTCTACCCACTTGGAGACATAGTCGATGGCTAATAAAATATAGTGCTTACCATTTGAAGGAGGGAATGGTCCCATGAAATCAATCCCTCATACGTCAAATAGTTCCAGCTCCAAAATAGTGTTCATTGGCATTGCATTCTTCCATGAAATGTTGCCCGTGCGTTGATATCGATCACATTTCATTGCGTAGTAGGCAACATCCTTAAACAATGAAGGCCAAAAGAATCCACTTTGCAAAACTTTGGTGACAGTACGTTGCCCTCCAAAGTGCCCTCCATATGGCGAATCGTGGCACTGTGACAATATGCGTTGTTGAGCAACATCTGGTACGCATAATCAAATGATTTGTTTTGCACCTCTTTTATATAGATTCAGCTCATCCCAATAATAGTATCTGCATTCATTCTTGAGATTCTTTCGTTGATGGTAGGTGTAATCTTTAGGGAATTGTTCACAAACCAAATAATTAACGATATTCGCATACCAGGGAATTCTTTTATGTAGAATAGCTACTCATCCGGAAACATAGCACTCACCTCAGATTCATTGTGGTCAACCTCAGGATTTTCCAATCTGGACAAGTGATCCGCAACTTGATTCTCTGTCCCCTTTCGATCAATTATCTCGATATCAAATTATTGAAGGAGGAGAACCCATCTGATCAACCTCGGCTTTGCATCCTTCTTTGTCATTAAATATTTGATTACCGAGTGATCAATGTGAATCAGTACCTTTGTTCCCAACAGATATGCCCTGGATCTCTCCAAGGTGGTATAATTTATTTGGGCAGGGTTTAGAGTCTTACTCGCAAATGCGATGGGGTGCAAAATAGTTTTCTTCTTTTGCGCTAATGCAGCCCCCATCGCATACTCGCTTGCGTCGCATATGATTTCAAATGGCGTTGTCCAATCCGGTGCAATTAGTACGGGCACGGTAATTAGCGCATCTTTTAAGACTCTGAATGCGTTGAGGTAATTGTTGTCAAACTCAAATTTCCTATCCGTCTCTAATAACGCACTCAGTGGTCGTGCTATCTTAGAAAAGTCCTTAACAAATCGTCTATAGAATCCATTATGCCCCAAGAAGCTTCGCACAACCTTCACGTTGGTTGGAGGTGGGAGTTTTTCAATTGCTTCAATCTTTGCTTTGTCCACCTTCAACCCTTCTCGGGAGACCTTGTGTCCCAACACTATACCCTCTTTCACCATGAAGTGACATTTTTTCCAGTTGAGCACCAGATTCGTCTCTTCACATCTTTTCAGAATTTTCTCCAAATTGGCCAGGCAGACTTCATAAGTGTTCCCATAAATAGAGAAGTCATCCATAAATATTTCCACTGAGTCCTCGAGAAAATCTGAAAAAGATCACCATCATGCACCTCCGGAACGTGCTCGGAGCATTACAGAGGCCAAACGGCATGCGGCGAAAAAAGCGAATGTCTTATATGGGTAGGTGAATGTGGTCTTGTCTTGGTCTTCAGGAGCTATCATGATTTTATTGTACCCGACACATCCATCCAAGAAGCAGTAGAAATCATTCCCTGCTAGTCTGTCTTAACATTTGATCAATGAATGGCAGATGGAAGTGACCTTTCTTTGTAGCCGCATTCAATTTGCGGTAGTCCATAGATATGCACCATCCAGTGATGGTTCTTTGTGGTATTAATTCATTGTTCTCTTTGGGGACTATCGTCATTCTGCTCTTCTTCAACACACATTGCATAGAGCTGACCCACGTGCTATCTGCAATGGGATAGATAATGCCTGTATCCAGCTATTTGATAATCTCCTTCTTGACGACCTTCTTCATCGTAGGGTTGAGTCTGCGTTGATGTTTAATAGTTTCTTTGTGGTCGTCCTCAAGACGAATGTGGTGTATGCAGTACGAGGGACTAATTCCTCTGATGTCAGCGAGCGTCCAGCCAATTGCTTGCACATGTTTCTTGAGAATCCTCATCAACGCATTCTCTTGATCTTCGTTGAACGCAGAGGAAATTATCACTGTCAGCTTCTCATTCTGCCCTAGAAATGCGTACTTCAAGTGTGTTGGTAGAGTCTTCAGTTCAAGTGTTGGTGGTTCCACTAGGGAAGGTTGCGTTGTTTTTCTTTCTTCTTTTGTCTCTTTTTCTTGTGTTGTGATAATTTCTTCTTCTTTGTTTGTTTTTGCTACGATCGCATTGTAGGCAGCTACGAATGTGTTGGCATCCTCTTCTTCACACTCTTCATCTAACTTTTCTTCTTTAATCAAATTCAGGTCATCGTCAGAATCTTGTAGGTTTTCTTCATCCGGGAATTTCATGGCACGAATTATATTAAATTTGAGCTTCTGTCCATTTATGCTCAAAGTGATTTTCCCTTATGCACATCAATTTGAGTACGACCCGTTGATAGGAAAGGTCGCCCCAAAATGACAGGAACATCTTTGTCGGCCTCATAGTCTAGGATGATGAAGTCAGCTGACAAAATAAATTTATCAATCGTGATCAAGACATCGTTCACCTCACCTTCTGGATGAACCAGAGATCTATCAGCCAATTAAAGAGTCACTGATGTGGGCACGAGTTGCCCAACATTTAATTGTCTAAAAATTGACAGCGACATCAAATTTATGCTGGCTCCCAAGTCATACAGGGCTTGCGCAATATAGAGTCCTCCTATGGAGCAAGGAATAGTGAAGCTCCTAGGATCGCTCATCTTCGGTGGAATAATAGATTTGTAACTTTGCATTAATGCCACCGTGGCAAATTTCCCAGTGCCTCTTTTCTTAGTTACCATGTCCTTCAGAAACTTAGCATAGGAAGGCATTTCCTCAATCGCTTCACTGAAAGAAATGTTAACATGTAATTGCTTTAACATAGATAAGAAGCGTTGGCACTGTACCTCTTCGTTTTTCTTCTTTCTTAGCCTCTGAGGGAAAGGTGGTAACTGGATTTTCACGATTCCCATTTCATTTGACTTTGAGGTCGACACAACCTCAAGTTCCACTGCTTCATTCTCTCTTTCTTCTTCTTGCGTTACCGTAATCTCAGGCTCAGTTGTGATGGAAGTTGTGCTACTCTAATCCTTCTTTTCTCCCTCCACAGTCCTACTGCGCAATGTCACAACCTGACATTGCTTCTTACCTGATCCCCCTGGGTTGTGTGGAAGTTCGGTAGAACTTGGCAACGCCCCTTGCGGTCTACTTTTAGCTCATTCGCAATCTGGCCCATTTGCAATTCCAGGTTGCGGATGGACGTAGCCTGACTTTGAAGCACTGTCTCGTTTTTCTCTATATATTGCTTCAATAGGCTCTCTAGAGAAGAAGTTTGCGTTGGTTGTTGTGAGCTACTTGCTTGGTTGCTCTGTTGACCATTGTTGCGTTAGAAGAATGCTGGTGGCTCTTCTTTTTACGCCACAGATTGAAAATTTTGTTATTGATTCTTCAAAGCAAAATTGGGATGGTTTCTCCACCCGGGGTTGTAAGTGTTTGAAAAGGGATTATTCTTTACAAAATATACGGACTGTGGATTTTGCGGGCAATCTTCCATTGCATGCCCATCGCCGCAAGTCACACACCTTGCGATGTTTTGATTTATTGTGTTAATTTTCCCACCTTGCGATGTTAGGCTGCTGATCGCCATTCCTTGAATCAAATTCATCATTGCGGTCATTTGGTTTTGTAGCGAAGCAATGACACTGTTATTTGCGTCAGAATCTTTGAGTCTTAATCTCTAGTCACTCTCATGCCAGTCTTCATGGTTTTTGAAGATGCGGTCCAGAATATTCTTCGCCTCCTCGTAAGTTTTGTAAAGTAGACCACTAGCGGCTGCCGCATTGGCAGCGGTCTGCGAAGCAGGATTCAAACCGTGATAGAAAATTTCCATTTGAAGGCAGTCTGGTAGCCCATTATATAGACAATCTCGGACCAACCTTTTAAACCTTGCCCAAGCATCGCTAAACGATTCGTCCACATCTTGTTCAAAATTAGTAATAAGCTTTCTTTGTCTTGCGTTCTGGGTAGGCGGAAAATACTTTTTCATGAATTTCTCCACTACCTGCTCCCAAGAAGTAATCTCTCCTGGTTCGAGCGAATAAGCCCATTTCCTAGCCTGATCACAGAGAGAAAATGGGAACAACGTTAGTTGAACTTCTTCAACAGAGATGTTCGAGAACACGAAAGTATTGCAGATTTCAATAAAACTTTGAAGGTGGGCGTGTGGATCCTCGCCACGCCTTCCTTCGAATTGACCTGTAGTCTGGATCATTTGCAGCATCACCGGTTTCATCTCGAATCTACTTCCATCGAGGGCAGGCCTCATGATTCCTGGAGAGAAATCATAGAGCTTTGTCGATACATAGTCCCTAATGGGCCTATTGCGATCGTTTGCCAACAGAATTAGATTCGCCATGACATTATTATCATTTGGTGCTCCACCTCCAGGTTGCTCCGCCATCTCTTCTTTATTGGATTGTGGTTGCTGTTGGAGGTCTCGTAGTTCTCTCAATCTCCGGGTCATAGTTCGCCAGAAATTAAGAATTCTTCAAAGAAATCATAAAAATTACCGTTAACAAATTTTGCCGAAGTCCCTGGCAATGACGCCAAAAACTTGATGCGTTATTTTTAGGAATGAAAATATGGATGATATGCGTTGGTGGATTGCATTGTGCACTCAAGTTTCTCCAGCGGAATTCAAGTGTAAATTCCTCTGAGTTTCCTGGTAAGTCCAGGATCGAACACAGGGACTTGTGAAAATAGCTGCGTTGGTGATTCTTATGAAAACTTGCAGTAACCAGTGAAATAAATAAATCATTGGGTTGTTGTTTACGTTGATGAAAATAAATAACGAATGCAGTAGAGTTTGAAAAGAGTTGGTAAACGGGAAATACAATGAATATGCGATGAACAGGTTGAGAAAAGTTTCGGCTAACACTCCCTACAATGCGTTCATGCTTTGCGATCATGAAACATGCATACAATAGTAAACCACCTCTCGACATGAATGCTATGGCTTCTAAGGCAAGAATGCATGCGATAAATATGCGATAAGTCTACAGGGTTTACACATAAACCTCTATCTCTATTTATGCGATGACAACATGACGTCACACAAATTTGTTACCACATAATATCATTCCCCTTCCTAGGATGCATGCGATGCAAGTTGAAAAATAGAGCTTATCTCTAAGTCCCTATCTCTTCTTTATGCAAGCCTAATCTTGCTCTTTCGAGTTCAGATTCTCACCTAGCTCTCTCGAGACATTAAGTTCTTTCTTTAGATTCTCTCTCGAGTAACTCTAAGGGGTATTTTGCACAGCATAAAACAAGACAATCACAAGCAATGAACTTCCTAGGTCATGTTAGCTTAGTTCTTCTCAACCCATTCAACTAGTTTAGCTACTCATGCGTATTAAGAGAGTGAGCAGATGTAGAAATAGAACTTCCATTGAATAGATATGAGATAAAGTACAAAATAACAATGCAAGTATAGTAAAGAGCCTGGAGCAATTTTTTGCTGCCAGGCGTTTACACTGTTTCTACTCGTGCTCTAAAGATATTCTCGCTCTTGCGAGAGTCAACCCGCTCTCTACTCTTACGCCCCAAAGTTCTCTCTCGAGCTGCCCTGGGGGATCTCCGACGTCACCACTCTTCTCTTGCTTAGCCGTAAAATGGAAAAGAAAACTATGAACAGAAGCACTGATGAATTTGTTAACTGATCAACCCCTTTTCTGAAGATTGCACTTGGTATTTATAGGGCATCAAAGGCGAAAGGCGGCTTCTCTCTCCTGGTTGTACAGATGGGACAGCTTTAATTCCTGATTGACACACCGGATGATTGTCACCGATAAAGCTAAATGTACTTTGCGGTGATGCTTCTTGCGTGAATGTTTGCGAGCACGATCAACACAAAGTCTTGCGTTGAAGTTGCGCTCGACCAATGTATTCCTATGATCGCAATCTCTGCATTGCGTTAATGCATATTCTGCACAAAAATGTAAAGATCAACTGCTTTAATGCGTTGGACGCATGCGACCGCAATATTATAGAATTTATACTTAATGGATCCAATTTAACATATTCCATCAACGCAATCCAACATTGTTTAAGAACTTAGTACTATGATAATGTGCATTTCTGCCCGTCATCAACACCACCACTTGATTTTTGGAAATGCGATCAAGTATATTTTTGGTCACCTCATATGTTTTGTCAAGCAGACCACTAGTTGCTGCTGCAATGACAATAGTCTACGAAGCAAGGTTCAGTCCTTGTTAAAAAATCTCCATCTGCAAGCAATCTGGTAAGTCGTTATCTAGACAGTCTCTTACCAGCCTCTTAAACCTTGCCCAAGCATCGTTGAGCGATTCGTGAGTTTCTTGTTCAAAATTCATTATTAATTTCTTTCTCCTGGCATTCTCAGTTTGTGGGAAATATTTCTTCGTGAACTTTTCCACGACTTGTTCCCACGAAGTTATCTCTTCCGGTTCAAGAATGTACGCCCATTTTCGTGCCTGATCACATAGAGAAAATGGAAACAAACTTAGTCGAACTTCTTCGGTAGAGATATTCGGGAACACAAAAGTGTTGCTGATTTCTATGAAGCTCCGAAGGTGGGCATGCAGGTCCTCGCCAAGCCTTCCTCCAAATTGCCCAGCAGTCTGGATCATCTGCAGTATCACCGGTTTCATTTCAAATCGAGATCCATCAAGGGCAGGCCTCATGATTCCTGGGGAGAAATCGTAGAGGTTATTGAGAGAGAGGCTGATCTGAGCATTGGTCAGAGAAGATCCGGGAAGAAAAGAGACAAGGCCGAGAGGTGAGTCTCAGGGCGAATCATTCCAAATCCCCACCATGAAGCTATGTACCTAGATCAACTCTACCGGTTGGGCAAGCTTGAGAGGGAAGCTCATCCTTCCATTCACTCCATCTACGACCGGAAAGCAATCTCTCCATCCAGATCGGTGTCAAGACATTGGCACTCTTCTGTATCTGTTTCTAACTCTTATTCATCAATTGTATTTCATCTTCTTAGTCTAAATCATTCACAACCATGTATCAGACGCTTGATTTTATAATTAAATGTCATGATCACTTCCTTCCACATTTTTGTCTATTTCCATTCCTCCATTAATCGCTTTCTCCACGAAGTTTTCCTAATCCCTTGGTAATTAATATGAATTAAACAAGTAACTTAACCTGTGCTAAAGAAAGAAAGATGTTTAGCTAAAGCATGCTAGATAGCACCTTCACCTGTGAGAGCAGAATGAAGATGCCATTCTGATCTGTCGAGAGAAGGTTAGAAGAATGCATTAACTAATGCGAGAAGCATTTCTAGAGATGTAAGCAACCTTGCGTTCATTACGTTTGTCTCTGTTTCACCACAGAGATGTGGGAAACACGGCCGATCACCGAGAGGTGTATGCCAACGGAAAGCGGAACCGTACTTATATCTTTAACGCAATTAAGAAACTTGCGCTGTTTATATTGATTATCCTTTCTCTGTTTCAGACATAAGCCTTGCCACCGCATAACACGATCTTTGCATATTCTTCACCGTCAGTCTCAACCTCGGTATCTTGTATCATCATAGCTTAGGCTTATTTTATCGCACTTTACTTTTATCGCAATTTACTTTACTACCGCATTTTTATCGCTTATCTTTACTTTATTGCACAATTTACTTTATCGCATGTACAAACAACACCTTTATTAATTTGAAAACCCCCTGATCGCATATATCACAAGTATAACGCAATTAACCTAAAACAATCCTTGTGTTCGACCTCGGATCACACCGAGAAACTTGCGGTAAAATTATACTTGGTTTCAACCCAAGGAAACTTGTGACAACGCACAACATACTACAAGAACATTCATTAACAAGGCATATCTAGAAGTAGTATCACATATCATCGCATAAAATCTATGTCATCAAGTTTATGGCATGGACTTGTAGCTTAGATTAATTTTTGCGTTTCAAGTTTATGGCATCGTTTCCGGGGATTGGTTAACGGTTATTGTCTGAGTGTGTTTGTGGTATTTTGCAGGACAAATCTCTTTGTACTGGCTGTTCAACGCAGAGAGCAGTCTGACGACTTATGAGCTCTGGTACTGAACCAGAATTTTTAGCTGATCCAGAGATCGAGCGTACCTTTCACGCACGGGCATGCCAGAATCGAGCAAGGTGAAAGAGAGCAGTTGATATGGCAAATAATATGGACAATGCGGCTCCCACAGGGGCGGTACGGCTAGCGCAGGACCCAGTCTTCCTTGCTGCTGACTGTAACATTCCCATAAGGAATTACGCGGCGCCCAACCTTTACGATTTTTTTCCTGAGATTTCGAGGCGTATAGTAGAGGAGAACGCAAGGTTCGAAATAAAATCGGTCATGCTCCAAATGATCCAGAACGTGGGACAATTTGGGGGTCTGCAAGGTAAAGACCCGCATGCCCACCTGACCAGTTTTGTCGAAATGTGCGATAACTTCTCATTACCTGGCATTACCCCTGAGGGTATTAGACTGTATTTATTCCCTTACAACTTGAGGGATGAAGCCAAGAGATGGGCTCACTCACTAGAGCCAAACGAGATTACATCATGGGATCAGCTGGTTGAGTGATTAATGAAGAAGTTCTTCCCACCGGCCGTCAACGCAAGGCAACGAAAGGATGTGCTGAACTTTGAGCAAATGGACAATGAGACCCTGAGCACCGCCTGGGTGTGATTTTGAAGATTGGTGAAGAACTGCCCGCATATCAGGATACCCGATTGCGTCCTAATGGAGACATTTTACAATGGCCTGAACAGATCGATGCAGGTTGTTGCTAACGCCTCCGCGGCGGGAGGTTTTATGGACAAGACGTATACCGAGGCCATGGTCATCCTTGACCGCATATCGTAGAACATGGATGACTGGATTGATGATGGTTATGGAGGCTGAGGCTCTGAAAGAAGAAAGAATGACACTGCCATTGTCCCTTCGGAGACAATGACGACTCTTTAATTGGTGAATGATTGAGTAATGACAAGACAATTTATTAACACAAGTCATAGCAACATGCGTTTAAAATAATAATAATTTTTTTATATAATAAAATAAAACACATTCAGTATGCATGGCGATAATGGACGCATCCTAAACCAACAAGAGATGCCTTGCGTTCATCCAACTCAAATGCGTTGAGCTGAGAGGTGTGTTGTTCGTGTGTGTGTCCTTTGCCCGTTCTTAGCAAAATGCACTAGGTTGAGGTAGTGTTGCACTGGTAGCAATACCGTTCGCTCGATCCTCCAGAAATGTGTTTAGTTAAGGGGTGTGTTGCGGGGATGTATGCGTTGTTGCCCTTCCTCTACGAAGATGCATTTGTGTTGATGAACACATTGCATTAATCTTTTCCTTGTGTCCATTCGAATAAAATATTAAAGATAATTCTTTTTGCAAAAATTGAGAAGTCCAATCGTTCCGTATTCCAAAGAAATGATGAGTCTGCAGACGAAAAGACGTTTACTCTGAAACCTCATAAATGAGGGAAGTTCAAATGACGGGCCTTTTGAGTGTCTCGAGGCCTACGGCCGTGAAAATCATGTTGGGCCCACTAAGGCCCAACCTATAAATAGCCACTTCTTCCATATGTGAACACTTTACCTTTTTTTGCAACTTGAAAATGCTAGCACCTTTTGCATACAGAGCTTTCTTCTTCCCTGAAACCTTAACGTTTTCCAACTTTCTTTCAACTAAGCACCTATGGCCGACCAAGCTTCCTAGCCTTTTGCTTCACCCTCAACCCCTTCCACTGACCAAATCTCCATGCGAGAGGCAGCATTCCTTACTGCTAGTCGCCGTCTTGCTGGCCAACCACACACTGTCCCCAGAATTGCCGGTAGACCCTGGAGAAACCTTTTAGCCATCAGACCACTTCAGTTCAAAAAGGGGCAAAGCACTGAAAGCACCCTGCTCCCAACTCCAGAATTCTCCACTGAAAGCGAGAAGAGACGAGATGACAATGAGGTATTCAAAAAAATTTTGAGTAACTTGGAGGAAGGGGGAGGACTGTCCATGGTAGGGATTGTAAACTAGCCACTGTCTGCGGAGGAGGTGACGGTGGCGGTAACTGAGGAAGTGGCAGTGACAGAGGAAATGGTGGAAGAGGAGACAAGAAGAAGCACTCTGCCTTTAGAGACTCCTGAGGAAACTACGCAAGTAGAATCCTATGATGGACCTATTAGAGTCGCATTAGAAGAAGTCGCGGCAGAGAAGCAACAAGAGGTGGAAGAGGAGAAAAAGAAGAAAAAGAAGAAGAAGGAAAATAATGTTGGAGAAGGTGAGCCATCCCATCATTTCAAAGAGAAGAAGAATAAAGAAAAGAAGGAGGATGAAGAAGATGAGGAGGCCAAGCTAAGGAAGAAGAAAGAGAAGAAAAAAAGGAAAAAGCGCAGGCGTGAGGAAAGGCGCCTAAAAAAGGAAGAAAAAAAGAAGAAGAGGGCTGCAAGCCAGAAATGGATGGAGAATCCACCTCCGTGAGGGAGGACAGGGGGGAACCAGCGCAACTCAGGGAGTCGGCACAACCTGAAATAATGCAAGTTATTACGGCCGATGAAGGCGAAAAAGGAGAAGCTGCCCCCCAAATGCTGCGTCGTAAGGAGAATGCGCCGCAAGGGTCTATCGTTGACCCTTTAATTTTGATCAACACATTAGAAGAAAAGGAAAGAAGGAGAAAGGAAGAGGTAGAGAGACAAGAGAAAATGGAGCGGGCAAAACTCATCACCGCAGAAGGTGATAGAAGAAGAAGACTGCATGATGAGAAGGTTTGCGGCAATAATGAGATCTCGAGACTTGAAGAAATAAGGCGGATTGAAGAGGAACAACGCCTTTTGTGGGCCTCTGAGCAGTTTGTGGAAGAGTTTTAAAGAGAAGTGGGAGAAGAGGAAGAAGAAAAAAAGAAAAAGAAAGCAAAAGAAGAAATAAGAATGAGATAAGAGAAGGAGAGAAAGCGCGAAGCCAACAGGCAGTGTTTGATTAAGAAGAAGGGTAAGGAACTTGCCGAGTGAGAGAAGAAGGAACAACGCAAGGAATGGGAAAGAAGACAAAGGCAGCAATCCCGCCTTGCGTTGGCCAAGGGAAAGGGCAAAGCAGTCGCAGAAAGCAGCAAGCCCGCGTTGGCAAATGTGCGTCCATCAAGAAAGAAAGAGAATGACGATTTGTTGATGGAGATGGGCTTTTTCCCTATGCAATGCCACTACCAGATCTAATCACGAGCGTGATCGTGGAGCATGGTTGGGACATATTTTGCCAGTGCCCATCCATTGTTTTTCCAAAGGTAGTGCACGACTTCTACCATAGACGACTACATGGTACCAAAGATGTGGTGACCATAAAAGAGCAAGTGGTGTCTTTCAACGCAAGGGACGTCAGTGAACTATACCAAATGAAGGATAACCCAGATGTACCAGGTAACAAAATCATTGATGATCCCACGAAAGAACAGTTGGAAGATGCGCTACGAGTATTAACACAACTGGGCACTAAATGGTCGGTTTCTTTAAAAGGCATCAAGACCCTGGCGTCTAAGTCTTTACTTCCGGAGGCAAGGCTTTGGGTTTATTTGGTTAAAAAATGGTTGATCCCAACTTCCCATGACAAGACAATTTCAAAGGATTGAGTTATGGTCGCATATTGCACTGCGCGCGACATTCCAATCGATGTAGGTTGGTTGATCGCAAGTCAAATTCGAGGTTTTGTTGGGCACATTAGAGGACAATACTTCTTTCCATGGACTGTCTCAAGTTTGTGCCTGTCAATGGGCGTAGGCATTGAAGAGGAGCCCATGCAAGAAGTCCACAGCCTCATCAATATCAAAATCCTGTGGTTTCTCCTCAAAGACTCCCCGCATTGCCCAGAGTTACCTTTAAAGAGGCCCGCAATTGATCTCAATACGCCACAAGAACCCAGGCCAAAGAGACAGCGCAGAGATGATAAGGGAAAGGGGAAAATCCAAGAAGAAACAACGCAAGATCCAGAACCCTTGGATCCTTTGCCTTTAATTATCCGCCCTCCAAGCCCGCCTGCACAACCTTCTTCTTATTCCCTTCCTGAGCACTTTACCAACCTTCTTCTTGCCCCAAATTCTCCAACCACATATCTAGCAACCCCATCCTCACCTTTAGCATCATCACCGCAACCTTCCATTCCACCGCTGCATATTGATGACCCACACGATTTGGGTGAAGGCACCTCTGCCCAACCCCAAAACGTTGCTGGTGAGACATCGCAGGCACCACCCACTGTCACCTCCTTAGCTGCTGAGTTAGCAGAAATGCGGTCCCTCTTCTCCCAACAACAATAACTCTTTGCTCAGCAACAAGCCTTCTTCAACCAGAGATTTGATGTGGTAGTGGAGCAAGTCGATGATATACAACGCAGTGCTGCTACGTCAAGGGAGGCGTTGATTAATATTCAGTGCAACATTTATAAGGTCCATCGCCACCAAAGACAGATTGCGGAGCGCAACCATAAGTACTTTAACTTTCTCACAGCATATCTTCATGGTCCCATGGTGCCTCCGCATCTCAGGCAACACTTGAATTTTGAAGAAGCCCTTTTAGTACCACATCAGAACCCTCCTCTAGACCCTCATGCTCCTCAACAATAATCTTTACATTTTTTATGTGGCCATTCTATATTTTTATTCAATTCATTATTTTTCATTAGTTAACGAAATTCTTTGATTCTTTATATAGGCAAAAATTATTGTATTGCGTTAATTTTTAATTCTTTGTATACTTAGTGAATTTTCAATACACTAAGTAGCCATTCTCTTCTTTTTGCCTGTGCTTTTTTCTTTATCATCCTTTGTCAATATTTGCGATGTTCTTGATCTTTTACTTTTGCGTTACTCATTGTGCTGCCATGATGTACAATATGTTTACACTTAGAAACATTTCCCACACATTGTAATTTCTAACTAATACTTAGTTAATTCGTAGCTTAACAATACTTTACCTTTTGCCCTTCAAAGTTCTGCTCAAACCTTCTTTTTGAAATTTTTTTTCTAAGTGTTTGTCTATTCTGTCCAAACAACGCAATGAGGACCTTGTGCATCTCTAAATTTTGGGGTGGGGAAGGTCTGAGCAGATAAGATCAAGATTATGTGGTCATTAAGAAAAATGCATTCATTTTTCATTTCCACAAAAAAAAAAACAAATAATAATAATAATAATAAATTTTCAATAAATTTTCATTCAAAACTCCAATGTTAGCATAAGGGAAAACTTCAAAAACATTCCCAACCTGATAAGAGTTAGTTGTGAAAGGAACTTGCTCGTAGTTGGATGTTCGCATGACACCCGTGGGAGTAAGCAAAAACGAAGGTGGGTTTCCAAGAACAACGCAATATGAAAAGAGAAAAATGCAAAAGAAAATAAAAGAATGCAAGAGACAACTCCTCTGAAATTCACGAGTTAAAGTTGAAATTGGCACACAACCGTAGTTGGATGTTCACATGACACACGTGGGAATAAGCCAAAACGAAGAGTGTAACCATGACCAACAGTCTCTAATAAATGACGCAAAATTTGACCACCGCATATGGACGCATCAAGTTGTTTTGACAAGAAGAGGTAAACATTCTTTTTAAAACTAGAAAAGCATTTTTGAGCAGAAATTTGTAGGATAGAAGAATAAAGTAGGGCTTTGATATGAATTAGCAAGGATAGAAGAAATTGCGTTGTTAAGTAATGTGTCTAAGTGGAGCATTTGGAGCAACCAATCGACACAAAATTTAGGATAGGAACTGAGCATTTTTGCCTTAATAGAAGATATGCTTGAGGACAAGCATATATCTAAATTTGGGGGTGTGATAACTTGTAGAAATACAAGTTATTTATACTGCCTTATTCAAATATTGCGGCCAAAAGAGAGTAAAATTGCATCAATTGTATGAAAATTAGCTAAGAAATACAATAATTATAAATTATCGCAAATACACCCACTAAGACCATTAAGATGGTAGAAAAGGATATTTTAAGTCTGTTTTGCAGGAAATCTAGTCACCGTATGCACTCATGGCTCAAGAGAGAAAGATTAACGCATCTATGTCGCATTGCGCCCGTCAAATCAATACTGAAGAGACGATCAACGCAATGACAGCGCAATGCGACAGTCAATCCAGAGCTGAACTTCAACCGCATGTGGTAATAAAAAACAACACCGCATGCGGGCACACGATCGAAGATGCAAATGAGCAGCGCAATCACGGAGGATCTTGACACGTGTACAAGTAACCATTGTGCATTTTCGACGGAATGATTGCATAACAGAAGGAATATTTATTCCACCATTCTCGAAATTTCCATAACAATACAGTGGGGACCACAAGTCAAAGAGTCGAAGCTTTCATCTATAAATACCCTCAAAGAATTCACTGAAAAATATACTTGATACTGGGGATAATTGATACGAGGCTATTGAGAGAGAGGCTTATCTGAGCACTGATCGGAGAAGATCCGAGAAGAAAAGAGACAAGGCTGAGAGGTGAGTCTCAGGGTGAATCATTCCAAATCCCCGTCATGAAGCTCTGTACCTAGATCAACTTTACTGGTTGGGCAAGCCTGAGAGGGAAGCTCATCTTTCCATTCACTCCATCTACGACCGACAAGCAATCTCTCCATCCAGATCAGTGTCAAGACATTGACACTCTTCTGTATCTATTTCTTATTCTTATTCATCAATTGTATTTCATCTTCTTAGTCTAAATCATTCACAACCATGTATTAGATGCTTGATTTTATAATTAAATGTCATGATCACTTCCATTTCCACATTTTTGTCTCTTTTCGTTCCTCCATTAATCACTTTCTCCATGATATTTTCCTAATCCCTTGGTAATTAATATGAATTAAACAAGTAACTTAAACTGTGCTAAAGAAATAAAGATGTTTAGCTAAAGCATGTTAGACGGCACCTTCACCTGTGAGAGTAGAAGTGAAGATGCCATTCTGATCTGTCGAGAGAAGGTTTGGAAGTAGATTTAAAATGAAACCGGTGATGCTGTAGATGATCCAAGCTCCAGGATAATTCGGAAGAAGGCATGGCGAAGATCCACACGCCCACCTCCAGAGTTTTATTGAAATCTGCAATACTTTTGTGTTCCCGAACATTTTCTCTCTGTGATAAGGCGAGGAAATGGGTTTATTCGCTCGAACCAGGAGAGATCACTTCTTGGGAGCAGGTGGTGGAGAAGTTTATGAAGAAGTATTTCCCACTACAGAGAATGCCAGACGAAGAAAGCTTATTACTGATTTTGAACAAGATATGGACGAATTGCTCAGCGATGCCTGGACGAGGTTTAAAAGGCTGGTCAGAGACTGTCCGCATAATGGGCTACCAGATTGCCTGCAAATGGAAAGTTTCTACCACGGTTTGAATCCTGCTTCACAGACCGTTGCCAATGCGGCAGCAGTTGGTGGTCTTCTTGACAAGACTTATGACGAGGCGAAGAATATCTTGGACCGCTTCTCCAAGAATCATGAAGACTGAAGGGAGAGTGACTAGAGATTAAGACTCAAAGACTCGAATGCAAATAACGGTGCTATTGTTTCATTGCAAAACCAAATGACCGCAATGATGAATTTGATTCAAGGAATGACGATCAGCAGCCCAACACTGCAACGTTAACTAAAGCGAGAAGTACTTCCAGAGATGGAAGTAACCTTGCATTCATTACGTTTGTCCCTGTTTCACCACAGAGATGTGGGAAACACAGCTGATCACCGAAAGGTGTACGCCAAGGGAAAGCGAAACCGTACTTATATCTTTAACGCAATTAAGAAACTTGCGCTGTTTATATTGATTATCCTTTCTCTTTCTGTTTCGCACATAAGTCTTGCCACCGCATAAAACAATCTTTGTATATTCTTCGCCGTCAGTCTCAACCTCTGTATCTTGTATCATGTAACCTGTATCTTGTATCATCATAGCTTAGGTTTATTTTATCGCACTTTACTTTTATCACAATTTACTTTATTACCGCATTTATATCGCTTATCTTTACTTTATTGCACAATTTACTTTATGGCATGTACAAACAACACCTTTATTAATTGGAAAAACTCCCGGTCACATATATCAACAAAATAACGCAATTAACCTAAAACAATCCCTATGTTCGACCTCGGATCACACCGAGAAACTTGCGATGAAATTATACTTAGTTTCAACGCAAGGAAACTTGTGACAACTCACAGCATACTACAAAAACATTCATTAATAATGCATATCTAGAAGTAGTATCACATATCATCGCATAAAATCTATGTCATCAAGTTTATGGCATGGACTTGTAGCTTAGATCAATTCTTGCGTTTCAAAAGGTTGCTTCTCTCTGATGATTGCACTAATGGGATTGCATTAATTCTCTATCTGATTTGCCGAATATTTGTCACCGAAAAGTTGAGTGTACTTACTACAGTAGTTCGTTAGCGGCTTGTCAACTTAATTTGGAATCGACCGTCATCAGCTTTCTGTCCCATCGTGATTTATTATGCTTTTCACCCAGATGCGTCCACCAAGTTGCGCCGGCTCTATGCGGTAATTCTTCTTGAGCAGATATCTACGAGCGCAAATCACCACAAAGCCCTGTGGTAATGCTGCGTTCGACCGTTGATTTCTTGTGATCGCATTTTCCGCCTTGCGTCAACGTATATTCTGCACAAAAATACATAAGTTAACTGTTTTCATGTGATGGACGCCTGTGACCGCAATATTATGAATTTAATGCTTTTTGGACACAATTATATATATTTTATCAATGCAAACCTTCATTGTTTAATAACTTAGCACTGTAATAACGTGCATTTATGCCCGTTATCACACCCCAAAATTTAAACAATGCTTGTCCTCAAGCAGGAACTAAAGATTTCCTTTAGACAGTCGACCGTAATCTCTTTTCCTAGATTTCTCAAGGATATCTCATTCAAATCCTATGCACCAAAATTTCCTTAATTCTTATTCAGGTCTCTTCTTAAATTATTTCTAAAATTTAGTGACCGCAAGTTTAACCTTAAAAAAGACTTTACTAGATTCTAGGACATCGCATGATTTATTTTAAAAGAACTTTCTTTTACTGGGATGTTAACTGATTTTTTTATCCTTGCGTATTTTATGCATTATTTTTTTTTCTCTCTGACCTTGTACTGATCCAAGTGCCTCGCCTTCGTTTTGGCTTGCCCCCACGTGTGTGATGCGGACATCCAACTACAAGCAAGGCGGTCTTTCTCAAACTAAACTCATACCCATTTGCCAGTGGAGTTGCGGTCATTTTTTATGCGTTGATCATGATTCCGACCTTCGTTTTGGCTTGCCTCCATGTGTGTCATGCGGACATCCAACTACGAATAGGATCCGATTGCAACATTATGATTTTTTTTTTAGATAAGCTAAAAATAGCATGGTCGAAAATGAATACCACAAGCTCAAATTTAAAATGCGGAAATGTCCTCATTACTAAAAGATTGAAAGAAGTCATGCGATGTTCTTAGGAAGCTTCGTAAAGGGTCAGTTTGAAAGAAAGCTAGCAGACCACTAACTTTTAGAAAAATTTCATGAGGTGACTATCCTAAAATTAAGTTGACTCTAGTGTATACGAAAAAATAGAAGCATGTGTTTCATCATTGAAATCATAATTGGCAAAGAGAAAGCATGCGGCGACTTACTAAATTGATCAGTGTTAAATGATTGTGGTAACCAAAGAGGATGCGGTGATAAAATTTTCAAAATTAAAAGCGATATCGAAATTTGGAATAAAGTCAAGGAAAGATACAACCCCCAAATTTGCGTTGTCGCCCGCATTGTTTGTTGACGTATCCTACTTTGCGGCGATCAACTTTCTTTGGATTGTGGTGACGGAATAAAGTAGGGCGTCTTCATGTAACACCTTCGCAATCGTTCACCTCGATCTTTGCAAGAAAAACACTGAGATGGTCAAATAATATTAAAAAAACAGAGTTAACAAAATAGCTTACAGCAATCATTCAGCATGATCGCAACTTTTTTTTATTTTTTAGATAAGTTGTAAATATGCGATAACAAATAACAACAAGGTGATGAGAGGTCATGAAGTATTGATGTAGAAAAAGGGTATTCAAAAGGATTGCGTACCTGATGAGGTTGGATCGCATAGTGACGCAGGGACTGCTTATTTTGTGGTATAAGCTGGACTTTTTACGTCCATGGCGGCTTTTTCTTCTTTTCTCTGTCCTCTGGAATCTTGATTGCCTTAATCCGGAGCTTTTTCCCGTTAATGTTCATCACAATCTCCCCTTTCGCAGATCAATTTGAGCGCGACCGGTCGAAAGGAATGGTCGTCCCAATATGATGGCCGCATCTTCGTCTGCTTTATAATCCAAAATGATGAAGTCTGCCGGCAAGATGAATTTATCAATTGAGATTGCGACATCTTTCAACTCTCCTTCAGGATGTATTCGGGATCTATCCGTAAGTAAGAGAGTCTCCGTTGTGGGCATGAGTTTGCCCATATTCAATCGTTTGAAGATTGATAGCGGCATTACGTTTATACTCGCCCCAAGATCGCATAGTGCTTTGCCACTATAGACCCCTCCAATGGAGCATGATATCGTGAAGATTCCTGGGTCGCACATTTTTTGTGGGATCATAGCATTTTGTGTTATTGCCACTGTCGCAATATTTTCTTCATCATTCTGTTTCTTTTTCAATCTTTGCGGGAATGTTGGTAGCTGGACTTCTTCTATTTCGTGTTCTAAAGGCTCAGGGGTGGATGCAACTTCAGGGTTCATCTTCTCGGGCTTTTCCAAATTATAAGTCAACAGGTCCTCGGTTGTCACCGCATTCAAGTTGGTCGTGATGGGTTCCTCCCCTACTTCTGCAGTCATTTTGTCACTTAGCAAGGAGATTACTAAGAATTGTTCCTTCCTTGTCCCCCAGCATTGCGAGGAAGCTCAGTTGAGCTCGACAAAGCTCCTTGCGATCTATTTTTGAGCTCGCCCGTAATTTGTCCCAGCTGAATTTTGAGATTTCGAATGGACGTTGCTTGATTCTGAAGCACTGATTCGTTCTTCTCAATGTATTGCTTCAGCAAGCTCTCTAAGGACGAAGATTGTGGTGTCTGCGAACTGCTAGCTTGGTTATGCATTAGACCTTTGGTTCACAGGAAAAATCCGGGTGACCTTTCTTTTTGCGCCACTGGTTAAAAGGTTTGTTGTTGATTTTTCCATGCGAAATTAGGGTGGTTTCTCCACCCGAGGTTGTACGTTTTGGAATAGGGGTTGTTCTTTATGAATCATACTAACTGCGGATTTCTTGGGCATTCTTCCATCGGATGAGCGTCTCCACAGATAACACAACTTGCGGTCGTCTGAACAATTGTGTTGACCTGCCCTTTTTTCGCTCCCGTGCTATTAATTGCGATGCCTTGTATCAAACTCATTATCGTAGACATTTGGTTCTGAAGGCATGCTATGGCCCCGTTGTTCACGTCACTATCTTTAATTCTTAATCTTTGATCGCTTTCTTGCCAGTCCTCGTGATTTTTGGAAATGTGATCAAGTATATTTTTGGCCTCCTCATATGTTTTGTCAAGCAGACCACCAGCTGCTGCCACATTGGCAGCGGTCTACAAAGCAAGGTTCAATCCTTGATTAAAAAAAAATCTCCATCTGCAAGCAGTCTGGTAAGCCATTATGTGGACAGTCTCTTACCAGCCTCTTAAACCTCGCCCAAGCATCGCCGAGCGATTCGTCAGTTTTTTGTTCAAAATTCGTCATTAATTTCCTTCTCCTGGCATTCTCGGTTGGTGGGAAATATTTCTTCATGAACTTTTCCACGACTTGTTCCCACGAAGTTATCTCTCCCGGTTCGAGAGAGTACGCCCATTTTCGTGCCTGATCACACAGAGAAAATGGAAACAAAATTAGTCGAACTTCTTCGGTAGAGATATTCGGGAACACAAAAGTGTTACAGATTTCTATGAAGCTCCAGAGGTGGGCGTGCGGGTCCTTGCCACGCCTTCCTCCAAATTGCCCAGCAGTCTGGATCATCTGCAGCATCACCAGTTTCATTTTGAATCGAGATCCATCAAGGGCAGGCCTCATGATTCCTGGGGAGAAATCGTAGAGGTTGGGTGATGCATAGTCCCAAATGGGTCTATTACGATCGTTTGCCAGTAGGATTGGATTCGCCATGACATTGTTTTTATTTGGTGCTTCGTTTCCAGGCTGCTTTGCCATGTCGTCTTTATCTGGTTGTTGTTGTTGGCAGCTATCTCTCAATCTTTGTCGGAACATCCTCTCAATCTCTGGGTCATAATTTGCCAAAGATCGAGAGCTACAAAGAGATCAGAAAAATTACCGTTAGCACACTGAATTGCCGAAGTCCCCAGCAACGGCGCCAAAAAATTGATGCGTTATTTTATGAAATGAATTGCAGTGATGTGAATGCATTGTGCAACAAGTTTTCTCAGCAGAATCTAAGTATAAATCCTACTGAGTTTCCTGGCAAGTCCAGGGTCAAACTCAGGGACCAAGGAAAACAGTATGCGGTGATAATTTTTAAGAAGTCTTTGCGGTAACTAGTAAATCAAGAGTTGTTTTTGGGTTGTTGTTTGCGGTAATAAAAAGTATGCGGCGAAGTTAAGACAAGAGTTAATAATATGGAAGATGTGATGAATATGCAGGGAACGGGTTGAGAAGGGGTTCAACTAACACTTCCTAGGATGCGTTCATATTATGCGATCATGCAACACACATACAATAGAAAATCATCTCTCAATGCAAATGCTATAGCTTCTAGTTCTAGAACGCATGCGATATATGCGATAAGTCTATAGGACCTACACATAAGCCTCTGTTCTTATTTATGCGATGAAAAATGACACACACTCAAACAAGGTAACTACATAATATCATAACCTATCTCTAGGGTGCATGCGATGCATGTTGGCAAACAGAGCTTATCTCTAAGTCCTTATCTCTTGCTTATGCAGATCTAATCTTACTCTCTCGAGTCTAGATTCTAACCTAGTTCTTTCAAGTCTTAGGTTTTTTCTTTAGACTCTCTCTCGAGTAGCTTTAAAGGGGTGTTGGGCGCAACATAAGACAAGATAACCACATGTAATAAAGATCCTAGGTCATGTTAGCTTAGTTCTTCTCAATCCATTTGATAGATTTAGCTACTCATGCGTGCTTTTAAGAGAGTGAACAGATGTAGATAAGCAGGTTCCATTTTATATATATAGAGTTGAAATACAAAATAAAAATGTGAAATGAGAATAAAGAGCCTGGTAGCAATCTCTTGCTTCCCAAGGCTTTTTACACTGTTCTTCTCTACTCTGTTCAAAAGATAGTCTTGTTTTCGCGAGAGTCGGCCCTCTCTCCGCTTTTCCACGCCTATGGGTTCTCTCTCAAGCTGACCAGAGCGATCTTCTGGCGTCTCTTCCCTTCTCTTGCTCTGCCTTCGAAGTAAAAGAAAAACTAAGAGCAAGGCTAATTCTATCTAAGGTAAAATTATCTAACTGTCCGAACTCTTTCACTGAAGGTTGCATTCGGTATTTATAGAGCTTTGGTGTGAAAGGTTGTTTCTCTCTAATGATTGCACTGATGGGATGGCATTAATTCTCTGTCTGATGTGCCGAATATTTGTCATCAAAAGTGTACTTGCTACAATAGTTCATTAGCGGCTTGTCAACTTAATTCGGAATCGACTATCATCAGCTTTCTGTCCCATCGTGATTTATTATGCTTTTCACCCAGATGCGCCCACCAAGTTGCACCGGCTCTATGCGAAAATCCTTCTTGAGCAGATATCTGCGAGTGCAAATCACCGCAAAGCCTTGCGGTAAC
This sequence comes from Benincasa hispida, assembly GCF_027475165.1. Classification (NCBI taxonomy): domain Eukaryota; kingdom Viridiplantae; phylum Streptophyta; class Magnoliopsida; order Cucurbitales; family Cucurbitaceae; genus Benincasa; species Benincasa hispida. Next base: position 1,794,607 of record NC_143486.1, read on the forward strand.
GCTGCGTTCAACCATTGATTTCTTGTGATCGCATTTTCCGCCTTGCGTCAACGCATATTCTGCACAAAAATACATAATTTGACTATTTTCGATGGATGCTTGTGACCGTAATATTATGAACTTAATACTTTTTGGATGCAATTATATATACTTTATCAATGTAAACCTTCATTGTTTAATAACTTAGCACTGTAATAACATGCATTTTTGCCCGTCATCAATAGTCTGGCCACTCACACCCATGCAAATCAAAGAACAGCCCTCAAAGGTAGGAGTTCCCATCTCACTTAGGATTGAGGTCATGTTACCTATGGTCATCCTAGTGAAGTGAAGTCTTTGTCATGAACGGTGTTATATAACGAGACTAAATCACTTCGTGGGTTGGTCTTATACAAACTCCTTTGTATAGGACGCCTCCGTTCGCATGTCTCCACATAAATGATCAGCATCAGACCATTTGTAGCAAATCACAACATTTGTAACTATTTAACAAAGCAGGCCGCATCCGTAGCGTTATCAAGATAAGGTGTCCCTCCTATATCCATATACTACAGACCATTTTGGTTATCACTTACAACATGATCTACCTGTATGTCTCCATGATGACTTGGGATTTAAACGTTCATAATGTGCATGCATGATGATGTGCTACTAGCTCATATTGCCATAAACTTGTAACGCAAAAGGTAATCTTATGCTGTGTTGTTGCTCATGCACACTTTATATGATACTACTTCTAGATGTATGCATTATTAATGGAATGCTTGTAGTATGCTCTGCATTGTCACAAGTTTCCTTGCGTTGAAACCAAGTATAGTTTCACCACAAGTTTCTCGGAATGAACCGAGGTCAAACACAGGGATTGTGTAGTTAATGTGTTACGTTCGTGATATATGCGACCAGGGGTTTTCAATTAATAAAAGATTGGTTTATACAGGTACTTAAAATTGTGGTAAGTAAAATATGCGGTAGAGTAAAATATGCAGTAAAGTAAAGTTGCGGTAATAAAATAAAATGCGATAAAAGTAAACCTAAGCTATGATGATACAAGATATAGGTTACATGATACATGATACCGAGTTTGAGACTGACTGTGAAGATTATACAAAGAATCGTGTTATGTGGTGGCAAGGCTTTATGTACGAAGCAGAAAGAGAAAAGATAATTAGTACAAACATCGCAAGTTCATTAATTGCGTTAAAGATATAACTACAGTTCCGCTTTCCATTGGCATACACCTCTCGGTGATCGACCGTGTTCCTACATCCCTGTGGTGAAACAGGGATGAACGTAATGAATGCAAGGTTGCTTCCATCTCTGGAAGTACTTCTGCTTTAGTTAACGCATTCTTCTAACCTTCTCTCGACAGATCAGAATGACATCTTCACTTCTGCTCTCACAGGTGAAGGTGTCATCTAGCATGCTCTAGCTAAACATATTTATTTCTTTAGCACAAATTAATTTACTTGTTTAATTCATTCTAATTACCAAGGGATTAAGAAAACATTGTAGAGAAAACGATTAATAGAGGAACGGAAGTAGACAAAAATATGGAGATGAAAATGATCATGACATTTAATTATAGAATCAAGCGTCTGATACATGGTGTGAATGATTTAGACAAAGAAGATGAGATACAATTGATGATAGAGATAGAAACAAATACAGAAGAATGCCAACATCTTAACACAGATCTGGATGGAGAATTCGCTTGCCGGCGTATGGAGTGAACGGAAGGATGAGCATCCCTCTCAGGCTTGCTCAACCGGTAGTGTTGATCTAGGTACAGAGCTTCACGGTAGGGATTTGGAATGATTCATCCTGAGACTCACCTTTCGTCCTTACCTCTTTTCTTCCCGGATCTTCTCCGATCAGCATTTAGATCAGCCTCTCTCTCAATATACAAATATCAAAATAGCCTCGTATCAAGTATATATTTTTTAGTGAATTCTCTGAGGTATTTGTAGATGAATGCTCTGACTCTCTGCCGTGTGGTCCCCACTTTATTGTTATGAAAACTCCGAAAATGATGGAATAAATATTCCTTCTGTTATGAAATCAATCCGTCGAAAATGCATAATGGTTAGTTGTACACGTGTCAAAATCCTCTGCGATTACGTTGCTCATTTGCATCTTTGGATCATGTGCTCGCATGCGATGTTGTTTTTTATTACCGCATGTAGTTGAAGTTGCGTTGATCGCAAAGCTCTTGATCGATTGTCACATGCGCCGTCATTGCGTTGATCGTCTATTCATTCCTGAATGATTGGCACAATACGATGTAGATGCATTGTTCTTTTTATCTTGAGCCATGAACGCATGCGGTGACTTGATTTCCTGCGAAACAGACTTGAAATATTCTTTTTTACCATCGCCATGGTGTCAGTGGATGTATTGACGACAATTTATAATTCTAGCATTTCTTAGCTAATTTCTATACAATTGACGCAACTTTCCTTTCTTTTGGCCGCAATATCTAAATAAGACAGTATAAATAACTTGTATTTCTACAAGTTATCACTCCACATATATGCTTAAGTTACAAACGACAACCAGGGATCTTAGTTTATTAGTTTGGGGTAAAGCAATTAAAACATCCAATTTCATAGTACCCAACAAGAGTTTAAGGCATCATCTGCCCTTATCAATGCGTGACCTATTCATCTCCGTCACATTGAAGTGGACCATCATATTTAGCACATGTTCACGAACATAGGTGGCTTCCTCCATTTTGGAGTTGAAGATGCATTTGAGAGCTTTGTGCTTGAGCTGTCCAGACGATTGTCTGAATATCCCTCATAGAGACTCCATGATCTCATGCGCTGAGACCATAGGCTTATGCTTCTTGGCCAAAACATCATTAAGATTGGCCAAGATGTAAGCTCGGACATTCTTATTCGCCCGTGTTCAATGCTCATAAGCCTACCAAACATTTCGAGTGGCGTTCTGAGGTGGAATAGGAGGATACTCCTCCGTAAGGACGAATCTCAGGTCATCGATGATTAAAATGGTTGTGATCGTGTGTTTCCAAGTATCGTAGTTCTCGCCAGTTAATTTATTGGCACTTAAAAGAGCTAATGTGGCTATAGCCATATTTACGTTGCTAAAAAAACGAACAAACTTAACGAGTCTATGCAATACCACATTTTAACACCAATTTTAGTTTTAACAAAATACTTTCCAAGTACCTTAAGTGAAAAGACTTCTATTTCACAATGATGCCCCAGCGAGGCAGGACAAACGTCACTGGTGGGGTGATCAGATGCCTCTTCACTGGGATGAGACACTCTCAACCATTAGGCATAAACAACTCTTGTAACTGACCCTAACAGTCACCATTTTTCGGTCCAGAACTGTTACCTTAACAATTCTACCTAAGTGTAACCCCTCATTTTCGGCCCTAGAGTCCCGCCCTAATGCACCCACCATAGAAAAATAGTAGATTAGGATAAGAGACTAAAGCAATCTTATCCTATACAAGAGATCAGATAAAGAGTCGTGCAAAACTGTCATCTTATAGGGGGACACTCCCAGGGTGCCTCGAGGCGATTCACAAAAACGTTATCCAACCTAACGAGAGAGACCGTGGGATATGTTGTCGCACGTCCTACTCCCACTTACTATGAACATTCTCTCCATTCACCTTGATATAGACCTACCCAAACACCATCCTTTAGGGGGACACTCCCAGGTGCCACGAGGCTAAGGATAGATCTCATAGTGTGAACATAAAGGGAGAAACATGTAGAGGTTTAAATGAAGTATCATATACCCCAAGTACCTCCCACTGAATGTTCTATCTAGAGGTTCATTAACTTAGACCATCCGGCTACTGATTTTATCTAAGTCAGTTTAATTTGCTAAAAAATAACTATTGTCTTTGAAATTAACAAGTTTAAGTAGTCCCATTAAACTCTTTAACGGACTGTCCTCAAATTTGCATGCATGCATCAAATCTATCTAATTCACCTTTCTAGATAGGTTCCCTGCTAGGGGTGTTCCATTTCTGTTAGCTTAAGTACCCTAGCGTAGACAAAAGCCGTCTTAGACAAAAGATCCCTTATAGATAGATTTGATACATATTTAATCTTTGATTAGTCAATTTAATCCTATTAAACTGATTAAAAGATTAAACCTTAGGTTGCTAATCTCATGTGATCTTAGGTCTATATCTACCAAGTTTTAAAACTCTTTTAAAACCATGATTCAAGCCTAAGTTCACATACATGTCTTTCTTATTGATTTTAGTTCTAATTTTCCTTATAACACTTATAAAAGAAATAACTGAAACCCATACACATTGCCATGCACAACTAGGTATTTATAACTCTTATAAATTTAACCTATGTGTCATGCTTTATGCAATGTCCATTCATTACTATATATAATACTTATATACTTGGTAATGAACTAAGCAAGCATGCTTTCATACACCCTTATACTATAACACTTATAATATAAAGATGATGCATGTCTATACTTAATGCATGCATAAATATAACTCGTATATTATATGATGCATGAGCATGCTCTTATGTAACTTAAATCATGCAAGCTACTATATCATAACACTTATAATATAGAGATGATGCATGACCAATACATAACCTAAGGTGGGATTTCAATACTATATGAACATCAGGAAAAGATAAATTTCACCTTTGTTGTTTTTGTAAAAAGACTAACCATGCTAAAAAAAATTGTTGGTTAAAAACCAAGCAAGTTACCATTATGATTATTTCAACAAGGATGGTCATACAGAGAAGTTTTGTTATAGTAAACAAAACCAAATCCAAAATTCTCAACAACAAGCTAATTGTGTAGATGACAATGAAGAAACAATTTTTTTTGTTTATGGTGTCTCACTTTGATGACAAAGTGTCAACCTCGTGGCTTATTGATAGCGGATGCACTTCACATATGGTTAAAGATGTAAATCTTTTTAGCTAGATTGATAGATACATACATTCTAAGGTGGTTCTTGGACATGGCGAGACAGTGCTAGCTGAAGGCAAAGATACTGTTTTCATGTATATTAAGCAATGTGAACATAAGTTATCTAATGTTTTATATGTTCCAAAGTTATCTCAAAACTTGATTAGTATTTCTCAATTATTGCATAATAAATTTTATTTGTTTTTCAAAGATCAAGTTTATGTCATTATGACCCTCAAGGAGTGATTGCAAGGGTCAAAATGGTTGAAAATGCATTTGCTTTATGTGGTGATTCACTGTGTCATCATGTTTTTAATGCCAAAGTAGAAGAAAGCAAAATGTGGCATCATTGCTTTGGACACAACGACAATAAAACTTTGAAAATTTTGCCTTCTTCTAATATGGTTGATAATATTTTAAAATTTACCTTTATTGATCATATTTGTAGTAGTTTTCAAGAAGGAAAGATGCATAATCTACCTTATCTAAAAGAAAAACTTGATTTGGTTGCTACCGTCTTCAATTTGATACAAAATGGTAGAACAAGGCACATCAAAGTCAAGATTTTATTTATTGACAAAAGTAGAGAGAGAAAGAGAAAGAAGGAAAAATCATTCAACGTCTCTCATCGGTGTTCTCACAAAAACTGCATATAAATAGTTTATATATCCACACTAAAAGTTGGGTTTGACAAAAAAAAAACCTGCTTGAAGTTATTTACTTTATTGTTTGATTTATTTTTCAATTTTTTGTTTTTTAAGTTTTTAATTTTAAGTTATTAAGTTTATGCTTTTAATATGCCTTTAATTTGAAAGTTATTAACTTTACCCTTTGTTCCTTAAAAAGGGTGATGTCTCATGTAAAATAAGTATCACAATTTGGTCTATCATCATTTTGAGTATCACATTTATTGTATCACATTTCTTATACACCATTTGATGTATCATAATTTTGAGTATCACATTTTGTGCATCACCAATATTTTTTTTACTTGAATCAAAAGATTGAATTTCACTCTCATTTTCTTTTTTGTTCTTTTTGTTTAACAATTTCTTTTTTCTCCATATCAATTTCATTTTCTTAATAGTAGTATCAAAGCTACTTTGATTATTTCAACTATGGTATCATAGCTAATTTTTTTTCCAACACAAATGACTCTCTTCTGATGTCATTGCCATACCAGATTACAGGAATTTTCCCCTCACGATATTGGTTTTGCTCTCGCTTTATCTTCTCTCGCTCTCACTTTTCCTTCGTAATGTGATGGCTTGTCATTGTACCAATGATTTGACAATTTTCACGAAATCATCTGTCTAAAGCCTCAAATCCTTAATACCCTAAACATACAATGGTGAATTCTTTAAAATCTAAACTTCATTTCGATTGCAATTACTTCTTCGATGGAGTTTATTTCAATGGTGTTTTGTTGAACAAAGTTGAGGTTTTCCATAATGAGATTTTTCAGAATAGAACATGTTTTTTCCAGAATGTGGTTTCATTTTTTAGATGTTTGTTAGGGTTGAGTCATTCCTAAAAAAAAGCATGAAAACAACATAATGAAAAGGATTGGGAGAGTGAGAGCGAGATCAAAGGTAGAAAGTAAAACTAGGGAGAAAGTGAAAGCAAAAGATCATTATCAAGGATTTAGGATTTTGAGAGAAAGAGCAAGAGAGTGTGAAAGGGATCAAAAGTGAGAGAGATCGAAAGCGGAATTGAAATTGTGTATTGGACTGATATTCATCTGCTTGTACAACTTAATGACAAATGTTTTTTTTCTTTGTAGGATGACAGAAAAGTGTCTACTCATTCGATACAGAGGTGATTGGGATGAGAACTAAAGTTTGTAATATTGGAGGCAAGTTGGCAGGAATCATTGTGCCTATTATATTGAAGTATGAAGAACTTAAAACTCACATTTACAAGGTTACAAATGTAAGTTCTTTAGAGTTTAATGTTACCATAAGAGTTAAATATGAGTTTGACTATGAAGCCCCTCCACAATACATACATAACGATAGTGAAGTTCACTTCCTTCTTTTCTGGGAAGATCTTTGTAGAGTTTAGCTATTTGCAATGCTAAAATTGAACCATGAAGAAAATTTTAATATGAGTTACGATGATATAGGTGTAGATAGACAATACAGTGAATCATATGAGTTTAATCAAGAAGAGGATGATATTCCGTTGTCTATGAATACTCAACCATCAACATTATCAATAGACAATGATTGCACTAATCCATGGGACTTGGAAAGAGAAACTCAGGTAACCAACCAGTGTTTGGTAATGAGAGATCAACATGATTGAATTTAATTGATTGTGGTCCTCCAGAAGAGGGTGATTCTTTTGTAGCTGGTAATGAGAGATCAATAGGATTGGATTCTATGGATTTTGGTCCTACAGAGGTGTGTGGACTTGCAGTGGCTTCAGTGGTTCAACAATCCATGTCTTCATGTCATAGAGAAAATTTGATTATGCCTGGTCCCTCTTTATTTGGGACAGATGTTGAAGTTGGTCAACTTTTTTTTTTTTTTTTTCCAGTAAAAGTGAATAAGATTATCTACTCTGTCCATAAACAATAATTTTGAATATAAGGTAAGGAAATCAAGTAAGTCCTTGTTCACTATTAAATGTATTGGGGAGAGTTGTAAATGGTAGGCTTGTTAAGTTGGTGATCTGGCCACTCTCACTCATACAAATCAAAAAACCGCCCTCATAAGCAGAAGTTCATAACTCACTCAGGATTCGAGTCATGTTACCTATGGTCATCCTGGTGAAATGTAAGTCTCTATTATGAACGACATTATGTAATGAGACAAAACATTTTGTGGTCCGGTCTTATATAAACTCCTTTGTATAGAATATCCCTACGCACATGTCTATACATGAATGATCAAGATCAGATTATTTGTAGCACTTACAACAATTGTAACACTTACAAAATAGGTCATACTCGTAGTGTCACCAAGATAAGGTACCCAACCTTATCCATCTACTACAGACCATTTAGGTTATCACTTAAACATGATCCACCCGTATGTCCTTATATATATGTTTAAGTTACAAGATAACCTTGGATGTTAATTTATTGGTTTGTAGTTAATGTGACTAAAATATGGAATAAAATATCATATATTTTATTAAATAGACAATGAGTTTGAATAAAATATTAAATATTTTATAAATAAACAATGAGTTTGTTCAAGTCATTTACAAACTATAGGACCCTATGAGATTTAGGGCATCAACCCCAACACGTTTAACTATCTGTTATGCAATCATTTAGCTAACTGTTACGTGATTGTTTAGATATTTATTGTGTGATCATTTAGGTTTATATCGTGCGATCGTTTAACTATCTATTATGCGATTGTTTAGCTATCTGTTATGTGATCATTTAGCTAATTGTTACGCGATTGTTTAGATATTAGTTATGCAATCGTTGAGATATCTTTTATGCGATTGTTTAATTTTGTTATGTGATTGTTTACTAATTGTTGTAGTGTACACTCTTGCCAGATTGGTATGATGGACATCCCTGTTGAGAAATATTTTTCTACTACAGCCTCTTGCCAAGTCCACAAAACTGCCTATGTGATTGAGAATAAGTAGACAGAAGAGCAGATAAGGTTGTATAGAAAATCTGCCTTTTGTCCACTGTTGGATATAGATCTTGTTTTTAATGGACAACTTTTGCACCACTTTCTGTTAAGGGGGATAACGGATGCGAAACCAGACATTATATCATTCAACATTCTAGGAAAAAAAGGTAACATTCTCCCAAGACGATTTAAACTTGATAACTAGGTTGTGGCCGACCAAGGAAATAGTAGAAAGAGAAACAAGCAGTGAAAGGCTACAAGAACTCATTCTCATACCGAATGACCCAAATGAAAAGGATAGTTCTTGCAAGGATGTGAAGAATGCATTCGAGAAGTTCAATTTTACTAATGACGAAGATGTTGTCAAGGTTGTATTAGCACTATCCATCGAAACGGTGATGATTAGAAGAGACAAGAAAACCCAATTCGATGTGAATATATTTGGGATTGTCGATGACCTTGAAGTCTTTGTACATTACAACTGGTCTTCTCTCTTTTATAAACGTACATTGAATAGCATGAAGATTATCATGCGCAGGAAGAAGGAGACATATGATTTAAAGAAAACAGAAAATGATCACCGTGCCTCATATTACTGTATATAGGGATTTGCACTGCATTTTAGGTATGTACTTTTGTTTCTGATTCACTTTAATATACATTGACCTGTCATGCCAAGGTAAAAGAAATTCTACCGATCGACTTCAACTTTTTTTTGGTTTCAACTTTCAGCTTCCCTTTGAACTATTTGTATTGGTTGTATCCAATCTTCATTTTATCAAATAAAATAATCACACACATGGAAATCTAAAATTTGGGTAATGTGTAAATTACTTCAATTTTGAACCAAAAAAAAAAAAAAAAATCCTATGTGCAACAAATTGCGACCATTTTGTAGGCTATAGTACGATTTATTGATATTTTAAATATAGGAAGGGCAAATTTTAATTACGGTGTGGTTATAGATATCATTGAAGGCTTCAAAAAAAAAAAAAAAGGAAAAATAGAGGCACGTTCATAAGATGAAATTTATTAAAATTAAGTAATTTATTTATTTTAATTTTTTCCAATCTTAAAAAAAGAGCCTCAAATGTTGCTACCAAACTGAATTTCGATCATCTTTAATATATTATTGTTAAATGAAAGAAAAATCAGATAAAATGACAATTGTTGTTGGTTAAAAAGTGATGCAAGAGAATTAGATGAGCAAGATTGGTTGTGTGAATTTTTAAATCTAGTAAATTAAATTTAGGACTAAATGACATTTGTTTGGCATATAGGATCAAAACAAATAAGACATTTTATTTTTAATAAAATTTTTCGCTCTTCAAACATAAACTTTTTTTAATTTCAAATTAAAATACTTTGTATTCCAAACATAAATTATCTAACTTCAGATACTTTATAACTGCATAAACTATAATATATATAACCACAAACTATTATAATCAATTCTTTATCTCAAACAGTTCTTTAAAAGTTTAAAACAAATAATTCAAATGGTTTAATAAAAATGCATTAAAAATATTGATTAAAATATCATCTACTAATTATAGGATTTTTTTTTATTCATTTTGAATAACTTTTAAAAGATTTTTGAATAATTTTTTTCAAGAATAATCATTGATTTGCATATGTAATTAAGGAATGTCTTTATTGAGATTGACATTTAACATTTATAACTTCTAATGTTGCCAACAGGATTGACGCTGACATTCTTTCAGTCAACTCTTAGACCAATTAAACATGAACGAATCAAACTAATCCACACTTTTCTCAATACAATTATAATAATATTAGTAAAATTTTCATAACTCTTTTTCTTTTATTCTAAACTTCAATTTTAATACTAATTCATCATTCATATATTTCTACTCTCAATTTTTTTGTTTTTAGGAAAAACGGTTTTTTTAATCTTCGAATTTTAAAGAATAGATATGTTTAATCTCTCGATTTATAAAAAATATCTTTTTAGTCCTATAATTTTAAAAAATAAATATAAAGATCTTGAAGTAATTTTTTTATTATTTTAAATAATGATATGACATTTTAAAGTTTGACAAATAATTTTTAAAAAATATCTCCTCTCTCTCATCCATGTGATAAAAATTAAAAAGGACATAGCTATTATATTTAGAATTAAATAAAATTAATTTACTAACTTGTTTTGGTCTATAACTTTTGTAGGTCATAATTTAATATGGATCTATTGAGTGTGGCTTGAAAATTGGAAGTCATTCGTTTACATTGATAAAATGAAGAGAAAATCATGTTGGTTTCTCACTTAGGGGGTGTTTGAAGTCAGAAGATGAGATGAGATGAGTTGAGATATGGACTCAACTCATTGTTTGGGAGGTCAACTTTGTATGTCACCATATTTTATACCATGTCAACCAACACTGCACTCAGCCTTCATCACCATTGATGCCTCGTTGCCCAACTCCGACAACCAACTTCCATGACCACCTCTAACGACCAACTCCAGTGACCACCTCTGATAGCCAACTCTGATAACCACCGCTTGTGGCCAACTCCGGCAACATCCAAACATCACTATTGATGGCCAACTATGACAACCTGCGACAGTGTCCACTCCACCAACTCCAACAATCATTGTTTTAAATTATGACCGCAACAAATTTAAACTTTGTTGACACGCGAGTTTTTTGTTTTGTTATTGCTCATGATATAAAACCATCAATAAAACCTTAATTTAAAGTTTAAAAACTATTAATTTAAAAATATATATAAAACGCAAATAGATATTTATATCTAAGTTGATGCACAAAGTTGTCAATAAAAACACTTTTGTTGAGACAAAAATCAAAAGTATGTAAGTTCCGTCAAAACATTGAAATTTTTTTATTAGTTTATAGTATTTTATATTCGTTCTTTATATTAATTTAACATTAATAAAATCACTTTTGTCATATAAGAAATAAAAAAAAAAAAAACTTTTATGCAAAAGCACTTTTGAGAAATAACACCTTTGTTGTTACAAAAGTAGGTAAGTTCCGTTGAAACGTTGAATTCCTCATTTTTTAATTAGTTCATAGTATTTCATAGTCATCCTTTATAATAATTTATTAATAAAATCACTTTTATCATGTAAGAAATTGTTCGTGATTTTGTGATGTACGCTGGGAGTGTATTATAAGTGGAGATGGAAGATAAAATTGATGTAAATGAAGATGAATGGTAAATGACTTCTCTAGGTGAGAAGATTGGGTGATGCGTTACACTCTCTTGCTAATGCGTACAATCTTTTCCTAAATTATATCCAAATATAAATCTAATTCAGAATCCTGGTAAGTCTAGGGTCGAACACAGGAATTTAGGTTAGACTAATGCAGGCCTTGCATTGCAACAGATGTAGAAGGGTTCTAAATAAATGCTGGAAAAGTTTTCTCTATACTACTTTACTGATGCGTACAAGAAGAAACAAGAGTTCAAGTGAAATAAGGGTTCAATGAAAGAATAGTGCTAAGTGATAGGTGAATGCGTTGATCCAAGTAAGATGAACACAAAAGAGTGTGGGTAGGGATGAAGATGAAAGATGCTTGTTTACAATCAAATGTTTGTCAATGCGTTGGGTTTCTGTTTATCTAATTATTCAACATTTCTCATTGCGAATGCCACATGTTTCTATCTCTAAGGTGCATGTGTTGATTATAGAAAGCAGTGAACCACAAATATTTTTATCTCTAAAGCTACCGTGTGTTCTGATTTGATGCGCTTTTAGCTATAATATTCTCTCGAATGGTTTTAATTGAGATAACTTCAACCAGATGATCAAAATGATTAAAGCTTTAGAATTTTAGCATGCACAAAGTCACAAATGCATTTAATACAGTAGATTGTAAGCAGAGGAAAATGTGAATGGATCAAATGCACAATTTTATGAAGAAGTAAATTGTCTTTACAATAGCAACACTTAATCACATGATATGATGAATGGAAGTAAAGTAAAAAGAAAAGAATCAAGCTGCAGAGTTCAATTTCTTGTCCTCTTTGGCTTGATCTTAATGTGTGTACAACTAACTTATTAAATAAATGAAGAAAAGTTCTCTCTCGAGCTTAGTTCTCTTCAATTCTCCTTGATCAACAATGGCAATGATTCTTTTCCTCCTGTGTTCTTCTTGTAGCAGCAAAACTACTATAATCTAAGCTCTAAGATGCTCTTTCTATGTTATGTTGCTTTCTCCGATTGCAAATCTTCTATTTATAGGCCTTTTTCCTCAGCAACTTGTGATATGACAACATTAATTTCCATGCCTTAGTTAGTCGCCTGCCATTTCAGTTGCTTTTTAGGTGTCGACATTCAGATACTCATACTTGCAAGTGATGATTTGACAAGAACAACACGAACCAATATATCTTCTATGCATTGGAATCCTTCACACGCATGCCTTTGCGTTAGTTGAACCTGCGATACTTAGTGAATTTTATTGAAATCCTGCGATGAGATGCGTTACTGACGCAATTTTATCAAAAAGAATGTTTTTGTAAAGACTAGTAATGTTTGAAGAATTCCATGCGTTTTTCTTTTAGATAGATGAGATTTTATCATTAAGAATCTTGATTGTTACAACTTTCGAGAGACAATAACTTGTATTTCTACAATTTATCAAAAATCAAACAAACTCGTATGTAAAAACACTTTTAAGAAAAAAAATTGTTTGTTTATGTAAAAAAAACTATACCAGATATTCCCTACATATGAACTTGACACCCCAACACCCAAACGCCCAAACATATGAATTCTACAAATATATAAATTCTACAGACATATGAATTCCAGACATATAAACTCAACTTAGAATGTCCAACATCTCGAAAAATTTCACAAAATAACCCAAAAACCAAACTTTTCTACTAATGACCTCTTCCTAAAAACTTTTCTACCACTGATCTTTTTCCCATGCGAAATTCTAAAATTACCCCCAATTTTAAAAAGCCTTCAGATCATTTGGTATCCACGTGCCTCTATGAATACTCTATGAATACAGGTTGGTTCATACAAAAAGTAGAAGAGATGATTTTCCTAAGTAGTAACATGTTTGGGAATGATTTTACAACGGTTAAAATCACTCTGAAACATGTCTTTACTAATCTAAAATTAATTTTGATGAAATAAAAATCACATTCAAATTGATTTCGAATGATTAAACAAATGTTTTGTAGTAATTTTGTACATGATAAAATTGATTTAACGGTTTCAAAATCACTCACAGACATGCTTGTTAGTGAAACGTAGTCATTTGTTGTATAAATATTATGTGTTTCATTAGGTTTCCCAATGATGTTTACGATCGAGCGTGGGAAGTGTACAAAGATGATAACTATGCACAACTAAGTACCCTCGATTCTGTAGATGCTGATGGTTCTAACACTTACCATCCACCGGCTAAAGTCATGAACTCTTCTGCAACTCCAATGAGAGGGACCAAGTACCTTAATTTCTCATGGGACTCAACAAAACGAAAGTGATACATTTTATGCATATTTGCACTTTTCCGAACTTGAAAAGCTTCAAAGCAACCAATTCAGAGGATTTAATATCACTCACAATGGGGACTATTGGAAGGGACCTATTATTCCTCAGTATTTAAAACCAACAATAGCCTACTGTGATTTCATGTCATTTATACAGCCAACATCAAGACATCAATTTTCTCTCTTCCCAATTGAAAATTCAACTCTTCCTCCAATCATCAATGCTTTAGAAATTTATGTTTAGATAGAGATCTCAGAACTAGAATCATACAATGGAGATGGTATGCCATTTTAAGGGTTTTTTTCGTTTTTTTTTTTTTTTTTGGGGTTCAAAGTTATTCTACTTTAGATTTATGGACGATACATTGGAAAGTCAGTGGATGCAATCAGTAACATCCGGTCAGCTTATGGAGTAACCAAAAATTGGGAAGGAGACCCATGTGTGCCAAGTGGATATCCATGGAGTGGTTTGAATTGCAGCTCTGATCCAGTCCCTAGAATCATATCACTGTAAGTTTACATCTTGAGTTACAAAGTAACAAATAAAGTTCAATTCTATCAACTACTTGCCAAAGTTAACTGTATATGAGACAATTGGGCTACACTACAAGCTAAAGTCTTTTGTAAGAGAGAATAGAACTTTGTCATACCAGGAACTTGTCTTCAAGCGGACTGAAGGATGAGATATCTCTGTACATCATCGGTCTACCAATGTTACAAACATTGTAAGAGTCTCTTCATTAATATTACGATCGATATGATTAAAGCAATGCTAAAAATAATAAAATTATATTTGAGGGATTTGTCAAACAATTACTTGACAGGAGAAGTACCTAGATTTCTTTCTGACTTGAAACACCTCAAAAACCTGTAAGTTACCCTAGAAAGAAAGAAGTGAAGCTCAAATTAACTTTAATATAGAAATAAAACCATTCTTTTTTCTCTTTGCAGAAACTTAGAGAAGAACAATCTCTCAGGCTCTCTTCCACCTGACCTTATTAAAAAAAAAAAAAGATGAACGGTTCACTTACATTAAGGTCCATTATAAGGGAAAACATGAACTTGCAATCTTCTATATACATATAGAATTTATGTCCATGAAAAAAAATTAATTTAATATTAACAAAGCATATTTGATGACAGTGGAGAAGGTAATCCAAATTTATGTAACTCAGAGCCATGCACAAAGATGACACCAGAGCAAAAGAAAAGCAACAACAATTTCATCATTTCAGTAGTAGCAGCAGTGGGTGGATTGCTTGCATTCCTCATAATTGCAGCAATCATCTATTGGATTGCTAAATCAAATAAGAAGCAACAAGGTAAGGATGTTGCTTTGACAGTGGATCCAGGCAGTTCCTTGGAGAAAAAGAGACAGCATTTCACTTATGCTCAAGTTGTGATGATGACCAACAATTTTGAGAGGATTCTTGGGAAAGGAGGATTTGGGATGGTTTACTATGGAGTTCTAGATGACACTCAAGTGGCTGTGAAGATGATTTCTCCATCAGCAGTACAAGGCTACAGTCAGTTTCAAGCAGAGGCATGTGCCTAAGATATAATATCTAATTTTCAGAAAAAGTTAGAGGACCTTTCAATTATCGATTTTCTTTTGTATGGATGACATTTTGGAAGACGAATAATGAAATTTGACTTAGTTTTTAAATAGATTTTTTTTTTTTTACCTTATGCTTACTTTACATCAAATTGCTCAAACCGAACATTTTGCATAATCTCGCTTCCACTACTCTCACACTTGCTCCTCTCGCTTCTTAGGGTTTAACCGTTTAGGTTTTCTCTATTTTCTCTCTTTACTCTTGCTTCTCCTGCTCGTTGTTTTTGTTTTCCTCCTTGCTCGTTCTCGTTTTCACTACTCCAGTATGCATAGCAATAAGGTTGATTTTGCCAATGATGACGATGTAAGCAAAAGGTAAAAAAAAAAAAAAAAAAAAAAAATCAAGTTTAAAAAGAGAGTAGAATCCATTGTGACACCAAAAACAAGGTCAAAGCATAAATTTATCTCTTTTTTTTCAAGGTAATTGTAATAGTTAACATTTTTAGGATTAATAATTAAATGTATAGCAATATTTTTAAAGAATTATAAATATAGTAAAATTTATTTATAATAGACTATATTGCTAACTTAAACTTCAATCTTGTATTTGGTATCTGTGAATTTCAAATTTTATTAGATATTAAGTTTAGTATTATGTTTAAGAATCCTTAAGCTTTTGATTGTGTGTTTGGTATTTGTGAATTTTAAATTCTATTAAAGATGAAGTTTAGTATTATGTATAAGAATACTTTAAACTTTCAATTTTGTGTTTAGTATCTATGAATATATTTAAAAGTTGAAAAAATAAATAAACACAAATTTCAAAGTTTAAAGACAAAATTTCTAACATAACTTTTTTTTTTTTTTGTTGAACAACTATTATTAAGTGGATTAGAAGATTGGACCACCAACTTAAAACTAGTAATATGCTCGAATTGACAACTTTTAGTTAGACAACTAAAAAATTAATTTGCAAAACTGATGTGTAGAATAGAAGATTGATTGTGAAAATACATAAATATAGTAGATTAAGGGTGTGTTTGATTTATATTTCAAGTGTTTAATTTTGAAAATAAGTCATTTTAGAAAAAATTGAAATGTTTGGTAACCATCGAAAATAGCTTTTGTAACACTTTCACAATGTTCTTTAAATAAAAATGACTTTTATAAAAAATATATTTTTTCTAGTCAATCCAAATAGACCCTAAATTTAAAAAAGAAATAGATAAAATTTGAGATATAAAGATATATATATATATATATATACACAGTATTATACTACAAGTTTAGTTATTACACTTCGAAATAGTTTTTTTTTTTTCAGGAATAATTATCAACATTTTCATGAATATTTATATAAAATTAAGGCACGAACATTCTCATTAAGATTAAAAAAAATATATCATAGGCAGCTGTATTCTCATTTCTAAGTATTAACTGCCATTTGGCCTTTAAATGGAAGAGACATGGTGATCAAGCTTACATAATTGATAATTCTAACTAATGTTTGCCAACGGAATTGATGCTTTAAGATGCAGTTGACTTTGATTCAGTCAATTGTTGGACCAGTCGAAGACGAGCAAATTAATCTTATCAACTTGGTTTTTTTAATAAAATTATAAAAAATGTTGGTAAACTTCACATAATACCGTTGTTCTAACTAATGAGAGGGAAATGAGAAAAATGGGAAGTGTGTGTATTTCTTTAGAAAACTCCATATAAATACATATCTTAGGTCTAGCAATAGGTTTCACAATGTTAGCAACTAATCCCACTAACTCCACAAGAATAGGAACTTAGACTTGACTCAACTAAAAATAACTTCAACTATTTCCTAGAAACTAGAAATTGACTAGACCAACTCAAAAACTAATTTGCATTTTTGAGTTACTAATATTCTCCTCCTAACTCAAATACTGCAAATACCTAACTTGCTCCTAAGAGCTTGAAAACGACTCACACAAAAAGACTTGGTGAAGAAGCTATTTGCTCTTCTGAGCTGCAAGGTACCAGCTACACTTCTCCTTCCTTCTGCATCTCTCTCATAACATAATACTTGATCTTAAAATATTTGGTCATTCCATGAAAAATTGAATTCAATGAAATGGCTAGAGTGGCTTAATTATCCACAAACATCTTCACACACTTTTCCTGCTTCAGATGCAAGTCACGCATCAATTTCTTCAACCAAACAGCTTGGTTGACTACTGTCGTCGCTGCAATGAACTCAACTTCTATAGTTGACTAAGCCGCTATATCTTCCTTTTTTTAACACCATGAGAAACACCCTGAGCCAAAAGTGAAACAATAGCCAAAGGTGCTCTTCATATCATATAATGACCTAGCCCAATCACTATCTAAGTAGCCTTACAACTCAAAATTTTCAACTTTACTGAATTTGATCCCAAAAGACAGTGTGCCTTTCAGATATCTCATAACCCTTTTTCCAACAACCATATGATTTTTGCTTAGACAGTGAAGAAATCTAGATAAGATACTTACAGTGTACTTAATATCAGGCCTAGTGGATGTGAGATACATGAGGCATCCAACTTGACTTCTATACACATTCTCATCGGCAGGTTCCTCTCCATCATCCTTTTGCAACTTCTCCTTCTGAATCATTGGAGTGTTCACACCCTTACACTCCTCCATATTGAACCTCTTCAATATCTCTCTTACATACTTCTTCTGACAGAGGAGCATTTCATTCTGCCTTTGCTGAATCTCCATACCTGGGAAGTAATGCATCAGACCTAGATTAGTCATCTCAAATACCTTCATCATTTCTTGCTTGAATATCTCTATCTAAACATCATCACTTTCTATCTCTAGCAAGTCATCTACATAGAGAGATACAATCACAATAGCAGTACTTGATTTCTTCACATAAAGTGTGGATTCACTTAGACTTTTCACAAAACCCAGGTTCAGCAAGTGATCACCCATCTTGCTGTACCATGCCCTAGAAGTTTGCTTCAACCCATAGAGAGCCTTCTTCAACAAATAAACCTTTTGCTCTTGTCCTGGTATGATGAATCCGTCTGGTTGCTCAATATAGATCTCTTCTTCTAACACTCCATTTAGGAATGCTGACTTCACATCTAGCTGATACACCTTCCATCCATGCTGGGCTAACACACCCAGTAGCAATCTGATTGTGTCCATTCTTGCAATTGGTGAAAAAGTCTCAGAAAAATCAATTCCCTAGACTTGTGCATACCCTTTTACCACTAACCTGGCCTTGAGCTTGTTCACAGAGTCATCTGGGTTCAATTTGGTTTTGAAAACTCATTTGACTCCAATCACTTTCTTGTCTGTAGGCTTGTCCACCAGCTCCCATGTATTGTTTTTCTCTATCATACTCAAAACTTCCTTCATTGCATCCATCCACTTTGTATCTCTTTTAGCTTCTTCATATCCTGTAGGCTCAAATACAGCTACACTACTTCTTTCATACACCTTCCTCAATAGTCTAGTCCCTCTAACTGGTACATCATCAACTAATTCATCAGGATCTAGAGAGACTTTTTGTTGCTTCACCTCTACTTCTTCTGTCTAGTCCCACTCCTCATCCTCCAAAAACTGAACATCTCTACTAATCACCATCTTCTTTGTGTGAGATTGATAGATCTTGTAGGCTTTGGACACCATGCTATAGCCTACAAAGATTTCTGGTTCAGCCTTCTCACTCAACTTGTCTCTCTTCACCTGTGGAACATAAAAAAAAAAAAATAATAAAACACAAGCAGCCAAACACCTTCAAATTTGTCAGTTTTGATTTAGTATCAAACCAAGCTTCATAAGGTGTCTTCTTCTCCAATACCCTTATAGGTAGTCTATTCAATAGAAAGACTGTTGTGTTTGCTGCTTCAGCCCAAAATTCCTTTGGCAAGTTTTTCTCATGCAATAAGCATCTTGTCATTTCCATAATACTCCTGTTCTTCCTCTCACTGACTCCATTTTGCTGTAGAGAATATGAAGCAATGAGTTGATGCTCTATTCCAACTTCTTCACAGAAGGAATTTAACCTTTGCGATGTATATTCAGTCCCATTATCAGTTCTCACCACCTGAATCTTACAGCCACTTTGATTCTCGACCCATCTTTTAAACTTCAGAAACACTTCAACTACTTCAGACTTATGCTTTATGAAATATATCCAACAATTATAGTATAGTCATCAATAAAGATAATGAAATACTTGGTACCATTTAGTGAGAGAGTTGGTTGAGGTCCACATAAGTCAGTGTGGATGAGCTGCAACTTGTCAGTTACTTTCCATCGTGACTTCTTAAAAGGCAACCTTGTTTGCTTCACTGTTAAACAAGCTCTGCAGTTTGTTTTCAGTTCCTCCAGGACTGGTACTCCTACTGCCATCTAATTCTTCTGCAAATATTGCAACCCTTTCTGATGAAAATGCTCCAACCTCTTGTGTCATAACTCAGTGTCATTCACTTGACACTTGAAAGCTATCTGCTTTTTCTCAAGTGGATCCAATAAGAAACTCTTGTGTTGCATCTTTATTTTGAACAACTCATTCCCATTGGAATCAGAAATGAGGCACTTTCCTTCTTCAAACAATACTTTGAATCCCTTCTCTACTAATTGACCAACGTTTAACAAGTTTTGATCAATTTCAGGGACAAACAACACTCAGTAATCAACTTGGTTCTAGCACAGCTCTCTATTGACACTGTGCCCTTCCCCTTTACTTCTAGATATTCACCGTTTCCTCTCTTCACCCTTGACTTGAATGACTTGTTATGGTCCTTGAAAAATTCTTTGTCACTTGTCATATGATTGGTAAACCCACTATCAACCAACCAACCATCACATTGAGTGACTGACGAGAAACAAGTAGCCACAAAGAGTTGAACTTTTTCTTGCTGTACTGCAACACGTGCTCCTCCTTGCTATTGAGTTTTTGCTTTCTTACAGAATCGTTCAATGTGCCCCAATAAATAACATCTTTTACACTTCACATCTGGCCTTCTCCAGCATCTGAAATGTGGATGATTTTGCTTCCCACAGTGCTTGCATGTACTACTAGCATCATGTACAATAGACTCTAAGCTACTGCTGCCACTTCCTTTCTTCTCTTTCCCATTCTTCTCTCTTCCACCTTCTCCCTATTGCACTAGATTTCAATGCCCCCTCAATGTTTCCTTCTTGTCTCATCAACCTCCTCTGCTCTTGTGCTTACAAAGTACTAACTGTTGGGATTGGTGTCCTAATTCTCCCAGAGTCTCATTGTTTTGTAAAGATACACATTGTTCAATGAATAAAATAAGTGTTATTTAATTCTGGCATTTATTCATATCCAATAAAAAAAAGCTCCTTGGTTATCTTATGTGAACATAAGCATGTATATGTGATATACAAGTGGATCATGTCTTAAGTGATAACCTAAATCGGTCTGTAGTATAAGGATTAAGGTGGGATACCTGATCCTGATGACACTACGGATACGGCTCACTTTGTAGAGGTTTGCAAGTGTTGTAAACTACTACAGTTGGTAGATTCTGACCATTCATGTGGAGACGTGGAACGGGGGTGTCTTATACAAAAAGTTTGTATAAGACTTGGACCACGAGATGACTAGACTCTGTATATAATGTCGTTGATACTAGAGACTTGCATCTCACCTAAACGACCATAGGTGACATGACCTCAATCCTGAGTGTTTTGTGAACTCCCACCTTTGAGGGCGGTCCTTTGATTAGTATGTGTGAGAGTGGCCAGATTGCCAACTCAACATGCCTACCTTTTTGGGGACTTGTTTGATCTGGGAGCTGGGAACTCAATCCACAATATGAAATTCACTCATTTCCCAAAGCAGAGATAAGTAGAGAGATTGCTCCCTTCAGGGCTGATTCCGGGGCTTGAACATAGTGGCCACAGCTTCTCTTTGGAAGAGAAGACTCAGTCATAGTAAGACTATGACTTATGTTCATTAGAGGGATCAGTGGTACTTAAGGAGACAGATGTAACTACAGGGGCATAACGGTTATTGGCCCAACTGTACTTACGAGTGATCTGTGAAGGGTTATCGCACTGCTGATTGGTGAAGATGGACACATAATATATCTGTAGTGAGGAAAGTTCAGCTATTGGTCTTTAGTGGAGTGCCTAGCAGTTAACTGATGATGGATCCCGTGACTAAAGAGTTTAGTCAGTTATTCACGTATCGTTGGAGCTTCGGATCCACAGGTCCATGAGGTCCCCTCGGTAGCTTGGATTCATGTTGAAGGATAAATTCTTGGTGTTGATTTGAAATGATTAAATTGACAAGAGGTATTTTGATTATATATGATATAATCGGTATGATGTATAAGATACATCTAGTGGAGGATTGATGTAAATGAGATTTACATTAAGAACCATGTAATAGAAAAAGAACTATGGTTTATATGTTTCTTGAGATGAAATATTAAAACTATAGGTTATAAATATAGTATGATAAGTTGGTAATCATTTATATTTATAATAATATTAATTATGAGATAATTAATTCTTTTTCTTTTAAATAACCAAAGTAGTGGGTGGTTATTGGATCATGGTAACTATGAGTATAAAGGAAAGTGGTTTCCTATTTTGAAAGAAAAAGAAGTTTTACAAAAGTTTGAAAAGGAATTTGAGTTTTCTCTCCAGCGAAAAAGAAACTCACGGAAGTCATTAAGTAAATACAGATTTACTAAACGATGGCTGGGCGAGCTAAACGATCATGCAGGTGCGAGCTAAATGATCGTGCAGTGTTTACTAAACGATTGCACAGGTTTGCTAAACGATCGTTGGCCCAAGGTAAACGATCGTGTAGAGTCTGTAGGCGACAGACCGAACTAGACAATAGAGCTAAATGATCGCATAGCTTTTGCTAGATGATCGCATAGCTTTATCTAAATGATTGGGCATCGACCTATACGATAGGTCTCAGTCTTCTCCCACTTGCCCAGTCGTGTACGTGATCGTTGTTTCCTCCGTTCGTCTGCCTCACACCAAGTCCGAACAGAGCCCGCCCTTTGGATTCTCACACCGAGAATACCAAGGTCGCCTTGTTGGTGGTATCAGACTCAACTCGACATCGTCGAGGTTTTCTGGAGGTTTTTCGTGGTGCTGTGGAGGCCGTTCGTGTCGCTGAGGACGAGCATCGTGTCCGTTCATGTTACGGAGTTGTTTGTGACCAAGGAGTTCGTTGAGGACGAGCGCGAAGTGTTCGTGCTGTGTTCGTGCAGTGTTGTGGTTGTGTAGATCGAGTGTTCGTGGTTGCTGTTGTTCGAGCAGTCGCGCATTAGAGCGTGGAGACGCTTTTGCCGTTGTTAGTACAGTTTTTTGCTCTGTACATTTGTATTTTACATGCTATAATTTCTGTATGAATCGCATAACCGTTTGTTTGAATGAGTGTAAATGATTTGTTGATTCATGATTGTAATTTGGAAGAGTCTTGTTCTACTGCTCATGGAAATCTCGTTTTCGATTTCCTTCAATTGGTATCAGTGCCAGCTTGTCTGATATTCCAAATTACAGATCTAAATTGAACGTTTTTTTTTCAGTCACGGTGGGTTTCTGCATTTGTAGTTAACCGTTTTCTGCATTTGTGGATGAATGTGATGAACGTTTCGGGTTTGATTGCCTTTTTGTTAAATCTGTCGGTATTACAAAGTGTTAATTGTAAGGGCCCTGTGTTTTTGGGCGAAATTAACTTTGCAATTGAGTCTGTAATTCGAAAAGTTCGTGTTCGTCGAGTCGTTCGTGTTGAAGCTTCGGCGATGGTGATGCAGTTCTCAACAAAGAAGAAGATCAAGTGTTAATCGGATCATGTAGCCTCAGGTAAACGATCGTAGGGATTTTGCTAAGCGATCGTTTAGATTTTTCATTCTAGACGATCGTGTAGTATTTTCTAAATGATGCTAATGCTAAGCGATGGGGTAAATCATTTACCATATCGTGTAGCGTTGGTTGCGCGTAGGCGCTGGAGGTAGGCGATCATAGTGGGAGCATGTGATACTCATCATTTAGTAGAATGCGCGCGCTAGACGATTGTGTAGTTAGCAAGCTTCATCGCTTAGTTACTACCTATGCGATTGTGCGTATGCGATACAGAGATGCTAGTTGAACGATCGCTTAGGTGATGGTGCTTGCGACATCGTAGTCGCTTAGACGATCGCAGAAGGCAGGTGCAGAGCGGAGCGCGCTAAGCGATCGTATACTTCAAGCTTCATCGCTTAGTAAAGGTACACGATTGTGTAGTAATAACTAAATTATCATTTGGATTTATCTAGACAATCGTATAGAAATGCTAAACGATCGTTTAACTCTAGGAGCGCTGGCAAGTGATAGAGCAAAGATTTTGTTTTATTGTGTAGACGATCGCGGGGTGCTTAGTACACGATGGATGGTTAGAGAAGCGATGCTTTGCCGAGTGGTTCAAGACTCGGATCGCCTATTTGAATCAAAGACTCCTTGTCTTTGTAATAGTTAGCTTTTTTTTTGTGTTTTAAGGCAATTTTACCCGATTCATTAACTTTTATTGCTTATACATGTGATGTATGGTGCTTATATGTCAAAGTGTTTATCATATAGTTATAAACCCACCTTAGGTTGTGCAATTATTCTTGCATCATGTATTATAAATGTTATAATCGAGCATGAAGAAATTACTTGAAAACATTCGCATGCATCATGAAATATAAGAGTTATATTTTGCATGCAGTGAGCATTATCATGCATCATCCTTTTATTATAATTGTTATAGTCTAAGGGTGAATGGAAGTATATTTTGCTTATTTCATTGTTGTTTTGTATAAGTTATATAAAAGAAGTAGCAATGAATGGACTATTCATTGAGCATGACACTTAGGCCATTTATAAGCATTATGAATGCCTTGCATGTATTAGCTTAGCATTGTGGTTGTTTTCGTTTATAAGTGTTATAAAGGAAATTAGGCCTAAAATCAATAACTTAGAGTTGCATGCAGACTTAGGGTGAACTCAAGCTTTTTAAAAGGGTTTTTGTAAAACCCGAACCCTAATTACTTTAAGTAAGAGTGAGTAATGTGATGTCTTCTAATGAGTTGAATGAAGCCATGTTTTAGGAGGGATAGAGGATGGAAGCAAGAAGAAATAAGCTCTTGTGTAGCTAAGTGTAAACCCCAAATTCTAAGTTTCCTAAACAAGTATGTTTAGCCAAAGGAATGATATATTAAATATCCAATAAGTGAAAATACATGTCATTTATAGGAGTTATTGAGAAGGGAAAAAAAAGAGAAAAACATATTAAATAAGGAAACTCACTTATTGGTTTGGCTGGAGGCACTAAATATGGGGTGACATGGCGGTTAATCCTTGAACTCGGGAGGCGGCAGGAAGATTAAAAGGAAGAAGAACTTCGAAAGCTTGGTTTCGACAATCTACTTGAGCAAATTTAGTGAAATCGGTGCCATTTGAAGGCGGAAAGAATCTAGTTTTTGAGGTTGTCTTGCCAGAGAAAGATTTCAGGAGAAGAAGAACAAGAAGTAAAGAAAGTGCAAAGAAGGCAGAATCTCGGGTTAATCAGGGCCCGAGGTGAAGATTGGAAGCTCTAGGCCAAACTATAAAGAATTTTTGGCTGAAATTTTAAGGTAAGCAAGACTCAATTCTAAACATGTTTGTAGAAGGAAGTTTCTTCAAAAGAGGTCTGGATTTTGAGTTATGAATTTTTTAATTTGTAACAGAGAATCTGTACATAAGCACACAGCTGCTTGAGAAGAACAAGCAAACAGCTCACCGTGGAGAGTTATAGCGAGATATAGAGAATGAGGATCTCGCTTATGAAGGAAATCTCAATAATTTTATGCTGAGGATCTCGCTAGAAATTGGGTTGAATATCGTTGGTATGGTGAGTATTGCTAGGATGGAAGTTTTGTTAAAGAAAAGCTCGATCTCGCTCATAATGAGGATCTCGCTCATGATGAGGATCTCACTGATGAGGATCTCGCTAGTAAAGCTGTCTTTGATGATGAAAGTTCCATTAGTAAATGAACTATTTGAGGTATTTTTGCTAAGAATTTTAAGTAGTTTAACCGGGAATTATGTCCTTTCAGGCCAAGAAGAGCTAGGAGAGGCGTATAACCCATTAAGAGGCCAACGAGTTGTGAGTGACTATGTGATAATTTAATGCTTTAATGATTTAGAAACCATGATTTCTTTGAAGTTATTTATCATGCTAAGTGTTTATATGAAGTGCCAAGCAACCTATGTTTGAAGCTATTTCTCATGCTAAGTAAAGCATGTTTTCCATGGAAATTGACATGATTTAAGTATGTTATCTTGTCCATATACTTTCAGCATGTTTTAGTAACTCCATTTTCATGATGTTTACTAATACATGAGTTTTTCAAGTATGTCATCCGTGTCTAACGCATGCTAATGGTTTTGCGAGCTAGTTCAACATGATTTAAGCCAACTTATTTTACAAAGTTGAAGCATGCATTAGAGTTAAGCTAAGGTTGAATGAAGCTTGATGTATTATGTTTTAAATACTTAAGGTTGTCAAAGTACATGCGTTGATATTCCTAAACATAATGAAAAAGGACACTGAAGGTAGATAAAGTATCCTAAAGAGTTTTCTATACTATATTTGAGAACTATTCTTTTAATGCTCTTCGAGAACTTGATAGCTTAAGTGAGCCGGATACTAAAGGTAAGGAAGGCATCTGAATAAATGTACCTAAGGTGTTGACGGTACATAGAAAACTCCATGTGCACGTAGGTAGTTATTAATGAGAGGTCGAAGTATGGGTCTCCTAGGCCATAAACCAGCAAAGAGAGGCCGAAGTATGGGTCTCTTGGCCGATAACATAAATGTACCTAAGGTGTTGACGCTATATAGAAAACTCCATGTGCACGTAGGTAGTTATTAATGAGAGGCCGAAGTATGGGTCTCCTAGGCCATATACTAGCAAAGGGAGGCCGAAGTATGGGTCTCCTAGGCCATATACCAGCAAAGGGAGGCCGAAGTATGGGTCCTCTAGGCTATATACCAGCAAAGGGAGACCGAAGTATGGGTCTCTTGGCCAATAACAGACATTGGGAGCTAGAGCGATGTATGCTCGTTCTCAACTAGGGAATAATGATGTTTAATGGTGTTTAAGAGTAGTTATCAATATTTATGTTTAAAGGAAGATGCTTGAGATGCCCATCGGTATATTTAAAGAGATCGAAGTAGGGATCCCTCCTAGCTATAGTTTAGTATGAAAAGGTCGAAGTAGAGGTCTCATCTAGCCATGGTTTGGCATTGAGAATTAGAGTAAAGAATGTTCGTTCTCAATTAAGATTCAGGTTTCAGATACAATGGTTTTAAAGGTTTTAAGTACATGTTTGCTTGGCATATTTTAGTTCTAGTATTATGTTTTCGAGCTTTCAGTTTAAGCATGAGATTTATGTTTTTATTAAGTCCCTCACTGGGCTTCTAGCTCACGTTTTCAAATGTTTTCCTTTCAGGTAGCGGTCAGTTTCTAAAAGACTTTTCTGCTGTTGCTCTGCCACTCAAAGAAACAGGTTGAAGGAAGTGTAATTGAAGACCTGTATTAGTTAGTACACATGTATCTGTCTAATGACTAATATTCTAGATGAGGCTCACTAAGTTGTAATATTCATGTATGGACAATGTTGTGAAACCCTGTAATGTAAATGTGTTAGGTTCTAAGTTAATATGTTCGTATATCAATGATATGTATGTATTCAGGGTTTGAGCAGAATTTAACAGGTTAGTTAGGCAGTAAGTGCCAGCAAAAGGGTTGGTAACTACTGTAGTCACCATTCCATCCAAGTTAAGAGGGTAATCTGGAGCGGGGTGTGATAGTTTTAAAATTAGATTGAGATAGACCTAAGTTCAAATGGTTCTAAAGAGTTTAGTAACCTAGTTTAATCTTTTAAAATCGGTTTAATAGGATTAAATTGGTTGAATAAAAGATTAAATTTATTGTAAACCTATCTATAAGGGACCTTTTGTCTAAGGCAGGTTCTGGCTAGGCTGGGGTTCTTAAGTTGACGAAAACGTAACACCCCTACCTGGGAACCTACCTGGAAAGGTGAATTAGATAGATTTTCAACAAGCATGCGACATTTTGGGCAAAGACTTCGTTAAAGAGTTTAATGGATGATGATCAAAAGTTGTTCAACTATCCGAGGTAAATGTTACTCTTAGGAAAACCTAAAAGTCACTTAGTTAAAATCCTTAGCCGTGTTTTTTCTAAGTTAGCTAAACCCTAGGTTATAAAATACTCAGTGGGAGGAGGAGGTGTATCAGATATGTCTATGATTCCACTCACGTTTCTCCCTGTATGTTCACACCGTGAGACTCATGCTTGGCCTCGAGATGCCCTAGGATGCATCCCCCTTCGGATGGTGTTTGCATGAATCAATATCAAGGTGGTGGAGAGAGTATTTATAGTAAGTGGGTGAAGGGTGTGTGCCAACACGTCCTATGGTCTCTGTCATTGGTTCACACTGTGAGATCATTATGTACGCCCTTGAGTCGCCTTCGATGTGGCCTCCCTTCGGATGGGTTTTGTGCAGTTGGTCAATATCAAGGTGAACTCCAGAAATGGATAGGGTCACCTTAGGTTTTGCCCCAATCGGATTTTTCCCTTCAGATTGGCCTTTTGGGACGGACCTCTAGGGCTTGAAATGGTGGGTCACACTTACGGGAGATTATTAAGTAAGCTGATGATCTCTTGGTCAAATCAATGATGGCTTGTCGTTATAGGAACAAGAGTTGTTCTGGTATTAATGACTGGTTGAGATCTTCTCAATTCAGAGGAGGGATAACTGACCTCCCTTCGGCAGCTTTTGTCCTAAACCTTTGAAGCGTCATTGCGAAACTAGATGTCACATGGGGTTAATGTTAGTTTTGCTAAAACCTTATTGGATGTTGTTTTTCTTTACAACGGGTATTTGCTTAAAACCTAACATAGGTCAATGTATTTTTCTTTTTAGTAACTCGTTAGTATTTTCATTTAAAGCTTTTAAAAAATGACTAATTTATTACAGTGGAAAGAATCGTGTGAAACGAATTTCATGGCAAACGACCTCCATCTCACTACTCTCCAAAAGAGGAGACAAGATAGTAAATATAACTTATTGGTCTTGGAGACATGTCTGGTAGAGAATGATGATTCTGCCTGGATCCTTGATTCAGATGCTACCAATCATGTCAATTTCTCTTACCAAGGATTTAGTTCCTGGAAAACGTTGCCACAGGGAGAGATGACTCTTCGAGTCGGTAATGGTGAGGTTGTTTCAGCTATTGCTATATGTAGGCTGAAGTTATTTGTTGACAAGAAACGTTATCTGTTACTGGATAATGTTTTTGTAGTTCCTCATATTAAGAGAAACTTAATCTTGGTTTCTTGTCTCATTGAACAAGGCTATACCATCTCCTTTTCTGAGAATAAAGTATTTATTTTCAAGAATGGAATGGAGATTGGTTATGGTTCGATAGAAAATAACTTATATATACTAAGGCATTAGTCATAAAAGCCTTGTTTAACACTAAAATGTTCAGTACGGCAACGACAGCTAAAAGACCAAAGGTTTCTCCAAAGGAAAATGCCCATCTTTGGCATCTTAGGTTAGGTCACATCAACCTCAATAAGATTGAGAAATTGGTGAAAAGTGTACTTCTAAAGAATTTAGAAGAAAACTTCTTACCGGTATGTGAATCATGTCTCGAAGGCAAGATGACCAGACGACCTTTTACTGGAAAATTTTACAGAGCCAAGGAAGCCTCGGAGCTTGTACATTCAGACCACTGTGGTCTGATGAATGTAAGAGCTCGAGGTGGGTATGAATATTTCATCTCTTTCATAGATGATTATTCAAGGTTTGGGTATCTCTTCCTAATGCAATGTAACTCTGAAGCCCTTGACAAGTTCAAGGAGTATAAGGTTGAAGTTGAGAACTTGTTAAGTAAGAAGATAAAAACACTACGATCTGATCGTGGTGGAGAGTATATGGACCTCCAATTCCAGAACTATATGATAGAACATGGGATTGTGTCCCAACTCTCGGCCCCAAGTACACCTCAGTAGAATAGTGTATCAGAAAGGAGAAATAGGACCTTGTTAGACATGGTTCGGTCTATGATGAGTTATGCTCATCTTCCAGACTCGTTTTGGGGATATGCAGTGCAGACTGCATGTTATATCATGAACAACGTTCCCTCAAAAAGTGTTTCTAAAACACCTATTGAGTTATGGAGAGGCCATAAAGGTAGTTTACGCCACTTCAGGATTTGGGGCTGTCTGACACATGTGCTAGCGACTAACCTAAAGAAGTTGGAACTGCGTTCGAAGGTTTGCCTCTTTGTAGGCTACCCCAAGGAAAGGAGAGGAGGATACTTCTATGATCCAAGTGAGAACAAAGTGTTTGTTTCCACTAATGCTATCTTCTTGGAAGAAGATCACATGAGGGATCATAAGCCACGAAGTAAGCTCGTTTTACGTGAGATCGCAAGTGAGACTGAGACTACTGAGGGTTCAACAAGAGTTGTTGAACAGGCCGACAGATCAACAAGAGTTGTTGAGGTCGGGATGTCTAGTCAACCAGCTCAAGAGTTGAGATTGCCTCGACGTAGTGGGAAGGTTATGAACCCACCGGATCGCTACATAGGTTTGACTGAAGCCCAAAACGTCATTACGAATGATGGGGTCGAGGAGTCATTGTCTTTTAAGAAAGCAATGGAGGATGTTGACAAAGATGAATGGGTTGAGGCCATGAACTAGGAAATGGAGTCTATGTACTTCAATAATGTCTGAGAGCTTGTTGATCCACCTAATGGGGTCAAACCTATTGGGTGTAAGTGGATCTATAAGCGAAAGAGAGGTGTAGATGGAAAGGTGCAAACCTTTAAGGCTAGACTCATGGCAAAGGGTTATACCCAGGTTGAGGGAGTTGACTATGAGGAAACTTTCTCACCTGTTGTCATGCTAAAGTCTATCAGGATTCTCCTGTCCATAGCCACATTTTATGATTATGAAATATGGCAAATGGATGTCAAGACTCCTTTCTGAATGGTAATCTTAAGGAGAACTCTATATGACTCAACCGAATGGATTCGTAGTTCCAGATCAAGAGCAAAGAGTTTGCAAGCTTAATAGGTCCATTTATGAGCTGAAACAAGCATTTCGATCTTGGAACATCAGATTTGACACTGCTGTCAAGTCGTTTGGTTTTGACCAGAACATTGATGAGCCTTGTGTTTACAAGAAGATCATCAACTGCTCAGTAGCTTTCCTGGTACTGTATGTGGATGATATCCTACTCATTGGGAATGATGTAGGATATTTGACTGACATTAAGAGTTGGTTAGCTGCCTAGTTCCAAATGAAAGATTTGGATGAGGCACAGTATGTTCTCAGATCCAGATCATTCGGGATCGTAAGAACAAACGGTTAGCCCTGTCTCAGGCATTGTACATTGATCAAATGTTGATCAGGTACAGGATGTAGGATTCTAAGAGGGGTTTGTTACCTTTCAGGCATGGAATCGTTCTGTCTAAAGATCAATGTCCTAAGATACCTCAAGAGGTTGAGGAGATGAGACAGATTCCCTATGCTTCTGCTGTAGGAAGCTTGATGTATGCAATGTTGTGTACCAAACCCGACATTTGCTATACAGTAAGGATTGTCAGTCGGTATCAGTCCAATTCAAGATTTGATCACTAGACAGCGGTCAAGACGATCCTCAAGTATCTTCGGAGAACGAGGGACTACATGCTTATGTATGGAGATAAGGCTCTAATCCTTATAGGATACACGGACTCTGACTTTCAGACCAATCGAAATTCTCACAAATCGACATCGGGGTCAGTGTTTACTTTGAATGGAGGGGCTGTAGTTTGGCAAAGTATCAAGCAAGGATGCATAGCGAACTCCACTATGGAAGCTGAATACGTAGTGGCTTGTGAAGCATCTAATGCTTGTGATTATGTGGTGGAAATATGGATGATATGCGTTGATGGATTTACGTTGTGCACTCAAGTTTCCCCAGCAGAATTCAAGTGTAAATTCCTCTGAGTTTCCTGGTAAGTCCAGGGTCGAACACAGGGACTTGTGAAAACAGATTGCATTAGTAATTTTTATAAAGACTTTACGGTAACCGAATAAATAAATAAAGTGTTTGGGTTGTAGTGTGCATTGATGAAAAAGAAATAATAAAGGTGGCGAATTTGAGAAAGATAGTTGCGTTGATAGATGCAATGAGTATGCGATGAACGGGTTGAGAAGATCTTTAGCTAGCGTTACTCGGGAATGCGTCAGACTATGCGATCATGTTACAATCATGCATAACAAGTCATTTTCCAATGTAAATCTGATGCTTCTAAGTCTATGACGCATGTGTTGAATGCAAAGTGTCTATAGAGCTTATCCCTAAGTTTCTACTTTTGTCTTATGTGTTGATGCAAAATGCATGAAAGCAAGGTGACCACATACAATCATATCTTATCTCTGAGATGCATGCGATGCGTTGATAACAAATAGTGCTCATTTCTAAGCGCCTATCTCTCGTTTATACGTCCTAATCTGGTTCTTCTAAACCTAGATTCTAACTTGACCTTCCCAATTCTAGATCCTGTCCTTAGACTACCCTCCCGAGTATCTCTAATGGACGAATGAAGGATACATAAACAAGATAATTGCAAGAATGAAGATTCCTTAGTTGTGCTAGCTAAATGCTTCTCAACCCATTTAACTAATTTAGCTACTCATGCGTGAATAACAGAGAGTGAACAAATATAGAGAAGGAAAATCCATTTTTATAAATGAGTTGAGTACAAAATGACAATGGAAAGTAAGGGTAGAGAGCCTAGTAGCAATTCCTTGCTAACCGAGGCTTTTTACACTGAAATCTCTATTCTGTTCTAAAGATGTTCCCGCTTCCGCAGGCATCGGCCCTCTTTCTATTTTTGAAGCTTCTGGTACTCTCCCAAGCTTACCGGAATGATCTACTGGCATTCCTCGCATCTGCCTTAAAATGAAAGAAAACTATGGACAGAGGCGTGAACTTGTGGAACCAAAGATTGTTAAAGTGGTGAACCCCTTTTTTTAAGAATGCACTTAGTATTTATAAGGCATCCATGGTAAAAGGCGGCTTTTCTCTCCTGGTTGTACAGATGGGACAGCTTTAATTCCTGATTGATGCGCCGGATAATTGTCACCGATAAAGCTGAATGTACTTTGTGACCGTTATCGGTTGTCAACTTAATTTGGATCCGACTGTCATCAGCTTTCTGTCCCATCGCTCTTAATTATCCTTTCACTCGGATGCGCCCACCATGTTGCACTGACCAAGTTGCGATGATCCTTCTCGAGCGAATGTGTGCGTGCACGATCAACGCAAAGCCTTGCGGTGAAGTTGCACTCGACCAATGAATTCTTATGTTCGCAATCTTTGCATTGTGTTAATGCATATTCTGTACAAAAATATAAAGATCAACTATTCTAATGCGTTGGATGCGACCGTAATATTATAGAATTTATGCTTAATAGACGCAATTTAACATATTTCATCAACGCAATCCAACATTGTTTAAGAACTTAGCACTATGATAACGTGCA
Organism: Benincasa hispida; assembly: GCF_027475165.1. Classification (NCBI taxonomy): domain Eukaryota; kingdom Viridiplantae; phylum Streptophyta; class Magnoliopsida; order Cucurbitales; family Cucurbitaceae; genus Benincasa; species Benincasa hispida. The sequence goes on from NC_143486.1 coordinate 1,827,795, forward strand.
TTTCTGCCTGTTATCAGCAGCTAAAGAGGCTATTTGGCTGAGGAAGTTCCTTACAGATTTGGAAGTTGTTCCAAATATGGATTTGCCTATCACTATTTATTGTGATAACAACGGGCTGTGGCAAATTCGAAGGATTCTTAGAGTCATCGTCGAGGTAAGCACATAGAACGAAAATATCACCTAATCAGGGAGATTGTGCGTCGCGGTGATGTGATAGTCGAGCAGATCGCATCGAAGCACAACGCTGCTGATCCTTTTACAAAGGTCCTCACGGCTAATGTGTTCGAGGGTCACTTGGAGAGTCTGGGTCTACGGGACATGCGGCATCTTGTCTAGGGCAAGTGGGAGATGATACTGAGGTATGCTCTAGTTTATTGTATATTGTACATTTTTATATTGTATTGTACATTAATCTCCCGAGTCATTAGGACAAGTGGGAGATTGTTAGGATTGGTGTCCTAATTCTCCCGAAGTCTCATTGTTTTGTAAAGATACACATTGTTCAATGAATAAAATAAGTGTTATTTAATTCTGGCATTTACTCATATCCAATAAACAAAGCTCATTGGTTATCTTATGTGAACTTAAGCATATATATGTAATATACAAGTGGATCATGTCTTAAGTGATAACCTAAATCAGTCTGTAGTATAAAGATTAAGGTAGGATACCTAATCCTGGTGACACTACGGATACTAAAGACTTGCATCTCACCTAAACGACCATAGGTGACACGACCTCAAGCTTGAGTGTTTTGTAAACTCCTGCCTTTGAGGGCGGTCCTTTGATTAGTATGGGTGAGAGTGGCCAGATTGCCAACTCAACATGCCTACCTTTTTGGGGACTTGTCTGATCTAGGAGCTGGGAACTCAATCCACAATATGGAATTCACTCCTTTCCTGAAGTAGGGATAAGTAGAGAGATTGCTCCCTTAAGGGCTGATTCTAGGGCTTGAACATAGTGGCCACAACTTCTCTTTGGAAGAGAAGACTCAATCATAGTAGAACTATGACTTATGTTCATTGATGACATGCAGAAATACATGTCATCTTAGGCCTTTTATTTAGAATTATAAGGGATGTTAAGCAGAATATCTGGCAATTATGTTAAGAATTCATGAGAAAATGAGTTTGCGGCATTCAACATTGAGAATCTCGGCTAACCCACTATTATGCATTATTATGCGTTCAATTGTCTATTTTTGTAGCTAATGTAGGAAGTGGACGCAAATGCAGAAGTCGGGCTACCGCATAGACGACCACTTGCGGAGAAACTCTCCATCGCAAAGGCGAACGCATACGATCAACGCATAGGTGTGTCGGTGATAAACCGCGTGCGTCCATCGCATAGAAGTTGTGATCGTCAAGCGATTGCGGTCACCATGTAGAAGTTGCGGTATTAAACGAATGCGGTCACTGCACGATTGAGGCTACACGATAACCATAATAGTGGGATGAAAGCAAGGTTGGTGGAATGAAGGCATCAATGCATATCTCAGGAAAACCAAAAGATGATGTTAACATTTCACCTACCCTGCCGTTAGTAGAAGAGATTCAGAAAAGGACTAACGCACTACGAATGTCAGATCAGAGCAGTCCATTAATTATGTTGGCGATCAAGCTCTATAAATAGAAGCCGATGATCAGAATTTCAGATCGTCCAAGTTTCGGCCTTCGGGCAGATCCTTGTGATCATGACAATCTCATTAAAAGAAAGCTGAGAGTTATTCATCTCTTCCATCCATTATGAGTGACTATCGGAGCCTTCGCCGGAGTTAGATCTCGAGGGAGTCAGCTTCATCGCCCTTCCATGGCACCATCGGCAGCCTTGACACACATCTGCTGGAAGCAAGACATTGCTTCCAGCTAGTTCTTTCATTTTCTCTTCTTTTCCTATATTGTATTGTATTACATTTTTTTATTAAGAAATTAATACATTATATGTTCAATACATTTCTATGTTTCCTTCGATTCCATCTCCATCTTTCTTTACTTAGCATCCTTAACTTTCATTGCATCACTTAGTGAGATTGCTAGAGTATCGCATACTTAGTCATGTGGATTAGAGATATGAAGCATGTAGCAAACCACCGAAAGGTTTGCGTTGTGCGAGTGTGTAAGAAAAACTTATTTGCTTAGTGTGAAGCTATAGCAACACCTGTCTATAGGAAGACGCAATGCTTGTCTATGAGTAAAGTCAGCAACAACTAACTGTCCGGAAGGGTAAGTGGTTGGTCGCATTAAGCAATGTAAGCAAGTATTCATTAGAGATAGGATTAATCTTACGTCAACTAGGGTTTTGCGGTTACCTTGTCTTATGTATGCGTCCATCACACCTTTACAGCTACTCGGGAGAGAGTCTAAAGAAAGAACCTAAGACGCGAGAGAGCTAGGTTAGAATCGATGCTCGAAAGAGCTAGATTAGGTTTTCATAAGCAAGAATGGAGACTTAGGAATAAGCTCCGTTTGCTATTACACAGTGTATGCACCCTACGGAGAGGACAATGGCTGCGTCCAAGAAGTAGGATACGGTGGCAGTATGCGGTCATCTCGACCCTTTTGCATACACATCGCATACATCCTAGAAATAGGCTCAAGTGTGTGCAGCATGATCACATAGCTTGCGTTGACTGAGGTTGCCCTTGCGGTCGCTCTTAAAGGTTGTGATGAAGACATCCTCACATTTTATCTATTTTCCATCCATTTATTACGTGTCAACAGTTATCGTGTCTCTACCTCTCATTCATACTTCTCATTGCATTGTCTGTTAGTTAGGAGTAGGGTGATAACTTCTAGAAATACAAGTTATTTATGCTGCTTTATTCAGATATTGCGGCCAAAAGAGAGTAAATATGCGTCGATTGTATGAAAATTAGCTCAGAAATACAATAAATATAAATTATCGCAATTACACCCACTAATATCATCAAGATGGTAGAAGAGGATATTTCTATTCCGTTTTGCAGGAAACCAAGTCATCGCTTGCGATCAAGGCTCAACGAGAAACTGAACAACGCATCTCTGTCACATTACACCCATCAATCAACAATGAAGAGACGATTAACGCAATGATGGCGCAATGCGACAGTCGATCCCGAGCTGAATGTGAACTGCATGCGGTAATAAAAACAACACCGCATGCGGTTATAAAAACAACACTGCATGCGATAATAAAAACAACACTGCATGCGAGCAACCGATCGAAAGATGCAGCTGAGCAACGCAAATGCGGAGGATTGTGACACGTGTACAACTAACTGTTGTACAGATTTGACGGTCTGATTGCATAACAGAAGGAATATTTATTCCTCCATCTTCAGAATTTCCTTAACAATAAGTGGGGTCCACAAGCCAAGAGTCAAAGCTTTTCACCTATAAATACCCCCATAAAATTCAGAGAAGATATACTTGATACGAGGGCTAATTGATGCTAGATTATTGAGAGAGAGGCTGAGCTGAGTACTGATCGAAAGAAATCTGGGAAGAGAAGAGACAAGGCCGAGAGTTAAGTCTCAGTGCAATTCTGTCAAATCCCCGCCGTGAAGCTCTGTGCTTAGATCCCTGCTACCGGTTGAGCAAGCCTGAGAGGGAAGCTCATCCTTCCCCATGATCCATCCACGCCGACAATCAAATCTCCATCCAAATCGGCGCCAAGACATTGGCGCTTATTTATATTTGTTTCTAACTCTATTTCATTAATTTTATTTCATTCTCTTAATCCCTTCATTCACAAATCATGTATCAGACGCTAAATAGTTTTATTAAATGTCTCGATCATTTCCGTTTCCACTTTTCTGTCTATTTCTGTTCCTCCACTAATCGTTTTCTCCATGAAGTTTTCTTAATCCCTTGGTAATTAATATGAATTAAATAAGTAACTTAATCTGTGATAAAGAGATAAATACGTTTAGCTAAGGCATGCTAGACGGCATCTTCACCTGTGAGAGCAGAAGTGAAGATGTCATTCTGATCTATCGAAAGAATGTTAGAAGAATGCATTGACTAAAGCGAGTAGTACTTTCAGAGATGGAAGCAACCTTGCGTTCATTACGTTCGTCCCTGTTTCACCACAGAGATGTGGGAACGCGACCGATCACCGAGAGATGTATGCCAAGGGAAAAGCGGAACAATACTTAGATCTTTAACGCAATTAAGGAACTTTTGCTGTTTGTATTAATTATCTTTTCTCTTTTTGATTCACACATAAGACTTGCCACTGCATAACACGATCTTTGTAGATTCTTCACAGTTATCCTCAACCTCAGTATCTCGTATCATGAAACCTGTATCTTGTATCATCTTAGCTTAGATTTACTTTATCGCAATTTATTTTATTATTGCATTTTTACCGCTTTACTTTACTTTATCGCACATTTAATTACTTGTACACAAAACTCTTTTATAAATTGAAAAACCCCTAGTCGCATGTATCACAAACATAACGCAATAACCTCAAACAGTCCATGTGTTCGACCTCGGATCACACTGAGAAACTTACGATGGAATTATACTTGGTTCCAACGCAAGGAAACTTGTGATAACGCACAACATACTATAAGAACATTCATTATTAACGCATATCTAGAAGTAGTATTGCTTGGACTTGAACCTTGCTTGTAGTTTATATAACTAAAATTTGCGTTACAAGGAGTAGTTGTAGCATAAAACCCCCCATCATTCTTTTATTCAACCGCCGCATGCACATCACCGCATACATCTAGCTACAAGTCCCTGAGTTCGACCTCGGATCACCCGAGAAACTTGCATTCGTGTTATACTTGGCGTGAGCACAAGAAAACTTGTTACAAGAACACATGGTCATCGCATACATTTGTTAACGCATATTGTAAGTCTAGCGTATGACCACCGATGCATGATAATCAATGCATACATTAAGAACATGCATCACATATTGCATTCACCTAATTTTAGTCATCAAATCCATGACGGCTAATTTTTCGTCACCAAGTTTTTGGCGCCGTTGCCGGGGACTTGGCAGCTAATTGTTTGTTGAGTTTTGTGTCTCTGCAGGCAACCTTTTTATCTTGGGAGTATTGCAGCTTGTGTGACCAAGTTGCAACCAATATTGAAGTGTAGGCGATGTGCCGAAAGCCAGTATTGACCCCAAGGTAGAAGGGCAATCAGTCGCATGAGCTGAAGGCAGTTCTAAGCACATGACGGCCGCATGTGCCCAACAATTGCTGGAAGTTCCAATGGTCAAGGCATCTTGACCTAAGCAGTTGAGAGAAATCTCCTGCATGGGAAGACTCCTTGCGGTGACAACACTCTAATTTCTCCAAGGACGTCTTCTACTCTATCTTTACCTTGCTTTCTTAGTTTAGTTATTTTTTTTTTATTGTTATTTTGGATATGCGGCTGCTTCCTTGGTTGTGGTGCATTTGTTCCTTGTAGGTGCAACAATAAGTCTCCTTGGTACGCATTACAACGGAAGAAGTCCCTCCATCCTTCAACGCATGGCTTCGATCGCGTGGATTCCAACGCATGATCGCATGTGTTATTTTGCCTAAGGTTCTTTCTTGTTATCCTTTATGAATTATCCTTTTGAAATTTTATTTTTCGATTGCGTTCCTTTGCGATGCATCTATGATGGTACGTTTAATTCACCACATCCGCTAACTAAACTTCGCAAGGTGCTCCCTACTTTTAATAGCTTTTTCAAATTTTGAAAGTCCTAAGTTTTATTTTGTGCAAACTTTTGCTCAAACATTTATTACCCCATTCCTATTGATTTTTTAGCTTTACGGTGAGAACGCTGCCAACCTCTAACCTTGGGGGTGGCAGCGGTCTCGGAGAATTGCATTCATTACTTTGCAGTCATTTCAAAAAAAAAATAGAGAGAGAGAATTTTGAGAATAACAACTCCACTGTCAATGCAATGGGGAAACTCATGTTGATAAGAGTTAAGTTGTGAAAGGCACTTACTCGTAGTTGGATGTCCGCATGACACACGTGGGGGCAAGCCAAAACGAAGGTAGGTCGCCAGGATCAATGCATAAGCGCAACTCCTCTATCCAGCGCAAGCCAAATCAAGCAAGACAAGAGTTGAGTTGAATATGGAATGCAACCGAAGTTAGATGCCCGCATGCACTAATGGAGGGAAATTGGAAGTCAATTTTACTTGACAACCAACTTCCTTTGGACGCGGTATGCGATGCATGTTCCTGAGATATGCGTTGATAGTCATGCGTCGATGGTCATGCATTGGAATGAAAAATGCGTTAATCGAATGTATGTGATGACCATGCGTCCTACCATAAGTTTTCTTGCATTCACACCAAGTATAACATGAACGCAAGTTTCTCAGGTAATCTGAGGTCGAACATAGAGACTTGTAGCTATATGTTTGTGGTGATTGTGCATGCGGTGGTTGAATAAAAGAATGGAGGGGATATTGCTACGTTAATCCTACTCCTACTCCTATCTAACAGACAACGCAATGAGAATTATGCATGAAAGGTAGAGATGCGACAAACCTTGACATGAAATAAATGTATGGGAAATAGATAAAATGCGGAGATGTTTTCATTGCAACCCTTAAGAGTGACCACAAGGGCAACCCTAGACAACGCAAACTAATGCGATCATGCAACACTCATACAATAGTAAACCACCTCTCAGTGCGAATGTTACGGCTTCTAATGCTAGAATGCATGCGATGTATGTGCAGAGGTGTCTATAGGGCCTACACATAAGCCTCTAATTCTTGTCTATGCGATGATACACAAACAAGGCGACCACATATCATCATTCCTATTTCTAGGGTACACGCGATGCAGTGTTGACAAATAGAGCTTATCTCTAAGTCCCTATGTCTTGCTTATGCCGATCTAATCTCGCTTTCTTGAGTCTAGATTCTAACCTAGCTTTCTCGAGTCATTAGGTTCTTTCTTTAAACTCTCTCTTGAGTAGCTCTAAAGGGGTGTTGGGCACAACATAAGACAAGACATAGGGACTTAGAGATAAGCTTTTCAATTGTGTTAATCTTTGCTTTGTCCACCTCCAACCCTTCTCGGGAGACCTTGTGTCCCAACACTATTCTCTCCTTCACCGTGAAGTGACATTTTTCCCAATTGAGCACCAGGTTCGTCTCTTCAAATCTTTTCAGAATTTTCTCCAAATTGGCCAGCAGACTTCATAAGTGTTCCCATAAATGGAGAAGTCATCCATAAATATTTCTACTGAGCCCTCGAGATAATTTGAAAAGATCGCCATCATGCACCTCTGAAACATGCTTGGCACATTGTAGAGGCCAAACGACAAGCGGCGAAAAGCAAATGTCACATATGGGTAGGTGAATGTGGTCTTGTCTTGGTCTTTAGGAGCTATCATGATCTGATTATACCCGGCATATCCATCCAAGAAGCAATAAAAATCGTTCCCTGCTAATCTGTCCAGCATTTGATCGATGAATGGCAAAGGGAAGTGATCTTTCTTTATGGCCGCATTCAATTTGCAGTAGTTCATGCAGATGCACCATCCAGTGATGGTCCTTTGTAGTATTAATTCATTGTTCTCATTTGGGACTACCTTCATTCCTCCCTTCTTTGGCACACATTACATGGAGCTGACCCACGTGCTATCTGCAATGGGATAGATAATGCCCGCATCCAACCACTTGATAATCTCCTTTTTTACGACCTCCTTCATCACAGGGTTAAGTCTGCGTTGATTTTCAATGGTTGCTTTGTGGTCGTCCTTAAGACGAATGTGGTGCATGCAGTATGTGAGGCTAATTACTTTGATATCAGCGAGCGTTCAGCCGATCGCTTGCACGTGCTTCTTGAGAATGCTCATCAACGCATTCTCTTGATCTGCATTAAGTGTGGAGGAAATTATCACTGGCAGCTTCTCATTCTACCACAGGAATGCGTACTTCAAATGTGTTGGTAGGGGTTTTCAATTCAAGTGTTGATGGTTCCACGAGAGAAGGTTGCGTTATTTTTCTTTTTTCTTTTGCTTCTACTTCTTGCATTGCGATCAATCCTTCTTCTTTATTTGTTTTTGCTACGATCGCATTGCAAGCAGCTACGGATGCGTTGGCATCCTCTTCTTCACACTCTTCATCAGACTTTTCTTCTTCAATCAAATTTAGGTCATCTTTAAAATCTGGAAGGTCTTCCTCATCAGGAAATTTCATGGCACGAATTATGTTAGATTTGAGCTTCTGTCCATTTATACTCAAAGTGATTTCTCCCTTGTGCACATCAATTTGAGCACGACCTGTTGATAGGAAAGGTCGCCCCAAAATGATGGGCACATCTTTATCGGCCTCATAATCCAGGATGATGAACTCAGCTGGCAAAATAAATTTATCAATCGTGATCAGCACATCCTTCACCTTACCCTCTAGATGAACCAGAGATCTATCGGTCAGTTGGAGAGTCACGGATGTGGGTAAAAGTTGCCCCATATTTAATTGTCGAAAGATTGACAGCGACATCAAATTTATGCTGGCCCCCAAGTCACACAGGGCTTGCCCAATATAGAGTTCTCATATGGAGCAAGAAATAGTGAAGCTCCCAAGATCGCTCATCTTCCGTGGGATAATAAAATTGGAACTTTGCGTTAGTGCCACTGTGGCAAATTTTCCAACATCTCTTTTCTTAGTTACCATGTCCTTCAGAAACTTGGCATAGGTAGGCATTTCCTCAATCCTTTCACTGAAAGGAATATTAACATGTAATTGTTTTAGCATAGACAGGAAGCATTGGTACTGTCTCTCTTCGTTTTTCTTCTTCCTTAGCCTCTGAGGGAAGGGTGGTAACTGAACTTTCACAGTTCCCATTTCATTTGACTTTGAGTTTGACGCAACCTCATGTTCTATTGCTTCATTTTCCTTTTCCTCTTCTTGCGTTGTCGCAATCTCAGGCTCAGCTGCGATGGAAGTTGTTCTACTCTAGTCCTTTCTTTCTCCCTCCACGGCTTTTCCACTGCGCAATGTCACAACCTGACATTGCTCCTTACCTGATCCCCCTGGGTTGCGTGGAAGCTCGGTTGAACTTGGCAACGCCCCTTGCGGTCTACTTTTGAGCTCATTCGCAATCTGGCCCATTTGTAATTCAAGGTTGCAGATGGACGTAGCATGACTTTAAAGCATTGTCTCGTTTTTCTCTATGTATTGCTTCAAGGTTGCAGATGGACGTAGCATGACTTTAAAGCATTGTCTCGTTTTTCTCTATGTATTGCTTCAATAGGCTTTCTAGAGAAGGAAATTGCGGTGGTTGTTGTGAACTACTTGCTTGGTTGCTCTGTTGACCGTTACTGCGTTGAAAGAATCCTGGTGGCTCTTCTTTTTGTGCCACAGATTGAAAATTTTGTTGTTGATTCTTCCAAGCAAAACTAGGGTGGTTTTTCCACCCGGGGTTGTAGGTGTTTGAAAAGGGGTTATTCTTTACAAAATATACAGACTGTGGATTTTGCGAGCAATCTTCCATTTCATGCCCATCAACGCAAGTCACACACCTTGCGGTGTTTTGACTTATTGTGTTAATCTACCCACCTTGTGGTGTTGGGCTGTTGGTCGTCATTCCTTGAATCAAATTCATCATTGCAGTCATTTGGTTTTGCAATGAAATAATGGCACCGTTATTTGAGTCAGAATCCTTGAGTCTTAATCTCTGGTCACTCTCCCTCTAGTCTTCATGATTCTTGGAGATGCGGTTCAGAATATTCTTCACCTCATCATAAGTCTTGTCAAGCAGACCACTAGCTGCTACCGTATTGGCAACGATCTGCAAAGCAGGATTCAAACCGTGGTAGAAAATTTCCATTTGCAGGCAATCTGGTAGCCCATTATGCGGATAATCTCGGACCAACCTTTTAAACCTCGCCCAAGCATCGTTGAGCGATTCGTTCATATCTTGTTCAAAATTAGTAATAAGCTTTCTTCGTCTTGCGTTTTCGGTAGGTGGAAAATACTTCTTCATAAACTTCTCCACCACCTGCTCCCAAGAAGTGATCTCTCCTGGTTCGAACGAATAAACCCATTTCTTAGCCTGATCACAAAGAGAAAATGGGAACAACGTTAGTCGAACTTCTTCAGCAGAGATGTTTGGGAACATAAAAGTATTGTAGATTTCAATAAAACTTCAGAGATGGGCATGTAGATCCTCGCCATGCCTTCCTCCGATTTGACCTGCAGCCTGGATCATCTGCAACATCACCGGTTTCATTTCAAATCTACTTTCGTCTAAGGCAGGCCTCATGATTCCCTGAGAGAAATCATAGAGGTTTGGCGATGCATAGTTCTTAATGGGCATATTACGATCGTTTGCCAATAGAATCGGATTTGCCATGACATTGTTGTTTTTTGGTGCTTCATTCCTAGGCTGCTCTGCCATCTCTTCTTTATTGAATTATGGTTGTTGTTGGCGTTCTCTTAGTCTCCTTCAAAATGTTCTCTCAATCTCTGGATTATAGTTCGCTAGAGATTGAGAGTTCTGCAAAGAAATCACAAAAATTACCGTTAATCAACTATTTTGTCGAAGTCCCCAGCAACGACACCAAAAACATGATGCTTGAATTTTATGAAGTGGAATTGTGGATGATAAGTATTGGTGGATTGCATTGTGCACTCAAGTTTCCCCAGAGGAATCCAAGTGTAAATCCCTCTGAGTTTCCTGGTAAGTCCGGGGTCGAACACAGAGACTTGTAAAAATAGTTGCATTAGAGATTTTTATGAAAACTTGCGGTAACCAGTTAAATAAATATGTGTTGGGTTATTGTTGCGTTGATGAAAATAATAACAAATGCGGTAGAGTTCGAAAAGAGTTGGTAAACGGGAAATACGATGAATATGCGGTGAACGGGTTGAGAAGGGTTTTGGCTAACACTCCCTAAGATGCATTCATGCTTTGTGATCATGCAACATGCATACAATAGTAAACCACCTCTCAGCGTGAATGCCACGGCTTCTAAGGCTAGAATACATGCGATAAGTCTACAGGGTTTACACATAAACCTCTATCTCTATTTATGCGATGACAACATGACATTCACATAAATATGCGACCACACAATATCATTCCTATTCCTATGATGCACGTGATGCAAGGTTTTTCATCGAGTCATTAGGTTCTTTCTTTAGACTCTCTCTCGAGTAGCTCTAAAGGGGTATTTTTCACAACATAAAACAAGACAATCACAAGCAATTAACTTTTTAGATCATGTTAGCTTAGTTCCTCTCAACCCATTCAACTAGTTTAGCTACTCATGCGTATTAAGAGAGTGAGAAAATGTAGAAATAGAACTTCCATTGAATAGATATAAGATAAAGTACATAATAACAATGCGATGCATGTTCCTGAGATATGCGTTGATAGTCATGCGTCGATAGTCATGCGTTGGAATGAAAAATGCATTAATCGAATGTATGTGATGACCATGCGTCTTGCAACAAGTTTTCTTGCGTTCACACCAAGTATAACATGAACGCAAGTTTCTCGGGTAATTCGAGGTCGAACACAGGGACTTGTAGCTATATGTTTGCGGTGATTGTGCATGCAGCGGTTGAATAAAAGAATGGAGGGGATATTGCTACATTAATCCTACTCCTACTCCTATCTAACAGACAATGCAATGAGAATTATGCATGAAAGGTAGAGATGCGACAAACCTTGACATGAAATAAATGTATGGGAAATAGATAAAATGCGGAGATGTTTTCATTGAAACCTTTAAGAGTGACCACAAGGGCAACCCTAGTCAACGCAAACTAATGCAATCATGCAACACTCATACAATAGTAAACCACCTCTCGGTGCGAATACTACGGCTTCTAATGCTAGAACGTATGTGATGTATGTGCAGAGGTGTCTATAGGGCCTACACATAAGCCTCTAATTCTTGTCTATGCGATGATACACAAACAAGGCAACCACATATCATCATTCCTATTCCTAGGGTGCACACGATGCAGTGTTGATAAACAGAGCTTATCTCTAAGTCCCTATCTCTTGCTTATGCCGATGTAATCTCGCTCTCTCGAGTCTAGATTCTAACCTATCTTTCTCGAGTCATTAGGTTCTTTCTTTAGACTTTCTCTCGAGTAGCTCTAAAGGAGTATTTTGCTCAACATAAAACAAGACAATCGCAAACAATGAACTTCCTAGATCATGTTAGCTTAGTTCCCTTCAACCCATTCAACTAGTTTAGCTACTCATGCATATTAAGAGAGTGAGTAGATGTAGAAACAGAACTTCCATTGAATAGATATAAGATGAAGTACAGAATAACAATGCAAGTATAGAAAAGAGCCTGGAGCAATTTCTTGCTGCCAGGCATTACACTTTTTCTACTAGTGCTTTAAAGATATTCTCGCTTTCGCGAGAGTCTGCCCGCTCTCTACTCTTACGGCCCAAGGTTCTCTCTTGAGCTACCCTGGACGATCTCCGGCGTCACCACTCTTCTCTAGCTCCGCCATAAAATGGAAAAGAAAACTATGAACAGAGGTATGAACTTGTAATGGTGATGAGGTAATCGACTGCTTAACCTCTTTTCTGAAGAATGCACTCGGTATTTATAGGGCATCAAAGGTGAAAGGCGGCTTCTCTCTCTTGGTTGTACAGATAGGACAACTTTAATTCCTGACTGATGCGCCGGATAATTGTCAACGATAAAGCTGAATGTACTTTGTGATCGTTATCGGCTGTCAACTTAATTTGGATCCGACTGCCGTCAGCTTTCTGTCCCATCGATCTTAATTGTCCTTTCATCCGGATGGGCCCACCATGTTGCGGTGAAGTTGCGCTAGACCAATGTATTCCTATGATCGCATTCTTTGCATTAAGTCTAGGGTCGAACACAGGGACTTATGAAAATAGTTGCGTTGGAGATTTTTATGAAAACTTGTGGTAACCAGTTAAATAAATATGTATTGGGTTGTTGTTGTGTTGATGAAAATAATAACAAATGTGGCGGAGTTCAAAAAGAGTTGGTAAATGGGAAATACGATGAATATGCGGTGAACGGGTTGAGAAGGGTTTCGGCTAACACTCCCTAGAATGCATTCATGCTTTGCGATCATGCAACATGCATACAATAGTAAACCACCTCTCGGCATGAATGCCACGGCTTCTAAGGCTAGAATTCATGCGATAAATATGCGATAAGTCTACAGGGTTTACACATAAACCTCTATCTCTATTTATGTAATGACAACATGACATTCACATAAATATGCGACCACATAATATCATTCTTATTCTTAGGATGCACGCGAAGCAAGTTGACAAATAGAGCTTATCTCTAAGTCCTTGTCTCTTGTTTATGCAAGTCTAATCTTGCTCTTTCGAGTCCAGATTCTAACCTAGCTCTCTCGAGACATTATGTTCTTTCTTTAGATTCTCTTTCGAGTAACTCTAAAGGGGTATTTTGCACAACATAAAACAAGACAATCGCAAGCAATGAACTTCCTAGATCATGTTAGCTTAGTTCCTCTTAACCCATTCAACTAGTTTAGCTACTCATGCGTATTAAGAGAGTGAGCAGATGTAGAAATAGAACTTCCATTAAATACATATAAGATGAAGTACAGAATAACAATGCAAGTATAGTAAAGAGCCTAGAGCATTTTTTTGTTGCCAGGCGTTACACCGTTTCTACTCGTGCTCTAAAGATATTCTCGCTTTTGCGAGAGTTAGCCCACTCTCTACTCTTACGCCTCAAGGTTCTCTCTCGAGCTGCCTAGACGATCTCCAGTGTCACCACTCTTCTCTAGCTCCACCGTAAAATGGCAAAGAAAACTATGAATAGAGGTATGAACTTGTAATGGTGATGAGGTAATCGACTGCTTAACCTTTTCTCTGAAGAATGCACTCGGTATTTATAGGGCATCAAAGGTGAAAGGCAGCTTCTCTCTCCTGATTGTATAGATGGGACAGCTTTAATTCCTGACTGATGCGCCGGATTGTCACCAATAAAGCTAGATGTACTTTGTGACCGATATCGGCTGTCAACTTAATTTGGATCCGACTGCCGTCAGCTTTCTGTCCCATCGATCTTAATTGTCCTTTCGTCCGGATGCGTCCACCATGTTGTGGTGATTCTTCTTGGGTGAATGTTTGCGAGCACGATCAATGCAAAGTCTTGTGGTGAAGTTGCGCTCGACCAATGTATTCCTATGATCGCATTCTTTGCATTGCATTAACGCATTATTCTACACAAAAATATAAAGATCAACTGCTCTAATGCATTGGACGCATGCGACCGTAATATTATAGAATTTATGCTTAAGGGACGCAATTTACATATTTCATCAATGCAATCCAACATTGTTTAAGGATTTAGCACTATGATAACGTGCATTTCTGTCCGTTATCAAACACACGTGAGGGTAAGCCAAAAGGAAGAGCGTAACCAGGTTTAACATCGCATTCGAATAAGTCATCGCAAATTTTTGAAGTGTTTTGAACGAACGCATTCTCAAAAGCTAAACGCAAAGAGGCAATGAATGAGTAAAAAGTTTTTTAGCAAAGGCTTACTGGATCTAAACTTAGAAATGATCTGTTTGAAGAAGCAGCTGAAGTGGAGGAGAGCATTTTGGCGATGGTTAGAGGTATGAGTAAATTATATTCTGAGAAGCTGGTCACTGCAAAGGAAAGCCGGAAGGTGAGTTAGAATTTTTTAAGTATAACGCATGCTTGAGGACAAGCATGATTCTAAGTTTGGAGGTGCATGTCATCTTAGGCCTTTTATTTAGAATTATAAGGGTTGTTAAGCAGAATATGCAGCAATTATGTTAGAAATTCATGAGAAAATGAGTTTGCGGCGTTCAACATTGAGAATCTTGGCTAACCCATTATTATGCGTTATTATGCATTCAATTATCTATTTTTGTAGCTAACGCAGGAAGTGGATGCAAACGCGGAAGCCGGACTATTGCATAGACGACCACATGTGGAGAAACTCTCCATCGCAAAGGCGAATGCATACGATCAATGCATGGGTGTTGCGGTGATCAACCGCATGCGTCCATCGCATAGGAGTTGTGATCGTCAAGCGATTGCGGTCATCGTGTAGAAGTTGCGGTATTAAGAGAATGTGGTCACCGCACGATTGCGGCTACACGATAACCATAATAGTGGGATGAACGCAAGGTTGGTATAATGAAGGCATCAATGCATATCTCGGGAAAACCAAAAGATGATGTTGACATTTCACCTATCCCGCCATTAGCAGAAGAGATTCAGAAAAGGACTAACGCGTCGCGAATGTCAGATCAGAGCAGTCCATTAATGTTGTCGATGATCAAGCTCTATAAATAAAAGCCAGGTTGTGATCTTCCTATCAGCTCTTGCGTCATACGTATCGTCCATAAAAAGTCTTCCTATCAGCTATCGGCGAATGTCTTCCTATCAGCTCTTGCGTCATACGTATCGTCCACCCATTCCATGTTATACTGTCGGCGAATGTCTTCCTATCAGTTCTTGCGTCATACGTATCGTCCACCCATTCCATGTTGTGCTTAGCAATGCGGTCTAATTCCAATGTAAGATTTATCCATAATTCCACCAACTGCAGCTGCGTCGACTGCCATCTGCGATGCTCTATTCAATCCACCATAAAAAGTCTCCATCTAGATAGTTAGTGGTAATCCATGGTTCAGGAAATTTTTGACCAATCCCTTAAAACGCTCCCATGCGGCGCTTAAGGTTTCAGCTTCTTCTTCATGATCTCTCGATGCCTCATTGCGTTGGTGGTAGGTGGGAAGTATTTTTGCATGAATTTCTCCACCAACTTATCCCAGGTTGTGATCTCACAAGGCTCTAGTGAGCTTACCCATTGCTTTGCGTCATCACGCAAAGAATAAGGGAACAAAGATAGCCTGGTCGCTTCTGGGGTGATTCTAGGAATCACAAATGTGTTACACATTTCCAGGAAACGTTTCATGTAGGCGTGAGGATCTTCTCCACGACCACCCCCAAATTGTCCAGCAGTTTGGAGCATTTACAGCATCACGGATTTCATCTCGAATCTTGTCCCATCTGGCATTGGGTATATGATTCCTGGTGAGAAATCATACAATACAGGAGATGCATACTCCCTCATGGGACGCGTACTATTGTTCAACATTAGGATCGAATTTTGCACAACATGAGCTAGTTGTTTATCTAAGTTCTGATTTTCTTGGTTGTCCGCCATTTCTTGTTGCTTGTTTTGTTGTCTGAGAAGTTGTTGCCTCAACCTTCGACGACAATTAGATCAGTTTCTTCGTCAGAACGTCCTTTCAATCTCGGGGTCGTATATAAGTTCAGGAGTGCTCTCCTACTCATTAACATAAACAAGCTTAGGCTTAGCTCGTAACACTCCCTCGGCTGAAGTGTTCCTACAAAAGATACAAGCAAAATTTCTGGTTAGTTTTGTTTCTGAATCCCCGGCAACGGCGCCAAAAACTTGTTCGTTGCTATCGTGATTCGAGCTAGGAGTGTATTGTATAAAATAAATTGGAAAAAAAGTTCTAAGTATGAATGATGCATTTGATGCTTTGATGCATTGATGTATTTTTAACGCATTGGTGCATTATAGATGTGCAACAGAACGCACGACACTTCTTCTATTGACGTTCAAGTTTTCCTAAATCAGACCCAAGTATAAATCCAATTTAGGTTCTTGATAAGTCCAGGGTCGAACTCAGGGATTCAGATTAAGCTAACGCAGACCTTGCGTTGTAACTGTTGTAGGGATTTCCTAAAATGTATGAAGAAATGTGTTATTTACACTAAGGTGTTGTGTGTGTGCAAGAAGATACAACGGGTTGAGTAGAGAATAATGAATCATATGGAAATGGATTTTAATGCAAGTGGTATGCGTCGTTCTAAGATGAATGTACACAAACTAGAATGTGATGTGAATAAGATGACTTGCTTATCTTTGTTTATGCATTAGACTCTTATTCTACACTTCTCAATGCGAATAACATACAAAACCTATCTCTAAGATGCATGCATCAAACACAGGATGCAGTAAAACACTAGTAAGTCTATCTCTAGATGTACTATGCATTCTAACTTGATGCTGGATTATTTATTCTCTCGAATAGTCTAAGCTAAAGATGCTTTTACCAATTGATCAAGTTGGCTTAAGCATTTGAAATGAAATTTTGCATGAAGTATAGATGCATCCAACGTAAACAAGAAATAAACAATGGCAAAGTGTGATGGATCAAATATATGAATTTATAAAGAAGCAGATTGTCTTTACAAAAGCAATACTTAATCAAATGAAATGAGGAAAGCGATAAGTGAGATGAAAAGAACTGAGTCAAGCCGCAAAGTACAATCTCTTGTCCTCTTTGGTTTAGTTCTAGTTGTGTACAATCACTTGTATAAGAATTGGATGAAGTGTCTCTCTCAAGCTCGGCTTCCTCCACTCCTTGATCGACGGTGATGGCGGTTCTCTTCCCTTCTGCTCTTCTTCGCACCACAGCACAACTCTAAAGATCTAAAACTACGACTAAGCTAATATTGAGAGTAAGAACTTGAAATTTTTCTATACTTCGAACTCTGGAGGGATTTCATCTATTTATAGACGTTGGTCATCTCTAGCTTGGTGATGGGCAGCATTAAAGTCCATGCCCTAGTCAGGCGCTTGACACTCAGAAGCTTTTCAGACGCCGCCTGCTACAGGTGCCCATGCTTGCAAGTGGTGATTTGACACAAATAGCCTGAATCAATGAATTTTTCTTGCGTTTGAATCCCTCTGACGCATGGCTCATGTGTTAGAACTTTTCCTGCAACACTTCTTAATCATGTGTTAGCCTCTTGTTGAAATCCTGCAATATAATGCGTTAATGCCGTAGTAATTTAGTAATAAACATTCTTTTGCATGAGTTTGCTAATGTTTGAGTAATTCCATACGTTTCTTCTAAAAATGAGGATAATTTATCATTAAAAACCTTAGTTGTTCCAACTTAAGAGCCAAAATAACCTGTATTTCTACAAGTTATCAAAAACCTTATTTGCTTAGTGTGAAGCTGTAGCAACGCTTGTCTATAGGCGGACGCAATGCTTGTCTATGAGTAAAGTCAACAACAACTAACTGCCCAGGAGGGTAAGTGGTTGGTCGCATTAAGCAATGTAAGCAAGTATTCACTAGAGATAGGAATAATCTTACGTCAACTAGGGTTTTGTGGTTACCTTGTCTTATGTATGCGTCCATCACACCTTTAGAGCTACTCGGGAGAGAGTCTAAAGAAAGAACCTAAGACTCGGGAGAGCTAGGTTAGAATCGATGCTCGAAAGAGCTAGATTAGGTTCGCATAAGCAAGAATGGAGACTTAGGAATAAGCTTCGTTTGCTATTACACAACGTATGCACACTATAGAGAGGACAATGGTTGCGTCCAAGAAGTAGGATGCGATGGCGGTATATGGTCATCTCGACTCTTTTTCATACACATCGCATACGTCCTAGAAATAGGCTCAAGTGTGTGTAGCATGATTGCATAGCTTGTGTTGACTGAGGTTGCCCTTGCGGTCACTCTTAAGGGTTGCGATGAAGACATCCTTACATTTTATCTATTTTCCATCCATTTACTGCGCATCAACACTTGTCTTGTCTCTACCTTTCATTCATACTTCTCATTGCATTGTCTGTTACTTAGGAGTAGTTGTAGCATAAAACCCCACCATCATTTTTTCATTCAACCGCCGCATGTACATCACCACATACATCTAGCTACAAGTCCCTGAGTTCGATCTCGAATCACCTGAGAAACTTGCGTTCGCGTTATACTTGGCGTGAGCGCAAGAAAACTTGTGACAGAAATGCATGGTCATCGCATACATTTGTTAACATATATTGAAGTCTAGCACATGACCACCGACGCATGATAATCAACGCATACATTAAGAACATGCATCGCATATTGGTTCACCTAATTTTAGTCATCAAATCCATGACGGCTAATTTTTTGTCACCATTCATTAGAGGAATCATTGGTACTTAAGGAGACAAATGTAACTATAGGGGCATAACGGTTATTGGCCCAGCTGTACTTACGAGCGATCTGTGAAGGGTTGTCGCACTGCTGATTAGTTAAAATGGACACATAATATATCTGTAGTGAGGAGAGTTCAGTTGTAGGTCTTTAGTGGAGTGTCTGGCAGTTAACGGATGGTGGATCTCGTGACTAAAGAGTTTAGTCAGTTATTCATGTACCGTTGGAGCTTCGGATCTACAGGTCTATGAGGTCCCCTTGGTAGCTTGAATTCATGTTGAAGGATCAGTTCTTGGTGTTGATTTGAAATGTTCAAATTGACAAGAGGTATTTTGATTATATATGATATAATCGGTATGATGTATAAGATACATCTAGTGGAGGATTGATGTAAATGAGATTTACATTAAGTACCATGCAATAGAAAAAGAACTATGGTTTATATGTTTCATGAGATGAAATATTAAAACTATAGGTTATAAATATAGTATGATAAGTTGGTTATCATTTATATTTATAATAATATTAATTATGAGATAATTAATTCTTTTTCTTTTAAATAACCAAAGTAGTGGGTGGTTATTGGATCATGGTAACCGTGAGTATAAAGGAAAGTGGTTTCCTATTTTGAAAAAAACAAGTTTTACAAAAGTTTGAAAAGGAATTTGAGTTCTCTCCGATGAAAAAGAAACTCACAGAAGTCGTTAAGTAAATACAGCTTTGCTAGACGATCGCTGGCTCAAGGTAAACGATTGTGTAGAGTCTGTAGGTGACAGATCGAGCTAGACGATAGAGCTAAACGATTGCATAGCTTTTGCTAGACGATCGCATAGCTTTATCTAAACGATTGGACATCGACCTATACGATAGGTCTCAGCCTTCTCCCACTTACCCAGTCGTGTATGCGATCGTTGTTTTCTCCGTTCGTCTGCCTCACATCAAGTCCGAACAGAGCCCACCCTTTGGATTCTCACATCGAGAATACCAAGATCGCCTTGTTGGTGGTGTCAAACTCAACTCGACATCATCAAGGTTTTCTGGAGGCCGTTCGTGGTGCTGTGGAGGCCATTCGTGTCACTGAGGACGAACGCGATGTCTGTTCGTGTTACGGAGTTGTTCGTGACTGAGGAGATCGTTGAGGACGAGTGCGAAGTGTTCGTGCGATATTGTGGTCGCGTAGATTGAGTGTTCGTGGTCGCTGTTATTCGAGCGGTCGTGCATCAGAGCGTGGATATGCTTCTGCCGTTGTTAGTATAGTTTTTCCCTCTGTACGTTTGTATTTTATATGCTGTAATTTCTGTATGAATCGCATAACCGTTTGTTTGAAGTCGACTGTAAATGATTTGTTGATTCATGATTGTAATTTGGAATAATCTTGTTCCGTTGCTCATGGACATCTCGTTTCCGATTTCATTCACTAACCACTTCTATCACCTTGAGGTTTGAGAGGTCTTTAGTATTTTCTAAGGAAGCAATGGTTGCTTCATATCTCTCAGGTACTAAAACTAGAATCTTCTGAACCAATCTATTGTCAGATAAATTGGTTCCTAATGCTCTTGCCTTGTTAGCAATCCCAATCAACTTATCTGAGTACTCTTTAATGGACACAAAAACCTTCATTTGCATTCTCTCGAATTCTCGCACCAAGTTCAACACTTTCATGCCTTTAATCCTCTCATCACTTTCATACTCACTTTTGAGGAACTCTCAGATCTCCTTTGCCGACTTCAAGGCCATAATTCTATTGAATACGGCGGGAGACATAGCTACATATAGGCAAGCTTGAGCTTTTTCCTTCCTTGTGACCCTCTCCTTGTGAGTCTTAATCTGATGTATTGTTGGGTTATCAGGAAGTGGAGCAATCTCATAGTCTTGCTCAATTGCTTCCCAATAATCATAACCCTCTATGTAGGCTTGCATTCTGATAGCTCATGTCTGGTAGTTTTCACCATCAAACATAGGTGGAGCCAATGAAGAAAGACTGTTTGATCCTAATTCTATCTCTAACAACTCTCACAGATGTATCACTCAGTTTCTCTTGGAGATATTTCACTGATTCTCACTCACAGATATCTTAAAAATTGAGGGCTCTGATACCACTATTGTTCTAACTAATGAGAGGGAAATGAGAAAAATGGGAAGTGTGTGTATTTCATTCTAGAAAACTCCATATAAATGCATATCTTAAGTCTAAAAATAGGTTCCACAATGTTAGCAACTAATCTCACTAACTCCACAAGAATAGAAACTTAGACTTGACTACAACTAAAAATAACTTCAACTATTTCCTAGAAACTAGGAATTGACTAGACCAACTCAAAAATTAATTTGCAGTTTTGAGTTACTAACAAAAGTATTTGTTATCCAAAACTTTTTTTTAGTACAATTGAAGTGGAGATTTGAACTGGTCATCAACACATACTTTACTTTTTTTTAAAAAAAAAAAAAAAAAAAAAAAAGGAGAAAAAGAAAAAGAGAAATTCGAACAATAGACTTAGTCGTCAATAATTGAACACATTCCAACTCTTTTAGTACCAATTAAAATTTCATACCTCTTGTGCAATCTTAACTATCATTTTCAAGTGATGCTACCTTTTCTAATATGTTGATAGCACGATACTCCAGTTTGTTTATTTATTTATTTTGCAAGTCCAAGCAAAATTTCATTTGAAAACGACAGTTCAACAAATTATCTAACGTGAGAAGAGGCAAACAATTCGAATGATTGAATTCTCTTCAAATATACCAAACAGATAGAACCAACAAACTATCCAAACTTCAAGAGCTAAAGTTGAGAGATTCCAAATGGAAATTGCAATATCAATTTGGCTCCTGTTAAGTTCTTTTGCACTCCTTGTTCAAGCTCAAGATCAATCAGGTAATTTTCTCAACTTCCATACCTTAGACTCTGTATGAACATCCTCTTTAAATCCTTGTATTGCTTACAAGTAATGGTACTCCAGGCTTTGTCAGTCTAGATTGTGGCCTACCAGCAAATTCATCAGGCCACATCGATCCAAAGACAAATATTAAGTATATATCAGATGCAAGCTATATAAAGACAGGGGAAAGTAGAAGCGTAGCACCTGAGTTCAAGAACTATGAACAACCACTCTGGACTCTAAGAAGTTTTTCTCATTATAATAGAAACTGTTACAATATAAGTGCCATTAAAGACACCAGGTATTTGATTCGAGCAAGTTTCTTATACGGAAATTATGATGGGCTCAATAAAACTCCACAATTTGACCTGTATTTGGGCAATACTCGATGGACAACAGTGGATGATAGCTACTACTACACAGAAATGATACACACACCGTCAATTGATAAATTCCCAATCTGTCTTATCAACATTGGCTATGGAATACCATTCATCTCAACATTAGAGTTTAGAGAACTCCCTTATCTCAGTTATTATTCTCCATCATATTCCTCGTGCCTTTATAAACGGTACGATATGGGGTCAATAACAAATCAGCAGTACAGGTTAGTTCATGCATGCTATAGAAGAGTAAATTTTTCAGAATAGATATTTGAGATTGAGAGTCATTTTTAAATGGTTAACATCATTTTGAAACATGTAACTTTAGACTTATGGACGATATATTGAAAAATCAGTGGATGCAATCAGTAATGTTCAGTCGACTTATGGAGTAATAAAAAATTGGGAAGGAGACCCATGTGTGCCAAATGGATATCCATGGAGTGGTTTGGATTGCAGCTTTGATCCAAACCCTAGAATCACATCACTGTAAGTTTACATCTTGAGTTGCAAAGTAACAAATAAAGTTCAATTCTATCAGCTACTAAACAAAATTAACTGTATATGAGAGAATTGGACTAGCTAAAATCTTTTGTGAGAGATAATAAAACTTTGCCCATACCAGGAACTTGTCTTCAAGCGGACTGAAGGGTGAGATTTCTCCCCACATAATCAGTCTACCTATGTTACAAACATTGTAAGCGTCTCTTCATTAATATTTAGATCGATATGATTAAACCAATACCTAAAGTAATGAAATTATATTTTAGCGACTTGTCAAACAATTACTTGACAGGAGGAGTACTTAGATTTCTGTCCGATTTGGAACACCTCACAATCCTGTAAGTAAATCTAGAAGAAAGAAGTGAAGCACAAATTAACTTTAATATAGAAACTAAACCATTTTTTTCTCTCTTTGCAGAAACTTAGAGAATAACAATCTCACAGGCTTTCTTCCACCTGAGCTCATCAAAAAACAGGAGAGCCACTTACTTACATTAAGGTCCATTATAGGGAGGGAAAAGACGAACTTGCATTCTGCTTCATACATATAACATCTATGTCCATGATAAAAATTTAGTTTTGCATTAACAAAGTGTATTTCATGACAGGACATGGGGCAATCCAAATTTATGTACCCCAGAGACATGCACAAATATGACACCTGAGGGGAAGAAAAGCAACAACATAATCATCCCAGCAGTAGCATCAGTGGGTGGATTGCTTGCATTCCTCATAATTGTAGTGATTATCTATTGGATTGTTAAATCAAATAAGAAACAACAAGCTTTGATAGTGGATCCTACAAAGACCTACACCCAATTAGGCACTTCCTTGGAGACAAGGAGACGACAGTATACTTATACAGAGGTTGTGAGGATGACCAACAATTTTGAGAGGGTTCTTGGTAAGGGAGGTTTCGGGATGGTTTACTATGGAGTGCAAGATGACACTCAAGTGGCTGTGAAGATGATTTCTCCATCAGCAGTACAAGGCTACAGTCAGTTTCAAGCAGAGGCATGTGCCTAAGATATAATATCTAATTTTCAGAAAAAATTAGCTCATACTTCGTTCCCAAACTGTAAAAAATTCCAATTTCTTTCAGGTTACAATTCTTATGAGAGTTCACCATAGAAACTTAACAAGCCTTGTAGGTTATATGAATGATGAAGGTCACCTTGGCCTCATTTATGAGTACATGGCCAACGGAAACCTGGCTGAGCATCTTTCTGGTGATCTTCTAGCTCTAGCTACAACTTACATGTTACAACACATGCTTCACAACTCAATTTACGAATTGAAAATATAATATTAGATTCAACTTTAGAAACCAAAATCTGAAGCTTAACCACTCTTTGCTTGTCTACCACAGAGAAAAGCACAAGTATCTTAAGCTGGGAAGACAGACTTCGGATTGCAATAGATGCAGCTCAAGGTGTGTGGGAAAAGTTTATAATTCTTTTTAACTTTGGGCAAACACATTATTGGCATTCTAGAGAAAGAAAAATTTACATTGTTCAATATGGCAAACAAGCAGGGCTGGAGTATCTGCATCATGGTTGTAAGCCACCAATAGTCCACAGAGATGTGAAAACAACAAACATCTTATTGACAGAAAAATTCAATGTCAAACTTTCTGATTTTGGTCTTTCAAAGACTTATCCAACGGATGACAAGTCCTACATGAGCACTGTTATTATTGGCACTCCGGGTTACCTTGATCCAGAGTAAGTTCCAACATTTTTCAATCCACTACTTCTCAAATGGATAAATTTTGAAAAAAAATGAAGGAAACAAACATCGGTGGCTTGTCTGCTTGTCTCTCAGGTACTATACATCAAACAGGCTAACTGAAAAAAGCGATGTGTATGGTTTTGGAGTTTCCTTGATGGAAGTAATTAGTTGCAGACCAGTAATTTCAAACATCCAAGACCCAGAAACAAATTACATAGCCAAATGGCTGCGCACCATGGTTGCTCAGGGAGATATCAAGAATATAGTTGACCCAAGATTAAAAGGAGCATATGAAAGTAACTCTGTTTGGAAATCTGTGAGGGTAGCCTTGGCTTGCGTATCAGTAGACTCCAGTGAAAGGCCAACGATGAATCAAGTAGTGATAGAGCTGAAGGATTGCTTAGCCATGGAGTTGAATCAAAGATCAGAAAGGCGTACACCAGAATTGAGACTTCACTGAAACGACGTCCATAACTATGATCGTGAATGCCACTCATGCCAGTCCCATGCCAAGATGAAGAAATTCTACAAACTGACTTCAAGTTTTTTTTTTTTTTATTTTTGCTGGTTTCAACTTTCAGTTTCCCTTTGAACTACTTGAATTGGTTGATGTTTAGTATGCAATTGTGTACACAGTGTGCAATGAAGTTGATGTGTTTGTTTTATCCTTATCCTTATTACAACAATATGAGAATAAGATCAGTCTGTTTCACTTGCAATTTTGGAATTAACACCTCCATTGTGCGATTTTGGAACGAAGAATCATACTATACAGATATTGAACAACAAGAAACTCATGGGGCGTTTAGCTGAGAGGTTTAAGAAGACTAGATTTTAAAAAAATGTATGAAGTATAAATTTTTAAATTTTGAGTTCTGTTAAATATTATTTTTGTATTTAATTAGTGGTTAGATTTTATATTAATCTAAATTTGTCATATTAATTATTTTAATATAGTTAAATTTAAAATAAATTATAAAAAAATTAGAAATATATATATATTTTTATTTTGAAATAGAAATGACTAAAATTATAATTTTATTTAAATTAGTTTTTAGTAATTTGATATTTTGATTTTACAATGTTTTGAAATAAAATTTCATAGATTTTTGTCACTTTAACTAATTTGAAAAGTAACGGTTTTTTATCGTAATATATGCTAACTTCAAATTGAAAATAAACTAGAATTTTAATCTTAAATACAATTATTGAAAACTATAGTTTTTTTTATCAAATTACATTTGAAGAATACCAAAATCATAAAATTTGAATTTAATTTTTATTTGGTCGCTAGGTTGTTTAAAAAATTTTAATCCTTTAAATTTAAAAAATGACTCTAAAACAATGAAAATGTATTAAATTAAATTTGGTATTTCTACGCATATAACCTAAATAAATATACATAATCACACAATTGCACTCGACTATTATTTTAGACAAAAATCTAACCCAATTTGCTTTTTCAACTATCCTTGGTACTCAATTTTTATAATAATAACAACAACAATAACAATAATAACCATAACAATAGTAATAGTAAAAATAGTAAAAATAGTAAGAATAGTAAGAATGGTAATAATAGTAATAATAGTAATAGTAATAGTAGTAATAATAATAATAATAATAATAATAATAATAATAATAATAATAATAATAATAATAATAATAATAATAATAATAATAATAATAATAATAATAACTATTATGAATATTATAATAATAAACAGATGTCCATTGCTTAGTACCAAAAGCCATGTGTCACCCTTCACGTTGTCTATGTGTTTTGTAATTATTCATGTTTGGTGTACACATCCTACTTGTCACTTTGCCTATAAATCATGGCATTTGGTGGATCTTAAAATCACACTTACAGTAGTGAGAATTCCAGTTCAAAATTTCACTAATTTTCTCCAAATTTTATAATTTTAGTTATTTTATATTTTTAGTTATTTTATTTTATATTATATTTCATATATTTTATATTATTATATTATATTTTCTCTATATCCGTATTCCCGTTGTGTTCCTCAAATTCACAACACGTTATCAACACAAGCTCTTGTCATTTTTCCCGTAAAAGGTAGGTCCTAAAGATATGTCGGTTTTTTCCTTTTCGTTATAATTAATAAATTTAATGTTATTTTACATATTCAATATCTGTTAAATTTCTAACATACGTACAATAATTTATGATAGTACTGCTGTGACAAATCTCACAAAATTAGATATTGTCGTCCTTGATATTAACAACAAAAATTATTTGTGATGGGTACTTGATGCCGAAATCCACCTGAATACTATGAATCTTGGGGAGATTATTAAAGAAGGAAATACAATATTCAATCAGGACAAAGCAAAAATTATGATTGTTCTTTGTCATTATCTCCACGATGGATTGAAAATGGAGTATCTTACAATAAAAGATCCTCATATCTTGTGGAAAAAAATTAAAAGAGAGGTATGATCATAAAAAAACAGTTATTCTTCCTAAAGCTCGCTACGAGAAGATGCACTTGAGGCTACAAGATTTCAAATCAGTAAGTGATTATAACTCCGCATTATTTAAAATCAGTTTGAAATCGTTATTATGCATAGAGAAAATTGTTGATATTGATATGTTAGAGAAGACATTTTCTACATTTCATGTCTCGAATATACTCTTGCAGCAGCAATCTCAAGAGAAAGATTTTAAACAGTATTCTGAATTAATTTCATGTCTTCTTGTGATCGAACAAAATAACGAGTTATTGATGAAAAATCATGAATCTCGACTAACTAAAACAACATCATTCCTTGAAGTGAATGCTGTGAATTTTAATAATAATTGTGGTCGGGGTCATGATCGTGGTCGAGGTCGAGGTCGAGGTCATGACTGTGGCAGGCGAAGAAATAATTATTATTTTCGTGGGGGTCATTTTAATCATTCAAATTTCAAAAGAACCAAAATGATGATCACAAAGGAAAAACTCCTTAAAGATAAGAATTCAAAAAGTATTGAAAATAAATGCTTCCAATGCGGAATGATTGGGCATTGGTCACGTACCTGTCGTACGTCAAGCTGACCTCTATCAAGCCTCCCTGAAAGAAAAAGAGAAAAATGTGAAAGAAAATTTTGCATATCAGGATAATGACATATTTGACCCATCCCATATGACAAATTTGGATGTGGCAGACTTCTTTGAATCTCCTGAAAAGAAGATTGTCGCAGTTGATGGAACATCAAGTGTTTCTTTTGATTTTGAGAATATCTAGACTTAATGTTATTGTTTTCTTTTATCTATCTTCATGTTTTTTTAGTAACTTTTGTATATTATAAGTGTTGTTTTTCTTATTGTAATTATTTTCTTTTAATGAATAAATATAGATCATTTTCATATGTTGGATGTTTAAAAAATGAGTAAAGAAGATTTATGTCTGGTAGACAGTGCAACTACGCACACGATACTTACAAATAAAAAATACTTTTTCAAATTGACAATGTTGAAAACAAAAGTAAATACAATATCAGGTTTTGCAAACTTGGTCAAAGGTTTTGGAAAAACAAATATTATTTTTCCTAGATGAACAAAATTTACAATTGACAATGCATTATTCTCTAGTCAATCAAAGAGAAATCTTCTAAGTTTTAAAGATATACGTTGCAGTGGTTACCCTATTGAGACTGATAGTAAGAATAATGTGGAATATCTATATATCATATCCACAGTCTCAAATAAAAAACGTACATTGAAAGAGTTGTCTACTTTATCTTCTGGATTGTATTATACTCATATACGAGTAATTGAAATATATGCAACAATGAACCTAAATTTCATGAATTCAGACATATTTACAGTTTAGAACCTGGAAAAGACCAACACCCATTTACGCAGTTCCTTGGAGAAAAGGAGACAACAGCTTATGCCGAAGTTGTGATGATGACCAACAATTTTGAGAGGATTCTTGGGAAGGGAGGTTTTGAGATGGTTTACTATGGAGTTCTAGATGACACTCAAGTAGCTGTGAAAATGATTTCTCCATCAGCAATACAGGGCTACCATCAGTTTCAAGCAGAGGCATGTGCTCAAAATATCCTATTTAATTTTCAGAAAAAGAAAAGTTAGCTCATACCTCTTTGCTAGGCTGAAAAAAATCCACTTTTCTCTCAGGTTACAATTCTTATGAGAGTTCACCACAGAAATTTAACAAACCTTGTAGGGTATATGAATGATGGAGGTCACCTTGGCCTCATTTATGAGTACATGACCAAAGGAAATCTGGCCGAGCATCTTTCGGGTAATTTTCTAGCTCTAGCTAAAACTTAAATACTGAAAAAAATTAAATTTTGAGGCTGAACCACATTTTGCTTGTTTTCACACAGAGAAAAGCTCAAATATCTTAAGTTGGGAAGACAGACTTCGAATTGCAGTAGATGCAGCTCAAGGTGTGTGCGAAAAGTTAATAATTTCTTTGAAGTTTCCACAAACACATTATCGGCATTTTATAGAAAGAAAACTTACAGTGTAGAATATGGATAAACAAATAAGCAGGACTAGAGTATGTGCGTCATGGTTGTACGCCATCAATAGTCCACAGGGATGTGAAGAAAAATTTGAACGCCAAACTTTCTGATTTTGGACTTTCAAAGACTTACCCAACAGATGACAAGTCCTACATGACCACTGTTATTGTTGGCACTCCAGGTTACCTTGATCCAGAGTAAGTACTAAATTTCCAACATTTTCCAATCAATTGCTTCTCAAATTTTGAGAAAAATGACGGACACATACTTGGTGGCTTGTGTCTCAGGTACTATACATCAAACAGGCCAACTGAAAAAATTGATATGTACGGTTTTGGAGTTTCCTTGATGGAAATAATTAATTGCAGACCAGAAATGTCAAACACCCCAGACCGAGAAATAAATTACATAGCCAAATGGGTTCGTACCATGGTTGCCCAGGGAGATATCAAGGTTATGGATGCCACTCACTCCAGTCCCATGCCAAGGTGAAAGAAATTCTACAAATCGACCTCAACTTTTTTCTGGTTTCAAGTTCCATCTTCCCTTTGAACTATTTGAATTGGTTGTATCCAATCTTCATTTCATCAAATAAATCGTTGGAGATGATGAAATTTAGTACAAACATAGGTTAGATGAGATTTGTAATATCACTGAAGTTGAGTTTTGCAATTGTGTATACAGTGTGCAATACCAATGAGGTTGATGTGTTCATCTTTATTACATCAATATGAGAATGGGTTCTGTCTATTTCACTTGCAATTTTTCACCAAATTGGATCAATTTTTTCTTTTTTCAAGTAACTTTTCGAGATCTACGTGTTGGAAGGCAGCTTGTTACACCATGAAACCGCAAAAAGAACTCTTGTGGCCCTCAAATTATATTACACAATGTTTTGGTTTGATTTCGGCCTCTTTTTTATCTTCTTTTCTCAATCTGGAACTGGTTCGTTCCACATCCAGAGAGGACCTTGCAATGATTAGTTTTCTTTTGTATGGATGACATTTTGGAAGACCAAAATGAAATTTGACTTGGTTTTTAAATAGAATGTTCTTTTGAACTTACACTTACTATATACCAGCATGAATTACCAAAACGAAACATTTTGCACGCTTGTTAGATCTTGCTTTCACTATTCGGGTTTTTTATACGGATGACCTCATTTGGAAGGCCCAAATGAAAAATGACCATCTGTAGAGAAAGTAATGAAAAGTGACTTTCTACTTACGTCATAAGCATGTGATTTTACGGATTTGCCCCTGAGATGCACCCTGCACGTCTGCCAATATGAAGTTACTCAATCCTCGATAGCTCGTCAATTGTTCCTCGACGCATGGTCACTCGATACCCAGGTGTGTGATCACTCGATATCGCTGCAATCGACATGTGTATACTCGATCATATCCATGTCATACTCGATACTCGATTCTTTTGAATTCTCCATGCCTTCAGAACCTGCTTTATAGTTCATGCTCATGTATGAACATACACAAATTGGAGAACTTTCTAATAATGTACACGATTCTTTCAAATCAATTTCTTGAAATATGAAGTATTTTTTTTATTATTATTATTAACTAAGAACAAACAGAATTGAAACACAAAAGAAAAAATCGAGATCATTTTCCCTTCAAAAAACCCACTTCAAAAAATCTATTTTTCTTGATGGAGATCAAGTTATAAAGGCATTGAGGTCATTTCACTATATTGTCTCACATCTCTTTGTAAGTGAATGTGCTTTTTTTTGCTCACTTTTTTTACTTTTCCAACAATGTGTGAGACATATGAAGTGACCAGGATCCATAAGCACTCTATTCATTAATTTTGGCAGAAATGAAAGCATGCTTTAGCAGAAATAAATGGGTTTCATGACATACCTTTGAAGAACTTTCTCTAAGCTTGAATCCAGCTACAAATCTCCTTTGAATCTTATTGTAGACCACCCCAAGATCTTCCCTACTATCCTCTTGGTATGCCCTAGATTGAGTTGTGGGACTCAAAATAAGCCTGAAATAAAGGAATAGGAGACAAACTCATAGCAGCAACCCAACAGAAGAACAACTTCTTCTCTCACGAACAGAAAAATTTGATCGGTTGCATTGCTTCAAAAACACTTCAATCTCTTCAATATATTGCAGACACTCATGCAAAGAGATTTGCTGCATGAGATGTAGCTCATGCTTGGAGTTAATGAAGCTTGAAGATGTAGGTTGTTAGTAAGCTACTTGATGAAGACAATGGAAAATGCTCTTTTTCTATTTTTTGTTTTTTCCTTTCTTTTTCAATTTATCAAATATTGATTTCATAAATAAATTCTTTTAATAAAATTGAAAATATTATTAATTTTACAAAATTAATTTCATAAATTAATTTTATTAATAAAATTAATAAATAATTATTTAAACAATTTAAATAATTCTAATTAATTTAATATCAAATATTACCTCTTGTTTTACCCCCGAAATTACCTCTTGTTCTTTAAGTCCCACTGATCCCCTAATGAACAATTGATTTGTGATCCAATTAACAAATCAAATCCTTCTCGGGCCAATGAGAGGTTGATGCCTCTTGCTCAAGACCCAAAATCAGCACTTGAAGGGAACAACCTCTCTACTAACCCTAATTGGGTAGAAGTGAATTTCGTCTTGCACCCTACGTCTCCAGCTATTCATTCGGTCTTATCCCCAAAATGGAAAGCTTATTGAGCAGAGGCAATTGGTCTACTCTCACCGTTTGGAGATCAAAGGATAATCTCGAACAAACAGAAGTTCATAGTTAGCTCAGGATTAATGTCAAGTTACCTAGGTCATCGCTTTGAAATAGTCAGCCTTAAACAGTAAACAATGTTATAAAGTAAGAGTGACTGGTTTCGTGGTCCGATCTTGTACAAAACCCATTTGTACATGACACTCCCACTTCTTATGTCCCAACATGAACGAATTAGGATCACTTCGTTTGTAGCATTTTACAATTCTTTGTAACAACTACAGAGTAGGCTGCATCCAATAGTGTTACCAGAATAAGACACCCAACCTTATTCATATACTATAGATCATTTTGACTATTTACTCGAACCTGATCCACTTGTATGTCTTCACATAAAGTTCAAGTATTCATGTAATAGTCAAGGGACTTTAGGTTTTTTGGATTTCGAAAAACAATATATTCAACAAAAACTTATTGAATTTTCAAAATGAGTTCTATTGTTTACAAACCAAGAGTTTTAGGACATAAAACTCAACACATGAGATGACACAGATGAACGCTATACTGAAGGCCGTTTGAAGGGTTTGCTAGTTCCTAATACATTGACGTATAATGAATTGGTAAATCTAGTATATGAGATCATGCAAGTTAGTTCGACACAGTTCAAGATTATAATGAGGGTGACATATAAGATGGATATTAATTCTCCTCCAGTATGCTTAATGGACGATGATGATGTTAAATTTCTCCTCTCAGAGTACGATTGTACTAGACCGTAGGTATTTTTTAAGTCTTTAGAAAATCGAAGAATTTCATCGCGAGGAAACATTTTATTACCTAGAGAGATCAGACCGACCCATGTGTGGAGGTGATGTCAATGAGCATGATGTTTTTCCATCGGTGTCTAACTGGAAAACGACAACATCGATGTTAAGATAGCAAATGTATTGCATCCTATTGTGACAATAGAAGATGTTGGTACATGTGTAAATGAGAATGTGATGATTGAAGAGGAAGAGGTTAGGAATGAAGAACAGACAACCTTGGTTGTTTTAGGGAGTAATCCTTCTATTGTGAGTGAAGAACAGCCAACCCAGGTTTTTTTAGGGAGTGGTCTTTCTGTTGTGAATGAAGAACAACTCTGATTCTGTCAAATAATTATGGCCATTTTGTTGGGAGTGTGCCTTGCCACAATCAGAAAAATGTACCATCCAGTAGTAACGTTAGAATGGGGGACTTGATCATGCAACCACAGTCGTCCATAGGGTTGATGGATACAATTGAAGTAAGTCAAACTTTCTTCAGCAAGAATGATATAAAGATGAGGTTAGTAATGTTAGCCATTAAGAACAAGTTTGAGTTGCGGGTTAAAAAATCGAACAAAAAATTGTATAGTGTTCGGTGTTCACCCTAGACTTGTAAATGGGTCGTCCGAGCAATTAAAATGGAAGGGGTGATATTTTCAAGATCACAAAATGCACGCCCAATCACACATGCTCGATTGAAATATTGAATCGTGACCACAGGCAAGCCAGCGCATTTGTTATTAGTCACTTAATTAAGGGCAAGTTTGACATTGGTTAGGGGGACAAACTGCACCATATTATTGAGGATATGCGGCATCAGTATGGTGTCAATATTAGTTATGACAAAGCATGGCATGCAAGAGAAATTGCTTTTGCTCTTGCAAGGGGAATGCAACAAGGAATCATGAGTCATTTTGCATGCATATGGTAAGGCTTTGAAGATAGAAAATCCTATAACTCTATTTGAGATCGAGCTTGAAGAATCAAAATATTTCAAATATGTGTTCATAGCACTAGGAGCGTGTTTAATAAGTTTTAAGAGTTTTCGACTTGTGAACATTGTAGATGGTACTCATCTAAAAGGTAAGTATAAGGGAACAATGATAGTTGGTATTCCAATGGACGGTAATAACCAACTGTACCCACTAGCATATGTAATTGTTGATAGTGAGAATGATCGAGCCTTGAAATGGTTCATGACGACCCTTAAAACAACAATTGGAGAATGCCCTAACCTCGTATTCGTCTCAAACTATGGACAAAGTATAGCTAATATCATTGATATTGTATTCCCCAGATCTTACCATGGACTTTGTACCTTCCATTTGAAAAGGAACGTGGAGAAATACTTCAAAGACGAGTCCGTTAGAAAATTGTTTCACGATGCTTGTAGAGCATATCGAGAATTAGAGTTCAAGCGTCATTGGGTCCAAATAGTGAACTACAACAACGGTTCCCTCGCTAGATATTTAGAGGATGCTGATATTCAGCGGTGGGCACGATGTTACCAGTCCGGGAACCGATATGATAACATGACCAGCAATAGTGTCGAATGCTTCAATGCTATTACCAAAGAAGCAAGAGTGTCGCCAATAACTTTGTTGCTAGAATACATAAGAGGTCTACTTCAAGGTTGGTTTCATGAATGGCAAACAATGTGGTCTAATTGTACATCGAAGTGTAGAGGAAATAATGGGTTTACAGTGTGAAAAAGCTAGGAGATACCGAGTAAATCCAATCATTTGTTATAGATTTCATGCCAAGGATGGTGGACTATATGGTATAGTCAGCCTTAACACTCGAGAATGTAGTTGCATGAAATTTCAGTGTTTGGAGATTCCGTGTTCACACGCTATAGCTACAACTAGAGAGCGCAAATCAATCCGTTTACTCTATGCAACAGATTGTATAATGTTGATTCTCTCGTACTAGCATACGCGGAATCAGTAAACCCGCTTGGTCATGTATCTGAATGGAAAAAACCAGGGTATACCGAGGTAAAAATACTCCCATCGAAAAGACTGGTACAAGTTGGTAGATGAAGGGTAAATAGGATACTGTCTGTTGGAGAACATGTCACATTAAAGAAATGTGGACAATGTGGCCAACCGGGATATAA
Organism: Benincasa hispida; assembly: GCF_027475165.1. Taxonomy (NCBI): domain Eukaryota; kingdom Viridiplantae; phylum Streptophyta; class Magnoliopsida; order Cucurbitales; family Cucurbitaceae; genus Benincasa; species Benincasa hispida. The sequence goes on from NC_143486.1 coordinate 1,862,383, forward strand.
CAGACAAAAGTGCAACGAACCACTTAATACGTCCAAACTCAACAAACAGGCAAGAACGACTCAGGGGACCCAGACCCAGACTTAGAGGATCGAGACTCTGATAAATACTTGATAATTTATTACTCTATATTATAGATTATTCATTCTGTAATGTAAAGACATTCTGATCAATATTTGATACATGATACCCATTATTCGATACTCATTACACGTTGCACGATACCCGTTACTTGCTACTTGATACGTGTTACACATTACTTGATACACGATTACTCGAAAATACTCGATAAACATTAACTCAAATTACAATACTCGATACAGGATTACTCAACAATACTCGATAACGTTAAACCATACTCGATACAATTTACTCGATACTTGATGCATGTTACTACTCAATGCATATTACTCGATATAATTTTTTGGATTCGGTTTGATTTACAAATAATGTCAAAATTTACATAGAAAGCCCTAATAAAAAAAAAGTTGATCTACCCACAACTCGGCACCATACTGCAACCTAAAATCATGTATTTTATCCTGACGTAAGCTCTTCATACTCGACCCAGTCACCAAATACTCAAAGTACTTGAGACAGAATATCTCACAGTCCAATGTATTCCCCTGTAGTGCGCCTGTATTGACACGGTCAACTTCCAAAGACTAGGTGCAAGGTCAGGCTTTGCATCATATATGCCGCAGAATTGTGTCAGTGAAGGGAGAGTGAAGCATAGGGGCACCAAGAATGTTACCAGATCCCTCGGTGCGATGTACTTGGGGAGTGGGTCATATAAAATGATGTGCCCAAGGTTCATGTCTACCACCAACATAATCCAATGTTGTTTATAGTTGACTGAGCTATAGATGTAATCGCCATTTGCCCATCCAGGGTGATGTTCAAATACCAATCCGAGCCCGTAATCGACATACGTGTTCTCTTTCTTCCATACTTTAGCAGCTTCTTCCCTCGTTTTCCCACGTATGGCATGGAACAAGCTATTTGGACATTGGAGGTTCAAGTGACTCTGCAAAATAGATAACAATAGGTTCAAGTGTATATCAATCATGCAAATTGTACATTAAAATTTAAATAATCTATAATACATACCAATATGCCTTGTGGCAATGTCGTGAACCGAAAAGCACATATCTCTGACCGGCTAATAAACTTCTATCAGAGAAACATGAATAAAGAATCGAGAACTTGTAGTAGTAGTAAATAACAAGCATGTCAAAGAATAGGAGTAGTAAATAACAAGCATACAAATGTAATAAGGGATGTTAACTTACGTCGTTCCCAACCCAATTACTATCACGTGTTAGCTCCCAGACAACTCATTCATCGTGCAATTCCTTCTGAAGAGGACTTCATTACTCGGCCAATGAGGTCCCATGTCCACGCTCGTCAACAAGAACATGAACTCATTCATCACGTCCTCTAGCATGTGTCCAGTCATAGGGGACGATGTTAATCAAACATTGACCAAGCTGAATGTATTCCTGTTTTTTTCCCGTCATCCTTGTCGTGTCAACTGGAGAGGTTATGGTTGTGTCGGCTTCCTCTTCCTTCTTGTTCGTCTTTGTTCCTTCTCACCGTCCACAGGCTCGTCCTTCATCTTAAGGTCTGAATCGGCCATAAGTTTGTCATTCACCTTGGGCTCGCCCTTAATCCTGAACTTTTTCAATATTTGCGGTGGAAGCAACTCAGGATGTGATAGGGTCAATGGGAGAAAGCCTGGTACATCAGGAAGCAACATAGTGAGAGGAGTGGTAGATAATTAGGGATTGATGAGAGCGATGGATACTATAACGATAAAGAGGATGGGCTCAATGAACGGTGGAGGGATGGGGTCACGAGACTCAGTGAAAGATGGAGAAATGGGGTCATATGACTCAGTGGAAAGTGGAGGAATGGGGTCACTGGTCTCGTTGGAAGGTGGAGGAATGAGGTCTTAGAACTCAGTGGAAGGTGGAGGAATGGGGTCGTGAGACTCAGTGGAAGGTGGAAGAATGGGTCACAGGACTCAGTGGTACATGGAGGAATGAGGTCACTAGTGTTAGTGGAAAGTGGGGGAATGGGGTCACAGGACTTACTGACTAATGGAAGAGTGGAGCCAGAGAACTCGATGGAAGGTGGAGGAATGGGATTAATAGTCTCGGTGGACTCCACGCCTAAATCCTATATCATTTATGAAGTACGTTAGGTCAAACATAACATAATATAGATTTACATTAGAACAAAGTTTAAGATGATATTACGTACCCGAAACAATAACCACAATAAGCTGGTGATTGTTTGTACGCCAGCCTGATGGAAACTCAAGTAAGACTTCACATCTTTCAAGTCTAATTGTACATAGTCCAATTTATGCTCCATCATAGACACTATCTGGTCTATGTCACGGAGTGATGTGCGAAAGCCCACACCCCTCATGGGCTCATAATGGGATGTATTCGGTCGAGGTGACACTCGCTCCTCAGATGGAGGCACATGCTCGTCAGTAGGAAGCTCGTAAGACTCATTATGAAGAGGGTGAATCTTGTGCTTGTTGGTAGGGAGCTCGTGAGACTGATGCTCTTGAAGTTATGGCTCATGAAACCGATGCTCATGACTCTCGTATTCACTGGAGTTACTATGAGCATCCTCATCATGGTGTGATTTATATGTCTCTAAGGAGCTCATATCAGCATCAATGTGCTCGTATACAGATTGCTCATCGACCCTAGTGTCCCTATACCGCCTCTCTTTATCGAACATGATCAATGGTGCAGATGTGATCCTTGTCTGTACAAAACAACGAACAATTTATTAGTTATATGTGACATTCACTTTAAATCCAAGTAAATTATACACTAATCTCGATGGACTCAAACACATCTTGCTGTATTGTTTTGGTTGGTAGTGAGTATGTATACGCCCACCTCAGGAATTGAGGTACGACATGTAACATCCCGAATTTTTCAGGTAAATTGCATTAAATTATCTTAAAATATTTAGGCGTTGTTTTGATAAATTGGGGCTAAATTTAATTTGGGAGGCAAGATAATTCATTTAAAAGATATTTGTAAACAATTGGAATTTTAACTCAATTTAAGGAAAAATTGGATTAATTTATTTTGGGGAAAGTATGTTTTTAAATTGATTAAATATTTGGAAGGATGTAATTTATCTCAACTATTAGATTGTATGTTCCCTTTAAATTTAGTTTGGAATCAAAATTAAGTTAATTGAAGAAGTTAATTGAGTTTGAGATTAATTTGATAAGAGATTTAGAATTTTTAGATTATTTTGGATAAAGATTTGAAAACAAAGAAAAGGGGAAAAAATTAGGATGTTGGAAATCAAAAGGAATTTGAAATTTAAGAAGGAAAGGGAACATTGTGATTCTAAATTTTATCCTCTTTAATTTTGGAGTCTAGATCCAAATTAGAGAAGATAATTAATTTAAATTGAGTTTGTTCGCACGAGGTTTCCGGAAAAACGTATTTTATGGAATTGAACTTGAGTTAATGTTGGTACTGATGTTGATTTGATGCGATGTGGTTCGATCTTTAGTACTTGATCCTCCGATTCTCTCTCGGTTGAGTGGATGTCTTGATTTGAAGAAGAAAGGCACCGAACGTTCTTGAAGTAGAAGTTCTATCTTCTAGGAGTGCAGCTTCAGGAGTATTGGGAGTCTTCTGCTTATTGATGAATTCTCTTTGGGCTCTCTGAATGCAGAATTGTTGGCCTTGGAATGAGAAGAGCTCCTCTATTTATAGGGCTCTCTAATCGGCTTCATAGGCTTCAGCTTAGTCTTTGGGCCCAATTAATTAGACCTGGGCCTCCATTGGGCCCTATTAATTAAACTTGGGTCTGATCTTTGGGCCCTATTAATTGGATTTAGGCCGATTTTGGCATTTTAGGCCCAAATTAAGCCCATATTTGGGCGTAACTGGGCCAACGCCCAAATTATAATGTCAAATTGAGTGAAATTAATTTTATTCAACCCAACGTTCATGATGAAAACACGTGATCAAAATTCGTCTTCAATTTCAATTTGGAACACATGTCAACTCTTAACTGATCCCAAATTTGATGATTTGGGAATTTCGTCGTTAATTTAATAAATGACATGGCGATCCGTGATTGGTCCGAAATTTCTCCTCCAACAGAGTTGATAAGAGAAATTTTGATTTAATTTAAATTAATTAGATGATGGGTTTTCTAATTAATTAAAATATGGATTTCCTAATTAGAAAAAAATGTCTTATTCAAAAAGGATACCTAATCTATCTACTACCTCAAGTTATGGAATTCCAAATAATTTAGGATTAGAAATATTTTTCTTCTATAAATACAACCATTCAATTCATTCCAAACCATTTACTTCATTCCAAACCATCCACTTCATTCCAAAGGGAGGTCAATTAGAGAGAAAAATCCCTATTACTTTCATATTTTTTTAACCGTTTGCCATTGTGCATTCGTTGGTCACCGTCGCTCATCGGATTTTTATTTAATTTGGAGCATTGATTCAAGTTTTTGAAAGTCACTAGTGTACTATTCAACAAGTTTTGGAGCTTTGGAGCGCATAATTGACTTAAATCTTTGAGCAAAGTTTGGAATAAATTTAGAGTAAACAAAGCGTTTGAGACATTAATTCAAGTTTTTGTTGGAGGTTGACTTCTTGAATTAATTTTGGAATTTCAATTCGAGGTAAGTAATTTTACTACTAGAACCGCCTTTGTGTTAGGCGATAAATTTAAGAATAATTTTGAGGATTCTAAGACTGTTTGCATCGAGATACATAAGGAAAAATAAGCTTATCTTAATTATGTTTTGAAACATGTTAGGAGTGCAAGCATGGATAATGGTTTGCTAGAAGAATATTGAGCATGATGATATGTATAATTGTGGGACTTTAGTTTATGATGCATGTTATTTATGCTAGTGATAGTTACCCCCTACCTGTAATTAGATACCCATTAGAGGTTTGTGTTTCCTTCGGGATTCATCAGAGGTAGTGATCTCCTTCGGGATTTCACCAGAGGTTTGTTTTTCCTTTGTGATTCACCAGAGGTTTGTGTTTCCTTCTGGATTCACTAGGGGTGGTGATCTCCTTCGGGATTGAAGGAACTCTTATATAAGAGTACCTATGAACAGAAGCGGATCTTTCCAATTCATTGTGATAGAATTTCCACACATACATTCTAACATACAGATATGCATTGAAAACACTAATTACTGGCATGCTTTAAAAGATAAAATACAAGAGATCGAGGATCTACTAGTTGAAGACTTTCTTCATAAAACTCGGTCTCACCATGAATGAACTCCCCATGCTCTTTCTCATCCAACAAGCAATCGCCTAGCACCACCACGGTCGTCTACACGAACAATAGCGCATGAACACAAGGCAAGGGGGATGACACCACCACTCGGAGCCCTCAGTATTCTCAGAGTGAGAATCCAAAGGGTGAACTTTGATGGAATTGATAGAGGGGATAAGGAAAAGCAATCGTGTACTACGAACAAGTAAGTGGGAGATAGGGAAGACTATGTATAGTCGGGTGCTTGATCGTTTAGGTCAGGGTACACGATTGTGTAGTAATTGCTAAGCGATCGTTTATCAAAAGGTAAGTGGTCGTTTAGTTACGCTCGGGTGCTAAGCGATCGTTTAGTAGGTGGGCACTATCATATAGGCTCTCAACACTAAGCGATACAATACTTTCACACCGTGAGCGATTTTTCGTGTATTTTGCATATCACTTGCATAATGAAAACTATTTTCATTTTATTCTTTAGTTACTAGAACTGAATTCAACTTCCCACTTTCGCACGAAATCGGAGAAAACTTCGGCCAATTATCTCATAACCGCCTAATTAATAAAATAATGGATATAATCATATTATATTCTTAACCTATAGTTTGATATCATATATCAACTACAGTGTTTTCTCCTCTACTTGATATAAATCATATTTATATCCTATTTCCTCCAAAATATTGTATCTCATACATTTAGTCAATCATATCATATATAATTAACCAGTCCAATTATATCATATATAATCAAACTCCCTTTTGTCAATTTGAACATTTCAAACTGACTCAAAAACTGATTCTCAACTTATATCTAAGCTACCAAGGGGACCTTATGGACCTATGGCTCGAAGTTCCAACGGTACGTGAATAGCTGACTAAACTTTTTAGCCATGAGATCCACCATCCGTTAATTACCAGGCATTCCACTAAATACTGACAGTTGAACTCTTCTTACCACAGATATATTTCTGTGTCCATCGAGTATAACCAATCATGAGTACGATAACCCTTCATAGGTGCTCGTAAGTACAGCTGAGCCAATTTACCGTTTTACCCCTTATAGTTACATCTCACTCCTTAAGTACCACTGATCCCTCTAATGAATAATACAACATATTCCAACTATGTGTGAACACCTCTCGGACCATGAGAAGGTGTGTGGCGCCACATCGTTCAAGCCCTGAAATCAACCCTTAAGGGAGCTATTTATCTACTTGCCCCTGCTTCGGGGAAAGAGTGAATTCCATCTTGTGTAACTGAGTTCCCAACTCTCAAATCAAACGAATTCCAGAAGTGGTAGGTTTGAGTCAGCGGCCTGGCCACTCATACCCATGCAAATCAAAGGACCGTCCTCAATGGTGGGAGTTCCCAACTTACTCAGGATTGAGGTCATGTTACCTATGGTCATCCTAGTGAAGTGAAGTCTCTATCATGAATGGTGTTATATAATGAGACGTTAACACTTCATGGTCAGATCTTATACAAACTCTTTGTATAGGACGTCCCAGCTCGCATGTCCCCTACAGAATGATCAGGATCAGACTATCTGTGACAAGTCACAACACTTGTAACTATTCCATAAAGCATACCGCATCCGTAGCATTACCAGGATTAGGTTTTCCTCCTATATCCATATACTACAGACCATTTTGGTTATCACTTAAGACATGATCCATTTGTATGTTACCACATACATGCTTAAGTTACATAAAGATAACTAGTGATTTTAGTTTATTGGTTTGTGGTAAAGCAAATAAAACATTCAGATGAGCAAAAACAAGAAATGAAGTAAATATCATATATTATACATCACAAGCGTTCATACAAACTGTTTACAAACTATATGACATGAGTCTTTAAGACATCAACCCCAACAGGGATTTCACTAAAGGTTTGTGTTTCCTTTGGGACTTGCTAGAGGTTAGTGATCTCTTTCAGGACTCCACCAGAGGTTAGTGATCTCCTACGGGATTTCACTAGAGGTTTGTTGGTATATCTCACCTACAGTAGGGCGAGTTCAATTATCCACTAGATAGTCATCCCATGGAAAGTAGAGGTTTATGCATGTCCCACTAGAGAGTGGCATCTAGAGGACATAGATTCTTAACCTGACCCCAGTAGTGGGGTTACTTACTGAGTATTTTTATACTCTTTTTTTTGTGTGTGTTATGTTTTTCAGGTAAGTGTAAGGGCATACCAACGAATGGCAGAAGGAATCTGTGATCATGTCATTGGGACCAGAGAGATGTTTCCTCTCATATTTTCATGTTTTAGTCTTTTAAATTTCAGTTTGAACTTAGAGTTCCATTGTTGAAATTTTTATTTATAAAACTTCATGAAATTTATTTTGAACTTATATTTCAGGGGTCCCCAATCAAAGATTTTCAATTATTTAGATTTTACAAAGTTATTTATTTAATAAAATTCGTTTGATTTAGTTAAAATTTATGAGAGAGTCGTTTTTAGATTTATGCATGCATGTAGTAACGATCTAGTATAAGTCCTAGACAGTTAGGTCGTTACACGACATGTCCACTCAGTTGGATTGCAACTTTTCCGGCAACCATTGAAATGATCTCGTATGCCCACACTTACATAATTCATAAACGATTATAAAACAAGAATAAGTAGTAAGTGACAATGACACTACAATGAGTAGATCTCATATAGCCAGTGAATGGATATTACCTAAAATGCATGGGGAAACCTCAGTAGGTTGTACTTGACAATGTAATTCTCATTGTACCTGGACCTTTTTTTTGTAGTTCTCTGTTTTACCACTCAATCCTCTTTGTAGTCCAAGTAACGTCCTCTTCCATAACGTGTATCCCCAATCTATTGAATTAAAGTAATCCAAATCCTCCACATCAATTAATAAGGTCTTATCAACATTGGACCTCATCTTCTCCCTTCCCATCATACCTAATTCAGTGTAATAGATCAATGTCATCTTCGTAACATCCATGTCGTTCTCAAACTCCATCTCCTTGTACACTGTCTCTAAGGTACCAATGTGAATGTCCCCCTCAAAATCATTAGTGAAGTACCTACTATGCAGTGATCCAACTGCATCACCCTCCTCACAACTATTGGATTAGGTGACCGCCACAATATCGTCACTAATAGAAAGTCTTCTTTGGTGAATGTTACAACCGTACGATTCAAATTGAATGTCATTTCATCCTTCCTATCATCTTCAACCTCCCTCAATAAAATGTAATGGACCAATAGACTGTTGAAGATATGCCCATGCCCAGGAATCGCCCAAATACCGTCTTCCTGAAGAGGGCAAGTTAAGTGGGAGTTAGCTTCTCTTTCACTATCTTGTTAGTCCTTCCATTAAGAGGATAATCTGGTCGATTGACCTAGGAAACGATCTTGGGGAGGAATATTGAATTGTCTAGCCATACTGCACAGAATAACAAAAAACAAAGGTAAATAAGAATTATGTTCAATACTCGATACACGATTCACGATAATCGATGCACGATACAAGATACTTGATACCTGATACTCAATTTCTCGATACCCGATACATGCTACATGGTGTCCCTTACTCGCTACATTACATTGACTAGATGGTCGATTATCGAGCATTCGGTTGATTTTCCACCTTCATGCATTATCCTACTTAAACCCTAAACTCTAGATGGTCCAAAATAACAAAAAAATGAAGACTGAAACGAAACAAACTCGAGGTCTAACCAAACATGCAAGATATGCAAACAGAAATGAAAATCGTATCGGTCGAGTATTGAGTAACATGCAAGCGCATATCGAGGAACATGATGCCAAAATATAACAAAGAACGAGAGGAATGATGACAAAATACAAACAAGGAGAAGAATGTCACCTGATGCAGAGATAATCGAGTTTTGAGTGTGGAGGTGTTGTCATCGAAGGATATACAATCAGAAGAACATAGCGAATAGTCTGAGCTAACACAGAAATAGTGAAATAATGGACTTCAAACGCCTTCAAACAGGCTAAGAATTCAAAAGAATCGAGTATAAAGTATTTGAGTATGGAGTATGACATGGATATGATCGAGTATACACATGTTGATTACAGCCATATCGAGTGACCATGTACCTGGGTATCGAGTGACTGTGCATCTAGGAACGAGTGACGAGCCATTGGGGTACGAGTGACGAGCCATCGAGGATTGAGTAACTTCGTATTGGTAAGCACGCAGGGTGCATCTCAGGAGCGAATCAGTAAAATCACAAGCTTATGACGTAAGTAGAAGACCATTTTCCATTTCTCTACAGGTGGCCATTTTTCATTTGGGCCTCCCAAATGTGGCCATCCGTACAAATAACCCTTCACTACTCTCACATTTGTTCCTCTCGCTTTTAAGGGTTTAGCCGTTTAGTTTTTTTTCTATTTTCTCTCCCCTTGTTTTTGTTTTCTCTCCTTGCTCATTCCCGTTCTCACTATGCCAACATGTATGAGTAATAAGATTGATTTTGCTAATGATGATGATGTAAGAAAAAGGTAAAAAAAACTTAAAGTTTTAGAAAGAGGACAGAATTCATTATGGGCCCAAAAATAAGGTTAGCCGACACTTTTAGGGCCAATAATTAAGTGTATAGCAACATAATTGCAAATATAATAGAATTCATCCATGATAAACTATATCCATGGTAAACTCTTATTAGTGATAGACTTTATCGCTGATCCTTAAGCTTAAACTTAAACTTTGTGTGTTCGTACCTGTGAATTTTAAACTGTATTAGATATAAAGTTTAGTATTATGTTTAAGGAAACCATAAACTTTCAATTTTGTGTTCGGTGTCCATCAATTTTAAAATATTCAAAAGTTAAATGATCAAATAAACACAAACCTTAAAGTTTAGAGACAAAACTTATAAGATATTTTTTTTTAGTTGAACCGCTATAAGTGGGTGGAAGATTGAACAACGGACTTAAAACTAGTAATTCATGGCCTATCTATCAAATATGCTCGAAGAATTGATAAATTTTAGTTAGAAAACTAAAAAAATTAATTTGTAAAACTGATGCGTAGATGTAGGAGATTGATTGCGAAAATACATAAATATATTATATTAATGGTGTGTTTGATTTAATTTTTAAGTGTTTAATTTTGAAGATAAGTCATTTAAAAAAAATTGAAGTATTTAGCAACCAATCAAAATAACTTTTGAAACACTTTCAAATGGTACTTTAAACCGTTTTTATAAAAAGAGTTTAATAAAAATGAATTTAAAAAAATATTTTAGTCAATTTAAACCGATCCTTAAACTAAGACAAAATTGATAGAATATATATATAAAAGTATTATATTACAAGTTTAGTTATTACAATTTTAAATAGTTTTTTTTTTCAGGAATAATTGTCAACATTTTCATGAATATTTATATAAAATAAGATATTAACATTTTCATTAAGATAAAAAATATGTATATCATAGGTAGCCGTATTCTCATTTCTAAATATTATAAAGTCTTTGGCCTTAAATGGAAGAGACATAGGGATCAAGCTTATGTAATTGATAATTCCAACTACTATTTGCCAACAGAATTGATGCTGTAAGATGCAGTTGACTTTGATTCAGTCAACAGTTGAACAAGTCAATGTGAATAAATCAATCTTATCAACTTAATTCTTTTTATATAATTATAAAAAATGTTGGTAAACTTTACAATATACTTTTTGTTATCCGAACTTCAATTTTTTTTTTTTTTTTTTAAGTACAATCAACATCAAAATTTGAACCATGATTTTTTATAATTAGCGCATACTTTATTTAGTTTTTTTAGTATAATAAAAAGAGTGAGACAATTCGAACCATAACCTCTTATGCATTCTATCATTTTTAAGTGATGCAAAATTTTTTTTAATATATCGATGATTTGATACTCTTTTTTTTTTTCTTTTTCTTTCTTCTTCTTCTTCTTTTTTTTTTTTTTTTGTAAGTTCAAACAAAGTTTCATTTGAGAATGACGTTTCCACAAATAATCTAAAGGAGGACACGAAAAAATGAATGAATCCTCTTCAAATATATCAAATCAATGTGCAAAAACAGAGAGAACCAACAAACTATCCAATCTTCAAGAGCTAAAGTTGAGAGATTCCAGATGGAAATTGCAATATCAATGTGGCTTCTGTTGAGTTCTTTTGCACTCCTTGTTCAAGCACAAGATCAACCAGGTAATTTTCTCAACTTCCATACCTTAGACACTGTATGAACATCGTCTTTAAATCATTATATTGCTTACAAGTAATGGTTCTCCAGGCTTTGTTAGTCTAGATTGTGGTCTACCAGCAAATTCATCAGGCTACATCAATCCAAAGACAAATATTAAGTATATATCAGATGCAAGCTATATAAAAACAGGGGAAACTAGAAGCGTAGCACCTGAGTTCAAGAACTATGAACAACCATTCTGGACTGTAAGAAGTTTTCCTCAAGATAATAGAAACTGTTACAATAAAAGTGCCATTAAAGGTACCACGTATTTGATTCGGGCAATTTTTTTATACGGTAATTACGATGGGCTCAATAAAACTCCACAATTTGACCTGTATTTGGGCAATACTCGATGGACAACAGTAGATGATAGCTACTACTACACAGAAATGGTGCACACACCTACAAAAGATAAATTCCCAATCTGTCTTATCAACATTGGCTTAGGAATACCATTCATCTCAATATTAGAGTTTAGAGAACTTCCTGATCTCACATACTATTCTCTATCAAATTCCTTGCGCCTTCATCATCGGTACGATATGGGGTCAATCACAAATTACAGGTTGGCTCATGCATGCTATATGAAGAGTTGATTTTCCTGAACAATATGATTTTTAATAGTTAAAATCACTCTGGAATGTGTCTTTGTTCATTTAAAATCAATTTTGATGATAGAAAAATTGCTGTTAAATTGATTTTGAATGATCAAAGATATGTTTCGTGGTAATTTAGAATATAAAAAATGTGATCTTATAAGTTTCAAAAACATTCTCGAACATGCTTGTTAGTGAAAAGTGCTCATGTGTGCAAATATTATGTTTTCCTTTAGGTTTCCAGATGATGTATATGATCGAGTGTGGGAAACGTATGAAGATGATAATTATGCACAACTAAGTACCATGGATTCTGTAGCTACTGCTAACTATGAGTATACACCAGAGATCGTCATGAAAACTGCTGCAACTTCAAAGAATGGGACCAAGGACCTTAATTTCTCATGGGACTCGAGAAATGCAAGTGATAGATTTTATGCATATTTGCACTTTGCTGAACTTGAGAAGCTTCAAGGAAACAAATTCAGAGGATTTAATATCACTTATAATGGATATAATAGGGGTGGACCTATTATTCCTAGATATTTAAGCACAACAACATCTTTTCTAATCCTATCATCTCTATCAGAATCAAGACATGAATTATCACTCTTCCCAATACAAAATTCAACTCTTCCTCCCATCATCAATGCTTTAGAAATTTATACTGAGATGCTGATCTCAGAACAAGAATCATACAATGGAGATGGTATACCATTTTAAGGGTTTTGTTTTATTTTATTTTTTACTAACTTTAAACTTATGGACGATATATTGAAAAATCAGTGGATGCAATCAGTAATGTTCAGTCAACTTATGGAGTAATAAAAAATTGGGAAGGAGACCCATGTCTGCCAAGTGGATATCCATGGAGAGGTTTGAGTTGCAGCTCTGATCCAATTCCTAGAATCACATCACTGTAAGTTTACATCTTCAGTTGCAAGGTGACAAATAAAGTTCAATTCTATCAACTTCTAGCCAAAGTTACTGTATATGAGAGAATTGAACTATACTACTAGCTAATATCTTTTGTGAGAGATAATAGAACTCTGTCATACCAGGAACTTGTCTTCAAGCGAATTGAAGGGTGAGATATCTCCGTACATAATCAGTCTACCTATGTTACAAACATTGTAAGAGTCTCTTCATTAAAATTTAGATCGATATAATTAAACCAATGCTAAAAATAACGAAATTATGTTACAGGGATTTGTCAAGCAATTACTTGACAGGAGAAGTACCTGAATTTCTGTCCAAGTTGGAACACCTCAAAATCCTGCAAGTAAATCTAGAAGAAAGAAGTGGAGCACAAATTAACCTTAAAATAGAAATTAAACCATTTTTTTTCTCTTTCCAGAAACTTAGAGAATAACAATCTCACAGGCTCTCTTCCACCTGAGCTCATCAAAAAACAGAAGAGCCGTTCACTTACATTAAGGTCCATTATAGGGAGGGAAAAGATGAACTTTCATTCTGCTTCATACATATAACATCTATGTCCATGATAAAAATTTAGTTTTGCATTAACAAAGTGTATTTCATGACAGTATACAAGGCAATCCAAATTTATGTACCTCAGAGCCATGCACAAATATGACACCTGAGAGGAAGAAAAGCAACAACATAATCATTCCAGCAGTAGCATCAGTGGGTGGATTGCTTGCATTCCTCATAATTGCAGTGATTATCTATTGGATTGTTAAATCAAATAAGAAACAACAAGCTTTGATAGTGGGTCCTACAAAGACCTACACCCAATTAGGCACTTCCTTGGAGACAAGGAGACAGCAGTTTACTTATACAGAAGTTGTGAGGATGACCAACAATTTTGAGAGGGTTCTTGGTAAGGGAGGTTTTGGAATGGTTTACTATGGAGTGCAAGATGACACTCAAGTGGCTGTGAAGATGATTTCTCCATCAGCAGTACAAGGCTACAGTCAGTTTCAAGCAGAGGCATGTGCCTAAGATATAATATCTAATTTTCAGAAAAAAAATAGCTCATACTTCTTTCCCAAACTGTAAAAAATTCCAATTTCTTTCAGGTTACAATTCTTATGAGAGTTCACCACAGAAACTTAACAAGCCTTGTAGGGTATATGAATGATGAAGGTCACCTTGGCCTCATTTATGAGTACATGGCCAATGGAAACCTGGCTGAGCATCTTTCTGGTAATCTTCTAGCTCTAACTACAACTTACATGTTACAACACATGCTTCACAACCCAATTTACGAATTGAAAATATAATATTAGATTCAACTTTAGAAACCAAAATGTGAAGCTTAACCACACTTTGCTTGTCTACCACAGAGAAAAGCACAAGTATCTTAAGCTGGGAAGACAGACTTCGGATTGCAATAGATGCAGCTCAAGGTGTGTGGGATAAGTTTATAATTCCTTCTAACTTTCGGCAAACACATTATTGGCATTCTAGAGAAAGAAAAACTTACAGTCTTCAATACCGCAAAACAAGCAGGGCTGGAGTATCTGCATCATGGTTGTAAGCCACCAATAGTCCACAGGGATGTGAAAACAACAAACATCTTATTGACAGAAAAATTCAACGCCAAACTTTCTTATTTTGGTCTTTCAAAGACTTACCCTACAGATGACAAGTCCTACATGAGCACAATTATTGTTGGCACTCCGGGTTACCTTGATCCAGAGTAAGTTCCAACATTTTTGAATCCACTACTTCTCAAATGGATAAATTTTGGAAAAAAAAAAATGAAGGAAACAAACATCGTTGGCTTGTCTCTCAGGTACTATACATCAAACAGGCTAACTGAAAAAAGCGATGTGTATGGGTTTGGAGTTTCCTTGATGGAAGTAATTAGTTGCAGACCAGTAATTTCAAACATCCAAGACCCAGAAACAAATTACATAGCCAAATGGCTGCGCACCATGGTTGCTCAGGGAGATATCAAGAATATAGTTGACCCAAGATTAAAAGGAGCATATAAAAGTAACTCTGTTTGGAAAGCTGTGAGAGTAGCCTTGTCTTGCGTATCAGTAGACTCCAGTGAGAGACCAACGATGAATCAAGTAGTGATAGAGCTGAAGGATTGCTTAGCCATGGAGTTGAATCAAAGATCAGAAAGGCGTCCACTAGAATTGAGACATCACTGAAATGACGTCCATAACTATAATCGTGAATGCCACTCATGCCAGTCCCATGCCAAGGTGAAGAAATTCTACAAACTGACTTCAATTTTTTTTTTTTTTTTTTTTTGCTGGTTTCAAGTTTCAGTTTCCCTTTGAACTATTTGAATTGGTCACTGATGAAGTATGCAATTGTGTATAGAGTGTGTAATGAAGTTGATGTGTTTTGTTTATCCTTATTACAACAATATGAGAATAAGATCAGTCTGTTTCACTTGCAATTTTGGAACTAACACCTCAAGTGTGCGATTTTGGAACGAAGAATCATACTATACAGCCATTGAACAATAAGAAACTTATAGATTTTTTACACTAACCTAATGGAAAGAAATCAAACAACCCTAGGAAACAATTGGGCATCAAAAGCTTGGGTTCAGGTTGTGAGGTTTAATTGGAGAGTTTAACTAGCCTAGATTTATTATTACTACGCAGGGAGCAGATTTTTGAAGACTGGGTTTGGGAAAAACTGTCTTTGAAGACTGAGTTTAACTAGCCTAGATTTAAGAAAACTATGTCAAGGGAGCAAATTTATGAAGCCTGTCATGTTCAATGGGAACATCAGCCGAACTGCCGAAGTTTCAGATTTGCAAAGGAGGAGGAAGAAATTGGATGCACCTTGTTCCTTTCAATCATTCAGTCAGTCAATTGTTTCTCCGTCTAGATCTAATGTTTAGGAAGGGGTTTTTAGCTCTCCTCCTCCTACAGAACTTATCCATTCTACACGTATTCATGCTCTTGACATTGATATTGAGTCTGAAATTAGTTTGAATAGTGTGGAGCCTGAAGCATTTTTGGAAGAAAGAGTGGTTGTAGATCCTTATCTTGTGGACTCTTTTGTTGATGCTTTCAAAACGTTATTTAAAGACAATTTCCAGGATAATTTGACTGTGGCTTCTCAACCTTTATTGCCATTTATAATTCCTTCTCAGTTCCTTCAAAGTTTTTCATCTTTAATTAAGGCTTATGGGATACAATTCAAGGAAATTCACCCTCTATCCCCTCTCATAAAGTTCTAAGAAGTCGAGGTAGCTTGTTCATCAATCAGAGTTAGATTTTTTGCTTCAAACTTTAGAAATGATCGGAGTTCTTTCTTTGGGATTGCTTTATAAAGGGTGGTTGGCTTCTTGTTTGTTTTTTTTTTTGGAAGTTTTAAGTGGGGGTGGGTTAAATATTACTTGTTGGGCACTGTTACATTCTTTTGTTGGAAGGTTTTAGAGCATCAAAAGAAAGTTTGACGTCAAGGTTTTGGTGTTGGTTCGTCAAAAGCTTGTCTCATCGAATGTTTAGTCCATGCGTGGTTGAAGAGTTTTCAGTTTGCTCTTTGTTGATCTTCTGTTGGTTGGTGGTTGTTTTTCAGGTTTCTTTGGTAGTCTTATAGTCGCCATTGTTTTTCAGTAGTTGAAGAAGACTTACCGATCGAAGTTGTTTGAAAATTTATCTTTATTTGATTGTATTTGTTATTCACATATGTACTTTTTCTCTCCTTTTGAGGGTTTGTATCTCCTAAACTGTTATTCCTTTTCATTACATTAATGAGAATTTGTTTCTTGCTTAAAAGAAAAAAACCAACAGAGGCTGATTGTACAATTGATATTCTATAATCAACTGTTTGACTTGTAAAAAGATGAGAAGTTATGTTTGATTGTAATTCTGAGATTTCCACCCGAACATAAATTTCTAAACCATTGAATCATTGTTATCAAATATTTGCTTATAGATTTTACAACTGCCACTAGAGATAAATTTGATAGACATGATCTTTTTTTAACAAAAAACAACTTTTTCATTAATATATTTTAGAGAAGTGCACTATATACAAACTCTCTAACCCTAAAGGCACTTTTATAATCTACAGACATAGCTTACACACTATTTTAAGCTACGTGAATCTTTGTCTCAATTTCTCTATTATTTACGTTTCCTGTTTTTTCTTTGATTGTCGATTTCATAACACCATCCTTAATCATGTGAATAGACCATTTATCACTAAGCTAAGCTCATTTTGGCTTTTTCATGTGAATGTCATTTGATAGAGGTTGTTCAGCATACCAAGATCCCTCACGCCCTTCCCCATCATACTGAGGATCTCTCATTGAATCCATTAACCAAATTTAAATCACTCACCAATGTGTGATTCTTTAACCTGACTAATTAGAACCATCCTCAACCAAGAATGGTAGGAATTTGAAACAACATATAAACGAAGAAATAGATACCTCAAATAGATTATATCAGAAAGAGGATAAAATTTTGAAATATATTTTGAAGCTTTATTATTGGGCAAAGAATAAGTACATCTACATAACCATTCATTTACCTGTGTATATAGATGTGAATAAGCAAATGAACATATGTGCATCTCAACTAATCTCACACCAGCGTTTTCAAAGCACAAGATGCACCTCAAGGCGACAAGTCCTTTAATCGCCTCAAGGCGAGAGGCGACACAAAGGCGATGCCCGAGTGAAGCAAGGCGCAATGAATAAATAAATAAATAATATATGTAAAAGTAGAACATAAGTTTATATACAAATGTCAAAGCCTCTAAGATCAATAATAGTAATCTAATCAATAAAAATTAACAAAACTCTAAAAGTAAAAGTTTAAAACATGATCAAATGTCGAATTCAACATCCTCCCATCTAAATATAAAATTATATTGGTATAATTAAAAAAAGTATACTGATATAATTAAAGAAAAAAAAAGAGAAGGAATTCTAAATTTTACTCAGGTGCATGCCTTGGCCAAGGCGCAAGGCGCTGCAAGGCGAGCACCTCATTGAATCTGCACACCTCAACTACATACGAGGTACACAGGCCTCCGGTTGCCTCGCCTCTTGCCTCAAGCGCGCGCCCAGAATCATCTCAACATCACTGTCTCACACCATATACCGTTGAAACATCTAACTGTTAAGGAACTTTTAAGATTTTAAGGAAAATTGCCTTTTTAGTCTCTTATCTCAATGGTTTAATGGGTGTTTGTGTGTTTTTTTTTAGTTTAATGGGTGTTTTGTATTTTGTTTTTTTAGATTGAGAGGGAATGACCATAGAAGGAGAAGAGGAGAGAGAAATGATTTAAAATTATAAAAAAAAAATCTAATTAATGTAGGAAAGGACTTTTAACCTATTTTTTAAAATTAAATTAAAACGTTAAAAGACCAAATGCACCTATTCTTAAAAGTTCATGGACTAAAAAGGTTTTTTTTTTTTTTTTTTTAAGATTTTATTATCTAACTAGGTAGCCACCGAGGAACTTGAATTCAAACCTTTGGTGGCTCTTTTCTACCTTCATTCACATGACCACTAATCAGATCCATAACCATCATTTGTAATCAATCAAACACTTTTTTTAGAATAAAAAATGTGCTGTATAAATATTTAAATCTTTGACATCGAGAAAAGAAGCATATGCCAATTATTGCTAAGCTACGTTGGCATGACTAATCAAATATATATATATATATATATATTATCAGAATCAATCCAACACTTGGTGTTTGGCGAACTCCTCGCTAGCTGCATTCTTCTTATTAATAAATTGAAGGCCATAAAATGGAGGGGCTTAAAGTTATACAATAATCTCTGCTGCGGTCAGTACGATGCAGACTGTTGGGTTGAAATTCTCTTGTCAAATGTATTAAAAAAGGATGGCTAAGTCCAAGTCAATTGTAAAACACAAGCTAAAACACCCACTTGAAATTGGGAAGAAAATATTCTATTATTATTCTTTTATATTATGAAGGTAACTATCAATAAGGAAAAAATCTTACAACCATAAATGGTGAATATACACATAATAAATATCCAATATCACAAGAGATAAAGGAAATCCAACCTACCCCAAATTAGATTAAAAAGAAAACCAACATTCTTCGTTGATTAAATTGGTGAAACGTTAGAAGATAATTTCGTAGGTGCTAAGAATCTATGGTCTAAATCTATTAACTGCAGTACACTTTAGATTTACCATTCTGACCCTTTCTTTGAAGGCAAAATCTCCATGCTAGATTTTCAATATCTGTACTTCTGTTAAATTTGATGAAAATACCAGTTTTGAAGTATTATTATCTCATTTTTCAGAATTCATCCATACATCTAAAATAGATTATGCAAGCAAATCAATGCAATTATCATGGGAAGATAATGACTTTT
Organism: Benincasa hispida; assembly: GCF_027475165.1. Taxonomy (NCBI): domain Eukaryota; kingdom Viridiplantae; phylum Streptophyta; class Magnoliopsida; order Cucurbitales; family Cucurbitaceae; genus Benincasa; species Benincasa hispida. Next base: position 1,881,815 of record NC_143486.1, read on the forward strand.
AATATAGTAACTGAAGTTCTTCTGATCTTGAATAAGTCATCAATATTTTAATGAAGTCTCTTACTCAATATGTATATAAAAAACATCATACATCAAAATCATATAGTTGAAGTTCCATTGCCAATTAAGATAAACTATATATGCAATATAAAGACGTGAGTACCAAGTGTAGACGAACTTTAATTTGTTGGAGAAGGCCTGACAAGCTTATAGGTCTTCTCTATAACAACAGTCCTCTGGTTCAAGTTGATGATCAATCTTCAGTATTTCATTCAAACAAAACCAACTTGAAGTTCAATCTGCAGCCAACCAGAAAGAGATTCCAAAGGGTGATGATGAATAAAAGAACAAGATGTTTTCTAATTTTCTTCTCTCTTGTACTTACTGTTCAAGCACAAGATCAATCAGGTAAATTTTGTTAGCCATATATTTGTATTCTGTCTGTCAACATTCTTAAAAACATATTTGGAAAAAGATAAATTGATCTCTCAGGTTTCATAAGCTTGGATTGTGGACTATCAGCAAATTCTACCTACATAGGATCAACAACAAATATCACATACATTTCAGATGCAGCATATATAAACAGTGGTGAAAGCAAAAACATAGAATTAGACAAAAACAGCTATGAGCAACATCTATGGTCCCTTAGAAGCTTCCCGGAAGGTACCAGGAACTGTTACAACATAAGCAACATTACTAGTGGCACCAAATATTTAATTCGAGCAAGCTTCTTGTATGGTAATTATGATGGGTTAAGATCAATGCCAGTCTTTAATCTCTACTTCGGAGATAGCTTGTGGGTCACCGTGAATATTACATTACAAGCATTTATATTCACCTATGAAATCATTCATATTCCATCATCAAACAGAGTGCATATCTGCCTGATTAATGTAGGAGTCGGAACACCTTTCATTTCTGCATTGGAATTTAGACCTTTGCCAAACTATACTTACCCAACAGAACATGGGTCCTTCTCACTTTTTGCTCGATTGGATATTGGTTCGACATCAAACATCTCATACAGGTTAGTTATTATCGATATATCAATCTAGAATGAAATTATTCTATATCTTTTTTTCAATAGAAACATTTCATTCATACCTGAAATAAGGGAAAAACCCCAACACCTATAGGTAATTCCAACAAAGATCTCCAGCATGGATTTTTATTGAAGTGAAAAAGGTTTATTTATTTTCTGTGTGTTCCTTTATTTCAGGTTCCCTTACGATGTTTTTGATCGGATTTGGCATCCCTCTAATAATGATAAATATTTTGATCGATTAAATACCTCTAGTATAGTAGATGTCAATCACACAGAGAACCAACCAGCAGCAGTTGTCATGGGAACTACTATTATCCCTAAAAATGTGAGCAGATCTTTTTCTCTTATGTGGGAGTCAACTGATGAAAATACTCAATATTATGTATATCTCTATTTTGCTGAGCTGATAAAGCTTCATCGACGCAAACAATTTAGAGGCTTCAACATCAATCATAATGGAAAATATTGGAAGGGCCCTGTTATTCCTAAATATTTGAACACAAGCAGCATTTATGACATCAAACCATTGGAATTCCCAGAAAAGCAACACAGCTTAACATTTACTCGAATTGAAAATTCAACACTTCCTCCAATCTTTAATGCTGCAGAAATTTATTCCAAAATTGAGATCTCAGAATTAGAATCAGATCAAGGAAATGGTATGCTAATTAGATTTCCCATTGTTGGCCTTTTAGTTTTGCCTTTTACATTCTGATGGAACAAACTTTAAAACTTGAGTGATAATTTCATGAATGCGTTGTTCGGAAAATTAGTGGATGCAATCAGAAAAGTAAAGTCAACTTATGGAGTAATCAAAGATTGGGAAGGAGATCCGTGCATCCCAAGAAAACATCCTTGGAGTGGTGTAGGTTGCAGTAATGAGTCAATCCCAAGAATAATAACATTGTAAGTACATGCATGCTGTTAGATATTTGTTTAAAAATTAATAGCACTAGCATCTACGTTTGCCAGCCAACAGAAGAACTTGAGATTAATGAACTGACAAAAACTTTACAGGAACTTGTCATCCAGCGGTCTGACAGGTGATATATCTCCTTATATATCCAATCTTACGGCCTTGCAAACTCTGTAAGTATTCACCCATATAAATGATAAGTAAATTGGAACTGCAAGATGCAATTTTATCTTTAGACCAAACACAATTAATTGAGTTTTTGTTCCAGGGACTTGTCAAACAACAGCTTAACTGGAAAACTGCCCGATTCTTTATCCAAATTGTCAAACCTCAAAGTCCTGTAAGTTACTTACAACGAAGAAGTCAAGGACCATGCAGTTTCTAAGATGATTGAAAATTTATTTGTTCTATTCATAGAAATTTGGAGAACAATAATCTCTCATGTCCAATTCCACTTGAGCTCATAAGAAGATATAATGATAGTTCACTATCATTAAGGTATCTTTCTTGGAATACATGAAATTTTAAATAATATTTTAATTGCAAACAGCAAGTCAAACAAGCCTGCTAAGGAAATCTAATTGATCACAGTGTGAAAGGTAATCCTAATCTGGAATGCACAAACAAGGAAGTGGTGGTGAAGGAGAAGAAGGAGAAGAACAAAGTTGTGATTCCAGTAGTAGCATCAATTGGTGGCTTGCTGTTAAGTGTCATAATTGCAGGGACTGTTTTCTGGATTGCTAGATCAAAAGGAAAACGACAGGGTAAAGATGCCTTGGAGATAGATCATCCAGAAACCAACATTAACGTTAGTGGCAGTTCTTTGGGAACTAGAAGACGGCAGTTTACTTATACTGAAGTTGTAAGAGTGACCAACAATTTTGTGAGGATTCTTGGTAGAGGAAGTTCTGGAGCAGTTTACCATGGAATGATTGATGATATTCAAGTGGCTGTGAAGATGCTAGCTCCATCAGCAATACAAGGCCACGATCAATTCAAAGTAGAGGAATGTACTTTACATATAGTATTTCATATTTGATGCTGATAAAAGTATTCATCTCACACTTGCTTATCAGACTAAAAGGATGCTAATGTCATACAGGTTACAGTTATTCTTGATGTTCACCACAGAAACTTAACAAATCTTGTAGGGTATTTGAGCGAAGGAACTCACCTTGGCCTAATTTTTGAGTACATGCCCAATGGAAGTTTAGCACAGCACCTTTCAGGTAATCTTCTAGTATCTAGCAATGATTTGAAACACATGCATCAGCTTCCATATTATATTAAAAAATTTAAAATCGTTTCAACAACAAAAATGAAAATTGGGCCCTGCCCCCATTCTTCATTGAATTTGCAGAGATAAGTTCAAATGTCATAAGTTGGGAAGATAGACTCCGAATAGCAATGGATGCAGCTCAAGGTGAGACAAGTTTTCATTTAAACTTCTTTACAACACATTATCTACTTTTTCTTCATCCCTAACCCCTGAGAGGTACGAGTTTGCAAAATGCAGGACTAGAATACTTGCATGATGGTTGTAAACCACCAATAATCCATGGAAATGTAAAACCAACAAACATCTTGTTGACTGAAAATTTTCAAGCTAAACTTTCTGACTTCAGTGTTTCCAAGAGCTACCCAACAAATGATAATACCAGTTACCTTGACCCGGAGTAAGTACTAATTTCAAACATTTCTCAAGCCATTGTGCTTCTCCATTTGATGTCTTTTAATTGATCCTCAGAAGGAAAGATAATTGAAAAAGACATATTTCAAGAACTTCATGGATTCTCTCTCAGGTACACAACATCAAACAGGCTAAGCCCAAAAAGTGATGTGTACAGCTTCGGCCTTACTCTGTTGGAGATAGTGTGTTGCAAACCAATGATATCGAAATCCCAAGGCCAGGATTCGGTTCATATAATTAAATGGGTCGGTTCCATGATTGCAAAAGGTGATTTTAGAAGTATAGCAGACCAAAGATTAAAAGGAGAATATAACATAACCTCTGTCCGAAAAGCGGTGGAAGTAGCAATGGTTTGTGTATCAGGGAATTCTGAGAGAAGGCCAACAATGAATCAGGTGGTGGCAGAATTGAAAAGTTGCTTGGCTATAGAATTAAGTAGAAGGCCGAACAGTCAGCCTCCTTATTCAACAGAGTCCATTGAGATGACATCCATTGTCATGGCTTTGCCTTCTCAGTCAAGTCCCATGGCGAGGTGAAATTCGCTGGACGATCATCTCCCTCTTCATCGATTGTTTGATTAAAGCTTTTCGTTACAGAATTTATCTAAGTCATCAGATTTTTTTATCATTTGGCTGTTGAAACTTGAAACGTACAAATTGTGGCCTTTCATCTCCAATAGAAATTTCTCTGGTCGGTAGAAAACATGGAAATAACTATGCTCTAATTGCTTCGTCTTAAGGGATGTTGAATGTGCAATGTAAATGAACTGATTCCAGTATTGATTTCATTCTTAATATCCATTGTCATCCTCGCTAATTTTGGACAATTGATGCCGTAAGCACATATAAAACCTTGCGTTAACGTGTTTAAATATAAAGCTAACCATAACCAATCTAAAAGATTTTTGAAGTATCTACGAAATGACATATAAGTATAAATTAATTTTTTTTTTATGAGGACAACTTTTTATTGAGAAAAAAATGAAAGAAGGTACGACGTACAAAAAAACAAACTCACAAAAAGGGGAAGACACCCTCTACAAGAAGAGACTGCAAATATACCAAATCAAGTCAGAAAAATTACAAAAATCCTTTGAAATCAAGGCCCAAGGAAAACATAAAAACACACTAGAGACCACATTTCTCTAGCATCCCTCTCAACCCCCTAAACAGTTTGCTATTCCTCTCACCCCAAAGCACCCACATAATAGCATAAACACTAGCATGCCAAAGAAAACAACCTCGCTTCCCAAATAGCAGATTGAGGAACTCCTTGATCATATCTCTAACACCTCTGTGACGAACACACATCATGTCAAACTTCTGAAAAAAGAATCCCAAACCAGGCTAACAAAATCACAGTGTCAAAGAATATGATCCAAGTCTTCCTCCGCCTTCTGGCAGAGGATATAGTTGAAAGACCCAATCATCAACGACATCTTCCTCGCAAGCATATCCAACGTATTAATACAGTCGTGAAGAACCTCCCAAGTGAAGAATCTCGCCTTTCTAGGAACATTAATCCTCCACAACAACGAAAAAAACAAACTCGCTCGTAGGAGAAGGGTTAACTAAACATTGGAAGAAAGACTTACACGAGAACCTGTCTAGAAGTAGCATTAAGTTTTTCTAGAATTATGTTGAAATATGTAAATTGTAAATAAAGTAGGGATCTAGAAGTATCCTAGGGTTTCTTTAAGTTTAAGGAATTCTAGAATTCTTTTAGATAAGAATAAACCAAGAAATATCTAGAATGTTTAGAATCCAAGAACAACCTAGAGATATCTTTTTCTCTGGGCTTTAAAGATCTCATGCCTATAAATAGGAGGTGTGGCCCCATATGTGAGCCAAAAAAAGTAAGAGAGAGAGAGAAACTTAGAATTGAAAAGTGAGTGAGTGTGTCTTGAGAGTGAAAAAGTATTCACTCAAAAGTGTTTATCTTTGTATATTCTTGATAAAAATTTCTTTCTTTCAAAGAGATTATCTCTCCTCCTTTTGTGTCAAATTCATTGACGACTCTAAGTTGAATATTTCAAGCTTTGGCAAAAATAAAAAGGTGGTTCTGAGATAAAATGAACGAAAAAATAACAAGTCAACTGATTGTTTAGATTGTAGAATAATTGGTGCTAGCAGGCTCAATTGTCACTAATTTAAACAATAACCTCTGCTGCAGTCAGCATGATGCGGATGGTTGGGTTGAAATGAGGTCATAAAACATAGTAGTTTGAACTTTAGACAATAACCTCTGCTGCAGTCAGCAAGATGCAGACGGTTGAGTTGAAGTTCTCCTGTCAACTAGTTGTATTAAAAGGGTTGGCAAGGTCAAACATACGCAAAAATACACCAACTTATAATTGCCATTTTTTTTTTTTTTTTGTTAAGAAGATAAAATATATTCTTTATTGGTGAAATTAGTGAGATGCTAGAAGGTATTTTTACAGAGGCTAAGAATTTTGACCTTAATCTATGAACTACAGAACATTTTTAAATTCAACAATCACCTTTTTTTCCAAGACAAAATCTTCATGCTCGATTTTCAATATTTGTTCCCTTGCCAAAGTTGATGAGAATGTCAAATTTAAAGTAACAGGTAAACAGTGTTCAAAATTTATCCATACATCTAAAACGAGATTGTTTAAGCTAATCAATGTAACTATCATAGGAAGCTAATGACTTTTGACAAAGTAAATGAACTTCTGATCTTGAATAAGTAATCAATAATTTTATGAGGTATTCTCACCATGTATATTAAAAAAAATCATATAGTTGAAATTCCATTGCCAACTAGGGAAAATGATATATGCAATATCAAGAAATCAGTACCAAGTGTATACATAAGAACTTTAATAAGTTGAAAAGCTATAGTTCTTTGCAACAATAGCATTCTGCTTCAAGTTCACGATCAATCTTGAAAGAAAACCAACTTCAAGTCCTATCTGCAGTCAACCAGAAAGAGACTCCAAAGGGGTAATGATGGATACAAGAACAAGAAGTTTTCTATTTTGTTTAGCTCTTATACATACTATTCAAGCTCAAGATCAATCAGGTAAATGTTGTAAGGAATATTTGTAGTTTCTCGGTAAACATTCGTAAAATCCTATTTGGCTAAAAAAAACTGATCTCTCAGGTTTTATAAGCCTGGATTGTGGACTACCAGCAAATTCTAGCTACACCACAAATCTCACCTACATCTCAGATGCAGCATATATAAACAGTGGTGAAACAGAAAATATAGACTTCAACAAAAATATCTATGAACAACAACTATGGACCCTTAGAAGCTTTCCTAATGGCACCAGGAACTGTTACACTATAACCGATATTGCCGGTGGCACCAAATATTTAATTCGAGCAAGCTTCTTGTATGGTAATTATGATGGGTTGCGATCACCGCCAGTCTTTGATCTCTACTTTGGAGATAGCTTGTGGGATAAAGTGAATATTACATATGAAGCAGATATATTCAATTACGAAGTCATTCATATTCCATCAACAAACAAAGTACAGATCTGTCTGATCAACATAGGAGCTGGAACACCTTTCATATCTGCATTAGAATTTAGACCTTTGCCAGAGTATATTTACCCAATTGGATCCAAGTCCCTCTTGCTTTCTTTTCGATGGGATATTGGTTCCACGTCAAACATCTCATACAGGTGACTTATTATTGATTTATCAATTTAGATGAAATCATTCTATATCACAACATGGATTTTCATTGAACTGGAAAGGCTGATTTCTTTTCTGTGAGTGACTTTGTTTCAGGTTCCCTTCTGATGTTTTCGATCGGATTTGGCTTCCTGCTAATAATGATAAATATTTTGATCGATTAAGTACCCCTCTTGCTGTAGATGTCCATCAAACAGAGAACCAGCCACCAGCCATTGTTATGGAAACGACTATAGTCCCAAAAAATGCAAGTGATCCCTTCTCTCTTACATGGAAGACAGATGATGAAACTACCCAGTATTATGTATATCTTTACTTTGCTGAGCTGGTCAAGCTTAAACGCAACCAGTTTAGAGGCTTCAACGTTATTCATAATGGGAAATATTGGAAGGGACCTGTTATTCCTGATTACTTGAACGCAAGCAGCATTTACAACATCGAACCATTAGACCCCGAAAACCAACACAACTTAACTTTTACTCGAAGTGAAAATTCAACTCTTCCTCCAATCTTCAATGCTGTTGAAATTTATTCCAATATAGAGATCTCAGAATTAGAATCAGATCAAGGAGATAGTATGTTGATTCCATTTTTCATTATTAGCATCTTAGTTTTGCCTTTTACATTCAATCACACAAAATTTTAGACGTGGGCAATAATTAATAAATGCATTATATGGAAATTAGTTGATGCAATCACAAAAATAAAGTCAACCTACGGAGTGATCAAAGATTGGGGAGGAGATCCATGCATCCCGAGAGCATTTCCTTGGAGTGGTATAGGTTGCAGCAATGAATCAAGCCCAAGAATCATATCACTGTAAGTACATACATTATATACACGATTCGCTTAGGAAATAATAACCTTATCGTCTAAGTTAGCCAGCCAACAGCATAATTGAACTAATAAAAAATCTTACAGGAACTTGTCATCGAGCAATTTGACAGGCCTTATATCAACTGATATATTTGATCTAACGGCCTTACAAATTTTGTAAGTGTTCTCTCATTTAAATGGTACAAGTAAATTGGATCAACAAGATGCAATTTCATCCCTTGACCAATTACAAAATAAATTGAGTTTTTATTTCAGGGACTTGTCAAACAATGACTTAACAGGAAAAGTACCCGATTTGTCCAAATTGTCAAACCTCAAAGTTCTGTAAGTTACTTAAAACGAAGAAGTCAAAGAAGGAAGATGCAATTTGTAAGATGATTGAAAATTAATTTACTCTTTTTACAGAAATTTGGGGAACAACAATCTCTCATGTCCAATTCCACCTGAACTCGTAAGAAGATTCAATGATAGTTCACTATCATTAAGGTCTCTTTCATGGAATAGATGAATTCATAAATAGTATTCCACTTTCAAACTGTAAGTCTAACAAGCTTGCTTGTGAAAATCTCATGATGACAGCGTAGAATGCAACAAGGAGATAGTAGTGGAAAAGAAGGAGGAGAAGAAGAAAAACAATGTTGTAATTCCAGTAGTAGCATCAATCGGCGGTCTGCTTGTCATTGCCATAATTGCAGGGATTGTTTTCTGGATTGCTAGATCAAAAAGTAAACAAGAAGGTAATGCTGCGGAGGAGGTGCATCATCCAGAAATCAACATTAACATTGGCGAGAATTCTTTGGAAACCAGAAGACGTCAGTTTACTTATTCTGAAGTGGTGAGAATGACCAATAATTTTGTGAGGATTATTGGGAGAGGAAGTTTTGGAGCAGTTTACTATGGAATAATTGATGATATTCAAGTGGCTGTGAAGATGCTAGCTCCATCAGCCATACAAGGCCACGATCAATTCAAAGTAGAGGAATGTACTTTACATATAGTATTTCATATTTGATGCTCATAAAAGTATTCACCTCACACTTGTTTATCAGACTAAAAGGATGCATATTTCATACAGGTTACAGCTCTTCTTCATGTTCACCACAGAAACTTAACAAACCTTGTAGGGTATTTGAGCGAAGGAACTCACCTTGGCCTAATTTTCGAGTACATGGCCAATGGAAGTTTAGCACAGCACCTTTATGGTAATCGTCTAGTATCTAGCAATGATTTGAAACACATGCATCAGCTTCCATATTATATTGAAAATTTTAAACTTGTTTCAACAACAAAAATGAAAATTGAGGCCTACTTCCATTGTTTTCATTGAATATGCAGAGAAAAGTTCAAGTGCCATAAGTTGGGAAGATAGACTCCGAATAGCAATGGATGCAGCTCAAGGTGCGACAAGTTTCATTCAAGCTTCTTTACAACACATTATCTACTTTTATATTCCTAAACTCTGAGTGGTATCGAGTTTATAAAATACAGGACTGGAGTACCTGCATGATGGTTGTAAGCCACCAATAATCCATGGAAATGTGAAACCAACGAACATTTTGTTGACTGAAAAATTCCAAGCCAAACTTTCTGACTTCGGTGTTTTCAAGAGCTACCCAACAAATGACAATACCAGTTACGTTGACCCAGAGTAAGCACTAATTTCAAACATTTCGCAAATGTATTTTGGCTATTCCTAAGAAAAGCCATGGAAAGAGACAAATTATAAGAAACTTCATGGCTTGTCTCTCAGGTACAGAACATCAAACAGGCTGAGTCCGAAAAGTGATGTGTACAGCTTCGGCCTTACTCTGTTAGAGATAGTATGTTGCAAACAAGTGATATCGAAATCTCAAGGCCAGGATTCAGTTCATATAATTAAATGGGTTGGCTCCATGGTTGCTCAAGGTGATTTTAGAAACATAGCAGACCAAAGATTAAAAGGAGAATATAACATAACCTCTGTCCGAAAAGCAGTGGAAGTAGCAATGGCTTGTGTATCAGTGAATTCTGAGAGAAGGCCAACAATGAATCAAGTGGTGGCAGAACTGAAAAGTTGCTTGGCTGTAGAATTGAGTCGAACACCGGAGAATCAAGCTCCTTATTCAGCAGAATCCATGGAAATGACATCCATTTACATGGTTTTGCCTCCTCAAACAGGTCCCATGGCGAGGTGAAGTTCATCAGAAGATCAGAATCTATCATTTAGTGATTGAAACTTGAAACGTACAAATTTCGACTTCATGTATAAAGGGTAAAAAATTGTGCCGTAATTGCTTCTTCATCTTTGGGTGGTCTTGATCTTGAAGAATACTTTCTTATATCATGTGAAAAGATGATTTCATTCCCAAATCGAAATCCGTTGTCCACACTAATTCTAATTTGGGAAAGTTCTCTCTTTTGTCCTTGATTTTCTTAATACGATAATCTGAATAAAGAAACAATCACCCAACCAAAGGAGAATGGTAATCGGAGACTTTACAGAGTTGTAAACCGCAGGCTTCAATGAGAAGGGATTCAACATGGAGAAATGGATAACTTTATTTGAACTACTTTGGAAAAATGGGCATCAATGGCCCATTTTTAAAAGTTGGCCTAGGTTTTAAAAATCAATGATTTTTTACCTTCTCCTTATATCAGTATTGGGTAAAATTACTATAATGGCCAAACTCTTAAAAGACTTGAGTTTTTTTGGAAAATTTATACGGATGGGTCAAATTTTGAGGCCCACTCGAAATCTGGCCCATCTTTAAAAAACACTCGAAATTTAGCCTTCTGATGACGTCAGCCACGTGCGAAATGTCCATTTAGTCTCCAAAACGCTCGTTGTCGTGCACGTGTCCCAGATTCTCGCTCATTCCTCTTGTTTTGGAATACTTCCTCTCATGCTTTCCTCTTGTTAAAAACAAACCAGAGCATGCACATGTACCGGATTCACGTGCATTCCTCTTGTTTTAGGCTTCCTTTCTCTCGTACCTTCTTCTCGTTCTTCATCGGACAGAAACCAACTGTTTTAAATTTTAATTTTTTAGTTCGATTCCCTCATTCGTCTCGCTTCGTCTTCTTTCTTCTTCCTTAGTACAACAGTTTTATCTCTCTCAATCATCGATAGAAACCACAACTTGCATGCGTCTAATTCAATTTCTGTACCGTCGAACACCAACAAGTTGTAGACTATCTTCTTCCACCAATAACTTGCAACGACAATACGTGCCAACTCTCTCGTTTGCTCCTTCCTACACCTTCAAAGTTAAGATAACACTAGTACAAATTGAGGTTTAGGTTTTCGCTTGCATTTGATATCATAAATTGTCCTTGGGTTTAGAGTTTATGAAGAAATTAAAGTAAATACAGAGAGGAAGAAGGAAGAGGAAAAATGAGAGAAAGAAGGGAGAGGAAGAACTAGAGAAAGAATGAGAGAAAAAAAAAAAAAAGAAGAAAAAACGAGAAAAAGAATGAGAGGAAGAAACGAGACAACGAGAGGATGGACTGAGAGCTTAAAATGAGATTTTTACAGAATGCAAGATAATGTGATTTTTGTTCCTTTTTTTTTTTTCTCTAGCTCCGTTTTTTTTATTTTACCTACCGTTATAATAGCTAATCTGAAGATTGCAATAAAGGATCGTTTTCCTGTACAGGCTACAAGCCTTTCATCTCACATTGGGATCGCAAAAAAGATAATCAAAGGGATCTTACAGAGAGGCAACTTCAAATTTTTAGGAGGTCTGTGTTTGAAAAATTCATGGATATGGACATAGTCTTCAACAGTCCGCTAGTCCACCATATTTTATTAAAGGAGATAGAAAGTAGTAGACCTGAATCCATGAGCTTTGACTTGGATAGGATGATTGTTGAATTTTCAGAGGAGGATTTCTAATTGGTGATGAGATTGTGGCAGTCACCTATTAAATTGGTTCGTAGTGTTGAAGTGGCTGCATCACTACGATTGAAGTATTTCAAGAATTTAATGGCGTTGGAAGTGAAGGGATTGGAATTCTCCGAAGTGGAAGCAATCATTGAGCACAATTTTAATTTTATAGAATCATGCAAATCATAGAGAATGGAAACACGATATGCATTCTAATTGAACATGCAATTAGCCAAAAAAAAAAAAAGGAAGAGGAAGAAGAAATCCAAAGATCACTTGCCTTTAAAGACTAATTCTTCGCGTTCCTCACCAATTCGAGTCATCTTCCCCTGATCTCACGAACTTAGCATCTACATACTCAACGAACAAGAAAAGACACCACCAAAGGGTCTTCCCCATTATTCTCAGGGACAAGAACCATATAAAGGTGTGGGCTTGCACTTAAATTTGGCATGAGGGAAAAAGAAGAGAATAGAGAGATTATTCTGAGAAACAAAATATTTTTACAAAACAAAAAGAGAAGGAGAGGAGGAAGGAGATGAAGATGAGAGAACCTTTTTCTCTCCCTCTCCTTTCTTTATATGAGATTTGGAGTTGAAGAGTCGAGGGAGTTATAACTCCCTCTCCTTTAATTTGAAAAATCAAATTCAAATAATTTGAATTTTGAATAATAATAATAATATATATATTAACTAACTTAATATATATAAATATTAAACTCTATGTCATTATCACATATAACATATAATCTATAACTTACATTATATCACATATAATATAGCCTATAGTTTTTATATAAATCACATTCATATAATTTAATATTCAAATCACATTCAAATAACAACCCCTCTCATGAAACTATATAAATTTAATATGAATCATATTCACATTAAATTTTAACATATAGATTTTATGTCAATTATATTTATATAATTAATATTTGAATCATATTCAAATATTTATTTTTCTAATAAAACTATATAATTTTAATATGAATCATATTTACATTATATTAAAACATATAATTTTTATATGAATCGTATTCATAAAATTAATATTTGAATCATATTCAAATATTTATTTCTCTCATAAAATTATATAATGTATCAACATACATTATATTATATAATCTATCAATATGCATTATTTAACTATATCCTATATAATTAATTTGAACAATTCAAATTAAACTAAAATTAATTTGATTCTCATCAGTCCTCATTGAGCTAGCGAGGAGACCTTATGGACCTATAAATTGAAACTCCAATGATATGAGATTAATTTATTAAAATTTTTTAATCAAATTAATCAACATTCATAAACTGTCGGTCACTCCACTAAAGATCGACAGCTAAAATCTTCACACTATATATATATATATATATATTTGTGCCCTTCACAAATTGCTCGTAAGTACAACTGGATCAAATTACCATTTTACCTCGGTAGTTACATCTAACTTCTTATGTACCACTGATCCCTCTAATGAACAATTAGTCATAGTCCAATTATGGCTGAACCCCTCTCGGGCTAGGAGAGGGTGAGGCGCCTCATTGTTCAAGCCTCGAAATCAGCCTTTAAGAGAGGAATTTATCTTCTTACCCTAATTATAGGGAATGAGTGAATTCCTTCTTGTGTAGTTGTGTTCTCAGCTCCCCAATCAGATAAACCCAAAATAGTAGGCTTATTAAGTCGACGAATCTGGCCAATCTCACCCATACAAATTAAAGGATCTCCCTCATAGGTAAGAGTTCATAACTCACTCAAGATTAAGGTCAAGTCACCTATGGTCATCTTGGTGAAATGTAAGTCTCTTCTAACAACGACGTTATAAAGAGAGACTTAATATTTCGTGGTTCCGTCTTTATATAAACTCTTTTGTATAAAATACCCCTGCTCGCATGTCTCCACGAGAATGACCAGGATCAGATCATTTGTAGCACTTCACAATGATTGTAACAACTACAAAGTGGGTCATATCAATAGTGTTACTAGGATAAGACACCTAACCTTATCTATATACTATAGATCATTGAGGTTATCACTTAAACGTGATCCACCTGTAAGTCTCCACATACATGTTTAAGTTACATCAGATAACCTTAGATCTTAGGTTAATGGATTATTGCACATGTAATATAAAATTAATCAACCATTGATTCAACTAACATAAAACTACGAGGCTTTAGGGCATACACCCCAACAGGAAGTGCATCCCACCAAGTTTAAAGAATGTTATAAGGCGTTAGAGTTCGAAAATGACTTGGACGTAGTGAAAGTTAGTCTTGTGTATCATTATAAGTTGGGGTTGACAGGAAAATACAAGACAAAAAGTAGCATCGATAAATCATTGTTGGATGTCGTGAAGGACCTTGAATACTTCAACAGCTTAAATTGGGGATATATTTTATGAGAGAGAACCTTCAATGCTCTAAGAAAAGGTCAACTCGTATAAGGAGAAAGTGAAAACAAATAAGAATTATGTGCTGAAGTACAATATACCTGAATTTCCTCACGCGTTCCAGGTTTCAATTTTTACATTTTCTTTATCATAAAATGTCTAATGAGTTCTCATTATTTTCTAATAAATTAAAATGGTTTTATAGGTTTAAGCATATGAGATTATATCTACTATTGCTGGGAGAGCTGTAGTTCGACTTAATAATAATTCAATGTCTCCATTTCTAAGGTGGTCATGCTCTCATTCATTAGCTATTGTAGAAAGATGTCTTCAACTTCCATACAGTGAGTAACAAACACCACTTCACATTGTTTTAGTATTTAATGTTATTTGACATTGTTTACAATATGTTTGTCATGTAGTGGTTGATCACCCTGTTAACAATGTCTGATGCGGAGAGGCAATTTAGAGACACTCGAGTTGAAGAATACCCATTGTATTTGGAGCTTTAGGAGGATGATCTGATGTTGTTAGTGTCAAGAAGCTCAGAAGGAGAACTGACAGACATTAGCTAGGATGAGGTATTTGAGACACGTGAACCTAATGAGGGGGACTATATGACTTTCCAATTCAAGCATGAGTCTTGCCACGAAGAGGAATTTGAGCCAATGAGTCAGATCGTCGTGTACCAGAGCCAAATGTTAACTCAAACAAGATGAGGGTTCAGAGTATAGACCATTTACAAATCCGAGACGAGCAGGTCACGAGAGTGGAGACTACATTAGGAGAGGTGAAGTTTGATTTAGGGGAGGTGAAGGTACAACTACGGGCAATCACTTAGATATTGAAAACATTATGTCGAGTATGTATATTTCACAGTTTGTGGATGAGTCACTTAGTCTATGTGTTTTATGCATTTCGTACTAACGAAATGGTGTAATTGTGTAGAACTATGAGAAGGACGAGCCATGTGACCATGATAGAGAGGATGAGCCATGTGATGATCATGATGGGGAGGATGAGCCACGTGATGATGGGCATGATGGTGTGGACAAACAACATGTCAAAATGAATACTACTATTCAGTCTATTACCATGATGCCACCACCCTCTTTAGCACCACTCCCATCGACCCTATCGCCGATCACACCCTCACCAGAACCACTCCCATCTGATGGAGTTAGCATGCAATTAGCAAAAGAAATTAGGATCAATAAGCATTCTAATTCATCAATTTTAGCAATTAAGATAACATGCTTATTGAATAAAAAGAGGGTTTCAGAAATTACCTTTGAAGACTTCAAAATTCTTCAAATTTCAGCTTAATTCTCCTTAGCAATTTGTAGTAGACCACCACTTGATCTTCCCTACTATTTTTTTGGACCTTTGATTGATTTGTGGGAATCAAAATAAGCTGAATAATGGGAATTTGAGTGGGAAAAGTATGGTTTTCACCTGGAGAGTGAAGAACACTTCTTCAGTAAATTTTTTTCAAAAATTTAGAATGCATGGCTATCATCTCAGCCCAAAAACCTTAAGTTTTGTTCTCTATCTTCATGCAATCAAATTGCACCTCAAATAGACATCTCATACTTGAATTGTGAGTAGGATTTTTGGTGTTCATGCAAGTGGGAAAATCCCACTTTTAGTAGATTTCTCCAAAATCCATTTTATTATTATTTTTTTTAATTCTTTTTTAAAATTAATATCAAATTTCAGTTTTTAATTCTTTAAATAAATTGAAATTTCATTATTTAATTCAAAAATTAATTTTTCAAATAAAATTAATAATTAATTAAACAACTTAATTAATTCTATTGATTTAATATCAAATATTAAATTACTTAAATACCAATTTCACAACCATGAATCTCAATTCATGTAATTAATATTTAAATCATATTTAAATATAAAATGATTCTCCATTCTCGTTTAATTCAATAATTAAACGTGTAATTATATCGCATATAATTACTAATTCCCTTAATTCAAATTTGAACGTTTCAAATTAAACTCATCACTCTATTCTAAGGTTTATTCCGTTTGTGAGCTAGTAGAGGGACCAATGGACTTACAGATCATGGGCTCTAATGATCCGAGATTAATTGGCTAAACTCTTCAAACTGAACTAATCAACATTCGTTAACTACCGGGTCATTCTACAAAAGCCTAGTAGTTGCACTCCCCTCACTGTAGATATAATTATGTTCACTCAATATAACCATGATTAGTAAGTTAACCCTTCACAGGTTGTTCGTAATAACTGCTAGGTTAATAGATGTTTTATCCCCGATATTACTGATAGCACCGAAAATGTGCTATTTTCCTCTTTTTAATTTTAGGTCGTTACTATGTTTAATGTGTTTCTTTGATGATTTTGTAGGTATTGAGCATCTTAGAGGTAGAATCAGTTGTTACGAGCTATTTAGGATTAATTTGGAGCAACTAGAAGATAATTTGATCAATCGGACTTTAAAGGGACGTGAAAGGACAAAAATACCCCCGAACGAAGAGTTGCAATGCTCAAACGAGGGTTGCGCAATGCTATAAGGCAGTAGTTGCCTATTTTTGGGTAAAACAGGGCAGTGTTGCAACATTGCGAACATCATGACGGACGTGCGCGCAAGGCAAGGCAGCGTTGCGATGCTGCAACCAACTCTTATATATATGTCTCTTTGCTTTAGATCAGAAATATACGCCCACCTTTTGCCTCCAATTGAATTTTCCCTCTCTTTTCTCTTCCACTTTGTATTTTGGGCGTTTCTTTAGTAATTTATCGAGTAGATGCCAGATTGTAGCTTCTCATACTTCATGGGAAGTTAAGATTTTGGTTTCTTAGTTTAGGGATTCGGAGGAACTCGATGTAATTTCTTGAGATTTCGATTTATTGATGTATACAAACTTGTCTATGGGTTTTAATCCGAATTTGTATTTATGAATTGCATGATTTTAATTATTGATTAATGCCCAATAATTTTGTTGTGTGATTCTAATGCTTTGTGATTAACTTGTAATATTTGACACATATTTATAAGTTAATCCTATTGGAAGCAATGGGTTCGTTAGGCAAAAAGGACTACTTCTATCAACTGAGAGAAAAACCATATTGATTGTTTAATTCGACATTGGAAGTTAAACACTCATCTTAGTGTAATCCCTAGAACTTAATGCGATTCGTTAATTTGTATGGAGCGGATTCGTTTTCTGTGCATTTTGATTAATTAGATAATTAGGACCATTGGTTGGGATTCCAATCAATTGGGCTAAGCATAAACAATAAGTTTAAGTAATAAATTGGGTCAATGATCTAAATTACATTGGGTGAATCCATTTCTCTAAGCTAAGATATCTTGACTAATTACACTTCTATCTTTACTTTTCTTGCACTTTATTTTATGCAACTCCGTTTATCAATCCACACCAAAGCTCCCCCCCCCCCTTCCATTTATCTTTTTAACTAAAAACGAGCTTCGATGAACTAATCTTCCGTGCTTCCCTAAGGTTCGACCCCGGACTTGCCGTTTGTACTATCAGTTAGTATAAGTAGTTTGTTCGGTGATTTATAAATATTATTTGCGTAGGCGCGAGTTTACGAGCAACGGTAAACTCGACCCCACCAAATTGGTGCCATTGCCAGGGAAGGCAATTCGTTCTTCTTAGTTAGTTTTTGGTTAAAGTTTCTTTTGCTTTGATTTGTTTTCTTTTTGTGTCAGTTAAGCATGACAGGATTTTCGAATCTATTTTGGACGTCTGAATGCCAAGTTGCAAATTTTGATGACGAGGTAAGTGGCCTTTGCCACGAGATTGCCGAGTTGACTTTCTTAGTTAGCCACTTGGTGAAAAGGAGATCGCAGCAAGTAGAGGTATGCGGGCGTTGCCTACTCGAGGGGCATCCCACGCAAGCATGTCCGAGGTTGCAGTGGATGCCAACACCATGTGGATTCGCTAAGGAGGGGTATTATGGTCCTATGGACTACGAGTCTCATCATCTTATATGGGAGGAATCCTTGTGAAAGAGTAAAAAAAAACATGTAGCAGAAGTATCAAGATCCACAAGCTTTCTAATTCACTAATTTTAGCAAAAATTAAAGCATGTTTTTCTAAAAAAAAATGGGTTTTCTGAACATACCTTTGATGAACTCTCCAAGAAAACGCCTGTTCAGCTGCTGTCTTCACTTCTTATCAACGTGAAACACCTCAAAGCCTTCCTTACTACGCTTTTGGAGCTTTAGGCAGAGTTGTGGGATTTAAGAACAGTTTGAAGATGTGAAGAAACCAGAGAAACTCATAGCAACACAATTGAAGAAGACAGCTTCTTCTTAAGAAAAAATTCTCTCGAAATTCTGTATTATCCTCCTCTCCAACAACTCCACTCTTCTTTATATATAATAGATGAACATGTAAAGAGATGGAGTGCATGGCTTGTAGCTCATGCTTGGAGAATCAAAGAAGAGAAGATAATTCTTTTTGTGTGAGCATAAAGATGATGATAATGGAAAAAACCCATTTTCCATTTTTGTGCAACATACAAACGAATTTCCATTCTTTTTTTAAAACCAAAAATGATTTAAAATCATTTTAATTCAAAATTTTATTTTCTTAAATTAATTTTTTAAAAAATTAATTAATCTAATATCAAATATTAAATTATTTTTTTCACAATAATCATCTTTATATATTTAAATCATATTTAAATATTTATTCTCTTGTTTCATTTAATTTGAACGTTTCAAATTAATTTCTCAAGCTATCCTAAAGCTTCCATTTACAAGCTAGTAGGGGGACCTTGCGAACCTACAGATCATGGGCTCCAACAATTCGAGATTAATCGGCTAAACTCATTAGTCCGATCTAACCCCCATTTGTTAACTAATGGGACACCACTATAGCCCATAGTTGAACTCCCCTCACGGTAGATATATTATGTCCACTTAATAATCATAATCAGTAAGTTGATCCTTCACAGGTTGTTCGTAATCACAGTTAGGTCAAAAATACCGTCTTACCCCTGTGACTACATCTTGTTCCTTAAGTTCCTACTGATCCTCTAATGAACAATTCTGATTCATAATCTCTATGAATCAAATCTTTTCTCTATCATGAGAAGGCGGGTCCCCGATTGTTCAAGACCTGGAGTCAGTACTTAAGAGAACAACCTATATGCTAATCCTAAATAAGGTAGGAGTGAATTCCATCTTGCAAGACTATGTCCCTAGCTATTCATCCAGTCTTATCCCAAAAATGGTAAACTTATTGAGCAGTGTTGTTGGACTACTCTCACCGTTTGCAGATCAAAGGATAATTCCAAACAAACAGGAGTTCATAGCTAGCTTAGGATTAAGATCGAGTTAACCTAGATTATATAATAAATGAAATAGTCAGTTTTAACAGTAAGTGGTCGTTACAAAGAAAAGTGACTATTTTCGTGGTCCAGTCTATATGCAAACTCATTGTATAGGATGCCCCCACTCTCATGTCTCAACATGAACGATTTGTGGATCACATTGTTTGTAGCACCTTACAACTTCTTGTAACAACTACAGAGTGGGCCGCATTCAATAGTATTACCAGGATGAGATACCCAATTTTATCCGTATACTTATTAGACCATTTAGGCTATATACTGTCAACTTGATCCTGTTTATGTCATTACATAAAGTTATAGCATTCAGACTATAGTCAAGGATGCGTTTTTGGATTTTCATAATAAGATGCAAACTCAATAAGTTATTGTTATTGATTAAATAGAATATTTAACACGAATTACGAGTTCTAGGACATTCTCAACAATCTCCCACTTGGACTAAAACTCCAGTGAAAACAAATATATACAATATAATGTTGAGATATATAATGGGAAAAATACAATAAACTAGGGCATCTACAATACCATAGACATTCTCCCACTTGCCCTAGATTACACTACTCAGAGTCTTAGTCCCACTAGGTGCCCTCGAAAACTTTAGCCGAGAGGGCCTTGGTGAATGGATCAGCAAGGTTGTCTTCAGAGGCTATCTTTGTGACGAGCACATCTCCTATGTGTACAATCTCCCGGATGAGATGGTGTTTTCGTTCAATGTTTTTTCTATGCTTGTGACTCCTGGGTTCCTTTGAGTTAGCAACAACACCACTGTTGTCACAATACAGTGTGATAGGCAGGTGCATATTTGGAACGAATTCCAATTCAGCTAAGAATTTGCGTAGCCATACTGCTTCCTTAGCAGCTTCGCATGCAGCCACGTATTCCGCTTCCATGGTAGAGTCAGTGATACAACTTTGCTTGATGCTTCTCCAAACTATAGTTCCTTCGTTAAGAGTGAAACTGACCTTGAAGTAGATTTCCTGGAATCTACGTCAGTCTGAAAATCAGAATTAGTGTATCTGTAAGGATCAAATCCTTAGGTCCATACACAAGCATATAATCCCACGTTCTCCTAAGATACTTGAGGATATTTTTTACAGTGGTCCAATGACCGTGTCCAGGATTAGATTGGAACCTGCTGACGATTCCAACTACAAAACATATGTCGGGACTTGCACACAACATAGCATACATCAAACTCCCAACTGCAGAAGCATATGGAATTCTGTTCATCTCCTCAACCTCTTGAGGTGTCTTAGGACATTGTTCCTTCGACAAATGAATTCCATGCCTAAAAGGTAATAAACCTTTCTTGAAATTTTGCATATTATACCTTGACAACATTTTGTCAATATAAGATGCCTGAGACAGTGCTAATGTCTATTCTTTCGGTCTCGAAAGATCTATATTCCTAGAACATATTGAGCATCACCCAAATCTTTCATTTGGAACTGTGATGCTAACCATCTCTTTACGTCAGTAAGAAATGTTTTCTCATTCCCAATGAGCAAGATATCATCAACATACAGAACTAAGAATGCTACAGTTTTGTTGACTATCTTCTTGTATACATAAGGTTCGTCAACGTTCTGTTCAAAGCCATAAGATTTGATCGTAGTGTCAAATCTTATATTCCAGGATCTGGATGCTTGTTTCAATCCATAAATGGATCGATTAAGCTTATAGACTTTGTTCCTATCCTGTTTTGACAAACCCCTCTGGTTGAGAGATAAAAATACTTTCATCAAGATAGCCATTCAAAAAAGCTATCTTGATATCCATTTTCCATATTTCATAGTCATATATGTGGTAATGGAAAGAAGTATTCTTATTGATTTAATTATGGCAACAGGAGAAAAAGTTTCTTCATAATCAACTCCTTCTCTTGGGTAAAATCCTTTGCCACAAGCCTGGCTTTATAGGTCTGTACCTTGCCAGTTTGGTTTCGTTTTCTCTTGTACATCCACTTACAACTATAGGTGTAACACCTTGTGATTGATCTACAAGTTCCCAGACTGAGTTGAAGTACATAGATTCCATTTCATCGTCCATGGCTTTTATCCATTGTTTCCTGTCAACATCTTCCATTGCTTTCTTAAATGTTAATGGATCCTCTAAACCATCATCTTGTATGATGTTTTAAGTTTCTATTAAACTCATGTAGCATTCAGGTTGTTGAATAACTGTCCCACTACGATAAGGCATCCTCAACTCCTGGGATGAACGTGACGGGACAACAACCGTTGTTGATGGACCAGCTTGATCAACAACTCTTGTTGATTTATCTGTAGTATCTTTAGACAGTTCTTGCAGTATTAGTTTACTGCGAGGTAGATGATTCTTAATATGATCCTTTTTCAAGAAAGTTGCATTTTTCGATACAAACATTTTATCTTCTTGGGGATCATAAAAGTATCCTCATTTTGTTTCCATGGGATATCAAATAGGCATAATTTCGAACGTGTTTCCAATTTTTTAGAATTCTGTACCAACATGTGTGCTGGACAACCCCAGATGCGAAAATGACGTAAACTTGCTTTGTGTCCTTTCCACAATTGATATGGTGTTTCTGAAACACTTTTGGATGGAACAATGTTCAGAATATAAACTGCAGTCTGTACTGCATATCCCCAAAAGGATTGAGGTAATTGAGCATAACTCATCATAGATCGAACCATATCCAACAAAGTTCGATTTCTCCTTTCTGCAACACTGTTTTGTTGTGGTGTTCAAGATGCTGTTAGTTGGGATTGAATTCCATGATCTACTAGATAGTTCTAGAATTGCAAATCCATATACTCACCACCTCGATCAGATCAAAGTGTTTTAATTCTTTTACTTAACTGATTTTCAGTCTCAGCCTTAAATTCTTTGAACTTTTCAAGAGTTTCAGACTTGTGACTGATTAAGTAAATATAGCCATATCAAGAGTAATCGTCAATAAAACTAGCAAAGTACTGATATCTTCCTCGAGATTTAACATTCATCGGACAACAAAGGTCTAAATGTATAAGTTCAAGAGGTTCTTTGGCACGAAGACCTTTGTCAGAAAAAGATCTTTTCGTCATTTTTTCCTCAAGACATGATTCACATGGAGGTAGGGAACTGTCTTCTAACTGATTTAGATGACCGTTTTTTATCAATCTCTCAATCCTGTTGAGATTAATGTGACCAAGCCTGTGGTGCCAAAGATAGGCGTTAAGAGAAATTTTCCGTTTTTTATTATGAGTTTCAACTGTTTTAAACATCTCTATATTTAAAATAGCTTTTGCTTCCGTTGGTTGTAATATGTATAAGTTATTTGCAAGTCTAGCAGAACAAATATGAACACCTCTTGAATAAACAAACACTTCATTATATACAAAAGATACACTGTACATATTCTTTAAAAGAAAAAAAATGGAGATCATATTCCTTTTCATCTTAGGTACAAAGAATACATTCTTGAGTAAGATAAAAGAATCTCCAAAAAAATAACTTCACATCTCCCACTGCTTCAGTTGAAATGACTTCACCTATGCCCACCTTGAAAGTCATCTCATATTCAGAAAGTCTTCTCCAAAAACTAGTTTCCTATAGAAAAGTACAAACATGATTAGCGGCGTCTGAATCTAATATCCAGGTAAGGTGAAAATTTTCCAATATATATATTTCAACAACTAGTAAATCATATTTACTTTGTTTATTTTTTTCTGCTTTCTTTTCAGCCAGATATTTTGGGCAATTACGCTTCCAATGCCCAACCTCTCCACAATGGAAACATTTTTCCTCGAGAGTTTTGTTTTTGTTTTTCTTCGCAATGGTTTTCTTTTTCCCTTTTCCTTTCTTTTTCATCTATATGGTTTTATCTTTAGAAGAAAAAGAAGGACCAGCTTTCCTATCATCAATGGGTTTCATACCAGACATAGACCCTTTGTAAAACTTTTTACGGTTTAGAAATAACATTGATTTCCTTTTCCTTGACTTTCATCATTGATTGATAAGTTTGTAATTCATTCAACAATGTCGTTAAGTTATATGTGATTTTGTTCATGACAACATTTGTCCTGAACGAAAGATAGCTCTCAGGAAGAGATTCCAGTACCATGTTCATTTGACTTGTTTCATTTATCATAGCCCCATGCACCTCTGCGATGTTAAAATGGACCATCATGTCAAGAACATGTTCTCTCACGTTGGTCCCATCCTTCATACATGTCACATACACATATTTAATGGCTTCATGTCTAACAAACGATGACGGTTGCCCGAACATCTCCTGTAATGATGCCATGATCTCAAGAGCTGTGGGCATGACCTCATGTTTCTTGTTGAGTACATCAGATATACTCGCCAAGATATAGGCCCGGGCTTTTTCGTTCGCCCTTACCCATCTATCATAAACATCCCAAACATTTTGGGTCGCCGTTGAATTGGGAACTGGAGGACACTCCTCCGTTAACACAAACCTCAAGTCATCTACTACTAATATTGTATTGATATTTGATTTCTAATTAGACTAACCCTCTTCGTTAAATTTTTCAGAAGCAAGCAGTTGTATAATCGAGTTCGATATTGCTAAAATATTTTAAACAAATTTTATTAAATATGCATCTAAATCCATTTTAGCAAAACTAATAAAGTATCCAATGAATCTTTATTTATTTGTAACGATAATTAAGTGATTTAGAACAAATGCTACCGTGGGGCAGTCAAAAATTTCATCACAGAAGCAAGACAGTTCTTGACCAAATACAATTATCTAGAATAACTCATATCCTAATAGTTCTCTTGGTTATCGTTTTCGGTCAAGATCTTTAGTAACACTTAGTAATTCTTGTAAGTATGACCCGCCAATTTCAGATCTTATAGGATGGTATGAATATGTCTCCGAGAGATAAGACAATATCTAAGACGGAACTATAAGACCCTATTCATTTTACTGAAGCTTGGGTTGTTCCGAATCCTATGTTACAACCCTCTGTAGTTATCGCCGCGATTAACGACTGGCTAGTGCTACATAAAAACGACAGTAGGCGCAACATAGGAATCTCACGGTTCAAACTAATGGAGGAGACCGTAGGACAATGTTGACACATTTCCTTCACCCACTTACTATGAACCACTTCCCTCATTCACCTTGTTATTGACCCATGCAAACACTTTCCGTATAGAGCAGTCGAGGTAAAATTGACAAGAAGTCAAGCATGGATCTCACGATATGAACTCTTGAGGACATGAGAGCTAATAACTATATATCAAATATATTATTAATCTCCCACTGAAGTGTTCTAAATGTTTGGGTAATTTACTTAGGCATGATGGCTAATTTCATACAACCTAAGTCTAAGTGGTTTATCTAAATATAACTCTTATGATTGGATTTAACCTACAATGTCTAGGTGATAAACCATTTTATTACCTCACATCACTCACGCAAGCTTATAAAATTAGTTAACAACCCTCAATTGTTTGGTCATAATCCCCAGGTAGGAGGTGTTCCGTAAACCGTCAACTTAAGTACCCCCAGCCTTAGACAGGTTTATGAACCGATATAAGTTTGTAACCGTATTTTATAAGGCAACAATCTATTTTAACGATTAAAATTAGTTGTTAACTTAAGTGAGCATGCAACTGTTCTTTTATGGATTTTAAACGTCTAACCAATTTTATAACAACTTACAAAATTTAGACATGCTGAACATCCACAACATTCAACAAAGGTATCTAATATAACTATTATATTAAACATAACTCTAACATGTATACTATATATTATAACAATTATAACATACTGTCAATGCATGTAACATGCTTCCTATGGTGGGGTTTTAAATCTACATGGCATACTATATGCATATACATGATTTTATTTAATTATGACATACATCTCATGCATAAACAATTAAATACTAACTGTTATGGTCTTCATTTTGGCATAAACAAGCAAATAGATAGCTAACTATTACAAACAACTTCAAAACCATCTTTAAACCGCTTGAATCGCTCCAAACCAACCCTAAAACAACTTGAATCGGGTTGGACGAGTCTGAACCGGACCAACAAAGCTTGAACCAGACCAACCATAACCATTTGAGGCTAAACCAGATTGAATCTTGAGTAAACCGGTTGAACCAGTTGCTCTTAGTCCAACCTCAATATGCTGCTAAGGCCGATCGCGTAACGCCTGGACTAGACGATCGTTTAGTTCCATCGTAGTGCAATTGGTTAGCTCCATCGCATAGTACTAAGTGATCGCATAACACCACCGCCCAACACATTCAAGTCATTTTTTAGTATCCGTTCATAGGTAAACAATCGCATAGCTCTATCATATAGAATGTCATCGCGTCGCATAGCATTTATCTACACGATCGCTTAGCTCCGCGACCAAACAAACACTCAGTGCTATCGTGGAACATTTCATCGCATCATTTAATGTGCATCATTGTTGAACGATCGTATAGCGCCAACGTTTAGCAAAATCAACGAATTGTCTAGTTCCCACGACAAAAACTAAACGATCGCGTAATGCTATCGTATATTAAATGAACGCATCGCTTAGCTCCCGCAGGTACACGATCGTTTAGCGTTCAACATCACAACGACCAGTGCATATTACTAAACAATCGTCTAGATTTTCTTCTCATCGTGTAACGTCTGGAGCTAAATGATCGTTTAGCAACTGGACCTCAGCAATAAATTTAAGTAGAAGCTAAAAAATCTCGACCTCCTTCGTTTATTTCTTCAATTACATCTTAATTTCAACTCTAATGACTCCAAATAAATTACAGACTCTTGCTAGCATATAAATGCTCATCAAACAAGATCCAATTACAAATTTAATTGAGAAATTAAAGAGAATTAAAATGCCAAAACAGAGAAAACTATAGCAGTGCATCAGTTTCATATATCTCATGAAAAAACACCCACCTTGCCAAAATTAGACCGAATTGAAGCTTAAAAGATGCTCTGATACCAATTAAAAGAGTAAAACAACATGCAGCGAAAGTATCAAGGATCCAAAAGCTTTCTAATTCACTAATTTTAGCAAAAAGTAAAGCATGCTCTTCTAAAAAAAATGGGTTTTCTGAACATACCTTTGATGAAATCTCCAAGAAAACGCCTGTTCAGCTGCTGTCTTCACTTGTTATCAACGTGAACCATCTCAAAGCCTTCCTTACTACGCTTTTGGAGCTTTAGGCAGAGTTGTGGGACTCAAGAACAGCTTGAAGATGTGAAGAAACTACAGAAACTCACAGTAGCACAACTGAAGAAGACAACTTTTTCTTAAGAAAAAAATCTCTCGAAATTCTGTATTATCCACCTCTCCAACAACTCACTCTTCTTTATATATAATAGATGAACATGCAAAGAGATGGAGTGCATGGCTTGCAGCTCATGCTTGGAGAATCAAAGAAGAGAAGATAATGCTTTTTGTGTGAGCATAAAGATGATGATAATGGAAAAAACCCATTTCCATTTTTGTGCAACATACAAACGAATTTTCATTATTTTTTTAAAACCAAAAATGATTTTAAATCATTTTAATTCAAAATTTGATTTTCTTAAATTAACTTCATAAATTAATTAAAAAATTAATAAATAATCATCTTTATATATTTAAATCATATTTAAATATTTATTCTCTTATTCCGTTTAATTTAAACATTTCAAATTAATTTCTCAAGCTATCCTAAAGCTTATCCATTTACGAGCTAGTAAGGGGACCTTGCGGACCTACAGATCATGGGCTCCAACGATTCGAGATTAATCGGCTAAACTCATTAGTCCGATCTAACCCCCGTTCGTTAACTAATGGGACACTCCACTATAGCCCATAGTTGAACTCCCCTCACGGTAGATATATTATGTCCACTTAATAACCATAATCAGTAACCAATCCTTCACAGGTTGTTCGTAATCACAGCTAGGTAAAAAATACCGTTTTACCCCTGTGACTACATTTTATTCCTTAAGTTCCTACTGATCCTCTAATGAATAATTCTAATTCATAATCTCTATGAATCAAATTCTTTCTCTATCATGAGAAGGCGGGGCCCTGATTTTTCAAGACCTGGAGTCAGTACTTAAGAGAACAACCTATCTGCTAACCCTAAATAGGGTAGGAGTGAATTCCATCTTGCAAGGCTATGTCCCCAGCTATTCATCCAGTCTTATCCCCAAAATGGTAAGATTATTGAACAGTACTGTTGGACTACTCTCACCGTTTGCAGATCAAAGGATAATCCCAAATAAACAGGAGTTCATAGCTAGCTTAGGATTAAGTCGAGTTAACCTAGGTTATATAATAAATGAAATAGTCAGTTTTAACAATAAACGGTCGTTACAAAGAAAAGTGACTATTTTCGTGGTCCAGTCTATATGCAAACTCATTGCATAGAATGCCCCCACTCTCATGTCTCAACATGAATGATTTGTGGATCACATCATTTGTAGCACCTTACAACTTCTTGTAACAACTACAGAGTGGGCCGTATCCAATAGTGTTACCAGGATGAGATACCCAATTTCATCCGTATACTTATTAGACCATTTAGGCTATATACTGTCAACTTGATTCTGTTTATGTCACTACATAAAGTTACAACATTCAGACTATAGCCAAGGATGTGTTTATTGGATTTTCATAATAAGATGTAAAATCAACAAGTCATTGTTATTGATTAAATTGAATGCTTAACACGAACTGCGAGTTCTAGGACATTCCCAACACTTTGACCATGGATACTTAGGATGGAAACAGAGCTTTAGTGGCCAAGATTTCACAGCACCATACCAGTCGACTCGTGCTCAGTCTTCAGGGTCAGGTAAGTCTTTAGAGGTTTTTGTTATGAAGCTTGCTGACAGAGCTTTTAAGTTTAAATAGGACAACCTCCGTAGGCAACAAGAGTTCGAGCGCATCCAGTAGAAGAGTCTTTGCCCCATGGCGGAGGCTAGAACTGACTTGCAAAGCCTGAGTGACCTTGTTGATCAACTTGCAACTTCAGTTGGGAGGTCGGACGAACCGTTGCTAGACCATTCCTTTGATTTTTCAAAGGCCCAGAGGCATGAGGTAGTCCATGTCGACACGGTGAAGGAGTAGGAACCACTTCCTAGAGATTTGGGCCGAGGTATGACTTTTGGAGTTAATTTCTGAACTTGCTAAGTTTCAGCAAGATCTTCAAGCTCAGCGGCAAGGATTGATCACCCATGTTGCTCAGCAAACTGAGGCTATGTAGAGATCAGAGAGCACTCCAGAGCAGTCCATCGTCTGTACCTCGAAGGTCGAGTTCCTTGCAGAGTGCTACTACTCCAGTGATGATGAGGATGTCACTCCATGCTTGCCCGTTTGTAAAGTTAAGGAAAATTTAGAGCTTAAATCTAATGACATCCAGGTGGTAGAGTTAAAGGTCTTTGACTCGCCCTATTCTAACTTATGGTATTTCGTATATATTCGAGCTTTCTCCCCTTAGTCCTGACGAGTCTATTGAGTCTTTTCTTTGTTTCAACTCTTTAGAGTCATTTGAGACTTTTGTTTCTTTCTTTTTACCTTTTTTGTCTAATTCCAAAAAACCCAAATTTGACCTGTCTAGTTCTCTTTAGAAGATGAGGAGCCTTATAGCCTTACCGAGCTATATTGACTCATCCAAGAAAGGACCAGAGAAATACGTGAATTTATTTGTATCTTGGTAGGAGATACGTCACATCGAGCAAACGACGTTTAAAATTTGTCCTTCCTTGAGGGAGCTAGGTGATAAAATTTACTGCTTTCCAGCTATCTTTTTGTTTTTCTTTTGTAGGATCTTTCCCTCTGCCCTAAAGAAGAATAAGATCAATTCAAGGCAACCCTCTTACCACCATCCCATGTGCAAAAACATCATCAGGAAAGGTTTTTTATTCCCTTGACTATTTTGTTTTATTGGGCTTAGATTAAAGATACATTAGGGACAATGTATCATTTTAAGTTGGGGGTGGGGTATGTTATAACTATTAGGGTCCTTGAGCGTTGTGATCGGACGATGTTTTTATGCTTAATTTTCTTGTTTGCTCTCTTGCTTGGTTTGTTATGATGAGTGGTTGATGACATACCCTTTTTGTGATTAGGTTTACATGAAACTATGTTTAAAGAGCATGATCATGATTTTTAGCATGTTTTAAAAAAATTTCTTATCTCGTATGCATCTTTAAGTCCTTTGTCCAACGAAATTAGGACTTGCATGCTTAGAATCGTATTATTGGGCTTATATTTTTGTTGTCACCCTGAAAGGCCTAAGTGATATGTGTTAAGTGATTGAAAGCTCAACCTAGTAATGCATGCCTAAGTTTTTTCCAAACTCTTGTTATGTGTTGTAAAAGCCAAATGTAGAGTATGTGAAAAAAAAAAGCAAGTTTGTAAAAGGCAGAGTGTATTATAAATTAAAGGCAAGTGTGTACGTTATTTTTTATAGGGATTACTCCTCTTTCTTGGGGTTATTATTAACTTGGGGTGGCTATGACACCCGTAGTTTTCCTCTGAGCTAAAGTATCTCGAGGAATGAGTAAGCTTCAGCACCTTCTTAGAAGACATAGCTCGTAGTTGGATGACCTGCATGACACCCATGTGGGCGAGTCGAAACGAATGTGATATGTCTAGATAAGGCTTCCTCTTTTGTGTAAATAAAAAAAAAAGAGAGAGAAAAATAAAATGAAAAAAAAATAAAATAAAAGTTTGGTTTCCTTAAGTGTGTCATTACAAAGTTTAGTCTAGGAAGCTTGCCTTTTGAACATTCGAGGCAGTGTAAGAGGAAAACGAATTGAGGGCCTTATAAAACTATTCTGGGTTTTGCGAGCTTAATTAGTAGGCTTTTGACTCACTCATGCATGAAAAGTTAAGATTCATTTTTGAAATGTGCTTCATTGATTGATTATAATCAGATTTCATTTTTTTATTGCAAATCTCATCCTTATAGACTGTTAAGACTAGAGTAATGACCTTTGTTATGGAGCAAGCATAATTTTCTGTGTGAATGTGTGATTCTATCTTGCTCGAGGATAATCAAGAATTAAGTTGGGGGTATTTGATAGCACCGAAAATGTGTTATTTTCCTCTTCTTAATTGTAGGTCGTTACTATGTTTAATATATTTATTTGATGGTTTTGTAGGTATTGAGCATCTTGAAGATAGAATCAATCGTTACGAGCTATTTAGGGTGAATTTGGAGCAATTAGAAGCTAATTTGAGCAACGGGCTTCAAAGGTACGTGAGCGGACAAAAATACCCCAAGACGTAGCATTGCGCAATGCTATAAGTAAGTAGCTATCTATTTTGGGCAAAATAGGGCAGTGTTGAAACACTGAATGTAGTGTTGCAACGCTGCAAGCATCATAAAGGACGTGTGTGCAATGCCAGGTAGCGTTGCGATGCTACTTGCATCATGACGCTCGACCAACTTCTATATATATGTCTCTTTGCTTTAGGTAAAAAATGTACACCCACCTTCGTGAAGGATCTCCTACCGAGAGTTCCATGAGCGGGCTTAGATCGCTCCGATTTCACAGTGACTAAAACATAAACGATATACATTCCATACTAATAGTTATGCATATTAAACTCATCAACGACATGCTCAGAATACAATAAAACATAGGGAAAATACCAAAGCAAGATTGTCTTCGTATGTGTGAACCCAAAGCAGCGGAAAACTTCCCACCAATCTACCAGCACCTGACGAGTCTATCGACTATTACTACACGATCCAAACGTACACGAACAAGGCTGTGGGGACAACACCACCACAAGGGAAACTCGGGTATCCTCAGCGTCAAAAACCCAAATAGTGGGCTCTAGTGAGTTTGGTAGAGGACGGAGGAGAAGACGTCGTGTAGACGATAAGCGCGAGCAAGAAGAAACTTTGCTATCGTATAGCGGAGTCACTTATCGTATAGTAGAGCTACACGATCGTTTAGGAAAAACTGAACGATCGTTTAGGAAAGATGTATACAATCGTTTGGAGAACGTGTGAACTAGAAAATCATTTAGACGAATGAGCTTCTATCGTATAGGCTCTTGCGATCGCTCTTTCATGGATTCTTTTTTAGTGCGGGCGATTAGAATGCACGACTGAATTATTTCATCAAATGAAAACGATTTTCAAAACTTTAACACGCCGGTTACCATAACCTTCGCGACCCCATCGTCCCATGTCCGAACATGGATTAATTGGTTAATTACTAAATAATTAATCAATTAATTTAATTAATAAATATAATCATATTATATTTATATCCTATAGTTTGATATCATATATCTACTATAGTATTTTTCCTTTACTTGATATAAATCATATTTATATCTAATTTCCTCCAAAATAATGTATAGTTGGGCCAATTTATCGTTTTCCCCTGTAGTTACATCTCACTCCTTAAGTACCACTGGTTCCTCTAATGAACAATAGAACATTGTCCAACTATGTGTGAACACCTCTCGGGCTAAGAGAAGGTGTGTGGCGCCACATCGTTCAAGCCCCGGAATCAGCCCTTAAGGGAGCCATCTATCTACTTAACCATGCCTTGGGGAAGGAGTGAATTCCATCTTGTGTAGTTGAGTTCCCAGCTCCCAAATCAGATGAATCCCCAAAATGGTAAGGTTGAATCGACGACTTGGCGACTCACACCCATACAAATCAAAGGACTGCCCTCAATGGCAGGAGTTCCCAACTCACTCAGGATTGAGGTCATGTTACCTATGGTCATCCTAGTGAAGTGAAGTCTCTGTCATGAACGGTGTTATATAACGAGACGTTAACACTTCGTGGTCAGGTCTTATACAAACTCTTTGTATAGGACGCCTCCACTCGCATGTCCCTAGCACGAATGATCAGGATCAGATCATCTTTGGCAAGTCACAACATTTGTGACCGTTCCACAAAGCGGGCCTCATCCGTAGCATTACTAGGATAAGGATTCTCTCCTATATCTATATACTACAGACTATTTTGGTTATCACTCAAGACATGATCCACTTGTATGTCACCACATACATGCTTGAGTCACGTACAGATAACCAGGAATTTTATGTTTATTGGTTTGTGGTAAAGAAAACAAAACAAATAACCGAGCAAAACAACAAGATGTGAAGTAAATATCATATATTAACAATCACAGGTGTTTGTATATGCTGTTTACAAACTACAGGATACGAGACTTTAGGTCATCAACCCCAACAATCTCCCACTTGTCCTAAAGCGAAGTGGGGTGTACAAAAAAAAAATTAAGTACAAAACAATAAACTAGGGCACATAAAAGGCCAGTACAATAAAATATCTCACTTGCCCTAGTTCAGCTGCGGGCGATCCTGTAGACCCATGCTTTGTAGGTGACCCTCAAACACTATAGCCATAAGAGCCTTCGTAAATGGGTCAGCAACATTGTGCTCCAAAGTGATTTGTGTGACGATCACGTCCCCTCGATGCACTATCTCACGGATCAGATGATACTTCTACTCTATGTGTTTACCGCACCGGTGACTCCTTGGCTCCTTGAAGTTTGCCACTGCCCCACTATTATCACAATAGAAGGTAATAGGCTTAGACACATTTGGAACAACTTCCAGGTCTGTCAAGAACTTCTTGAGCCAGATGGCCTCTTTTGCAGCTTCGCAAGCCGCTACGTACTCCGCCTCCATAGTGGAGTCGGCGATGCACCCTTGCTTAGTGCTTCGCCACACTACAGCTTCTCTGTTAAGAGTAAAGACTGACCCTGATGTGGACTTGCGAGAGTCTTTATCAGTCTGAAAGTCAGAATCCGTGTATCTTGTAAGGATCAAATCCCTCGAACCATATACGAGCATGTAGTCCCTCATTCTCCGAAGATACTTGAGGATGTTCTTCACTACGGTCTAGTGACCCTGGCCTGGGTTAGACTAATACCTATTGACTATGCCCACAGCATAGCAGATGTCTGGACGAGTATAGAGCATCGCGTACAAGAAATTGCCAACGGCAGATGCATATGGGACCCGTCTCATCTCCTCAACCTCTTGAGGCATCTTAGGACACATTTCCTTAGACAAAGTGACTCCATGCCTGAACGGCAGTAGGCTCCTCTTGGAGTCCTGCATCGAGTACTTGAACAACATCTTGTTAATTTACGATGCCTGAGACAGTGCTAGCACTTTGTTCTTACGATCTAGAAAGATCTGGATTCCTAGAACAAATTGAGCCTCTCCCAAATCTTTCATTTTGAATTGGGTCACTAGCCAGATTTTAACTGCAGTCAGTAGACCTACATAATTCTCAATGAGTAGAATATTGTCTACATACAACACTAAGAAGACTACTGAAGCGTTGATGATCTTTTTGTAATAAGATTCATCAACGTTTTTGTCAAAGCCATACGACTTGATCGCAGCATCAAATCGTATGTTCCTAGATCGAGACGCCTGTTTCAGTCCATAAATGGACTGATTCAGTTTGCAAACCTTTTTCTCTTGACCTTGGGCTATGAATGCCTTGGGTTGTACCATGTAAATGGTCTCCTCAAGATTGCCATTCAGAAAGGTCGTCTTTACATCCATTTGCCAGATCTCATAATTATAATAAGTTGCAATGGAGAGGAAGATGCGAATCGACTTTAACATGGCAACAGGCGAGAAAGTCTCCTCATAGTCGACTCCCTCTACCTCGGTATAACCCTTTGCCACAAGTCAAGCCTTGAAGATCTATACCTTCCCATCAGCACCCCATTTGTGCTTGTAGATCCATTTATAACCTATAGGGCGAACCCCATTAGGCTAATCTACAAGATCCCATACTGAGTTGAAGTACATTGACTCCATCTCGAGATTCATGGCCTTGACCTATTCATCCCAGTCAACATCCTATATTGCCTTCTTATAAGACAACGGATCCTCAACGTCGCCATTTACTACTATAGCAAGGATTTCCATTGAACCCAGATAGTGAACGGGTGGGTTCACAACCCTTCAACTACGTCATGGTTTCCTCAACTCTTGAGGTGGAACCGACCTACTAGATGAACTCCCATCAACAACCCTTGTTGTTGTTGTAGACTCTTCAATAACTCTTGTTGAAGTTTCAGTAGTTTCATTGGAAAGCTCACGTAACACGGCTTTGCTTCGTGGACTGTGCTCCCTTATATGATCCTCCTCCAGGAAAGTAGCGTTGTTGAAACAACACCCTATTTTCCATTGGATCATAAAAATAACCCCCTCGTGCCTTTGGGGTAGCCTACAAAGAGGCACAACCTCGACTGTGGTTCCAACTTCTTGGGATTAGCCTCAAGCACATGTGCAGGGCAACCCCAAATGCGGAAATGACGTAAACTAGCTTCACGCCCATTCCACAACTCTAGAGGTGTTCTTGCAACACTCTTGGAGGGAACACAGTTGAGTATGTACACTGCAATCTCCACTGCGAAACCTCATAATGAGTCCGATAAGGAGGCGTAACTCATCATCGAATGAACCATGCCTAACAAGGTCTTATTTCTCCTCTCCACTACACCATTCTGCTGAGGTGTACCCGACATTGAGAGTTGGGAAACGATTCCATGTTCTATCAAATAGTCCTGGAATGCGGAGTCCAAAAACTCTCCACCTCGATCTGATCGAAGTGTTTTAATCTGTCTATCCAATGCATTTTCAACTTCAGCCTTAAACTCTTTGAACTTTTCAAAGGATTCAGACTTCCATTGCAAAAGATAAACATACCTGTACCTAGAGTAATCATCAGTAAAACTGATAAAATACTCATAGCCACCTCGGGCTCGCACATTCATAGGACAACAAAGGTCAAAATGTACTAACTCAAGAGGCTCTTTGGCTCTAAAACCTTTTCCAGTAAAAGGTCGTTTAGTCATATTACCCTCAAGGCAAGATTCGCACACAGGTAAAGAATTTTCTTCTAACTCACTTAGATGTCCATTCTTCATCAATCTCTCAATCATATTGAGATTGATGTGCCTTAAACGTAGATGCCAAAGTTGGGCATTTTCTTTTGGAGAAATTCATTGACGTTTTGATTGAGTTACGACAGTTCTGAACATTTCAGTATTATAAAGGGAATTAATGGCTAATGGCCTTAGAACATATAAATTCGATTCCAGATTTGTTGTGCAAATAAAAACATCATCTTTATGAATAAACGCTTTACTCAAATTAAAAGAAACAATGTATTTATATTGCAATAAGCACTTTACAGAAATAAGATTCCTTTTTAATTCAGGAACAATATATACATCATTTAAAATTAGAAACCTATTCTGTAAAGTCAACTGGAGCCCTCTCATTGCCACAACTGAGACGACGTGCCGGGTGCCTACTCGCATCATCATCTCACCAGCCTCCAGCTGTCGCCAAGATCTAATCCCTTGAAAAGAAGAACAAACATGGTTAGCGGCGCCTGAATCAATTATCCAGGCCGAATCATCATTCTCCACTAAACAAGTTTCGAGCACAAGTAAATCATATTTACCTTTATCCGCTTTGGCCTTAGCCTTGGCTGCTTTCTTTTCCTTCAGATACCGAGGACAGTTTCTGTTCTAATGTCCATCTTCGTTGCAATGGAAACACTTTCCCTTAGCAACTGGTGGATGCCTCCTTGGGGTGACAGGCTGTGGGTTAGCAGGTGCCTTCCCTTTTCTCTTACCACCCTTCTTCTTCTTCCCTTTTGCAGAGTTAGAAGTAGAAGGTGTAGACTTCGTTCATGAGGTCGAACCTCTATGGAATGTCCTTGAGGATGAAGCAACATTTGCCTCACCCTTCTGTCTCTCCTTACTTTTCAGTAAAGATTGGTATGTCTATAACTCGTTGAGGAGAGTTGTAAGGTTATATTTCACTTTGTTAAGGATCACATTGCTAACAAAGTGTAGGAAGATCTCCGACAAAGAATGCAGGATTATGCTAACCCGGCTGCCCTCATCGATGGTAGACCCATTCAACTCTGCCACATTGAAGTGGGCCATCATGTTTAGCACATGTTCACGAACAGAGGTGCCTTCTTGTATTTTGGAGTTGAATATATATTTAAGAGTCTCATGCATAAGGTGTTCAGATGATTATCCAAACATCTCCCGTAGGGACTCCATGATCTCATGGGCTGAGACCATAGGCTCATGCTTCTTGGCCAAGACGTTAGAAAAACTTTCCAAGATATAGGCTCAGGCCTTCTCATTCGCCCTTGTCCATCGCTCGTATGCCTCCCGAACATTTTGAGCGGCATTTGGAGCTGGAATAGAAGGACAAGCCTATGTGAGAGCGAACGTGAGATCCTCGATGATTAGGATCGTCGTGATTAGATATTTCCATGTTGAAAAATTGTCACCAATTAATTTTTCGACGCTTAACAACGATGAGTTGTTGTAGCTATTTGAAAAAGTTGCTGAAAATACGAACAAATCTTGATTAGTTTTTGCTAAACCACTTGTAAACCAATTAGTTTTGCAAAACAGTTTCAAGTACCCTAAGTTATAGACCTCTATTTTGCAATGATGCCCCAGTGAGTCAGGACAAACGCCACCGGTGGGGTGATCAGTTGCCCTTTCACTGGGATGAGACATTCTCAACCATTAGACAGAACCAACTCTTGGAACTGAACCTAATAGCCACCATATTTTTTCGGTCCAGAATCATTAACATTTAACTATTCAGTGGGGGACACTTCCAAGGCTCTTCGAGGCGATGCGCAGTATCTTTATTCAACCTAACGAAGGAGACCGAGGGATATGTTATCACACTTTCCGTTCCCACTTACTATGAACATTCTCTTCATCCACCTTGATATCGACCTACCCAAACACCATCCGTTGAGGGGACACGCCAAAGGTGCCGCGAGGCCGAGGATGGATCTCACGGTGTGGACTTTAAGAGAAAAGTGAAAGGTTTAAGTGAAGCATCTTATGCCCCAAGTACCTCCCACTGAATATTTTTCATAGGGATTCATTAATCTAGACAATCCGGCTACTGATTTTAGTCTAAGTGGTCTTTTTAAAGCCTACTCATAAACAACGTTTGTTTATAAAATAGAAACAAGTTCAAGTAGTCACATTTAAACACTTTAATGGACTGTCCTTAACTTGGATGCATGCATCAAATCTATCTAATTCACCTTTCCAGGTAAGTTCCCAGGTAGGGGTGTTACGTTTCCGTCAACTTAAATACCCCAGCCTAGACAGAACCCGCCTTAGACAAAAGGTCCCTTATAGATAGATTTGCTACACTTTAACCTTTTATTAGCCAATTTAATCCTATTAAACTGATTAAAAGATTAAAGCCTTAGGGTTGCTAATCATATTAGAACCGTGATCTTAGGTCT
This sequence comes from Benincasa hispida, assembly GCF_027475165.1. Taxonomy (NCBI): domain Eukaryota; kingdom Viridiplantae; phylum Streptophyta; class Magnoliopsida; order Cucurbitales; family Cucurbitaceae; genus Benincasa; species Benincasa hispida. The sequence goes on from NC_143486.1 coordinate 1,919,895, forward strand.
ATGTGATCCAAGTTTTAAACATTTTAAAACATGAATTAAACCTAAGTGAGCATGCATGTCTTTCTTGTTTCTTTTAGTTCTAATTTCTCTTTAACTCTTAAAAAGAAACAACTAAAAAAATTTGCGCATAACAAGACATTTATAACAATTATAAAGTAACCTATGTATCTTGCTTCATGCAATGTTTGGTCATTACTATATAACTTTTATATAATGCATAATAACCAAGCAAACATGCTATCATTCACCCTTATACTATAACAACTATAATATAAAGATGATGCATGTCAATGCTTTTTATGCATGCATAAATATAACTCTTATATTATATGATGCATGAGCATGCTCTTACATAATTAAAATCATGCTTCTCTAAATTATAACAATTACAATAAAGAGATGATGCATGATCAATGCATAACCTAAGGTGGGATTTACTATATGTGCATACCATATGACATATAAAACAAACATTGCATGTATTAAACAAATAGATTAATGGACCGGGATGAACCTTTAAAACAAAAAGGAACTGGAATGAATGACCCTATCTATTACATTTTTCATCGAGAAAACTGGTTCACAGGCGATCCGGGTCTTGAACCGCTAGGAGGTCTCCATCGTGTAGCAATTTTTAGCAGGTAGACGATCATTCAGCGCGCACTAGACGATAGGAACATTAGTAAACGATTGCATAGACGACGAGGAGGTTGCGAAGCCTGATCGTCCATGCAATTGTGTAGCACGACGATAGGTAAACGATTTACCTTGAGTTACAAAGCGATCGTTTAGTCAGTTACTAAGTGATGAAGCTTGCTGACCTAAACGATCGTCTAGCGCACTTTAAACGATACGCGAGTGTCTGATCGTCTAACTGATGCGTGCAACTTGGTAAACGATTTACCTTGCGATGCTAAGCGATCGTTTAGTCAGTTACTAAGCGATGAAGCTTGCTAACCTAAACGATCGTCTAGCTCGTGTGCGCATTAAACGATACTCAGCGATCGCGTGCCTAATCGTCATCCCGATACGACCAACTCTTGATCGCATACCCCATCGTTCAACCGATGCATTCAACCACGATCGCATAGTCCTTCATCTTCACGATGCGATGGACAGCGATCACATAGAACCTTTTTCTGCACGATGCGATCAACCCTAGATCATCTCCTTCCACGAAGAGCCACAACCTTTGCCCAGAACTTCGACGAACGACTCAAGACTTCAAACACTTTGAATACAGACTCGATTACGATTATATATGCCCAAAAACACAGGGGCCTTTACATACAACTGCTAATGTAAAAGGAATCAAATAGACCAGGCAATTCATCCCGAAAACATCCATTAATCTGACACAACCACAATAGTATTAACACTTAAAACAGTGTAGAAATGCACCCACCATGAATGTAAACGTTATTTCATTGCAAGAAATGAAATCAGAGTATAAGAAACCTGGCTCTAATGCCAATTGAAGGATCTCCTACTGAGAGTTCCATGAACGGGCTTAGATCGCTCCGATTTCACAGTGATCGAAACATAAATGATATACATTCCATACTAACAGTTATGCATATTAAACTCATCAACGACATGCTTAGAATACAATAAAACATAGAGAAAAGAGGTTCATACCAAAGGAATCGTATGTGTGAACCCGAAGCATCGAAAAACTTCCCACCGATCTATCAGCACCCGACGAGTCTATTGATTGTTACTGCATGATCCGAACATACACGAACAAGGTCGCGTGGACAACACCACCACAAGGGAAACCCGAGTATCCTTGGTGTCAAAAACCCAAAGAGTGGGCTCTGGTGAGTTTGGTAGAGGACGGAGGAGAAGACATCGTGTAGACGATAAGCTCGCGCGAGAAGAACTCTGCTATCGTATAGCGGAGTCGCTTATCGTATAGTAGAGCTACATGATCGTTTAGGAAAAATTGAACGATCGTTTAGGAAAGTGGTATACGATCGTTTAGAGAACACGTGAACTAGGCGATCATTTAGACGAATGAGCTTCTATCATATAGGCTCTCGCGATTGCTCTTTCACGGATTCTTTTTGGGTGCGGGCAATTAGAATGCACGACTGAATTATTCCATCAAATGAAAACGATTTTCAAAACTTTAACCTGCCGGTTACCATAACCTTCGCGACCCCATCTTCCCACGTCCGAACATGGATTAATTGGTTAATTACTAAATAATTAATCAATTAATTTAATTAATAAATATAATCATATTATATTTATATCCTATAGTTTGATATCATATATCTACTATAGTATTTTTCCTCTACTTGATATGAATCATATTTATATCTAATTTCCTCCAAAATAATGTATCTCATACATTTACCTAATTATATCATATATAATTGAACTTCCTCTTGTCAATTTGAACATTTGAAATTAACCTAAACATTGGTTCTCGACTTTATCCAAGCTACCCAGGTGACCTAATGGACCAGTGGCTCGAAGCTCCAACGGTATGGGAATAGCTGACTAAACTCTTTAGCCATGAGATTTACCATCCGTTAACTGTCAGTGATTCCACTAAAGACCAACAACTGAACTCTTCTTACCACATATATATTTCTATGTCCATTGGATATAACCAATCATGAGTACGATGACCCTTCACAGATGCTCGTAAGTACAGCTGGGCCACCGTTTTGCCCCTATAGTTATATCTCACTCCTTAAGTACCACTGATTCCTCTAATGAACAATACAACATAGTCCAACTATGTGTGAACACCTCTCGAGCCAAGAGAAGCCAAGAGAAGGTGTGTGGCGCCACATCGTTTAAGCCCTGGAATCAACCCTTAAGGGAGCCATCTATCTACTTACCCCTGCCTCGGGGAAGGAGTGAATTCCATCTTGTGTAGTTGAGTTCTCAGCTTCCAAATCAGACGAATCCCCAAAATGGTAGGTTTGAATCGGCGACTTGGCCACTCGCACCCATACAAATCAAAGGACCGCCCTCAATGGCAGCAGTTCCCAACTCACTCAGCATTGAAGTCATGTTACCTATGATCATCCTAGTGAAGTGAAGTCTCTGTCATGAACGGTGTTATATAACGAGACATTAACACTTCGTGGTCAGGTTTTATACAAACTCTTTGTATAGGATGCCCCTGTTCGCATGTCCCCAACACGAATGATCAGGATCAAATCATCTATGGAAAGTCATAACACTTGTGACCATTCCACAAAGCGAGCCGCGTCCGTAGCATTAATAGGATAAGGTTTCCCTCCTAAATCTATATACTACATACCATTTTGGTTATTACTCGAGACATGATCCACTTGTATGTCACCACATACATGCTTGAGTCACATACAGATAACCAGGGATTTTATGTTTATTGGTTTGTGGTAAAGCAAATAAAACATAACTGAGCAAAACAACAAGATGTGAAGTAAATATCATATATTACAATCACAAGTGTTTGTATATACTGTATACAAACTATAGGACACAGACTTTAGGGCATCAACCCCAACACTTCGGCCTTTAGCCAAATTTCCCCTCTCTTTTTTCTTCCACTTTGGGCGTTTCTTTAGTAATTTATCGAGTAGATATCAATTTGTAGCTTCCCATCCTCCATGGGAATGTAAGATTTTAGTTTCTTAGTTTATATTTTGGTTTCTTAGTTTAGGGATTTAGAGGAACTCGATGTAATTTTTTGAGATTTCGATTTATTGATGTACATAAACTTGTCTATGGGTTTTAGTCCGAATTTATATTTATGTATTGCATGATTTTAATTGTTTATTAATGCCCAATAATTTTGTTGTGTGATTCTAATTCTTTGTGATAACTTCTTATATTTGACACATATTTATAAATTAATCCCATTGGAAGTAATAGGTTCGTTTGGCAAAAAGGACTGCTCCTATCAACTTAGAGAAAAACCATATTGATTGTTTAATTAGACGTTTGAAGTTAAACACTCATCTTAGCATAATCACTAGAACTTAATGCAATTCATTAATTTTTATGGAGCGGATTCGTTTTCTGTGCATTTTGATTAATTAGATAATTAGGACCATTGGTTGGGATTCCAATCAATTGGGCTAAGCATAAATAAGAAGTTTAAGTAATAAATTGGGTCAATGATCTAAATTACATTGGGTGAATCCATTCCTCTAAGCTAAGATATCTTGACTAATTATGCTTCTATCTTTACTTTTCTTGCACTTTATTTTATGCAATTCTGTTTATCAATGCACACCAAAGCCCCCCCCCCCCCCCTTCATCCCCCTCCCCTTCCATTTATCTTTTTAACTGAAAACGAGCTTCGATGAACTAATCTTCTGCGCTTCCCTAAGGTTCAACCCCAGACTTGCTGCTTATACTACCAGTTAGTATAAGTAGTTTGTTCGATGATTTATAAATATTATTTGCGTAGGTGCGAGTTTACGGGCGACGGTAAACTCAACCCTGCCAATTACATCTTGTTCCTTAAGTCCCACTGATCCTCTAATGAACAATTGGTTTGAGATCTAATCATTAAACAGAGTACCTCTTCGGCCAATGAGAGGGTGGGGCCCCTTGTTCAAGACCCGGGGTCAGCACTTAAGGGAACAACCTCTCTATTATCCTTAAAAATGGGTAGGAGTGAATTCCATCTTGCACCTTATGTCCCTAGCTATCTACCCAGTCTTACCCTTGAAATGGGAGGCTTATTGAGCCAGAACTGTTGAGCCAACCTTCACCCATACAAATCTAAGAATAATTTCGAATAAATAGAAATTCATAGTTAGCTCAGGATTAAGGCCATGTTACCTAGGTCATCACTTTGGAATAGTCAGTCTTAAACAATAAACAACGTTATAAAGTAAGAGTGACTTGTTTCTCGGTCCGATCTTACACAAATTCATTGCATAGGATGCCCCCACTTGCATGTCTCCATATGAACGATTCAGGATCACATCGTTTGTTCTAAATATAAATTGAGTCGTATCCAATAGTGTTACCAGAATAAGGTACCCAACCTTATTCGTATACTATAGACCGTTTGGTTATTTACTAGAACTTGATCCATTCTTATGTCTCTAGATAAAGTCCAAATATTCATGTAATAGACATGGATCTTAGTTTATTCGATTTAGCTTTACAAATGCAATTTATATATTCAATAACAGTTTTATTGAATAAACCTCAATAATATCTTTATTGCAAATAGAATATGTTTAATATTACAAACTGTGAGTTTTAGGACATACAACCCAACAAACTCCCATTTGGACTAAAACTCCACTGGATTTACATATATACAAATATATACAATGTTGAGTAATGAGAGAATAAATACCATAAACTAGGGCATCAGATACTTAGTATTTCTCCCACTTGTCCTAGTTTTATCTTCTCGTAGTCCTAGTCCCACTAGGTGACCCTCGAACACTTTAGCTGGGAGAGCCTTTGTAAATGGATCGGCTAAGTTGTCTTCTGAGGCTTTCTGCGTGACGATCACGTCTCCTTGGTGTACGATCTCCCTGATGAAATAGTACTTGCACTTAATGTGTTTTCTGCGCGTATGGCTTCTTGGTTCTTTGGAATTTGCAACTGCTCCACTGTTGTCATAATAGAGGGTGATGGGCAATTGCATATTTGGAACAACTTCCAAATTAGACAAGAACTTTCTGAGCCACACTACTTCTTTGGCTGCTTCACATGTAACTACGTACTCTGCTTCTATGGCTCCTCTATTTAGAGTAAATACTGACCCTAAAGTTGATTTCCTGGAATCTACATCGATCTGGAAGTCAGAATTAGTTTATCCTATAAGGATCAGATCCTTAGCACCATACACAAGCATATAGTCCCTCATTCTTCGAAGAATATCATAGCATTTGCATAGATTAGGCATCCAGGCCTTCCAACCTATTTTAGTGGAAGGACGTGCTATTTGTTTACATCCACGATTAACATATTTAGAAACCAACAAGTTTTTGGCATGTCGAGGATTTGGCAACTAATCGAGTGTTTGATTTCATAACAGACACCCTTTTGATTTTAGAAGTATTGTCAACTTAAGTGACAAGCGGCAAACAGTGTATAAGTACGACTACAGACCCTGAATTCATTATTGACCCTGAAATCAAATGAACTTTCCGTTGCAGAGCAAGACAAAACAAGAATAGACGAAGAAGGAATATGGCCAATAACAACAACAATTCGAATAACTGGCTGCGGTGACTGAAGTATTCGATCAAAGACAACAAGATCCTATTCTCCTGGCCGTAGATCACAACATCTCTATGAGGAATTATGCGGCCCCGAATCTTTATGACTTCTTTCCTGGGCTAACTATTGACGAGAACACAAGGTTTAAGATTAAGTCAGTGATGCTTCAAATGATTCAAAACGTCGCGCAGCTTGGAGGGTTGCAGGGTGAAGATCTGCATTCCCACCTAACGAACTTCATGGAAATGTACAATACATTTTTCATTTTGGGTGTTACACCAGAGGGAATTAGGCTACCTTACTTTCCTTATACTCTTTGTGATGAGGCCAAGAAATGGGCCTATTCTTAAGAACCAAATGAAATTGTATCTTGGGACCAGTTAGTCGAATGTTTTATGAATTTTTGTCCCCTTCGACCGTTAACGCAAGGAAACGGAGGGATATCTTGAATTTCGAGCAAGGAGACTTAGAAACTCGAAGCACCACTTGGGTCTGATTTAGGCACCTTGTACGTAATTGCCTGCATATTGGCATTCTCGACTGTGTTTTGATGGAAACCTTCTTATGCAGTTATGCACAAGCATATGCAATCGAAGTAATAAATCCTAAATAGGGTATCGTCTGCAAGGACCGGTGTGAGAAGAATTCTCTTAAACTTAGTGTCGAAAAAGGGTTGGTTTGCCCTAGGGGTTTATTTGTAATTCTCTTATGGGCCTAAGGCTTTCTGTCTGTCTATTTATTTGAGCAGTCTTTCTGTATTTCAGTGAAAACTAAATAATAAGATTTGATTGTGGTTTTTTCTCTCTGGCCTAGGGTTTTCCACGTAAATTAGTGTGTTTTTTCCCTTTTTCTTATTTTATTTTTATCATGGTATCAGAGCAAGGAGACAAAACCCTAGCCACCATTGATGAGTCTCCTTCAACAACCAATTTTGAGATAGTTGATACAATTAAGGAAGCTGTCCAACAATACCTATAGACCGCCTTACCTTGCCTTCTTCAACAAATGAGTGCCACTGGAATGACAACCCAATCTGTCGATGGACAGATCGAATCGCACCTAACCAAAGAGAATCGACATCCAGATCTGAGCGATGCCCAGCCACCCTTCAGCCGCGGACTCGTCGATCTCCCAGGTGCAAATTGTGTTCGGCGAACAGATCCAATCGCAGTCGAACCTTCCTCGAATCCAAAATGGTCGACGACGACCAGATCTGTTTATCTTCCAGCAGCTTTCACGCACAACCCGGTCGATCTCCCAGTAGGCTTCATGCAACCCAGACAAGAGTTCACCCATTCGATCGACAACCCTCGAGTTCGAGGCCGCGATGACTTTTCTAGCTCGACTAGCCGCGGCTTTGTCGGTGGGTTTTTTGACCAGTAACCTCCGGTGGTAGATCGGTCGATCCTTTCTGATTATAGTGACACCGGTCCGGTCGCTTTTCTGGTGAACTCTCCGGCAGATCTGATCGGGGCGTGTTCTAATGAGATTAAAAGCAGATTTCTTTTCCTTCAACAACAACTCGTGAATTTTGGGTCGGTTCTTGGTACAAACTCAAAAATTGTTCAACCGGAATCGTCCAATTTACAGCTAGGCTCCGAGAACCCAATAAACTCTTTCCTTTCTTTACCTGCTACAAATTTATTATTTGGATCAATAGGACATTCTATAGGAATTATTATTGGAGAAAAGTTGAATGGCGAAAATTATTTCTCCTTGTCTCAATCCATCCGAATGGCTCTGGAAGGAAGACAGAAATTTGGCTATCTAACTGGGGAGATAGCCAAACTTGAACCCGGCAGTCCCCATAAACGTATCTAGAGAGCAGAAGATTCATTGCTACAATCAGTTCTGGTGAGTAGCATGGAACCCCAGATTGGCAGACCGTTACTTTACACAGCGACTGCCAAAGAGATTTGGGATGCAGTACAACAGTTGTATTCGCAGAAGCAAAATGCATCCCACCTTCATACCTTACGTAAACAAGTCCATGAATGTAAGCAAGGAGCTATGGACGTCACGTCATACTTCAACAAATTGTCCTTGTTATTGCAAGAAATGGACTTATGTCGTGAGATTATCTGGAGATGTACATATGATGGGACGCAGTATTCCAAACTTGAGGAAGCTGATCGAGTGTATGATTTTTTGGCTGGGTTAAATTCAAAATTTAATGGTGTTTGCAGCAGGATCCTGGGCCAACGTCCTACACCATCACTTAGGGAGGTGTGCTCTGAAATATGCCTTGAAGAAGACAGGTATTGGGCCATGAATATTTTAGTAGTTACATCTACTGAGGTTGCTGCTTTTGCCACCAAGTCATCTGGATCAGACAGTGACAAGAAACCTCCACTTGTTTGTGAACATTGCAAAAAACCATGGCACACGAAAGACCAGTGTTGGAAGCTTCATGGAAAACCTCCAAATTACAAATGACGTCAGTCACAAGACAAGGCTGGTCCTGGACGAGCTCTGGTCAACGATCCGGCAAATGAAAAGACCTCGACTCTGCCTCAAGCTGACAGTCAGAGTAACTTAAGTGCGGTTGGGGTCAATGCAATTGTTCACTCAGGTACGACTCAGTCTTTTGGTTTTATTAGCATTAATGGTAAACGACCCTAGATTGTGGACTCTTGAGCAACAGATCATCTGACCAGGTCTTCTGATCATTTTATATCATATCACTCGAGTGCCGGCAATGAAAAGATTAGAATCGCATATGGATTCTTTGCTCCTGTCGCAGGAAAAGGACATCTTTCTCCGTTTGATGGTTTGATATTGTGTGATGTGCTACATGTTCCTAAAATTTCGTATAACTTACTATCTGTTAGTAAAATTACAAGGGACCTGAGCTGTCAGACTATTTTCTCATCGGACATTGTTTTGTTTCAGGATTTGAGCTCCGGGACGACGATTGGCACTGCCCGGCACGATAGGGGCTCTATTTCCTGACTGATGAAACTTCCTTTAAGGATGGTTATAGGACTAGTTTTATTTCTTTGAATTTCTCTATTGTTGAAACTGATTTTATGTTATGGCATTAGCGTCTAGGACATCCCAATTTTCAATATATGAAGTATCTTTTTCCGCATTTATTTCATAATATTAATATATCATCCTTACAGTGCGATGTGTGTATCCAGGCTAAACAAAGTCGTGTTACGTTTCACTCTCAACCCTACAAGCCGTCCAAACCGTTCAGTCTTATCCATAGTGATGTCTGGGGTCCCTCACCAACCAATACCTTTACAGGCAAATGATGGTTTGTCACCTTTATTAACAATCACACCAGATTGACATGGGTCTTCCTTTTGACTGATAAGTCTGAGATATCCTCTGTTTTCCAACAATTTTATGCGACCGTAGAAACCCAGTTCAACACAAAAATTTCCATTTTATGGTGTGACAACAGGCGTGAATTCATTAATCACTCATTTAGGGACTTCTTGGTATCTAAAGGAATTATATATCAAAGCTCATATGCCTATACTCCCTAGCAAAACGGAGTAGCCGAGAAGAAAAATAGGCATCTAGTAGAGGTCGCTCGTTCCCTTATGATATCTACCTCTCCATCAACATGGGTACAAGTGTTATCATCCCTCGTCTTGGAAGTATTTTGTGTCTATGGATATCACCTTTCTCGAGGATCAACCGTTTTTTCCCGTTAGTCCTCTTTAGGGGGAGCGTTCTAGTGAAGAGGCTAACTGGTTCACATACTCCATTCCCTTAGAGGTGTCGGCTAAACCTGAACATCCTAGCCCTATTCTTCCTAGTCTTGTTCTTCCCATTAATCAAGTCCCTTGGATAACTTACTACAGGAAGAATCTCAGGAAGGAAACAGTGCCACCTATCGCTTCTCCGGCTCCAGTTCACGAGTCTGACTCGGTCTCAGTTCCAGGTATGAATATCCATGTTTGTGATACTGATGATTGTGTTGAGACTAATAATTATAGAGTGGACAGAGATATAGAAATTGATGCAAATGATAAGAAAATAGAGGATGCAAATGATAAGAAAATAGAGGGAATTAAGGAGGATGGAAAAACTAATGGAGAAGACAACACTAAAGAAATAACTCTAGCAAACGAGAATAGTGGAAGGGAAGGTGATTGTGTGGGAATTCCTAATGAAAGATCCATAGATCAGATGGCTAGTTGCAGTAAAGAACATGAAGAAGAGGAAAACCGTGATGCATCTCTTGATCTCCCAATTGCCTTGAGAAAAGGTACTAGTTCATGTACAAAGTTCCCTATGCATAGTTACATGACATATAGCAACCTATCTCTTGAGTTCAAGGCTCTTACTATCAGTCTAGATACGGTAATGGTTCCAAGTAATATACAAGTTGCAATAGAAACTCCCAAGTGGAAGGCTGCAATTATGGAAGAAATGAGAGCTCTAGAGAAAAATGGAACATGGGAACAGGTTGCTCTTCCTGAGGAGCACAAGATGGTTGGATGTAAATATGTGTTTATTGTCAAGTACAAATCCGATGGCTCGATTGACAGATACAAGGCAAGACTGGTAGCCAAAGGTTTTACCCAGACCTTTGGTATTGATTATTCTGAGAAATTCTCTCCTGTGGCCAAACTCAATACGATTTGGGTATTGTTATCTGTTGTTGTTAATAAAGATTGGCCTTTGCACCAATTGGATGTGAAGAATGCATTTCTTAATTAAGAACTCGAAGAAGAAGTCTATATGAGCCTTCCACCCGGCTTCAAACACCAGTTTAACCATCGGGTTTGTAGATTGAAAAAGTCATTATATGGGTTGAAACAATCACCAAGAGCCTAGTTGGATAGATTCACCATGTTTGTTAAAGCTCAAGGGTATGATCAGGGGCACTCAGACCACACGTTGTTTACAAAAAAGTCAAGTTCAGGAAAGACCTCAGTACTTATTGTGTATGTAGATGACATTGTTCTGACCAGTGATGATACTGATGAAATTATGAGACTTAAAACAAAGATGGCTGAAGAATTTGAAATTAAAGATCTGGGAAATTACGGTACTTCCTTGGGATGGAGGTGGCTCGATCGAAAGAGGGTATCTCTGTCTCACAACAAAAGTATACTCTAGATCTCCTCAAAGAAACAGGAATGACTGGGTGTAAACCTGTAGACACCCTTGCAGAGTATAATGCCAAACTGAGTAATGTTAATAATGGAGCCCCTGTTAGCAAAGAGAGATATCAGCGATTAGTCAGGAAGTTGATATATTTATCTCACACAAGACCTGATATATCATATACCGTGAGTGTTGTTAGTCAGTTCATGCAAGCTCCCTATGAGGAACATATGACAGCCATTGAACGCATCTTATGATATTTAAAGGGCACTCCTGGTAAAAGTCTTCTGTTCAGGAAGTCTAGTAAACATGGTGTAGAAGCATATACAGATTCGGACTGGGCTGGATCTGCTGTTGATAGAAAGTCTGTGTCTGGATATTGCACGTTTGTCTAGGGCAATCTGGTCACTTGGAGAAGTAAGAAACAGGGTGTGGTCGCCAGGAGTAGTGCATAAGCCGAGTACAGGGCCATGAGTTTGGGGATATGTGAAGAGATTTGGTTGAAGAAAGTATTAACAGATCTTCAATAAGACAGTGAGCTTCCAATGAATTTGTTCTGCGGCAATAAAGCAACAATAAGTATTGTCAACAATCCGGTCTGGCACGATAGAACCAAACACGTCGAGATTGACAAACATTTCGTTAAAGAAAGACTAGACAATGGGAGCATATGTATTCCCTACATTCCTTCAAATCAGCAGATTGTAAATGTCCTTACAAAGGGGTTGTTAAGACGAAGTTTTGATTACTGTGTCAGCAAGTTGGGTCTGATCGATATTTACGTCCCAACTTGAGAGAGAGTGTCGAAAAAGGGTTGGTTTACCCTAGGGGTTTATTTGTAATTCTCTTATGGGCCTAGGGCTTCCTGTCTGTCTATTTATTTGAGCAGTATTTCTGTATTTCAGTGAAAACTAAATAATAAGATTTGATCGTGGTTTTTTCTCCCTGGCCTAGGGTTTTTTACATAAATTAGTGTGTTTTTTCCCTTCTTTTTCTTTTATTTTTATCACTTAGCTATCATAATTCCTTTTCAATTTTATTCAGGAAATTAAAATATGATTTTTATCTATAACTATGACTAACAGAAATTCAATCACACACAAGAAAAATTCAGAGCACAACAACCAAGGTGTTGTTTAATTTAGGAAATACAATGAATATACATGAAATTGATTAAAATTGATAGATTGAGGCTAGAAGTTCTAAAATCAGGAAATCCCCTCTCGAGTTTAAACCATCCTAATAACTACCCATCGACCCGAATTTGTTCTATCGCTTGAATAGTTACAACATTAAGACACTTCAATTGCACCCCTTATTATTCTAAATTCATTCTCATGCAATTTCGAATAACAATCTAAATTATTGGGCCCATGAATTAAACTCTCTCTCAAGACATCTAATTAACTTAAGTTCGTTCAATTAATGACCAATTAATCAAAATCATTAAACATAAATAATTTTGAAATCCATGCAAAATCAATCAACTGTAAATTCAATATTCAAAGTAACATCCCTAAAATCCACAAACACCCTAGAAGAAAAGAGTTTAGTCACACATGATTTTGATAACAATATTCAACAAATAATTAAGCATTATAGCAAAAAGTAAATTAAATGTAGAAGAACGATCTCTGCTCAATAGGTATGAATCCCAATCACGATCTCCTTGACTCTGGCCACGAATCTCGGATTGTTCTTTAACAAAACTACACAATCACGATCATCTTCCCATCATGATCGACCCAGAATGATCTTGGATCAACTCTCAATCAAAATCTCAAATCTTCAACCAAAAACGAACAAAATCGCTCTAATTCGGCTATTGTATGGACTAAAATCTCTTAAAGTTGACGCTCCTTTTTCTCTTCTTTTTTTTTCTCTCTTTTTTTTTTTCAGACTTGGCAGCGCACGTTCTTATTTATAATATACTCGCAATGTTGCAACGCTGCAAACCAGTGTTGCAATGCTGGCATCATGCCGGTCGTGTCAAATTCGTAGCGTTGCAGTGCTGTGCTGTTCCAATTTACTCTCGGGTCTACAACGTCAGGGAGCAACGTTGCAACATTCTTTCAATGCTGGCTCCCTCGAATTGCCTTCCAAATTTGCCTCTTTTTTTGATCTTAGGTCCTTGGTTTCTTTCTAATTTTATGTTCAACTCGTAATTGCTCAAAATTGGAGTTTTGCCTCGGGTTTTTTTTTTTATCATTTTCACACAAATTGCTTCTGATGCTTAGTTTCCTGAAATTACTCAATAAACCATGCCAAACTAAACAAAACTAGCAATATTAGTTCTAAATTGAATGTAATAAAAGCACTTTTTAGATCTTTTCACCTTCTACAACGGGCTAAATATAGCCACAGAGGCGGTAGCAGATGCCTTTACAGTAGGTGGATTTATGGACAAGACCTATATTGAGGCCAAAATGATCTTGGACCGAATTTTCAGGAATACAGATGATTGGGTTAATGATGGTTATTGGAAGAGAAAAGCTGATAGAAGGAAGATGGAGGGAGCAATAGTATAGTCGAACGTGATGAGCTCACTAACCGCCCAAATGGCTACTGTTACTTCTCTTATGCAAACCATGGCAATAAACCAAGGTGCTTTGAATAGAAATGCTGCTCAGCTGAATACCATGACGTAAGTTGCGATAGTAAGCTACATACAATGTGAGGATGTTGGGAATGTCCTAGAACTCGCAGTTCGTAAATTTTGTGTTAAACATTTTATTTATTAATAAAAAAATATTATTGAGTGTCTCATTCATTAAAGTTGTTAATTTTTCATTCTATTATGAAAATCCAATAAGCATATCCACAATAAGCATATCCATAGCTATAGTAGGAATACTTTAACTTTATATGGTGACATAAACAGGATCAAGTTAATAGTATATAGCCTAAATGGTTTATAAGTATATGGATGAAATTGTGTATTTCATCGTGGTAACACTATTGGATGCGACCCATTTTGTATACATAATACAAATGATGTGATCCACAGATCATTCATGTAGAGACATATGAGTGGGGACATCCTATGCAATGAGTTTGCATATAGACTGGACCACGAAATAGTCACTTTTCTTTATAACGACCATTTACTATTAAAACTGACTATTTCATACTTAAGTAACTCAGGATAACTTGATCTTAATCCTGAGCTAGCTATGAACTCCTGTTTATTCGGGATTATCCTTTGATCTGCATGGGTGAGAGTAGTCCAACAGTACTGCTCAATAAGCCTTCCATTTTGGGGATAAAACTGGATGGATAGCTGGGGACATAGCCTTGGAAGATGGAATTCACTCCTACCTTTTAGGGTTAGCAGATAGGTTGTTCTCTTAAGTACTGATTCCAGGTCTTCAACAATCGGGGCCTCGCCTTCTCATGGTAGAGAAGGACATGATTCATGTGTAGTATTATGAATCGAATTGTTCATTAGAGAGTCAATGGGAACTTAAGGAACAAGATGTATTTACAGGGGTAGAACGGTAATTTTAACACAACTATAATTACGAACGACCTATGAAGGATCGACTTACTGATTATGGTTTATATGGACAGAAATATATCTACAGTGAGAAGAGTGCAACTATCGAGCTATAATGATGTGTCTTGACAGTTAACAAATAATGATTAATTTGATCAAAGAGTTTTAACGAATTAATTACAGATTGTTGGAGCTCATGATCTGCAGGTCCATTAGGTCCCTTTACTAGCTCACTAAATTGGAATAACGAATTAAGTATTGATGTATGAAATTAGGGTTATGAATTTGAAATGTTCAAAATAAAATTTTAGGGGTTTTCGATTGATTGTATATGATACAATTATAAATGTTTAATTTAATTGAAATTAAACAAAAATGGAAAATCTATTAATATTTAAACCATGGTTTAAATATAAAATTGATTTATTAGTGATATTGATATTTTATTAATTTAATGTTTAGATATTAAATTAATATTATTTTAATTAAAAAGTTTAATTAAAAAGTCAATTAAAATTAGTTTTATTAAAATTAATTATTTTGAATTAATTTTTTAAAATTAATTTAAATAAAAATCATTTTAGGTTAAATGGATGGGAAAAACCCACTAACATGTTTGATGGAATATCATCAAATTCCAATTTGATTTTGGTGATGATCTTCAAGCTGGAGCTGCCTACCATGCAACCTGTAAATTTGTATGATTTTTACCTATATATAGAAGCTCCATGCATAAAGAACAATTAAGCAATATGAGTTATACTTGCTGAAGTGATAACCTGAAAACTCTATATACCCCTCACTATTTCTTCATCAATTCAACTTGATTTAGTGTTTCCACCACACGTTCCAGCTTGAGCATAGTAGAGAAGATCTCGGTGGTAGTCCTCCCGGTGTTTCAACACTATCTTGGTGATTTCAGTTGAATTTGTAGAGAAAATCTTCAAAGGTAATATGAGTTTCAAACCCTCTTATGAGTATCATATGAACAGCATGCTTAAAACTCAAATTAAATGTAGTTTAAGTGCTTATTGATTCTGTAGTCTTCCGTTGCATGATATATCATTCCTTCAATTGGTATCAGAGCATGATTTAAGTGCTTAAATATTGTTAATTTCATTTTGGTGGGTGTTTATTCATGAACTGCATGAAATAGTATGCTGATATGGGTTTTCAGTGTTTTGGCATTTGAATCCTTTCAATTATGTTGTTTCTCTTGTAATTGGCTCTTGTTTGATGGGCCTTAATGTATGTTTAAGAGTCTGTAATTTGTATGGAGTCATTAAAAGTTGAAGTTAGGATGTAATTGAAGAAAGAAGTGAAGAAGGTCGAGTTGTAGATTTCCAGTTCTTCAGCTACTGTTTGATTTTCCAGCGCGATTGGATCAAATCTGAGCGACATTTCAAGTTCGAGTGAGATTCTGATGGAAGTCCTAGCCAGATTTCAAGTTTGAGCAAGATTTTAGATCAAGTCGAATGAGATTTCAAGCCAGGAGTGAGATTCTGATGGTTTGAGCGAGATTTCAATGAGCTAGTGAGAGACAAGTTTTGAACGAGATTTCAACTTACAGTGAGAGGTCAAGTTTTAGCCAGATTTCAATCCAAGCGAGATTCTTGAACCAGTTTAAGAAGATTGATTGGTTTGACCGGTCTTCTTCAAACTTGACCTGGTTCATTTTCAAAATTATTTTGATTGGCTCGGTTCAGGTGGTTCAAGTATTTTTGGGTCCAGTTTGGAGCTATCCGAAGTAGTTAAGAAGCTGTTTGGAGCTGTCAACTGTTTTTTTTGTAATACATAGGCTTTTGTTTACTTAAAACTGCCAAACTCAAATCGGTTCATAAATTGTTACCTTATAAAATTTTGTTACAAACTCAAATCGGTTCATAAACCTGTCTAAGGCTGGGGGTACTTAATTTGACGGTTTAGGTAATACCTCCTATCTGGGTTTATGACCGAAAGATTTTAGTATTGTTAATCGATTTTGTGAGCTTGCATAAGCGGTGTGAGGTTTAAAACTAGTTTAGACACTTAGACATCGTAGGGTTATATCCAAATATAAATGTTATACTTGGATAAAAATAATATAGACTTAGGTTTTTTAAAAGTTATGCTTTGGGACTTGAATAATGTGGCGCCACACCTTCTCCTAGCCCAAGAGGGGTTAGGTTATAGTTAGACTATGATTTATTGTTCATTAGAGGGATCAGTGGTACTTAAGGATTTAGATGTAACAATAGAGGAAAAACAGTAATTTTGGCCCAGCTGTAGTTATGAGCAATTTGTGAAAGGTCGTTGTACTGTTGATTGGTTATATCCAATGGACACAGAAATAAATCTGTAGCGCGAAGAGTGCAGCTATCGGTCTTTAGTGGAATGTGATGCGATTATGACGTATGTTTGCATTGATGAGTTATGCGTTGCCCATGCAAGTTTTCCTAGTAAAACCCAAGTATAAATCTCACTAGGTTTCCTGGTAAGACCAGGGTCAAACACAGGGACTACTGAGTTACTATGCAACAGTAAATGTGACTCCTTTACGGTGGCAAAAACAAATAAGTTGGATGGCATTTTGTTTAAGTATATTTCCTATGCGACGGATTTGAGTAAAGAGTTGATGAAATCGAGAATTACAATGAGTATGCGATGAACGGGTTGAGATAGCTAACACTTCCTAAGATTGCGTTCAAGTTATGCGATCATACTACACACACACAACAGCATGTCATCTTTCAATGCAAATATCATAGTTCCTATTTCTAGGACGCATGCGATGTATACGATAATGTCAATAGGACTTATGTCTAAGCCTCTATTCTTGTCTATGCGATGATGAATGATGCACACGTACACAAGGTGATCACATACTATCATATCCTATTTCTAGGATGCATGCGATGAGTAATAGCAAACAGAACTTATGTCTAAGTTTCTATCTCTTGCTTATCCGGTTCTAATATGACTCTCTCAAGCCTAGATTCTAACCTGACTCTCTCAAGTCTAGATTCTTTCTTTAGACTACTCTCTCAAGTATCTCTAAAGGGTGAATGACGCATACATAAGACAAGATGATCGCAAACAGTGACGATCTTAGGTCATGCTAACTAAGTACTTCTCAACCCATTCGAAAATTGAGCTACTCATGCGAAATGTGGAGAGATTGAACAGATGTTGAGATGAAAATTCCATTTTCTATAAATAAAGTGCAAAATACAAAACAACAATAGAATATGGGGATAGAAAGCCTGGTAGCAATGTCTTGCTTCCCGTGGCTTTTTTACACTGTCTTTTCACTCCAACTCTGCCGAGAAGAATATCTTTGCTTTCACAAATGTCGGCCCTCTCTTTTTTTGTAGCGCTTCCTAGCAGTCTTTCGAGCTGTCCATGAATGATCTCTTGGCGTCTTCTTCTCTTCGCTCGTCTCCATCTTCTAAGTGTGAGAATAACTATGAACAGACTAACGATTATCTACTTTTTATCTGATCTAACTTGTTAACCTTTTTACAATGGTGGCCTCCGGTATTTATAGAGCTCAAGGTGAAGAAGCTGCAATGATGGGCGGTCATTAAATTTTCTGCTCTGATGCACCGATTAATGGTCACCAAAAAGTTGAGTGTACTTGCTACAGTGTGTCGCTAACGGCTTGTCAACTAAATTCGGATTCGACCGTCCTCAGCTTTCTGTCCCATCATGATTTATTAAGCTTTCACCTTGATGCTCATCTTTATGCAGCCACCTTCTTGAGCAACTTCTCGCGATCGCATACAATCGCATGCCTTTGCGATCGCAATCTTTCAATGCGCGCAGACACCTAATTCCTTGGATCGCAATTTCCTTTGCGTCAACGCATTTTTCCTACATAAAATAAGTAAATTAGCTACTTTTATGTGATGGGCGCATGCAATCGCAATTTTCTCGGTTTAGTGCTTTTGGACATGATTTTATATTTTTTTTATCGTCGTATTCCCTGATTGTTTTACTTATTTACACTGTAATAACGTACATTTCTACCCGTTATCAGAATGCCCGATACTTAACGAATGGTGAATAATTTAATTAAACAGTTTAATTAATTATTCACGTACCGTTTGAGCTTCAAACTACAGGTCCTTGAGGTCCTCTCGGTAGCTCAACGGGATTTACTGAGAATCAATTTTATGATTAATTTGAATTATTCAAATTATTTGAGGAAATTAGTTATATATTATATAATTAATTAAATTTTAATTATATATGATATAATTACTATAATGTATTTGATACATTATAATATTAAGTAATTTAATTGAGAGAAATTAAATATTTGAATATGATTCAAATATTGATTATGTGAATTGGATTCATGTAATTAAATTTAATATAAATGAAATTTATATTAAATATCGTTGTTGAGAGAATTAAACCATAGGTTATATGTATTGGATACAATATTGAACTATAGATTATATGTTATTTGATATAACATATAGTTTAATATATATTATATGATAAATTGGTTATCACATATATATATATTAAAGTTTATTATTAAAATTAATTTGATTAATTTTCATATATTTTTAATAAAAAATCAAATCAGGCCCTCCCCTTATTTTTTTCTCTCCACAACGTGTAGGAGTGGGAATGTTCTTCAATCTTCTTCTTCTTGAAAGAAATTGATAGAAAACTTTGCTGAATATTTGCTTGTTCTTCCCCTCATCCCTTAATCTCGTTTCTCTCTAAAAAATACAAAGTAGCCAGAGCCCTACTCCTTTTGGGTTCTCATCCCTAAGAATACCGAGGTTTCCATCGTGGTGGTGTCCAATTTGGAGATCGAGGGATCTTACATGAAGATTTGGTCTTCAAAAGTAAGGGTTCCAAACCCTTATTATTTTTCTTGGTATATTATCAAAAGCATGCCGTAATTTTGTGAATTGCATAATTTTATTCTCTTCTTCTATAAAATTATATTATGTGAAATTTTGGGAATTGGGACGATTCATCTCTTCTATTCAAGGTCCCTTCATATCGTTCCTTCAAGAAGAACATACATCAACTGCAGGAAGCACATGGAGGGAATCCCCCAGGATTCAATCAGCACCCTCATTGTCAGCAGCAAACTCAAAATCGGTCACAATATAAGTATAACCATGTGTCAAGTTCGAATGCATCAACAACATTTGAAGCGCTTCTCAAAGAATATATTCAGAAAAATGATGCGTTAATCCAGTCGCAAGCCTTTTCGATACAGAATTTGGAAGTCCAAGTAGGGCAAATTTCCAATGAGTTGAAAAATAGGCAACCAGGTACCCTACCTAGCAACACTGAGGCTCTACAAGGAAACGACAAGGAGCAATGTCAGGTTGTGACATTGCATAGTGGGAAAACTATAAGTAAGCTGCCAGCTGAGCCCTAAGAATCTACATCAAATAGACCAGTGAAACCACAATCTTCGAATGAACAATAAATTAAGACTCCAACAACTACTACAACACTTACTCCAAAGAAAGCAAGCACAAAAGCTCTGTCTCAAGTTCCTGATGCGACAAAAGAGAAAAAGAAAGAAAGAGAAATCTTGCAAGTGCCAGCTTCTTTTCCTAATCGATTAAAGAAGAAAGACGATAGCCAGCAATTCAAGAGATTCCTGGATGCGTTGAAATAGCTACATATAAACATCCCACTGGTGGAAGCTCTTGAGCAAATGCCAAGCTACGTGAAGTTTTAAAGGACATCTTGACCAAAAAGCGCAGGCAGGGTGAATCAAAATGGTTGTACTCACTCAAGAGTGTAATGCATTATTCAAGAATAACATTCCTGCAAAGATGAAAGACTCTGGAAGCTTCAATTTACCGTGCTCAATTGGTGGGAAAGAAGTTGGCCATGTGCTATGCAACTTAGGAGCTAGCATCAACTTGATGTCATTGTCCATATTATGGCATTAGCAACGCAAGACCTACTACTGTGACTTTGCAGCTAATTGATCGGTCCATAAAGTTCCTAAAAGTGAAGATTGAAGATGTTCTTGTGCAAGTTGATAAATTTATCTTCCCTGCAGATTTAATAATTTTGGACTATGAAGCTGACACTGAAATACCAATCATCCTACGACGCCCATTTCTATTAACAGGACGAGCGTTGATTGATGTTCAAAAAGGAGAACTGACTATTAGAGTCAATGATTAGCAAGTAAAATTCAATATGTTTAACGCATTGAAAATTTTGGATGAGTTAGAGACGCGTCAATGCATCGACAATATCGATGCTAATTGCTGGGAGCTGCTCAAGAAGGAATTGTAAGAAGAAGAGAGTGAGTTGATTGTGGAAGAAGTTCATGCAGTGATGAAAACTGACCCTATTTTCGAGCCTTTGAATTTGAATGAATGAGATGTAGCAAGGATAAAACCATCATTGATTTGCGAAGGGTCAACTCACCATGGACATAGAAATATATCTATAGTGCAAAGAGTGCAGCTATCAGTCTTTAATGGAGTGATCAGTAGTTAATGAAGATTGATTAATTTAATTAAAGAGTTTAATTAATTAATCTCATATCATTAGAGCTTCTAATTTGTAGGTCCATAAATTCCCTTAGTTAGCTCACTAAAGGATAGATAAGAGGAATGATTTGAATTGTTCAAGTCAATTGATGGAATAGCATATTAATGAGATTATTATGATATGGTTAATTATAGATGTAACTTATAATTAAGAGATAAATATTTGAATAAGATTCAAATATTAAATTCTTATGAATTAGATGTTGGATCAACACCAGTATGCAGTAGAAGGGAACAAGATCTATAAGCATTCTAATTCATTAATTTTGTTTGAAAAGAAATATGTTAAAAACAGTGTATAATGGGTTTCATGAACATACCTTGGCCGAACCATCGAAATCTCCATTTTTCAGCTGCTAAATCCTCCGAATCCTTGTGTAGACCACCACAATATCTTTCCTACTATTCTCTTGGTGCTTTAGATTGAGTTGTGGGACTCAAAATAAATTGGAATCAAAGGGAATATGGAGAAAGCTCATTGAACCAACCCATTGAAGTACACCTTCTTCATCCGAATTTTTCAGCAAAAATTCAGTCGGTTCATCACCCTTTCTTCACTCCAATCTCTTTAATATATTGCAGACTATCATGTAAAGAGATGTGCTGCATGGGATGCAGCTCATGCTTGGAGTAAACTAAAGGAGAATGTGGGTTTCTTGTAAGCTAGTTGAAGATGAAAAACTCATTTTCAATTGTGTGTAATTTTTCAATTTCCAAAAACTATTTTGATTTTAAAATCATATTTTATTTCTAAAATCAAAATTAATTAATTTTAAAAATTAATTTCATAAATTAATTTTCTAATAAAATTAATAAATAATTATTTAAATAATTTAAATAATTCTAATTAATTTAATATCTAATATTAAATTAGTTTTTATACAAATTCATCTTCATATATTTAAATCATATTTAATATATTTTCTCCAATTATATTTGATACTAATTTGAATGTTTCAAATTAACTTATCACGCTACTCTAGAGCTAATCCATTTCCGAGCTAGTAAGGGGACCATATGAACCTACAGATCATGGGCTCCAACGATCCGAGATTAATCGCCTAAACTCATTAGACCGATTTAACCCCCATTCATTAACTAATGGGTTACTCCACTAAAGCCTATAGTTGAACTCCCCTCACTGTAGATATATTATGTTCACTCAATATAACCATGATTAGTAAGTTAACCCTTCACAGGTTGTTCGTAATAACGGCTCGGTCAAATCTCTGTTTTACCCCCAAAATTACCTCTTATTCCTTAAGTCCCCACTGATCCCCTAATGAATAATGTTTTTGTGATTCAATCATAAAACCGAGTTCCTTTCATGCCAAATGAGAGGGCGGGATCCCTTGTTCAAGCCCCAGAATCAGCACTTAAGGGAACAACCTATCTACTATCCTTAAAGCGGGTAGGAGTGAATTTCATCGTGCACCCTATGTCCCCAGCTATCTATCCGATCTTACCCCTGAAATGGCAGTTATATTGAGCCGGCACGGTTGAGCCAACCCTCACCTATGCAAATCTAAGGGTAATCTCGAATAAACAAGAGTTCATAGTTAGCTCAGGATTAAGGTCAAGTTACCTAAGTCATCGCTTTGAAATAGTCAGTCTTAAACTGTAAATAACGTTATAAAGTAAGAGTGACTCATTTCGTGGTCTGATCTTGTACAAACTCTTTTGCACAAGGACACCTCCACTTCTCATGTCCAACATGAACGAATTAGGATCACTTCGTTTGTAGAACTTTACAACTCCTTGTAACAACTATAGAGTAGGCCGTATCCAATAGTGTTATCAGAAAAAGGTATCCAACCTTATCCATGTACTATAGATCATTTTGACTATTTACTCGAACCCGATCCATCTTTATGTCTCCACATAAAGTTCAAGTACTCATCCAATAGTCAATGGACTTTTAGATTTATTGGATTTCTATTAAAGCAATAGATCTATTCAATAACACCTTTGTTGAATTTTCAAAATAAGTTCCATTGTTTACATATCACGAGTTTTAGGACATAAAACCCAACATTAGATTCATGAAGAATTAATTAATTAATTTTGAGAGGTGAAGGCAAATAAACTTGTGATGTTTACTTATTAATTAATTAACTATATATATTAAATTGAATTTAATATATATGGTTATTTAATTGGTATGTTAATTAGTTGAATAAATATTATTTAATTAATGAGCTTAAGGGTAAATTGGGAAATACTTGGAGAATGGGTAAACCCCTCTCCATATAAATATCCCTTTATAGCCAATTTAGGGGATTGAATTTCATCGTGAAAATCCTAGCCTCCAATCTAGATTCCCTCTTAAATTTTTTCCTCTCAACCATTCTCTATTATTCTTCATCCTTCAAGGTGATAGAGACCACACTTCTACCTTTTGATTCCTAGAGAATAACAAGGTTGCACTTGCGGTGGTGTCCCTTGTTCGTTGAAGAAACATTCGTAAGAAGATGGAGAGGAAAACATAAAGAGTTTGGGATTCGACAAAGGTTTATTGCTTTATCCCTTTGTTTATTCTTTCAAAGCATGCTTTATATAATGTTTATCAATTATTATTTATGTTTTTTTTGTTGTTTTTGTTTCCTTAAAAAATATAAGACAAAATGCAAGGCGATCTCACGCTTCTGCAGGAATTCGATTCCCTTCAAGGTCAAATCACCTATGGTTATCCTAGTGAAATGTAAGTATCTTCTAGTAACAGTATTATATAGAGAGACTATTCATTTTATGGTTTGGTCTTAGACAAACTCTTTGTATAGAATATTTCGCTCATATGTCTCTACATGAACGATCAGGATCGAATCATTTGTAGCACCTTACAACAATTGTATTAACTACAAAGTTGGTCGTATTCGTAGTGTCACCAAGATAAGGTACCCAACCTTACCTATCTACTACAGACCATTTAGGTTATTACTTAAACATGATCCACTTGTATGTCAACCACATACATGTTTTAAGTTATACGAATAACCTTGGATCTTAGTTTGTCGGATTGAATTAATGCAGTCTAAATGTTAATAAAAAAAATTATCTCTTATTTTATTAAATATATGATTTTTATTTACAAACTATAAGATACATGAGATTTAGGATACCAAATCCAACAATCTCCCACTTGTCCTAAAGGGAGTGGGGTGTACAATATCAAATAGAATATAATAAACTAGGGCATACCTCTCCTACTTGCCCTAGATTATATGACTCATATCTCATAAACCCATGCTTTCCAGGTGACACTAAAAAACTTTAGCCATGAGAGCGTTTGTAAATGGATCAACAATGTTATGCTTTGAGGCAATCTATGTGACTATCCATCTCTCCGTTGCACAATCTCCCTAATGAGATGATACTTGCGCTCAATGGGTTTTCCTCGTTTGTGACTTTGAGGCTCTTTGGAGTTTGCCGCTGCACCACTATTATCACAATAAAGGGTGATGGGAAAGTTCATGTTTGGAACGACTTCCAAATTTGTCAGAACATTCTTCAGTCGAATAGCTTGTTTAGCAGCTTCACAAGCAGCTAATATTCTGCCTCCATCATGGAGTTCACAATGCATTTTTGATTAATTTTGTGTCATATTATAACTCCTCCATCCAGAGTGAACACTAATCCAGATATGGATTTCCTAGAATCCTTATCAGTCTAAAAAACAGAGTTAGTGTATCCTGTCAGGATCAAATCCTTAGCACCATACATAAGCATATAGTTTCTCGTTCTCCTAAGATACTTGAGAATGACTTTAACCACTGTTTAGTGATAAAATCCTATTGAATTGATATCTACTGACCACTCCCATTGCATGGCAGATGTCGGGCCTAGTACACAGCATGACATACATAAGGCTAACCACCATAGATGCATAAGGAATCCGTCTCATTTCCTCAACTTCTAAAAGTGTCTTAGGACACTATTCCTTAGACAACATAATTCCATGCCTAAAAGGTAGTAAAACTTTCTTGAAATTCATCATCGAATATTTAACAAGCATTTTGTTAATATACGACGCTTGAGATAAGGCTAGAGATTTGTTCTTACGATCCCTAATGATTTGGATCCCTAGAACAATTTATGTTTCACCCAAATATTTCAATTGGAATTGAGCAGCCAAACATTCCTTAATTTTGGTCAGAAAACCTACATCTTTTCCAACGAGTAGGATATCATCCATACACAATACCAAGAATGTTACTAAATCGTTAATGATCTTCTTGTAAACACAAGGTACATCAACATTTTGATTGAAGCCATAGGTTTTTACTGTAACATCAAACCTTATATTCCAAGATCGAGATGATTGTTTCAATCCATAGATGGATCAATTTAGCTTATAAACTTTTTGCTCTTCACCTTGTTTAGTGAATCCTTATGGTTGAGATATGTAGATTATCTTCTCAAGATTACCATTCAAAAAGGCAGTCTTGACATCTATTTGCCATATTTTATAGTCATAATATATGGCAATGGACAAGAGAATGCAGATAGATTTTATCATAGCAACAAGCGAGAAGGTTTCCTCATGGTCCACCCCCTCAACTTGGGTATAATCCTTTGCTACTAATCTAGCCTTAAAGGTTTGCACCTTTCCATCTACACCTCTTTTTCTCTTGTAGATCCACTTACAACCTATAGGTTTTACCTCATGAGGTTGATCTACAAGTTCCCAGACATAATTGGAGTACATAGACTCCATTTCTTGATTCATGGTTTTAATCCATTCATCCTTGTCCACATCAACCATTGCCTGCTTGTAGGTCAATAGATCCTCAACTTTATCATCTTGTATGATACTTTGAGTTTCAGTTAAACCCAAATAGAGAATGGGTTGGGTTTTAACCTTCCTATTATGTCGAGGCTTCCGTGACTCTTAAGTTGGATGTGATTGACTTGATAAAGCAATATCAACAAATTTTGTTGAAGTGTTTTCTTCTTCAACAACTTTTGTTAAAGTTTCCGTAGTTTCTTTAATGAGTTCATTTCATATGATTTTACTTCTTGGTCTATGTTTTCTAATGTGGTTTTCCTAAAAAAAAGTTGCATTTATCGATACAAACATTTTATTCTCTTTTGGATCATAAAAGAGGCCACCTCTTGTTTCTTTGGAGTACCCTATGAAGAGGCATAACTTTGAATGTGGTTCAATTTCTTTGGATTTACCACAGGCACATGTACTGGGGCATCCCTAAATTATGAGATGTTGTAAACTACTTTTACGATCTCTCCATAATTCAAAAGGCATTTCAGAAGCATTCTTTGAAGGAACTTGGCAAGTATGTTATAGTCTCCACTACATAACTCCATAGGAAGAGAAGCATAAACCATCATGGACCAAACCATGTCTAACATGGTTCTGTTTCTCCTTTCTGAGACACTGTTTTGTTGAGATGTGATTTCATATTCAATCATATAGTTTTAGAATCCTATATCCATGTACTCTCCACCTTGATTTGATCGAAGTATTTTTATCCTTTTACCTAATAAATTTTCAAAATTAACCTTATACTCCTTGAACTTTTCAAGTATATCAAACTTATGTTGCATTAGAAAAACATACCCATATCTAAAATAATCGCCAGTAAAAGTGACGAAGTATTTAACACCTCCCCTTGATTTAACATTCATTGGACCACAGAGGTCTGAATGTATAAGCTCCAAGGGTTCTTTGGCTCCATAACCTTTTTAAGTAAAAGGTCGTTTTGTCATTTTTCTTTCTAGACAAGATTTACATACTTGTAAAGAACTTTCTTTTAACTTATTTAGAAGTCCATTCTTAACAAAGCTCTCAATCCTATTAAGATTAATGTGACCTAGTCTTAGATGCCAAAGATGAGCGTTTTCTTTTGAAGAAACTTTCCTTCTTTTGTTTTATGTAGTTGCAGTGTTTATCATTTCAACATTATGAAGCATTTTAGATACTAACGACCTTAGTACATACAAGTTATTTTCATTTGGTGCAGAACATATATCAACACCATTTTTCGAGACAAATGCTTTATCGTGAATAAATGATATATTATAACAGTGTTCCAAAAAACAAGAAATTGAAATTAAGTTCCTTTTGAAATTAGGAAAAAAGTAAACATTGTTTAACAATATGAACTTAGAATGAAAAAATAACTTAATACTCCCTATTGCAACTATCAAGATGGCCTTGCTCGTTCCTACCTGAAGAGTCATCTCCCCAACCTCAAGCTGCTTCTAGGAACTATTTTCCAACAAAGAGGTACAAACATGATTAGTTACTCCTGAATCAAGTATTCAGGCATTATTATCATGCTCCACTAAACATTTTTCTAGAACAAGTAAATCATATTTTACCTTCATTTTCCTTCTTCTTTTCGGCCAAGTAAGTTGGGCAGCTTCATTTCCAGTGCCCATCTTGATTGCAATGAAAGTAGGTTCCCTTTGTAGCTTTAACCTTCTTACCCTTCCGGGTAGCAACAAATGGATTAGCTTTATTCTTTCCTTTACTACCTTTCTACTTCTTCAACTTCTTGGGGTTTGAGGAAGAAGGCGTAGACTTACCCCAGAGGTAGAACCCCTGTGGAAGTGTTTCAAGGAATTGGCAAAGTGTAGACTTTAGCCTTGTCGTTGGCCTTGGTCCACTTGTCACAGGCTTCACGAACATTTCTTGAAGCATTGGGCCCAAGAATTGGAGAACATTCCTCCATCAAGACAAATTTTAGGTTGTCTATTACCAAAATCATATTAATCATATTTTTCCATGTCGCGTAATTATCACCATTTAGTATAACGACACCAAACAAAGAGATTACTGTGCTAGTCATTTTGTTGATACAAAACAAATCACTTATTTTAGACACTTATGCAAAAAATTCATTTTGATCCAATCAGTTTAGCAAAACAGTAATTAAATCAACATCATTTTATTTTGTAATGATACTCCAATGATTTAGAAGAAATGTCACCTCAGGGTGAACAATTATTCCTTCAGTAAATTGAGACATTCTGAATCAAATATTACACTGTAATAACTCTTATTCCTATAATATTTAATTATTATTGATTAGGTTTAGAAACCATTAACTACCTTAATGTTTTCTTGTAAGTATAACCCTTTATTTTCAACCTTATAACCCTGCCTCAATTTGTCTGCATCAGGAAAAAACATAATTGTTGCAATTAATTATAGCGATCTTATCCATTTTTAGAGTTTGATATATCCCTTTCCCATGCAAACACATTCCTTTGGGGGACACTCCAAGGGTGCCACGAGGCCGAGCATGGAAATGGCATTCCAAACCAATGAAGGAGACTGCAGGATGTGTTGACATACGTCCTTCTCCCACTTACTATAAACACTTTCTCCATTCACTTTGATATTGAACCATGCAAATTCTTTCCTAAGGGAGGGTACGCCCAAGGCACCACGAGACCGAGCATGAATCTCACCTTGCGAACTTTTAGGGAGAACATTTTTTCCTCTCACTAAGTGTTTTGCAAAAATTAGTTTATTAACTTAGAAAAATACGACTAATTAATTCTAACTAAGTCCTTAATTAATTTGCTCAATATAACATTTATATTGAATATTTTAATAATATGTGATTTCATTTATTAAACTCTTTAATAAATCCAATCATTTATTACATGCTTACAAAATATTTGCCCAATTCATCTTCCAGGTTGGTTACCAGGCAGAGGTATTCCGTTTCCATCATCTTAAATACCTCAACTTAGACAGAACATTCCTAAGACAAAGGTCCCTTATGAGCAAATATTTTATAAATCTAATCTTTTATGGAATTTATTTTAATCCTATTAAAACAAATTAAAATATTAACATATTTCTAATCTCATTAGAAAACCTTTCAACATAAATCTAGGTGAATTAATTTTAAACCATTTAAAACTAAAATTGGACTTATATTTGCATGCAACTCTTGATTATAGATTTTAATCTATTCCATTAAACATATGACAATTATATTTTAATGACAGATTAAAACCTATAATTTGTATCTAATCGCATTGATCAAATATAACTATTATATTTATCTAAGTAGTGTCATGTTCAATGTAAAGTTCATTTTCATTGAAAAATATAACACTAATTTTTAAGCAAGTTAATGGTGACTACTCGTTATAGGAATAAGAGTTATTCTGATATAATGATTGGTTGAGAAGTGTCTCAATTCAGAGAATGGGTGATTGACCACTCTTCGGTGGCTTTGTCCTAATCACTAAAGCATAATTGCAAAATGGAATAATGTTGGGTTCATTATTAGTTTTTGCTAAACTGATTGAATTAAAATGAATTTTTACATAAGTGTCTAAAATAAGTAATTTGTTTTGTATCAGCAAAAATGACTAGCGCTTCAAAGAACCTTCTTAATGCTGAAATATTGATTGAATTCAATTATACAACTTAGAAAGAATCAGTTAAAACTATGTTTGTGGTTAACGACCTTAACTTCGTCTTGAGTAGGTCTTCATGGCCCATGTTTTTGACACAGTTGAATTGGGAATTCTGAATCCTAGTCTCTTACTACTTTTATTAGATCTCTTCTTTTCTCTACTATTTCTTCTTCCTCTTTCAAGTCTTGGAGACCACACATCCAATTCTTGGGATCCTAGAAAATAACAAGGTTTCAATTACAACGGTGTCCCTTGATCATTGAAGAGACATTTTGAAGAAGACGCCGAGGGAATCTTGAGGAATTTGAAAATCTACCATGGTAAGTTTTAACTCTTCCCTCTTTTCTTCTCTTAAATGCATACTATCTTGATTGTTTATCTAGTATGTTATTATTTTTATACTGTATTTTATTTATGTAAAATCGAAAACAAAAATTGAAAGGCAATCACACGCTTTTCGCTAGGGGTGTTCAAATAACCCAACAACCCAAACAACCCAGACTACTCAACCCAAAATGTAATGGTTGGGTTGGGTTAGTTTTGTTCTTGGGTTGGATTGGGTTGAATTTTTCTATTTTTATTGGGTTGGATTGGATTGTGGGTTGGCTAAAAAAAAATTTTGGATTGACCCAACCCAACCCAAATTTTATATATATATATTTCTCTTTGTTTAAAGTTTGATTTCTTTGTATTGATTAATTTTTGAATTTTTAATATTTTTCTTTTAAAATTGTTATGTTATTTGTCTTTGTTTAAAGTTTACAATATATCATAGATATTTGGTATTTAGCATCTTAATTTTATAAGATTTTAGTTATTAGTTATGTGTTATATATAAATTTACATATTTTTCATTAAAAATAAAAAAAAAATTATAACCTGACAACCCAACCCAACCTAACCCGAATTTTAAGGATTGGGTTGGGTTGGGTTGGAAACTTTATTTGGGTCATTTGGGTTGCCAATCAAACCAAACCAGATTTTCGGGTTGGTCCAAAAAATACCCTCAACCCAATATAACCCATGTACAGCCCTACTTTCCGCTTAGGATTCGATCCTTTTAGATGTCACTTGAATAGTATATGGTAGACATACAAGTGGTTCATGTTCAAGTTATAACCAAAAAGGTTTGTAGTAAATGGATAAGGTTGGGTGACTTATCCTTGTAACACTACGGATACGATCCACTTCGTAATTGTTATATGAGTTGTAAATGTTACAGACAATATGAGTCATATTGTTCATGTGGAGACATGTGAGTGGGGGTATCCTGTATAAAGAGTTTATACAAGACCGGACTACGAAATGATTGGTTTCTCTTTATAACACTGTTATTTGAAGAAACCAATATTTCACTAGGATGATCATAGGTGACTTGACCTTAATCCTGCGTGAGTTGCGAACTTTTGTTTGTAAAGGCAAACCTTTGATTTGTATGGGTGAGAGTGGCCAATTTAGTCGACTCAACAAGCGTACCATTTTGGGGATTTGTTCGAGTAAGGAGCTAGGAACACACCTACATAAGAAGGAATTAATTCATTCCCGATTATAGGGAAAGTAGATATATTGCTCCCTTAACAGCTAATTATAGGTCTTGAACAATGAGGTCTTTACCTCTAACTGGCCCAAGAGGTGTTAGTTTATAGTTGGACTATAAACTATTTGTTCATTAGAGTAATCAGTGGTACTAAGGAGTTAGATGGAACTACAGGGGTAAAACGGTATTTTGACCCAACTGTAGTTATGGAAAATTTGTGAAGGGTTGACTCATTGTCGTTTGGTTATATCCATGGACACAGAAATATATTTGCAATGCGACGAGTGCAACTATCGGTCTTTAATGGAGTGACGGATAATTAATGAATATTGATTAATTTAGTTAAAGAGTTCAATTAATTAATCTTATATCATTGGAGCTTCTAATCTACAGGTCCATAAGACCCCTATTAGTTCGCTAAGGATAGTAATGAGGAATGATTTGAATTATTCAAATTACTTAAAGGAATTTTATATTAATATGATTAATATATAGTGTATTCTGATACATTATAGAATATGGTTAGTTATAGGTATGATCTATAATACAAACTACATATGAATTGGTTTCATATAGAATTAAAGTATTAGAGAGATGTATTTGAATGAGATTCAAATACTAGATTTTA
Organism: Benincasa hispida; assembly: GCF_027475165.1. Taxonomy (NCBI): domain Eukaryota; kingdom Viridiplantae; phylum Streptophyta; class Magnoliopsida; order Cucurbitales; family Cucurbitaceae; genus Benincasa; species Benincasa hispida. The sequence goes on from NC_143486.1 coordinate 1,951,760, forward strand.
TGAGTTGGATTCTTAAAGTAATTTATGCATATAAATATATGATATTTATATGTTAATTGATGAATCCTATATTAAATATGTTTTATTATATAGTTGTTTAATTCATATGTTAATTCATTAATTAATTAACAAATGATGGAGAATGAAGGCTAGTATCAATATGTGATATTTAATTTACTGTATATTAAATATGATTTAATATATAGTCATTTTATTTACATGTTAATTGATTAATTAATAGTTAATTAATCAATTAACAAATGATAAAAATTGGAAAAAATGGCCAACAAGAGCATAGCTCAACTGCCATAATGTTCATATTATCAATCTTGTGGTTTGAGGTTCAATTTTCCTATCCCACACTTTGTTTTATGAGATTTTTTTATTGTTTCTATGTTTTATAAAATCGTTTTTCAAAATGCAAGCCGATCACATGCTTCTGTGGGAATATGATTCCCTTCACTTCAAACATCCTCCATTATAAGATTATTCCTTTTCATCCCATGACTCTCCATATTGAACAAACAGTTGCTTCTCATCCATCCTTCAATAATACACAAATTAGTAAAATTAAAATTTTAGATTTTGTTAAACTCTCTTTAGTAATTCTCGTTTCTTCCTCTCATTTCTTTCTATCGTTAACTATTGCACTCGTTCATTTTTCTCGTTTATATATCTGGCACGATCCCTCTCATTGGACTAGCCCCACTCTCATTTCTTCCTCTCGCCTATCTATAACAGCATAATACCACCTCACAAACAAATCGTTCCTATCATGACTCGTACGATTTAAGTGAATGAGAAACAACACAGTGCGTGTGTATACTTATTTGGAGTGTGAAATTGCTTGTATATGTTGATTCAACAACGATTATAACGTTGCAAATTTTTATTTTTGAAAACTTTGTAGCTGAATGTTATGAGTTTTTTTAAAGAGAACAAATGGAAATACTCAAAATACTAATTTTACGTTTTATTATCTTAATGAAACTTAGCATGCACAATACTTTTTCTTTAAATTGATTTGAAAGAATTGTGGGTTTGTCAGTTCTCTTTTTCGAAGTATTGGGAAATTCGTTCAACGGCCATTAATTACATGAAAATTGGTGGGAAATTGATATTTGATAAAGAACATGATGCAAAAACAAGAGGAAAGAAGATGAAGTGAGCGAAATAAGGGAGTCGGATTGAAAATTAAAATTTAACACGTTTGATTTCTGTTCAATGAAGAGCAAAAGGAAGGCACAAGAGGAAGGAGTCTAAAACGAGAGGTGTGCGAGAATTCGGTAAGAGTGTGATAACTTGTAAAAATACAAGTTATTTTTGCTCTTAAGTTGGAACAACTAAGGTTTTTAATGATAAACTCTCCTCATTTTTAGTAGAAACGCATGGATTTATTCAAACATCAATAAACTCATGCAAAAGAAGTTTTATTATTAAATATCGCAGCACTAACGCACTGCACTGCAGGATTTCAATGCAAGGATTAACATTACGCATTAGACAAGTGCCGCAGGAAAAGCTCTAACGCATGGGCCAACATCGGAAGGAGTTCAACGCAGAAAAGATTCATTGCTCTAGGCTGATTGTGTCACATCACCACTTGCAAGTATAGGCAACTGCAACAGGCGGCATCTGAAAAAGCTTCCAAGCAACAGGCGATGTCTGAAAAGGCTTCCGAGTGTCAGACGGCTAACCAGAGCATGGACTTTAATGCTGCCCATTCACCAAGTGGACGTGACCAATGCCTATAAAAAGATGAACCCTCTAGAGTTAGGCAATTCGAAAATCATCAAGATCCTTACTCTCTGTAAATTGTAGTTATAGTCTTAATTATATAGAAGCTGTGTCGTGGTGTTGAGACGATGAAAAGGGTTGAGAACCACCACCACCACCAGTCAGGGAGTGGAGGACGCCACTCTTGAGAAAGACTCCGTCCACTTCCTATACAAGTGATTGTACACAACGAGATTGAGTCAAAGAACTACAAGAGATTGTATTCTTTGGCTTGACTCAGTTTCCTTCTTATTTATTGCTTTCATTCCATTCGATTGAATATTGCTTTTGTAAAGACTCCTTGTTTCTTTATAAAATTCATATATTTGATCCCTCATACTTGCTATTGTTTATTTCTTATTTATGTTATATGCATTAATACTTTATGCACAACTTTATTCTAACGCTCAAACCAGCTTGATAACTTGGTAAAAGCATCCTTAACTTAGATTGTTCGAAAGAATAACTAAGCCGCATCAAGTAGAACGCCTAGTACAGCTAGAGATAGACTTACTGGTGTTTCCTGCATTCTATGTTAGACGCATGCACCCTAGAGATCGACTTTGTATGTTATTCGCATTGAGAAGTGTTGAATAAGGTCTAATGCATAAACAAACAGATAAGAAAATCATCCTATCTCATCTACATCACATCTTAGTTGTGTACATTCATATTAGACCGACACATCCTCTTACCTCAAATTCTATTTTGTATGACCCATCATTCACCACTCAACTCTTTTGTATCTTCTTGCACAAGTACAAAAAGTTAGTGTAAATAGTACATCTCTCATATTCATTTAAGAAAACCCCTGCAATAGATACAATGCAAGGTATGCGTTTGGTTAACTGAATCTCTGAGATCGACCCTGGACTTACCAGGAACCTAAATTAGATTTATACTTTGGTCTAGTTTAGGAAAACTTGAACATCATTAGAAGGAGTTGTGTACGTTCTGTGCATATATTTAACGCCCCAACCCGTTACATTTACTTAAATGCATCAAAGCATAAACGCATCACTTATACTAACTTATTTCTCCAATTTATTTTATACAATACACTCCTAGAGCATCTCACGATAGCAACAAACAGAGTGCATGCTCTGGTTTTTTTTTTTTTAACAAGAGGAAAGCACGAGATGAAGTAGTCTAAAACGAGAGGAATGTGTGCACGACAACGAGCGTTTTGGGAACTAAAAAACATTTCACACGTGGTTGACGTCATCAGAAGGCCAAATTTCAATTTTTTTAAAAAAAAATGGACCAAATTATGGGTGGACCTCATAATTTGACCCATCCATACAAATTTTCCGTTTTTTTCATTTGATTTGTACGCAGCCGTTACTGTCGATGCCTTTTCTTCCTTCTGCGATTTTCCACCTTCTTCTCAATTTTTATTCTTATTTCTTATGCAATTTTCCGGAAAAATTTCCTTCCCACCCTTTTTTCTTCAGTTGCCCTCCTTTTCTGGTGATTTTTTTTGTTTGTGTTGACGTCTTCTTCTTCTCGAATCAAAGATGTAAGTTGAAGCGTGAATTAGAACGAGAGGAAGAAGCGAGAGTAATAATTCAAATGAAGGAAAAAACTCAAATGAAAAAAATTACAAAGTTGACGAGAAAGAAGCTAGAGAAAAAACAAGAGGAAGAAGCTTGAGAAAAAACAAACGGAAGAAGCTAGAGGAAAAAATGAGAGGAAGTAATGAGAGGAAGAATTCAAAAAAAAAAAAAAAAGAAAAAGAAAAAATGAAGGAAAAAAAATGAAGGAGAGCAATATGAATTGGAGAATGAGATGAAGGAGTGAGAAATCTCGGTTGCATCTGATCTCATGCATATTTTGGGGGTACTTTCACACGCGGTTGATATAAGCAGAAGGACAAATTTCGAGTGGACCCCTAAATAGGGACCATCTGTACGAATTTCCCAACTACTTTGCTAGACTCCTTTACGACTAAAACTCGAAGTAAATCTTTAAGCTCTTCCCCGTAATTCCCAATTATAGGAGTTTTCTCAAGATTCTTTTCGATGAAATTAAAATCCAACTCTTCACTACTAACACTTACCATCGAGTCATCATTTGAATCATCGTGGAATGTCCCATGCAAAACAAATCTAAGAATTGGGAATAAAAGGATGAAAAATGACCTCTTGTGAATGCTGTCTTTTACGTTTCAAAATATTACCAACCTATTTTTAAGTGTTGATTTTAGTTTTAGTTTAGTTTCCAAATTTTAGAATTTAGAATTTAGTTTTCATATAGTCCAACACTTTTGTCTTCTCTTCTTTCTCGTTGATTGGTTCACATTGGTGCATAATCTAACGATAGTGAAACTCTTCTCTCCTAAGTTATAGAATCCCCGTTGTGGTTTCAATTTGAACTTACCTTGAAAACTTCTTTCTCGAGCTCTAGGCTCCACATGTTCACTCTTCCTTCTTCAACGGGTCTATTATGCACTCTCCAACAATATCCATTCCTCTAAACATTAGGATGAGACAATAACGGGCAAAATGCACCTCAAGATTTTACTTCTCAAATTTCATAAATATGTATTAGCTTTTTATTGGTTAATTTAATTTAATTATGAATAAATTAATTTTATTAACTTTTCTTTAGTTTAAAATTAATTTTAAAATATCGCATCATAATTATTTTAAATTAATTAATTGATCACCAATGATCAAAAGCGTGCATTCATAAAAACAAAAACAGAGGTAGAGGTATAAGTTCTAGAAATCTAGAAATCTAGATACCAAATGAAAACGGATCACAAAACTCAATAATATTTTGAAAGCTAGAACCAATGAAAAACCATACTCAAAATTTATGAGTACAAATGTTCCATTTTCAAACATAGAAACCAAAAAGTTATTTTTTTTCCTTTTTATTGTGAAATAATGGGTTTAGGGTTTTTTTTCTTTTTATTCTAGAACGAAGTAATCAGTAATCACATATAAACCCTTGTGTTTTTTTTTTTAATAATAATAATAAATTAAAAAAATAATTACAATTTCAATCCATGAACTTTTATGTTTACCTCTATTTTATGTCTAGATTTTAAAAAGTATCTACAAATTCATAAACTCGCAATTTTGTGTCAAATAAGTCTTTAAACTTTTAATTTTTCGTCAAATAGCTCTTTGACATATTTAAACTTCTTAAAAATTAATTCATCTGTTCGATATGAATTGAACTTTATGTTTAATTAAACCTAAATATTCAATTTTATGTTTACTAAGTTTGAATAGATTAAGATGGACTAAAGTACATAGCCCTTAGGGAACTTAGATATATATATATATATATATATATTGGTCTTCTCACGGCTCAGTGTAAATAATTGGTGCTCGTTTTTATTTTTATTTATTTTTTTAGTATGAAAAATATAAAGATGAAAGATCGAATCTTCAACCTCTTAAGAAAAAGATTACGTTAATTACCGTTGAGCTAAATTTTGAATTCAGAGTGGATTGCATTCTTATTATTCAAAAGAAACTAAGCCATAAAATAGAGGGCTTTAAAGTCTAAACAATAACGTCGCTGGGAACAGCACGATGCCAGATGATTGGGTTGAAATTCTCTTTGTCCAAACTGTTTTGTATTCAAATAGATGACCAAGTCCTGCCATATTAAAATAAATAAATAAATAAATAAATAAATAAAATCAGTACAATCCTAAGGGTCGATTCTTCAACTCAGAAAATAAAAGAAAAAATGATGACCAAGTTCAAGTCAACTTGCAAACATGAGCGACAATACCCCGATTGGGAGTCTACATGGATTAGGTTGAATTGAGTTGATGGTGTTTTTTGGATCAACAAGAAAATTCGGATTGGTTTAATTAGTAACCCAAATCACCCAAATAAAGTTTCCAACCCAACCCTTGAAATTTGAGTTGGATTGTTGGAATATAATTTTTTTTTTAATTTTTAACGACAAATATTAAATTTATATACATTACATGACTAATAACTAAGATCTCATGAAATTCAACCCAACCCAACCCAAGAACAAAACTAACCCAATCCAACCCTTACATTTTGGATTGGGGAGTTCGGATTGTTCTGGTTATCAAGTTATTTGAACCCTAAAACTGATTGATTAAAGAAAGAAAAACACATTCCTTAATGTTAGAAGATAGGTTGTAGGTGCTATGAATCTAAAATCTATGGCCAAGAACTATAACCTGCAGAAGATTTAGGTTTAGCAATCTGAACCTTTCTTTGAAGTCTAAAAGTTTCAATGCTAGATCTCCAATTTCTGTTCTTTTGCCAAATTTAATGACAATATCTCATTCAAAATATTTATTATTGCAATGTTAAAAATTTGTCCAGACATAAAAAATTATATTATTCAAGATTATCAGTTGAATTATCATATGAAGATAATGTCTTTTAATAAAGTAAATGAACTTCTAATCTTAAATGTCACCAATATAAGCAAGTCTCGTCCTCAAAATATATATTAAAAGACCATACATCAAAATCATATAATGGAAGTATTACAATCAATGAGGAGAAATGAGAGATTCAATTCAAGACTGCAGTAGGCATATAAGAGCATTACTTGGAAGGCCTAACAAGCCAAGATAACTAGAATTCTTATCTGCAGCAAATCTGAGAGAAATTTCCAAGGGTGATGATGAACGCAAGAACAAGATTTTTTCTGCTTGGTCTAGCTCTTGTCCATGCTGTTCAAGCTCAAGACCAATCAGGTAAATATTGTTGTCGTTATTTGTACATTTCTATATAAACATTCTTTAAATTGTGATTCCACTAGAACCATCTCTCAGGTTTTATAAGCTTGGATTGTGGACTACCAGAAAATTCAACATACAACGAGCAAACAACGAACATTGACTACATTTCAGATGCAGCATATATTAACAGTGGAGAAAGCAAAAGCATAAACGTGAAATACAAAAACTTCTACCAAAGACAACTACAGTTCCTTAGAAGCTTTCCTCAGGGAATCAGGAACTGTTACAACATAAGCAATATTATCAGCGAAAAGAAATACTTAATTAGAGCAAGCTTCTTGTATGGAAATTATGATGGGTTAAATAGCTTACCGATCTTTGATCTCTACTTTGGAGATAGCTTGTGGGATAAAGTGGAGATCAAGTCCGAAGCAGGTGAGACGTACAAAGAAATCATACATATTCCATCAGCAAATAGAGTACAAATCTGTCTTATTAATATGGGAACTGGAATACCTTTCATCTCTGCATTGGAATTTAGACCTTTACCAAATGACACTTACCCAGTTCAATTTGGATCCTTCTCGACTGTTGGTCGACTGGATATGGGGTCAATATCAAATGTATCGTACAGGTCAGTTATTACTGATATAACAATTTTGCCTTGAGTTATTGTGTATCACAGCATGAAATTTCCAATATGGTTAAAAGGAATATTTCTTGTGTGTGTACCCCTTTGTTTCAGGTACCCTTACGATGTTTTTGACCGAACTTGGCATCCTTTCAATGACGATAAAGATTACATTCGATTGAGCACCTCTCTTACTATAGATGCCGATGGCCACAACAAGCACCATCCAGCAGCCAAAGTTATGGAAACTGCTATGACACCCAAAAACGCAAGTCAGTCTATTGATCTTCGGTGGGAGTCAGATGATGAAAATAACCAGTATTATATATATCTTCACTTTGCTGAGTTGGTAAAGCTTCAACGTAAACAATTTCGAGGCTTCAACATCAGTCATAATGGGCAATATTGGGGTGGACCTATTATTCCTGATTACTTGTACACAAGCAGCATTTATAGCATCAGACCACTGAAATTCCCACAAAAGCAACACAGCTTTTCTTTTTTTAAAACTGAAAATTCAACACTTCCTCCAATCATCAATGGTTTAGAAGTTTATCTCCAAATTGAGATCTCAGAACTAGAATCAGATCATGAAGATGGTATGATGACTTAACTTTCCATCGTTAGCTTCTTATTTTCGCCTTTTACATTCTGATGGCTCAAAAATTTAAACGTGAGTGATGATTTCATGAATGCACTATACTGAAAATTAGCGGATGCAATGAGAAAATTAAAGTCAACTTACGGAGTCATCAAAGATTGGCAAGGCGATCCATGCATCCCCAAAGCATATCCTTGGAGTGGTGTAGGTTGTACCAATGAGTCAATCCCAAGAATCATATCACTGTAAGTATATGAATGCTTTACTTAGAAAATAACATAATCATCTTAGTTTGCTAGCCAACCGTATACATTGAGATAAATAAACTAATAAAAAACTTACAGGAACTTGTCGTCAAGTGGTCTGACAGGAGACATATCTCCAGATGTATCCAATCTAGCAGCCCTAGAAACTCTGTAAGTATCTTTACTTTAAATGATATCTAAACTAGGATCTCCAATGCCATCTTAAAACCAATTATAATAAATTGAGTTTTAATTTCAGGGACTTGTCAAACAATGGCTTAACAGGAAAACTGCCTGATTCTCTGTCCAAATTGCCAAATCTCAAACTCCTGTAAGTTACTTACAATGGAAAAAGGTCAAGGACCACACAGTTTGTAGGATGATTGAAAATTTATTCTCTCTATTTACAGAAACTTGGAGAACAACAATCTCTCATGTCCAATTCCACCTGGACTCTTAAGAAGATTCATTGATAATTCACTATCATTAAGGTCTATTTCTTGGAATAGATGAACTTGTAATAATATTTCGATTTTAAATTGTACGTCTACATGCGTCCTTATGAAAATCTATTGATAACAGCCTGAAAGGTAATCCAAATATGGACGCACGTCCTTTAGGTGATTGCACTGAGGAACCGAAAGGGGAAAAGCATAAGGAAATGAAAAGGTTTGTGATTCCAGTAGTAGCATCAGTTGGTGGCCTACTTGCTATTTCCACAATAGCAGGGATTGTCTTTTGTATGGCTCGATCAAAAAGGAAAGAACAAGGTAAAGATGTCTTGGAGGTGGATCGTCCAACAACCAACAAGGACACTGGTGGCAGTTCTTTGGAAACTAGAACGCAGCAGTTTACTTACTCTGAAGTTGTGAGAATGACCAACAATTTTGAGCAGATTCTTGGTAGGGGTAGTTTTGGAGCAGTTTATCATGGGCTAGTTGATGATATTCAAGTGGCTGTGAAGATGCTAGCTCCATCAGCAATACAAGGCCACAATCAATTTAAAGAAGAGGAATGTACTTTTATATAGTATCTCATATTTGGATATTCTCATAAAAATATTTAGCTCACACTTGCTTATCAGACTAAAAAGATGCTCTTTCATACAGGTTACCATTCTTCTTAAAGTTCACCACCGAAACTTGACAAACCTTGTAGGGTATTTGAACGAAGGAACTCATCTTGGCCTCATTTATGAGTACATGCCCAATGGAAGTTTAGCACAGCGCCTTTCTGGTAATGTTTTCTTTTAGCATCTAGCAAGGATTTGAACACGTGCATCACATTCGAAGTTCTATTGAAAATTTTAATTCCATTTAAATAAAAGGAAGGAAAAAATTAGGCTTCCCCGTTATTTTTATTGGATATGCAGAGATAAGTTCAAGTGTCATAAGTTGGGAAGATAGACTCAGAATAGCAATGGATGCAGCTCAAGGTGAGATAAGTTTCCTTTCAAACATCTTCACAAACACATTATCTAGTTTTGCTTGTGTTCTCTACAAAATGAAAACCTTGTGAGGTTTCGAGTTTACAAAATGCAGGACTAGAATATCTGCATACTGGTTGTAAACGATCAATAGTCCATGGAAACGTGAAACTAGCAAACATCTTATTAACTGAAAATTTCCAAGCTAAACATTCTGACTTCGGTCTTTCCAAGAGCTACCCAACAAATGATAAGACCAGTTACCTTGACCCAGAGTAAGTACTCATTGCAAACATTTCTCAATGAGGTCACTTAGTTTTTCCTCAAAAGGAAGGAAACGGTGAAAGACAAATATGAAGTAACTTTTACCTTGTATCTCAGGTACAAAACATCAAACAGGCTGAGTCCAAAAAGTGATGTGTATAGCTTCGGCATCGCTCTGTTGGAGATAGTGAGTTGCAGACCAGTGATATCGAAATCCCAATGCGAAGATTCGGTTCATATAGTTAAATGGGTTGGTCCAATGGTGGCACAAGGTGACTTTCGAAATATAGTAGACCCAAGATTAAAAGGAGAATATAACATACACTCTGTTCGAAAAGCATTGGAGGTAGCTATGGCTTGTGTATCAGTGAATTCGGAGAGAAGGCCAACAATAAGTCAAGTGCTGGCAGAACTGAAAGGTTGCTTGGCCACAGAATTGAGCCGAACATCGGATAGTCAGCCTCTTAATTCATCAGAGTCCATTGAAATGACATCCATCTACATGGTTTTGCCCCCTCAATCAGGTCCCATGGCGAGGTGAAGTTCGTTTGAACATCACTTTGCTCTTTCCCATTCATCTGATATGGAGGTTTCCCATCCAGAATTTATTAAAGTTGTTGGGTTTTATCATTTGGCCATTGAAAACTGAAACGTATAAAATTCGCCTTCAACCCCAACATAAATGTCTCTTGTTAGTAGAACAATGTGAAAAACTGTTCCCTGATTGCTTTGTCTTTTGGTGGTGTTGAAGAAAACTTTCTTGTGCCATGTGCGAAGTAAATAAACTAATTCATAAACCAATTTCATTCCTAAATCCATTTTACTTTTGGAGAAATGTCCAATGTTACTTTATGAAGTCAATTTTAACCTAAATCCAGACTCAAATTCAAAACAGGAAAATAATGCCAACCCAGCATCAAAACATTCAAATGCTATCAAACAAATCTTCAACACAGCCAAAAAGTAAAAGTTATAATCTTGTTCTACCACAAAAGTGTCTGCAGTTGACTAGAAAATTTCAAAAGATAACAATTCAATTGACAAAAGTCTTAATTAATTAATTAATTAATTTGTTTATTTGAGAAGGATTAACAGAACTATTAACTGAATACTCTTCTGTGCACATATGCGTTTCAGAGGATATTAAACATCTCATAAATATTCATTATTTAATAATATTGAAATTTGAGAGGATTGTTAATCTCTTGCCTGCATAAACATTTTACACCTCTAATGATTCTTCTTCTTTTTTTCTTTCTTTTTTTTTTTTTCTGAGTTTAACAACAAGTGAGATGGGATATTCAAACTTCTTATCTCTTTGTCAAAGGTACATACTTTAACCGCTAAGCTCCCATTGGCAATTTTCACACAAATCCTTTTACTACCTGTATCTACAACAACATTCCTTTTTTTTTTTTAGGGGAAACCCTTTAAAATTCAAGATAAGAAAGAAGAAAATTAAAGAATTGTCAAAAATGGACTTTTGCAAGCCAAGAAGAATGCTTAAGGCTCAAATTACTCTTTTGATTATGAAATACAACCCAAAATGGCTGATTCCTATTTAAGAAAATCAATGAATCAGTCCACTACCTACTATGAGATTGAAACATGCTCAAGAATCCAACAAAATAACTGCTTTGATCCTATAGCATTGGAGAAAATAAAAAAAACAGCAAAAGAACTTCCATGTTCATTGGGAAAATGACTCAAAGTATCGATCAACTATCAATTCATTTGCAAAAGTTCAAGAAAAAATTAATATTGTATATTGAAGCAAAAAACAAAGGAATCTCAGTTGGAAACTTTTCAATAAAAAATCTTAAAGATAAATTTGGAAAATTTTTTGTTGAGACCCATGTATTTAACGGAGGTGATTGGGACAAAAATCACACGAACAAAGTAGAAGAAAAGGAAAAATTTGACAATGTTGATTTGAAAGTTGTCTCGAATGAAGAAGAAAAGTCCAACAAAGGAGATGAGGAAAAGGTATCAAACACCGGAACTCTAAACGTCAAGGTAGAAGTAAAAAAATCAAGCAAGAACAACGATACACTGATTGCATTGAAAATCGATCACCAGAACATTGAAGAACTTGAAGCAAATGATGAAGAAGACTTCCTTAAGGGGTTTTGGTCCTCTGATTACGCCTTTGAATGAGCATGATGGAAACATTTTTTCTGGGTTTATGGCCGATGAAGATGTTAAGCTTGGTGACACTGTTGGATTTTCTATCTCAAATTTACCTCTCTGATCAAAATATTTTTGTTCAAGATGTAGGAGGTTAGTTTGGTCATATTCCATTGAACGATTTTGTTTCATACCTTGTTTGCTTCATTTTTTTTTTCTTTAAAATTTGAGGAAGAGTTTTCTTTTTTGAGGGGTAGAATGATGAAAGAAGAATAGTGTTAATTGAGTACTATTCTAGGTAAATTCCCATTTTACCCCCACTTATAACAAATTCTATAAATAAGAGTCTTTCCCCTCTTGTATGAGACACATCATCATTCTAATAAAAGATTCACAACCTTGTTTCTTGGAGGATTACTCCTCGAAGCTAATTAGGCTACATCAAGTTCATTACTTTTGTGCAATGAAAAAAAAATACATATCCCCTTTCTTTATCCTTGACATAGTTTTTTTTATAAAAAAAAAAAAAGGAAACAACTTTTTATTGATAAAATCAAAAAAGACTAATGCTCAAAGTACAAGAAAACCAAAAGCAAAAATTTCTAAAATTTTCGAAACGAATAAATAGAAAAAATATGAGAAAAGGACTAAAGCAGGAGAAATAAAATCAATCTAGATCTAACGTGAAGAGGTTTGAACCCATACTAAACCAAAGCGAGCAATCCAATGAAGAAGCTTATCCTGTAATTGAACTCTTTCAAACCAAAGCTTTACCAGAAAACTTGAACGTCATCTAAGCTTAAGAACATGCACACAAAATACTGACGGAGAACCCAACATATGCAAAAACCTTTGACCATCTTAAAAAAAATTCATCCTTGACAGAGTTTATAACACTAAATTTGAAACGTTGATGTAGTAATCGCATATAAATGCTTGCGGTGTTTCCATACTCTAAACAGAACATCCCAAGCTTTGCCCAAAAATTAAAAGGTGGTTCTTAGTTGAAATGGGTAATAAAATAAAAAAATCAACTGATAGTTTAGACTCAAGAATAATTGGTGCTATATTCCCCTGTCTCATTATAAACTAAATAACATGCTTACCTGATCACAATTCCTAAGAACACAAATAATTAGATCAGCAATGTTTTAAAATCCATTAAATTATCATCAAGTCAAAGATCATAAGAAATCGTTGAGGGAATATTTAGACTCTTTCAAAATATAACATAAAACATTCCCTCAATATAATATATATATATATATGTATGTATGTATATGTATATAACATAAACATCAATCAACCTCAAGCAACAACACTCTCGGTTAGATGGTTATAAGATTAAATTTACCTTCACCCATCAACATAAGCTTTTGGGTCAATTGGTGATTTATCATGGAATTAAAGTAGGTAGTCCAAAAGGTCCTATGTTCAAACCTCTGCAATGTAATTTCCTTTCCAATGAATATTGATTTCCACTTGTTGAGTCTTTTACATATTTCAAGCCCACAAGCGAGAGAGAGAGTATTAGATAGTATAATATTAAAATTTATCTTCACCAATCAGCTTAAACTTTTGAGTCAATCAGAGATTTAATATTCTCAACGTCGAATAGTCAACTTCCCAAGAGAATGAAAACAATTAGGATTTTCTTTTTTTTATTGAAATCTTTATTGGAAGATATATCTGATGCAGACAGTTAAGTTGGCTACTTGAACAATGTATTAAAAAAAGGTAGATAAATAAAATAAAACTAAGTCTTCGTCGTTGTTGTCAAGTAAAGGAATACAACCTCTCCGTCCACTTCCTAAGCTTTCTTTCTTTTGCTCGCCTGTACTTAGAAGCAGATATTAAGCAACACACCAACCCTGTGTTTTGGTTCTCATTTATCGGTTCTGGTTAAAGCTTAACATCGTCTTCTTTTCTCGCCTTCATCTTTCAAATCTCATCCTATTTCCAATGGTAGAAAGAGATTGAAGAGGATGATTATGGAAATATTAAGGCCTCTCCTCTTTGGTTTATTGGGTTGTCTAGCTGCAGTTCAAATTCTTGTTCTAGCTCAAGATCAAACAGGTAAACCAACACTTGTTTTATCAACCTTGATTTTTCTCTACCTTTCCCGATTTAAAATTTTAAAATTATCCATGTTTATCAGGCTTCATAAGTCTAGACTGTGGATTACCAGAAAATTCTAGCTATGAAGAATTGACCACAGGCATCAACTATATTTCAGATGCAGCTTATATAAGTACTGGTGAAAGTCAAGATTTAACCTCCAAATACAAAAATATATATGAACGACAGTTTTGGAATCTAAGATACTTTTCAACTGGGACTAGAAACTGCTACAATGTAAGCATTAATAGAGGTACCAAATATCTGATTCGAGCAAGTTTCTTGTATGGGAATTATGACGGCTTCAATAGGCTTCCTAAATTCAATCTCTACGTTGGACAAAGTTTGTGGGGGTCGGTGGAGTTTACCGAGGTAGACCTTTATCTTTGGAAAGATATCATACACATCCCTTTAACAGATAATATATATATTTGTCTCATCAACATAAACCAAGGAACACCATTCATCTCTGCACTGGAGTTCAGGCCCTTGCCCAACACTACTTATACAACAACAGGCGGATCATTATCACTTTATTCTCGGGCTAATTTTGGTACAGATCAAACATACAGGTTCAACAATCTGGGATTTATTATCTTACTCTTAAATGTTGTCTATATTCCTTCAGCCTAAAATTCAATAATTTTGAACTTTACTTTCTTCTCATGAAGGTTTGGATATGATGTTTTTGATCGCATATGGTTACCTTTTACCTACAAAAAATGGACAAACGTAAGTACATCAAACACTGTAGATCCCACAAACCATGCTATATATGAAGTACCATCTATTGTGATGAGTACTGCAGCAACTCCAACAAATTCTAGCAGTCCCTTGGAGTTCAAGTGGAATCCAGATGAAGTAACTTCCCAATACTACGCTTACATGTCCTTTGCTGAAATTGTAAAACTTCAAGCCAACCAGACCAGAGTCTTCAATGTCAATCTAAATGGGCAGCACTTGTTTGGACCTTTATCTCCTATATACTTGTCCACCAAAACTTTTTATTCTGAAACAGCTCTGTACGATGCTAATGGCCAATATGAAATCTCGTTAGTATCAACTGAGAATTCGACTCTTCCACCTCTCATCAATGCATTTGAAGTTTATAAAGTGATCAATATCTCAGATTTACGAACGGACACAGCGGATGGTTTGCTCTCTCTCTCTCTCTCTCTCTCTCTATGTGTTTGTCTGTCTGTCTCTTTCTCAATCAAATACAAAATGATCTGGATTGTGCCGTCTTGTAAATTAGTAAATGTCATTATGAGCATTAAGCTGACATATGGAGTAAACAAAGACTGGCAAGCAGACCCATGTCTTCCCAAAGCATATCCGTGGAGTGGCTTAATTTGTAACAATGACACTGCTCCTAGAATCATATCGTTGTAGGTGCATTCTTTCCTATAAATTGCGGATTGCATATTTGATGTCCATTAGAATGTAAGTATAAACTGAAATAAGCTACTGGTTCTTTTTCTTTATTAGGGACTTGTCATCAAGTGACCTGACCGGCGAAATATCTCCTTATATATTCAATTTATCCATGTTACAAACTTTGTAAGAATCTCATCCAAACTGTTAGATAAATTGACCCCCCCGGAAGTATTCATCTCACATTCAATGCTAATGAACTAAATGATTTTTCTTTTCAAGGGACTTGTCAAATAATAGCTTATCAGGAAAAGTACCTGATTTCTTGGCCAATATGCCAAGCCTCAAAGTCATGTGAGTTACTTGGATTGGAGATAAATTTTAAGGGAAATCTGAAACAACGCAGAAATATGATATTTTTCTGACCCTTCGCAGAAAATTAGACAAAAACAACCTCACGGGTCCACTTCCACCTGAACTCTTAAAAAGAGTGAACAACAATTCACTAACATTAAGGTCTGTTCTAAGTGGAAATTACCACAGTATTTGTTTACACTGAAATTATCAAATACATCAAAAGAACATCGAAGAATTACTTGATTTATCAAAAATAAATAAATAAATAGCCAGTTTTCTAATGAAATGTTCTCATGACAGTGTGGAAGATAATCCAAATCTCGATGGTGCATGTGCCTCAGATTCATGCGCAGAAAAGAAGAAGAAAAGCTTCATTGTACCAGTTGTAGCATCAGTTGGTGGATTGCTTGTCGTCCTCACAGTGGCAGCAATCATCTTTTGGATCGTGAAATTACGGAACAAGTCACAAGATCATTCTACAGTCCCAGTCCCAAGGGTGAAAGATACCAAATCCAACAATGACTCCCTCGAGGTAAGAAGGCGACAATTTACATATTCTGAGATAGTGAGGATGACAGAAAATTTTGCGAGGCCAGTGGGAGAAGGAGGCTCGGGAAGAGTTTACCTTGGTCACATAGAAAATGTTCAAGTTGCTGTAAAGATGCTATCTCCACTATCAGCCCATAGTTATCAGCAATTTCAAACAGAGGCAAGTGTAACCTAAAAATTAAGATTCCAATTTCTGATCTACATGACTCGTCCCAGTACATCACATTATTTTTTCACTCGAGTGCAATTACCCAAACCCACCCGTCCTAGTATATTATACTAAATCTATCTGTGCAGGTGAAACTTCTCATGAGAGTTTACCATGGAAACTTGACAAGCCTTGTTGGGTACTTGAACGAAAAAGACCACTTTGGACTTATTTATGAGTATATGACCAAGGGTAACTTGGCACAGGTTCTTTCAGGTAATTTTTGGGAACTAGTTCAAACAATATACCGTATATGTGTTATACAAGTTCAGCTAATTAGTTAGAAGACTTTTCTCATGTGTTAATTCAATAAGGGCCTTTTAATCAGTTCATGTATGCACACAGAGAGTCCAGTTCTCTTAACCTGGGAAGATAGACTTCGGATAGCCATAGATGCAGCACAAGGTGAGAAAACTCAACAAAATTATAGAGTTTACTCGGTCCTTTCAACAAATACATTATTATTAACATTCCTTTTGCACCATAAAAACGAAATACTCAGTCAAATCTTGAAAAATACAGGACTGGAGTACCTGCATCATGGTTGTAAGCCCCCCATAGTCCACAGAGATGTCAAAACAACAAACATATTGCTAACAGACAATTTCCAAGCCAAACTTGCTGATTTCGGACTCTCCAAGAGTTTCCCAAATGATGGTAGCAAGACTCACATGTCCACAACGGTGGCTGGCACTCCTGGTTACTTTGATCCAGAGTAGGTATCACTTTCAGTCAAACCAATTTCCTAACGAACTTAACTCCGTAAGTTGCAAAAATCCACCAAAGAAGAAACAGAAACAGATTAAATACAGCTCAAATCTTACCTTATATCGCACTTGCAGATACTACACCTCGAACAGACTGACTGAGAAAAGTGATGTTTATAGCTTCGGAGTAGTATTGTTGGAGATAATTACTTGCAGACCAGTGATTTCCAGAGCTCAGAAAAACGTTCACATAATTCAATGGGCGACCACCATGATTGCGCAAGGGGACATCAGGAACGTGATCGACCCAAGATTAAAAGGGGAATTCGACTCCAATTCTGCTTGGAAATCGGTGGAAATAGCGATGGCTTGCGTGTCTTCAAATTCAAGCAGTAGACCGACAATGAATCAGGTAGTAACAGAACTGAAGAATTGCCTGGCCATGGAAATGAGTCGGAAGACAGAGAATCCCTCTCTTAATTCAAGGGATTCCATTGAGACGTTCTCAATTTCCATTAATTTACCAACATACAGTCCTGAGGCAAGATGAAAAGCACCATCACCGTAAAATAACGATCTCCATCCCATGCTAATGTGAAGTATTTCAACGAACTGGCTTTACTGTTCCTCGCTCTTTCTGTTCTTCGTTCTTTCTGGCTTCAGCATTCAATTTCCCTATGACGTAATTGAATTGGTTGAATCGAAACGATACTTCTTCTGAGATTTATATAATATCACTGAACTCGAATTTGAATTAGATTCATGGATTTTGCAATTTCAGAGATAAACATAAATCGTTCTTGTTCAATGTGTGTAAATAACTGTGCCCTAATTGATTTCGTTTTTTCCGTTAAATTCGTTTAATTGCAGCGATGGATCATGGATCCAATCATCGAACAATCTACTTTTTGGCGTTTCTTCTTCCATCTCTATTTTAAACGATAAAATTATTCAAAATATTTTTAAAGATAGCAAAATAGATATCATCTCACATTTTATTATATTTGTAAATAAATTGACTCATTTTGTTATATTTAAAAATAATTATATTTTAAATTTTCAATTGTCAAATAAACATTTAAAATAATAATGATAAATTATTTAAAATCATTTTAAACTTATCTTCGAAAACCTATGAAACACAGACACAGATACGATACACGACACGGATACGATCGAATACGACAATTCGCCAATTTCTAAAAAACTAAGATACGGATACGTCTAAGAATGCATCATTTTTTTATATATATATTTCTAAAAAATGAGGATACTGATACGTTGAAAATACATTTTTTTCTTTAAAAAAATCTAGAATATAAATAAATTTAGCATACAAATTAATAACAATAGTACAAAATAGAATACAAACACTGAAGTACAATATAAAAAAAACAATATCTAAGATGTTGAAGTACAATAGTTAATAAAATGTAATAAAAAAGTGACTCATATTGCAAAAAAGAAAGAAGAAGAATATTAAAGAGAGAAGTATGAAGATAAACGAATAACTTATTGTTGAAAATATTCAAATGGTTTATATTTTGGTGGACTTTGTGGAGACCCAAATGTGAAGATTGAGATTAAATGATTCTAGTATAGAGTTTGGTTTGCTATTTATTTATTTTTTCTTTTAGTTTCGAACTCGAGTAGTGAGATTTTTAAATAGGTTGCCTAATTTTAGATTGGGAAAGATTAAATGAGTTACTTGTTTTTTTTTTAAAAAAAAAGTACGCATAAAATAGATACGTCAAATCGCGTGTCATATACGTATATAGAAAGTATGTATAGATACGTCAAATCGCGTGTCAAATATGTATCTGGAAGTATCGGTATCTGATACGTGTCTGATACTGATTCTTTGCCTCACATGAAGTATCTGTGCTTCATAGTCGAAAACCTAAGGGTCGTTTGGACACCAACCAGAAGTTTGTAGAGTGATCATTATAGTTCACTCCATATTTGGGACACAACAATAATAATGATGTGTATAATTATTTACAAAACTGTATTATGTATATAGTAAATACTATTTCAAATTTTTTTTTGGTTTAGTATTTACTATTTTTAACTCATCCTTTCTTTTCATCTTTGTTATAGTGTTTATTATTTTCTACCAAAACAAAAATTGTGTTTATTATTTTCTACCAAAACAAAAATTTACCCCCTAAACACAAACTATTTTAACCCAAACTAATATAGTCTACACTCCAAATACTAATTATTATAACACATTAACTACTATAACTTATTAACTATAATAATCAACTCCAATGCCCCTAGGTGATTACATTTCTATGAAAAAAAAATAGGTGATTAAAATATAATATTTTGAAACTTTATGGATCAAATACACTTATAGTTGAATACTCATGAACTATAAAAGTAACCTTTCTTTGTTTTTTACAATTAAATTTATAGACACTTTTTTCACTTGTGAATTTCTTTGTTTGGTTATTTACTTTTTTAGATATATTTTAAAAAAATACTATAAAAAATAGTTGTTCTTAAAAGTTTATTTATATTTCTAAACGTATGAATTCTCAAATGTTTTTTTGTGAGAAAGATGAAAACCATAGCTAAAAAAATATAATAAAACAAGCACAATTGTCAAAAATCAAATGATAATAAGTCTTGGAATTGATGTTCTTTAATCATAAGACCTAGGGGTTGACCAAATTCAATCCCGTTTGGGATTACGTTTGTCGTCGTTAAAAGTGATTATGGGAAAATCTTAACTACCTAGGTTATTTGATAAAATAAATTATTTATTAATATATTAGAATCACTTTTTAATTTTAACTATCATGTAAAGTAAAAGTTGATACATACTAGCTTCCCTAAAAATTTACTAACTTCTTAACAATTTAAATAAATATATTATAATACTATTCTTTCAAATAATATATTTTGTCATATATATTTTTAAATTTTAATGGATTCATTTTTTACAGGGAAAATGTAATAAAAAAGCACAAGATATTTACCTGAATAGTAAAATATATACCCAGCCCAAAATGAATTAAATAATACAATAAAATCAATGTAAATTGTCCAAAAGCCCAACCCACAGTAGTGAAATACCAGAAAAATCCTCAACCCACACAAAAATCGGATTACCCATTCAAACCTACCCACAATTAATCAGATTACCCATCAAACCCGCCTGATACCCACGATTAACCGTCTTCCCATGTCTCTTTTCAACGACAACGACTTCTTCTTCATCAAACAGTACATGATAACCATCTATTGCACTCTATCTCTTCAATCGTCAGCTTCTTCTTCTTCCGCTGCTTCATCTTCTTCTCCCACTACTGTTACTACTTCTTCTTCTTTTTGTTCTTCCTCTGTCACTGTTGCTTCATCTTCTTCTCCCATCGCTGCTGTTGATTCTTCAAGGTTACAATCTATCATCAGATCAACTCTTCAAGGTTATAATCATTCTTTTTTTTTTTCATTTCATCAACTCTTCCATTTAATCATACTTATAAACCTTATTAAACCTAATTTTATGTAAATAGATGGCAAATAAAAAACAAAAAGTGGTCAAAGCTAAATCATCAACAAGCAAAGCAAAAGGAAACAAAATAAAATATGAAGAGAAGAAGAAGATAAAACCAAAGTAGTTGTGATAGAGAGTGATAGTGTTCCATCACTGTCTACCACAAATAGATAGTGATAAAACCACTAAATATTGTGTTGATTATTGATTGTTATTGGTAGATAGTGTTAATGGTTTTCACTTTGTTCTCAATACTTTTGGAGAAAATAATGATCTTATTATTCAATTAGGCTGAAGATACACACACATATATATAGGCAACAAAGAAACCTTAATCTAGAAGATATAAAATTATAATAAAGGACAACTAATCATAATTACAATATAAATACATATTATAATATTCTCTCTCAAAGTGGAGCAAATATGTCAATCATGTTCAGCTTGTTGCACGAATAGCTTATTCTTGCTTCATTTATTGCTTTAGTAAGGATATCTCCTAACTGTTTTTCAGTCTTCACATATCCGGTAGATATCAACCCTTCTTGTATTTTCTCGTGAATAAAATGACAATCCATTTCAATGGTTCAGTTCGTTCATGAAATACTGATTTGGATGCAATGTGGAGAGCAGCTTGATTATCATACCATAGTTTAGCTGGCATAGTAACACTGAAGCCCATCTCAGATAAGAGTTGATGTATCCATACTATTTCACACACAGATTGTGCCATAACTCTATATTCTGACTCAGCACTTGAACGTGAAACTACATTCTGCTTATTACTTTTCCACGACACCAAGTTTCCTCCTACAAAAACATAATATCCATAGGTCGATCTCCTATCTTCTTGAGATTTAGCCCAATCAGCATCTGAAAAATATTCAACCCTTGTATGACCATGATCTTTATATAAGATTCTACGTCCAGGTGTAGCTTTTAGATAACATAGGATTTTTTCAACTACAACCCAATGACCCACAGTTGGGGAAGAAATAAACTTACTCACAATATTCACAGAATAGGCAATGTCAGGTCGTGTCATTGTTAAATAATTCAACTTTCCAACTAATCTTCTATATCTCTCAGGATCTTTAAACAATTATCCTTCCATAGTATGTTGCAAATTTGGTATCATCGGAGTACTACATGATTTGACTCCTAGCTTACTTGTCTCAACAACAAATCAAGTATGTATTTTCGTTGGGACAAGTAAATAACTTTCTTGCTTCTCATTACTTCAATACCCAAGAAATACTTCAACGTCCCCAAATATTTGGTATGAAATTGACCTTGGAGAAAAGTCTTGAGAGAGAATATATCTGATACATCATTTTCAATGATAACGATATAATCAACATATAGAACAAGCAAAGTAATACCATTGTCAGATCGTCGATAGAATACAGAATGATCAAACATACTTTTCTTCATACCAAAATATTCGAGTGCTTAACTAAATTTACCAAACCATGCACAAGGACTTTGTTTCAGTCCATACAAAGATTTTTTAAGGCGATATACCTTATCATTCTCCCCTTGAGCAACAAACCCAAGTGGTTGCTCCATATAGACTTCTTCTTGAAGATCACCATGAAGAAAAGCATTTTTAATGTCAAGCTAATGCAAAGATCAATTGTGAGTAGTAGCCATCAATATAAATAGTTGAATGGAGGTTAATTTGACAATAGGAGAAAATATATCAGAATAATCAGTTCTATAGATTTGGGCATAACCTTTGGCAAAAAGACGAGCTTTCAACCGAGCCATTGTTCCATCGGGATTGACCTTTATAGCAAACACCCATTTACACCCAGTAGCCTTCTTTCTAGCTGGACGCAAAACTAGATCCCAATTACCATTATCATCCAAAACAGTCACTCCTCAATCGTTGCATTATGCCACCCAGGGGTATACGAAACAAACGTAGAAATAGAGTAAGTACAAGTATGTTTACCTTTTCGAAGAGCAATGAGAAGATCATCACTTGGTCTCGGATCAGATGTCGAAGAAGTCAATGGTGGAGGACATGGGTCTGAAGGTGGCTATGGAGGATGCCTGGAGTAGATGCGAGTAACCGAAGGGTCAGAAGGAAGAGATACAGAAGAAGGTGGGGAAGAGGATGATATAGAAGAGTAATCTCATAGATAAAAAGATCGTGATCCTCCATCTGACACGGACTCGACGATGATGGACTAAAGGGTATATCTTTGAAAAATGTAACATCAGGAGATACGAGATACCTGTTTAGAGTAGGACAATAACAACGGTAACCCTTTTAAACACGCGAATAGTCTAAGAAAATGCATTTCAAAGATTTCGAATCTAATTTAGTACGATTTGGACGAATATCCCGAACAAAACAAATACAACCAAAGATCTAAGAGGCAATAGGAAACAAAGATTTCGTAGGAAAAAGAGTACGATAAGGAATCTATCCATTGAGAACAGAGGAAGACATTCTATTAAACAAGAAGCAAGAAGTAGACATCGCTTCGGCCCAAAATTGATTTGGAACATACATTTGAAAGGATAAGGTGTGGGATGTTTCAAGAAAGTGTCTATTCTTTCTTTTAGCAACTCCATTTTGAGATGGAGTGTCTGCACAAGAGGATTGATGAATAATGTCATGACCACATAAGTAAGATCCAAGTACATGAGAGAAATATTCATCAGCATTATCAGTTTGCAAGGTCTTGATAGAGACATTAAATTGATTTCAAATCTTAGCACGAAAAACACAAAAATGTGACAATAACTTAGAACGATGTTTCATTAAATGTAACCCAGTCACACAAGAATAATCATCAACAAAAGTAATAACGTAATGAAAAGCTATCGGGACACGACTGGACAAGAACCCCAAATATTAGAATTAACTAACTTAAAAGGAGCACCGGCTTGTTTATGAACTCTAGGACTAGAACTAAGATGATGAAATTTAGAAAACTGACACGAATGACAATTTAAAGACAACAAGGAACGAAATTCTGGATAAAGTTTCTTCAACGCGAATAACGATCGATGACAAACGACAATGAACTTCAAACGGGGATGTAACTCCAGAGCAAGCCACAACTTTCGATATCTAGTGGCAAAAAATGTAAGGCCCCCCGACTCATGTCCTCTACCAGTAATCTTCTTCGTCATACAATCCTAAAACAAGCAATAACCAGGAAAAAAAGGAGATAAAAAAGTTAAGGTCACGAGTAAGTTGGCTAATAGAAATTAAATTAAAAGACAATCGAGGCAAATGTAATAAATAGGAAAAAGAAAGTGATGGAATGAGAGAAATGGTATCAGATCCAAGAATAGAAGAGGTTGATCCATCTGCCAAGGTGACAGATGGAGATGAGACAGGGGACAAAGGCATAGAAAATAAGTTAGAATTACCTATCATATGAGTAGTGGCACTAAAGTCTATGGCCCATTTGGTAGATGATGTAAGAAGATATTTCGTATTACCTATCTCGACAATGATGGCAATAGGATTTAATGAGGAAGATGCCTGCAAGAATTCCTAGAATATTTGAAATTTAGCAAAGTCGTTAGTAGAGATGGTAACAGACTTCTCAGCCATATCATTGGTGGAAGCTATCTAAGCATGTTAAGATCGTTGAGTCTTATACAACAACTTTCGACAAGCACGTTTCATATGTCCTGGGTTATCATAATAGTGACAAACGATCTCCTGAGAATCTAATCTTCAATTATTATAACTAGACATCTGAAAATTGTTAGTCATCCCTAAAGTACCCTGGGATTTATTATTATTCTTACTCATAAGAGCATTGTTAGGTTGAGAAACAAGCGAACCGGATTGAGAACTTTCAATATGAAGAACACAACTGAAGGCTTCCTCTAATGACAAAATTTCATACTCAGAAAGAATCTGTGTTTTAGCCATTCAAACTCAGATAAAAGTCTATTAAAAAATATCATAACAACCATCTTTTCTCGCTGAGCTTGTTGAACTTTGACATCAAGACTAAATGAAATAGTAAAGCAAGTTTGACAGCTGCCTTTTTAAGTCTCATGGAGTAACTCGTAACATATTCTACTTTCTGTTCAACTCGAAAGAATTGCATACATACATCAAATATTCAATGAATGTGTTCTTTTCCAGAGTATAGAAATTCTAAGAATTCTAAGATTTTGTTCATAGAATCACAATGATCTACCACACCAACAAGCTCACTTTCAATAGAATTCTTAATCTGAAGATAAAGTTAAGTGTCATCGCAAAGCCAAGCCTTTTTCTTACCATCTTTTGGTGGCTCCTTAGTCACATGGTCATCCATATCCGTACTAAGAAAATAAAATTGAATCATCCAATCATAATAATTAGAGCCATTTAACTTGTGTTCAGTTATCTTCGATGCTAGGGGAATTACATTAGATACTACCATATGCTTCACTTCATCCATTATGAGCTAATAAACAGTTTGTAGATCTCACGAGTGGAAAGAGCAAATCAAAATCAAAATCGAAGGTGTGTGTCTTGGTAGTTATTGAATGATGATTAATTTGGTTTAAAGAGTTTAACAATTTAATTGTAAATCGTTGGAGCTCATGATTTGTAGGTCTATAAGGTCCCCTCTACTAGCTCGTAAAATTATCTTGGATTAGTGAATTGAATGAATTTAAAACGATGAAATTCGAAATTAGGGTTTTAAATTTGAAGTGTTCAAATTCAATTAAGTTTTCTATTAATTGTATTTGATACAATTGAAACGTTTAATTTTTGTCGAAATTAAACAAAATTAGAGAATTCAAAATATTTAAATAATGATTTAAATATTTGATGAGGTAAAATAAAATATTTGATATTTGATATTAAATTAAATTAATTAAAATTAGTTTAATTAATTATTCAATTTTATTTAATTTTGAAATTTGTTCAATTAATTAGAATTTTGGATTTTTGAAAATTCAAAATTATAAAATTAAATTAAAATTTGTTTTTGAAAAATTAAATTAAATTTAATTTGATTAATCAAAATTAATTGAAATTGAAATTGAAAGTCCCACTCAATTTAACACCTCATATCACTTCAAATTCCAGCCATGCTAACTAATTTGCATGGTCTTCATCTATAAATTGAAGTTTTGAACTTCAATTACCGCTTCATACAATCAGTTTGTTAGTTGAAATTCAACAGAAAGTGAAAACCAAGCAAACGCTCATCTATCTCACTCAAATCCTACTCAATTAAGTGTTTCCATTGCACAATTTAAGTTAGAGAATAGTAGAAAAGGTCTCTGTGGTGGTTACTAAAGGATTGAAGCATCAATTCATGGATCTCAGCTAGAATTATAGTGTTTTCATCAAGGGTATTATGTTATAGAAACCCTGTTCAGAAAATATGTTTCAATGCATGTTTTAAACTCAAATTAAGTGTAATTAGCATGCTTATCGATTCTGATTTTTTCTGTTGCATGTTAGTTCACTCTATCAATTGGTATCATAGCATGATTTAAGCACTCAATTATCGTTAACTTGAGTTTGGTGGATGAATTTCTAAGATTTCATGTTTTTGTGACTGATGTGGTAAAAATCCAACTTTGGCATTAGATTTCTCTTTAATTATTAAGTTTAAATTGTAATTATCAGTTTGTTAGTTGAAATTTAGCAGAAAGTGAAAACCAAGCAAACGCTCTTCTATCTCACTCAAATCCTACTCAATTAAGTGTTTCCACTACACAATTCAAGTTAGAGAATAGTAGAAAAGGTCTATGTGGCGGTTACTAGAGGATTGAAGCATCAATTCATGGATCTCAACTAAAATTGAAGTGTTTTCATCAAGGGTATTGTGTTATAGAAACCCTCTTTAGAAATTATGTTTCAATGCATGTTTTAAACTCAAATTAAGTATAATTAGAGTGCTTATCGATTCTGATTTTTTCTGTTGCATGTTAGTTCACTCTATCAATTGGTATCAGAGCATGATTTAAGCACTCAATTATCATTAACTTGAGTTTGATGGGTGAATTTCTAAGATTGCATGTTTTTGTGACTGATATGTGATAACGGGCAAAAATGCATGTTATTACAGTGCAAAGTTATAAAACAATGCAGGTTTGCATTGATAAAAGTATACAAGATTGCGTCCAAAAGCATTAATTTCACAATATTGCGGTCGCATGCATTAATCGCATTAAAATAGTTAAATTATGTATTTTTGTGCAGAATATGCGTTGACACAAAGCGGGAAATGCGATCCAAAGAAATCAACGGTTGAGCGCATCAAAAGATTATGTTAACACAAGGCTATACGGTCATTTGCGCTCGCAAGTATCTACTAAAGAAGGTTGCCGCATAGAGCCGGCGCAACTTGGTGGGTGCATCCGGGTGAAAAGCGGAATAAATCACGATGGGACAGAAAGCTAATGACGGTTGATTCCGAATTAAGTTGACAAGCCGTTAACGAACTACTGTAGCAAGTACACTCAATTTTTCGGTTACAAATATTTGGTGCATCAGACAGAGAATTAATTCTATCCCATCAGTGCAATCATAAGAGAGAAGAAGTCTTTCACCCTGAAGCTCTATAAATATTAGAGGCCACCTTCAGTGAAGAAGTTCGCTCAGATAGAGAATTTTTCCTTAGATAAAAGTAGCCTTGTTCTTAGTTTTCTTTTACTTAGAAGGCGAAAGCGAGGGAAGTGAGATTGTACCGAGAGATCATTCCAGTGAACTTGGAAGAGTGCCAGAAGCGTCGAGATCAGAGAGAAGGCCAACTCTTGCGAAAGCAGGAACATCTTTTAAGCAGAATAGAGTTAATAGTGTAAAAGCCTCAGGAAGCAAGGAATTGCTACCAGGCTCTCTACCATTATCTTCCATTGTCATTTTGTACTCTGAATTGATTTATAGAAATGGAATTTACATCTTTATATCTGTTCACTCTCTGTATATTATGCATGAGTAGCTAAATCTGTCGAATGGGTTGAGAAGCACTTAGCTAGCATAACTGAAGATCTTCATTCTATGCGATTATCTTGTATTATGTATGCGTCATTCATCTATTAGAGATACTTGGGAGGGTAGTCTAAGGATAGAATCTAGGCTTGGAAAAGTCAGGTTAGAAGCTAGGTTGGGGAGAGTCAGATTAGAAACGCATAATCAAGAGATAAGAGCTTAGGAATAAGCATTGTTTGCTATTAGCGCATCGCATGCATCCTAGAGATAGGTTATGATTGTATGCGGTCACCTTGTCCTTGCGTGCATCTTGCATCATCGCATAAGCAAGAAGTAGAGACTTAGGAATAAGCTCTATAGACATTATCGCATTCATCGCATGCGTCCTAGAATTAGAGGCTACCGCATTGCATTGGAAAATGATTGTTATCGCATGAGTGTAGCATGATTGCATAGTTTGAATGCATTCTCAAGAAATGCTAGCTAAAGACCTTCTCAACCCATTCCTCCGCATACTCAGTGTATCTGTCGCATAATCAATCTTTTCTCAAATCCGCCGCATACTTTTTATACTTCAAACAATAAACCAACCAAACTATTAATTTACTTGTTACCGCAAAGTGTTCTTAAAAATTATTACCGCATATTGTGTTCCTTAGTCCCTGAGTTCGACCCTGAACTTACCAAGAAACTCAGTAGGATTTATACTTGGGTTCTGCTGAGAAAACTTGTTGCACAACGCATTTTCCATCACCGTAACTCCTTTCATTTTTTTCACCGCATAAAATAACGCATCAATATGGTAAAAATCCAACTTTGGCATTAGATTTCTCTTTAATTATTAAGTTTAAATTGTAATTGGTTCTTGATTGATGAGCTTATATGTGTGCTCTAGAGTGTAATTTTATTAGAGTCAATAAAGTCCAAATTAGGTTGTAATTGAAGTGAAAAGCAAGCATGGACGAGCAGTAGATTTCTGGGTTAAAGATTCTGCCTGCAAGTGTCGCGACACTGTTCATCAAGCGTTGCAACGCCACATACATTTTGATGAATAGCGTTGCAACCCTGATGCAGCGTCATGAAGTTGTTCATCCTAGCCAAGAACAACGTGCGTCAATGAGTCACTGTGGGAGGATGACCGATTTGATCGGTCGGTCTTCATGCGGTCTGGTTCAGCCACATCTGGTCTAGTTTAGCCCAATTAGAGTTGTTGTAGTCTGGTTCAGGTGGTTCGAGTCAAGATGAGCGGTCCATACCTCATTTGAAGCTGTTTTTGGATTATTTTTGTAATAATTAGTTCTTTTGTTTGTTTAGGATACCAAAGTTGAAGCATATTAGTGTTATTTAAGTAATTTATGCATGTGATGTATGTTAGGGCCTATTTGGGGGCTCAATATCCTATGTGGGGAGATGATATAGCCTCTATATCACCATTTGACCCATTGATATATCATCTCCCTTTTTCACTTCCTTCAACATGTGCACAGTAACCCTCATTTAACAACTTTCTCAGTTTCTCCACCCCCACTTCCTATATCTCCTCCTTTCTCATACCTGATCGTCACTCTCGTCATTCTTTTCTCCCTTCCTATGGCCTACTTATGTTTTTATTTCTTTATTCTTTTCTTGAGTTTATTTCATTATACTTTGGGTGTAATTTTTTTTCACTATATCCATTTTATTAAGAAATCATGATATTTCAATCTAGTTCCATGCATCTATTTTTTACCTTCAATTTACGTACATCGTTTTTTCCTTTAGTGTCCTATGATAGAGTATATTAATAATTTTATATCTATAAATGATGTCATTCAAGTTTTCATTTTTATTTGCTTAGTATATCAATTATTTATCTGTATAATGCCCATTAAAAAAATCACAATATTTTAATCTCAAAAATAAAAAAATCTCTTCATATACAGCATCACTATTCAAAATCTACTATTCAAAAGCCCATTATAAAACGTCAGTAGAAAATTCATCTATGAATATATATGAGGAAAGCCTCAACGAAATCCCTAAAATCAAACATAAGCAAAATCTTTTTTTTTTAATGTAGTTCTCAATAGTTTTTTAAAAATTAAATTTATAAATACTACTTTCATTCATTTATTTTTATTTTTTATTTTTCTTACTTTTGAAATTCAAGTCATGATTGAAGATCACACACACACACACACACATTTGGTATTAAAAAGTGAAAAAGGTTTTACAAAAAAAGGTTGGTACGTCCATCCCTGACTTAGAATTAATTTTTCGTATTTTTAAATGTTGGTATTTCGTTGACTATTTATGATTAATCTTAAATTTTGACTGAGTTATTTTAAACAACAATAATAAAGAATTATTTAAAAGACAACAATTGAATTGATACAATAATTGAATTATAAGATTAAAAAAAATAGTGTTCATACAGGTAAATTGTTTTAGAGTACAAAAAACTGAATTAGATAGCATTGACATATGAACCCTGCACACCCAAACACAAACATATAAACTCAGACAACACAACTCTGCACCCCAAACACAGACATCAAAACTCCCCAGACATCAAAATTCCAGATATCCTATATCATCTCAGCGCCCCAAACAACCCTATATTTAAATTAAACATGTATATGCATATAGTATATCATTTAGATTTAAAATCCCACCATAGGAAAGCCTCTTGCATGCATAATATTATGTTATAAGTTAGTTATAATATATAGTATGCATGTTTAGGATTTCTTAAAATTAATATAAGTGTTATGTTAATTTTGAATGTCTTTGATGTATGTTATGGATGGATAGCATGTCTATTGTTTTATAAATTGTTATAAAAGTGCATTAGACATTAAAACTCATAACAAAGATTATCAGCATGCTCACTTAGGTTAACAACTTGTTTTAAATAGTTGTTATCTTATAAAATTCGGTTACAAACTCAATCGATTTATAATCCTGTCTAAGGTTGGAGGTATTTAAGTTGACGGTTTACGTAATACCTCCTACCTAGAGATTATAACCGAAAAGTTGAGCGTTGTTAACTGATTTTATGAGCTTGCATGAGCGATGTGAGGTTTAAAATTGGTTTAACACCTAAACATCATAGGTTAAAATCCAAATATAAACATTATACTTGGATAAATCATATAGACTTAAGTTGTTTAAAATTAGCTAGAATATACCTAAGTGAAAAAATACCCAAACATTTAGAACACTTTAGTGGGAGATTAACAATATATCCAATATATCATTTTTAAACTCTCATGTCCCCAAGAGTTTACACCGTGAGATCCATGCTCGGCTTCGTATCGCTTTTACTGCGACTACCCCATTTGTAAAGTGTTTGCATGGGTCAATAACAAGGTGAATAGGGAAGTAGTTCATAGTAAGTGGGTGAAGGAAATATGTCAATATATCCTACGGTCTCCTCCATTAATTTGAACCGTGAAATTCCTATATTATGTCTGTTGTCGTTTTTTAGGCAGCATTAGCTAGTCGTTAACCATGGCGATCCTTTCGAAGGGTTGTAACAAAAGATTCGGAACAACCCAAGCTTCAAAAATGAATAGGGTCATATAGTTCCGTCTTGAACATTTTCTTCCAAATCAGAAGCATATTCATACCGTTCTATAAGATCTGAAAATGGCTGGTTACATTTACAAGAGTTACTAAAGGTTAGAAAAGTTCTTAACCGAAAACGGTAACCAAACGAACTATAGGAATAAGAGTTATTCTAGATATAGTATTTGGTCAAGATAATCTCGCTTCTGTGAAAGAATATTTGACTGCCCCTCGGTAGCATCTATTCTAACTCACTAAAGTATCGTTGCAAATAAATAAATAAAAATATGGGCACTTTATTACTTTTTGCTAAAATTGGGTTTAAATGCATAAGCTTAATAGAATTTGTTTATTTTTCAGCAAATGTCAAACTCGATTATACAACTTCTTGCTTTCGAAAAATTCAATGGAGAAGGTTACTCTAATTAGAAATCGAATATAAATACAATATTAGTTGTTGACGACCTGAGGTTTATTTTAACGGAGGAATATCCTCCTCTTCCCGATTCAAATACTAACCAAAATATTAGGGAAGTTTATGATAGATGGGTGAGGGCTAATGAGAAAACAAGAGCCTATATCTTGACGAGCATATCTGATGTTCTCAACAAGAAACATGAAGCCATGCCTACTGCCTGTGAATTTATGACATCATTGCAAGAAATGTTTGGGCAACCGTCATCTTCTGTGCGACATAGGGCTATAAAATATGTTTATAGCTCATGTATGAAAGATGGAACCAATGTAAGGGAGCATGTCCTAGACATGATGGTTCACTTTAACATCGCAAAAGCTCACGAGGCTACTATAGATGAAACTAGTCAAGTTAGTATGATCTTGGAGTTTCTTCTGAAAAGCTTCTTGATCTTTCGAACTAATGTCATAATGAATAAGATTGCTTACAATCTGACTACTTTATTAAATGAACTTGAGACTTACCAATCGATGATGAAATTAAAAGAAAGTGAAGCAAATGTTGTTTCACATAAGGAAAAATTTCTGAAAGGATCATCTTTGAGAATGAAGCCTTTAGATAAAAAGAAGTCTGCCCCTTCATCTTCTAAAGATAAAAGTATCTAGATGAAGAAAAAGGGGAAAAGGAAGAAGAAACCTACTGCTAAAACAAAGGTTCCTAAAGGAAAGTGTTTCCATTGTGAGAGGACGGGCATTGGAAGCGAAACTGCCCAAAATATTTGGCTGAAAATAGAGCTGAAAAGGCTAAATAAGGTGAATCAGATTTACTTGTAGTTGAAACATGCTTAGTGAAAAATTCTCACTTAACCTGGATATTAGATTCAGGCACCGCTAACCATGTTTGTATTTTTCTACAGAAAACTAGTTCTTGGACTCAACTCTCAGAACATGAAATGACTTTTAAGGTGGGAATAGGAAAAATCATTTCAGTTTAAGCAGTGGGAAACATCAAGTTATATTTTGGAGAATCTTTTATTTTGTTAAATAATGTATATTATGTACCCAAAATGAAAAGAAACTCGATCTCCATATCTTGCCTGTTAGAAAATATGTATGGAGTATCTTTTGAAATTAATGAAATGTTCATTTTTTCAAGAGGCATTCATATTGGTTCTGCTAGACTTGAAAATAACTTGTATGTATTAAAACAAACTGAAGCAAAAGCCATTTTAAATATAGAGATGTTTAAAACGACAGAAACTCAAAATAAAAGATGAAAAATTTCTTCTAAAGCCTATCTTTGGCATCTCAGACTTGGTCACATAAATCTCAATAAGATTGAGAGATTAGTTAAAAACAACCATTTAAATCAGTTAGAAGATAGTTCTTTACCTCCGTGTGAACTATGTTTTGAATGAAAAATGACTAAAAGATCTTTTTCTAAAAAAGGTCTTCGTGCCAAAGAACCCTTAGAACTTATACATTCAGACCTTTGTGGTCCGATGAATGTAAAAGCTCGAGGTGGATATGAATATTTCGTCAATTTTGTTAATGACTATTCAAGATATGGCTATATTTATTTAATGAGTCACAAGTCTGGAACTCTCGAAAAGTTCAGAGAATTTAAGACGGAATTGAAAACTTATTATGTAAAAGAATTAAAACACTTCGATTCGATCGAGGTGGTGATTATATAGATTTACGATTCTAGAACTATTTAGTAGATCATGGAATT
The DNA here is from genome assembly GCF_027475165.1 of Benincasa hispida. Taxonomy (NCBI): domain Eukaryota; kingdom Viridiplantae; phylum Streptophyta; class Magnoliopsida; order Cucurbitales; family Cucurbitaceae; genus Benincasa; species Benincasa hispida. The sequence goes on from NC_143486.1 coordinate 1,984,958, forward strand.
CAATCCAAACTTATAGCACCTGGAACACCACAAAAAAATGGTGTTCCAGAAAGGAGAAATCGAATCTTGTTAGATATGGTTCGTTCGATGATGAGTTATGCTCAGTTAATCCTTTTGGGGGTATGCAGTACAGACTACTGTATATATTCTAAACATAGTTCCCTCAAAAAGTATTTCAGAAACACCATATGAGTTATGGAGAGGATGTAAAAGTTGTTTACATAACTTCTGAATCTGGGGATGTCCAACACACATGTTGGTTCAAAACCCTAAGAAATTGAAACGACGTTCAAAATTATACCTATTTATAGGATACCCTAAGGAAACAAAAGGTGGATTGTTCTATGATCCCCAATAGGATACCCTCGCAGTAAACTAATATTGAAAGAAATGACTAAAGATACTACAGATAAATCAACAAAAGTTGTTGATCAAGCTGGTCCATCAACAAAAGTTGTTGCCCCATCACATCCTTCTCAAGAGTTGAGAATGCCTCGACGTAGTGAGAAATTTGTTTAAAAGCCTGAACGCTACATGGGTTTAACAAATGCTCAGGACATCATACCTGATGATAGTCTAGAGGATCCATTGATCTTTAAAAAGGCAATGGAAGATGTTAATAGGGAACAATGGATAAAAGCCATAGACGTAGAAATGGAGTCAATATACTTCAATTCTGTCTGAAAACTTGTAGATCAACCACATGGGGTTAAATCTATAGGTTATAAATGGATCTACAGGAGAAAGTGAGGCCAAACTAGCAAGGTTCAAACCTATAAAACTAGACTCGTGGCAAAAGGTTTTACTCAAAGGGGGGGGGGGGGGAAAGGGTGGACTATGGAGAAACTTTCTCTCCTATTGCCATGATAAAATATATAAGAATACTTTTATCCATTGCCACATATTATGACTATGAAATATGGAAAATGGATGTCAAGACAACTTTCTTGAATGGCCATCTTGATGAAAGTATTTTCATGTCTCAATCAGAAGGGTTCATTGAACAGGGTCAAGAACAAAAGGTTTGTAAGCTTAAAAGATCTATTTATGGGTTGAAACAAGCTTCTAGATCTTGGAATATAAGATTTGACACTACAATCAAGTCTTATGGCTTTGAACAGAATGTTGACAAACCTTGTATATCTTGCTCATTGGGAATGAGACAAGTTTCCTTGCTAATGTAAAGAGATGGTTAGCATCACAATTCCAAATGAAGGATTGGGAGATGCTCAATATGTTCTTGGGATTCAAGTTTTTCGAAATCGCAAAAGCAGAATCCTAGGACTATCTCAGGTATCTTATATTGAAAAAAATTTTGTCGAGGTATAATATGCAAAATTCCAAAAAGGGTATGTTACTTTTTAGACATGAAATTCATTTGTCGAAGGAGTAGTGTCCTAAAACACCTCAAGAAGTTGAGAAAATGAATAGAATTCCATATGCATCGGTAGTTGGGAGTCTAATGTATGTTATGTTGTGTACACGTCCTAACATATGCTTTGCAATTAGAATCGTCAGCAGATTCAAATCTAACCCTGGACACAGTCATTGGACTGCTATAAAAAACATCCTCAAGTATCTCCGGAGAAGGAGAGACTATATGCTTGTGTATAGGCCTAAGGATTTGATCCTTATGGGATACACTGACTCTTATTTTCAGTCTGATATATATTCTAAGAAATCTACATCAGGATCAGTTTTCACTCTTAACGGAGGAGCTATATATAGTGAAGAGAGTGCAACAAATGAGCTATAGTGGTGTGTCTTGATAGTTAATGAATGGTGATTAATTCGGTTTAAATATTTTAACCAATTAATTACAAATTGTTAGAGTTCATGATCTGTAGGTCCATAATGTCCTTCTACTAGCTCATAAAATTATCTTGGATTAGTGAATTGGGTGAATTTGAAACGATAAGATTCAAAATTAGGATTTTGAATTTGAAGTGTTCAAATTTAATTAGGATTTCTATTAATTGTATTTGATACAATTGAAACGTTTAATTTTTGTGAAAATTGAACAAAATTGGAGAATTCAAAATATTTAAATATTTAATGAGGTAAAATATAATATTTGATATTTGATATTAAATTAAATTAATTAAAATTAGTTTAATTAATTATTCATTTTTATTTAATTTTGAAATTTGTTCAAAATTGATAATTTGATTCATTAGAATTTTGGATTTTTGAAAATTCAAAATTGTGAAATTAATTTTTTTTTTGAAAAATTAGATTTAATTTAATTTGATTAATCAAAATTAATTGAATTTGAAATTGAAAGTGGAAAAATCCAATCTTGGATTCTTCCACTCAATTTAACACCTCATGCCACTTCAATTTCAATGGAAATGAAGTGGCATCAGCCATGCTAACTAATTTGCATGGTCTCCATCTATAAATTGAAGTTTTGAACTTCAATTACCTCTTCATGCAATTAGTTTGTTAGCTGAAATTCTGCCGAAAGTGAAAACCAAGCAAACCCTCATCTATCTCACTCAAATCTTACTCAATTCAGTGTTTCCACCACACAATTCAAGTTAGAGAATAGTAGAGAAGGTCTCTAGCTAGAATTAAAGTGTTTTCATCAAAGGTATTGTGTTCTAGATACCTTCTTCAGAAATGTTTTAAACTCAAATTAAGTGTAATTAGAATGCTTATTGATTCTAATTTTTTCCGCTGCATGTGAGTTCACTCTATCAAAAACAGCTCCAAATTTGAAACAAAACGACAATAAACCCTAAGCACAAAAGGGTATTCTTTTCCAAATAACTCACAACCAAGTAGATTCCAATGGAACCAAATACATAGAATAGTCAGAAAAGATGAACCGAGAAGAAACCAACTGACGAACGCTGAACGGACGTCTCACGCGCTCCCATGCATTGACATGTAGCAATAGAGGAGATCCTTTGTGGCAGTGCGTGAGGCTTACCCGCGACTGTTTCCGGCAATTGACGGTTGTAAACTCGAGTGGACGGTGACGACACTTCTCTTGGGATGGGTGGTGTATACAAGCGGCCACTCAAACTTGGTGACTCAACTCAAACCCTAACCTTGTGAGAAGCGTAAACCCTAACATAGCCTTCGAATGAATATTCTAAACCCTAGACTGCTCTAATACAATGTTCTCAATACTTTTAGAGAGAATAATGATCTTATTATTCAATCAGGCTGAAGATACATATATATAATAGGCAACAAAGAAACCTTAATCTAGGAGATACAAAATTGCAATAAAGAATACCTAATCATAATTATAATATAAATACATATTATAACACACTCTATATATTTTTGTTCACAAAGGTATATAAAGTGATAGAACCACTATACAATGTTAATAGAACCATCTAACATTGATAGAACCATCAAAGATAGATACAAACACTTGTTTGTCTGAGTCTATCTATTAATAGACAGTGATAATATAGTGTTATATCATTGTCTATAAGTAGATAGACATAGATAGACATTTATTTGTTTTTATCAAAATAATTATTGATTGTTGTTGGTAGATAGTGATTTTGTTAATGCTTTGCACTCTATGTTAGTGATAATGATTTATTATTTTCAATTTTTTAAAGTGTGAATATATCTAAGAAAGATATTAATAGTGGTAAATACTGAAGTATACTTGTTCTATAAAGTTTTTGCTATTGTTGGACTCTTTTTCTAGATTTTGGTACTTAGTTATTGTGATGGTTTCTAAAATATACTTGCTATATTAACATGATTGCTGTTATTTTACTTTTTTCTAGTATTTGAAACTTGTTTTAGTATTTGGTACTTGTACTCTATTTTTGTGTTCACTATGTTGACTGAATATAAATACTATATAACATTCTATCAGTGTCTATTAGTGATAGACAAGGATAGACCACTATATTTGTTTATTTGGGATAAACAGTGATATTGTTCTATCACCGTCTATCACAGATAAATGGTGATAGACTTCTATCATTGTATATCTGAGATAGACAGAGATAAAGTAGTATCAGTGTCTATCAATAGAAAATAGAAAATAGATGATGATTTTTTTGATAGTTAGCTCGCTAGTGTTGGTGTTATTCAAATTTTAGTTTCTAACAAATTGTTAAATATCTTTTCAACAGGTGGAACATGAATTGATTATGGAAAATGAGAATAGAAACTTAAGAGTTATTGTCTACTTTAGTATAGAGGTGTTGAATTTGAGAAAAAATTTGGATGAAACAATTTTTCCTCAAGTTTTAAATAGCCCATTTGGACACTTTCTTAATATTAAAATGACCAAAATACCCAACCAATGCTATGCAAAAAAGCTGAATGTCCTAGCATTCAATTTCAATGGACATATAGCAAATTTTGGCTTGAAAGAATTTTGTTTAATAACTGGATTGAAAAGCCATAAATTCTCTAGATTTAGAAGAAAGAAAAGTGTCTGAACTCATAAATGTTTTTTTTTTGTTCATGATGATTATATAACTAGGACAGATATAGAGAGAACTTTCAAAGCACTACACAGTGAGGAAAACTCATTGAAAGTTAAATGACTCAATCTCTACATCCTAAAAGCTCTTTTAATCCCCAAACAACAACATAACCATGTCAATTCAAAACATCTAAACATTTTGGACGATGAACAAATCTTCAAAGACCATCCTTGGGGACGATTGTCTTACACCCTAATCTATCAATTCTTTAAGAGAGCATCATATACTGAGAAGGATGTTGTCTATCTTCAAGGCTTCCTATTAGCATTAGTTTATTGGACTCTTAAGAAAATCCCAAAACTTTCTGATTTAAATGTTGGATTTGGAAGGAAACTTGGAACTGAAGGTCCAAAAATCATAACATGGGAGTTCTTGGAGTCAAACGAGTGGAGGACTCTAAATGAGAACATTTTCAAAACAGAAAATGTAAATAATTTCTTAAATGAGAACATTTTCATTGTCTATCACTTTAAAGATAGATAGTGATAGAGTTCTATCTCTATTTTATTTCTATCTATCACTGATAGACAGTGATAGAGTTCCATCTCTGTATATCACTGTTTATCACTGATGGTGCAAGTTTTCTTCTCTAATAATTTAACATATGTTTACTTTTAGTTTTGTATGACACCACAACGTCCAATAGAAGAAGAATCTCAACCAACTTTCAAATATTTCATAGAACTTGAGGTAGAGAAGGAGAAAAACGATGTCACACCCCTCCCTAGATTACTCTCTTAATCTAGAAAAAGATGTGAAGATAGCAATTGTCAACCCTCTTATGACAACTACTATTCAATATACTCATGAAACTTGTGTCCTTAGCACATGTTAAACCTGATTAGCAGTTATAATTCTCTAGAACTTAACATACAACTCAACAATAGCTTAAAACATACAAATTACTACTAATCAGAATATCAACTTCAATACAATTAACAATTTTAGATAAGCCAAACTTATTTACAACATCTGCTTAACTCAAATTCTATCTTATTTCCCATGACATGAATAATAAAACTGGATTAACAAAACACGATGAGCCACCTAAGCTTCACACTTTTTGAAGGTTTGAGAAGTGATTGATTGACAGAGTTGTTAGGCCTTAGGACATTGACTGCTACCTGGAGAGGAAAACATTAAAAAGAGTGAGCTGGAAAGCCTAGTGAGTGACTTCTTAAGAAAACATGCTTTTGTTACTTACAATATAAACAACTTAATAATAAAATATTCTGATTAGCATACCAGGGTTCAAAAATATCATTTAGGAAATAGAAAAATATAACATGAAAATTTTGGTTTAAAGCTCACCGACATATCCTGTAGAATTCCTCTACTCCCTTGCTTGAACATGTAGGAGAGCTCTTTTGCTCAATCTCTAATAACCTTAGTTGAGATAGAGCCCTTTTGCTCGATCTCATCTAAGTCGATAACATAATTCTTACGTGCATATAGAACTGAATAAGATCATGCTTACCTTACCATACCTTTGGTAGTAAGGATCATTATATAACTGGGTACCTAATAACTGGTAGAAATACAAGTTATTAAAGCTCAAATTATTAAAACAATGGGAGAAAACGATGTTGAAATAGACAATATTATGATTGAATGTGTCAAACTAAAAGAAATTGCGATCACTAATGCTCATCGCATAAAAGAAGTTAAATTGCTTTATTCTGTGCAGGTACAATGCGATGGCGCGTCTAAAATTATGATCCAAGGATACAATGTGATGATGCACTGGAGTTTGCGATCGCAAGAAGTACATAAAAAACGATCGCGTAAAGACCTTACATAAAGGCGACAATATAATAAAACATGATGGGACGTAAAGCAGATAACAGTCAATTCTGAAATACAGTTGACGACCGTTAAAGACCATACCATTGCAAACATTGAACTTTCGATGACTTTCAGACAGCACAACAAAGTATGGAATTAATGCTGCCCATCCATGCAATCATTAGTGAGAAGAACTGCTTCACCTTGAAATCTATAAATACCCAATATTACCAAACCAGAAGAGAGCGCGAGAAGGCAAAGCCGAGAGAAGGGAATTCTTGATAAGAAATTGATTTTCAGAAAGGTCGAGAGACTGCCGAAAACAACATGAAGGAGAGACACCCAACTCTTGTGAGAGCAAGATTCTACAAATAAAAAAAGAGTTGAAGTGATAAGAGTAGTGTAAAAAGCCACAGGAAGAAAGACATTGCTCACTTGGCTTGATATTTCTCACTCCATTTATTGTTTTGTACTCAACACTTTATTTGCAAAAATGGAAACTTCATTTCGATTTATGTTCAGTCTATCCACACCATGCATGAGTAACTAAATTTGTGAATGGGTTGAGAAGTACTTAGCTGGCATGACTTAAGCTATGCACTTTATGCAATCATCTTGTCTTATGTATGTTTCATTCATCATTTGAAGTACTTGAAAGAGTAGTCTAAAGACGAAATCTAGGCTTGAGAGAGTCGGATTTGATCGCATAAGCAAGAGTAGAGACTTAGAAATAAGTTCTATTTGCTACCTTCTATACACATCGCATGCATCCTAGAAATAGGAAATGTGGCATTTTGCATTGAGAAATGTAGTGCTTAATATTTGTGTATAGCATGATCATATGACTTGCAAAAAATCTTAAGAAATGTTAGCTAAATCTCTTCTCAACCCCTTCATCGCATACTTGTTACAACACCACCCTTTCATCACTCCGCGTTTAATTCCATCGCATTAGAAAATCTAAAATAAATCACCATCTACTTGTTTATCATCATCGTAATAGAATCAAAGAGTCTGTCGCATATCTATTTAGTAATCCCTACGTTCGACCCTGGACTTACCAGGAAAATAAGAAGGCTTATACTTGGGCTTTATTAGGAAAACTTGTATGATCATCATCCACACATCCTTACATCGCATGATAAATCAACGCATCAAGTTTTTGGCGTCGTTGCCGGGGATTACGGTATAAATTGCACTAACATCAAACCTCTTTGATCTTTGCAGATTTCAACCTTTGTTGTATTGCCATTCCATCTGTGAAGGAAGAAGCAAGTGTTGCATGAGAGAAGGACATACTCCTGAACTCAAGTACGACCCAGAGATCGAAAGAACTTTTCGCAAAAGACAGAGAAGCAGACGTAAACGGCAAGGAAGAGTTCATAGAATGGCTGAACAATCTAAGGAACGAGTAGCAAATGAAAACAACGTGATGGCAAATCCTATCCTACTGGAAAATGATCACAATAGACCCATCCGGGACTATCACATCCATACATCCTTACATCGCATGATAAATCAACGCACCAGTACCTTACCATACCTTTAGTACCAAAGCTTAGGAGTAGGTTTTCATATCATTACACATGTTACCATCATTTAATCAAATGCTTTCAAACTTATAAGAAGCAATGGATAACTCATGTAAATTGCAAGTCATGTCATAAAAGCTCAAGTAAAATGCATGGAGATTTTGTATAAAAACTGTGTTTAAAAACATCAGTCATGCGTTAAATTCAATTTCCATTACTAAAAGCATACGTTGAATATTGATGTAATAACAACTATATGTTGAGCATTCATAAGTAGAACACAGAAAATATTTTGAAAACTAGTCACTCACTATCTTAAGCTACTTATCTAAGGGGTCTATAGGTCCCCCTATTTACGTTTTCCCTAAAATAAGGAAAAATCCCTTGGTCAGTATAATTAGCTCCCTTTTGAGCTTAACGCATAAACTTAACTTCATCGCATACTAATAATTCATCGTATCATAAATAAGTTCAATGCATCATAAACCATCTACGCCGCATCAACTATTCTTAGCCCTCTTACCTTATAAATTGGCTGATTGGAAATCCTTCCTCAAGGTGTTCAAATAAGTGTTGAAACCTCTTTTTAGCCTATACGATGAACGTCTACTATGCGACGTACTCCAAACGCCTTTGTTATGAACTGACTATGCCCGTATCCGTTAACGCATAACATCACTTGGCCAGTCGCTTGCTTGTTCTTCGTATGCAGCTGCCTACTTATTCATCCATATCATCATTTAAATTTTCTATCTTTCAGATTGCATAACTTAATCCCAGCGTTCTTTTTAGCTAAACTCCTTTCAATGAAATTTCTCATAAACATCTTATCTTTCACTTATCTTAGAAGTTGAGCGTTATTTCCCTTGAGTTGATTGGAATTCCTCCAACCTTCCCTTCAGCTTGTCAAAAAATTCTTCAACTTTCAAAGTCTTTAAATGGCAGTAGCTCTTCTTCACCTAGGTGTAAGAAAATTTGGCAAAACAGTTTCCTTCTTTGCCAAGCCTATTTATACTTAGGCTTGCATGGGAAATTTGCTTAATTAAATGTAACTTGGCATACTTATCTTCCAATTGGCACCTTCAAGAATGCCATCTGGCTTGCTTACCCGATAATTAAGCTGAACCCCCCCAACTTAACTTCATCGCATGGTCTTGCAGCCACTTAAGCTTTTACCTATCAACTCATACTTCTACTCATTGTTACATTCACTGCGCGACAATCCAATGCATGATCTTTTGCCACCTCGTTTGTTAGCTTCACCTTAACATTGGCATACAAGGTTAGTCGAATACTTCCTTCATGCCACTTTGTTGGACTTAGCCATAATGTTCCCTTCTTGGACCTCTGGCCGCATAGTTCAACAAAACGGGTCGCATGATGCTTCATACCTCCAACATATGGAGTCTTCTATTTTCTCTAAGTGTTAACTTCTTTCTTCTTAACCTGAGAACTCAACATCTCATACTTAGCATAATTTCTTGCCCCCTTTTTCCAGCTTTCCATTGTCTAAACTTCTCAAACTCTATATGCGTTGACTGTGTTTACAACCTGAATGCATATACTCGTAACACTTAGAAAATTTTCCTTAGAAAATTTTCCTTCTCTAAACATTTCAAACGCATCATTCATTACATACTTAACTTAATTTTGCATTAATGCTAATACACATCTTTAACACGTAATCAATAGGACTTAAACTTAATTAACTAGTGAAAATAAGTTCAGGGGTTCACGGGCGGGGTGGTGGGGGGAAGAAAGGGAGAAAGAGAGGCAAGTGAACGAAGACAAAATAACAAATTGAAGAAGGAGGAGTGAATAGAATAATGAAAGAAGTTATTGAAATAAGAAAATACCAATATAAAATAGTATAAGAATAAAATCTTTTGAAACAAGGCCAATAAGAAATCAAAAGAATGTCGAGGTCAATTATGGAAAGCCTGAATGGTAGGCTTCCATTAGAAAATCTTCCACAACAACAACAACAAAAAGAAAAAGAGTACAAAAAAGGTGTGGAAAAAATAAAATGTCTTCTTGTAGCCTTCGAATTTTGGAAGAAAGTGATGATATTGATATAATTGTTGGCTATGCAACAATATATTTATCTGAGGTTAGTATTTGCTTTGTTATATACTATTTTATTTTGTTTAAATATGACCATACATTTATTAACTAAATTTTTTTTTCCTTGTAGATTCAAGTTAAAAATGAGACACACGTAAGATAGACAGTGATAGTCCTCTATCACTGTCTAGTCACCTATCACTGTCTATCATAATATTATATTTTTTAAGTCTTACTTTCTTTCTTTCTTACATTTAAATAAATTTAACGATACATTTATTAACTAAAATTTCTTTTCCTTGTAGATCCAAGTTCAAAATAAGAGACAAAGGGAAAGAGAGGTTTGTATATATGATAGACAGTGATAGTCCTTTATTGGTCCATCTTCTTTCTTACTTTCTTATATAGAAAACAATAGATTCTTAGATAGAAAATAATAACAATTTTTTTTTTCTTGTAGGAAACCAAGATGCAAACACAACAACTTCAAACACAAGATGATTTGGATCCGATTGCAAATACAGATTTGGAAAAACCCAAAACACAAGAGTTGCCTGAGGTTTGATGCTCTTGTTAAGCTACTTTTTGTTCAAACATAAGAGTTGAATGACAGAGATATCAATGTCTATCACTGATAGTAGCCTATTAGTGTCGATCTGGGATACACAGTGATAGTCCTCTATCACTTTCTATCTGGAATAGACTCTAATAGAAGTCTATCACTGTCTATCTGAGATAGACAGTGATAGCTCTCTATCAGAACCTATATGAATAAAATTCTTACTTTTCTATCATATGCTTTCAGGTAGATGAAGTTGTAGAAGACGCTAAAATTGGAATAGAAAAGGAAGAAGATGAAGTCGAAAAAGATTATAAAACTGATAAAGAAGAAGAAAAAGCTGAATTAGAAGAAGTTGAAGTTCAAGAAGAAGAAGTTGAAGTATAAGAAGAAGAAGTTAGACAAGAAGAGAATCAAAAAAGAGAAAAAAAAAATCAAAACATATAAATAAGAAAAAGGTAAATATCATTTCTATATAAATGATGATAGATAATGATAATAGGGTGTTCTAATTCTCTCGGAGTCGCGTAGTTTGTAATTTATACACATTGTTATGAATAAAATAAGAGTTATTCTATTTTAGCATTTAATATCCAATAAACAAAGCTCCATGATTATTGTATGCAAACATAAGCATGTACATGAGATATACAAGTGGATCATGTCTTAAGTGATAACCTATATAGGTCTGTAGTATAAGGTTTAAGGTAGGATACCTGATCCTGGTGACACTATAGATACGATCAGCTTTGTAAAGATTTGCAAGTGTTGTGAACTACTACAGATTATAGATCCTGAACATTCATGTGGAGACATGCGAGTGTGGGTGTCCTCTATAAAGAGTTTGTATAAGACTGGACCACAAGATGACTAGTCTCTGTATATAACGTCGTTGATATTTGAGACTTACATCTCACCTAAACGATTGATAATGGGCAGAAATGCACGTTATCATAGTACTAAGTTCTTAAACAATGTTGGATTGCGTTGGTAGAATATGTTAAATTGCGTCAATTAAGCATAAATTCTACAATATTGCGGTCGCATGCATCCAACACAGGGCAGTTGATCTCTATATTTTTGTGCAGAATAATGCGTTAACGCAATACAAAGAATGCGATCATAGGAATATATCGGTCGAGCGCAACTTCACTGCAAGACTTTGCATTGATCGTGCTCGGAAACATCTACCCAAGAAGAATCACCGCAACATGGTGGACGCATCCAGACGAAAGGATAATTAAGATCAATGGGACAGAAAGCTGATAGCAGTCGAATCCAAATTAAGTTGACAGTCGATAATGGTCACAAAGTACATCCAGCTATATCGGTGACTACTATCCAGCGCATCAGTCAGGAATTAAAGTTGTCCCATCTGTAAAACCAGGAGAGAGAAGCCACATTTCACCTTTGATGCCCTATAAATACCAAGTGCATTCTTCAGAGAAGGGGTTAAGCAGTCGATTACTTCATCACTTTACAAGTTCACACCTCTGTTCATAGTTTTCTTTTCCATTTCACGGTGGAGCTAGAGAAGAGTGGTGATGCCAGAGATCGTCCAAGGCGGCTAAAGAGAGAACCTTGGGGCGTAAAAGCAGAGAGCGGGTTGACCCTCGCGAAAGTGAGAATATGTTTAGAGCACGAGTAGAACAGTGTAACACCTAGTGGCAAGAAATTGCTCCAGGCTCTTTACTATACTTACATTGTTATTTTGTACTTCATCTTTTATTTATTTAATGGAATTTCTATTTCTATATCTGCTCACTCTCTCAATACGCATGAGTAGTTAAACTAGTTGAATGGGTTGAGAAGAACTAAGCTAACATGATCTAAGAAGTTCATTGCTTGCGATTGTCTTATTTTATGCTGTGAGAAACATCCCTTTAGAGATACTTGAGAGAGAATCTAAAGAAAGAACCTAATGTCTCGAGAGAGCTAGGTTAGAATCTGACTTGAAAGAGCAAGATTAAGCCTGCATAAACAAGAAATAGGGACTTAGAGATAAATTCTGTTTGTCAACTTGCATCGCATGTATCCTAGGAATAGGAATGATATTATACGGTCGCATATTTGTGTGAATGTCATGTTGTCATTGCATAAATAGAAATAGAGGTTTATGTGTAAACCATGTAGACTTATCGCATATTTATCGCATGCGTCTAGCCTTAGAAGCCGTGGCATTCACGCCGAGAGGTGGTTTACTATTGAATGCATGTTGCATGATCGCAAGGCATTAATGCAACCTAGGGAATGTTAGCTGAAACCCTTCTCAACTTGTTCACCACATATTCATCGTATTTCCCGTTGCCAACTCTTTTTGAACTCTACCACATTTATCATTATTTTCATTAACGCAACAACAAACCAACCACCTTATTTATGTTACCAGTTATCGCAAAGTTTTCATAAGAAAATTATCAACGCAAACTATTTTCACAAGTCCCTGTGTTCGACCCTGGACTTACCAAGAAACTCAGAGGAATTTACACTTGAATTCCGTTGGGGAAACTTGAGTGCACAACGTAATTCCATCAACGCATATCATCCATTTTCCACACTTAATAAAATAACGCATCAACGACCATAGGTGACACGACCTCAATCCTGAGTGTTTTGGGAACTCCTGCATTTGAGGGCGGCCCTTTGATTAGTATGGGTGAAAGTGGCCAAATTGCCAACTTAACATGTCTACCTTTTTGGGGACTTGTCTAGTTTGGGAGCTGGGAACTCAGTTACACAAGATGGAATTCACTTCTTTCCTGAAGCAGGGGTAAGTAGATAGATTGTTCTTTAAGGGCTGATTCCGGGTCTTGAACATAATGGCCACAACTTCTCTTTGGAAGAGAGGACTCAGTCATAGTAGAACTATGACTTATTTTCATTAGAGGGATCGGTGGTACTTAAGGAGTTAGATGTAACTATAGAGGCATAACGGTTATTGGCCTAGCTATACTTACGAACGATCTATTCAGGGTTATCGCACTGTTGATTGGTTGATATGAACATATAATATATTTGAAATATGGAGAGTTCAACTATCAATCTTTAGTGGAGTGCCTGACAGTTAACGGATCGTAGATCCCATGACTAAAGAGTTTAGTCAGTTATTCATGTACTGTTGGAGCTTTAAGCTATAGGTCCATAAGGTCCCCTTGGTAGCTCAATCGATTCAAGTTGAGAATCAGTTCTTGGTGTTAATTTGAAATGTTCAAATTGATAAGAGAAAATTCGATTATATATGATATGATTGGTGTGATGTATGAGATACATCAAGTAGAGGATTAATGTAAATGAGATTTACATTAAGTACCATGAAATAGAAAAAGAGATATGGTTTATATGTTTTATGAAATGAAATATTAAAACTATAGGTTATGAATATACTATAGTAAGTTGGTTATCATATATATTTATAATAATATTAATTATTGGATAATTATCTCTTTTTCTCTAATAATCAATTGAGTGAGAGGTTATTAGTGGTTTTATAGTAACCGTGAGATTAAAGGAAAAATATATTCCTAAATTTAGTATGTTTTTATGAGAGTTTCTATTCTCGGAAGTTCTCACGGAATAACTATCAAGTGAATGACATTCACTAAACGATAGCTAAAGAAGAGACTATATGATCGTGGAGTGACACTACATGATAGTCACTCAACTGGCCGATAGCTAAACAATCGTAGAGCTTCTTCTAAACGATTGGGTATCGTCTATATGATAGACTTGTCATCTCCCACTTGCTCAATCGTTTACACAATTTTTCTTCTTCCGGTCTCATCCTCTAATCAAGTCCACACAGAGCCCACACTTCTAGATTCTCACACCAAGAATACCAAGGTAGCCATTGTGGTGGTGTTGTACACAACTCGACATTGTTCGAGGTTTTTAGAGGTTGTTCGCTGTGTTCGTGATCTTGGAGATCGTTGAGTTTATGGTCGCTGTGATCGTGTTGTGGTGCGATTGAAGTGTTCGAGCATTCGTGATTGTTGTCTTGCTGTTTGAACAAGCGTTTGTGATCGAGGGAGAGTGAAGATGAGTCTTTAAAGGTATGTGAATTCTTCCCTTGATCTTATTAAAAGCATGCTGTAATTTCATATGTTGCATGACCGACTAGTTTCCGTTTCTTGATTGTAATTGTGTATGTTCAAATACGAATGAAATTTCGAACGATCATTCCGCTGCTCATGGAAATCTTCATGTCTGATTTTCTTCAATTGGTATCAAGAGCTAGGTTGTTTGATATTCCAAATTTCACTTATGTTTTGAACTTCTTTTTCAGTTGTTTGTGGGTTTTCTACATTGTGTTTGATTGTTAAATGTGTTTGTGGATGGCTTTGATGGATGTTTACGGGTTTAATTGCCTCTGTTTAAAGCTTTCTTTAAATTACAAAGTGTTAATTTGTAAGGGCCACTGTGTTTTTGGGCATAATTAATATGCAATCGAGTCTGTAATTCAAAGTGTTTGAGTTAGTCGAGTCGTTCGTGATGAAGTTTCGAAGCATGGAGATGCAGTTCTCAGTGAAGAAGAAGACCAAGAGTTGGTCATGTCGTGTAGCCTCAGGTAAACGATTGTTGGGATTTGACTAAACGATCGTGTAGATTTTTCTATGTGATCGTGTAGTATTTACTAAACGATCATTTAGCTAATTGTTTACTTTATCGTGTAGCATTGGTTGCTCGATCGCATAGACGCTGGAGGTAGACGATCGAGTGGGAGCATTTGAAGCTCATCGTTTAGATAAGGCGTGCACTAAACGATCGTTTAGTTAGCATGCTCATCGCATAGTTACTAACTACACGATCATGCGGTATACGATACGAAGGCGCTCGCTCAGCAATTGTACTTCATCGCATCATTGTCGTTTAGACAATCGTATAAGGCTTGCATTGCGGAGCGTGCTGCACGATCACGTACCTCATGCTTCATCACATAGTAAAAGGTACACAATCTTTTAGCTCTGGAAGCGTAGATAAACGATTGAGTAAAGCATTTACTCTTTCACGTAGACGATTGCACGAGTTTTTGGTACACGATCAGTGGAGACGCGGACTTCACCCAAACAGTTTAAGACTTAGTTCGCCTGTTTGAACTGAAGACTCTTTGTTTTTGTAATAATTAGATTTTGATTTTTGGATTTTGAGGTTAATTATCCCGGTTCATCAACATTTGTTTAATATACATGAGATTTCTATGGTTTATTAGGCATAATGTATGACATATAGATTTAAAACCCACCTTAGGTTGTGCAATTATTCATGCATCATGTATTATAAGTATTATAATATGGCATGATGAAATTACAAGAGAGCATGCGCATGCATCATGAAATATAAGAGTTATATTTGTGCATGTAGTGAGCATATTCATGTATTATCTTTATATTATAAGCGTTATAGTATAAAGGTGAATGGAAACATGTTTTTCTTGGTTCGTTTCTTGTTTGTATAAGAGTTATATAAAAAGGTAGCAATGAAAGAACAATGCATGAAGCATGACACTTAGGCTGTTTGTCCTAAACCTTTGAAGCGTCATTACGAAACTAGATGTCACATGAGGTTCATGTTAGTTTTGTTAAACCTTATTGGATGTTGTATGTTTTTTCAACGGGTATTTACTTAAAACCTAACATAGGTCAATATGTTTTTTGTTTTCAGCAACATGTTTGTATTTCCTTTTAATGCCTCTAATTTGACCCGTTACATACAGTGGAAGGAGTCTTGTAAAACATATTTCGTGGTAAACAACCTCGAATTTGTCATGGCTGAGCAGTGTCCTCAAGTCCTAACCCTTGATGCACCGTAAAGTGTTTGTAATGCATGTGAGGTGTGGATGAAGGCTAATTCATTGGCCCGACTTCACATATTGGCTAACATACCTGATGGTTTAGCCAAAAGGGTTGAGAACATGGTCATTGCACATGAGATCATGGACTCGTTGCAAGATTTGTTTGAACGCCAGTTCTTACTTTTTGAGCACAAAGGGATGGATGACAAAACCAGTAGTGTCAGTTCCCAAGTTAAACTCCAGAAAAAGGAAGTAATTGTTGTTGACTCTGTTAAAGTTCATAGAAGAGAAGTGTTCTTTGACATAGAACTTGGAGCTTATTTATGTTCTGATACATATTCCATTACTCTCTAAAAGAGGAGGATATCTAAAGACAGTAAATATGATTAATTGGTCTTTGAGACGTGTTTGGTAGAGAATGATGATTCTGCCCGGATCCTTGATTCAGATGCTACTAATCACATCAGTTCCTCTTACCAAGGATTTAGTTCCTAGTAATTGTTGCCACAGGGAGAGATGACTCTTCGATTCGATACTGGTGAGGTTGTTTCAGCTATTGTTGTAGGTAGGCTAAAGTTATTTTTGGACAAGGAACGTTAACTGTTACTGGATAATATTTTCGTCGTTCCTCATATTAAGAGGAACTTAATCTCGGTTTCCTATCTCATTGAACAAGGTTATACTGTCTCCTTTTCTGAGAGTAAAGTGTTTATTTTCAAGAATGGAATAGAGATTGGTTTTGGTTTAGTGGAAAGTAACTTATATTTATTAAGTCCATTAGTCATAGAAGTCTTGTTTAATACTGAAATGTTCAGTACAATAACAACAGCTAAAAGTCCAAAGGTTTCTCCTAAGGAAAACACCCATCTTTGACATTTAAGGTTAGGTCACATCAACCTTAATAGGATTGAACAGTTGATGAAAAGTGGACTTCTAAAGAGTTTAGAAGAAAACTTCTTGTCGGTGTGTGAATCATGCCTCAAAGGCAAGATGACCAAACGATCTTTTACTGGAAAGGTTACAGAGCCAAGGAAGCATTGGAGCTTTCACATTCTGACCTCTGTGGTCCGATGAGTGTTAGGGTTCGAGGTAGGTATGAATATTTTATCTCTTTCATAGATGATTATTCAAGGTACGGGTATCTCTACCTAATGCAATGTAAGTTTGAAACCCTTCACAAGTTCAAGGAGTATAAGGCTGAAGTTGAAAACTTGTTAGGTAAGAAGATAAAAACACTACGATCTGATCGTGGTGGAGAGTATATGGACCTCCAATTCTAGAACTATATGATAGAACATGGGATCAAAATGGTGTATAAGAAATAGAGATGTCCATGGGGTGGGGCGAGGCAGGGTTGGGGATGCCATTTCTCATCCCCGTCCCCACTCCCCATTTCATTCCCCATCCTCGTGAAATTCCCCACGGGATCGGGGCGGGGATTCTCCGTAGAGAATTCACGGGGATTGAGTTCCCTGCGGGAAATTTTTCCTTGTTACCTTTTTTTTTTTTTTTTGTAAAATGCCAATTAATTTAAATCACTAATGTAAGCAAATTTTAATTAAATAATTAACTTTATCACTAAATTGTTTATTATGGTTAGTTTTATATAACAATTTGCATTTAAAGATAAATTACTCAATTTTCGGCCTAAAAAAGCTAATTAATTTTTTAGTTAAAAAAATAAATATAAATCAAATTATTCACATATATAATCTAAATTTAAACATATCCATTATCTTTCCCAATAAATAATCAAATTTGAAATTTAAAGGTAATATTTATATAATAATAATAATAACAAAACATTCTATAACTATACTAAATAAATATGTAAAAGCTAATCGGGACGGGGAATGCATTCACTGTCCCCGTCCCCGTTTAGCTCACGAGGAATTTTTTCCTCCACTCCCTCACCCATTCCCCACCTAATCGGGGAATCCCCGCAGGCCTCGTCTCCATGGGAAAATTGGACATCTCTAATTAGAAAGGAGAACCAGAACTTTGTTGAACATGATTCGGTCTATGATGAGTTATGTTCATCTTCCAAACTCGTTTTGGGGGTTTGCAGTGGAGACTGCATGCTACATTCTGAATAACATTCCTTCGAAAAGTGTTTCTAAAACACCTTTTGTGCTGTAGAGATGCCGTAAAGGTAGTTTACGCTACTTCAAGATTTGGGGGGGTGCGATCCGAAGAAGTTGGAACCGCATTCGAAAGTTTGCCTCTTTGTAGGCTACCCTAAGGAAACGAGGGGTGGATACTTATATGATTCGAGTGAGAACATAATGTTTATTTCTACAAATGCTATCTTTTTGGAAGAAAACCACATCCGGGATCATAAGCCACGAAGTAAGCTTTTTTTGCATCAGAATTCTAACGAGATTAAGACTACTGAGGGTTCAACAAGAGTTGTTGAATAGGCCGATAGATCAACAAGAGTTGTTGATGTCGATACATCTAGTCAACCAGCTCAAGAGTTGAGACTTCCTTGACGCAGTGGGAGGGTTATGAACTCACCGAATCGCTACATGGGTTTGACTGAAGCCCAGAACGTCATTTCTAATGATGGGGACGAGGATCCATTGTCTTTTAAGAAAGCAATAGAGGATGTTGAAAAGGATGAGTGGATTAAAGCCATGAACTAGAAGATGGAGTCTATGTACTTCAATAACATCTAAGAGCTTGTGGATCTGCCTGATAAGGTAAAACTTATAGGGTGTAAGTGGATCTATAAGCAAAAGCGAGGTGTAGATGGAAATGTACAAACCTTTAATGCTAGACTCATGGTAAAGGGTTATACCCAGGTCGAGGGAGTGGACTATAAGGAAACTTTCTCGTTTGTTGTCATGCTAAAGTCTATCATGATACTCTTGTCCACAGCCACATTTTATGATTATGAGATATGGAAAATAGATGTCAAGACTGCTTTTTTAATGGTATTCTTGAGGAGACCATCTACTTGACTCAACCAGAGGGGGTTGTAGTGTTCTAGATCAAGAACAAAGAGTTTGTAAGCTTAATAGGTTCATTTATGGGTTGAAACAAGCGTTTCGATTATGAAACATTCGATTTGACAGTGCGGTCAAATCATTTGACTTTGATCAGAATTTTGATGAGCTTTATGTCTATAAGAAGATCATCAACAGATCAGTCGCTTTCCTGTACTATATGTGGATGATATCCTACTCATTGGGAATGATGTAGGGTTTCTGACTAACATTAAAAAGTGGCTAGCTGCCCAGTTCCAAATCAAAGATTTGAGTGAGGCACAGTATATTCTAGGTATCCAAATCACTCAGGATCATAAGAACAAGAGGCTAGCCTTGTCTCAGGCATCGTACATTGATCAAATGTTGATTAGGTACAGGATACAGGATTCCAAACGGGGTTTGTTACCTTTCAGGTATGGAATCATTTTATCTAAGGATCAATGTCCTAAGACACCTCAAGAAGTTGAGGAGATGAGATGCATTCCCTATGCTTCAGCTATAGGAAGCTTAATGTATGCAAAGTTGTATACCAGACCCAACATTTGCTATGCAGTTAGGATTGTCAGTCAGTATCAGCCCAATCCAGGGTTTGATCACCGGACGACGATCAAGAGAATGCTCAAGTATCTTCGAAGAACGAGGGACTATATGCTCGTGTATGGAGATAAGGATCTGATCCTTATAGGATACACAGACTCTGACTTTCAGATCGATAGAGATTCTCGTAAATCGACATAGGAAGCAGTCGAGCATCGAGTTTCGAATATCGAGGATTTGGCAGGATAATTCTGAGTCATTTCTTCATCTCTCCAACATTGATCTTGAGTATTTGGGACTTGTGAAGAGTGATCAGCCCAACAAATACAAAGTAGTGAATTCAATACAAAACAAAATAGGGACAAAACAAAGAGATAGGCAAAGATAGGCGTCTATCTCTGTCTATCCGTCATAGTCAGAGATAGAGTTCGTTCTATCTCTATCTAATAGACAAATAATAAATGTTTTAAATAACAATACATAATCATTTAGTGTCAATATTTATATTAAAAAAAATTGTGAAGAAGAAGAAAAAGAAAAAAATAAATGTAGTCACAAAATCCAAAAAAAAAAAAATAAAATAAACAATTGTTATGAAACCGAATCGCAAGCTAAAAAAACGGAATCATCTTCAAAGGTAGCAATCTCTTCCTCGCTATTTCTCATTTCAATTTTCTATTTTAAGGCCATTACTTCCAATCCTCCCACTATCATGCTTCATAATTATCGTTCTCCTTTCTGTTTGATGTTTCTGATAGCTTGTATTGGAGGAAATTATCAGTACCACTACAAAAAACAACAATGGATTGGCTTCCAACGTCAATTCTCCAAATTGTGTCTATTTGGCTGGGTGTGTTATTGTTGTGCACAATGTTGATTATGGTATACAATCGCATCTCGTAGTGCCTCATCGGTCGTGCAAACCTCTGAGCCATGTGGCAATGTCCCAAGATGGACGCTTCGTGACTGCTAGAGAGGTGAATTCTTTTTTTCTTTTTTCTTTTTTGGATCGAAGAAGAAGAAGGGTGCCTCTGGATCGAAGATGAAGCAAAAGTAAGTTGTTGAGATGAAGAATGATGAAGTCGATGGAGACAACGATGAAGAAGAATGAAATCGATGAAGAAGATGGAAGAAATTGGCGATCAATGCAATCAATTAAATCAGATGCTAGAGCAAATCGACATTGAATTGTATGGGGGTAGTTTTGAAATTTTTTAAAAAGTGAAAGTTGCTTTTTCCTTGGTCATTTTTTTTGCTATAGTATGTAAATAGTTTGCATATTTTCCATTTTTGACAATTTTTCTTTTTTATAAGAATTGTTTTTTTTTAATTTTATTAGATAATTTAGATTAAATAAAAATAGTTGATTTAAATCATATATAATTTGAAATAAATTATAATTTAATTATCCATACAAAATAATTGAAATAATAAACATAGTTTGGTTCAGATGACTAATTTACACTAATTTAGTATTAATTTACCAAACATAGTAACTAGTTTTTTTTTTTTTAATTTAAATAAGAGTATAGGTGTCAACAATTATTTTAAAAAATACAACAATTCCAACCAGAATCTTAGTTTATAATTTATTTCCTTTTTCATATTAGTTATTATCTCTATGTCCTAGACTATAAGTTATTAATAAATTTCTATAAGACTAGTATTGATTCTAAAATTAATTAATTAATTAAAAAAATACCCAAATTTTGGCACAAGGATTGGTTTCAGAGTCTATTAAAACTTGGACTTAGATGGAAGACAAGTCTTGATTCTAATCTCATTTTAACCTACAACACTACTACAAAGTCCAGTCAATTTAGAGTCTAACTGCAGTTTAAAGTGTTGTAATAAAAATGAGCAAAATTTTATCATTTAAAATGAAATGTAAATAAAGGTAATTAAAATAAACAAAAATTTCATCCTTCCTTTTCAAAATTTAGTAACTATTTAATGTGATAATTAAGCATATAACACTCCTTGTACCTCTATATTTTCTGCTTTCTTAACTACTTTTTAACAATATTTTTAAGAACTGAATCAAATTTTGAAAATTAAAAAAAATAATTTTTAAAAATTTTGTTTTTGTTTTTAAAATTTAGACAAATATTCAATACTTGTAAATATGCAAATCAAAATAAGAAACTGAGATGAAATAGATTTAATTTTCAAAAACCTAAAAAGAAAATAGAATGTGAACCAAACGGGTCTTTCTTTTATACTTTACCTATGATTTAATTATTATTATTTTGGCTCTTTACCTATGATATTTTATAAGGCATCCATCTTGGGGCTCCACATGTAATACAATAAGCATAGACCGGTACAGTTTGTAATAAAAACAAGTCAAGACATAAATAAATAACTTGTCAACTGCATTGACTTGGAATGTTTCAAACTCAGAAATATCAATGGATACAAAGTTTCATTTTCTGCAAACTTTCTCCTAGGAATTTCCTCTTTCAATTCCATCCTTTTTTTCCATTAAATACATCCATTCTTGATATTGACCAATGGCAGTGTTTATGGCTCTTCCTGATGGAAAATTATGCACAACTTGACATGCAGTTGAATAATACTTGCTTCACCTGCTAAGATCACCAGTGATTTACCTTGTGGCTGCCTCCATCGGCCCCCATTAATTGATTTGGTAGTTCTGAGGTCACCTGCAAAAAAATATCTAATTTATTGCAATATTTGTTTCAAGAAGTAATCTCAAAGGTGAGTTTTCTTTGGAATATCATCCAAAGGATGATCTGAAATGGCTAGACTTCTCCTACTTTCTGCATTTTTGCCTCTCCTTCTTCTGGTCCATGCTGATGGTCAAGATCAATCAGGTTTGATTTTCTATTCTATTGAAAATTTTAGCGTCCGAAGCTCGTAAAACAAAGAGGGATAATGTTTTTCTTTCCTTTTACTTTGCAGGTTTCATCAGCATAGATTGTGGTATACCAGAAAACTCCAATTATACTGATGATATAACAAGGCTCAAGTATGTTTCTGATGCAGAGTTTATCGATACGGGTGAAATCCATAACGTATCGTCTGAATACATGAACACAAAATTAGAGAAGCAACTCGGGAATCTAAGAAGTTTTCCTGAAGGAAACAGAAGCTGTTACACCATAAGAACAAAAGGGGGTGGGGGAGAAAGGTACTTGATCAGAGTGAGTTTCTTGTATGGAAACTATGATAACCAACGAAAACCACCGACATTTAATTTATCTCTTGGAGTTGATCATTGGGATTCAGTTAATTCTTCTGAAATAGTAAGAAAAGAACTGATACATGTCCCACCATTAGATTATATGCAAATCTGTCTAATAAACATTGGAAACGGAATGCCTTTCATATCAGCAATAGAGATTAGGCCTCTAGATAATTCCACTTATCTGACAATATCTGGATCTTTGATGCTCCATCAGCGGCTAGATTATGGTCTAAAAGGCAACCGAATTGTAAGGTGAGACTCATTCTCCTCGTAATTCAGTGACTGAGATTGTTTGGTGAACTTAACTTGATTCTTGTAACTCTCTTCTCCTCAGGTATCCTAATGATAGTTATGATCGGATATGGTCGTCCTCACCCTTACCTGGCTCCGAAATCATATCTTCTACTCGTTCAATACAATCAAATATATTTGCAATTCCATCTATTGTCTTGGAAACTGCAGTTACGCTGAAAGATCCCCACCAGCCCCTGAATATTTCGTGCAATACTCATAACGAAACGGGTCCGTTCTATATTTACATGCACTTTGCAGATATCCATAAGATGGTGAAAGGGGAGTTTAGAGCCTTCAACATCTTTGTCCATGGATTATTATGGTATGGCCCATTGGTTCCTAAGTATTTGTCAACTACCACACTCTATAGCATTAGTGGCACCACTGCTGCAAAGGGACGCAACCTTGAGTTCTCCATTAAAAGAAATGAAAGTTCAAGTCTTCCACCCCTAATCAATGCCATTGAGATCTTTGTAGAAAAGAAGTTCCCACAGTTGCAAACAACCCAAACTGAAAGTATGATTTCTCGCAACCTATGCATCATATATTCCCCATTTCTGCTCATAACAAGTTAATAATTATCATTTTCATTCATTTAAATACCAGTTGAGGCACTGCTGAGCATAAAATTAGCATACAATCTGAAGAAAAACTGGCAAGGAGATCCATGTTACCCTCAAGAATATTCGTGGGTTGGTCTTAATTGCAGTTACATTAGCGACAGCCAGCCGAGTATCACATCGTTGTAAGTCCTCATCCATATTCAAGACTGAAAAACTTGTTAATCTTACACAAACTTTTCTCTTAAGAAGTGGTATGAAATCAGGAACTTGTCGTCGAGTGAATTGGCTGGGGAAATTTCTTCCCACATATCAAATCTTATAATGCTACAATACCTGTAAGCATCTCAAATACCTGTAAAAATCATCTTTACCATTCAAAGTAGCATTTAACAAAGCAATTGACTTGCCTTATTCAGGGATTTGTCCAACAATCATTTAAATGGCACGGTTCCAGGTTTTCTAGCTAGTCTGCTATCCTTGAGAGTTCTGTAAGTTACTTGCATCTTGGACTTAGGCTAAGATGGAACCTAGATCTTCTGGTAACGAGTTATAATGTCACTATTTTCCATGTATATTTGTAGAAACCTAGCAAACAACAATTTCTCAGGGATAATTCCACAGGCACTG
The DNA here is from genome assembly GCF_027475165.1 of Benincasa hispida. Classification (NCBI taxonomy): domain Eukaryota; kingdom Viridiplantae; phylum Streptophyta; class Magnoliopsida; order Cucurbitales; family Cucurbitaceae; genus Benincasa; species Benincasa hispida. The sequence goes on from NC_143486.1 coordinate 2,009,383, forward strand.
ATCGAAAGATCAAGAAATGAAACCTTATCATTGAGGTAACTAGTAATAACAACCCGACGTTATCCAAACCATTAGAAATTATGTCACAGCAATATTCTGAAGCATCTCACTTTCTGTTATTCATTGCAAAGTGTCGAAGGCAATCCATATCTTTGTCTATCAGAGCCCTGCAGTAAGAAGGAGGAGAAGGAGTATATAATTCCATTAGCAGCAACACTTGGTGGAGTTACATTAGCATTGTTAACCGGAGGCACGATCCTTTGGAGCCAAAGAAGACGAAAGAGGAAAGGTATTATGCAAACATAATGATCTTGTTTTTCATGGTCAGATGCTTCTATTTTCATAAAACACGCAGTAACTCTTCAAATGCAACTCACTAAAACTATGCTTCTTTTAACTGTGAGAGTACTAATACCTAATGCAGAAAAACAGATCTCTGGGAGTAGCAAGCAAGGCGAGACATTACTAATGCCAGAGGATACGAAGTTTACCTACTCTGAAATTTTAAGTATAACAAACAATTTTGAGAGGGTAATAGGGAAAGGAGGATTTGGAACTGTTTATCATGGTTACTTGCATAGCATCCAAGTCTCTGTGAAAATGCTGTCGCCTGCATCAGTTCAAGGTTACAGGCAATTTCAGGAAGAGGTAATCAACAACATACTGAGTCCTCAGTAAAATGGCAGTAACGTTCTTATATTATGTGATACATCAAACAACTGAAGAATGGTATAGAATCTCGCAATGATCACACACTAATGACATGTTTGAGAGTGTTTTACACTCTTAAAATGCGGGTCCTAGGCTAAATCTTGCCTAAACCTTGAAAATCTTCTTGGAAACACCGATCTGACACTACAAGAATATAGTGACGCGTCATTTTTTCTAAAATCAAGGTCACAAACAAGGCAAGGACACAATTTAAAAAATGTATATCACTTTTATGCCAGAAGCCAGAAGGAAACTCAAAGTGAATGAGTTTATACATTTATATGCTTAAAAAATTAGTTCTATATAATTCACTCTCAAAATCTGTTATTTTTATCATACATATGTCTATCTAGTCCAACAAGTGTCGGAGTGTTCAAGTTCGCGACATGTGTCCAACACAAACATGCTAGCCAAAATAACGTTTCATGCTACTTAGAAAATCTTAGCGTCATAATGTCTTTCAAATCCTCTTAGTGCAATAATTCTTGCTAAGAATAGCAGCCATGTTGTGGCAATTCCACCCAAAAGGTTAATAGGTTACTCCTATAAAATAGGATCAATGTAACTTTGAATGAATAAAGACATGTTTGAAAATGAATTTAACCACTTCAAAATCACTCTCAAGCTCTCAAAATTCAGCAATAACTTTTTATGTACAGTCTCTTTTATGTTAAAGAAATTGGTAAGACCTTGAATTAAGTTATGCTAATTTTAGTTCTAACAATATTACAGGCACAATTGCTTACTACAGTTCACCATGGAAACTTAACTTCCGTACTTCGATATTGTGATGAAGACACTCACCTAGGACTGGTTTATGAACACATGGAAAATGGAAACTTAGCAGATCTTCTATCAGGTACAAAATATGATTAAATACAAAAGTGGTAGAAAAACTAATTGAGAAATTAAGTTTGTAAGCATGTGGTTCTTTGATTTGTTATCTAACTTTTGAAACATTTTTAAAAGGTGGGTCAAAATTTGAAAATTAAACAATTAAGAAAATAATAAAATTCAAACCATGTTTGATAACTATTTAGATTTTGAAAATTGTAGTTATTTTCTCACATTTTATTTACGATGGCATAAAGTACAAAAACGAGTTTTTAAAACTATTTTTTTTAAAAAAAAGAACTTGACTTGGATTTTGAAAAACATTTCTAACGAATAGACAATGGAAAATATAACAATAATACTAAAAAAAAACTACTACTATTATAGGTGGGAGTATTGATTACAAGCTTAATTTTAGAAAAATCAAACGGTTATCAACCTTCGCCTCATTTTTGTTTTTGACATGACTAAGAATTCAAACATGTTTTAAAGAAAGGTGAGAAAACATGCAGAGAACTAAAAACGAAACGATTATAAATTGAGCCTTAATTCAGTTTACATTAGATGATTCAATGGAGAAGCTCATAGACTATTTTATTATTTTACTAATCTGAACTAGGAAAAAGCAATCATATCTTGAACTGGAAAGAGAGACTGAGAATTGCTCTGGATGCAGCACAAGGTTGGAAAACAGACATGTTCTTTAACTCAAATCCCATTCTTTTATTGTTCATTTGACTAGTGGTGCTAAACTACAATACCATCTTGTACAGGGTTAGAGTACCTTCATTTTGGCTGTAAGCCACCAATTATTCACAGAGACCTGAAGTCTACGAACATACTATTAGATAAAAACCTCCATGCCAAATTAGCTGATTTTGGCTTGTCAAAATCATTCCGATCAGGAGATGGAGCTCAGGCATCTGCAGCTGTTGGTACCCCAGGATACCTTGACCCAGAGTATGTATTTGTTCTTTTTCCCCCCTCATGGACTTCTTGTCAGTAATCACATTGATGACTGTCAAATAGAAACAACAGACCACCATTTAGATTTCCTCAGAAAAGGAGGAAATGAAAATAGGCTAATGGAAGAAAATAAACACAACAAAACAAAACAAAAAGAAACAAAAGCTAAGAACGAACTCAAAACTAATATCCCTGTAAAGAACCTAGATAACAAACAATAATAAGGGAAAATGAAAGCTTCCCAGCTTCGAGCGATATCTTGAATGGGGGAGCCACCAAAGAGCTTTGACAATGAACACCACGTAAAATCTTTGAGACAAGCTGAATCAAAACGATCAAATTGAGAACGCTCCCTTGATTTTTTAAAATTAACCAAAAAACAAGATCATTATCAAACAAGGACTAAATACTTCTCACATTTGAAAACGCTCCCTTCATTTTTGTTTAATTCACCATCAATTCTGTGTTTGCAGGTATACTTTGACGAACAAGTTAAATGAAAAGAGTGACGTTTATAGCTTTGGGGTGATTTTACTTGAAATTGTCACTGGTCAGCCAGCAATAACAAAAAGTCAGGACAAAACCCATGTCATCAAAAGGGTTATTTCAGTGCTTAAGGAAGAGGAAATCAGAAACACAGTCGACCCAAAATTAGGATTGGACATAAACAATAGTTCTATTTGGAAATTTATGGAATTAGCAATGGTCTGTGTATCTTCTTCTTCAACTGATAGGCCAACCATGACCCAGGTAGTGATGGAACTGAAGCAATGTTTGGCTGTCTTGGAGAATTCTCAGGAAAACAATGGTGAATTCAGTTCCAGCCTTGAATTGGCCTCCCTGACTTCAATTAAAGATCCCCAAGAAAGGTAGTAGAACTTGCATGGCAACAATGCTAGTTATTAGTTGTTCTAGTTTGAACCTTATGTGTTTCAATACCAATCTTTGTTATTCTCATGAAATATATATATATATTTAAAGGCAGCGTTTTGCCAAGAAATTTGTTGTTAATCTTGAATGGATTCTATTGAACCAGTTCTATTTGCATCTAAGAGATATTTATATGAATAAAATCTAACAACTGACCATCCACCCACAATCCTCCATTCTAATAATCTCCATTCTAATGTACTTTAATGGATCTCACGATCTCAATCAATCCTTCTATTTCTATACTTAGGTTCCGTTTTGATCACTTTTTTGTTTTTAGTTTTGTGTTATTTTAAGTATATGTTTGTTTACTCCCATTTCTTTACTGTAGTTTTCACTTTTCTTAGACCCTTAATTTTTAATCAAATTTTTTTTAAATAATAATAATCATAAATAAATAATAAAAAATAAGGGTTAGTTGTATAAATAGAATTCAAGCTCAGAATAATAAAATAGGTAGTACAAGGATAAAATAATTGCATATATAGATCAAAAAATGGTAAAAGACTAAAAAACTCATGTCTAGCCACCATTTTGCTCGCTTCTTTCCAGTTTTCTCAAATTAAAAGCTATCATTGATAGCAGCTATCAGTGATAGCCACTGATAGTTGCTATCAGCGATAGCTTTCAATTTGAGAAAAATTAATACAATCTTGAAATATTAGCTTTTAATTTGTTATCAATTATCAGTAGCTATCATTGATTCACTTTCATCAATTGGAATCAACCTTGAAGTATCAATAGTTAAGGCTATCAATGACTATCAATGGCTATGAATGATAGATTTATAAATAGTGATCAACTTTGAAAGAAGACCAACAACTTTGATTACCACAATAACTATCACTAATAATCTTTTATCATAGCTATCACTAATAGCAGCTATCAGTCGCTATCATTAATAGACTTTCATCAATTAGAATCAACCTTGAAATATTAATACTTAAGGCTATCAATGAAAGACTTCTATAACTGGTTATCATCTTTGAAAGAAACTCGATATATAGATATCACCTAAGTTCTGTCACCGATATAACTAACATCACTCATATTGTGGTTATCAATGATAGCTTCTTTCACTGATAAGATGCTATCAATGATCTCACTGATAGCATACTATCAGTGAAGTTCTTTATCACCGATAACATGCTATCAGTGGTAGCTTCTATTAGCGATAACATGCTATCGGGTAGCTTCTATCATCGATAACATGCTATTAGTATTAGCGTCTATCACTGGTAACATGCTATGAATAGTAGCTTCTATCAATCATAGCCACTGAATACCTTTTTGCCCCTTTCTTGTCATTCCCAAACATTTATAAGTCACTTTTCTTTTCGATGATAGCTTCTATCACTTATAAACATGCTATTAGTGATAACTTCTAGGCATTCCACATTTTAGTTCGAGATTCACCTTTATTAATTAGATTCACAAAGTTGGCTATCAATGATAGATTTTTGTAAGTGGCTATTAACTATGAAAATATAATTATAGATTAAGCTATCAATGATAGAAAATATTAGTGGCTATCACTGATAGACTTTCATTTGCTATTTATGTTTATTATTTGTTATAATAATCAAACTTGATGATTGGCTTGTTGGTGTTAAGTCACTTATGAATTGAGTACTTTCAAGTCTTGGGTACGAAAATCAGCCTCATAATGCTTGTGAAAAAAAATGAAGAAAATTTTTTAAAATAAGAGAAAGGGAAGAAGCAAAAACGGAAGAAATGAAAGAAAATTAAAAAAAAAAAAAAAAAAAGAAGCAAAAATCGGAGAAATGAAAGAAAAATAATAATAATAATAAAAAGAATGGAAAAAAGCAAAAAATCGGAGAAAGAAAAGAAAATAAAAATACTAAAAAAATGATATTTTTACATTTTTTTTCTTATTCCATATGTATTACAAATATCGTAAAAAATAAAAACAAACTTTTTTAAAAAATAATAATAAATAATCAAAATAAATTATTTTTAAATAATAAAAATAAAAAACTACCGACTGTTTGGTAACTATTCTATATTTTGTTTCTAGTTTTTAAAGATTAAGCCTATAAAGACCATTTTTACCTCTAAATTTCTTGCTTTGTTATATACTTCTTACCAATATTTTAAAAAACCAATCCAAATTTTGAAAACTAGAAAAAGTATTTTTTAGAAACATATTTGTTTTTGGTCATTTACTAAGAATTCAACTCTTTTATTTAGAAAAAAAAATAAAAAGTATGGTAGGAAATTTAGAGAAAATAGGCCTAATTTTCAAAAACTAAAAATTAAATCAATACCAAAAAGGGCTTATATTTTTAGTTTTCAAAATTTGGCTAGATTTTGAGAACATCCTTAAAAAGTAAATAACAAATAAATAAACTCATAAATAAAAGTAGTGTTTATAAACTTAATTTTAAAAAATTAATCAAATACCAAATGATTATCAAAACTCCGAAAGGCCAACAACACATAAGTGCTTTTTACTCGTCATTTTTCTCTTTTCCTGGAAAATGTTAGGATAAATAACTGAGTCATCTAGCCTCGACGATAACTTATATAAATAAAGCATATCATGTTTTTCAATGTTCCACCAGATAAAGCACTCTTTTTTAAATTTTTGGATGTTCATAAAAAGAAACCAGACGATAACTTGATTTGCTTACCTCTAATCAAGTGTTGGAGGGTAAATCTAAATGTAAGAAATATTGATGTAACTGAATGGCTGGTTCCAAAATAGCAAGAGAAAATATCATGAGTAGCAGACCTGAGATTACAAAGACAGTTTAAAACAAACTCTATGTTGAAAGTGTTGGAACAGCAACCTTCGGTGGATAGAAGACAAGTACGATCAAATGGCACCGGACGTCGGAATTGAACTGTAAAATAGAAAATTGTTGCAGAGTCACGAAGCTTTTTTTCTTTAAGATATTTCACGGCTAAAACAACCAAAACAAAATTGTCTCGAATGAACTACATTGGAACCGATTGGAAAACTCACACCCTTCAGAAACTTAGATGCTCGGAAAATGAAACACACAAAGAGAGAAGAAAAATGAGAGAGAAATGAAACTTAGATACTCGGAAATGGACGGTGGCGGCACATGCATGTAGGAAGTTCACAAAACCCACATTTGCCTATCTCCTCAATCCCTCTCAAACATGGGTAGCCTTTGGGATCCAAACCCATAACTCAAGGTGAGAGTTTATAAAGGAGATTCCACTTTGTAATCTTAGCAATGTGGGATTCTAAAAAAACTTGTTTTTTCATTTGTTTAAAGTTTTTCACCAACAATCCCCCACTTGAAAAACTTTTAAGAATACAAGAAAACAATTTTTCATCAAGCAATATCAGTATGTATAATATTGTGCATAACCAAAGGTGTCTTACGACTTGAACCTTTACGTAGTGTAGATGATTCATAATATACTAGAGTAACTATTGGTTTTGAACTCTATCTCTAACAACATCTCACACACAACATCATTAGGATGTAGTTCAAAAGCCCGTGCTTTAAGGCCTAGCACATATATCCCGGTTTAGTGGACGCTCTAGAGATCTTGCTTAAAACTCCATAGGAAACAGCCCCCACTTGACATCAAGTATAGGTCTAGGTATCCCATTTGACATCTAGTATAGATCTCATTAAGAGCCAAGTTCAACCTTTCTTATGCCTTAGGATATCATGCTCACATTCTAGGTCATAGGAAGGGAACTTTGTGTTCTTTTTAGCATGATTCACTTCATATTACTTGTGATCAGTTCTTACCCGTTGAACCTGTTTCTTGGGATCTCCAATCTATAGGTTGGGTTTTCCTCACAATGATTTATCTCTCCATAGGCATAAGTCTCATTCTTTCTGAGAATTTGAAAACCTTCTCTTTGGCCAGTCCTTTCATCAAAAGATCTGCCAAGTTTTCATCAGTCTTTATGTGATCCACTCTAGCTGCACTAGTAGTGAGGAACTCTCTAATAGTACTGTGCTTACGATGTATTTGTCGTCTCTTTCCGTTGTAATAACGGTTCTAACCTTTTTCTATTTCTGCAGTACAATCACAATGGATCAATATGACTGGTAACGACTTTTACCATAGGGGAATCTCGTATAATAGACTTCTAAGTCAGTTTGCTTCTTCACTAGCTGTAGCTAGTGCTATCATTTCTGACTCCATCGTAGATTGGGCTAAGATAAATTGTTTCTTGGACTTCCAAGAGATGGCTCCACCTGCTATATTGAAAATATAGTCACTAGCAGTCTTTGAATCATCTGAGAAGGAGTTCCAGAAAGCATGGTTGAACTCTTCTAAGACAGCGGGAAACTTCTAATAATGTAATCCTAGGTTTTGGGTTTTCTTCAAGTACCTCATAACCCTTTCTATAGCATTTCAGTGCTCTATACTAGGTTTATTTGTAAACCTATAAAGTAATCCTACAACATAAGTTATATCAGTCCTAGTGCATTCAGCAACGTATCTAAGACTATCAATGATGCTCTCATACTTAGATTGATTGACACTGCTACCAGTGTTCTTGAATAAGGAGTATATGCTGGCTTACATTCAAAGTAATTATATTTCTTTAGAATCTTCTCTATATAATGAGATTGATCTAAAGAAATTCCCTTTTCTGACCAAGTTACTTTTATGCCTAAGTTTACATTTGCTTCTGCTAAGTCTTTCATATCAAAATGGTCACTCAACAAGGACTTATAACGTGCAAGTTTGATCCAAAAATTAAATAATCATCTCCATACAAACATATGGTAGTGCAAAAAAAAATTTCGAACTCGTAATAGATGCATTGTCACTTTCGTAGACTTTGAAACCTTTAGACAGGATCAGGTTATCAATTTTTTCATGCCATTGTTTAGGAGCTTGTTTCAAGCCATAGAGAGATTTATCTAACTTACAAATCTTGGTCTCTTGACCATGGATCATGAAGCTTTCAAGCTGTTCCATGTAATTATCTTCTTCATGTTCACCGTTGATGAATGCAGTTTTATTCTTAAGGACTTCGTAAGGTGAAGTTGTGTTTTTAGATTTTGGTATTCTATTTAGGACATAACATATGGTAAGGATAATTTCACCCCATCAATAAGACACAACTCCTGAATTAAGCAAAATAGCAACTACTAATTCAGATAGAATTCTATTATTTCTTTTTGCTTTTTTGTTCATTTCAGAAGAATAGGGTGAAGTCGTTTCATGTATTATTCCATGCGAGTTATAGATGAAGGGAACAAATCTCAAGCAAAAGCATGTGATCACCTTGCAATTTTGTTTTCAATTTTACATAAGCAAAATACGGTATAAAAATAATAACATGGACAAACAATCAAGATTAGCATCCATTTAAGAGAAGAAACGAGGGGAGAGCTAAAACTTACCTTTATAGATTCTCAAATTCTTCACGATTCCCTTCTGTCTTCTCCGGAACATCTGTTCGATGATCAAGGGACACCACCGCAAGTGAAACCTTGTTATTATTTAGGATCCCAAGAATTGGATGTGTAGTGTCCAAGACTTGGAAGAGGAAGAAGAAATAGTAAAGAAAAGAAGAGAGATTTTTAGAGTAGTAGAAGACTAGGATTCAGAATTTCAAATTCAACTGTATCGCAAACATGAGTTATGAAGATCTATTTATAGAGAGGGGGGGTGACCCCTATTGACTTGATGATGAACGCAAAATGTATGTGATGCTTGGATGACGTGCTACAAGCTCATGTTGCCATAAACTTATAACGCTGGATTTATGCGACGATATGCACGCATGGTTCAAGTCCAATGTTATGCAATAATGACCTGACTTGACTTAATTAGGGTTTAGAAACCAGCTCTGAACCATCATAAGTTGTTGACTACATTCATGCAATACTACTGCTAGATATGCGTTAGTAATAGATGTTCTTGTAGTATGCTATGCGTTGTCACAAGTTTCCTTGCGTTGGAACCAAGTATAATTCCATTGCAAGTTTCTCTGTGTGGTCCGAGGTCGAACACAGGGATTGTTTGAGGTTATTGCGTTATGTTTATGATACATGCGACCAGGTTTTTCAATCTTTAAAAGTATAGTTTGTGCAAGTATATAAAAATTGCGATAAAGTAAAGGAAAGCAGTAAAAATGCGATAACAAAATAAATTGCAGTAAACCTAAGCTAAGATGGTATAAGATACAGGCTTCATGATACAAGATACTGAAGTCAAGGCTGGCTGTGAAGATTATACACAGATCATGTAATGCGATGGCAAGTCTTATGTACGAAGCATAAGAGAAAGATAACTTGTATAAACATCGTAAGTTCCTTAATTGCGTTAAAGTGATAAACACGGTTCCCTTTTTCCCTTGGCATACACCTCTCGGTGATCGGCCGTGTTCCCACATCTCTGTGGTGAAACAGGGACGAACATAATGAATGCAAGGTTGCTTCCATCTCTGGAAGTACTACTCACTTTAGTTAACACATTCTTCTAACCTTCGCTCGACAGATCAAAATGGCATCTTCACTTCTGCTCTCACAGGTGAAGAAGCCGTCTAGCATACCTTAACTAAATGTAATTATCTCCTTAACTTCGATTAAGTACTCGTTTAATTCATACTAACTACCAGAGGATTAAGAACACTTCATGAAGAAAGCGATAAACGGAGTAACGGAAATAGATAGAGAAGTGGTAATGAAAGCGATCAAGACATTCAATATATATATTTAGCGTCTGATACATGGTGTGTGAATGAAGGGGTAAAGAAGATGAAATACAATGATGAAAAGAGATAGAAACAAATACAATCAAGTGCCAACGTCTCGGCACCGATTTGGATGGAGATTTGTTTACTGATATGGATGGATCGTGTGGAAGGATGAGCTTCCCTCTCAGGCTTGCTCAACCGGTAGCAAGGATCTGAGTATAGAGCTTCGTGGAGGGGATCTAGCAGATTAACACTAAGACTTACCTCTCGACCTTGTCTCTTCTTCTTCCCGAATTTCTTCAGTTTAACACTCAGCTCAACCTTTTCTCTCAATGACCTAATATCAATTCGCCCCGTATCTAGTAGCCATGCTTTTTTCTGTGAATTCTATGGGGTATTTATAGGTGAAGATCTTTGACTCCGGCCTTGTGGTCCCCACTTTTGTTATGGAAATTTCGAAGATGGAGGGATATTATTCCTTCTGCTATGTAATCAGACCGTCAAATCTGCGCAACAGTTAGGCATACACGTGCCACAATCCTCCGCTTTTGCGTTGCTCAACTGCATCTTTCGATCGAATGTTCGCATACAGTGTTGTTTTTATTACCGCATGCGGTTGAAAGTCAGCTCTGGATCGACTGTCACATTGCACCATCATTGCGTAATCATCTTCTCAGTGTTGATTGACGGGCGCAATGTGACAGAGATACGTTGGTCAGTTTGTCTTGAGCTTTGATCGCAAGCGATGACTTGGTTTCCTGCAAAAAAGAGTAGAAATCTCCTTTTCTTCCATCTTAATGATGTTAGCGGGTGTAATTGCGATAATTCATAATTATTGTATTTCAAAGCTAATTTTCATACAATTGGTGCATATTTATTCTCTTTTGGCCGCAATATCTAGATAAGGCAGTACAAATAACTTGTATTTCTACAAGTTATTACACTCCCAAATGTAGATATATGCTTGTTCTCAAGCATATCTTCTACTAAGGCTATAAAGCTTAATTCCGATCCTATATTTTTGCATCGATTGGTTGCTCCGAATGTTACACTTAGGCACATTACTTGACATCGCAATTTCTTCCTATCGTTACTAATTCTTAACAAGCCCTACTTTATTCTTCTATATAACAAAATTCTGCTAAAAAATGCTTTTCTAATCTTTCAAAATAGAATGTTTATCTCTCCTTTGTCAAAACAACTGGATATATCTACATACAGTGGTCAAAACTTTTGCGTCATTTACTAGAGACAACTGGTCATGGATACACTCTTCATTTTGGCTTACCCCCATGGGTGTCATGTGAACATCTAACTACGGTTGTGTGCCAATTTCAACTTTAACTCATGATAATCAGAGGAGTTGTCTCTTGCATTTATTTTTCTTTTCTATTCTTCATATTGCATTGTTCTTGGAGACCCACCTTCGTTTTGGCTTGCTTCTACGGGTGTCATACGAACATCCAACTACGAGCAGGCTCCTTTCACAACTAGACTCTTATCAGGTTGGGAACATTTTTTTTCCCTTGCGCTAACATTGGAGTTTTGCATAAAAAGTTTTTTTTTTTCAAAACATAAAATGAACGCATTTTCTTAAATACTGCATATTCTGATCTTATCTGCTCAGACCTTCCCCACCCCCAAATTTAAAGATGAGCAAGGTCCTCATTGCGTTGTTTGGGTAGACTAGACAAACACTTAGAATAAAATTTCAAAAAGAAGATTTGAAAAGAACTTTGAAAGATAAAAGGTAAAGTACTGCTAAACTAAGAATTAACTAAGTGTTAGTCAGAATTTACAAAGTATGGGAAATGTTTCTAAGTATAAACATATAGTACATCATAGCAATGCAATGAAGAACACAAAAGTAAAAGATTCAGAATATCACAAGTATTGACAAAGGATGATAAAGAAAAAGGCACAGGCAAAAATGGAGTGGATATGTACTCATTGTATTGAATATTAACAAAGTATACAAATAATTAAAAATTAATGCAATACAAAATTTGTGCCTATACAAGGATCAAAGAATTGAGATGTCATCGTTTGAATTTGATTTAGACGTGTGCATGATAAAAAAAATTAACATCGTGCTTCTATTAACGCAAGTACATTTTTGCTGAGGACGGGCAACAACGCATACACCCCCGCAACACACCCCTTAACTAAACACATTTCTAGAGGATACCTCAACATAGTGCATTTGGCTAAGGACAGGCAAAGGATATATACGCGCGCAACACACCCCTTAAAGCAATGCATTTGGGTGTAATGGACGCAAGGTGCATCTTCTTAACACACTATGCACCCATCATCGCGCTACATACCCGTTTTTAATTTTCTGTTTAATTCATCAGAAATGCAAGTCGAAAAGACTTTGCGGTGTTTAATGTTTCATCCAATCATTCACAAAAATTAAAGAACAGTGCCACTAATGTATACACTAAAAGGATTAAACATGACATGGAAAAATAAATTAACGAGAATTACAGAAAGCAGTAAAGGCTAATTCTAAAAAGCAGTAAATACATGGTTTAGAAAGCAGAAAACGAAAACTATAAAGAAAGCAAGTAAACATAGATAGGGATGTTGATTGAAAAAAAAATAATTCTCAGGATTACCGCAATCGCTTTCCCAGCAACGGTTTAATCTTGCTTGCCCAAGACAATGGTGTCCATGCGTCGCTCGAAATCGCCTCCGTAATAAGGCTTAATCCATTGACCATTGACTTTAAACGCGTTGTTCCCATCTAAAGTTGTTAGTTCCACTGCTCCGTGTGGAAAGATAGTCTTGATTTTGAATGGTCCAGACCAGCGAGACTTCAACTTTCCTGGGAACAATCGCAAACGAGCAATAAATAATAATACCTGTTGACCTTCGGTGAATGTCCGGTCGTTTATGCGATCGTCGTGCCATTTCTTGGTTTTCTCCTTATAGATCTTGCCATTTTCGTAGGCGTCCCGTCGCCATTCGACTAGCTAATTCAATTGCAGCTTCCGAACTTTCCCTGCACTTGCTAAATCAAACTTCAGCTTTTTACATGCCCACATCGCCTTATGTTCCAATTCGAGCGACAGATGACAAGTTTTTCCAAAGACCAGGGCATACAGGGACATGCCAATTGGTGTCTTATAGGCAGTCATGTATGCCCACAGTGCTTCATCAAGCTTGGGTGACCAATCCTTCCTAGAAGTATTGGACCAATCCTTCCGATGTTGTTGAGCCATCCCTCACCCATGCAAACTAAGGATAATCCCTAATAAACAAAAGTTTATAGTTAGCTTAGGATTAAGGTTAAGTTACCTAGGTCATTACTTTGAAATAATCAATCTTAAACAATAAACAACATTATAAAGTAAGAATGACTCATCTTGGTCCAATCTTATGCAAACTCATTGCACAAAATGCCCCCGCTCCTCATGTCACTATATGAACGAATTAGGATCACTTCATTTGTAGCACTTTACAACAAATTGTAACAACTACAGAGGGGTCGCATCAATAGTGTTACCAGAATAAGGCACCCAACTTTATTCGTACATTATAGATCATTTTGACTATTTACTCGAACTTGATCCACTCTTATGTCTCCACATAAAGTTCAAGTATTCATATAATAGTCATAGATCTTTAGTTTATTGGATTTAGTCTTTACTAGCACAATTTACATATTCAACAACAACTTTATTGAATAAATATCAATCACATCTTTATTGAAAATAGAATATGTTACAAACTGTGATTTTAGGACATACAACCCAACATCCTAATCATTAGAAACTCGGCATGAGGCTCTCTACTGTCTATGTTGTAAAACCTACTCAAGATAATCTTCATGCTATTCTTTAGCCTTAAAACAATCACATCTTGTGGTTTAGACCCTACCACAAAAGAGTTCAAAAATCTTTCTAAAAAATAATGTTCCTAAAGTCCACGGATACTATTGAGCATCAGCCAATCTAAAACACATCGTTGTAACCTTGTAATACATGCAATAATACACATAATAAACTACGAAACAGAAAACGAAGGAAGAAGAACAAAGTGTTCACAAACAAATATAAATCAAATCAAATCAACATTTCCTGAAAAAATAAATGTAATAAAAACAAATGTAGGATGAGGGTTATTATTATTATTATTATTATTATTATTATTATTATTTAAATAAGTGGTGAATTGCATAGAAAAAATATTAATGCTCCCTTTATATAGAAAGTTGTTTGACAAATTATCTCATTTGGAAAGAGGTGTTTTAGAGAAAGAGAATCATCTGTGAAAAGAAAATGTATTATAACTAATTATTAAAGAAGGGTATAAAGAGAATATGTTTAAAAATCAAGGGCAAAATAGGAAGGTGAAAATTCTCCTACTTTCCCACTTTTAATATAGTATATAGATTTACATATTTTCTTTTCCATTCTAAATTCCCAATCTTCCACAATTTAAATTGAAAACTCACTTCACTCCAAAATTAAATTATAATTCTCAAATCCTTTCTCAATTATAAACTGAATTGGTTAACTTAACACATTAATTCATTAACTTCAACAAATTCCGAAAATATAATCAAGATATTTCAAGATTATTAAATTAAAATTATTTTAAAATTTGGGATGTCACACGCACTTTGATAGTCAATATTTAATTTTAAATTTTATAATTTCTAAGAAGATTTACCAAACCATTTTTTTAAAATATGAACAAGAAACAAGAAATAGTTACGACACAAATCCCTTTTCTATTATTAAAAAAGAGAACAACAAATCTAACCAAACCAACCCTAAAATTTTTAATGGGTTTGCAAGAACACATTCAGAGAACTCATTAAACCATTCAATGGTGAATCAAATTACTTGTTTTAACGATTCGTGTCGTTTTTTTTTCTCTTTTTCTTCTTCATTTGGTGAAATTTGCTCGACCACCCTCACAAAAAACTACAATGGAACCAATGGTGGATCTAGGATTTTATGCGAGGGGGTACAAGTTCATATAAATATAACTTTAGATGCATCCATTATAACATTCAAATCATATAATATCACCCAAACGATCATAATTAACTGACATACGGACAGTGGAAGCTTCAAAATTTCATGTTAGGGGTCACAACTTTATATAAGGTTAAATTTTAGCACATTAATGTCAAAATTTATGTCATATATAGTTCTTGAACTTTAGAATATATATACTAGATCAGTGATATGATTAGTGTGTCTAATATGTAGTACCAGACACTTTAAAAAAGATACTAATGTAACCCTGCTACAAAATTGAAATTATGAGATTCAATTAGAAACAAAAATAACTGTTTATTTGATATAGCAATTAATTTTTTAAAAAGTCTTAAATATTTTGTGAGATTTTTAGATAATAAATTGAAAGTTTACATATGTTTTTATATATTTTCAAGGGACTCCGTAAAGTTAAAAATAAAAGTTTAGATATTTATTAGTCATCATTTTAAAAACTAATAATTAAACTTGTACCGAATGTAATTTTAAAATAATGATAAAATAATTAGTAAATAACAAAACATAAAAAATTATGTGAAAGTGATATTTATATGCCTTAATTTTCAAAAATTAAAAATCAATTACCAAATAATTACTAAATGAAACTAAAATTTAAAAAATATTTGTATAAAACATGAACACATGAAAAATAATAATAATGAAATAAAGTTTTTTAAGCTATTATATATGTGCGCGTGCACATGATTAAAAGAAAATAATTGTTGGTCTAATATAACGATTAAATTTTAAATAATTTTAATATTTTGTGAGAGTTTGAGGTATTAAATTGAAAGTTTACATATATCTTTATACATTTTGAAGGGACTTATTAAAGTTAAGGTTTAGATATTTATTAATCATAATTTTAAAGTCTTGTTGTTCGTTTTTTTGGAGCGGGGGATGCAATAAATATATTGAGTATATAAATGAATATTTTTTATATATATTTGTAAAACGACATGACATGAAGAGGCACGTGTCCTCTGCACCTGAATGGAACAGTACTGTAAAGTTCACTATAAAACAGAGAAATCTTCGTTCAGAAAATGAGACCATAATTCAGTCAAATATCAAACGATTAAATAAAGGGTGGAATTTAGAATCGGTTACCTTTGCTCATAAGATGAATCGTCCCTTCGAAGCACCGTTGGTTATACAGGAATCCATTAATGGCCAGCACGTTCTTTCTTGCTTAAAATATTTTTTCCTTTCTTATTATTTTTTTCCTTTTTTTTTTTTTTTCCTTCTATAGTCTTTTAAACAAACTTTTTTATCCAAATCTTTTAAATAATTTTTGAAAACCGTGTGACATTTTTTTTTTTTAATTCCTATTATCAATCTCAACCTTAGAGGTTCGATCTTCCACTCCACCAATTATCAGAAAAAAGAAAAAATAAATTTAAATATTACTTTCGTCTTTGTAGTTTCAAATTTGCTTCATTCATCTTTATAGCTTTAATTTTACTTTATTTTGATCTATGTCTTTTCAAGATATTCATTTTAGTCAATGTAATTTCAGCTTTAATTCACTTTTGTTCTTAATTTTGGTCATTTTACTTTCAATTTTAGGGGTTGTTTACGATGTTGAGTTGAGTTAATTTTACATGTTTGTCTTTTGAGTGTTTGAAGTATTGAGTCGAGTTCATATATCAAGGGCATGTAGTGCAGTTTTTTGACATAAATAGTTTGTTTTTATGCGGTTTATTTTTTAGTGAAAACTTTTTAATTCGATAATTCTAGATTTTTTTTAATAAACTATGAATTGCATTTTGTTTTATTATTATTTGTTAAAGTACACATGTATTATTGGGAGTTTTGGAAAATTAGGTTTAGGGTTTATTTTTATATCATGCATTTCAATTTTTTTTTAATTTAAGCAATCATTTTACAAATTAATGCATGCAACGTTTCTAGTTAATTTGGACAAAATTATATTGGATTTGTTGGAAAAAAAAAATAAATTTAGATTTATATTGTGAATAAAATATCTCAAAATGTAATTGTACTGTAATGACTCTATTATTGGTCATGTTATATGGTTAAACAATATATATATATATATAATATATATATATATACATAACAATGTCACATTTTTCGGCCCAATTATATGATACAAAAATTATATATGATATGGGTCAACAAATGGCCAAGTCCACTTACACAAAAAATTACATAAACGTCTATCCAAATCCTTTATCTGATAGATATGTTCGACAACTTCCTTTCGCCTCCCAAACTCCAGTTCATGTTTATCTTTTTGTCATTATACAAGCTTCTGTTTGGATTAACTTTAAAAAAAAATTAAATCATATAAATATTTGTTGACGTTTTATAACTATCAATGTATGTATTTTTAAATTAATAGTCATTTTTAAGCTCTAAATTAGGATTTTATTGACGATTTTATGTCATGGGCGTCAACAAACCAAAAAACCCATATGTCAACAAAGTCCAAAATTGTAGTAATGATAATTTAAAATAATGGCCATCGGAATTGGTGGGGGTGATCACTAAAGTTGGTCGTAAACAGTGGTGGTCAGATGTGGTTGGAGTTAGCCGTCGGAAGTAGTGATCGGAGTGGCAATGGGGGCAAGGTGGTGAAGGTTGAGTGTACTATTAGTGGACATGAATATAAAATATTAGTGACATACAAAATTGATCCTCCATCATTGAGTTGAATTCATATCTCAACTCATATCAACTCATACCCTCACTCCAAACATCCGCTTAGATCATTTTGGTTTTTTTAATTTTTAAAAAGTGGTCATTTTAGTCCCTTAGAATGATAAAAAACTGAAAATGAAGGAACTAAAGTTGATACTTTTTTAAGTACAATGTAAAAATAGATATTTTTAAACGAAAATGAACTAGAGCTAAAAATATAAATACTAAAATAATAGGAGTCTTTTTAAATATATATTTACAAATATTTACAATTTATATAAAAAAATTTCAAAAGTATTTTGTACTTTTGAGATTTCTTTTGAAACTTTTTGTTATAAAGTGTAAATATTTTTGAAATTTTTTTATTTATAAGAATTTTTCAAAATATAATATTTAAACCAAATGTTTATACAGGTTCCGTATTTTGGTGCTTTTTTTTTTTAGTTAGGACAACTATTTTTATTTAATGCAAGTCGATGTTGAAATGCATTACCATACATGTAGAAAAAAAATCAAATTATAGAAAGTTGATATGGTCAATGCATGAAATTTCTATTCATTAGTCGTGGAAAACAACTACTCTCAATCGAAAAATATAAGAAATATTTGAATTGTTTGAATTTACCCATTTTAGAAGGAAAGGATCATTCTGATAACAGTCATGAATTGGAATGGTTTCTGTATTACAAATTAACAATTAAGAAGTAGCACTTCTTCAAACGTCTTAAATCTGTTATCCAGTGTTTCGAATGACCAAATACAATGTTTATAATAACAAATTGACCTCTTTCTCTGCCCATGTGGATGTAGCTAACACAATATTAATAAACCACTTAAATCACGGTTGATCTTTATTGTTTATGTTTTCTCATTTTTCTCTATTTGTCAGTTTTATAAAAATATTATTATATTTTTTGTTGCATACTTGAAAATAGCTCTAAAAGGTAAGAAGCTTGAATCTCTCCATCGTCAATCGTTATTTGATTCAACAAATAAAGCACCATTTTTTAAATTATAGGGAAAAGATCAAGTTTATTGTGAGAATAATTTCTTTTAATGAATTTTGAAACAAAAACTTATTAAAAAGTAAAATTTGCAAAATTAGTCTAGTATTATATTATGCAATTTGAGGATATTGAAAGCTATGGTTGAAAACTAACAAACTACTTAGATCCAAGATCAGAATTAGGATTCAAAATCTTGATTCAACATACAACATCCACATTCTTCAACAATTTGACCAAGTGACCTTACTTGTCTCAAACGAGCGAGAGAGAAAAAAATTTTCCATATAAACTACAATATATTTGTCAGCATTTTTTTTTTTTCTCGAGGTTACCTAATATAGGATTACTCCAACCTAAATATATTTAATTTTGGAATTCATATTTCCTTGATCGAGTAACTAGGGAGAGGATGATATATTTTATTGGTATAGGTAGTAATAATTCTTTTTTGACCATACGTTCACTTCAAAATAAGAGTGGTCTTAGTTCATTAATGTACCACTCCCTACTCAAATGTCACAATATCATTTAAAATATATATATATATATATAGGAGTTAACAATTATTATTATTTGAAGATTTGGTACATACGTATATATTCATACAGCTATTAGATAAACAAAACAAAGATAAGATATGACCGAACTACCCCGTATTGGCCACCGCAAGACAGACCAATAAGAGCTTCACACGTGTCTTTTGACCATTTATATTAGACTTTTGCTTCAACAACACCCTATGTGATGTCTCCATTGGTTGGACAAAGTCAACTGTCGGAAAGCCTACAAAATAAGAGTCCAATTGAATTGCCCAAAATTATAATAATTAAATAATCAAAATAAAAACAATATCACATTTATTTTTCCTCCTCTAAAGTTTGTTACTTTGGGATGTGACCCACATTATCACCTTCTCCATTTATGTCACAAACCAAACCAAAGGCTTAAATGTCCAACCCACAAATTCAGGCACCCTTTCTCCCTTTTTGCAACTTAAAATGCTTAAAACTTTCGCTAAATTCAAAATTCTCTACTCTAACGTGTCGTCGTCGTCATCATCAATTTGCATTCAATCAAACTCTATAAACCCTAACTATTTCCCCCTTTCTTTTGTCTTTTTCTTCATGATGGTTGGTTGGCATCATTTCATTAGAACGTTTTGAGTTACTTTACAATTTCAAGAAAATGACGGTTGGAAGTGCGACTAAAGTCTATCATTAATTAAACAAGAAAATAATCATATATATAAGAAAAAGACCAACAACATCTCATTTGGTATGGAATACATCTTGTTGAAATGCTTTGAATCTATAGAAATTTTGTTGACGGAGATTTTATTATTGAGTAATACGAGTAAGACTTGAACTTGGGTCCAAAGGGGGCTAAAAAACAAATTTACCACTGGGCTAGTTTTTTATATTAATATTATGCTAGTTTTATATATATATTATAAAGAGCATAAAGTTAAGGAGGTTCGGCCTATACTAAATCTGCTGGTGCTTATTTTAAGCTTTTATTTTCAATTATTATGTTTGAGGTCTAAGATGGGTGTTATATATAAAGCCTATAACATTTACTTATATACATCTTTATATTTTTGTACTCCATTATTGCTCCTCAAGATAATAAAATAGTTTCTATCTTTGTCCATAGATCTAGTTAACACACAGTTACCGAACCATGTAAATCTGTTTGATTCTTTATTTGTCAATTGTTTCTTTCATAATATATCTCTTGAGTTTAACAAAAAACAAGAATTACTTCAAGAAGCGTATCGATATATATTATTCAATCATCAAAATATGAACCACCTCTTATCTTACAAAGATTGTGTACCTAGAATTTAGAGACTCAAAACAAAATATAGCAAAACGGGTTAGATATCTCGCAACAACACCTCGAATCAAATCGGATCCTAAAGAATTCAAGTCGCACATTATATTGCACATGCATCCACAGTAGTATATATGATCATAAGATATGTTAATTTGAAGTAGAATAATAGTGGAGGGTTTTTTTTTTTTTTTTGGAAGAACTGATATATGGTTTGTTTAATCGAAGCTACATAGTATTTTAAAAATGAAAAACCTGATTCTGTGCTAAGTTGGAGAACAAAAAACATAGCTAAACAAAAATCCTACTTAATATAGTGCCAAGAGAGAGAGAGGGAGATTTAATACCAAACCAAAAAAGAAGCATAAAGCATGTGCTTAGCAATAAATTTGGAGTGATTCCCAAGAGCACGCTTTGGATTGAATCAAGGAGACCACACCACTGACTTTGGCTCATATTTCCAAAGAGAATGTTTCAAAAGCATTGGTAATTACAGTAAAAAATATGCAAAATAGATCAGAATTGTTAATAAAAGAAAAATTTTAAAAAAAAGGTTTTTCCTCCAAGAAAAAGTTTGATTCTTTTCAATTACAAAGACCATTCACTTTCTAACTCCCCTTTCATCTTAATCATACTGCTATTATTACTAAGCTTTTTCCCCTGCTACACACAAAAAGCTAAACCCTCATTATCAATCAATCATCATTAAAAAAGAGTCCCCATTATTGTAATTCCAAGAACAAAAAGAAAAGAAAAGAAAAACTCTTTCATTTCTATGGTTGATTTCCAATGATCAGCCAGTTTTCTGTTGCATATTGCAGCAGCATGGTTCTTTGGATTATAGCTCCTTAAATTGTACTGTGTGAAAATCGAATTTCTTTTTAATTTGAATCTTTCTTATTAAAGTATTAAAATAGTTAAATTTATCGTAACTCATCAGTTTAAACTTCTAAACTGTAGGTTGTGTTTGAATTCGTGTAATATCATTTTCTCTCCTATGAATATTGATTTTTACCTATTGAACATTCTACACATTCAATTTTAGAAGTGAGAGACTATTGAAGCATTAAAATAATAAATTTATCTAAATCATTAGCTTAAGTTTTTGGGATAACCCAACCTCTAATCATTCTAACAAAGTGATTTATGATAATTGGGTGCAATGTGAATTTATTGATTTGTGTTGAGAGAGAGAGAGGGAGGAAGAGAGAGAGACATTGAAGATTGAAACATGAACCAATAAATTTGGGCTACATCAGTTGATCAAAAGTTGAGTAATCTTGAGGACAGTTTTTTTGAGGAAGAAAGATTAGTTTTGGGGATATTGGTTAATAAGATGGTTGGGATTTAGGAGTGTGAAATTATTATGGGAGGATGATGATGAAGATGTTTGTATGGGAAAAGATGGGTTGAAAGAGAAAGCTATGCTAGTTGGAGGGCAATTCAAAGACTCAAGCTTTTGCCCAAGATTCTCTAAAGCTTTGATCTGAGACTTCAAGAATTTGAGATAATTTGCAGCTTCATCAAGCATTGATGCTGTATCCATTTTGCTTCCACCAGGAACAAGCCTTTGCAAAACCCTAATTCTCTCACTGATTCTTTCTCTCCTTTGCCTTGCTGCTACAGTTTGTGGGTCTGTTGAAATTCTCACATTCTTCCTTTTAGGCTTTTCTATCATTTCTAACCCCAAATTCACTGGCCTGAAAGCTGCTGCTCTGTAGATCATCTCTTTCATTTGTGCAATGGCCTCTGGATCAGGCTCTTGATCAATACAAGAAGATCCTGATAAACATGATTGTTGAAAATTTATGTTTGATGAACTCGGTGGCTTTTCTGATCTGGGTTTCTTCTGTTTTGGCAGATTCTGATCTGTTATGATCCTAAATCCTCCACTGTCTGAAGTGGAATCAGATAGATTTATGATGTTATTTGAGAAAATAGAGTAATCTGCAGCTTTGGAATGAGTTTGTTCATGGCTTCTCTTTGTAGAATTTGAACCATTCTTTTCAGATTCTCTTGAAGATGCTGCTGCATTGCCTCCAAAGTTCCATAAATTGGTGTAATCTGTTAGCATCATTGAAACTGATCCATCATCTTCAACTGATGTGTCTGTGTTGCTGTTTGTAGCTGAAAGCAAACAGTCCAATGACTCGAGAGAGCACGTCGTTACCATCACCGATCTGTCGCCGTTGAAACTGGGGAGGAGCTGTGATTCAAGGCCAACAACATCCATGTTGCTGGATGTTGTAAAGTTTGTCAATGGAGGACTCATAACCAAAGCTTCCCCTGTTTTTGATACCAGAGTTGAAGAAGTTGCAGCTTCTTTAATTGGGCAGTCTTGAACTGAGTTGAAGAAGTTGGAATTATCTGAGTTGGATATCATGAACCTTTCTTCAACTCCTTGTTGGTAATTTCTCCAAAACGACGACGAAGTCGTCGTCGTCGTCTTCATTGCAACTCTTGATCCATATCCATTCCAGATCAAATGATCCATTATCAGCTCAAATTCCTGAAATACAAAACACAACGAAACTTCATTAACGCACGTCATTTCTCGTTTATCGTTTCTTGTTTCAATGAAGCTAAACAATAAGAGAATTCAGGAAACTTACCGAACCGATGACGAAAAACGAAAAAGATTGATCTTATTTCAAGCTTTTTGAATAGGGGAATAAAAGTTGGAAACTTTCCTTCAGCTATTTAAAGTCCTTTTGTACATTCTGGCACAACTCTAACCAACTCTTTCTTAATTTGGAAAATGATGAAGAAACTGTGACAAGAGGAAGAAAACGGCCATTGCTTATGTCAGTTTTTTGGCGACTAATATTTGTCAACCATTGGAAAAAGAAAGAGAAAGTCCAAACATTCATGCAAAGAGAAAACGTATAAAACAAGAAAGTGAGTGAAAAGCAAGAAGAAGAAGAAGAAGAAAGTTGTTATGTTATTGTACCTTGAAATGGCTATGGAGAAATAGAATTCAATGTCATTTTCTGGAAAATAGAAGAAAGGTTTGGTTTTTATAGATGGGAATGGAAGGAGAAATGTCCAAAGCCAAAGGCTATATAATGCAACAAAATATTGGTAATTGTACTTTGAAGATGTAAAACAACGAGCACAAGGGAAGAAAGAAAAAACAATATAAAAATATATATATATATATAACTCAACAGTTGACAGAAATATAATGCGTTTGAAAAAGATAAGCTTTTCTTTTGTCAGTTTGGTGGGGGGATTTCTTTTATCTTATAAAATAATCACTATATATATTTCTGCAAATTGGGAAGAATGAGATTTCAGTGATGCATTTTAAATCAAAACTATGTTGGAAAATGAAACTTTTCCCCTTTTTCTAATTTTTTTTTTTAGTATTCTATTTTTATTGTTTATTCAAGTGGGGAACTGATAAGAATCGTCAGGAATTCAAAAGAATGGTTTTCAGGAGGCTATCTAAAGTCTGATCATTAAGTTGTACATAACGATTTTTTGAATTTAAATTATGGAAATGAGATTTTTTTTCTCCTTGTGTTGATGACGGAGATTCACTACACCATCATTTTCCAATTTCGATCTAATGCTGCATGCTTGAACATTCAGATTGTAACATCCAAATTTAAAAGAAGTACATAAATGAATCGAGATCACATCTGAATGAGAAAGATTCTAGAGATATGAAAACATGGTTAAGAAAGGCTTAAAATAATTGAAAATTACAACCCATACTAACAAGATACATTTTTATTTTCGATAGCTCAATCATAGAAACTCCAAAATTAAGTGTGTTAAAATTTTCTTATGAAACATGTGAATGAGAACCAAACATATTGAAAAGACTCATGTCAGATTGTGGAGATAGTTCATTCTTTAGAAGTAATTCAAGATAAGTAGATAGCGTGGCTAAGTAATAGGGATGTAGGGAAATACCGGATCTATCTCGATGCATAGATTAAAAGTTTCCTAATTTTCAAATTGGTTTTTATATCATTTGGTATCAAAACTTGGTTGAAAAATGAAAATTTCCCCCTTTTTTTCAATATTTTATTTTTATAGTTTATTCAAGTGGGGAGAGCTCATCTCTAGCTCTGACCCGACCCTCCTTTTTGGTTGCTAATATATATGCCATACCAATGCCATGCGCACTAAAAAGGCTTAACTTTCTGTAAAAACTGTCATTTTTGACAGACCAAAAACATCTTTTTAACAATAAAAACTTTTCTTATTAATCATAGCTTTAATCATAGCTTTACCTTTTCTCCTTTGCAAAATTCACACTAATGATTCCTTAATTATTGAAGACAACAACACAATTTTGAGAGATTATCAAAAGAAAACATCAAAAAGACATATGTTAAAAAAAAAAAAAAACAAACTGGAAAGGGATCCTTATCTATTTATCCATACCTTATCTGGTTTATCTCTGAAATAAAAACAAATTAGATGAATCTAGAATTGACCCAAGAAAAAAAAGGGGGGGATAAGTAATAGTGATTCCTGATGTATATTGTTTTTATTTTTATCATTTTTTTCCTCTTTCCTTTTCTTTTGGAAATGTCAATAGCATCATAATGAGCTTGGCCTCAGCTTTATAAATGTTAGATGTACCAAAAACATCTAACTGTAATGATGAAAGGATTCAATTTAGAAACATTGTATATATAGCAAAAAAGAGAACAAAGAGAATAATGTTGTATCATTTTTTTCATGATGATTGTTATGATATCAACAATCAAAGATAAATATAAAGTGTAAATAATGGACAATACTAACAATGTATTAGTTACGTCCACAAACATAAAGAGAGAACAATTTTATTACTAGAGAAACACGTCAGGTTTTAGATTTCAACAGTGTCTTTAAAATTAGAGAGTTTATAATTAAGAGCGCACTCCTCCGAACTGTAGATCAAATCGTAAATAACATAAATACGAATAAAGTTTAGGTTTTGAGGCATTGCAATTCGAACTCCGTTCAAGGTACGTCAGAACACCATATCATAGATTCAAGACATTTTACATTCTAATCTTGATTATGATGATTTTGGTTAAATTAAAATTAAGAAAATGAAGATCATATCTCCTAAAGATAAGGTTTATATAATGTATAGTTGTAGCTAGGAAGAATTTGATTTGAGACCATAATAAATATATTATATTAAAAGGGAAAAAATTGAAAATTTATTCTCATCTTCCTGGTTTTATTAACTGCTTACATAATAGAGAGAAAGAGAGAGAAACTGGTTTCTGACTTGTGAGCTGAGCACCCACATGCTCCCCATAATCAGTGAGCTCATTAAATAGGCTATGTTTTGGTGAAACATCTCTTTGTAATTTGTCAACTCTCATGTTTTTCTTCATACCCCCAATTTTCTTGCAGCAGATGACAGTGAAAGAATTGCAAAATATGAACATCAAAAACAAATTCAACATGATTGGCTCCATAGTTTCTATCAATTTGGAGTTGAAAAAAATTTAAGTTTGAATGTGTAGGTTATGAGTTAACCAACTTGCATGACTTACAACGATGTGACAATATTTGAGTCTCAATTTTCATTCCACATTCTAATTATAATTTCTATCCATTTGGACTTGAAAAATTTGAGTTTGAGTAAGTGGTTTTTGAGTTAACCAACTGAGCTATACTTAGATTAACCAATTTATGTACTTGAGACCCAAAATCAGTTCAAAGTCGAGTTTGATTGAGTGGTTTATGAGCCAACTAGTTGAGCAATACTCGATGTGAAACTTAGAATTGTGTGTCAGTATTCAAGTCTCAATTTTACATTCTAGTCTCCAAACACTGTTAGTAATTTAGAATTGAAGTTTGAGTTTAAGTGAGTAATTTATGAATGAACTAATTGAGTCATCCTTGAGTTACCTAAAACAGTGTGGAATTTAGAAAAGTGTACCGATGTCCAAATACACTTTCCCAAGTCCCAATTTTTCATCCAATATTGAAGGTAGAAACAAAAATATTGCCATTTTTGAAAAAATAGTGATATTTTTGTAATATATCAGCCAAATAAGGAAAAAGGTAAACAAATTGGGAAATTCTAACTTGGGTTAAAATTCAATCATAGAAACTATATAATGGGGCTGAGAATATGAAACTGTCAATCAGAGTATTCTATTTGTATTTGCCTTACAAAGTGGACAAATGTTATCTGGTATAAGACATCATGTACTGTCTCATCTCTAACATTTTCTTCCTGCAACTTGTCCCAAACTTCGGATCATGGCTCACCCATTTTACAATATAAAAATCATTTTTCTCTTTCTTTTCAGATAAATAAATTTTTTAAAAAGAAAAATTACTTAAATAACACTTTTAGATAATTACAATCACGGATAGAACTCGCATCAGTAATATAGTCTATCATTTATAGACTTGTGAGAGCTCAATCTAAATTTTGTTTTATCTATGATTTTTTTTGTATTGTGATATATCTATTAATACTTTTCATTGATTGCTTTATCTACAATTGCCTCAAGAAAAATAAGTTTTTCTTGATATGTAGATGTATTAGTTTCTATTGTTTTTAAGAAAATTTTTTACAAAAATATCAAAATATTTACGGAAATAGTAAAACAAGAAACACTAATAGACAATGATATACTCCTATCAACATCTATCAATTTCTATCACTAATAGACATTGATAAACTTCTATCATACTCTATTTAAAAAGATTAAATTTTTGCTATTTTGTATAAATAATTTATCTTATTTTTCTATTTTTGAAAATTCTCCTTATTTTAACCCGAATGAACATAGTTTAACTAGCAGAAAGTTTCTATGGTTGACCTCGAAATCAAAGATTTGATTCCTCCAAACATATTGTAAAAAATTAAAAAAAAATGATGAGTTTTATTTTTATTTTTATTTTTTAATGTGAGCTTGTTAATGTGGTGTAACAATGTAAATGAACAATGTATTATTCATGAATTTTCTCTCCCATTAAATGCTATTTCTCTATTATTATGTTATTTTACATCTATATGAACATTTTTGTCTCGTTTTCCATTAATGTGCGAAGATGACATACATTAAATTTTATGTGTAGATTATTTCCTTCAAAATAGAAAATAAAATATATGATATATACCACCGTCGATTATAAATAGTTATATGAGAGTTATTAATAATATAGGTAAGAGTTTATATATATATATATATAATTTCTAATAATAGATGGTAAATGATAAAAGATTTCAGATTTGCAAATGCATGCTTCAATAAAAAATTGAGGAATTTTTGGACTTTGATGACATGAGTTAGGAGGGAATTAGTTCCTACAAGTAGAAGTATGTTACATTACATATATCCACTTGCAACAAGAGATGAGTTTAATAAAATAGAAGGGGAAGGCATATTTTTATAATTACTCAAATGCCCTTCAAATATATATATTTTTTTTTTTCCTTGCTCTCTAAGTTGGAGTGTAGTGCAAATTAGTACAATAATTTCCATCTTTACAAACTATCAAATCATATCTCTATAGAACAATAATTAAGAAAGTAGATTTTTTTTAAAAAAAAAAAAAACTAAAAAGTAGCTCTATATGGTGAATTTAGCAAACAAAAGAAGCTTCTAATTTGTTGCCTTTTTCTTTGTCTTTATTGAAAAGAAGAAAAAAAGAACACTTTGTCACATCTTTGCCTAAACAGGTAACATGACATAGTCATTTAAATATAAAATGAGGAAAGGAATTCATATAATACATGAGAATTTATTCTTAAGAATGAAATTAAAATTTAGAGTGAGTTTTCAATATGATTCTTGTAAGAGTGGGATTATTTACATGGAATTGAAAATTCAAAGGGTATTTGATCAATTCAATCAAATCTTAAATGCTTTTGGGAAAAGAAAAAATAAAACTTAATTGTGAAAAATATTTTTACTTAAAAACCAATAATCTCAAATTCATTTATCACATGTTAAATAATGTTTATCTAATTATCTTTAATAGTTTTTTTATTGACAGAGTAAAATTATAAAATTTCATTTCACCGTATTTAAATAAGATGTAGCACGATATAATAGTAAATCAAACTAATAGTAATAGGTAGC
Source organism: Benincasa hispida (assembly GCF_027475165.1). Classification (NCBI taxonomy): domain Eukaryota; kingdom Viridiplantae; phylum Streptophyta; class Magnoliopsida; order Cucurbitales; family Cucurbitaceae; genus Benincasa; species Benincasa hispida. Next base: position 2,038,082 of record NC_143486.1, read on the forward strand.
AAATAAGAACATATTTGATCCTCATGTAGCTAATCAAGCAATTAATTTTAATAGTCTTGCAAATACTTTAATTTGATTTCTAAGTCACGTGATATTAGTCAATCTTCATTAAATAAGTGTCAAATGTACATTATATAAAAAAAAAGCTTAAGACTATTTAAAATTATTTGAAAAGCCAATTTAAGCCTAGTTTAGTGAATAAAATACAAGTTAGTTTTTTAAGTTAAAAGTTTCATACTCTACCTCACAATTATGAACTAAAAAGTTTTCAAATTTCACATATGAATTTTGAAAATTATGTGTATAATATGTGTCTAAATATTAAAAACTGTAAGAGTCCGTTTTGATTGACTTGAGAAAAAAATGTTTTCAAAAAAACTCATTTTTATTTAAATATTTATGATAAAAAAAAACTTATTAAAATACGCTTGAAAAACTATTTTGAGCGGTTACCAAACACTTTAAATTCTTTTAGAATGATTTATTTTTTAAGTTAAACTTTTGAAAATGTATTTCAAACACACCCTAAGTCTTTGAAGTTTAAAACGTCTTATATATTTATTAAACTTGCAATTTTGTGTCTAATAAATCATTGTCCTATTTGAAACTTTCATTAAATTTATAAATCTATTAAACATAAATTAAAATGTCAAAATTTTCCCAAAAAAAAAAGACCATGATATTGTTAGACAAACAATACAATTTTATATTTCATAGGTTCGTTTAAAAAAATACTTCAAATTTAACATAAAATTATATGGCATAAATTTAAAAGCTTATAAACCTATTAAATCATTTTATACCTTAAAAAATGTATTAAAGATAAATTTGAAAACTTAAAAGAGCTATTATGTATTTTATATTTTTTTAAAAAATTATTTTAAATGATAAAATTGTTAAAAAATATTATAACTAATAGTAAAATATCAAATTTTATTTTTAAAAAATCGTGATGGATTACTATCTGTGTTTATCTTATATTTATGATAGATCGTGATAAATAGACTATTATCTGTATCTATCTATTACGATCTATCACAAATATACTGTGATATTTTGTTATATTTGAAAACAAATTTTTGTATAATAAAACTTAAAAATTCAAAAACCAAATTAGAGAAGTACATAAGGTTCAACGTCCAATATAAAAAATTTAGTGGGACCAAGTCAAATGCGATTGTTTCTTTTGTAATATGAATTTGGGTCCATTTTATCTCCTCATCCATCATGCAAATCTGACCGTTGATGCGACAATTATGATGGAAAAAGGGGAAATCAAGGCCCTTAAATCAGTTACATTGCATTTTGCCCCTTTTTCTCTTTTTTCATTCTTTCGTTTTTTTCCCCATTGGTCCCCACACATATCCTTGTCAATTCCATTATTACGGCTCACACGTGAACGCAACCATCCTTTCACACGTGGCCTCCTCTCATTGGGTTGTCTCCTGATAACCTTGTCTCACGTGGAAAATCGTAACAGCGAAGCCTTCGCCATGTGTGGCCCCCACTTCTACCATTCTTTCAAAAATTCCAATCTGTCTTTTAAATTAACATTATCTTTGTTTTTTTCGTCATTTTCTACCTTGTCCTCTTTCGTCCAAGTATTGTACTCTTTCTTTAAACGACACCGTCTTATTGCCCCCATTTGTGGAGTGACCATTTTTTTTCCCAAAGAAATGTGAAATTCCTATTGTTTACTCTATGTTAAAGGGAATGAGCTTCAAGTAATATGATATTATTTACTTTTAAGTATAAGTTCTCACGATATTATTTTTTTTTATTTACTTAAAATTCATCGTACCAATAAAGTTGTTGTTCTTCCTTTAGAAATTGATGATCTTCTCGTTTGTCAATGAACACTGAGCAATCTTCCTCTTGAATGAAGTACTATCAAATCTCTTTTCAAATAGTTATCTTTGCATATTATTCTTAAGTATATCACTTGTAATCAAGTCACTCTTTATTGGACATACCCTAGTCCCATAAGCTCATCGACTATAGAATATAGATCACAATGATTATCTTATTGAGACACACCTACACAACTAAATTTAGGGCATAACTTTGATACCACTTATTCATAATAACAACATTCTAAATAAAATGAATGAATAATATAAATTGAATTGATACACTTACAAAAGTTTAAAGTTTAATTTGATATAATTATTAGTTCAAAATTTTAATTGCAAAAATTTAAGAGTAAAAATTAATATTTTCCCTACGTTTAAAATATATAACAAAATCATTGCATATTAAACCTCATGAACTAAATCATTATTTCAAAAAAAGGTATAGAGACCAAATATTTCAAAGGTGCAAATGTTGCTTCAAAATATGGTTACTTTTATCAAAAATGTTTTTTAAAAATGTTTCATCTAACTTTTTTAGGCTAAATAATAAAAAATGCTCATGAACTTTGTAGTTTGTGTAAAAAAATGTTCATAGATTTTTAAAAATTTCAAAATACCTTTAAACTTTCATCAGGAGTTTAAAAATACATTTACCATTAGTTTTGGATGGAAACTATTAAGTTTTATTTAAAAAAATACATCTAAACTTTCAAAAGTTTTCAAAAATACCCTTCACTTAAAAAAAATAAAAAAATACCTTCATCTTTAGTATAAGAAAAAAAATTGTTAATACATTGTCACAAAAATAACTTTCAAATTAAAAAAAAAAAAAGTTTAAAATTTTTCATACCATTAATGTGGTGATCAATTTCTTTGAAGTTTTCTCAAGTTTAAAAAGAATTAGTTTTAAAACAAATTATATAGATTTCTTTCTTTTTTTTTCTTTTTTTTTGTATAGATACTCGCATTTTTCTCTTAATTATCCAATTCTTAGATTACACAAATTTTTCAGCAACCAAAACTAAATCCCACAAAAATCTCAGCAAATTCCAAAATCAAAATCTCTCAAAACATACCAAAACGATAAATAATCAAATAAAAAATGTAATTGGCCATTAACACATAGTTAATAATGTATTGAAGAATGGGTGAGAGAAAAAAGATGGAAAATAATATTAATGATTTGTGTTCATATAATAAAGATATTTTTTTATTTTTTTTTTAAGTTTAAGGGTATTTATGAAACTTTTGAAAGTTCAAGAGTATTTTTGATACAAAAAATTAACGTTTTCCATTCAAAACTAACGGTAAGTGTAGTTTTGAACTCATTTTGGAAGTTTAAGAGTATTTTTGAATTTTTTTGAAAATTTAAGGGTATCTTTTACACAAACTACAAAGTTTATGAGTATTTTGTATAATTTAGCCAACATTATCTCCATAGTTGTTATATTCGAGCTTGGTCGCTTCAAAAGGTACAGTTGTTTCATCTCGCTGTAACTTTATAGAAATCAAAGTTTTTTGGGAAATTGTCTAAAATAACCCCCTTTAGTTTTCACATTTTAAAAACAACAAGTTTTCTAAAATCTCGTAGAATTGGTTTTGCTTGGGTCTTCTCGGGCGAGATCGGGCCCGAGATTGTGTTTGAACGTAATGAGTTCAAATTATTCAGTCGTGTAAACGGACGAAAATACCCTTTTAAAAAAACTCTTTCATATACGCGAAAACCTTTCAGACGATCCAACTCCTCAACTCGCCCGAGATATCCCTACTTTCTTTGTGAAATTTTCCTTCTCCACGGTTATTTGCATCCTTAAGCTTACTTATTTTAAAGGTATTTACTTCTTTAAGTATATTGTTTCATTTTTAATTAGAGGCTTGTTAGGGTTTTTGAATATATCTAAAGTATATGGATCAATACTCCTACCCTTTCACATACACTGAAATTTGGGTTGGTGATTGTGTATGTTGCAATATTTGTTCTTTTTTTGTGTATGTAGTCTATTATTGATGATTTTTTGGAATTTTTCCATGTTATTTCAATTGAATTTGTTTGAATCTAGATCGAGATTCGATGAACTGCGCTCCAAATCATTTATATGTATACCGAGATTGGGTTTAATACCTTTGAGTTTTGAGAATTTTGTATACGATCTCAAGGTAAATGTAACTTGAGTTCATCCCCGAGATTTTATACAGAATAGGACCAAAACCTTAATCTCATGGCACATCGGTGTAAATGGCCCGAGTTCTTCATTATTAGGGCACCGTCTCAGGCGAGTTTTCCACCGAGTTCTTCATCAAGATTTTAGCCAGATTCTAGATTTATGTGTATTGTTTTGTTGTTGTTTTGCCTACTTGATTGTTGAGTTGAATGTATGGCTTGTGGTTTGTGTGACAGATGACATTGGTGACTACAATCTGTACTTCTAACAATTTTCTGACAAATCTAATTTGTTGTTCTCATCTGGCAAAAACCGTCTCCAATATTAAGAATAAGTTAACACCTAGGCAATTGTATATGTTTAGGTAGACTTTTTTTGGCCATTTTTTGGATGTGAAGTTAGTTTTTAATGGGCCTTTGTGTGATTATATTCTTTTTCTGGAGGTGCAAGAGGATAAGGAAGACGTTATTAGTTTTAAGTTGCTAGGGAGGAAGGTTTCTTTTGATCGGGACAAGTTTGATACTGTGACAGGTTTAAGATATAGTCTCAAGCGTAAAATTGATTTTGATCAGGAAAAAGCTTTTAGGCTCAAGAAGTTGTACTGAGTTGAACAATGATTTACCAGGTTATCAGTTTGAGAGCGATGAGAATACGGTGAAGATGGCTATTTTTTTATTTCATCGAGTTGTCCATGATGGAAAGAGAATGAAGGCAATACATGGACTGAACCATGTTGGGGTTGATTGATGAATGGGGGGATTTTTGTAGTTATGACTGGGGCCACATGATATTCACAAATGTTGGGATTAATGTCCTAAATCTCTCTTATATTCTAGTAGTTTGTAAACTTTGTATAAACAAATTTTTATTATTAAAATAATTGTTATTTTATGTGCATACACTCAATCTAATAAACAAAGATTCTCGGTTATTTTATGTAATTTAAACATGTATGTAAAGACATATAAGTGGATCATATTTAAATGATAACCTAAATGGTCTGTAGTAGATGGATAAGTCTGAGTATCTTATCTTGGTGACACTACGGATACGACCTGCTTTGTAGATATTACAAGTGTTGTAAAGTGCTACAAACTATCTGATCTTGATCATTCATGTGGAGACATGTGAGCAGAGGTATCTATACAAAGAATTCATATAAAGATCAGACCACGAAATGATTAGTCTCATTATATAACACCGTTAATAATAGAGACTTACACTTCACCAGGATGATCATGTTAGGAATGCCTTAAAACTCACAGTTCATGAATGTTAATAAATTATATTCATCAATAAAAGTATTACTGAGTATTTCATTCAATAAATTGTTATTGATATTGCATTTTGTTATAAAAATCCAATAAATAAATCCATGGCTATAATATGAATACTTTAACTTTATGTGGCGACATAAAAGTGGATCAAGTTTTAGTACATAGTCAAATTGGGATGATCCCGCTTCCGCTGCAAAACTTCACCGTTTCTTCAACAAAAACCCTGAGTAGTTTAGACGGTGCACTAAAATGGAAGTTGTCAATATATAAGAAGAAGCTCGCGAATAGTAAGTCACCTGAGTTATACAACTTGTATGGATTTTCGTTTGCTTTCCAGGTTTGTTTAATCTTAATTGTTATTGCTACTTTGACTTAATCATGCATTTAACGAAGGTGTTTATTTCTTGAATTGGTAGGTTTGGGCATACGATATAGTTTCATCCCTTAGCAGACAGGTAACGAATAGGGTTTCAGCTGATGCAATACTGCGCATCATGTGACAAAGCTGCACGTATTCACTTGGAGCAAAGGTGATTCATACATATGTTTTTGGGTTTCAAGTGGTAAGTCGTACTCCATTAAGTTCTATATGATGGTATGGTTTTTAGTGTTCTAAATTTGATCTTGTTGTTTACATCCAGGCTCGTATAAATGACCTCGTTCCTAACGATGAAGAAAAGACCTACTTTGATCATATGCTGGATATTCTGACAGTAGATGGGTATGTTGCTAACATGAAATTTGAACACATGTTATCATTGTTGAACTTCATGGTCAGGTTTAGGCTCAAATGACGGATATACGGTGCATGAAATGCATCAGGAAAACTGTAGCAATGGACTTTACAATGCTTTTATATCGATCAAATACGAACACCAGCCCATTAACCACATCAACAGATGATTGTAACATTCACATGAACCATATCCATGAATCATCGTTTTCTTTATCCCTCAAATCGAAAGCAACCGAGTATATTTGTTTATTAGCATAAATTGAAACTGCCACGAGCATAATACCCTTATACTTCCCTTTCATGTGTGCAGCATTAACAACAATAACTGGCCTGATGCAATTCAGAAAACCTCTTATTGAAGCCTCATATGCCATATAAACGTATTTAAAATACTTATCAGGATCAATCTCTAACTCATAATGAGTCCTAGGATTGGCAATTTTCAATGCTTCCCCATACCGTGGTAACAAATGGAATGACTATCTAGGAGACCTCTCGTTAAGGACAACGCAACTTCCCTGGCCCTCCATGCCCTCTAGTAACTAATGTCCACCCTATACTTCTTGCAAAAGTCTTGAATAATTTCCTTTGGTTTATAACTGTTGGGGTTGATGCCCTAAAGTCTCGTGTCCCGTAGTTTGTAAACAGCTTGTACGAACGCTTGTGTTGTATAATATATGATATTTACTTCACTTCTTATTTTCTGCTTAGTTGCATGTTTTATTTGCTTTACCAAAAACCAATAAATATAAAATCCCTGGTTATTAGTGTGTAACTTAAGTATGTATGTGGTACAAGTGGATCATGTCTTGAGTGATAACCAAAATAGTCTGTAGTATATGGATATAGGAGGGAAACCTTATCATGGTACGGATGTGGCCCACTTTGTGGAATGGTCACAAATGTTGTGACTTGTCACAAATGGTCTAATCCTGATCATTCGTGTAGGGGACATGCGAGTGGGGGCGTTTTATACAAAGAGTTTGTATAAGACCTAACCACGAAGTGTTAACGTCTCGTTATATAACATCGTTCATGACAAAGACTTCACTTCATTAGGATGACCATAGGTAACATGACCTTAATCCTCAGTGAGCTGGGAACTCCTGTCATTGAAGGCGGTCCTTTGATTTGTATGGGTGGGATTGGCCAAGTTGCGATTCAAACCTACCATTTTGGGGATTCGTCTGATTTGGGAGCTGGGAACTCAGCTACACAAGATGGAATTCACTCCTTCCCCGAGATAAGAGCAAGTAGATATGTTGCTCCCTTAAGGGCTGATTCCAGGGCTTGAACGATGTGATGCTACACACATTCTCTTGGTCCGAGAGGTGTTCACACATAGTTGGACTATGTTGTATTGTTCATTAGAGGAATCGGTGGTACTTAAGGAGTGAGATGTAACTATAGGAGTAAAATGGTAAATTGGCCTAGTTGTACTTACGAGCATCTGTGAAGGGTCATTGTACTCATGATTGATTATATCCGATGGACACAGAAATATATCTGTGGTAAGAAGAGTTCAGTTGTTGGTCTTTAGTGGAATGTCTGGCAGTTAATAGATGATGGGTCTCGTGGCTAAAGAGTTTAGTCAACTATTCACAGACCGTTGGAGCTTCGAGCCCAAGTTCATTAGATCCCCTTGGTAGCTTGGATAAAGTCGAAAATCAGTGTTTGGGTCAGTTTGAAATGTTCAATTGATAAGAGAAAGTCTAATTATATTGACTGGTTAATTATATATGATATAATTGACTAAATGTATGAGATACATTATTTTGAAGGAATTTAGATATAAATATGATTTATATCATGTAGAGGAGAAATTATTATAGTAGATATGTGATATCAAACTATAGGGTAAGAATATAATATGATTATATTCATTAATTATTAAATTGGTTAATTATATGATAATGGGCCTAAAACTTCTCTCCGTCGTGCATTAGTGGGAATAACCTCATTCGGTTAGGGTAACCGGTGAATAAAATGAAAATTTGTTTCATTTTGCAAAGGTTCGGAAAAATTGGCATCGGTGTGAAAAACGTAAACAATCGCATATTCGAGAGCCTATACGATAGTCGCTCAGCGCCTAAACGATCACACACCTCGCACCTAAACGATCGCACATTTGTCCCTAAACGATCGCTTAGCTTTCCTAAACGATCGCATTGTGTGCCGCGTTTTCTAAACGATCGTCTACCATTTACTAATTGATCGCTTAGTAAAACCTACACAATCGTGTAGCTTCTTCTAAACGATAAACACTTAGCTATACGATGGCTCCCTTTCTCTCTCACTTGCTTATCGTCTACACGATTTGCTCTTTCTCCAACCTCTACCAAATTCACCAAAGATCACTCATTGGATTCTCACTCCGAGAATACCCAGGGCTCCATTTTGGTGGTGTCGTCCCCGCTGCTATTCACTTATTCGTGACTATTCATGTTGCTGTCGTTCGTATAGACGTTCGTGCTGCTACAACCGACTTGTTTGTTGGGCGATAGAGTTCGCGTAGAGGTCTTCCGCTGCATTTGAGTTCCAAAGTTTGAAGAGAATCTTCAACTGGTATGAGAACTCCCTCATTTGTTTGTTAGTGTTCAAAGCATACCTTTAATTAGTGTAAATTTGCATAACTGTATGTCAGAATGTATGTGTTGTATTTCAGTCACATTGAATCGGAAAGATCTGAACGCGGCCATAGGTGCTCTTCATTAAGAGTTCCTTCAATAATCACAACTAACATTCTGGTATTTAGACTTAATCACTATAACCCAACTCTTAGCTTGTTTATGATCTTGTTTTCTTAATATCTTCTGGCATGTGTGGATGCTAACATATTTACTAATTTTGAACATTTTAAAGTCTTTCATTCTAATGGATCTAATTTTCTATTGATAAATCGATTTTACGCATCTTAAAGTATATAGCTTCTTAGTAGATCTATCGACACGATACTGGAAGTTTTTCCTAATGGCAAAGACAGACAGTTTCTTCGTCAAATCTTTTTTGCTTAAAAATATATTATCAATCTGGACATCTTCTATAGTAGAATCGGATGAGACGAATATGGCGGTTGCCATTAATTTTTCGATACGCTTCCTCTTATTATGGTTGACACACTGTTCACCACTTCCTATTGAATCTATACAATGTTCATCATCAGTTGTCAGGTTACTATCACTAAAAGGTCTTCTGTCAACCCTTGATTCTACATTCATCATTGACTCTACCACATGATCAGCATTAACAATCGTCTCAAACATATTTATATCCACCACATTAACGTTGATATCATAATCCATTGACATATCCACTTCAAACACAGACTAATTGTTAACAACATCCTCAGATAGGTCCACATATTCCATATTTAACAACCCATCCGTATCGTTTCCTAAATATAATAGACCTACATTATTATTCAATGGACTTAATGATCGCACCTCATTGGAAACTGTATTATATTCAGGAATAAACTCAAGTTCAAATGCGAATGTTGGAACATTTTGAACTGGATATGACGGTACGGTACTCCTAGGTTTATGGACTATTACTAGTAATTTCGATACTAAAAGGGACACTTGAGACACATCATTGCCAGTTAAGAAAAAATGGAGATCTTCTTGTTACTGATTACAAAGGCAGATACATTCAGCTTAACATTGTACAAATTCCTTATAACCAATTCAAACTCAACAGAATTTATCCTACTAATTCTATATATTTCTCGTAAAATCTCCTCATACTTTATTCTGACGTCGACAATCAACCTTTTCAACTGATCCCCTATGTATTCTTTCTCATCCTTCTTCCATTCACCCCTAAAACAAACAATATACGAAGCAAAATCTCGTGGATATTGCATAATCTCAATGCAACTATATAAATATCTCGCCCATGATTTCATACCTTACGCTCAATCACAGGGGAATTATGCTCAATCACAACCGAGATTATTGAATTTCCATTGAGAATGCATAAACAACCACGAAAACATAAATTATTAGCCTTAATAACATGTAAATAACAACTACAACAAATTTTTTAAAAGACAATATTGCTATATTGACCTTGTTTTTCTTAAATGTATGCAAAAAGATGAGACCTGAGGGTTTTGAGGACTTTCAAACACTAGGAAAAATTTTGGATCACGTTTAAGAAACTTGTTGAGCAAGTCAACCATCTCTTTCTAAAAAAAAGTTATTATAATAATTGTGTTATTTTTATATTACTGAGGGCATACTTGTAAAATTAATTTTTCATCAATCGAATTTGGTATTCAAAAGTTAAAACAATTAATACAATTACGGGCCCAATCTCGTCCGAGAAGGCTCGAGAAAAACCAATTCTATGACATTTCAAAAAGTGTACTATTTTTGAAATGTGAAAAATAAAGAGATTATTTTGGATAATTTCCCAAGTTTTTTCAATTCTAAGAAAAAATCTAAATAAAAATAAGATATCCTAAAAATTTAATGGGTTCTCCTAGAAAGTTGACGTGCGATGCCACTTACTCGATTGGCTCTTCATCCACTGATTTTTTCCTCTTTGTTTCATATCTCGTACTTTGCAAGGATGTGTATTGGTTTGCTTTCATCCTACGCCTATATTTTGCTCTTCGGTCTTTAAGTACGCCATTGTCTTTGACTTGGCAATGGAAAAAGGTATAGATTTAGATTATTTTTTTCGACTATTAGGAAAGAGGTAAAGGATGAGTAAAAGTGACCAATCTAATTCAAAAAATTATTCAATAGAATTTTAAAATGAAATTTCATATTTAAACTTAAAAAACAACTTCTTTAGCCATCGACGCTGAGTGGTACGGTCACGGTCCTCATCACATTTAAGGAGAGATTCACATTTAAAGGATTAAAAGAGATTTGAAATACATCATACAAAAACTAGGGAGAGATTCTTTGTGTGTCATGGCAAGAATAAATATGAAAATACAGTGTAATTATGAGGGCCAATGTAATTTTTATGCATGTGCATATATTTTTTTCTTTAGTCTATTTTTCAAAAGAAATTTCTACATAAAAGACCTTAAAAATAGGTTCATAATGTGTTAATATCTTGAACATTTCATTTTTTTAAAAAAAAAGAAAAAAGAAAAAAGACCTATTAGTCTCCCTATTTGCACTAATATCAGTGGCTTATATATATTATTCTCTCTCCCCCACACATTTTCTCTCTTCCCCATGCACATGCATATTCTCTTTCCCTCATGCATATATTTTCTCCTCATGCTTCAAGAGCATTTCTTCTTCCTCCCCCCTCTCTTTTCTCCTTCTCCCTCCCTCACTTTTCTCCTTCCGGTGATGTGAGCAAGAGACGAATGGTGTGGGACAATCTGACAACAGGGCGAGCACGGGATGACAAAAACGACGATGGTGAACTCAGAGTGGATGAACGACAATGACAAATTCAGAGCAAATGAACGGTAACGGCGGACTGAAGTAAATGAACAATAATGACGGACTCAGAGCACACGAATGACGGACCCGATTCAACTTTTAGTTTTATTTTTTCATATTTTTTAACTTTTTTTAACTTATGAAGAAAATTCGATACATAATGTGGTATATGTATTCGTTTATTTGATATAAAAATTGAGTCAATGTCTAATTTATAAACTGTAGTATATTTCATATATTGGTTGTAATATTTTCAAATACCTAACAAAATGTTCTAAGGTATATTTAAAATAAACATGAATCCGTAAAAAATGTTATAAGGTATATTTAAAATAAAAATTAATCCATAAAAAAACCCAATAAGTTGATACGTAATAACCAACGTAAATAAAAAATAAAATTTCATTAAATGCATTTTTTTTAAATTGGAAAATGAAAAAAAATTACAATAAATGTATTTTCTCTATCCAATTGATAAATGAGAAAATTTTATTAAATGCATTTTCTCACTTTATAATAAATGTATTTTCTCTCTTCATTATTAAAGTACATCGAAAAAGGAAAAATTATATAAAAATCGGATATAAATAAATGAAAAAGAGTATAATTGTTCAAAATTAACCTTAAAATTTATATTTGAAAAAATTTTAAATTTTAAGACATTTATGGAATATAGGATTTTTTTAAGGTTTTCTATGTAGAAACCTCTTTTTAAAATGATGTCCATTTTTTTTTTTTTGGCTATTTGGAAGGATTTCCAAGTATTTACCCCTTGGGCCTTTTCTATAGGGCGTGGACATGGGCCTCCGTACTTTTCTTGCGCCCCAAATCTTGAAGTAGCAGAACTCAATAGGTCTTCGGCCTTAACTAAATGGGCCGTTTGAAATGAAGAGTAGGCCCAATATCGTTGAAATTCTTGAGCGTAGAACGACTTGTCGTACGGGATGATGCCAAGTCGCCCGACAACTTAAGCGTGTCGGATGGATTGAGTTAAGCAAAAAGAAACCAACATTTTTTTTTGCTATGAAAAAAAATCATAATTTTTTTAATGGCTTTGGTTTGCCCACGTAATAAACGGGATCACGTGTGGTTATAATATTAATTCACACAGAAATAAATAAATTAACAAAAAAAAAAAAAAAAAAAGGAGAGAGATCTTTCTCTGTGTGTGTGTTTTTAAAATTAAAAAAAGAGAGATCTTTGTGGTCAAATTAGCAATTCAAGACCGTACAATATCCAGACCCTCAAATTCTATCCCCATTGCCTTTGGTTGAATCAATGCAACCGGAAAAAGAAAGAGAAAATTTTGACTCCAAGCTTTTTGAAGACGATCTTTAACGGATTTTTCGTTAAGAGATTGGCTGAGGAAACCAAAAACATGAGGTTCAAAGATGAACAGCGTAGCCAAAATACTCCTCCATGTGCTAGACTCAGTCACTACCCCACAATCAAAAATGTTTCCAAAATTGGGTCTTTCAATCCAATTGAAGCTTGACAACTAGGCTTTCTTGTGGAGGTAGATATGAGAAACTGGAAAAACACCCTTCTTTGGCTTCTGGAATTTGGCCCTCTTGCGTAAAAGTAGTTCTCATTCTATCCTATTTCCCACCTGGTTCCCACATTACTCTAAACTTTGAGGTTTTTTGTTTTTATTCTTCTCTGTCTCTCCTTTTACTTTCTTCCTTTTTTTTCTTCTTGTGGGTTGATGGGATCCCCTGTAGTGCAAATCCAAGGTAACCCTATTCTTTCACAGAATCCATCTTTCCCAATATATATTCTTTATCCAATAGGTCTTTTCTTCCTATTCTTTCCCCTTTTCTCCTTTTTTCTCCCTTATATTTAACTGCTGACTTTTTTCTTGCCCTCCTTGTGTTTCCATGTATGGTCTGTTTTTTTGTTGTTGCTTCTATCTTACCTTCACCTCTTCTTTCTGATATTTTCCTTTTTTTGATTGCTTGGTTGCCAAATTTTGGGTATTTGATTTTGTGGTTGTTGTCTGCATTTTTGTTGTCACCTCGAATCTTCAGTCCTTTTTTTTTTCTTTTTTTTTTTTTTTTCCTTTTAATTGTTTTTCAACTTTTTTCCTTTTTTCTCTACTGTTTGGATTTTTGGGTGCTGCCACTGAGTGTTTGGTCTCGCTTTCTCTCTCTCCTTGTTTTTTCATGTGTTCTTCCTGTTTTTTCATGAATTTCAGCCAGAAGATTTGTTCATTTGAAGTGGGCTGATGATGTTGGGTATCTGCCAATTGTGAATCCCTCACCAAAATCAATGTTTTTTCTTTCTGGGGTGGCAGAATTGTGTGATTTGATGGTTGGTTTTAGACAAATAGTTTAAAAAATGAAGGAAGGGCTTTCAAAAATTAAGTTGAATCTTTTACATATTTCCCTCAAAAGGTAACGATCGTGGTGCTTGTAAAAGTATTTGATAGTTTGCGAACTGGTGAAGGATATTTTATGGGCTTTCTATTTTTGAAATGGAAATCCCTTTGTTTTTAACACACAAAATCATGGAATTGAGTTCTTCTGGTGAATTTTGAATTTAGCAAGTTTGTTTCATTTGGAATTTTGGTGAGAGGATGAGGGGGGGAAAGGATGAAGAAAAATTGTTAAGTCCGATGTTCCCCAGGCTTCATGTGAATGACACAGAGAAAGGAGGCCCAAGAGCCCCTCCAAGGAATAAAATGGCTCTCTATGAGCAGCTCACAATTCCTACTCAAAGGTTTTCCTCTGGATCAGCTTCAGCCGCTCCTCTTCCAAGCAGTTCTCCAGCTCCCTCGACGTCTCCCAGCCATGTAAGCTTCATATATTACTGCAATTATTCAAAACTCACATGTTTATCACTGCGTTAGTGCTTGACTTTTTCGGTTTTTCAGTATCGACCACGATGTATTCTTCTCAGAAAAGTTACATTTGATTATCCTTTCAGTTACTAAAACTGAAACCATATATTCATATTACTATGTTTGATGAAAATATTCTGAGAATCAATAATAGAAAATGAGGGGCAGTTTGTGTTCCGTGTAAGCCATTTTGGAAAAGACTGCAGCTAAGAGGCAAACACGGCTTAAATTTAGCTAATATATCCAGTTTTGAAGCTTCACTGCTTTGTACTAATTACCGACTTAAGTGTTTTTCATCTCATGTGCATTAGTTCTCTATTCATTTTGTGCTATTGATTGCATGAAGTTTCTTGCTCTGCAGTTTTCTGGCCAAAAAAGGGGCATCTTCTCATCATCCTCCAAGTGCTCTGTACAATCTCATCAGGCCGAGAAACTTCACTCTTATTGTTCTAGAGGAGTTGTGCAGAGTAATGAGGCAAAGTTGCTAAAGACAAGTCTGGTAGCAACAGGATCACTGTCATCAAATCCCCAATCCAATTTAGTCAGAAAGAATAAGATATCGACTCTCAAGGACTTTTCTTCGAAGGACGCTAGAGAAAAAGACGACGAGTTCAGGATTCCTGCCTCTGACCAACCTAAAACTGGTGTGCACAACCATGATAGGGAAAGGATGTCTAGCACCAGTATGAGCTCTTCTGCACAACTTGGAATTGCTTGTGAATCACAGGGTAATATAGCTGTCACAAATCTTATTTCTAGAAAATACGTGGGGAAGGAAGGCGAGGAGAATCTAAATTTGACCAAGGCTACTCGGAATCCTGAGGAGAGTTCTGCATTTATCCCTTCAGCCACTGGTAACTCATTGTTAGAGGCAAAGGCTTGCCCTTCAACAAAGTATAAGGACTTTGAAAAGACAAAGCTACCCCATCCATCCATGGCCAAAGAAAGCTGGACTCCAGTCAGCAATTCAAATAGACTGTGCGGTGCAAACGTGAGAGCATATCCAGAAGATTTGGCTGAGCTGAGCTCTGAAGCTGTCCAAGACAAGGTGGGTTGCAGCCAAGGTCCCAGCTTGGAAAATTCATCCATGGTCATTAGAGAATCATGTCCAGTGTTGTCACCTAGAGATGGGGATAGAAATTTAAAAAACCCTGATAACCGCAGCAGACCTAATGAGTTCAAGAAGTTCTCGACTGTGCAGTTGAGAGAAGTAGAACAAAAAGAGAATGTTTCAGATGCTTCCTTAGTAGATTCAACTTCAGCTCCAAATATCTCCCCCGATGTTGTCGTGGGGTTGATTGGCGAAAAACAATTCTGGAAAGCTAGAAAAGCGATTGTTCAGTGAGTATTCTTTTTTGCCTAAACCTTGTTGATAAAATAGCAGATTTTGTGCTGCTAAGTAGTATCTTGTGTCAAACTTCATGGTAGAATAGAAAGGCCATCTAGTAGTCTGACACCCTTTCTACTATGCTTCTGTTTATCATGTCATGTCATCCAGCCTACCAATTCTTAAGTTGACTCTGTAAATTCTGTTTGCAATCTATTTAAGTGTTGATATAATTAAATTTACCAAAACCCATTAGCTTAAGTTTTTTTTGTCAATCGCTGATTTGACATGGTCTTAGAACAGGATGTCATTTTCTCCCCAATTAATATTGATTTCTATTTGTTGGGTTTTCTACTAATTTTCAAGCCTTCAAGTGAGGGAAAGTGTTAAAGTATTGACATAATTAAATGTAGTGTAACCCATAGGCTAAACTTTTGGGCCACTCTTCATCTAGACGACGTTGCAAAGTTGAGTTACTTCACCAGTTATGACGTCTTCTGATTGGTGCAAATGCCATTATGACCAGCTTATATGATCTGATATGTACTGTTAGTCTTTGATGGTGTTTTTTAGAGTTCATTTATCAAGTAACATTCTCTTTGCAAGTTGCACACATCACCACTCAATGATTCTTTAATTGGTCAGACCACTTAAAATCTCCTTTGTGATTACAATTTCTTGTATATTTGGCTTATTCTTCTCATTCGAGTGTTATCTTTTGGGTTGGATTTTCATTGTCTTCTTTGAGATCTCAGTAAATATTATCTGATCTCTTATTCTCATTTTTTTTTCCAACCGTTTTCAGTCAGCAAAGAATTTTTGCAGTACAGGTGTTTGAGTTGCATAGACTCATAGAGGTACACCATCACTTGGCTCCTCATTAATTGAACTCTGATCGTTGTATTTGTATTCCGCTCTCTTTTTATTTAAATGGTTTACTGCTTGAATTTAATATAGGTTCAAAAACTCATTGCTGGATCACCACACATCTTACTTGAAGACTATTTGGACAACCCTCCATTAACTCTTTCTTCTGTTAAGAACAAGCTAACTGAGTGTGCTCAACCACCGGTTCTGAGCACCATAGTGAAAGAGAATCATCAACAGCCCTATCTCGCTCTCAACAGCAAATGTGCAGATAAGAATCCTCTTGCTAAGATTCCTTTACCTTCTTTCAACAAGGACAACAGTAAACTTGCACTTGCTCAACAAACAAGCAATGAGCTTCATGTAAAAGACATGCAGCCACCAACTCCCACTGCTGCTGCTCCAAAATCAGATCCCTGGTGCTTGAACCACCCTACGCCAGGAAATCAATGGTTGGTTCCTGTTATGTCCGCTTCGGAAGGGCTTATTTACAAACCATATACAGGGCCGTGTCCTCCAAGTGCCGGATTCATGACACCAATGTACGGTAACTTCGGAACAATGAGCCTAAATGCAGGTAGTGGAGCTAGAGACTTTTACCCTCCAGCTTATACTGTTCCTGCATCTCACAACCAAGGGTTTGGATATTTTCCTGGCTCGATTCCATTGAACCAGGCGTTCTTTCCACCTTATGGCATTCCGGTGACTAATCAATCCATGTCCGGGTCAGTTCCAGATCAAGTGAGTCTTTTCAGTAAAGTCAAGTCAAAAGAACAGGAAAACCAGATATCAACTGGGGACGTCAACTACTTGACGCATCAAGAAAACTCGTGTGAAATGCCGAGTCAAACAAGCCATTCAATGCCATTTCACGTTCAGAAATTTCATGGATCAAAGGGAAGTGAATTGTTGGGAAGTACAGCTAGTAGCCCCTCTGAGAGAGGTAATGGAGATGTGCTTCCTCTTTTTCCTACTGAACCACCAGCTGAGGAGTCCAGTCCAAATCCAGAAATCAGTGAGAACAAATCAAGGGCCATTAAGGTTGTACCTCATCATCCTAGATCTGCAACTGAATCAGCAGCTAGGATTTTTCAGTTAATACAAGAAGAAAGAAACCAACTATGATGTATTTTAGAATTATATTTGTAGAAATCAACTTTTACCACCCTCCCTTTTGCTCCCCAACAGAGGACTTCAGCTCCTCAGAGTTGATGAAGTTCATCTGGGAAGTGACATCCACCGAGTTGTCAATATTCCTATTGAAATGTTAGAAAATTTTGTCTGTAATCACGTTTTTCTGGCTAATGAAAATGTGAATAGATTTCCGAAAGATATAAAAGCATACTCTTTCTTTGTTGGGACGATTGCCAATGTTATGCGTTGTGAAAAAAGACATAATTGAACTGTGAGTAATATCCAGCCAAATCCATGATATTAACAGCTGAGCTATTCTTTGGTTTAACTCCAAAAAGGAATCTTGGAACCTTAGACCAGGACATTTTGAATACAGTTCATAGTACTCGAGCTTTGGCTGAGGTGGAGTGCAAATCACAATGATTTTTGTCTATAATTATAGGAATTTTACGTTCATAGTACTCGAGCTTTGGCTGAGGTGGAGTGCAAATCACAATGATTTTTGTCTATAATTATAGTCTATCCATGATTTTTTATTGAAAATTGGAAAGTCTTGTGATAGCTCGTCTTCTTTTGTGACTTTATTATGGGATTTTTGTACGGTTCTTTTCGAGGGTTCCAATTAAAAAAATGTTCACTTTTGTTTTGGTTAGCATCATTGCAAATTTGGTGGCCTACATGCTTATTTCTCGTTAACTTGACACTTGCACTTACTTTCACTACCACTCTCTTGTTCTTAATTCTTATCCCGTATATTTTAAATTTCAACAAACATTTAACATTTCATTCTAGTTTCTCATTTTCCCCATCTTTTTAACTCTCTATAATGGTGTGAGAGTCAAGAACGAGAACAAGTGTCAAGTCATCGAGAGCGATAGTGAGAATAAGTATCGAGATGAACAAGAGTGAGTAGCGATGACTTATTTGTTATACATGCTTCAAAGGGTTATTACAGTACTTTCACCATCTGATGACACAAACAAAAGAAAAAAGTTTTTTCATCCAAGCCCGTAAAAATGGATCATCCATACGAAATTCTCCTTTGCCATACGTATGAAAATCCACTTTAATATACTCCTCGAAGGTTTGAGATACGAAAAGGCTAAACATGTTAAGAAGAAGAGAGGACCAAAAAAAAACTGAAATATGGAACAGCTTTGAGCCTTTGAATCAGTGACATCCAAAATGCCAGCTTTAACTGTCTTCAGTAATTCCAATTTTAATATAAAGAATACAAGAAGATAATATAGATTGCTTTAGCTAATGACATAGTTGTTATACATTATGTAGCAAATGCAAATTCATAAAACGACCTCACTTGCTCTGCTACAAAATTTGGTTGAAAACACCAAGTATATATTTCTAGAATTCCCACTCATTAATTGGGAACACATGAAAAGAGAAGGCTTTAATTTGAGTAAAAATTATGACCCCATCTGGGAATCAGGTGTGAGTTCCAGTAAGCAGACACATTCAATATGAGGAGTATGGGGGAACATGTCTACTGGCTGTAAGCTCTTCAGTGTGTAACAACCTTTTATGCCTTGCTCCACCTGCGCAGAATATTTCAACAGCTCAAATGACTGGCTATGAAAAGATTATTTTAGATAGTAGGAATAAGCTTGAACATACCACACCATGGCAGAGATAATCAAGATCACGAGCACAAGTTGCTGGATTACATGATACATAAACTATGCGAGGTGCCTTGATTTTAAGAAGAAATTTAATCAACTTCATGTGCATACCAGGACGGTTTGGATCTGCATCAATTGTGGACTTGTAGTTCAGAAAAGATGAAAAACCAAAAGCAGAGTATCTATTCATTGAACATAAATATAAAAAATGAAAATCTTCCTCGTCCTTGGATACTCAAAAGTCAAAACTATACAAACAAAACAAGAATTGCTTATCTGGTTCATAGACAAGGATCTCTTGAGGATAAAAGAATAACAATAATAACTAAAGGAAAATAAAGCGTCTAACCTGAAATGATGATATCAGGCTTGGGAAAATTGTTGCCAAAACTTTCGTCAATTTTATTCAGATCTCCTTGTACAAATGTAGCATTACGAATACTGTTTAGTTTGGCATTCAAACAAGCATCTTTGATGGCCTGAGGAACCACTTCATAGCCATAAACATGTCTGGCCCTGAAACCAAGCGGTGCAAAGCATGCCGTTATTACACAGGTCCTCAGAAAAGAAGAATCAATCAAAACAAAGTTACCTTTTAGCAAGTGTAAGACCAATAGTACCAGTGCCACAAAACAAGTCGAGAACAATTTCTGAACCATCTCCTTTAAGACCAGCACACTCTTCAATAAGCCTATACAAAACCTCTGCCTAAATAACATTTTGGTCAGTGTCTCGGATAGTATCATCATAATCAAGATGAGCTAGGCAATGGAATAAATTTCTGTCTACCTGATGAGTGTTTGTTTGAAAGAAAGAATTCGCTGATATTTGGAATGTTAGACCTCGTAGATTCTCCCTGATGGTGGATTTTCCATACAAAACATGTTCCTCTTCTCCAACAGAAGTGTTACCAACAGAGGAATTTATATTATTCACAACACTAACCTACAGTCATGATAGGATTCGAGAAGTTAACAAGTGAATGGGGAAAATCCACCATTGAATAAATTTGTAATCTAAATCTACATATATGATGCTGGCAACAGGTAAGAAAAAGTGAAGCAACTAGCCAGAGAGTATGAAAGGAATTTTGCAACAATTCAAAGGGGTAGTTGGCCATAATTTCATGAAGCAGGAATTTGTTTGATGCTATGCAGCTTCTAAAAACATCAGCAACAAGTTAACAACAATAGAAATCTCTCCATTAATTTATTGTGCAAGAAATTTTGCTGTCGTAAAGAAGATAATGGTAGCAGAGATTGAAACGAAAGAATTCACCACATAAGTGAGGATAAAAAGGCCATGAGAAAGTAAACTACCCATAGAAGCAACTTGTGATTATGTATGCCAAGGCCAACCTATAGGGAATTATCATCAAAAGAATCTTAAGATGCTTTTGGAACATTCGAACTTTGCCAACACAGTAAGACCGAATACATGAGGAAGATTAGCATCTGAAGAAGAATGAATTTCACAAGGTCACATCTGAGTAAATTTGTTGTAAAGTATTTCCGGACTAACCACTTCGGGAATATCTGAAATTTTCTCAACTAGGGGCATCAGCAGCTGAGGCTTGTAGGATGAGGTCACAAAGTTAACCATAAGCTCAGGCAAACCAGTCTTTACATCCCTAGCAGACAATAAGAGAAGATCAAATTTAGAAATTCATTAATTTTCTCCAGTAGAAAATAGTTAAGTTATCTACGGAGTTAGGATTCAAGAATTGATTAAGTAACAGTGTTCATCACAGGTATGATAAAAGGTGCAAAAGCTAAAAGCTATTTGTAACCTATCATGTGATTTTTTCTGACTATTCTTTTTCCCCCCTAATGAAAGAATCAGCTCTAATTGAGAAAAATGATTGAACACAAAGGGTAATAATTTTTTTTTTCTGAAAAAAATGTCCAACCAGAGAACAAAATACAAAAACAATTGATGAACACGACATCAGGCAACGATTCTACCAGTACTAATAGTCTCATACTTCTTTTCAGCTCATATCATTCTTCAACCAAAGCCTATAGGGACAGATATGCAATGACATTCTCGCTCGGAGTCTGAGCAAGATAGCCTTTTCTCAAGTTTAATGACATGTTTGATATGCTACAAGTGCAAGTCTGAAGGGTCATATGCTACAAATGCAAGCATGAACGAGACCTAACCAGTTTAGATGCAACAATAGAAAAAAAGAATATATACATAGGAAACAAAAAGGATATATATTTTTTTTATACAAGTATCAATACCTTCCAGTCCGTAGCATTAAATGCTTTAAGAATCCTTTGTGAGAATGCACATCATAAGGAGACAAACCCAGTACTGGATCCCTCCAACATTCGTGTATGGAGGCAAGAACCTATTTAGAAAAGAAGCAAGTCCATGAAGAAGCAGTAGAGTAATTTCCACGTGCCAACCTAATGTGAAGCCACAATCTACATCAGTTCAGACATTGGTACAAACCAAAAGGGAAAAGTTCAAAATTGTCTTTTTTAAAAAAAAACAAAAACAAATAAAACAAACAAACAAAGGATGTGAACTTGATGGTCCAGAAGTTTCAGCTAATTTAGCTAAAGAACTTTGCATCTGAATAACAGTCTGAGACAGAACACGTTGGCTGCTTCGTAATTGAAGAACCACTTGAATAATCTTTATTTGGATGTATAGCCTCTTTTTTTTTTTTTTTTTTTTTGGGGGGGGGGGTGTGCAAAAAGAATCATCAGCTAACTGCAAGAAAGGGCTCCAATCCAAGAAAATAACATCAAGTTCGTAATTGCAAAAAACTCGATTAACTAATGATCGTAAAGACGCATTAAACCTCACAACTTCCCATGCCTCCTCAAAAGATCTCCCTACCCCTCT
Source organism: Benincasa hispida (assembly GCF_027475165.1). NCBI lineage: Eukaryota > Viridiplantae > Streptophyta > Magnoliopsida > Cucurbitales > Cucurbitaceae > Benincasa > Benincasa hispida. The sequence continues at coordinate 2,060,187 of NC_143486.1, forward strand.
AAAAATTCTACAATTCCTCTTCAACCACACGCTCTACAAGATAGTAAAAGAACAAGTTTGTCATAATACTCTCCCCTTATCCCATAAGTGAGAACCAAGAATTCATCAAGATCTCCATCATAAAGTGATTGTCCCTATTACGCACCACAACAACTTTGACCAATCTAAAGCATTAACTTTATAGGGAATAAGTAAACTGGCAACCCCACAAAAGATCATTAAGATCCTCCTCTTGCCATCACAAAGGAAACATAATTGCGAAACCAAAACCAAGGTAGAATGCCGCTGGAGATAGATCCTAATTCCTGGGTGATAACTATGCTATGTAAAACTTTCCAGACAAAAAACTTCACTTTCTTCGGGATTTTAACATTCCAAAGAGATGAAAAAACTGAGACGATTTGATTGGAAGAAGGGGAACAAAGGATGAGAAGAGGAAACGACGAGAGAAAACCTCAATGGCATTGAGAGCCCAAACCTGAACATCCTCCCCCTAAATAGACCCTCTAGTTGGAAATAATAGAACGAAACTAAACAGATTAATCATGTGACCGATGCATATTACGTGCCTCGTTTGACTAGGCAAATAAATTGCACTATTTTTTTTTTTACCATATATGGGGTGGGAGAATCGAACCTTTGATTTTGAGATTGATAATATAAGTATTATGTCAATTAAGCTATGCTCATTTTGCCTATAATAAATTTTATTATAATGCTTAGTAGGGAGTACAGTATCTTTCACAATCTTGCATGAAGCAGAATAATACCAAAACCATTTACTTTGGAAATTATTTGCATCCATACAGGGAAAGATTCTGCGAACAAGAATTTCTAGTCACTTGTAAACGAGTATCATGCACCATGAGAACACTGAAATCAAATAATAGCAACTCACAGGTAGAATATCCATGTGTTCCTTTTTTTCTTTTTTTCTTTTTTCTTTTTCTTTTTTTTCCCTTTCTGGTAACATGAGTCCAATTACTTTCCATTTCATGCATCCATTCATTTGCACCATGTGTAATGTGTTTGTGAATTGATCCCACAACCAATATATAGATTATCCGTGTACTTAATGATGAATACCTGATTGGCAGGTCCACTTTGCAATAAACATTTGTCAACATTTAGAACCTTATCAAAGAAACCAGGAGCATGTAGTCCCAGAGCATTGATCTCATCACCTTCCTGTTTTTCTTTCAATGCATCCTTTGGTAGCCATCTTCTAGAACCAAATGAGAATTCCATCTGCGGAAATATGGAAGTACTACCTCAGTTCCTTTTTTTTTTTTTTTGGGGGGGGGGGGGTTGTTCAGTTGGGACAGACCATTGACATGCTAGACTAAACCAAAAGATCAATATGGAGTACAGAACTTCAGGTAGAAGCTACATGAATCATTAGAATTAGTATAAAAGATAATAAAATGCAGTTTGGTATGCGCTTGTTCACCTAGGCCACCGGGTAAACAATTAAATAGCTTAAGTTGCTCATATTTGGAAACTAATGGTATTTGGTACATCAATCTGCGACAAAGATCTTGACTTCTGACATCCTTGACAGAATTTTAATGTGTTTGTGTAGAAGACTATAAAGTTCTCGGAAGATTGAGAAATGATCCAATCTCCATTCAAACAGGCTCCATGTGGAAGATATACACATGCCACATGTAAATAATAAGATACGCTCAGATACAATCAAAATGAAGGCAAGCAACCAAATTAACCACAGCTTGCTCACTAACCTTATTCCTGTAGTGAAACTGGATTTTGCAAGGTACGATAGGCTTCATGACACTATGGGATTCAAGATATTTCTGAGAAAATTTTCCTACATGAGTCAACAACTCGTGAACTTGCTGTTCCTTATATCTAACCTGAGCCTCATAAGATAGATTTTGTGTTTTACATCCTCCACAGTAAGAAGCATACTCACAAGGGGCATCAACCAAGTCCCAATGAGGAGACAACGTCTCTAGCTTAGTCACCTGCAGATAAAACGACAACAAATGAGAAAATAATACAAATAAGACATCTCAAAGCTAATACATTGTACGCTTGTAAACTACGTTATCTTCACAATGGAACTACAGAGTCTAAAAAAGATAAATGAGACGACCCTATTTTGGTATTCTTCCCCCCCCCCCCCGCTTTCTTCTTCCTACAAAGATAAATGAGACGACCCTATTTTGGTATTCCCCCCCCCCCCCACCCCCTCTTTCTTCTTCCTACACCTTTATTTTTTCACCGTTTCTATTATTGGTCGATTACCAATCTTCCTAAATGAAATACGATTTCACTCTTTTCCCAATAGAATAGCAGAACATAAAATGGGAACTATAAACTTGAATATGTCCTGGTGAAATAAAGAAGTGAATTAAGAACTCGCACTTAGCAATTAAGAGAATGAACGAAGCATCAATCCAACTTCAAGATGATTATGGCACCAGCATGGACTTCATCTTTTGGACGTAAGGCGAAGTTTAAAAACAGATGCTAATCTAGCGTTTGATCAATAGTGCACCAAAATTACTTAGTCTTTACCCCCCATGAAAATGCATCTACAGTCTACATATTCATCTTTTGGGAGTCAATTTTCTTAAACTTGCTATCACAATTTAAATTCAAGCAGAGAAACAAGAAGTCATAACTCAAATTAATCCACATCTCCTTCTACCCAAAAGAAAGAAGATAAAACTGACCTCAGCATAGTTCCCTTTTCTTCGAGTAACTCGCCCAACAAATCGCTCGCCGGGGAGAACTCGGTCACACATGACAACAAACCCAGTATCAGCAACCTTACACAGACCCTTTCCCTTAAATGCCAACGATTCGCAAACCAATTCCAGGGTTTGGCCTCGTTTGGGAAAATACGACTGTGATTTTGTGCTGAACCCATCCGAACTCGGGGGGTCGTGCTGCTCGACTCGTTGAGAATCATCATGAGAAATAGTGGATGAAAGAGAGGCAGCAAGTGAAGTTGAGCTGCGGAACTTGTGAAAGTGGAACTGAAAGGAGCACTTCGTGGTGGAAAGGTTTCTTAATCCATGGCTGGGAATGGACGCCATTCCGGCAGCCGGAGTTGGCCTCGAGCTCTACGTTGGCGTCACAGTGAGCTTCAGAGCTGCCAATGGAGGATTTAATGTATGTGTATGTACACTGCTGTAACCTTTTCTCGCTATAGCCTAGAAGCTAATTCTTTGGTGCCGCTTTTATTTATCGGAAAATTCTTGGTTGGATTTTGGCTTTGGAGGTTTAATATTAATATTATTGTTTTCAAAATTTATTAGAGAAATATTGTTATTTTGAAACTTATTAGAGAAATATTATTGTTTTGGGAGTTCGAGGTTAGAAGTCGAGTGTTGAAGATTCGATTAATGTAGAGGTCGAACGTTGAGAACTCGACAAATAAATAAAAACTTGAAAACAATATCAAAACTTCAACCTCTCGATAAGGAAAATGAAATCTCGCTAATTTTGTGATGAAGATCTCACTCTAGAAGGAAATATCGTTAATTTTGTATATTAGGTTGTCGAAGGTTGAAATTTTGACATACATAAGTCGAAACTTCAACCATCGACATAGATGATAAGTGGGTGAAGCTAAATATATGTATGTATGTATTCTGACCTACCTTGATCGAATTTTGAATCCTCGACTTAATTTTTTTTTAAAAAAAAAAAAACAATATTTTTACAAATAATTTGAAAATAACAATATTTTCCTAAATAGTTTTTAAAAGTTCGACATTCTTTTAATTTTTACAAAGGATTGTCATCATAGGTAGGAGTTCCTAACTCATTCAAGATTAAGGTCATGTTACCTAAGGTCATCCTAGTGAAATGAAAGTCTTTGTCATGAATGGCGTTATATAACAAGACTAAACACTTCGTGATCCGGTCTTATACAAATAAGTTTGTATAGGACATCTCTACTCGCATGTCTCCACATGAATAATCGGATCAGACCATTTGTAGCACTTTACAACACTCGTAACATCTACAAAGTGGGCTGTATCCGTAATGTCACCAGGATAGGGTACCTAACCATATCCATCTACTATAGACCATTTAGGTTATTATTTAAACAAGATCTACATGTATGTCTCTACATACTTGTTTAAATTTACATAAAATAACCTCGGATCTTAGTTTATTGGATTGAGTATATGCTTATAAAATAACACTTATTTTATTAATATCAGTATGTTTATACAGATTTCACAAACTACGATATTACAAGGAGATTTAGGACACCATTCCCAACAATCTTCCATTTTTCCTAAAGCCTAAAGAGACTAATGTACAATACAAATAAAGTACAAAACACAATAAACTAGGGCATACACTATACCCAAGTAACATCTCCCACTTGCCCTAGACAATGTGCCGCATATCCCGTAGACTCAGACTTTCTAGATGACCCTTGAACACTTTAGTCATGAGAACCTTTGTAAAAAAATCACCAACGTTATGCTCTGACGCGATCTTTGTGACAATCACATCACCGTGATGTACAATCTCCCGGATCAAATGATATTTCTGTTCTATATGCTCTTGGTGACTCCTAGGTTCCTTAGAATTTGCCACAACACCACTATTATCATAATAAAGTGTGATGGGCAAAGACATATTTGGAACAACTTCCAAATCAGTAAGGAACTTCTCAAACCAAACAGCCTTTTTAGCAGCTTCACAAGAAGCTACGTATTCGACTTCCATAGTGGAGTTGATAACTTGTAGAAATACAAGTTATTGTGGCTCAAAAGTTGGAACAATTAGGGTCTTTAATGATAAAATCTCATCATTTTTAGAGGAAATGCATGGAATTACTCGAACATTATCAAATTCATACAAAAGAATGTTTATTGCTAAAATACTGCGGCACTAACACATGATATTGCAGGATCTCAACAAAGTCTAACACATGATTAAGGAAAGTGTCACAAGCAACGTCTAAACGCATGGGGCATGTGTCGGAGGGATTCAACGCAAGGAAGATTCATTGATTCAGGCTGTTTGTGTCAAATCACCACTTGCAAGCATGGGCATCTATAGCGGACGACGTCTGAAAAGCATCTGAGTTTCAGGCGGCCAAACAGGGTATGGAATTTAATGCTTCCCATCATCAAGTTGAAAAAGATCGATGCCTATAAATAGAAGAAATCCCATCAGATGAAAAGGAGAATCCTAGATCTTTTAGCTCATTGCATAATTCTGAAATTTTGAGATCGTAGAGCTGTGCTGTGGTGACGAGAAGAACAAGAGGGAAGAGAACCACCGCCATCGCCAATTAAGGAGTGGAGGAAATTGAGCTCAAGAGAGACATTTCTTCCAATTCTTCCACAAGTGGTTGTACAAGAACCAGAATTGAGCCAAAGAAGACAAGAGATTTTACTCTGCGGCTTGACTCCTTTCATTTCATCTTACTTATCGTTTTCATCTTCTCATTTGATTAAGTGTTGGTTTTGTAAAGATAATCGGTTTCTTTATAAATTCATATATTTGATCTATCATACTTTGTCACTGTGTTTATGTCGGATGCATCTATAACTTCATGCAAAATTCCATTTCGAACGCTTAAGCCAACTAAATCAATTAGTAAAAGCAACTTTAGCTTAAATTATTCAAGGGAATAAATAAGCCAACATCAAGTTAGAAATGCTTAGTACATATAGAGATAGACACACCGGTGTTTTATTGCATCCTGTGATTGACACATACATCCTAGAGATAGGTATTGTACGATATTCGCATTGAGAAGTGTCGAATAGAGTCTAACGCATCATATTCTTGTTCGTGTACATCTAACTTAGATCGACGCATATCACTTGCATCAAACTCCATTTTCCACACGACCCCTTATCCTCTACTTGACCCTTTTGTATCTTCTTGCACACATACAGTAGCTTAGTGTAAATAACTCATTTATACATTTACTTAGGATAATTCTACAACAGTTACAACGCAAGGTCTATGTTAGCTTTAATCTGAATCCCTGAGTTCGACCTTGGACTTACCAGGAACCTGAGTTGGATTTATACTTGGATCTGAGTAAGGAAAACTTGAACGTCTATAGAGGAGTGTCATGCGTCCATTTGCACATCACTAATGCATCAACGCGTCACTAATGCATCATAAACGCATCAATGCATCATTCATATTTACACTTATTTTTCCAATTACTTTATACAATACACTCTTAAGCTCAAATACCTATCATACAATACCTATCATAAACGCACCACTATTATCACAATAAAGTGTGATGCGCAAAGACATATTTGGAACAACTTCCAAATCAGTAAGGAACTTCTCAAGCCAAACAACCTCTTTAGCAGCTTCACAAGCAGCTATGTATTCGACTTTCATAGTGGAGTCCACGATGCATCCTTGCTTGATGCTTCATCATGCTATAGCTCCTCCATTCAGAGTGAACACTGACCCTTATATGGATTTTCAAGAATCCTTATCAGTCTGAAAGTCAGAGTTTGTGTATTCTGTAAGGATCAAATCCTTATCTTCATACACGAGCATATAGTCCCTCGTTCTCCAAAGATACTTAAGGATCAATTTGATCGTTGTCCAGTGATCTAATCCTGGATTGGACTGATATCGACTGAAAATCCCTATTGCATAGCAAATGTCAGGTCTAGTACATAACATTGCATACATAAAGCTACCAATAGCCAACACTTAAGGAATCCGTCTCATTTCCTCAACCTCTTGAGGAGTCTTAGGACACTATTCCTTAAACAAAACAATTCCATGCTTGAAATGTAATAAACCCTTCTTGGAAGTGTGCATCGAATATCTGACAAGCATCTTGTCAATATACGATGCCTAAGACATGGCCAACCGATTGTTCTTTCGATCCCTTATGATTTGGATCCCTAGAACAAACTGCGCCTCTCTCAAATCTTTCATTTGGAATGGGGCAGCTAGCCATTTCTTAACGTCAGTCAGAAAACCTACATCATTCCCAATGAGTACAATATCATCCACATACAGCAAGAGAAAAGCTACTGAGGTGTTGATGATTTTCTTTACAAGGCTTATCAACATTCTGATCAAAGCCATAAGATTTGATCGCAGTATCAAATCTTATATTCCAAGATCGAGATGCTTGTTTCAGTCCATAAATGGACTGATTAAGCTTGCAAACCTTTTGCTCTTGATCTTGTTCAATGAATCCTTCTAGTTGAACCATGTAGATGGTCTCCTCAAGATTACCATCCAAAAAAGGAAGTCTTGACGTCCATTTTTCATATCTCATAGTCATAATATGTGGCTATATGTTGGGGTTGATGCCCTAAACTCTCGTAAGGTCCTGTAATTTGTAAACACCTGTATGAACAAACGCTTGTAATGTAATAATATAAGATATTTTTTCACTGTTATCTATGAAATATGAGATATTTTATTTTCATTTCACAAACCAATAAACTAAGATCCCTGATTGTCGTTGTAACTTAAGCATGTATGTGGAGACATACAAGTGGATCATGCCTTAAGTGATAACCTAAATGGTCTGTAGTATATGGATGTATGAGGGAAACCTTATCCTGATGACACTACGAATACGACCCGCTTTGTAGATAGTTACAAGTGGTTTGACGTGCTACAGATGGTCTGATCCTGATCATTCATGTAGAGATGCGAGCGGGGGTGTCCTATACGAAGGAGTTTGTATAAGATCAGACCACGAAGTGTTTAGTCTCGTTATATAACGCCATTCATTACAGAGACTTTCATTTCGCTAGGATGACCATAGGTAACATGACCTTAATCCTGATTGAGTTGGGAACTTTTACCTATGAGGACGATCCTTTGATTTGCATAGGTGCGAGTGGCCAGATTGCCTATTCAAACCTACCACTTTGGGGATTCGTCTGATTGAGGAGCCGGGAACTTAGCTACACAAGATGGAATTCACTTCTTCTCCGAAGTAGGGGTAAGTAGATAGATTGCTACCTTAAGAGCTGATTCTAGGGCTTGAACGATGTGGCCCGAGAGGTATCCACTCATAGTAGAATTATGATGTTGTTCATTAGAGGGATCAGTGGTACTTAAGAAGTTAGATATAATTACAGAGGCAAAACGGTAAATTGGCCCAGCTATATTTACAAGCGATCTGTGAAGGGTTATCGTACTATTGACTAATTATATTCGATGGACACAAAAATATATCTGTAGTGAGAAGAGTGCAACTGTTAGTCTTTAGTGGATTGAAGTGTAGGCGATGCGCTGAAAGCCAATATTGACCCTAAGGTAGAAGGGCAATCAGTCGCATGAGCTGAAGGTAGTTCTAAGCATATGACGGCTGCATGCACCCAGCAATTTCCGGAAGTTCCAATGGTCAAGGCATCTTGACCTAAGCAGTTGAGAGCAATCTTCTGCATGGGAGACTCCTTGCGGTGACAACACTCCAATTTCTCCAAGGACATCTTCTGCTCTATCTTTACTTTGCCTTCTTAGTTTAGTTTATTTTCATTGTTATTTTGGATATGTGACTGCTTCCTTGGTTGTGGTGTGTTTGCTCCTTGTAGGTGCAACAATAAGTCTCCTCGGTGCATAGTACAATGGAAGAATTCCCTCCATCCTTCAACGCATGGCTTCGATCGCGTGAATTCCAAAGCATGATCGCATGCGTTATTCCGCCTAAAGTCCTTTCTTGTTATCCTTTATGCATTATCCTTTTGAAATTCTTCTTGTCTGATTGCGTTCCTTTGCGATGCATCTATGATGGTACGTATAATTCACTACATCCGCTAACTAAGCATCGCAAGGCACCCCCTACTTTTAATAGCTTCTTCAAATTTTGAAAGTCTTAAGTTTTATTTTGCACAAACCTTCGCTCAAACGTTTGTTACCGCATTCCTGTTAAGTTTGTTTTTAGCTTTGCAATGAGAACACTGCCAACCTCTAAGTTTGGGGGTGGCACCGGTCTCAGAGAATTGCGTTCATTACCTTGCGATAATTTATCCTTCAATCCAAAAGAAAAAAAAAATTGAGAATAACAACTCCATTGTCAACGCAATGGGAAAACCTATGTTGATAAGAGTTAAGTTGTGAAAAGCACTTACCCATAATTGGATGTCCGCATGACACACGTGGGGGCAAACCAAAACGAAAGTAAGTCGCCAGGATCAACGCATAAGCGCAACTCCTCTGTCCAGCAAAAGCCAAATCAAGAAAGACAAGAGTTGAGTTGAACATAGAACGCAACCGAAGTTGGATGCCCGCATGACACACGTGGGGGTAAGCCAAAACGAAGAACGTAGCCAGGTTCAATGCCGCATTATAATAAGTAATTGCATAGTTTTTAATTATTTTGAATGAACGCATTCTCAAAAGCTAAACATAAAGTTGCGGTGAATGAATAAACAGTTTTTGAGCAAAGGCTTTCCAGATCTAAACTTAGAAAAGATCTTTTTGAAAAAGCAGTCGAAGTAGAGGAGAGCATTGCGGCCATGGTTAGAGGTATGAGTAAATTATATTATGAGAGGCAAGTCATCGCAAAGAAATCCTGACGGTGAGTGAGAATTTCTTGAGTATAACGCATGCTTGAGGATAAACATGATTCTAAGTTTGGGGGTGTGATAACATGCAGAAATGCACGTCATCTTAGGCCTTTTATTTAAAATTATGAGGGCTGTTAAAAAAATCTACGACAATTATGTTAGGAATTTATAAGAAAATGAGTTTGCGTCATTCAACATTAAGAATCTCGGCTAACCCACTATTATGCATTGTTATGCGTTCAATTGCCTATTTTTGTAGCTAACGCAGGAAGTGGACACAGACGTAGAAGTCGGGCTATCGCATAGACGACCGCATGCGAAGAAACCCTCCATCGCAAAAGCGAACGCATACGATCAATGCATGGGTATTACGGTAACTAACCGCATGCGTCCATCGCATAGGAGTTGCGATCGTCAAACGATTGCGGTCATCATGTAGAAGTTGCGGAAATCAAGCAAATGCGGTCATTTCAAGATTGCGGCTACACAATGATAACCATAATAGAGGGATGAACGCAAGGTTGGTGGAATGGAAGCATCAACACATATCTCGGGAAAATCAAAAGATGATGTTGACATTTCATCTACCACGCCGTTAGTAGCAGAGATTCAGAAAAAGACCAACACGCCGCGAATGTCAGAATCAGAGCAGGTCCATTAATGTTATCGGCAATTCAAGCTCTATAAATAGAAGACGTTGAGCAAAAATTCAAATCATCCAAGGTTTCCTACCTTCGGGTGGATCCTTGTGATCCAGACAAACGCGTTAGAAGAAAGCTTGAGAGTTATTCATCTCCTTCATCCATTCCAAGTGACGATCGTAGCCTTTACCGGAGTTAGATCTCGAGAGAGTCAGCTCCACTACCCATCCATGGCACCACCGGCAGCCTTGACACACATCTGCTGGAAGCAAGATATTGCTTCTAGCTAGTCCTTTCATTTTCTCTTCTTTTCTTATATTGTATTGTATTACATTTTGGATTAAGAAATTAATAGATTGTGTGTTCAATGCATTTCTATATTTCCTTCAATTCCATCTCCATCTTCATTTACTTAGTATCCCTAATCTTCATTGCATCACTTAGTGAGATTGCTAGAGTATCGCATACTTAGTCATGCGGATTAGAGATATGAAGCATGTAGCAAACCATTGGAAGGTGTGTGTTGTGCGAGTGTATGAAAAAACCTTATTTGCTTAGTGTAAAGCTGTAGCAACGCCTGTCTATAGGCGGACGCAATGCTTGCCTATTAGTAAAGTCAGAAACAACTAACTGCCTGGGAGGGTAAGTGGTTAGTTGCATTAAGCAATGTAAGTCAGTGTTCACTAGAGATAGGAATAATCTTAAGTCAGCCAAGTTTATGCGATTACCTTGTCTTATGAGCGCATAATTCATCATTTAGGCATACTTGAGAGAGTAGTCTAAAAACCAAATCTAAAACTCGAGAGAGCGGATTGAAATGCATAAGCAAGAATGGGGAACTTAGGAATAAGCTCCGTTTGCTATTACACAGCGTATGCACCCTACGGAGAGGATATTGCATGTGTCCAAGAAGTAGGATACGGTGGCGGAATGCGGTTATCTTGTTTGTGTGTGAGAGCGCATGAGAAGGAATAGAGACTTAGGAATAAGGCCTCTCGACCCTTCGCATACACATTGCTATGTCCTAGATTTAGGCTCGAGTGTGTGTAGTATGATCGCATAGCTTGCGTTGGTTGAGGTTGCCCTTGCAGTCAATCTTAAGGGTTGCGATGAAGACATGCTCACATTTTATCTATTTTCCATGCATTCACTACACATCACCTGTTGTCATGTCTCTACCTCTCATTCATATTCTCATTGCTTTGTCTGTTAGTTAGAAATAGAAGTAGGTTGTAGCTTAAAACCCCCATCATTCTTTTATTCAACCCCTGCAAACACATTACCACCTAGCATTTAGTTACAAGTCCCTGAGTTCGACCTCAAATCACTCGAGAAACTTGCATTCACGTTATACTTGACGTGAGCGTAAGAAAACTTGTGACGGGAACGCATGGTCATTACATACATTCGTTACGCATAGTTTCATTCCAACGCATGACCACCGACGCATGAGAATCAACGCATAACCTAAGACATGCATCGCAAATTGCGTCTCTTTAATTTTCGTCACCAAGTTTTTGGCGTCGTTGTCGAGGACTTGGCAGCTAATTGTTTGTTAAGTTTTTGTCTCTGCAGGCAACCTTTTTATCTTGGGAGTATTGTAGCTTGTGCGACCAAGTTGCAAACAGTATTGAAGTGTAGGCGATGCGTCGAAAGCCAATATTGACCCTAAGGTAGAAGGGCAATCAGTCGCATGAGCTTAAAGTAGTTCTAAGTGCATGACGGCCACATGTGCGCAACAATTGCTGGAAGTTCCAATGCTCAAGGCATCTTGACCTAAGCAGTTGAGAGCAATCTCTTGCATGGGAGACTCCTTGCAGTGACAACACTCCAAGTTCTCTAGGGACGTCTTCTACTCTATCTTTACTTTTCCTTCTTAGTTTAGTTTATTTTCATTGTTATTTTGGATATGCGACTGCTTCCTTGGTTGTGGTGCGTTTGCTCCTTATAGGTGCAACAATAAGTCTCCTCAGTATACAGTACAACGGAAGAATTCCTTCCATCCTTCAACGCATGGCTTCGATCGTGTGAATTTCAAAGCATGATCGTATGTGTTATTCCGCCTAAGGTCCTTTCTTGTTATCCTTTATGCATTATCCTTTTGAAATTCTCCTTGTCTGATTGTGTTCCTTTGCGATGCATTTATGATGGTATGTATAATTCACCGTATCCGCTAACTAAGCATCGTAAGGTGCCCCCCCAATTTTAATAGCTTCTTCAGATTTTGAAAGTCTTAAGTTTTATTTTGCGCAAACCTTTGCTCAAACGTTTGTTATTGCATTCCTCTTAAGTTTGTTTTTAGCTTTGCACAGTGAAAACAATTTTCATTTTATCCTTTTAGTTATGAAAACTGAATGCAACCTCCCACTTTCATGCACGATTATGGAGAAAACCGCCAACAATTATCTCATAATTGATTTTAATTATAAATAAATATAATAACTAACTTATCATATTATATTTATAACCTAAAGTTTTAATATCACATCATATGCAACATTAAACTATAGTCCTTTTCTCCTCCAATAGATATAAATCATATTATATCATTTTCCTCCAAATAATGTATCACATACGTCATGTCAACTATATCATTTATTATTGACCAGTTTAATCATATCATATATAATCAAACTCACTCTTGTCAATTTTCTCACTTCAAACTGACCCAAAAACTGATTCTCATCTTGAATCTATTGAGCTACCAAGGGGACCTTATGGACCTGTAGCTTGAAGCTCAACGATATGTGAATAGCTGACTAAACTCTTTTGCCACGAGATCCACCATCCGTTAACTGCCAGACATTCCACTAAAGACCGACAGCTGCACTCTTCTCACCACAGATATATTTCTATGTCCATCGAATATAACCAGTCAACAGTATGATAACCTTTCACAGATGCTCGTAAGTACAACTGGGCCAATTTACCATTTTACCCCTGTAGTTACATCTAACTTCTTAAGTACCATTGATCCCTCTAATGAACAATACATCATAGTCTTACTATGAGTGGACACCTCTCAGGTCATAAGAAGGTGTGTGGTGCCACATCGTTCAAGCCCCAAAATCAGCCTTTAAGGGAGTAATCTATCTACTTACCCTGCTTTGGGGAATGAGTGAATTTCATCTGGTGTAGCTGAGTTCCCAGCTCCCAAATCAGACGAATCTCCAAAGTGGTAGGTTTGAGTCGGCAATTTGGACACTCGCACCTATGCAAATCAAAGGACCACCCTCAAAGGTAGGAGTTCCCAACTCACTCAGGATTAAGGTCATGTTACCTATGATCATCCTAGTGAAGTGAAGTATTTGTCATGAACGGCGTTATATAACGAGACTAAACACTTCGTGGTCCAGTCTTATACAAACTCCTTTGTATAGGACGCCCCCGCTCGCATGTCCCCACATGAATTACAGGATTAGACCATCTGTAGCATGTCACAACACTTGTAACAATCTACAACGCGGGCCGCATCCGTAGTGTCACTGGGTTAAGGTTTCCCTCTTATACCCACATACTACAAACTATTTTGGTTATCACTTAAGGCATGATCCACCTGTATGTCTCCACATACATGCTTAAGTTACAATGAAAACCAGGGATCTTAGTTTATTGGTTTGTGGTAAAACAATTAAAACATCCCATTTTTCATAGACAACAGTGAAGAAAATATCATATATCATTACATCACAATCGTTTGTTCAATACAGTGTTTACAAACTACAAGACCCAACGAGAATTTAGGGCGTCAACCTCAATAATTTGATCTACAAGCTCCTAAACAGAACTAAAGTACATAGACTCCATTTCTAGATTCATGGCTTTAGTCCATTCATCTTTGTCAACATCTTCCATTACTTGCTTATAAGATAATGGATCCTCAACTCCATCATCAGATTTGATGTTTTGAGCTTCTGTTAAACCCATGTAGCGTACAGGTGGGTTTACAACCCTCCCACTACGTCGAGATAATCTCAACTCTTGAGATGGTTGACTAGATGAACTAACATCAACAACTCTTGTTGATCTATCAACCTATTTAACAACTATTGTTGAAGTCTCAGCAGTCTCATTAGAACCTCATTTAAAACAAATGTACTTTGTGTTTATGATCCCTTATGTGGCCTTCTTCCAAGAAGGTAGCATTTGTTGATACAAATACTTTATTCTCACTTGGATCATAGAAGTATCCACCCTTCGTTTCTTTGGGATAACCTATAAATAGGCATTCTTTTGAACGAGGTTCCAACTTTTTGGGGTTTTCCATAAGCATGTGGGCTGGACATCCCCAAATCCTGAAGTGGCATAAACTATCTTTACGATCTCTCCATAATTCAAAAGGTGTTTCAGAAACACGCTTTGAGGGAACATTGTTCAAAATGTAAACTGTAGTCTCTACTGTATATCCCCAAAACGAGTCTGGAAGATGAGCATAACTCATCATAGACCAAACCATGTCCAACAGGGTTCTGTTTCTCCTTTCTGATAAACCATTCTGTCGAGGTGTACCTGGGCTGAGAGTTAGGACGTGATTTCATGTTCTATCATATAATTATGGAATCCTAAGTCCATATACTCTTCATCATGATTAGATCGTAGTGTTTTTATCTTCTACCAAACAAGTTTTCAACTTCAGTCTTATACTCTTTGAACTTTTTAAGAGCTTCAGACTTATGTTACATTATGTATAGATACCCAAATCTAGAATAATCATCTATGAAAGAGATGAAATATCCATACCCACCTCATGCTCTTACATTCATCGAACCACAGAGGTCTAAATGTATAAGCTCCAAGGTTTCCTTGGCTTTATAACCTTTTCCTGTAAAAGGTCGTTTGGTCATTTTACCTTCAAGGCATGATTCACATACTGGTAAAGAGTTTTCTTCTAAACCATTTAGAAGTCCACTTTTCACCAACTTCTCAATCTTATTAAGATTGATGTGACCTAACCTTAGATGCCAAAGATGGACATTTTCTTTAGAAGAAACTCTTTGTCTTTTTACAATTGTTTCTATTTTGAACATTTCAATATTGAGCACGACTTTTATGACTAACGACCTTAGTACATACAAGTTATTTTTCATTTAACCAAAACCTATCTCTATTCCATTCTTAAAGATAACACTTTATTCTCAGAAAAGGAAATGGAATAATTTTATTCAATCAGACAAGAAACTGAAATTAAGTTCCTCTTGATATGAGAACTACATAAACGTTATCCAATAACAGATACCGTTTCTTGTCCAAAAATAACTTAAGCCTACCTAAAGCAATAGCTGAAACGACCTCGCTAGTATCGACTCTAAGAGTCAACTCTCCAGCTTTAAACTGTTTCCAGGAACTAAATCCTTGATGGGAAGAACACACGTGGTTAGTAGCCCCCTAAATCAATTATCCAGGCAGAATCATCATTCTCTACTAAGCATGTCTCCAAGATAAATAGATCATATTTATTGTCTTTGGAGTTCTTCCTTTTCTGGAGAGTAGTGAGATCAGTATCAGAACCCATATTATAAACTCCAAGTTTCATTTTAGAGGACAATCCTTGTTGAAAAACTTCATCGGAGTTAGCAACAATTGCTCTCTCTGTTAGTCCCTTCACATTCAATATGGGTTAGAGATTATCTTGGGAACTGACACTATTGGTTTCATTGTTATCAATCCATTTTGCTTGAATAGTGAGAACTTACGTTCAAATAATTCTTACAACAATTCCATGATTTCATGTGCAATGACCATATTCTCAAACCTTTTGGCCAATGCATCAGGTATGCTTGCCAAAATGTGAAGTCGGGCCTTTGAATTAGCGTTCATCCACACCTCATATGCATACAAACATTTCGTGGTGCATTAGGGGTTGGGACTTGAGGACAATCCTCAAACATGACAACTTCGAGGTCGTTTACCACAAAAACTATTTTAACAGATTCTTTCCTCGTCATGTAGTTAAAACCGGTCAAAGTAGAAAAGGCAACTAATGGAAAATCAATGTTTGACATTTTGCTAAAAAACAAACATATTGATCTATATTAGATTTTAGAATAACTCTTTTAAAACAAATCCAATCAGGTTTAGCAAAATCTAAATGAACCCCACATAACATCTAGTTTTGCAATGACGCTTCGGTGATTTAGGACAAAAACCACTAAAGGGTAGTCAATTTCTCCCTTCACTGAATTGAGACGTTCTCAACTAATCATTACACCAGAATAACTCTTATTCCTATAACGATCAGTCATCATTGATTTGGTCAAGAAATCATTAACTTGCTTAACAATTTCCTGTAAGTGTGACCCTTCATTTTAGATCCTAGAGTTCCGCCCCAATTAGCCAACCAAAGGGAAAAACTGATTGGGGAAAAAACTAAAGTGACCATATCCATTTCTGGAGTTCGCCTTCATATTGACCAACTGCACAAACCATTCAAAGGGGGACGCTCCCAGGGAGCCTCAAGGTCATGTAAGAAGGTCTCACAATGTAAACCAATGAAAGAGACTACAAGACATGTTGACATACATCCTTCTCCCTCTTACTATAAATACTCTCTCCATTCACCTTGATATTGAACCATGCCACCATCCGAAGGGGGACGCTCCCAGGGCACCACAAGGCCAATCATAAATCTCATACTGTGAATATTAAGGAGAAACGTTAGTGGAAAATGACATATCTTATATATCTTTTCCCTCCATTGAGTATTTTAACAACCTAAGGTTTAAATTTACTTAGGAAAAGTATGGCTAATTATTTTTACTAAGTGATTGTTTAAGTTCGCCCAAAAGTAACACTTACTTTGGAAGTTAAACAAATTTGATTACCATTCATTAAACATTTTAATAAATATTAATCAACAATTGCATGCTTGTAGCAAATCTATCTAATTCACCTTTCTAGGTAGGTTCCCAATTAGAGGTGTTCCGTTTCCGTTAGCTTAAATACCCCAGCGTAGTTAGAACCCGCCTTAGACAAAAGGTCCCTTATAGATAAATTTGTTACAAATTTAATCTTTTATTGAAATCAATTTAATCCTATTAAACTGATTTAAAAGATTAATCTAATTTATAATCTTATTAGAAATTTGTGAGCTTAGGTCTATCTCAATCATATTTTAAAACTATTTTTAAAAAATGATTTCACCTAAGTTTGCATGCAACTCTTGGTTATTGATTTTAATTCTAATTTCATTAATTATAACTCTTTTAAAACTATATGACATACATT
This sequence comes from Benincasa hispida, assembly GCF_027475165.1. Classification (NCBI taxonomy): domain Eukaryota; kingdom Viridiplantae; phylum Streptophyta; class Magnoliopsida; order Cucurbitales; family Cucurbitaceae; genus Benincasa; species Benincasa hispida. The sequence continues at coordinate 2,077,573 of NC_143486.1, forward strand.
ATGGCATATAATAAACATACATCACATGCATATTTAATTAAAGTTGATGGACTGGAATAACTTGTCTCAAAATCGGAAAACAAAAGCTAAACTATTACAAAAGTTGGAGTCAATCGGTTCGAACAGGTGAATCGAGTCTTGAACCACCCGCCTTGAAGCCTCATCACTTGATCGTATAGCAAATCCTTTCATCGTCGAGTAACGCATATCGAGTGTAAACGGTCGTGTAGTAATGATCGCGTGGCTTAGGATTATGCGATGGGCATGAAAGTCCATGCGATTGTGCAACACGCCTTGAGTAACGTATGCCATGCAATCGTGTAGCTAATGACTATGCAATGAGCATGATAGTCTACACGATCAAGTAGAAAGCACCGAGTATCGTACACTATGAGATCATGTAGCTAATGACTATGCGATGAGCATGATAGCCTACACTATCGCTTAGCGCACATGCCTTGCGTCGAGTATGAAAATACTGTGCGATCGTTTACCCCTAAGCGTCTACACGATCATGTAGCCAATGCAACATGATTGAGTAAACTATTTATACGATCATGTAGCATTAGCTATCGATCGTTTAGAAAATACTACATGATCGACCAGAATAATTCTACACGAACATATAGCCAAATCTAAACGATCGTCTAGCTTGAGCTATATGATGCGACCAACCTTTCATCATCTCCATTGAAGCGAACAACAACTGTTTACATCTGAAGCTTCTTCACAAACGACTCAAAAACTCAAAATGAATACAGACTCGATTGCAAGTGTTTATGCCCCAAAACGTAGGGGCCCTTACAATTAATTTTTATAAAATTAAAAAACGAAAGCACTAAACAGAGACAACTATCTTAAAACATCCATCAACAATATTCACAAACATTTAACACTTAAACGTAATGTCGAAACTTAAAACCCACCAGAAACTGTAAACAAACTTCAATACAACAAATGGAATTTGGAAATTAGAACACAACTTGTCTCTGATACCAATTGAATGGAAACTCAACATGAAGAGTTCCTTGAGCGGAAGCGGATTATCCAAATTTCATTGTGATTGAATGCATACATTTACAGTCATACAAGATGATTATGCAATCATGGTAAATTACAACATGCTTTTCAAATAAAACAAAAGTTGAGATATTATACCTTTGAAGAACCGTTCTTCAAGTAATCCTTCGACCTAACTTGTTCACGAACGATTCGAATAAGTCACCAACACTCTCTCGAACAAGCAGCAAATAGCAACTCGATCCTCGAACCAACAGGGACACTACCACTCAGATTCTTCAGTATACTCAGGGTGAGAACCCAGGAGTTGTGGGCTTTGACTATTTTGGTTAAAAGGATATTTGTGAGTTTGGAGGGAGGAAGACGATCAAAGAAGAAGCACTATCGCATAACGAACTTCTCGATTGTTTAGGCTATCACATAGCAAAAGTCTTCCAATCATGTAGACTATCGCATAGCCTCTCTTTTGCGATCTTGTTGTTCTCTTTAATGTATTAGGCTTAGAAGTAAAATGAAAAAACACTTTTTCATTATATTTCAATTGCCAAAAAAATTTCATAACCATCCACTAAGGTAGTTTTTGAGAAAAATGATTATTATTCAAAATAATAAATAATATAAATAAATATGATAACCAACTTATCATATTATATTTATAACCTATAGTTTTAATATTACATCACAAACAATATAAACTATGGTTCTTTTTCTCTATTTTATGTCATTTAATATAAAACATTAAATGAACAACTATTTGAATCTCACTCAAACATTTATTCCTCCAATTAATGTATCAAACACATTATATCAATTATATCGTATATAATTGAATTAATTGAATTATATCATATATAATTAAATTCCCTCTTATTAATTTCAACAATTCAAATTAACCCAAAAACTTATTCTCAACATAATCATTTTGAACTACCAATGGGACCTTATGGACCGGTAGCTTGAAGCTTCAATAGTACGTGAATAATTAATTAAACACTTTAATTACATTATCCACCATCTATTAACTGTCAGGCACTCCACTAAAGACCAACAGTTGCACTTTTCGCACTGCAGATATATTTCTGTGTCCATTGGATATAACCAATCAACAGTGTGATGACCCTCCACAAATTGTAAGTACAGTTGGGCCAAATTACCATCTTGCCCTTATAGTTACATCTAACTCTTTAAGTACCACTGATTCCTCTAATGAACAATGAGTCATAGTCCCACTATGACTGAGTCCTCTCTGGCCAAGAGAGGGTGTGACTGAAGGAACTCTTATCAAAGAGACTAGTGAGCAGAAGCAAGATCGTTCCAAGTCCCATTGTGACAGAACATACACATTTACAATCAAATAGTAATAGTTATGCATACTCTAGATTACAACATGCTTCAAAAGGAAAATACTAAGGATCAAGAGAACTTGCCCTTGAAGAACTTTTCTTCTCGTTCCCTCGATCTAACAGCACAATCGTTCATCAACACGAACATCACGCCTCAACAATCTCCTTGAACACGAACAAATAACACTTAACCCTCAAACAGTAAGCAAACACCACCAGAAGGCTACCTTGGTATTCTCAGTTTGAGAATCCAAGAGTTGTGGGCTTTGTATGGATTTGGTAGAGGGAAAGAGGAATGGACAGATCGTATACACGATCGAATAAGTGGGAGATGACTAAAGTCTATCGTATAAATTGAGTGCTCAATCGTTTAGAAAACAAGTGCCTATCTTATAGTAAACTTGTTGCACGATCGTTTATGCTCTCAAGCTATCGTATAGCTATTTCTTTTGTGCGTCCAATTATCAATCGCTTAATGATCGTACAGTGAAAAAATGAAAACGATTTTTATTTTATCCATTAGTTACCATAATTGATCACAAGTTCCCATTAAGTTGGTTATTGGGAGAAAAAATCGAAACCATTTATCCCATAATTGATTTAATTACAAATAAATAATATATTCATAACCTATAGTTTTAATATCACATCTCATGCAACATATAAACCATAGGCTTTTTTTCTCATTTATAGCATTTAATAATAATTCCTCCAATTAATGTATCTAATACATTAAGTCAATTATATCTCATACAATTGATGCAATTTAACTATATCATTTATAATCAAAATTCTTCTTGTTAATTTGAACACTTCAAATTAACCCCAAAACTGATTCTCAACATGAATCCATTAAGCTACTAAGGGGACTTTATGGACCTGTAGCTTAAAACTTCAACAATACGTGAATAACTTACACAACTCTTTAATCATGATATCCACCATCCGTTAACTGTCGAGCACTCTACTAAAAATTGACAGCTGCACTCTTTGCGCTACAAATATATTTCTGTGTCCATTGAATATAACCAATCAATAGTACGACGACACTTCACAAATCGCTTGTAAATACATCTGGGCTAATTTATCGTTTTGCCCCTATAATTACATCTAACTCCTTAAGTACCACTGATTTCTCTAATGAACAATAAATCATAGTCCTACTATGAGTAAATCCTTTTTAGGTCAAGAGAAGGTGTGGCGATCATTGTTCAAGTCCTGGAATCAGTCCTTAAGGGAGCAATTTATCTACTTGTCCCTTAATCGGGGAAGAAGTGAATTTTGTCTTGTGTAGCTGAGTTCCCAGCTCCTCAATCACACGAATCCCCAAAGTCATAGGTTTGAGTCGGCGATCTGACCACTTGTACCCATACAAATCAAAGGACCGCTCTCATAGGTAGAAGTTCCCAATTCACTCAAGATTACGGTCATGTACCTATGGTCATCCTAGTGAAATGAAAGTCACTGTCATGAACGATGTTATATAACGAGACTAAACATTTTATGGTCCGATCTTATACAAACTCTTTTGTATAGAGCATCCCCACTCACATGTCTAATACATGAATGGTCAGGATCAGACCATTTGTAGCACTTTACAACACTTGTAAAAGCGAGCCACACTTGTAGCGTCATCAGGATAAGGTTTCCCTTCTTTATCCATATGCTACATACCATTTAGGTTATCACTTAAAGCACGATCCACTTATATGTCATCACATACATGCTTAAGTTACAACGATAACCAGAGATCTTAGTTTATTGGTTTGTGGTTAATGCAACTAAAATATCTCATATTTCAAAGACTGTAGTGAATAAAATATCTCATATTATTACATCACAAAATGTTTGTTCATACAGGTGTTTACAAACTACTGAACCCTACGAGATTTAGGGCATTAACCTAACAATGGCCACTATGTTCAAGACTCGGAATCAGCCATTAAGGGAGCAATTTATCTACTTGCCCCTGCATCGGAGAATAAGTGAATTCCATCTTGGGTAGTTGAGTTCCTAACTCCCCAATAAGAAGAATCCCCAAAATGGTAAGCTTGTTGAGTTGGCAATCTGGTCACTCTCACATCTCACCTATACAAATCAAAGGACCGCCTTCATGCGCAAGAGTTCACAAATCACTCAAGATACAGGTCATGTCACCTATGGTCATCATAATGAAACATAAGTCTATTATCAACAGTGTTATATAAAGAGACTAATCATTTCGTGGTCCGGTCTCATACAAACTCTTTGTATAGGATACCCCCGCCCACATATCTTCACATGAATGATCAGGATTAGATTATTTGTAGCAATTTACAACATTTATAACACCTATAAAGCAGGTCGTATCCGTAGTGTCACCAGGATAAGGTACCCAATCTTATCCATCTACTACGGACCATTTAGATTGTTATTTAAACAAGATCCACTTGTATATCTCTACATTTTTGTTTAAATTTACATAAAATAACCTCGGATCTTAGTTTATTAGATTGAATATATGCTTATAAAATAACACTTAACAATATGTTTATACATAGTTTACAAACTACGAGATTACAAGGAGATTTCGGACACCATTTCCAACAAGATTTGCATAGGTGAGGGTTGGCTCAACAACGCCAGCTCAATAAGCCTCCCATTTCAGGGGGAAAGACCGGGTAGATATGTCACACCTCACTTCAGATTACCTTCGTAACTTGAATGGAATGGTGACTACAGCAATTACCAACCCTTTTGCTGGCACTTACTGCCCATCTAGCCTGTTAAATTTTTCTCAAACCCTGAATACGTACATTTCATCAATAAATTAAACAAATTAACTCAGAACTTAACACATTTACATTATAGGGTTTTATAGCATTTCATACATGAATATTACAACTTAATGAGCCCCATCTAGGATACTAGTCCCTATCTGACAGAGTCATGTGTACTAACTAATACAGGTTTTCAATTAAGCTTCCTTCAACCTAACTCTTTAAGTGGCAGAGCAGCAGCAGGGAAGTCTTTTTGGAACTGACCGCTACAGTCTTTAGCAATCCTCTTCATGTATATGCACACTGTGCGTTAAACACTTAGCCAAATTCTTAGGCCTTAACTTGTCTAGGTAGCAACTTCATTACCATGTGTCCATGCCTGCGTTAGGCATTCAAGCCTCATATGCGTCCAAGCCTTCAGCTCACACCTATTGCCCATCGCATAGCAACCTTTGCGCCCATCTTTTAGCTCATGCGCCTGTCTTGTGGCACATTAACGCATGCCCCATGCGTTCATCTGGTTGTACCCATAAACTTCAACGCAACCTTGTGCCTAACACCTTGTACGACTACCTATAGGATCCAATGCCCACATAGCACTTGCGCTTTCGGTTTCAATATGTGTTGCATGGTCTATTGCTTCTCAGTGCATCCTTGCGCCAATTCAACCTCTAACGCATGAGCTCAACATCATCATCAAGTCCTTAAAGCTGCTTGCTTGTTCAACCCAAGCAGCTGTCTGCTTGCTCAAGATTCCAGATTTAACTTACAATTTTAATAACTAATTTTCCAAGCCTTTTCTCAAGAGATTTCCTTCTAAGTGTTCGAGCCTTTGTAAACAGATCAGCAACGTTGTGCATGCGCCCGTCTTGTGGCACATCGACGCATGCCCTATGCGTTCGTCTATAAATGTCTTAGCAAGCTTAATTTAAAATTTCAGCTTAGAATTCCTCGTGGTCGTGCCGAAATCCTCAAATTATCAAAACTAGCCCAACTTACCCGAGAATACGACCTCCAGCCGGATTCTTCATACTCTAGCTTGATTCCACTAGAATCTCCCTCCGGCATTTCAACTTCAGGAACTAGACATACTCAAGGTTTGAATGGCTCTGGAATTACTTCATTTGCACGAGCGAACTTCTCCCACCTCTGTTTGAAGTCGAGCTTCCCTTTTTAAACTAACAACTGTATATTCTCCTTTTAACATCAAGTTGCCACCTCTTCCTTAAGAGATAATATCAAACCTAAGTATGACAGCTGGCTTAGCTGATCAATTACCAAGATGATCTTTCCCTCTTGGTTATCAACGCAAGGATCAACTCCCAAGCCAACGCTTGCAACCCCATGGCCTTATACTTCCTCCTCAACGCATCGCCCAATCTGGCTAACGCACAGCTCACTTAGAGGCTATTGCGTCCCTCCTTTGGTCGTATACTTCTAGGCCAATGCATGTCCTAGCCCACGCATAGCTGTCTTATCATATCAACCATACGTTAAGCCTTCCTCGTTTCATAGCATAACTTTAGCGTACATCACATACTCCATCATCTAGCTCGTCGTTTAGTACTGCTGCCGCATAGTACCATCGCATAGTGTTGTCGCATGACACCATCACGTAGTGTTGCCACATGACACCATCGCATAGTGTTGTCGCATAACATCGGGTAGCATTGTTGCATACCATTGGGTAGTATTGCCGCATACCCTCAGATAGCATTGCCACATACCATCAGGTAGCATCACCGCATACCTTCGGGTAGCATCGCCGCATACCTTCGCATAGCATTGCTCCTTTTACTACCCGATCAATCACCGCGCGCAACTTCAATGCATAATGCCTATGTCCGCACAACTTGAGGCTGCCGCATGCTTTGCCAACCTCTCACGATATAGACTGCCGCATGCCTTATCAACGCATCATGCCTTTCAACTTATGCTTTCATCCTTAGTACCAACGCATAGTTTATCCTTGCCTTCAACACTTAGCCTCTACAAGCCTTGGTTGCTACACACGCAACCTCATGCGTCCACACTTCTCCATCAATGCATGTCTACACTTTGCTTCCATACTTAGCCAATTTTTACTTGTTATGTTATCTAAAACTCACCCAACTAAGTATTTCTAATACTTAGAATTTTCTTCCTCCATCTTCCTACTTTCTTTACCTCTTTTCATAATTTTACTTAACACGCTTGTTAATCACTTTTGTAGGAAAAACGGAGTATAGGGTTTACAAGATAATTGGGGACATAGGGTGCAAGATGGAATTTACTTTTACCCGATTTAGGGATAGTAGAAAGGCGTTCTCTTAAGTACTGATTCTAAGTCTTGAACAAGGGGCCACGCCCTCTCATTGATCTTAGAGAACTTGGTTTGGTGATTGGATCACAAACCATTTGTTCATTAGAGAATCAGCGGGACTTAAGGAGCAAGATGTAACTTCGAGGGTAAAACAACTTTAGACCCAACCGTTATTACGAACAACCTGTGAAGAATTGACTTACTGATTATGGTTAAATCAGATGGACATAAATATATCTATAGCGAGGAGAGTGCAATTACAGAGTTATAGTGGTGTGTCTAGATAGTTAATGAATATTGATTAATTCGGTTTAAAGAGTTTAGCAAATTAATCTCAAATCGTTGAAGCTCATCATCTGTAGGTCCATAAGGTCCCTCTATTAGCTCGTAAAAGATTAAACCTTGGATTATAATTTTGAGTGAATTTAAAGTGTTCAAATTCAATTTAGGGTTTCAATTTGAAGTGTTCAAATTTCTATTTAAAGTTTGAATTTGAAGTGTTCAATTTCAGTTTAGGGTTTGCACATTTATATTGATATAATTAAACGTTTAATTTTGTTGAAATTAAATATAATTGGAGAATTCAATATATTTAAATATTGATTACATGAATAGGGGTTCATGTTTCACTAGGTGTTTTATCAATTTAATATTTGATATTAAATTATTAATGAATTAATTTAAATAATCTAAATTAAATAAATTTCAAATTAAAAATTGAATTTTAGAAATTGAATTTTTCCTTTAATTTAATTAAGTTACAATTAAATTAAATTAAGTTTGAAAATGGGTTTTAGTTGATTTATCCAAGTTTTAGATTTTTTAGTGGATTTTTTCCTAAATCAACACCTAGCCTACTTACTCTATTGCCATTTGATGTGTCAAATGGCTGAAAGAATTACTACTTGCATGATTATGGTAAATAAATACTTCAATTTCTGAAATTGAAGTGGATGAAATTATGAAATTTTGGAAATTTCTAAAAAATTTCTTTGAGCTCTCAAACCCTCTCCAAACTACTTCCAATTCCCTCTCAATTCTGAGTTCCACAACTCAAATTCAAGGCTGCAAATAGTAGAGAAGATTCTCTTGGTGGTCTATTGTAAATTTGAAGGTCAAATTCGTGGAGAGCGGAATAATTGAGAAGAATTAAGGTGGAATTCTTCAAAGGTTATGAACTGAAACCCTTGTATGTGAAAAACAATTTTTATACATGCTTATAACTCAAATTAAGTGTAATTAGAGTGCTTAATGATTATGTTTGCTTCTGCCTTATGCATGTTTACTCCATCAAGTCTAATGACAGACGTTAAGAATTGGCTAGCCGCCCAATTTCAAATGAAATATTTGGAAAAGGCGCAATTTGTTTAGGGATCCATATCAACAAAGATCGTAAGAAAAAAAAATGCTAGCCTTATCGCAGGCATTGTATATTGACAAGATACTTGATAGATATTCGATGCATAATTCCAAGAGGGTTTTTTTTACTTTCGGACATGAAATTGTATTGTTCAAGGAATAATGTCTTAAGACTTCTCAAGAGGTCGAGGAAATGAGACAGATTCCATATGCATCAACTATTGGCAGCCTTATGTATGCAATGTTATGTACTAAATCTGACATTTGCTATGCAGTAAGGATTTTCAGTACATATCAGTTCCCTAGGATTTGATCACTAGACAGTAGTTAAAACCATCCTCAAGTATGTTTGGAGAACGAGGGACTACATGCTTGTGTATGGAGCTAAGGATTTGATCCTTACAGGATATACTGACTCCGATTTTCAAAAGGGATTCTAAAAAATCCACATCAGGAATAGTGTTCCCTTTTAACAGAGGTGTTGTAGTCTAGAGAAGTACAAAGCAAGGTTGCATTATTGACTCTACCATGGAGGCGGAATATGTAGCGGCTTGTGAAGCTGTGAAAGAGGCTGTATGGCTTAGGAAATTTATGATAGACCTATAAGTTGTTCCTGACATGTCAAAGCCTATCACCCTTTATTATGATAATAGTGGTGCTATGGCGAATTCCAAGGAGCCTAGGAGCCACAAGAAAGGAAAGCACATTGAGCGCAAATATCACCTCATCTGGAGGATTGTGTATCGAGGGGTCGTGATTGTCATGAAGAACACTTTGGAGCATAATGTTGTTGATCTATTTAGAAACGTTCTCATGGCTAAAGTTTTTTAGGGTCACTTGGAGAGTCTGAGTCTATGAGACATGCATAAACTTGTTTAAGACAAGTGGGAGATATTACTGGGTGTAGTGCATGTCCTAGTTTATTGTTTTTGTGTATTGTACTTTGTTTTCTACTTTGTATTGTACATTGCACTAGCTTTAGAACAAGTGGGAGATTGTTGAGGTTGATGTCCTAAATTTCGTGGGTTTCATAGTTTGTAAATTATTTATACACAAATTATTTATTTAATAAAATAAAGTGTTATTTTATTCAACATTTAATCTGCATTAACTAAAATTCAATAAACTAAGATCCAATATTATTTTATGTAACTTAAACATGTATGTAGTTGACATACAAGTGGATCATGTTTGAGTAATAACCTAAACGGTCTGTAGTATATGGATAACTTAGGTACCTTATCTTGGTAACACTACAGATACGACCCACTTTGTAATTCTTACAATAGTTATAAAGTGTTACAAATGATATGATCTAGACCATTCATATGAAGACATGTGAGTGAGGTATCTTATACAAAGAGTTTTCATAAAACCGGACTGCGAAATGATTAGTATATCTTTATAACACCGTTACTTAAAGAGACTTACATTTCACTAGGATAACTATAGGTAACTTGACCTTAATCCTTAGGTGAGTTGTGAACTCCTGCCTATGAGGGCGATCCTTTGATCTGTATGGGTGAGAATGGTTAGACTTGTCGACTTAATATGCCTACCATTTTGGAGATTCGTCCAAGTGGAAAGTTGGGAACATAACTACATAAGATGTAATTCACTTTTTCCCAGTCATAGGATAAATAGATGAATTGTTCCCTTATGGGTTGATTTCAGGTCTTAAGCAATTAAGCGTTCACCCTCTCATTAGCCATAGAGGGGTCTAGTTTATAGTTAGACTATAACTAATTTTTCATAAGAGGGACCAGTGGTACTTAAGATATTAGATGTAATTACAGGGGTACAATGGTAATTTGTTCCAGTTGTAGTTACGACTAATTCTTGAAAGGTCAACTCACTATTGGTTGGTATTGGAGTGACCGACAGTTAATAAATATTTATTAATTTAATTAAAAAGTTTACTTAATTAATCTCGTATCAATCGAGCTTATAATCTGCAAGTTCATAAGGTCACTTGCTAGCTCACTAAGGATCAAACAAGGGATAATTGTTTTTAGAATAATTTGAAGTTTCAAATTATTTAAAGGAATTGAAGATATTATTTACATTAATATGATTAATATAAGTATAATGTATATTGATACATATAGTATATAGTTAATTATAAATATAATTTATAATTAAAACTATATAACTTGTGAGAGATAAATATTTATAGGATGTAGAAATATGTAACGAAAGCAATCAGAATCAATAAACACTCTAATTACATTTAATTTGAGTTCTATAAACATGCAAAACATGATTTTCAAAAGAGGATTTCATGAAACAATTCCTCCAAATCCAAACTGCTCCTCACAATTTCTTAGTTCCAAACCTTCAGTGAACCATCAAGAGATCTTTTCTACTATTCTCAGCCTTGAATTTGAGTGGTGGAACTAAAAAAAAATGTGAATTTGTGAAGGGAGTAGAGTAGGTCTTAATAGGAAGAAGAACTCTTGTGCAAAAACTAATTTCCAACAACCAACCTTTCCAAATTTGAGAAAATTAAAGAGTTTTATCCCTCGTCTTCATGCAAGCACTGAAGAGAAGAGTCAATGCCACATCCAAGTTTAAGTTTAAGTGGCTTAGGTGTTCTAATTAGAAACAATCTACTTCCTATTTCAAGTGAGGTTGGATGTCTTCGTTAAGAAACTTAATTTCCAATTTGAATTTTAATCTCAATTAATTCAAAATTAATTGAATTTAAAATTTCAAAATTCAATTTCTCAAGTTGAAGTAAAACTGAAAATTAATTTGATTTTAGTTAATTAAATAACAATTTAATATCAAATATTAAATTAATCAAACACCAAATTTTAAAAATCCTATTTATGTTATTAATATTTAAATCAATATTTAAATATTATAAGCTCTCCAGTTTCGTTTAATTTTGATAAATTAAATGTTTAATTATATCAAATATAATTATTCAAATCTTAAGTGAAATTTGAACACTTCAAATTGAAAACCCTAAATTCAATTTGAACACTTCAAATTGATATTATTTCAAATTCAATCAATTTATTAATTCAAGGTGTTCATGTTTTACAAGCTAGTAAAGGGACCTTATGGACCTACAGATCATGAGCTCTAACGATTTGAGAATAATTGGCTAAAACTCTTTAGACCAAATTAATCAATATTTGTTAACTACTGAGTCACACCACTACAACTCGATAATTGCACTCTCCTCACTATAGATGTATTTATGTCCACTTGATTTAATCATAATTAGTAAGCCGATCCTTCACAGGTTGTTCATAATAACGACAGGGTCAAATGTTGTTTTACCCTTGAAATTACATCTTATTTCTTAAGTTTCACTGATCCTTTAATGAACTATTGGTTTGTAATCCAATCACCAAACTGGATCCCTCTCGAGCCAATGAGAGGGTGGGGCCCCTTGTTCAAGGCCTAGACTCAGCACTTAAGAGAACAACCTTTCTTCCATCTTTAAATCGGGTAGGCGTGAATTCCATCTTGCACCCTATGTCCCCAGCTATCTACCCGGTCTTACCCTTGAAATAGGAGGCTTATTGAGCTGGTGTTGTTGAGCCAACCCTCATCTATGCAAATATAAGGATAATCCCGAATAAGCAAGAGTTCATAGTTAGCGTAGGATTAAGATCAAGTCACGTAGGTCATCTAAGCATAATAGTCAGTCTTAAACAGTAAAGAACGTTATAAAGTAAGAGTGACTTATTTCTTGGTCCAATCTTACGCAAATTCATTGCATAGGACGCCCCCACTCCTCATGTCAATACATGAACGAATTAGGATCACTTCGTTTGTAACACCTTACAACATATTGTAACAACTACAAAGTAGGCCGCATCCGATAGTGTTACCAGAATAAAACACCCAACCTTATCCATATACATAGACCGTTTTGGCTATTAACTCAAACTTGATCCATCTTTATGTCTCCATATAAAGTTCAAGTATTCATGTAATAGCCATGGATCTTAGTTTATTAGATTTAGTATTTACAAATGCAATTTACAAAATTCAATAACAACTTTATTGAATAAAAGTCGAATAACATCTTTATTGATAATAGAATATGTTTAACTTTACAAAGTGCGAATTTTAGGACATTCAACCCAACAAATATTTGAATATGATTCAAACATTATTTATATGAATAAGATTTATATAAATACTAAAGGTTAAAATTAATATGAATGAGAATCATATTAAAACCATGGGTCATAAGGGAGAGTTGCATTTTAATGTGGTTATGATGCATAATTGATTAATGGTTTATAAAATTAATATTATATTTTGAATATAATATTAATATTATATTAATAAAATAACTCCTCACTTAAGGGAGGTTATGTCTACATCATGTTGATGGGAGTAGTAACTCTCATATCTTTCCTTTTGACGGTTGCCTTGAATTAAAAATACAGACAGTAGAGATCATAAGGTGAAATTGTAAGAAGAAGACGTCTCTCCAAAACTCTCACTCTCTCATTGTCATTCTGCATTTTCCTTCTCCCAAAAGCATTAAAGAAGTCTCACATCTTCATCCCTTGCCAGAGAATAGCAAGGTAACTTCGTGGTGGTGTCCAGAGGACTGTCATTCCAGTGTTCGTGTTGTACTATTCGAGGGAGGAAAACGCTACTCGTGACTTTTGGAGAGGAATTCGTGAAGAAGAAATTTCTTCAAGGGTATGTAATTTCTTCTTCCTTTGCATGCTTAATAGCTATGTTTTTTCTTTTTTGAATCTTTGTAAGTTTTTATCAGTATTTTTTGTGTTTCCAAATTGAATTTCAAATGCATGACGTTCACGCTCTTCTGCAAAGGAATTTGATTCTTCAGTTTGCTCTTTATTTATTTTTTTTAACTTTTGTAACGGTTGCTATTGATCACAAAAAAAAGAGTTGTTGTAATAGTTTGATCCTCAACCGTGGAAAGGATCGGATTTGTTCTTGCATCTGGAAAAGAACGTTGTAGCAGTTCGACTCTAAGCCATGGAAAGAGTCAAATACTTCTAGTGAAGTACCCAAGAGGAACTTGAAAAGTGGATGTAGGCCGGTTGTATTGAACCATTACAAAATTACCGGTGTCATTTTCTCTATCCCTCTCCTATTAATTTTGTAATTAATTTGTTATTGTACTTCATTGCATGAAATTAATCACAATTTTTGTTCTTAAAGTTAATTTTTTGTATTTGTTTATTTTGATTGTTGTTCTTAAATTTCCATATTCATGATTAATTTTGTTATTATAATCAAATTGGGTGCTTTAAAGTAGTATTATTAACTTTTTGATAATTTTAGGTTGAATTTATTGTTTAATTTATTTATAAAAGTTTGTTAATCTATTTAATTGGGCTCACATTAGAAAAAGTTTTAATTAGTTTGATTAAACCTTATTCACCCCTTTAAGGTTACCCTACCGATCCTACAGTTAGTATCAGAGCAGGTAGCTCTTCTACGTAAATCATTTTTCATATATTATTTTGATACTTGAAAGGTTCTTATTAATATTTTGAAAAATTATTTGAAAAGCTTAATTGCTAAGGCTATGGCAACTTTAAAAGATCTTGGACCTCCATTCTTTGATGGTAATAGAAATTATGATGTTTGGAGAAATAAAATGTAAACTTTTATACTTGCTATGGATTTTAATATTGTGTATGTTCGTGAGCATGAATTATCAAAATTGGAATTGAATAATGCATTGCTCACTTGTCATATTATATATTGTGCATTAGATAGACAAATATGTGATATTTGGAATACCATATATATTGTGCATTAGATAGACAAATATGTGATAAAATCCCACATTTTAATTATGCATATGATATTTGAAATTTTCTTGATAATATGTATAATGTAGAAAATTCTTCTTGTACTACTAATGATTTATTTGATGTAAATGAGAATTATAATTCTAATAATCAAGAAAAGTTTCAAGAAGTGAAAAACAAAAAAATGTGACAAGCTCTCTTTGTGCTTGATGGCCCATTCGAAAACGGACTCTAGTGATGAGACATGAAAGATGGGGTAAGTCGCAAATCTTTATCTTATGATGAGTTATATGATACATCTGAAAGTATGCAACATGATTTAGAAAAAGTTAGCTCTAAATATCTAAAACTATCAAAGAAATTTAAGACATTGTCTAGTGAAAATAAATCTTTGATAGATGAAAATGATTGTTTGAAAAATAGAGCTACTAATGATGTTTTGCATGATAATAGATTTTATGATGATGAGAAATGTGCTTTAACATATAAGAATAAATTTTTTGAAGTTCAAAATGAAGAATTTAGATCTTTGTCATGTGAATGAGTATTGAATTGAATGATTTGAGAAATAAAAATGAAAAAAATTCAATCTTGTTCTTTAGAATTAAATGATGAAATTGCTAGTTTGAAAAATAAAATTATTGACTTGGAAACTATCAATACTTCCTTAGAAAAAGAGAGGTTTTCTTTTATGGACAAGATTAAATTTTTTGAATGTGATATTGATAAGAAAAATAATTTTATGGGAAAGAATTGCTTGAAAAATAATTTTATGGAAAAGAATTGCTTGCTATCAAAGAGTTTAAAATTGCAAAAGAGCCCATTAAGAAATTGACCACAGGTGCACAAAAATTGGACAAGAATATTGACATGGGCAAATCTTTTAGTAATAAAAGGGGAATAAGCTATGTGAATGGAAATTGTTCATCTAATTCTAAGACTACTTTTATTAAAGTTACCCCTTATATGTCTCAAGATATTTTACCCAATGTCTAATTTTATTGAAAATGTTGACATATTCATGAAAATTCAAAAATTGTGCATAAACAAAATCATCATAGATCAAAATAGCTCATAATGTGAATTTTGTGAATAAGTATGAAAAGGTTAGAGATTTGTGAGAAAAATAAAAATTTGTGCCTAGACATGTTTATGAAAAATCTACATGTGTGCATAGTGGTAAATTTGTGCTTAAACATGTAAATGCGAGAGATATTCATGTGAAATCAAAATGTATACCTACTTGTCATTATTGGGAAGTTAAAGGTCATATTAGACCAAATTGTTTTAAATTGAAAAATACTCTTAAGGAAGATTTTATTTGAAAAAAAAATTGTGAAAAATCAACTAGTTATAAATAAATTCTTGTGGCGAAGTTAGTCATGGATATCATACTTGTGATTTGCCAAAAAATGAATTGTAGTAATTTTGGAACTAATTTAAAATGGATTTTAAAATCCTTGCTCACTAACTATAAAGGATCCAAAAAATGGGTACCAAAATCTTTTGGTTGAGTTTTCTTCGTAGGTATGATTCAAGAAACAATTGTTGCTTGGACTGCAAATGAAGAGTTAATTCAAATTGGAGCAACTAATATGACTTACTTGAATCTAAGAAAGGAAATGTTGCATATTTGGTAACTCTTATTTTCGGATTATTGCTATAGGTATTTCACTTGGTATCTTTTATGGAAATTATATCTCTTGAATGGTTTTGAAATGTTTGAATTTAAATTCTTGAATTTCATTGATCGTTGAATTTATTGCTATGAGAAATGATTGAATATCCATCATTTTGGCATTTGTCTTTGTGGCTTATTATTTGGTTTTTTAACCGATTAGATGCTTGCTCTATCCTTGTATTTTCCTTGGAAAGTTTTGAGCTAAATGGATATTAAGTTTGTAATATGTTATTTATCCTTGGGATGAAATTGATTATAGCTTATTAAAATTTTTTTTTTTTGGCATTTTGTTCAAGATTAATATAAATATATTTGTTATGCTCATGCTTATATTTGATTGATAATACTCTCTTTGTGATATTAATGATACTGTTGATTTACTTTTATTTGGTATCATTATTTGTTTATTAACAATTGATGCTTATTTTATCATATTTGACATTTTGGTATCTCAATTACTTAAATTTTACTTGAATAATTTTATTTCATTGGGTTTTATTCAAATTTCATTTTAGGGGGAGCTATACAATTTTATATGAATTTCATAGATCTCTTTATTGTAGTGTGTTCCTCTTATGCATATTGTTTATCCTTTTAGGGGTACTCGTCTTTGGAATATAAGTTTTTTTATGAAAATTTTGAATAATATTTCTACCCTCAAGTTGAATTATGTGCTAAATGTCTTTTTGTCTTTTATTAAGGGGGAGTTTTCAATCGATTTCAAAATGGGGAGAAATTTGTTAAATTGGTCTTAAAATTTATATGATGCCTATTGAACTTACAATGTTGTTGCTTGCATTTTTAAAAGGCATGTGATAAGAGAAGAAGTGAAAAATTATGTGTTCATAATTTATGAGAAGCTTTCATGTCTTTATGTTATTTTTTTTAATTGTCCTTTTTTAATTGATTCCAAATGGGGGAGAGGTAATAAGAAAAATGGAAACATGTTATTATTGAATTGAGAATTGTTATTATTGAAATATTCATTGTTTTCAAGTGAATTGAAATTATGTATGTATATGAATTGTGCATCAAGTACATATTTCATATTACATACTGCCTTAGATTTAATTTTTCTCGAGTTGTTTGTCATCATAAAAAGGGAGCATTGTTGACTTTTTGCCCTTAATCTTAAATTAATTAATGTTAGTTAATTAATTAATTAATATTTTGATGATAACAAATATGCTCTTATTCACTAAAATTTGCATGTTTTGAAGCATCCATTGCGTAAAGTTGGGAACAATGGTTCCAACGCAATTTGAATCACTCAAATCGGAGCTCAAATGAAGAATATATGGCCGAAACAATACTAATGAAAAAAAAACGTAAGTTGATGACATGACAGATTTTTTTTTCTTCATTAAAGTGGACCTATAGAAGATGCCACTTGGAGCATATGAGGAATAACACACTATGGACTTTTGATTTTTGGATTGATTTTAAAAAGAAAATTAATTTAATATTGTTTTATGTTTATGTCTAACAATTAGTATTTAACACCGTGGTGAGCTTTTGTTTTGTGGTTGGTTTTTAAAAGAAAATGATTTTAAGAAGATATGTATTATTATATTATTTTATGTTTGTATCTAATGGCTAATTGAGTTCAAATATGCACCATTCAATTTTCTTTTACCAACATCCAATGATCCAAATTAAATTGGGTTTTCACCTTTTCCTTTTTTTTTAAACTCTCTTCTAATTAAAAGAATAATTTTCACATTTTTACAATCTTCTATAATTCATTAAGTCTCCATTGTTATTCTCTCTAAGCTTCTATTTTCTTCTTATTTTCATCTTATTCTTGAGAGATATATTGTACTCTGATGATTGATTTTTTGTGTGCTACAACTTAATTCACTCTATTGAGTAACTTGTAAGCGTGCCATTTACTTTTATTCAAACTTTTGTAAGGATTGCTCTTGATCCTGAAAAAAGGGTTGTTGTAATGGTTTGATCCTCGACGTGGAAATGACTAAGTTTGTTCTTGCGCTCGGAAAAAATGTTTTAGTTGTTCGATCATAAGTCGTGGAAAGAGTCAAAAACTTTTAGTGAAGCAGCTAAGAGGAACTTGAGAAGTGGATGTAGACCAATTGTGTAAATTAATAGCAATTTTTGTTCTTGAAATTAATAGTTTATATTTCTTTATTTTGATTGGTAGTTATTAAATTTCTACATTCATCATCAATCTTATTATTAGAATCAAATTCGGTGTTTTAGAGTAGTGTTATTAACTTCTTTATTATTTTGGGTTGAATGTATTGTACTTGTTAACAAAAAGTTGATTAGTTTATTTAATTGAGCCCACATTAGGAAAATTTTTAATTAGTTTGATTAAAGATTCCCCTCTCTAGGGTTGTCGTCCTACAAATAATTATATAAATATTTATAATAACTTTGTAATTAGTATTACTTGATCTAAATAATATCCATGCACTTAAAATTATATATGGTGATTAATCCCTAAAATTTCAATTTTGACTCCGACCCCTTTAAAAATTTATAAACTCTCAATTTTATGGTCAATGGATCTCAAAGGATATTAAAAATATTTAAAAATTATTTTTGTGTCTAATTTAACCTTACATTTTAAATTTTGTAGTTAACCGATACATTAATTTTTTTTAAAAAAATATCAAATCGGACCTATTAAACACACAATTAAAATTAATCTCTATTATACCATTTAATGTTTGACATAATCGACTATATGTATAAGAGACTTGTTGGATACGAATCTATTAAACGCAAAATGAAGAATCTGAGGACTTATGAAATATTTTTAAAGTTTATGACTATATATGGAATAAACTTTTATCTTTATATACATTTGTGTCTGTGAAGTTATGCATCCACTGACGTTAGTAATTCAAATACAATTTTAGAGAATAAAGCTACAATCATCATAGTTAGATCCTTTGCCATTGCTCAACTAATAACAAATTACTCTAGTTAGTTTTGATTGTTTGTTTGTTTTTAATATATATAACTATGATTAGTTATTTAGGGTCAGTTTGCATTGATTTGAAAAAATATATATGTTTTTCAAAAAATTCATTTTTATTTAAACACTTTGGATCAAAAAAGTGATACAATACACTTGAAAAAGCTATTTTGAGTGATGACTTATTTTTTAAATTAAACACTTGAAAATGTATTATAAACACATCCTGACCACGAAATACAAAATATTGTTTTTTTTTAATTTATTAAAATACACATTTAATTTTCTTTTATGAAAATTGGCACATATATATTCGTTGAATATTTTCAACTTGCATTTTTTTTAAATAACAAATCTAATCATATTTTTATTCATTTATTATCTTCAAACATCAGCATGTTATCAAATGTCCCGTCCTCGCAAAAACCTCGAACTAAAAGTAATATTGTTACTACATATATAAACTATATCTTACGGGAATGTTCCTATAAAATAATACTTCTAAAATCTTTAGACTCGATAACTTTTTAAGTTTGAAAAGAACACATTTGAGGTGATTATTAAAAACTATAATCATAATACGAAACCATCAAGAAATTTTATAATATATGTTTGTCAACCCTAGTGTCACTTTATTTATTTGATAATCAAAGCATAAAATAAAAGGAAATACATCAAATAAGTTGGGTTAAAGTAATAAGTTTAGCTATTAAGCGTTAATGTAGGTGATTATTCGATTTTTAAACTTTATTTTTTAATAAATTTTAAATCAATTTGAAAAAAACTTAAAATTTATAGATCTATGAGATATAAATATAAATTTATATAATACATAACGAGTTTATAAACTTTTCATTTTGTGTCTAGTAAATTTATAAATTTAAAAAATCAAAATTTGTAGACTAAATTGGCAAGTTAGTTAAAGTCTCATTTGGTAACAATTTGATTTTTGAAAATTAAGCTTATAAACATTATTTTTCACATTAAAATTTCTTGTTGTTATTTATTTTTTATCAATATTTTTAAAATTAACACAAATTTTAAAGATTAAAAAAATATAAATTTTGTTTTTAGAATTTGACTAAAAATTAAAATCTTTTAACATAAGAAAGGTGAAATTAGTGTAAGAAAATAAGAAAAAATTGCTTAAACTTTGGAAGAAAAAAAAAATGCTACCAGATGAACATAAATCATACAAATTTTAAATTATTGACAAATTAAAGGAAAATTCAAAGTGAACGACTTTTTTACACGTGTAAGGGTCAGGGACAGTATTTTAATCAAAACACTCACATAAAAAAGTAAAATAAAATAAAAAGACAAATATTCACCTGGGCTGCAATTTCTTTATTATTAATAAATAATAATTGATCTAACCTTTACTTTGAAGTTTCGAGCGCTTCCCTTCTCACTCTCGTCTCTCGTACGGCCATCTTCTTTCTTCATTTTGGATTTAAGCCTTCAACAACCGCTTGTACTGTGAATGAAAGCCTGATCAATCGAATTTTCGATTGCAGTCTGCTTTGGAATCATAGATGAATGAACCGATCTGGGCTATTTCTCGATTGTTTTCACCTTTAATTGGTGGAATGATAGAGCCCATTCGCCACCGCCCCACATGGTAATACGAGTTCCATCCCTTTCTTTTTGCCTAAATGCCATAATGATTGCATGTTATATGTTGTTTCTGTTTTCTGTAAGAACATTCAAGGGCTCTGGTGTTTGGCATTTTGATTCAATAGGAATGGGTTGAACAAAAGTGTTTTTAGGGAAATACCCACTTGGTGAATTGCTATATTTGTTTGGATTTCGTGGAGATCTTGTCGATTTGTTGCTAATTTTTTTCACAGTGTTTGAAATCCCCTTTCAAGAACACCCCCTTTGAAGTTATTATACGGGCTCTGTTTTTGAGATTGGGTTTTGATTGTTAAATATGTGCTTGTAGATTTCATTTCCTTGGATGTGAAATATCTGGAAGTGAATTGAGTTAGAAATCGAGGCAAAGATGCAGACTAGAGTGGTGGGGATTGAGGAGGGCAAGGTCTCTGCAACTGCCATTGCCATTGCCCCTAGCACTAGAACCAACAACCCAATCAAGACCTTTCCTTTCAGATTTCTTCAGCTATTCTTTCTGTTTCTGCTTTTCGTCCTCGGTATATCACTTGCTAGTTTGCACACTGTTAAGTATTTTGGAGGTCTAAATGTGGTACCTGTAGCTCAGTCCATAATTCGACCTTGTCTTGAAGAGCCAACCAGTATAGAAAGATGGATCAGACCTCCATCAAGTCTTCTGCACACCATGAACGACACCGAGCTCCTCTGGAGGGCTTCTTTCGTTCCTCGTGTGAAGAAGTATCCATTCAAAAGAGTTCGCAAAATTGCTTTCATGTTCTTGACCAAGGGACCGCTGCCCTTGGCTCCTTTTTGGGAGCGGTTCTTGAAGGGACATGAGGAATTTTATTCTATATATATTCACTCTATGCCATCTTACGTTGCTGATTTTCAACCCTCATCAGTATTTTACGGACGACAGATCCCCAGTAAGGTAAAATGTGATCCTGTTATACTTATACATTACTGATATTCTTTGTTATGTTTTAGGTGGGATTAATGAAATGCTCTAGTTAGCCTTCTGCTTTAATTGTAAGAACTGCATAGTTTCTTTTTCTTTTTTTATTGCAAGTATGCGTTCTGCAAATCTTCTTTGATTAATGAGAATATGCCTTTTCATGCTATTCAATGTCTAAAATATATTACCACTTTGTAATGGATTTATGACTTCTAATCCTACAATTGAAAATTTATATTGTTGAGACTGATGATGCCTTTTGTTCTTGGGAAGTTTTCCCCCATCATCCATGCACGCTCTCCTGAATCTATCGAGAACTTCCTCATTTAGTAATGACATATTTGGAATTATTTTCTAAGGGGTGTATGGGACAAGGAGTGAAGTTTTGAAGTCGTAGGACTTAAAGTGTAAGGAGTTAATCGAACATAAAATTAATGTTTTTTATTTGTAGGACCCACAAACTCTTTAGACTGAACAAGACAACTCCACTCCCCTCAACAATTCTATCTCCTTAGGCTAAACACCCCCTAAGTGCTTAAGAACTTTTTTTTTTTTAAAGTATTATTATTATTATTTATTTAAGAATAAATTTATAAGCACTTAAAAAGTCAGGTCAAACATCAGTTGAGTCTGGTTTTTGTTAGTTGTTTTTTTCCCTTTTCCGGAAAGGAAGTCTGGATTTTGTAGAACTTCAAATATTCTAAACCAAAATATAGAAGTTTATCACCTTTAAATATTGATGGCGGTCAATTTTTGACCTTGATATATAATACTTGATTTCGTTTAGAATTCCCATCTCGATTGTCTCTTGCCTTGGGACTGGCACTCTGGAGCTTCTGTATCTTTTCATATTAATTGCTGTGTGGCTGAAGTCGACTGTTTTTAAAGTTCGCTAACTGTGATATATGTTTTCAATGTGGTAGTATACTTTTTATTTTTCAAGTTCCTATCCATAGAAGACGACCATTCATTTTATTTGGGTTTTCACGATGTAGATCGCAGAATGGGGAATGATGAGTATGTGTGATGCTGAGAGGAGACTACTTGCCAATGCGCTGCTTGATGTAGCAAATGAATGGTTCATTCTTCTCTCCGAGTCTTGCATACCTCTCCACAACTTCAGCATCATTTATCACTACATATCCCGATCCCGTTACAGTTTCATGAGTTCATTTGATGAACCAGGACCCATTGGTAGGGGACGCTACAACGAAAGTATGGCACCCACGGTCAACCTCACAAATTGGCGGAAGGGATCTCAGTGGTTTGAAGTCAATAGAGAACTTGCAGTGAAGATAGTAGAAGACGCAGTATACTACTCTAAATTTAAAGAGTTCTGCAACCCACCATGCTATGTTGATGAACATTACTTTCAGACTATGTTGAGCATTAAAACGCCTCATCTCCTAGCAAACAGGAGTTTTACGTTTGTTGACTGGTCGAGGGGCGGTGCTCATCCTGCAACTTTCGGGGAGGCAGATATCGAGGGCGAATTCTTCAAGAAACTTCTCGAAAGTAGGACGTGCCTTTACAATAACCAGCCATCAACACTCTGTTTCCTGTTCGCTAGGAAGTTTGCTCCAAATGCCTTGGGTCGTCTGTTAAATGTATCATCTGAAGTTATGGGCTTTTGATGCAAGCTTGGTAGAACAGCTAATGATGTTGGCTCAGTAGATACAATCTGCTTTATTTTTCACTAGCTCGTACACGAATTTTGAAACATTAGATTACACTTGTAGATGTATAGAAAATTTATACATTTCTCAAACTTTAGACTTCAGGACGATACATATCTTTATTAATTCTTAGTCAAACAGCAAGAGGTATTTTCTCTGCAGACATTTGTTTTGTTAATATAAAATTGCATACCTGCTTTGATTAGCCAATATTCTTAATTCGATTTTTAAATTTATGATTTCCTGCATTATCATGTGGATTAAAGAGTTGGGAGTTTGTGTGCGTTTAATTAGTGATTAAAAGCAGAAATTCAAAACCCAAAGGAATTTAATGAAAAATGTGTTTTGTAATATTAAATAAACAATAAAAAATATTATAATTTTTTTAGTATAAGGGAAGGTGTGAAGATTTGAATATCTAACTTCTTACTGATCATCGATTGAGTTATACCAAAATATTTAGTAGGAGTCCGAACTAATATCTATTCAAACATGCTTCGCTTAATGTTTGAGAGAGAAATTACATTTATTTATTGAGATTTTATTCATTTGTTTAATTATGTAGATTTTGTTTGAAGCCGAAATACATGTAGACAACATTTTTTTCGTCAAGTGTTTGAAAATATGTGTTAAATGTTTGAAATATACCACAATATACAAATAAAAAATTGACTCAATATTCAACATAAATCGCAGTATATATCATAAATTTCATTTATATCATAGTATGTATCATACATTTTATAATTTTTTTTTCAATTTCACGTATGAAGAAATATTTTGTTTTTTCAATGGATTCATAATTATTTTAAAATATACATGATAAACGAGTGTTCACGTCTGCTGAAATTATAACAAAATTTTCCTTTGAAAACTCTTTTCCTCAGTATTTCATGCTCCACTATTTGGCCGTTATTTTGCTTTTTCTCTTTCATGGTTGTTATGTTAAACCACTGATATTACGCCATGTGGCAAAATATATGTTAATAAATAGCTACTACACGACGGTCCATAATTATCGCTGAAGGCCGATCGTTTAGTAAATTTCTCTTTTTTCTTCAATTGTTTATTCTCTCTACTTATCGTGAAGTCGATTGTCTCTATCGTTTACATCGTATTGTATACTCTCCATCGTTTACACTCTCGGTCCTATCGTGTAGCATCTTGCCTCTATCGCTTACACGCTCAACCCAGTCGTGCAGTCTCCTGCCCTTATCGTCTACACTCTCATTTCTGTCTTGTAGGCGCTTGCTTTTTTCGTTTAGTTATTTGACAACGATCGTTTACTATAGGACATTGTGTTAGGTGTTTGAAAATATTCTAATCAATATATGAAATTCATTAAAATTTGTTAGTATTTTTGAAATGTAATATTCGAAAGCTTCAATATAAGAGTATGACAATACAATATACAAATTAAGAGTATATTTTATTTAATCAATTTTTTTTTATCCATTATACCACAGTATATAAATCACAAATTGACTCAATATTAAACATAAATCACAATATATATATCATAAAATTTTAATTATATCACTATATATATATATATATATACATATATAAGAAAAAAAAGCTATCTTCAGTTTGGCTGCACATAACCCTCCCCATCTTCATCTCTTCTTCATGAAGGCATTACCATTGCGCTAGCCATCCTTGGTTCGACCATCCGTCGTGCTAGTATTCATTAGGTATAGTAAGAAAATCTGCGGGACCCTGACCCGATCAGATCCCGGAATCCTCAGTTTGATCGGTGATAGGGGTCAAACCGGGAATTTTTTTGGGGTCCCCAATTGGGGACGCGGCGGGAAAGGGAGGGGATTCCTGACCCTACCCCGAAATTTATATATATATATATATATATATATATATATATATATATATATATATTTATATATATATATTTATTTATTTATTTAGCCCAACCCATATCTATTTTGACCAAAAACTTAAAACATTGGTTGTTGTATAAGATATTTTAATTTATATTGTGTGTGTGCCCACTTCGCGCCACCGTTTGTCATCAGTTCGAGTCCCGCACTATTTGTTGTTCGTCGTCCTCCTCTCGCGTACCTTTCGTCCTCCTCCTCATCCTTCGTCCAGTTTCTTCGCATCAGCTTATTCATCGTCCTCCACTCGACAGTGTGAAATTAAAGAATATGAAAATTGTGAGCATTTAAAAAATATTATGATTTAATATATTTTTCCTAAAAAAACGCGTTTCATTTAAAACCCCTCTTCTCTTCCCTATTTAGAAAAATATATATATAATTAATTTATGATTGGGGACTAAATGATAATTCAACCTACTTTTCTTATAATTTTGAAGTGAACTTAAATAATGAACATATTTAAAAGAACTAACAAGAGAAATAACAAATTTTAAAGTTTCATCTGGAAAAATGGCAAAAAGTTCTAAAGTATAAAAATAGCAAAATGAGTTTATATAATAGAAAATCCTAATTAGTAAATGACAAAACTACCTTAAAATAGCAAAATTAAGTACAAATGAAAATACAAAGATACACGGTTTCAAAAACTAACTCGAAAATCACAAATACACTCTACCTAAATATTATAGAACTACAAATACACAGTATCTAAACATTTAAGAAGTAAAAATCAAGAATCACCAAATATGATCCTTAGCGCTTCCAATTGCCTATAGAACGCGTGCATGCGAGGGAAAATGACAACCAGGCCGTGGGGGTCATTAAAAACTTATGAATGTCCACAACGATGAATTTCCTTCAAGATGAGAGAGCAAAGTTGATTATACTAGTGAAGTTATTGTTGGCAGGTGAATATTGCATTCAAGAAGCAAAAATCAAGAATCACCAAATATGATCCTTAGCGCTTCCAACCGCCTATAGAACACGTGCATGTGAGGGAAGATGACAACCAAGCCGTGGGGGTCATTAGAAACTTATGAATGTCCACAACGATGAATTTCCTTCAAGATGAGAGAGCAAAGTTGACTATACTGAAGCTGTTGACATGTGAATATTTGAAGGAATTGCAACTTTAGGACGATGTGACTATTGGAAATATGATTGCGTTTGACACCAAACCAATTGTAGAAAGTTTTGTCATCATCATTCCCTATAACCATTTTACTTATAGGATCTTGAAAGCCAACTTTAAATACTATCAATCCCAAAACGTCATGGTTGGAAATGATGTGCGAGTGAAAAAAGGTCAGCAAGCTGGCGAGGTTGGTCGTAAAAAACTAGCCAATATGATGGAATTCAAGAAAGGGTTGTTGAACAAACGATCATAGACATGAGATTGACAATGAGAAAATGATATTTTAGAGGCAGCTAAGTGAGAAGATAGAAAATGAGATTTATGGTTTTTTGTTATCTTATTATAATGATGATGATGATAATAATAATAATATTATTATTAATGATAAACTGTATGTATGTGTATATATATATATATATATTCAAGCCTTATGCTGTTATCCCTAAATACTTTTTTTTAAACATAAAAATGAATTAAGGTTATCACTCCAGTTTTGTTTTCTCCCACAAAGTTCGTGTCTTTTTTAATGAATCTTGAATATTAAAACTTCCAAGTTTAAAATCTGGACTCAGAAGAAGAAGGAAGAAAGAAAACAGAAAAATAGTGCAGTTAAAGCGAGTTTGCTGATTAAAAAGCTTGATGAAAGTCTTCAACTCAGATGAGGTATTATGAATTTTAGGAGCATGTCACGTGGCAAGTTGAACTAGCAATTTATGTTAGCCACCGAATCATATCTCAAGTAGAATAAATATAATAAATGTCAAAACGAGCTCAACTCAATCAACAAAAAATTTATACAATCGACCTCTAAGTCACAGGTTGGATCCCACCCCACATATAAATTGCTACAAAATTGAGTTGAGCTCATTTTGACATATTATATTTATTCTACTTGAGATATGATTTGGTGTCTAACATTTTAAAGAGTTACGAAGCTGTGTGCTTGAGTCCTTGTAGCCAAGGATCGTGCCAAAAAATCACTATGCTGTTCATTACCAATAATTCGAGATATACCTCCATGGCACCTGTAGATAAAATACACAAAAAGTTCCTGAATGGTAAAAATCTATTAAAAACAAAATTACAATCTAGCGAAACTTATGATAAAAATAATAGCTACTTCAGACTGTTAAAGAATGTCATATGGTATTAGTTGGGTTGTTGTAACCACTTTAGTGACTGTAACAGCATATTTTAAACATTTGCAGTTCAATAAAGCAAAGTCTATCAAATTTAGCAAACTAACAAAGATACCAAAAATACGGCAGCATCAACAGATGTTATCTCTATGCCACAATCAATATAAAATGAAGCCAGAAAGGTTCGATAATGTCAGTTGCTCGCATGCTCGGTTAGGTATTAGCTTAAGAAAACCATAGACAACCTTCTGGCTTGATTAGCTAACACTAATATCATTTTGATTGATCGTGGACCTCTCAAAATTCTGTTCTTGTTTGTATTCAACAAGAAACATCCATGGAGGTTGTAGCATTTGTCAACCATATCGAATAATTTCCCTTTATCTTCCTCTTATCAGCATTTTAAGAATTATCATACATTTTGCCAGAGAAGGTCCCTCGATCACAGTTCCATTGACCACTGTATTCAGTTTAGTCTAGTGCTCTTGCTTTGGGGATAAAAGAGCAAAAACTTTGTTGATGGAAGGTATTGGAGATAAAACAGTTCACTAACTTGAGCAAGGAAGTCGTGGAGAACCATTTCAGAAAACAAGCAGCAACCCTGGGTTGCTAGAGTGGTGGAGGATGTGATGCAAGTTGGAAGCAACTTCTACGGCAGAAATATGTGCGGGACTAGAATCAATTTTCTTAGTAATCCTTTAATACCTACTCCTTATATTCATGTTTCCTTTCCTAAAGAATTATTTACGGTTGTTGAACCGCATCTCATTCTCAAAGATGGTGCGGCAATGGCAATCAATTAAGGAAAGCAATACCCATCCAACCGTAGTATAAGAAATTTCCCCGCGAGAACGGTAGACCCAGCTTTAACCAAGAAAGAAACAAAGAGGAACGCAGCGCCAATTGCAGAGAAATCTTCGATGGGTAATGTGCATTGCAATCAGAAGGAGATCGAAAACCGCTCCAATGCCAATTTAACAAGGGGAAGTTCTAGACAGATGATTTTTCTATTCACTGCACATAAATGCAATTATGCACAAGAGCTGTGTACTTGTATAAGATTGAGTAGATGTACAACTAAGCAAAATAGAAAACTAAACACAACACCAAATTAGAAGTGACTAATTACGACTGGCTAAGCATATGTAAGAAAGATAATTGCACTATTACAACTACAAAATTCAAAGCAAAAAATACCAATGTATACATAACAAATGAACACATCAAGTCAAATATCTTCAAATTCATTTATTTCTAGCTTAATATGGAAACAATTTTGAGAACCAGGGAAAAATCTGCAACATGGATAAGGTTTCACTCAACAGGCACAGGCAAACAAACATCAAAGCAAATATATGTGGTGTCATTCACTTACAATGCCTGCAAATCAGCACATTCACTCGAGCTCCGAGGAAAATTTTCTTGGATACTGACAGAAAAATAGATATACTCATCGAATCCCACAGTTACAGATGAGGAATATATGCACTCACCATCACTGGCGATGGTCTCCGAGGAAAATTCAATCGAACCCCATGTTCAAATACTCAGAAAACATAGAGAAATTGCACAGACAAGAAATTACCATTGAAAGCGAATTCACTGAAATATACATAAAAGTAACATCGTTCGAATATTCATAGCAAGCTCAATAACTCATAATTGCTAAATGCGTAAATTTGATATACATCACACAGTAATAAGATGTTATACTCATGCCATTATGTCAGCCTCTGGCCTTAAGCTCTGCAAGGCGCCTCGTTAAGTCGTCCTCGTCAACTTTCTCGGTTTCCTTGGTTGGCACTGCATGTGACGCCGGCTGCGGTAGCCCGACGGAGACTTCCAGACCGTAATCATCCGCGACCTGCTGCATCAAGATGTTGACTTCTCCTTCCGGAGTCGAGAGCGACGTCGATCCAGCCATTGCATTTTCCATGAACTCTGCCTGGACCTCCATATTCACAAACTGCTTCTCAAACTGGTCCATAGTCTCGGACATCTTCTGCAAATTCCCAGTAGCCAAAGAAGATTCCAAGGACTTGACGATCGATGCCATGGACTTGTTAATCGTGGTCATCTTGGCTTGTGTGTCGAGCCGAGCCACAACAGCATCGAGCCTCGAAGAAAGACGGAGATAGTTCATCTGTTCTGTTCGTTTACGGATCGCGTTCTCCGCGTAAATTCGAGCTCCATCAACGTTGCCCTTCTCCATAGCCTTCTTGATCTTGAGCTTCTCGGATTTCTCTTCCTTCTCGCATTTTCTGGCTTGGCGCTGCAGCGACTTCGAAGTGAACTTCAATTCCATTATTTGATTCAACAATTTCTCGGTATTCCCCATGATCGGAAGATGCCCAAAATGCGGTGGAATTTGATGAAGGAACCGATGAAAGACGCTAGGGCTGGAGAAGAATTGATTTTGGGAATTTGATATCTTCTGATGAACGATGAAATTTCTATGAAGAATCGTTTGACTTCGTGGCGAAGGAAACGGACGACGCTGATTTGTTCATCAATAAATCAAAGACGTGGGGCCCAAACAGTACGATATTTATTTTTCTAAACCCCCCAATTCGAACTTATATAGGATCCGTCTCCCAATTCTGGAAAACTACAAAAAGTGACTACAAAATTTCAAATAATTTTACTTTTTACTTTTACCTTTTTTTTGTCCCTTTCCCTTTTTTTTCCCTCTCTCCTAACAATTGTGCGGACTAACATTATCGGAATGGAAGGTGTTAATATAATATTTAAATCATATAATATCAACAAAATTAACATACGAACAGTGACATATCTAAAATTTTTATCTTAAGCATGCACAATTTATATAAGATTAAAGTTTCAATTCATTAACTTCTAAATTTATATAAAACATGTCTTTTGACAATTTCGAACTTAAGTTGTCGAGGCTAATGAAAAGTTCTCCTCTAAACCACTAAAGCAAGCTCCATTATTGAATCTCTTATGAGAAAATTTAACATAGTAAAATTATTTTAAATGACAAAACTACTAAAAATATTTACAACTAATAGCAGAATATCATAGTCTATTTGTAATAGACTGCGATAGACAACAATAGACTATTATCTGTATTTATTTGTGTCATGATAGATACAAATAGTAGTCTATCACTATCTAGATAGACTGTGATATTTTGGTTTATTTTTCTATATTTAAAAATGATCTTTTAATATATATTCAATATATTAATTCATAAATTTTTTTATATTCAATAAAAAAAATACATATATTTTAAACGACATGATGTGAGGGGACACGTGCCCTTAACCCCTTTATAGATCGATCCTGCATTGAAAACTAAAAAAAAAAAAAAATGTAATTTTCAATTTCTCTTGTTACTTTTAAGTATTAACCAAATAAATCACATGTTCTTTAAAGAGACGTGAAGACTAAAAAAAAAAAAGGAATATGATCATTTTGTTTTTTTAATTTTAAAAATTAACTTTACAAATATAATTTTTACATTTAATTTATTCATTCGTTATCCACTTTTGAATTTAATGTTTTAAAAAATAAACTAAAATTTGAAAATGAAAAAAAAAAATCTTTTTGAATTTTTAAACAAGGAGATCCCATAGCTCGGGATCAAGACATCAAAGCAACAAAGCACAGGCGAAGATAGGTCAACAATACCAAAACAAAGCCAATAAGATAAAACCAAAACATAAATGCAAAAACCCCAAACCATGAGAGAGAAAGCAAGAGAAAAGAAACAAAAACCCTACATCTAGGGACAATAGCAAAACAAAGAGCAACAACAAATTCAAACAAAAGAAAAGCATCCATAAACACACTAGATAAGAACTAGAAGATCAACCCGCTAGGAAGCAGCTCGAGCATGACCATGAGGTGAAACAAAACAGACACCAACTTCGATCGACCTCCATGCAGCCGTCGATTACGCTCCTGCCAGATGTAATTGATGGAAGCACACCAAAATACACGGAATAACTTACTACGCACCCCTTACCCGACCCCACTCGGCACAACCAACTCAACTTGGCATCCCAATCTGCCACTCAATGCGACAAATCTAATCGATGCAACACACTAGACCACATCTCTCCCAAATTCACATTTAAAAAATAAATGATCCCACAATTTAAATATCGTATTAAAAAAAATCTCAATAATCATGAGAAATGAAATGGAAAGAAAATAAACTCAATTTAAAAAAAAAAACAGAAAAAACAGAGAGCAGACTGGTCGACGAGATTGAAATGTGGGATTAAAAAAACTGTATTGTATTAACTAGCACGAGCATAAATTGGCATAAAATGATTTTATTAAAATATACTTAAAAAAAGAATACATAAATTGGCATAAAATAGTATTATTGACAAAGAGGAGGTGAAAGGGGAAAGTTCCAATTGTATTGGCGGAAAAAATACTCTCTTCCTAAGTTTCTAACAACGTTAGAAGCTTAACTTGCATCGAAGGGGATAGAAACGAAGAAACAGAAGGCGAAGAAGAAGGAATTAGGAGATTGGAAAATTTGCAATCTAATCATGGAAAGTGATGTCCCTGATTGGAATGTTTGGAACAGAAATAGAAACGTGGAATAGCAGAGGGAGAAAAATCTGCTGAAATTTCTGAAACTGACAGTTGTTTGTTCTTCGTCGGTTGTGGATTGCGGTCTCAATTTCGAGCTGGCTGAAATTCAGGCTGCAAGCAAACACACACTGAGGAACGACCCCTTTCTCCTTTTCTGGTACGCTCTTTCACTGTGAAATTTTACAACCCAAATGCGTAAAAAGGGTTATGGGAATGAAAGATGATCACAATTGGCCTTCGAATCCCCAAAAGCGTTTTCTCTTTTCGTTTTAAGCCATGGAAAGAGAGAGAGAGAGAGAGAGCATTTGTTTCTGTGTTCACCGTGTTTTACTTTTACTACGTGTCTCTCTCATTTCTATGCTCGCCCATGTGTCTCTCAATCGCAATGCTATGTGCTTAGACACCTGGTTTGTCTTCACTCTTGTTTAGATTTGTTTTGTTTCTTCTCTGTGCAGCCGTTCTACCAGTTTTATGAAAAGATTTCGTTGAATTAGTTTCTGGAAAGCTTCATTTAAGCCGAAACATGTTACCGTTTGTGCAAAACTATAGCGTTTTTTAGGGTATTTGATCAATTTAAGAGTACGATTTCCTTTTTACCATATCCGTCTAGTCCCAAAAGGTCTTGTGATTGAGACCCTTTGGCTACTGGGTTCTTGTTTTCTTGATCGTTCTTACGTATCTTCAGTTAAGTATTCGGATATTCTGTTTCCATACGGCGTTGTATTCTTAATCTTTTGGTGCCCCTGGGTGTACTGTAGACTGTGAGTGAGCGCGGAAATGAAAGTTTATCCGGGGGAAGAAAATGTATTTGAGGTATGTTTGGTGGTTCCAAAAAGGAAAACGAAGAAAGAAGATGCCACTTGTGACTGTGTGGAGATGCTCGAAAATGCGTTTCTGAAGGTGGGTTTTATTGTTGAGAGACTTGATGGCGTCACTGACGAGTTCATGAAGGTTTGCGTCTGCTACTTGTTTTATATTCTTCTAGTTTATTTCAGCAGACATCAGTTCTCTTGATGTTAATTTAAAAAATGGTCATTACTTATTACACAATAGCGTGATTTATCCTTCAATTTTGACGTATAATTGTGATGGACATATGTTCACTTAACATCTACGTACACCAGAGATGCTGTGCTTGTGTGTAAAACGTATTAGCAGAAGTGTCCGTATGAACTAATAACCTAGCGAGTTTTCACTTTTCACCATGTGCAGCTTGGCTTAACTCCAATGTAGAAGACTTGCATTTAACACTTGCCTTCCGCTTGCTAGACAAAAGTTATATATTGTGTTGGACCCGTTTAATACAAAACACATATTTATTGATTCTTAAGCTTTTTGTTGGATGAGTTAGTTTGTGTGAAGCTTTATTTTTTCTTGCTTACCTGCTATCTCCATTTATTGTGATTTGACGAGCTCCTGCTTCTAAAATTCAGTTGGCAGCTCCTCTGGAGATATTAGGAAAGGCTGCTGCACGCTTAGAAATGAAGAAGAGGACTCATATTGGTAAGCCCGACTATCTTTAGCAAACCCCTCGCTCGATTCTTGTCGTCCGTCTCTGTTGGCCTTCTCCAGTATCTGTTTTGAAAAGGTTGCGTTTTTTGTTTTTCTGCATTGGTCATGGTTCTATCTGGATACAAGGTATGGATTTGCTTTTTGAATTGGACGAGGTTGATGCTTTTGTTAGACAGCCTGATGGTTCACTCTTCAGTTGGTGTGAGCGGTTTCGTTGCTATCATCACTTGATATATGGGATTGTAAGTGACTTCTCACATGGCACAAGGTTTTTCCCCATCAACGTGTTCTATTAACTACACGATTAATTTTGATGTTTTCTTAGGACAATCTATTTTCTTAAGTTTTAGTATTTTGAGTAACTTCTCATATAGAAAATGTTTCTTTGGTGGTTTAACAATTTCATATGTCTTCCTTTTGCTTTCATGTGCAAATAATGGGGCCAAGTATCAAATGCTTATTTTAATGTACGTCACTAAAGAATGCAAATGCGAAAACAAGCCAGTAAATTATTTTGAATTTGAACTCGTGATAGACATGTGGGTGTTGACTATAGTCCATATCCTTCCCATTGATGCTAGTCAGTTCCTAGTTTATGCTGTACCTCTACATTGCCAGATATAAGGTATTTCATTTTACAGGTGAATGAGAACCAGTCAGCTGTAACTCTTAAATGCGATGAAGAAGAATTTCAGTGGAAGGTTGGGGAGAGTTTAGTCCGTACATTGGAATCCAAGAAAATTGTTAAACAAATATTTCCTCTGCATGGTATAATTTCCTTGACTTCCCTAAAATTTTGCAGCTCTGTGCCGTATATTCTGAGGGAATAAGATAGTTATTTTATAGATGAAATAAGGAGGAAGAAGCTCCTTGGAAATTGGGCACTTAACTGGTGGGACTTCACGGGCCAGCCTATTGATGAGGTTTATTCATATTTTGGTGCAAAGGTACTTCATCTATAAGTTTATTTCGTAGCAGCTAATCTTTCTGTTGCGCATCTTGACTGACATGCAAGAGAATTAACTGTTTGAAGATTGCACTCTACTTTGCATTCCTTGGAATGTATACACGATGGATGCTATTCCCAGCTGCACTTGGGCTTATACTGCAGTTAGTTGAATTCGGGTGAGCCACTCTATCAATTAGCTGCAGGGCCATCAGTTTTTTTTAACTTGTCTAAGCATACCAAATTTACATAAAAATCAACACCATGTTGCTCATCTTGTCTACAGGTCCATGCGATTACTGGTCCTCCCCATTTTCTTTATAAGCATTGTTTTATGGGCTATCATGTTTTCCCAATTCTGGAGAAGGAAAAACTCTGCTCTTATTGCCAGGTACCTTGGTCTAGAAGCATACATATGCGAATTTGCATATGCTGTTATGGTCACCTCCTTTTTGGTCTATCTTTTGGCATATCACTCATTCATTTCTCTCAACACTTGCTGTAAAGATGGCAGATCAATTATACATTTGGAGGTGATCCAGGTTATAGACTTTCAGGCGTGGATGGCTCGCTACAGATACCTGTAGAGCTCATAAAAAACCAGGAAATGGATAAAAGAAAAGAGAAGGAAGTGTTTCAAAGAATTGAGTGGTTTGGTCGCCTTAGGCGATTCAGAAATGATGCAATTGTCATCTTGAGCATTATATGCCTCCAATTGCCGTTTGAGTTGGCATATGCTCATTGTTATGAGGTTATTCAGTCGGATGCTATCAAGTAAGAACAGTAGATATCTTTAAATATTGCATACACTTGAACTCATGATATACTTATCAAACATTTTTTATCATTCTATATTGAGCATCTTTTTCTTGACCCTCGGCTGTTGCACTTTTTGACATTTCCCTTTAGGCACATGCATTTGATCAATTTGAAAAGAATCCACAAACAGTCTCATCTTTTTCTTTACTAAAGATGCAAACAAAGTAAAATTTCCACGATCTTTATATTCAGAATCTCCATTGTACCTTCTACTAAAATGACACCACTGGCGTTTTTGCGTCAGTATGCTTGGCATTAAAGAATGTAAAGTTTCAATTGGTTATCTTTAGCAGGTCTAACTTTACATCAATCTTAAAACAATTTATATACACAGCTCAAGTAAAACCATCTCAACTATGGCGTAATATTTGTCTTCACATTTCTGTCTATTTTCAGCAGCAATAATTTAGTACTGTATGTACTATCTCTTGGTAACTGTATAAATTTTTGGGAACATACCCTTCGGTATTTTTATATGTCATTTTGGTTTCAGGTTTGGGTTGACTGTCTTGTACCTTTTTGCGATTCAATACTTCACACGGTTGGGAGCTAAGATGTCCATGAAGCTCATTAACTGTGAAAACTATGAAAACAATGAAAAAAGGGCTGATAGTTTAGTCTACAAGGTAAATGGGCCTTGTCTGTTCATTGTTCTCATCATCTCCTGGCCTTTGTTCACTTAAATGGGTTTTCCTGCAGATTTTTGGACTTTATTTTATGCAATCCTATATTGGAGTCTTCTATCATGCCCTTTTGCACCGTAACTTTACCACACTTCGTCAAGTTTTAATACAACGCCTCCTTATATCTGAGGTGAAAGAACGATTTAACTTTTGAACTCTTCACTAAGTATTGAGCTTTATTCTTATTTCCAAAAAAAAAAAAAAATGTATTGAGCTTTATTCTTCATTATTTCTGACCATAGCATGCTTTGAATTTGAAATTGTTGTTCAGGTGTTGGAAAACTTGTTGGAAAACTCTTTACCCTATCTCAAGTACAGCTATAGAAAATACAAAGTTTGGTAAGCACTCCCATTTCGTCCAATAATTTCTGGACTTGTTACATTGTGGATATGCTCAGGCTTACTTTTTCATATAACTGGGCTTGACCTACTGATCCTTCTGGTGTAAAGGAGCAAGAAAAGACGTGAAAAAGGATCATCTCAAGGGAAGATCCAGTTCACTTCTCGAGCAGAGAAAGAATACCTGAAACCTTCTTATTCTGCGAGCATTGGTGTTGAGCTAGAAGATGGCCTCTTTGATGGTAATAAGCTAATGCAAACCTTTGGATCAAGGAGTATCATTATGTCATTTCCTAATCACATACATTATATTCAGTTTCTTCAAAGTTTGTAACTGCTGAGGCTTTATTTCTGTTTCTTTGGCTGACCAAGTGAAGTTGGGGTTCCTTCTTTGAACCCTTTCTTGGCTTGAAACATATTACATTCTAGTAGCTCTTTTTCCTTGTTGCACTTGAGATTTTCTGCTCAGTTTGGATTGGGTTTCCCCTAGTGGCAAAGCCAAAATCATTTGGTCTAGTAGACCTTTTTGGTGAAAATTACTGTTAAAAATGAACGAGAAACCTTATATTGGAGTATAGAGAGGTCAAAGAAAGAGATGCCAGATTTTCTTTGAAGCTCTTAATATATGTGTGTGCACGTGTTTATAAATTTGTGTTCATTGTTCAAGGACTTCTGTTACTGTTTCCCCCTTTTAAATCTAACAACAAGTCCAACACTGAATGCAGATTGTTTGGAGTTAGCACTGCAGTTCGGAATGATAATGATGTTTGCTTGTGCTTTCCCTCTTGCATTTGCATTTGCTGCGTTGGTAAATTCTTTTTTGATTTTATTGTTTTCGGTTTGCTTTACCATTACCGTTTATTTCCTATTTACTTAGGATAATCTTCTGACTTCTTTATGCAGAATAACATCACAGAAATAAGAACAGATGCTCTGAAACTGCTAGCTATGTACAAAAGGCCCTTTCCCCGTGCAGCAACGACAATTGGTGCTTGGCTCAACATTTTTCAGGTACCACTGTTTGGGATTTAACATTTACTGTACCTGCATCATTAAAAATTGAGTTTCTCAAAGCACTACGCATTTGCCAAATTTTGCTGAACAATATGGTAGAAGTGTAGAACCCTTGAAGTTTCTTTAGGTTCAACTTTATTTAAGCGCATTGTAATGACTGATGTGATTCATACATAGAACAGGCTGCCTATTATTTGGGAGGCGGTCATAACCGTCCCTAAATAGGACAAACTCGTTAGATAGCATTATAAGTCTCTCCGTATACATCCGTTGCACCCTGTAGATGGATTATTATTATTATAATATTTTCGCATATATAATCATTAAATTAAGTTAAAATTTTGCCAAAGTGAACTTTTTCAACTCATTGACATTGCCTTCCATCCTATAGGTTTGAGATTCAATTCCTTGTCCCCACATTTTTGTAATTAAAAAAATTAAATTAAAAATTTCTCCCTATGTTGGAAGTTTTATATTTAATATTATACCTATGTCTAACAAAGTGGCAAACCACTTAAAATTGTAGTTTCTGATAGTGATGTCCATATGCACCAACTGCGCCCTTCTAGTATGGTTATATGATCAGGAAGGGAAATGGAAGATTGAACCTGGACTTGCAGCCATCCTAGTTATGGAACATGTTCTCCTACTGCTTAAGTTTGGCTTCTCTCGTTTAGTGCCTGAGGTAAAATTAACTCTCCCACTTTTAACCTTTTCGGGCCTTTTCTATGAAAAGGTGAAAGAATCAAACTTTTGGCAATCCCAGATGATTTAGGACTTCAAATCTTATACCACCATACGTTCCCTAAAACTAAGGTGCTAAAGATGATGAAACTTTGTTTTCATTGGCAGGAACCTGCATGGGTAAAAGCCAATCGTGTGAAGAATGCCACGCAGGCACAGGACATTTGTTCAAAACAATTGTTAAGAACCATATCAGGTGGAGAAAAAGCTCTAAACTATGTAAAGAAAACTGAGTAGAAAGAGGAAGGTATTGATAAAGCACATTATCTTCCCGCTTCCATCCTTTGCTATAGAGCATATAGAATTATAGATGAATGTCATACTTATTTTACACGAGGTGTTCTTTTTTTTTTTTTGTGTGTGTGTGTGTGTGTTATAGATGTATTTTCTCCACCACCTTCTTGTGTTTCTTTTTCTTTATTTTTTTTTTTGGTGGTTTCCTTGTTTGGGACATTCACACGTACTGGTGGATAATTCTTTTGGGTTTGATTTTCTAACCCATTTGACCATTTCCTCTTTTAATGATGAAGGGAGGAAAAGAATAGAGAGAGAGATCATTCATTGCACACAGGGAATCACTTTAGTACTGTTTTGTTTCCGTGATCGTTTATTTATCAAAGAGAATCTCACTTTATTCCTCAAGATAAAGCTGAAGGTGCATTTTATTTCAGACGGACAAGGAAAAGAAAGTAGAATATGTACATTGTTTTTTATCTTCAGCTTTCATAACACAATACAAACGAGTTCCATTCTGATCCATTTTCTTCATGAAAGCCATAAGCCCTCAATCAATGACTCAAAAACACGTGCACCTATCACCATTGAAACTACTTTGCTTTCAGAGGTTTTCTCACACAAAAACAAACCTCATGTTGAAGAGAGAAATTGAGTCATTCTAATGTAGTCAAATTCATCAAATTCCTTGGAAACATCTGGTTCAATTAGCGACGCCAGCTTCCAAAGCGATTGCTTACTGTGCGGGCATAAGCCACCACAGCTTTAGCCCATTTCTTGATACCAGCCTTCAACTTCTCTGAATCCATCTCTTTCAAAGACTTCCCACGTTCCATTGGTAGCTCTGGGTACGAAAAACAGAGATCAAAAGATCTCCTGCGCCTTCTGGCAGCTTCATGCCTTTTGAGGTGCTTGGCCTCCTCGGCTTTTGTGAGAGAGAGAGACTTCTTCACAGACATGGTCTTTTTTCTTGGCTGCTCGCCTAGCAGCCAATGATTTGGCACAACCGTAGAGACAATCTGGTTTAGGGTCATATTTATATGGCAGAGATGGCAACTAGGACAAGCAACAGATGTTGTCCAAGTACGTGTTGTATAGGCACGTCCTTTGACTTTGAACATTCAAAATATGCTCTTTCTTTGTAAAGAAGCCTTGGGTTTGCGAAGCTTGTTGGTTTGTTCTAGTGATCTCAGCTTTGTTTCATCATGGTCTGGTGAAATGATATGAGAAGTTATTTGTATGTTTACCATTTACTACCAAAATGATTGGTTCTTTATTATCTTTCTAGCTGCGACCAGGTGAACTTTGGAAGCATGGAAGTTTGGAACTTCAACTTAGACCTTCTCTATAGGAAACGAGATTAATTAAACTAATCAAGGTTTGAGATTAGTTGTGCAGATTTAAATAAGTGAAAAAGTCGTTTATTACAGAGCTATTGGTGTACCTCTGGGGTTCAATGCAAAACATCCATTTTCAAAGGGCTAGAAGGGAGGGCTGGAAAGGGATGAAGTGAAGGTGGTAGTTTGTCCTTGTCGTAGAATTTATCTGGTTGTTAAAGGTTTAAAAAGGCATAGTTTACTTTCTTAAATTATAATGAATTTTAGGTTAAGTTATCCTTTTCGGGTTTTTTTTCCAAAAAATTAAACCGACTTTATTTTTATTATGTTGTTTTCAGGAAAATATCAAATGAATTTTAGATTAAGTTATCTTTTTCGGGTTTTTTTTTTTTCAAAAAAGTAAACCGACTTTATTTTTATTATGTTGTTTTAAGGAAAATATCATTGTCGATAGTCAGTGATATTTTGCTATATTTGAAAATATTTTCAACAGTTTTGTCATTTAAAATAATTACCTTTTTTTAATATTATTTACCTTTATTGTAAACTCATTTTGTTTCATATACGCATGATGCTCAGACTCTAGTACTTGAGTTTTGATGAGAATGTACGTAAAAAGTTTGCATCAATAAAATATCACTTGAAAACCTTACAAATAAATTGCATTACATGATTCAGTCATGTCCCAAAATTAGCCAATGCAAAAGAGAGAATCTAGTAACTTTTAATTTGTCAATTTGAGCATCGATAGTTAAGACATGATGCACATATGCTACCGTGCAAAATTTTGATTGTACATAGCTTAATTGGATGCATCGCCCCATGACTTGCATTCTTTCGATTTTGTGCCCTGCGGTAGTAAAAGCAAAACTTGTATTTTTACTCGACATATTTCAACTCATTTCATGTAACGGCAAATATTATATTATTTTTTTTAAAGATAAGTTACTGAAATATTAATTTATTTTATGTCACGGTGAATTTAAGTAATTGACATCACCTTTTTCTCAATAAATAAGGTTGAAACTTCGATCTTATAGAAACAAAAGAAAACTTTAAGAAATAGATTTACAATCTCATCAGTTTTCAACGTATTTTTTTAAGATAATAAAACCGATGTGAGAGCAAGAGTGAAATTCTAATCCAATTTTACAATATTCTATTTCGGTTATTTCACATTGATATACATTTTAAAAACTGAGTCAAATTTTATTTCAACGTTCCAGAATGAGTCATTCGGATAAAAAAAAGACCTATTGTTTTCAAGACCTTTACTAACGTTTATTATGGTAAGAACTATGGTAAGATTTATGAAAAACAAGGATGAAAAGTTGGATATATAGATGTGTTTAAAAGAGAATATATATGTGGATAAAAATGTTTTTAAGCCTTCAGAAATCGAATAGTCCAGTTGCTCAACTGAATCAGAAAATAGGAAAGCTAAAGAACAAATCTAGAAGTTTACTCGGGATAAATTAGTGACAATATTGTTTACATGCATTACAATGGGAATGGAAGTTATTGACTCTTGGACTAAGAAAAACTAACTAAATGAGGTCAATAATAGTACCAAACTCCAGATGATTCCAATCACCATCTTTACAACTCTGCTGCTAGTTTTACATATATACAGAGCTAGCATAAACCAGGCTTCCTACTCCTGTCCTACCACTTCCTCTCTACAATATCAAAATGTCAAAGAACTTGTACAGTTGATTCTATCAATCTACCTTAATGTTGAATGCTGCTGTATGCATACCACAAGTCTAAATCAAGAGCCTAGGTTGTGCAACTTGTATAATTCAAGCAAGTTGTCAAAAAACAACCTAATTCATGGGATGACTTAAGGCATGGTATGAAGGTCTGGCTAAACCGTTCACAGCTTCATTTATCCGACTGAACACTACTTTAAGGGGGATGCAGGTGATGACATGATCACTAGACTTCTGTACCATTTGTTTCGGCTGATTTTGGTGACGATTACCAGTTAGTGAAGAAAGTTTGCGGATCTTTTTACATAAATGCCCAGATTTCTTCATTCTCGGCGATTTGCTGGGTGAGAAACAAGGTTGGGATGGCAACTGTTTGGATTGTTTGGCTTGAGTTCTCACAGGTGCAGTGTGCTTGATTGTTGCACAACGGTGTTCATCGCCTTCCGGTTCAGTATCTGCTCTGCTCAACAAGGAATCACAGTGCCCATCCTCCACAATTTCAACTGTGAGAGGATGACCGACTATGGCTTTACCATTCAATTTGCTCATCAGAGAAACCAACGGAACATGCTGAGGCCTATAGCTGGCTTTCACCTCAAGCTCAACATCATATAATAGCGAATTAGCACCATAATTTCTAACATAAAATTCTGGCATCTGATATCGAGAATGAACAGTAAAGTGGGACTGGCGATAAGGAAGCAATTTTTGAGGTACTAGAGGGTCATCAAGTAACTGTTTCACCTCAGTTTTCAGTTCACTTGCATGAGGTTTCCTGTAAGATACTTGTTTACTCCATTCACAGAGTCCGTCCACCTGACTTTCAGCAAGTTTTTTGGACTTAGCTAGTAGGTTACAATCATTTGCAGAGGGGGATCTACCAACGTTCTTGCCATCTAATTTACCTGCCAAGCAAGCATTAGATGCATCATCCACATCCAAGGAATTTTTTGAATCTTGTTTTCTGTAGTTACTTAAATGCCTCGACTTCCTCTTTCCTTTTAACTGCCACCTTGAGGTACCTCTCTCAATCTTTTGGTTAGTATTTTCATTACGGGTGGCAGCTGAAGGTGAAGAACCAGGTTCTTTTGTTGCCTCATTTTCCAAAGATGCAGCTGGAGTATTTCGACTGGACTGCTTTCCTAAAGCACCAACTGTAGACCTACCAGATGAAGAAGAGGGTTTCGTAGGAGAAAAACCTGACAGTTTGGGAACAAAAATCAGTACAATATCATCCAAATGCAAACGAAAAACTTTCCAACGTATGCCACAATAGAACAGCTTGACAGAAAGCAATTAAAAAAGAAATAAGCAATGTCTGGACCTATTGTCAGGACTGCTAATAACAATGTAAAATGAGCCAAAAAGTTAATTCTAAAACGATATATGAAGGGGAAAAAAAAAGGTTTGCATAAACGATGCCACAATCACAGATAAATACAGGCAGCATGAACCAGGAGGCAAGAAGAATCCGATAAACTAAAATCAAGGTGGAGCAGAAATGTACATAAGCAACACTAATTTCATCAGTTAAACAACATAAAAGCAAAACTACACATAATAGAGAGAATGCATATCTTAAAATTCGTAATTGTTCACTTCAAGCATACCAGCAGCGTGCTTCTCCTCTCTAACAAATGGCACATCAAATAGTTTGTCCGAAGTGTTATTCTCAGGGATCTCAGATATACTGGAGACTTCATTTTCCTTTGCCTTAGAATTAATCCGAGACACTTCAGAAGCACTTAAAGAGGCTTCATTGTCACGAGAAACTGCAGTGCCATTGCCATCTGAACTATTGATTGTTGCTAAAGAATTACTTCTCTTTGACTCGGTATCTAATTCAAAAATTTTACCATCAGATGATCCCCATAGGGTAGAACTACATGTATTAGGAAGCTTATCACAAGTCACTGGAACAGATACCATTGCTGTGCTCTCCAAGACCTTCGTCAATGGCCGACGGCGATTTTTCCTTTTCAAGAATTCCTGCACAGTTGCCACTGGTGATCTCTTTCTTCGCAAGGATGATGAATACATATGAATAATCTTTGGAGGATTTCCATTAGTCACACAGTTCCCAGTATTCACATCACAGTGGGAAGCATCCTCTTGCCGAACTATTTCAAGTTGCTCTCCAGCATGGGACTTCCCGTTTGCCAATGAACCCATACCCAAATCTTCAAGTCCTCTCATACGCTTAACGCCCTCCGTTCCATCATCCTCCGAATCATTTGGTGTTCTCCTCCTGTGTTCAGATAGCACCTTCGAGGAACTGGCATGATTAGTTTCTTCAGAAGGAATATCTAACTGAGACATTTCAGGGGCTGAATCAGAGCTCAATTCAGAATTACTCTTTTTTGGACAAGTCT
Source organism: Benincasa hispida (assembly GCF_027475165.1). Classification (NCBI taxonomy): domain Eukaryota; kingdom Viridiplantae; phylum Streptophyta; class Magnoliopsida; order Cucurbitales; family Cucurbitaceae; genus Benincasa; species Benincasa hispida. The sequence continues at coordinate 2,121,447 of NC_143486.1, forward strand.
CTTCAGAATTACTCTTTTTTGGACAAGCATCTTCAGAATTACTCACATCATCTGACATGATAGCTTCTTCTTCTTCCTCCTCTTCCTCTTCCTCTTCCTCTTCTTTTTCTTCGTCTTCGTCTTCTTTTTCTTCTTCCTCTTCTTCCCCTTCTTCACAAGAATCAGACACAGGAGGAGACTCACTGGCTAAAACACCATGCTCACCATCTGAGACCTTTTTCTGAGTCCTATAGCTAAAGTCCAACTGATCCTTGCCTAAAAGGGCACTCTCAAGCTCAAGAGCATGTAGAATTGCATCTTCCCTCCGGGCATATTTCACAGCCTTCTTACAAGAGTTCGCTGCAGAAGCCTTTGCCTTCTCAATGCATTCATCATATTCTCCACATCGGAATGCCTTCACCCTCTTAGATTTCTCAAGATTGTACCAGTCACTAAACCAACAAGAGTAAGAACAATGTCACAAAAGAAAGAAAAACCTCATACAGAAACAAAACGATGCGATAAACATTCATAACATAGAAAACAGGGGAAAATCAGAATTAATACAAAGAGGTAGGTGCAACTCCAAGGAAAAAAACTCATGCTTTCCAGAGACCAAATCTCTAGCTAATAGCTATAAGCCACCAAAAAGCATTTATGCAATCATTTTTAAACAAAGAGCAAACAGCCAAAAATGTCAACGTTTAGCTTCAAAAAACAGCCAAGTGAGAACCACACAGACATCGAACATAATACACAACCTTGCAGAACGAGAAGGGTTAACCAGTAAACACAAAGGAATTGGAAATGGCGACATAAAGACAAAAACAAGAAGATAATACAATCCACACAAACCAAATCAGTGAAGAGCAGAACTTAAAATGAACCAATAACAAGAAGCAATTACATGCTTGCGTCTTCGCGACCAAGAAGTTTCACCGGCGTACCGGATCTCGGAGAAACCAAACAACTCTCCGACAATTCATCGAGGCCCAAAATCTTGCCCGGCCACCACGACCCATTTCGGCGGCGGACCCAAACTAACCCTCCAACCGATGAATCGATACCCTTGGCCTCGCTAGAACTTCCCATCTCCAAAACCCCCAGAACCCCAAAGACCAGGGGAAAAATTCCTCGAATGAACAACCCTTAGATGTTCATCTTGAAGCACAATCAGCAGTAATTAAAACCGTAAAAAACCTTGCTTTCACCGATAAATGCATACAGCACTAACAAAGAGGAACCCCTGGGAATAACAAGATTAAAGAGAAATGCATACTTGCATGCGTCAGAGAAACAATCCGAAATTTAAGCTTCAAAGGGAAAGGAAAAGCGGCAGTGGAAGACCAGGATGGAAGGGTTTAAGGGGGAAAACAGAGATCTACAACGAGCTCCAAGATTTAAGAGTCTTTCTCAACATTACTGCGAAATATTTCAGTGTTTTTGATATGATCTTTCTGTTGACATCCATTTATGTTTATGGGGTTTTCTTTGAAGAAGCTTGTGTATGTGGTGTAAAGGGTGTCCAAGCCAGGTGTGAGTGAGATGTGAGTTCGGATCAAAAACCAACCTTTTGGTGGGGGAAAGAGAGAGGGTTTCTGTGAAGAGCGATAAAGGGTGGGTAGTAAATATTTTTTTTTTTCAAAAATGAAAACTATTCGGCGAGAGAGAGAGAGAGAGAGACGAGACAAGGGTTAAATAAAAACAAGGGCAACAAGGGTTTTTATAGTTTATTTCCTCCGTCTTATTTTCTCTTTTTCTTCCACCCCTTTCCCCCTCAAACTCGAAAAGATTCCCACAAATTTTTCTCTCAATCCATTATATTTGATTTTCTTTACCAAATCCCATAGGGAAGGAGCTGAAGGACTTCCTTATGCTTCGGTGTTTTGAGTAGTAATTTTTAGGTCTCCATTAGCACAGTGACTGTGATTTCATCTCAGCGACGCCAGGAAGAGGAGTAAGCGGAATCCAATTATAGCAGCCATGACTGGTACGTGATTTCCCTTATCCAACTACTTTCAGATTCATCTTAATGTAAGGAAATTTTGAAGTGTTTTACGCATCCTTCCTTTATCAGAATACGGATTCTTTCCTCTCATCTGTGCTTAAGCTCTGACTTCTGCTTGTGTTTTTCACCTGATCACATAAATGTCTATGGGTTCTTGCTATATTTACTCATCTGGCTACTGCTAGTATTCTGCTTCGTGGGTATGTTAACGATTTCGGCCAGCTGCAGATTGAATGTTCTTCAAATCGTGAAGGTTTTGTGATGTGGGCTTCATGAAAGAATTTTTTTTTCTTTGAACTTTTCTCTCATGATCAGACTTAATGAAATTGTCTCACGAAATGGGCTGGGCGAGAGCATGGGGATTTCGATGGAGACAGCAGAAGTCTAGAATCTGATCACCAGCATATATACTTTATAGTACAGTGCATTCATATTTTGCTTTGACAACGTGCGTGTGATCGCCAGCATATACTGCACTTTGCCTATGATCACCCGCAGAAGTTGAATTTATAGGTCTTTATTGCACAGGGCCTTTATATTTTGCTTTGACAAAGTTATTCCTGTTTCTGGATAAAATTAACGAATTTTTTTTTGTAAATGTGCGTAAAGTAATGCAAGATTACACGAGTTGGATAATGTGGGTGTGATTGGATAACATGCAATCTTATATTTTAATATCTACTGAATTGATGTGTGTGCGGGCGCTTATATAGTGGATGATATTTTGTCGGGATTTTTCATTATGTCCAATTAATTTCAACTGTTTGCACTCTATTCGGCTTGTAGACTATGTACAGGAGCAGGAAATGGAAATTGAAGCATTGGAAGCTATACTTATGGATGAGTTCAAAGGTTTGTGACACATTTGTCTCTTAGAATTCAAAGTGCTTCGCTACCTTTTCTCCCTTCTAACATGCCAGGCGCCCTTTTCTGTCTGTATTCCATGTCAGAAATTCACTCAAGTGAGAGTGGCTTAAACACTTCTGGTAGATGCTTTCAAATAACATTGTCTCCGCAGGTACGTGTGTCTCTGTTTTCCACCCGTTCTACTTTTGCTGCATGGTAAACAATAAGTATCCTACTTAGTACTTATGATAAGTGATATACTGAAATCTGAAATGAACAGGATATGATAACTGTGCTATTTTCCTATTTAAAGAAGGGAGGAAGATAGGGGGAGCACAATGGTTGGAAATTTTTGATATATCTACAAAAGAATTTGGTGTAATTGGTGTACCACCAAGAAGCTGTATGTTGAACAACAGTCCAAAAATTTTCTCCCCTATGAATATATTCTTCTGTTTCTTATTTAAAAAAAAAAAAAAAGAAAATTCGATATATCTACTCACTGTGAACAACGTCGCTTTAGTATAGGTACAAATGGGTTGAGTTCTATCATTTCTTGGTTATTTAAGACTGGATTTAATTTAAGCTTCAATTCAAACTAGAACCTTTAAAACAACCATTTCGAATTACTTGAAGCAGTTCTTACAACAATATTTCAAATATTATGGTAAATCTTTTATAGTGGCTATTGGTGAGGATCATTTAATATGTGTCGTATTGCATGATTGTCACTGAAGAAATTCTACCTACTAAACTTTATGATCTTATGTTCATTACCTTTGTTGTTTTCAATAGGATGATGAGGCAGATGAATCAACAAATATGCCAGGTTATTCTTACTTAAGTTGCCTTGCTAATAGATACACCTAGAGGTTAAACGTCCTAATATAGGATCAGTAATTTATGTGGTAGTAAGCTCTTGCCCCAAATTTTTGTGCAGTTCAGCTGGGTTTGATTTTCTCGCATACAGAGAAATATCCTGATGAACCTCCACTTTTGAATGTGAAAAGGTTGTATAATTATATTATACATGTAAATACTTATGTGGATCCCAAGTATCCTTTACTTCAATAATTCAAAATAAACAGAAAGATTTCATGTAAGTCACCTAGTTAGGTTGTTGATCTTGATTTCCTGACACATTCAGGCAACACATTAAAGGGTTGTTTGGTAGGCAATCTAGATATAGTTCTATGTTTCTGGTTTCTATGAGTTTAGTGAATATGTGGTTGGCAAATGTGTTATTGAATTTTTTTTTTCAAATTTTGTGATCCAAACATTGCAAATTCTAATAATAATATTTTTTTATGTTTTCATTCTATCCACATTTTGAATTTGAAAATTTGAAATACATGTTTATAGTAAAAAAGTTTTAAAACTTTAAAAGAAATATTGTATTTAACTCAATTCATTTTTGTTAGATGGAAATATGTACATATAATGTGTTATAAATTGTTGGATATTATAAAATAATTATCATTCAAAATTCTTAACCTAAGACACATAAATTAATTAATAATAGTTTTTATGATTTATAAATGTACTATATCAAACACATTTTGAACAATTATTTAAATTGTTATCAATTTCTAAATTTGCTACCAAACACATATTTGAAAAGATAAAATGCAACTTTTTTTTTATTGAACCCCTTGTTTTCGATTGTAATTTCTCGTTGTTTTCAAAATTTTGTTTTCTGCTACCGAACAATTGTTTATTGTTTTATCCATCACATTTGGTTGTACATCTTCTTTTCTTCTCTTCTGCATTTAAACTTCTTTGGTTGTAATCGTTCCTTCTCGTTTGGGCTTCTACTATAGTTTTGGTGTATCTCCATATTGTACTATTTCATTCATCAATGAAATGTTTCTTATATATACACATTATGAACTTATTTTCAAATTTTCGTACTAGACAGACCCAAAGTTATTTGGGTTAAAAAAATTATTCTACTCTTTTGTATAATAGTATATTGATTTTTGGCTTTATTGCTTTGCTGCTTAGTATTAGAGGAATCCCGGTAGAAGATCTAAAGATTTTGAGAGAAAAGCTCCAGCAAGAGGTATTTTCTTTAATTTAAATAGGATCACACATCAGTAGCATTGATGCTTGTAGTTTTGTTTCATACCAAAAGAAAAAAAAAATATATATCCAGTGTACTAATACGACCATGGAGAACCTGCCAGGTAAAGAATCTCACCTTTCTAGGAATCTTAATCCTCCACAACGATGAGTAGGGTTAACCAAACAGTGAAAAAGGATTTACACGAGAACCCTTCCAAAGGATTAGGGCTCCAGACTCTCACATCTCTCCTCCCAAAGCGAAAGGGATGACTCTCAAGAAGAGAAAGGAGGGCAACCACATCCATCGTTTCCCTATCGGCAGAGTACGATGGAACCCGAAGGAGAGGCTCCTTGTCCAAACAAGAAAATCTGTCACAAAATGATTTTTAAGAGAAGACAAATGATACAATTGGGGGAAAGAACCACAGTGATCTTTCCAGAAATACATCTCTGTCCCATCCCCCACCACACAATGGACCCAAGAAACAAAAGCAAGGAGCTCTTTCGCAATATCTTTCCAAAGATTCTGGTAAGTGCCATTAATCCCTTTAGCTAACTACTCAAAAGGATGGGGCCCATGTTTACTAGCAATAACCGTATGCACAGGGAATTGGGCTCAGCAGAAATGTGCCACAACCATTTGGCTAAAAGGGCTTTGTTTCGAGTCCTAAGGTTCCCAATATCAAGACCCCCAAAGACACCAGTTTCTCGATGATCTCCCATTTAGTAAGATGCGAGCTGATACCTTTCCCTTCATTAGCCCCTTCCCAGAGGAAGTCCCGCATCAACCTTTCCAAACAATTACACACCTTCCCTGGAGCTCTAAAGAGATAAAAGAAATAAACTAGAATGCCACTCAGGACGGACTTAATGAGAGTAAGACGGTTTGCTTTAGAAAAGAAACTCTTTTTCCAAGAAGCCAACCTATTATTTCGAACTTTGTCAATCATAGGGTCCCATGATGAAACACACTTCGGACTATTCCCAAGAGGGAGACCAAGATAAAAAAGAGGGAAGGCTTCCTACCTCACATCCAATCCATTTAGCTCACCTTTTAATTTTTTCATCCTTGCTATTGATACCCATGCCACAACACTTCCCCTATTTATCTTCAGGTCCGACATCTCCTCAAAGAAAGCAAGAACGTGATTTAGCATTGAAAAGAAATTAACACTACCTAAGCAGAAGAAAAGGGTGTCATCTGCAAATTGAAGATGGAAGAAGGCAACCCTATCCTTACTCATCGCAAAGGGCTCAATTAGGTTACCTTCGACTCACTTAGTCACCAATCTGCTAAGCTCATCCACAACAAGGAGGAAGAGAAAAGGGGAGAGTGGGTCTCCCTGCCTCAGACCTCTCAACGACGTCACATCATCTCTTGGGCTCCCATTGATAAGAAAGGAGTAGCTCAAGCAACCCCAGATCCTCATGCGCCACTTATAACCAAAGCCTTTCCTCAGACAGACTGTCCTTATCCTCCTCAGAAATAGGGTTCCACTCAATCCCTTGAACAAAGGGTTTGGTTGACACCTGCAAACCATATAACCTAGAGAAGAAGCCAATAACTTCCTCCTCGATCTTCTTATCCTCCATAATGTCCTCCCCTAAATCAAAGACCAAAGGGCGAATTCTATTCCTACTCTTTTGGCCACTCACCACTCGGTGGAAGAGAGCGGAGTTGCAATCTCCATCCTTAACCAATTGAAAGGCCAATTGCCAAAAGATTCCCTGCTAGGCATCAGATACGGGACCATAAGAGGGTTAGAAAAGGAGTAAGGATCCCCAAGCAAACCCCGTTAGGCAAAAACAAAGAGCCTCCTGCAGTCCATATTCCAACAGCATTTGACCAAAAAGCAACCTCTGGACCTCCTTCACCTACAGAATAGACTGGCAAAAGAGAAAAGGCACCCCCGGAATCAGGGAGAAAACTCGAACAAGGAACACAAGGAGGAAGACCTTCTTTACCCCTTACTGCCAAATCAGAAGACTCACCCACTGCCAAAAGCACGTGGTTCCCCTTCTCAGAAAAAATTGAAGACTCTCCCCTTTCTTTTACCTCGCCAACACCCCTTGGAGGATTAAGGCCCACAGAAAGATAAGGGATACTTACCTGACCAGTAGGCTTGACCGCCTCAAACTGCAGGACAAAATGAGGATTCTGCCCCGCTAAGAGACCCGACTGAAGCTCCCCTCTGGCATTAGGAGTCACGTGGACCTGACTTCCAATCCTTCTATCATTTGTAACCCAACTTGCTGCTCATCAGCTGGAGTAGTACAACTTTCTCCCTTCCTTTCGCACTCAGAGTCCTCTGATTACCGAAAACTTCCTCGGAAAAAAGAACACCCACTGCTAGCGAACTACTTTCAGGGATGAACGCTAACGAGGGGAACGAATTGTCGTCGAAATTGCTCATTATAGATAGATCGGACGGATCATAACCCGATTCAGCACGGGTCGTTACTAACTCCAAATCAGGATCACTCATTTCACCCGCTAACGGATTCAACTCGATTGCTTCAGACACTTGGGCCTTACCTTTACCTTCGCAACTTCCCTTTTTTCCACTTCTTTGGGTAGGTCGGGTCTTTTTCAGCTCCAAGTCTAAGCACCACCTTCCCTGTTGCGGTTGGCACAAAATCTCACTAGAAAAGTGAAATCAAGGTGGTTAACATTACAACCCACTGGAATAAAGCCATCCTTGTTTCCTTTTGCCTTGAAGCACACTTCCTTCAACCAACTCGCACCACTGTAAGAATTTCTCTTCCTCAAGAAGCCCTCCACACCACTCAGCCAAAGAAGCAATAAACTCTCTTGTTCTAAGAAACCGTGTCCCAGTCACCTTTGAATTCATGTTTCCTCACTTCTTCCACCATTCAAAAATCCTAGGTTGGAAGATAAAATCTTGAGAGCTGATAGTCGAACCTATTCGTATAAGGGCCTCTACCTCTTCTTTTGAATCGTAGATCCCCACTACTAAATTTGCACAAAAGATTCTAAGACCATAATTACGAAACAATGGTCGTTCAAAGACCCTCTTAATAATCTTCCAATCGACTGTCACGTTGCTCTTCTTAATGATTATCGTCGAATCACAATCAAATGCATAATCAAACTCCCTTAAACGTTCCTTTACATCCTCGGTCACGGCAACGTCGACCTAGGATCTATGTCCTTTCCTGCCGGCACTTTCCCTTCTAGACAAACTTTTAGCTGCTAGGCGCGGTGCCTTACTGGCTACGCCTTCTGTTGCCTTCACTTGTTGATTATCAGAAGTTGCAGAAGGAAGAAGCCCAGATACCTCCACCCACTTTCTCTTTTGACTCAGGAATGACAACCCTCGTTCACCTCCCCTTAAAGGATTCCAAAGATAATAAAGAAAATCTCCCCCTTGAGTTTACGAGTACCTGAAAGAAGATGATCACATTCTCAAGCCTTCTCCTTCACCAGAAACCCAAAGGACTACTCAGCTCCACTGCAGCCACTAAACAATCCCTCACCCATTCCATAGTGCCCGACTCCAAGTCCAATTTACCTGTTTTCTTGCCGTGTCTATCCTCAATGCTTGCTAGCCTGCCAAACTAATGTGTCCATATATACAGAGAAATCATGTGATTGATCCGTTTGGGAATACTGGTTTCATTCCATCAAAATGTGTTTACATATTTATAAATTTCATATTCCTTTGATGGGCTGTACTCTGCTATGTCGCTTAACCCTTCTCTCCTCTCCCGGTTGTTAGGAGACATAAAAAATTGTGGAGGAAAAAATTCATTAGTCATGCATCTATATCAAGTATATAATGTGTCCTCAAAATTGAGTTTAGGAAATAAGATGGCACGTGAAAGTTTCTGGCAGTGTAGCATAAAACAGCGAGTTCCTAATAGCCCCTTTTTAACCAAAATTGTATTTCTGATAATTAGTAAACTAACTATTGGAATGATGAGAAACTTATAGTTATCTTGATAATGTGGTATATCTGACATATTACGTCTGTTATATTTGGACAGGCATCTGAAAATCTTGGTATGGCTATGGTTTACACACTTGTCACATCATCTAAAGAGTGGCTATCTGAGCGATTTGGTCAAGAAAGTAGCCTTGAGGTTGCTGAAGCAGAAGAGAGGGCAAAAGAAGATGTACGGAACTATATTTTTATCTCCTAGTATTAGTTTTTTTTATTAATAAAGAAAGATTCTCTATTTGCTTTCAGTTACTTTTATGATTGATAGTTAATTATACTTTTGGATTGGAAATTTAATCTGCGACTCTGTGTCCAGAATTATATAGGGGCTATTGTGTCTGAGACCATAATATCAGTAGCATGTTGTAATTTTCCTTTTCATAAGAAACCCTTACAATTTACATCATCTGCTCAAGTACAAAAGAAGAAGATGAGCATCCTCCAAAAACGTCAAAGAGCTTTTAATAAAAGGGCCTCAATTGGCAGAAATGAAATCACAAGCATTATAAATACCAGGTTCTTTGGACATAATACACCAAGTAGAAACAAAAACTTGAAAAAGATCCAAATATATGCTGTCCTATTCTTTTCCTTGTTTTGTTCCTTTCAACCCAATTTTCCAAAGAAGAGCTTCCACCACCTTGGTCCACAAGACTTTAGCCTTATTTTCTGAACAAATTGATACTTTGAGTGAAATCAATAGGAAAACACCATCAAACTCCAAAAGCCTTTAACAACCTATACAAACATCAAAACTGAGAGCAGGACCAGAAATAAATGGATTGGATCCTCACGACTTCTTTTACCCAGGGCACAGCAACGTAGAGAAGATATATATATATTATTTTCTTCTTGATCATCTGTATAACAGATATTATTGCATGTGGAGAATTATTTTGATTAGAGACAAAAAATATATATATATATATATTAATGAAGTCAAATCGTACAAAAAGGGTTGGAACGGTGGGAACTAGCCTTGAATGAAGTTTACTGATGCTGAAACTAACGACTGGATTGCACTCCAAGGTCTTAATGAGCCCATTCGAACATAGAGGATACCAAACAGTGAACTCTTCAAGGAGGGGATTTACTCCCAATTAGCCATAATATAAACAAGGTCATAATTATAAAACATGATGCCCTAACCTATGCTTGATGATTTGGGCTTTATACAATCATTTAGAAATCAATTTAAACTAAATTTGATACGATGAGTTCTCACTATGGTATGTGATGTGTTTAATTCAGGCTATTGTGCTGCTACAATTGCTCCTTGTTGCATGATGATGATATTAAGGGGGTGTTTGGTTATTATATAAGTGTTTATTATAGTTTGTACTTTGTAGGTTATGAAGCATGTGTTTGAGGTGCAGACTATTTTAATCTGAGTAGAAAATAGTAAACACTGTAACAAAGAGGGATTTGAAATAATGAAATTGCAGTTAATTGTAGATTATATTAGTTGGAAACACCAACTATTATAATAGTCCACTCCAGCCACTTGAAGTTGAGGGCCCAAACACCCCCTAAAAGATGAAAGAAGATATATAAGGACATAAAAAAAAATTCAAAAACAGAACAACCTCCAAACCCAATTATAGGAACTAGGAAGGTGCACCAATCCCAAAGAACAAGGCTAAATTGACCATTACAAAAAAGTTAATACAATGGTATTAACACAGATACCCACGAAAAACTCTCATGTTCTTCTCAAGCCAAATGCCCCTCAACATTGCAAGAAAAACATTAAAACAGAACTGCCAAAGAAACCATTCTTTGAATATTGTTTGTTTATGTTACATTCTGGACTTGATGGCATATGTTAGTCTATCTCTTAAAACATTTGGTTTGTTGAACATTACTTGTATGAATTGTTACATTCTATTTCTATGATCTCGCAGGCAATTGTACCACATGGAGAACCTGTCACCCTTGACACATTTTTAGCATGGAGGGAAAGATTTGAAGCAGAGATTGCACTGGAACGGGCCAAGTAATATATTTATTTATTTATCCCCCCTGCGCCCACCCAACCCACAACAACTTGACCATAATTGTTCTTGTGAAGGATAGGGTAGTCTAAAGTGTAGTTTTGCTAGCAGTGTCTAAATTTTATGCTGTGGACTATCATCACATGGTTGAAGTTATACAGTGCCTTTCTTGGATGAATCTCAATGTTAATGTAGTGAAGGAGTGGATCACCGAGGATATGGCAATGAAGTGAATCACTCTCTCTAATGTTGTAATGGAGGTAGCTTCACTTCCTACAGACTAGATGTCAGATTATGGTCACTGGAAACTGTGGAGGTTTTATTAGCAGATTTCTATATGATTTTTTAGGCAGTCCATAGGGTGTTATCTTTAGATGAGGCTAATATACGAGTTTGCAGTTTGTAGATGGCAAGTACCTTCCGGTAAGTCTGTGTTTGGAAAATTAATGCATCCTTGTAGGACTTGGGAAGAAACTCAAATGGCTTAGTGGCCAGTAGGATTGATGTAGCCTAAGCAGCATCAAGGGGTAATCCTCCAAGAATCAAGATTGTGATTCTTTTATTAGAATGGTAATGTGTTTGATTCTAGTGGGGAAGATTCCTATTTATAGAACTTTATTACAAGTGGGGGTAAAAAGGGAATTAATCTAGAATATTACCTAATTACCCAATTAACCCCTATTCTTCTTACATAAAAAATTCTTTTGGAAGAAGAGAGATTGTTTTCATTCGTGGAGCATATTGTCATTTGCCAGATACCTGTGGGAAGTTTGTGAGCAAAACAATATGCAATGAGAGTGTCCGAAAAAACGTTTGAAGGTTTTTCCAGGCTTCTTTATATGCATTCTTGGTGGTGCATCAAACAGAGGACTTGGACCACCTGTTTATTCCTTGATTTTTGCCGGATACCCTTGTGAAGATTGTGAGCGGTGCTGCCTTTTGATCTTTTATGGATGGGACCTCTAAAATGCCTTAGAGACTTTCAGTTCTTAGCCCAACACTAAGATACAGGGGCCCAAATTTTGTGGATCATTTCTGCCCTTTCCTCTTTGTGGAAATGAGATACTGAGACGAATGGATGTATGTAACAGTAAAAAAGAAATTGCAAGGGTTTATTGAAACTAAGCTTTACAAATGGAAAATAAGGAGAATGAGAAAGCCCTGTTTACAAAAAAAACAAAAAATTACCAAAAGGGCTCTGGTTGTTGAGAATAAGAGAGAAAGAAAGGTCACAAAAACTAATCTCCAAACCTGCATAATTTCTGAACTTGTAGTTCACACTACGTATAAAACCATGAACCATCTAAATGATATAGAATAAATGAGTTGAAAAGTAATAGCACTTTGATTTGTACTTCCTATTATCAGTCCTGATCCCTACCAGGCTACAAAAAGTTATGCACTAGTCCAGGCAAATTCACTATTGATCCAATCTGGAAATGTTGGCTAATGACTAACATATTGGGGGATCGGGGTGCTAGTTGAGTATTGTGGGGGGGGTTGGGTGGTTGGAAATAATAAAGTTGGTGCTATCAAGACTTGAAATGGTGCAGCTAAGAGCTCTCTGTCTGTTTCTAGGTGGCTGGTAACAAGGACTTTAAACATTCTTCTCTTCTTTTGATTTTGTCTAATTATAGAGCTTTTCTTTTGTAATTTGCCTAGTATTGAGATTGAATGGTCCCTAGTTTTGTCCTTCCGTTTTGTTCATGTCATTTGATCAACATATTTTTATTGTCTCTGACTAGTTTCAAAGAAGTCACAGATTTTACGTTCAACTTTTTTCTTTGTTGATAAATAAATGTGAACTTCTTTCAGGATAATGCCGGAATCTGCTCTTACTGCACCTAAGGAAAAGAAACTTACTGGCAGGCAGTGGTTTGAGAGTGGAAGAGCTTCTGCGGTAATTCTTCTTTTTAAGCACTGGTGTCGATGCTAGAATAGGAATATCAAACAACTGACTGTTTCATCCTATTACACAGTTAATATGATGTTAAATCTCCAGTTAGCTGGAGCTTCTGCTTCATTCAACTTAATATCTTGCTCATTTGTTGTTTTGACAGAAAGGTGCAGCCCCAGTTACTGAAGGATCTGATGAAGACGACGAGGAAGATATTGACTTTGATGAAGATGATTTTGAAGGTGTGCTCGCCCCCATTCTCACTTTACTCTCATTCATCTAATCAACAGTTAATAATACTAAATCATTCAGTTGTTAGTATTAGTCCATACCAAATGATCATCTCTTCGCATTGCTTGAATTGCAGATGATGAGGAAGACATGCTTGAGCACTATCTAGCCGAGAAGTCAGATTCATCCTCTCACTCATCCAGAAGGCTTTAGTTATAAATCAGTTCATTTGCTTCATTACAAGAATGGATATCAAATTTTGGCTTGTAATCTTAGTTGAAACCAGGATGACAAATTTTCCATTTATTCAACTTTTGGGTCTATTCAGTTAATGATTAAATGACAGCGCCGATGATCTTGGAAGTCTGCATTTTCTTGTTTTGGTTAGAAAGAAAGCTAGTGGAGGCAGCCAATTAATGAGTGTGACATTTTGTTTCCATATTTTTCTCTCTTTACATTTACTATTTAGTGAAACATTCTTATTGAAGACATAACACTGCCAAATTTATCACTACTTTGCAAATCCTTTCTGATGAAGGAATGTCCTTTCTTAACATCAAGGTAGTCCCTTTATCCAACTGAAAAATAAAACAATGAGAACTACATTTTCAAAGCAAGACGAGAAGTGATCCAAAAAGCCATCGGTTATATTCAATACCGAGGCTTTACATAAAGTATAATTTCACCTTTTTCCCCCACTTAAACTTGATATTTCTCAAAAAGGACAAAAAAACTGTATTAAAATATGAGAAATTTATTCTTCTTATTATTACTATTATATCAAAAAAATATGTATGGTAGCTTTTAAGAGTGTTTGATGATCTGAAAAATAACTATTTTAGAAAACCAATCAAATGCCTTATGAAATTTAAGTTAAGATTATTGTGTATATAATGTTTGGAAATTGATTGAGCGATAATAAATTTACAAAAATTTTGGAAAATAATCTAATTTGTTTTCGAGCTAAAATGAGTATAGCTCAATGAATATAATGCTTATACTATAAACCTTAAAGTCAAAAGTTCGATCTCTCACATCACATATTTTCGAAAAAGAACTGGTTTTTTTCCTATAATTAAACCATCAATTTTAAAATTAATATAATTTAGAAGTTTACAAGATTTGGAGTATAACTCAATGGATAAAAATGTACGTATATATGTGAAACTAGAAACATAAAACACAAACTGAATTGCTTATCAAAATGACCAACTTTCAATTTTGTATATCCATGAATTTCTAAAATATCGAATAGGTTAGTGACTTATTAGACACAAAATTAAAAATTTACATGTCTATTAGAGACGGTGTTGAAAATTTAATTACTCAATTTAAATACTAAATAGACATGAAATTTAAGATCTCGTTTGGTAACCATTTCGTTTTTTGTTTTAGTTTTTAAAAATTAAGCTTATTTCCTATTCATTCTTTAAAATGATGTGCATCTTTTTTAAAAATATAATAATTGAATTCTCAGCTAAATTCCGGAAACAAAAACTAAAATTTGACTTGATTTTTTAAACTATTAGTAAAATGTAGATAGTAAATAGTAGATAAGAAATTTGAGTGTGAAAATAGTGTTAATTTTTTAAAATAAAAATTAAAAAAAATAAAATAGTTAGGAAATGGGATATAAAATTTTATAGAATAAATTTATAATTTAAGGTTTTAAATATCTTGATTGGACCCGCTTGATAAGAAAAAATATGTGAACCTATCTTATATAAGAATGGAGTTGGGAGGCAAATTGTTGAATCAGCAAGAAATTCAGAGGTCCGCTTTACCGCCTCTCCAAGACAATTCTTCTTCTTCTCCTTCTTCTCCTTCTTCTTCTTCAACCTCTTCGCCCATTCTTCTACCTCTGTCGGGAACCCTGTAATCATGATTAAAGGTTCGAACACCACCTTCTCTCTTTCACTTCTTCTTCTTACTTGCTTTCATTCCTTCTTCTTAACCACCCCAGATTTGCCGATCTTCTCGCGGACAGTGATCTGGAACAATTTCCATATCCATCTTGCCTTCCTACCATTAGGGGCCTTGTCAATTGTTTATTGCTCATTGTTTTCTTTTCTGGGTCGATTGTCATTGCCTCATTTTTCTCTTGCCATTGCTTTTCATTTGAGATCACCCCTCTCTTACATCGCAATTATCAATGGCCTGGATTTTAGTTATTGATGTACGTTTTTTTTAATCTGGGTGTTTGTGTGGATGTAGCTTGTGGTTATGGTTAAAGGAAAGAATGTGCTTTTGCTATTGCCCATCTTTTACAAGTTTAATTTCTTGCCTCATCATGTCATGGAAAGCAATTACAATTTTAAACTTCTTGAAGTGGCAAAGATTGAATAGGAACTTAAGTTTGGCTGGAAGAACCGATTAGAAGTTTTAGAATTCTTCATATTAACTTAACCTTATTCTTATTCTTACCCTTGTGCTGGAATTCTTTTCTTTTCTGATAAATGGATATTGATATGTTATAGTGAGTGTAAAGTGGCAAAAAGAGCTGTTCCGTGATGTTGAAATTGACACCAGTCTGCCCCCATATGTTTTCAAGGGCCAGTTGTATGAACTCACAGGGGTACCTCCTGAAAGGCAGAAGATTATGGTTAAGGGTGGTATACTGAAGGTTACTTGAAATCTCTCTTTGTTTCTTTTGAGGATAATGAATTTTTTGTTCAACTCTTGTTTCTTCATTCCAATTCATTACCAACAATAACGATGTTATCTTTCTTATTTCTGATCAAACTTTTGAGCTTTTTCGGAGTGATTACTAATATCTGATCCTTGTACTCTCTTACTGAGCAGGATGATGCAGATTGGTCAACGGTAGGAGTAAAAGAGGTAGCCCAATGACTAATGTTATAAAACTTTCGTATAGATTTTTGTGGTTCCGAGTTTGTTGTTCCATTTACATGCTTCTTCTTTTGTAGGGTCAAAAATTAATGATGATGGGCACAGCAGATGAGATTGTTAAGGCCCCAGAGAAGGGCCCTGTCTTTATAGAAGATCTTCCTGAAGAGGAACAAGTTATTGCAGTGGTAAGGTTTTTATTATGTTCTTTAAGTGGCAGGAATTCGTTTTCAGAAATTATTGTCAGATAATGCCATCCATGTCCCTATCTGATAGTGATGGAATTAGGTTGACAGTTTCCTTTAGTTCTACTATCCAATAAAGATAGTTTCCTTTAGTTGATATAATTAGGTTGATCATTGTAGACGACAACTGGAAATTATTTTTGAAGGTAAGTTTGTTTCTAGATGATGGACTGTTAGTATTGTGTACTCAGGATACCACCTTTTACCTTTGATGCTGACATCATTTTTACCTAAAGTCATGTTTGTACAGACCCGGCTCCCTAGGACTAAAACTAGACCGTTACCATAGACATGCATGCATACAATTCAAATAGACATCTTTTCATGACATAGTAAAACCAAATAATTAGCATAAAATAATCAACTCTATTAAAACTAAATAACTGAAATGCATTTAATAGGGTACCCCCATTAAACCAAATCAAACTAGAAAATTCTCTTAAAAAGTTTAAAAGAAAAAGCACTCAAAACTCAAGTTCAACATCAAGACTAGAAATTTTAAAACATAAAATCCTGAAAACATGAGCAGAAGCATACGATTGGTTCCAGTGGCTCAATCATGGATTCTACTTGTCATTTGCCGGCATGTTCTTACCCTTACTTGAAAAAAATAAACATGAGAAAGAATTAGTATAAAATACTCAATAAGTAACCTCACTATCGGGGTCAAGCTAAGCATCTATGTCCTCTAGATGCTAGATGCCACTCTCTAGTGGGACGTGCATAAATCTCTACTTTCCATGGGATGGCTAACTAGTGGATAGTTGAACCCACTCTATCGTAGGTTAGATGTACCCACAAACCTCTGTTGAATCCCGAAGGAAACACAAACCTTTGGTGAAGTCCCAATGGAGATCATCACCTCTGATGAATCCCGAGGAAACACAAACCTCTGGGAAAATCCCGAAGGAGATCACCACCTCTGGTGAATCCCAAAGGAAACACAAACCTCTAGTGAATCTTGAAGGAAACACAAACCTCTAGTGAAATTTGGAAGGAGATCACCTCCTCTGGTGGGAATCTAATTACGGGTAGAGGTAACTATCACTATCATAAACATAACGTGCATCATAAAACATAGTCCCACAAATATGCAAATACATATCATCATCTAGCAAATCATATAAACCAAATAATTTAGTTCATGCTTGCACTCATAACATGCTTCAAAACGTAATCAAGATCAGCTTGTTTATCCTTATGCATCTCGATGCAAACAGTCTCAGAATCCTCAGATTTATTCTTAAATTTATTGCATGACACCAGGGCGATTCCAATAGTAAAATTACTTATCTTGAATTTGAGCTAGATAAAACTCTACAAATAATCTACCTCCCTTATCTAACTTCTAGGAATGCTTGTTGGGGGGAAAAAAAGTTGTCTTTCTCAAAACTAAATATCTTTAGAAACTTCTAAGAGGTAGTTCTTCACCACGAAAAGGAAAGTGGGACAACTAATAAATGTGAAAGTAACAAGGATTTTTTTTCTCTAATTGACCTCCCTTTGAAATGAAGTGGATGATTGGAGGAGAAATAATCCTAATCCTAAATTGTTTGGGATTTCATAACTAAAGTAGTAGATAGATTAGATTTCCTTTTTAAATATGACACTTTATCTAATTGGGAAATCTATTTTTTTAATTAAATTAGAAAATCAATAATTAAAGTAATAGATAGGTTAGATTTTCTTTTTGAATAAGACAGAAAAATTCCATAGTCTAATTTAATTAGAATAATAATTAATTTAGAAATTCATATTCTAATTAAATTAGAAATTCCTAAATAAACGTCAATTCTATCAATTTGAATTAAATCTCAATTTCTCTCAACTCAATTTAAATTAATTATCTTTTTTAATTTGGCTCTTAAGA
The DNA here is from genome assembly GCF_027475165.1 of Benincasa hispida. Classification (NCBI taxonomy): domain Eukaryota; kingdom Viridiplantae; phylum Streptophyta; class Magnoliopsida; order Cucurbitales; family Cucurbitaceae; genus Benincasa; species Benincasa hispida. The sequence goes on from NC_143486.1 coordinate 2,139,390, forward strand.
CCAAAATCAACTTACCATAAGTCCAATCAATTTAAGATAATCAAATTTAAAATTACTAAAAACTAGGGATGTTCGTCTTATTCCATGCATTCAACATATTCTTTCTGTCATAATTATAACTGGATTAGTTGACATCTTTTTGGTCCATTCTTATGATTCATATCTACCATTGACGCCTGACCCATTGCCACTCATTATCATTGTACTTGTGTTTTTTCCATCATAATGGAATCATGAGGTATTTCTTTTATAAGCAAATGTTGAAGTTCATTTCAAATATATGCAAGTACGGAGTATGAAGTAACCGAGACCTCAAGGAAAAAGGAACTCCATAGATCCACCCAAAAGAACAAATAAAACTCTGTATGCCCTCAATTTTAACAATATATATTGAGAATATTATGAATATTGACAGACTCAGAAACCTATAATGAAACCACTGCAGAGAACTCTCTTTTTGTTCTTCATCCAGCATGGTAAGTTAAAGGATGGAAGATGGGAGATAGTAAGGGAGGCAAAAGAAACAAATTTTGTGTAGGCAAAATTGAGTAAACGAGGAAAACAATTACTATTGTGAGCATTGTGGGTAGGGAGGTTTTATGCTTCCTGTCAAGTCATGGTTCAAGTCCTCCTTGTTGCATCTTAAGAGTGTAAACAAGGAAAACTGACCAAGAAAAAATGGTGCCCTGTTCTCGCAGCATATATCTTCCCAGCAATTCTTTTTTCTATAAGAAACCAAACATTTATTGAGGTTGATGAAAGCATATGTTATGGCAATACAGAAAAACAAGCCCAAAAAGGCAAAAACAAAATCCCCTCACGCCCAGTTACAGAAAGAAGGCTCTAATCTAAAAGAATTATACTAAGCTGATAATTACAAAAAATTGTGTTAACAGATGCAAGGAATGGTTAAACTTGAACAAAGGCCAGGCCAAAGAACCTTTCCTTTGCCCCGAAAAGGAGGATTCAAGAGCACCTCCTCAAACATCTAACAACAACCTCTATTACAAGCAAGCACAACCTCAAAGGTTCTGAAGAGTCTGTTCCATCAAGATGTCACAAACTCACAATCCCAAAGCAAATGGTCAAGATCCTCTTCCCATCTCCTACAAAGGACACACCATTGAGGTTGGCAACACCATGGAGGAAAGCCTTTGAATACAATCTTGAGTATTCACTCTCCCACGCGAAACTTTCCAGGCAAAACATTTCACTTTCTTAGGAATGTTAACCTTCTAAAGAGAGGAACATGCAAGGGCTCACTTGGGGGGAGAAGTGGCACAAAAAATTCAGGGGAAAAAATCTATTGAAAAAGCCCTCAAAGGGCTCTGAAAGCCAAGATCTAGAATCCCCTCTCCCCACACACGGAACCTGATTCGAAATAATAGAGAAGAGAAAGACTGGCAACCTTAAAGGTCTCACAATCAACCGGTGGTAAAGATGAGGGAACAAGGAAGAGCTTCTCAGCATCAAATAACTTCCAAAAAATCTAAAAGCAAAAAGTAGTGAAGTCAGTGGTGGCTTTAAGAGGTGACATTGGGTGCTTGATCCGTCATTAGAGTGTGCCAATCATACAAATGATACCCAAAGGTATCCACAAAAAGCTTGTGCTATCCGGTGTCTTTCTTAGATAAAAATCTCCTCAACTAAATACAGACGAGGTTGCCTCTACCCCATACCACAGATCCCAACCCTTAGGCGCAAGTATGTGACATCGTCACTTGTGCAAAAATATTTCTAATTTTGTCATATTTTCATTCTGATTTTGTTATACATCCTCCTCTTGTTTCTTCAGTTCTTTGTTTAATTGGACATTTTGTGCTGAACTATTTTTTATGATTTATGATTTTCATCCAAAACGTTGCTGTTTCAGGGTCACAGTGCTGGCTTGTTTAATTTGGGAAACACATGTTACATGAATTCAACATTACAGTGTTTGCATTCTGTTCCCGAGCTGAAGTCGGCTTTGATTAAGTGAGTTCTCCTTGCAATCTTCCTGAATCTTCCTGCAGCAACAAATATAATTGTTGGCTTGGATCAGGTACTCTAATGCTGGCCGTAGTGATGTGGATCAAACTTCACACATGTTAACTATTGCAACCCGGGATTTATTCAGTGAGCTTGATAGAAGTGTCAAGGCAGTGGCACCTATGCAGTTCTGGATGGTTAGTGGCTTTCACAAAAGTTCTTGAAATTCACCTGTTAAAGCACTTGTTCCTTTCATATATTGGGGTGAAAACTAGTATTCCTATTTCGTTTAATGGTCATTTCTCTATTGTTATCTTGGTTCCTCTTTCAGTATAAGAAATAAGATATAACTACTGTGAACCAAAAGGGTGAGAGACTCAGAACAACCTAAAGGCCTATCCAATTTGATAAGAATTCAACTTATCTTTTAAGAGCCATTCATTTTTTACCTTCCAAAGAAGCCACAAAAGTGCTCTGGAAGCTGTGATTCCCCAAGTGTTCTTGCTTTGTCTTCCATACATCACCCTGAAAAGATCTTGCTTGGGGAGCCATTTCTCTATGATTATCTTTTTCTATGTATGCTCATTGAATGATACTTTGAAGCCACTTTTTTTTTTCCCAATAAGAAACTATGTCATTGATGGAATGAAATACCCAACTATATGCAAAAGGTCCTAATCCAAGAGAATTCAAAATTTTTTTAGAAGCCACTTACTAGGCCAATCTGGCAATCTTCTCAAGGATCATGTATACCAGATGCTAACATTGAAGTTCCATTCTTCATTGGATGTAGAGGTCCATGTGAAAAGTTGACTTTACGAAATCAATTTGCATCTCTTCCATTTCATTTCTTTATATATAATCATAAGATATTGGATTTCAGTTGTATTTGATTTCATAATAACTTATTTTTAGAATTTTTTTGTCATCACGGTTGTCAATTCATCGGATGATGAAATAATGTGTTTATTGTCCCATGTTCCCAGGTGCTGCGGAAAAAATATCCTCAATTTGGCCAGCTGCAGAATAGTACATTCATGCAACAAGTATCTGATATTTTGAACTTTTTTATTGCATTCTGCTACGTCTTTAAAGTTAATGTATTAATTGAAGCTTAATTTTAACAGGATGCTGAAGAATGTTGGACACAACTTCTTTACACTCTATCTCAGTCCCTTCGGTCAGCAGGTTCCAGGTAATTGCATCTTGTTTTTTTAGTGATTTCTGTAATTTCATTTGGCTGCTTTTGTTCATTGTATCTCTCTTTGTACTTTGAGCATTAGTCTCATTTCATTATTTCAATGAAGAGGCTTGTTTCCATTTCAAAATATAATTGTCTAAACCACACTTCGAAATTCCTCATGAACTCGATGGTTTTCAACCCATGGTTAGTTTAGATTACATGCTATTTTCAGGCCGTGTGTGGGATTTCTCAATGTGTTTGCTATTCTGTCTCTGCTTTTGGATTCTTTTATTTTTGTTTCCTATTTCATGGAAGAAATGTGTAGTTTGATGAGAAAATTGTCATCTTCATTTGCAGTGAAATCCCCGATGCTGTAAAGGACCTATTTGGCATTGATCTTGTTAGCAGGTAAGACATTTACTAGTTATTTATTTAATACATCGGAAATGAGATCCATGAAGTGGTGGTAGACTTTACATTAATCATTATTTATCTTCCCATCCTATTCTCCTCTGCACCTATTCAATGACCTTGATGATATTCATGAGCTTATGTTTGCTTAATCACAAGTGGAAATGTGTTAAGATGTCCCTCTCCTTGTAGTTAGTATATTATTGATAAGAAGCACCAGTTTGTCATCTCTGTATTGTTTGTGGCTTACCTTGTAGTAAAAACCATATTTCATGGCAATCTTCTCACCAAACAAACACTCAACATTGCCATTAATTTTTTGGGCTTTTTTGGGAAGAAAAACAAAAATTGCACGTTCTTGAAATTATGTGTTGTTAATGTGCTGATGATGTGATTCTATGATGTCAGAGTACATTGTCAGGAAAGTGGAGAGGAAAGTTCGGAAGCAGAATCAGTTTATTCACTTAAATGTCATATATCACAAGAAGTGAACCATTTGAGTGAAGGATTAAAGCATGTAAGTCCTATTAATTTGGATGTTACTTCTTTGCTCGTAGTTGAGTGCAGATATTTTGACTGGCGGTTTTCCAACTTTCAAGCACTTACATTTATTGGTTGTTCAACTAGTTCTTTACTTGGCTAAACTTTTCTTGCAAAGATTTTGTTTAAAATCTGAATGCTCCTTTTCCCTGCCAGATAAAAGTAATAAACAAATGATGAAACAAATGGAAAATTAGGGAAAATGTTTTTTTTTTTTTTCCGTAAACAAGATTTGTGTGGAAAGTGAACAGGGAAAATGTTAATAATGTCAAAAGTAATAAAATGAACTTTGAATAATTTCCATTTGTTCTGATGGATAAACGTGAGAAGTTTCTAAGTTCTGGTAACAAAATTTACACAAAGTTTTAGTTTTTTCCCAGTTAATAGTTGTGGTTCTTTTTGCCAGGTAAGTTCTTTCATTTTTCTCCACGAATACTCAATTTCTAACAATATATGTATATACTTCAAATGTCTTTCTACTTAATTCAACCGAAACCACTTCTACAAGGTTGCCCCTTCAATTACAAAAGTTAAATTTTATATTTTGGAAGCACATTGAAGTTTCGTGTTTGGAGCCCATAATTTACTGTCAGGTAGGTTTTCCATTCTCTTTGGAAGTCAAGCTAGTGGCTCTGTATTAATCAGTCTTCATCGTTCAACCTGAATTTCTGCCTACAGTAATTCTTTCTGTTGTTTAGAAAGGTTTTCATCAGTATGTGAATGCATTCAAACACTGGCGCCTGCCTATAGGATGGTACTGCCCTTAAGAATATTGATGAACTCCCTCGATGAGAGATGTCACAATAATAAATACAATAGTTTCTATCAAAAGCAAAACTCACCAAAAGAGCTTAAAAAATACTCGAGCTTTGCATTAATTAGAGAGCATAGTTGCAATAGTCATTATCTAAAGAATTCACCTTGGAATGCTGCCACCTCTTCTACCAGCCACATTTTAAATTACTTTGTACCATACCTAATTGGATTTTATTTGGAATCTCCAGAATCACTTTACCACTAAGGCTTTAATATGTAGCCTTAGGTTCCCAATTCCCACCCCACCACCTAGTCCTGGGGCAAAGGAATCAACTTCCAATACACTGGATAGCCAGGCTCTTCCTCATCTAGAGAAGCATCCCTTTCCAACAAAGCGCTACATGGAGTCAATCTACCAAAATTTTCTCCATTTATCAAGCTTGCACAAGACTTTTTAGGTAGTCTGTGCTGTGCATTAATAGCTTGCTTCAAGACCTATAATTTGAGTAGATCCACACTCCTTGCTTGCTTTGGTTCTGATTGGTCACCCCCTTCTAGAGGGAGGAGGAGGTCCTTTGGCTCAACATTATTAGCATAATCTTTTTTTTTCCCCCTTTTTGATGAATGAAATATTCAAAGAGATAAAAGGCCTATAAATGGGTTTACAAAAGATTTCCCCAGTTAGCTACAAGGAGATTTTTGTTGTGATCAGTAAAGCAATTTTATTATTAGCATAATCCTTGAATCATAAAAGGACTTGGACATTTTTTTGGGGTGAAAAATGATTAAGTTGTATTGATCCATCAAAACTTCGAACTAATAATTATATCAATATAAACCCAAAAATTTCATAATTAAGGAAGGTGTTTGGACCAACTTTCAAGTTGGTGAAGGGGGCTATTATAGCCCACTCCATGTTTGGGGCACCATTTATAATTGTTGGTGTTTCCAACTATTATAACTTATAATTAGCTACGATATTACTATTATAAATCTCTCTTCACTACAATGTTTACTATTTCCTACTCATTCTCTCTTTCCCTCTTTGTTATAGTGTTCACTATTTTCTACTCAGACTAAGATATTCTACACCCCAAACACAAACTATTATAACTCAGACTAAAATAGTCTATACCCCAAACATAGACTATTATAGCCTATGAATTATTGTAAACTAGACTAACTCAGTGTCCCAAATACCCTCTTAAATCAATTTAGTCTCTCTGTCGATTTACAATTAAATCATAATCTAAATAAAATTATTCTTGTTCAATAATCCTACCAAGGTGGAAAGAAAAATTAGCACATAAATTTTTGTAAATAAATAGAGGAAAATAGAGGAAGACAATAAGATGAAAAACCACATATTACTGAATTATCCTATTATTCATCTGATTCCAACTTCTTTTTGTATTATTATGTTGATTCTTGTATTTAAAGACTCTTATACATGTGTGAATATTATACATTAACAGTTTTAAAATGATCTCAACTGAGAGTCTAGATTGATTTATTTATGAAAGTTTAGGATTTTAATTGATATAATTATTAATTTGAGGGTTTTAAATGATATAAACTTCAAAGTTCATGGCATAAATTTATTTTTTCTTGCTTTTTAATTCTTTATCTTTATGGCACTTTGTGTAAATTCTCTTCGTGCTTTTGTAGCTATAGCCTATCGACTATTATATCCCAAGGACTGTGTTTCTGTGACTTCTTTGGATAGGGGTTCACCCCTACTTTTTGTAATTCCATATCATCGATAAATTTTTTTAATCCAAAAATATATAATAAGAGGTAAAGAAAAGAAACCTATAAGTTGAGCGAGCAGTTCGCGTCAACTTTGAAATCTGTTATTGGCATGTTGCAATGTTTTCCCGAGTGAAGTCGCACAGGATTAAAGTTCCCACTTGTCTCCGTTTTATATTTTTCTTACCAAGTAATGGTTTTTTATGTATTTCTTGTTTAGAAATCTTCGTGATAAAATTTATTTTGCATCGGAATTCTGCAGGGTTTAAAATCAGAAATAGATAAAGTATCTCCTTCACTGGGGCGCAGTGCAATTTTCTTGAAGGAATCTCGTATTAATAGCCTGCCAAGGTAATGATATCTTTTTACGTTTTTTTCTATTTCCTCTTATTAAAAGAATAATCTTTTTATGTTTAAAGTTGTCTTAGTTCTGCATTGCCTATTAACTTAACACATCTTTTCACTGGGAAGTCTACTAGATCAATTTTAGATTAGCATTGTACCATGCAAAAAATATGAAATTTTGCATCCAATATAACAATTATTTATGGTTTAATTATTTTAAGGTATTTGACAATTCAATTTGTCCGCTTTTTTTGGAAGAGGGAGTCAAATCAGAAGGCCAAAATTTTGAGGGTATGCCACGATTGTACATCGTGAATGCTGTCCTATTTTACTTGAATTTGAACTCCCTTACAGTATTCCATAATTTTTTGTCTTAACTTTCATCTCAGAAAGTGGATTATCCTTTGGAGTTGGATGTGTTTGATTTGTGTTCAGATGATCTTCGCAAACAATTGGAAGGTCCTCGACTGGTATGGTTTCTCACCTATGGTCTTTGAAGAAGAAACTTATTGATAGTTTATGGTTGATGAACATTCAAATTTTATTTATTGAAATATAGCTTTTGAGGAATGAGGAAGGCAAAAAACTTGGTCTGAAACCCAATGAGAAGACTTCCGATTCTGCGGACAAGGATGTAAAGATATCTGATGCAGAAGTGAGTCAAGACTCCATTTGCAACCTTTGAATTATATTTGAACTTTCTTTTGACTTCCAAGGCCTGAAATAATGCAGGGTACATCTACTGGGATTGAAGCACAGTCAAGTATTACACCTCAAGAAGGTATCCTTTTCTAAAAGTGGAAATTGCACTTCGTATTCAATCGGTTCTTGCTCCATACTTCATTACACTCTCACCTTTTGTTGATTATCTATCTCAGATGCCCCCTCTTCTGACAAGGAAGTACAAATGACTGGAATTTATGATTTGGTAGCTGTGTTGACCCACAAGGGAAGGAGTGCAGATTCAGGACATTATGTTGCCTGGGTCAAGCAAGAAAGCGGTTAGTCTTTTAGAATGAATTGTTTTTTTATTATTTACTATGTGATACAAACGATTATAAATGGTCTTCAATTGGCCACAGGGAAGTGGATTGAATATGATGATGATAACCCCATTGCACAGAGAGAAGAAGACATCTTAAAGCTATCGGGTGGAGGTAAAACTCACATAGGAATTAATTACATGTTCGAAAATGATTTTAAAATTGTAAAAATTACTCCAAAACATGCCTTTAATTACTCAACATTAATTTAATATTTAATTTTACTCTTTTAAATGAAAATTTCATATCATTAAATATTGAATGATTAAAAGTATCATTCATAGTGATTTGATTTTGAAAATGACAAAAATGATTTTAACCAATCAAAATCACTCTCATACATGCTAAACTTTCATTCTCCAAACAGAAAGTGTCAGAAATGGATTCACCGCCGACCACAGATAACGTTTCGTTCTGAACTTTCATTTATTTCAGGTGACTGGCATATGGCATATATATGCATGTACAAGGCTCGTGTTGTCCCTAAGTGATCTCATTTATGTTCAAATTTAATGCGAGGGCTTCCACAATTGGCTAAAAGATTTCATCAACTAAGTTTGCTTGCCAGAAACTTTCCTATGTACGCCAAGTGTTTCAAGTAGTTTGGTCTAGCAGCTTGGTGACTAGAAAGCAAGCTGGGCGGTCTGGTTAGATATTTTTTTAGAACCAAATATGTCATGTTTAAATGTGTGGATCATTGGCACTGTTTTATTTACTACCTCTCTATTTCTGTATTGGACAATTTTACAATTAGATTTTTCCGTTCTATTTATGAACAGGGAAACCAAGTAGTTTTGCTTAGCCTGGAGTGTTTTCCTTTTTAAAGCTTGTGGTGCACATAAAACTAAACCAAATCAAACCAAACTAACCAAGAAAACTGGTTCTCAAAACAATTTTGTTTGAGTTTGGTTTGATTCGGTTTGGTTTAATTCTGTTCGCATAAATCATAAACATCACAGGATCATAAAACATCACAGGATGATTTTCTGTCTGATAAAAAATTGAAAAAGCTTCGGCTAAATTATCTGAACAAGATAATATTGACCTGAGCTTTAAAATTAGACAATGGAAAATAATCAAAGAGTGCTCGCTTTGTCAAAGTGATATAATATAAATGAACGAAAGTAATATAAATGCAAATAAATTGAACGTTTATGTTTGGAAGTTGTAAAGTACTCTAGCATTTTGTCTTCTTTTATCTGCTTTTATTGAGCTACCATTCTATTATGTTTAACATATGCCCAGGGGAAACCAAAAAAACAAAGGCCACGAAGTGTTATGATCGATACATGTTATGTTACATTGATATCTTTGATCGAATACTCCTATCTATACATCAAATGACTTCATAAATCCATGTTCAGTCAAATGGGAGAAGTTTGCCAAAATAGACCAAAGCCAAACAATTCTAGGAGAATAAATCTGACCCCTTTGAGAGAGCACATAAATGGTTTGCACTGCAATTAAAGAAATGACATACAATCTCATTTCATCTGATTAGCAATGCTTAAGTGAGAGCACAGCCACCCCCTTTCTCCCTAATGTAAATGATAGAAAATATAAGAAAACTGAAACACCACACAAGATACAGTAAATTCTGATAAATGTGGGTCAAATAAATTACCACTCTGACACAAAGAATCAATGAAAAAATGATGCTGTGTAAGTTTATCAAAAGTTTCATCCCAACCAAGATTATGAATAAAAACTACATTTTCCTTTTCCTCGTAATCTTAAACCTACTTGCGGTTGTTGCAAATATTGAACATTCGTTTATAGTATTTGTTGTAGGAGAGCTACAATCACATTCTTTTTTTTTTCCTTCATGGCTCCAACCCAAAACAATCTGAAACATAACTGCATCTTCTCCTTCAGAAGAAGATGCAGGGAAATGAAAAGAGTGAAAGAAGAAACTAAATAGTTGGGGTTGAGGAAGAGGGAGGGAGGAGGAAAACGAGATGCAGCCACTGCAGAGAAATCAACATACACCTTATGGAGGATTGTGTAGCAGCCACCTCTGTATTTGGATACCAAAGGCACGTTCAATAAGTCTTCGGGGTACGTCATTTGATGTCTTGAGTACTTGCAAAGCTTCCGAATCAATGGCTGGAAGGAAATGGGAAAATAACTTTCTCCAAGAGAAACTTGAGAAAGTCGACCAAGCAAAATATGTTCTCTTGCTAAACCACGTTTACGCATAGTACATGTACAAGCTGTTAGCAGCAGCACAGGCAATTGAGTTCTCAGTCGGGTGCCAAGCTAAATGCAGTAACTTTGTTGTGAAATCAAAGGAATTTCCATTTGCATCAATCCCAGGGCTGTCTGCTCCTGCTATGGGATGCCCAAATAGGGAGAATGTAAAATAAACAATATGGCTCAAAACTTGAATTGATAATTTGGTTTTTCAATAAGTGAAAAGAGAAGGAAACACAGACCTCGTCTTACAACTCGTGTTATACTACTGCTCAGAGATCTGGCAGGCCTTGAAGGAGTCTGAACTTGACGCCTGCAGTTACAATTGAACTCGCATAAGCATCACGTTATTCTGATGGGGTCACACTCACAAATAATTACCTCATTGGATTTTTGCTAGCTTCTAAAGTTGTAGCCTCTGTACTTCCCGACATACAGCCAAACACGCGGAATAAATTACTGAAAACAAAGATGTGCATAATATAGTTTATGTCCCAGAAAAGAAAAGGAATACAGAGTTTTCTGCAAAGGAACACTTACCTGTAAGAGCCTGTAGCTACTCGCATTCCATCTCCACTCAAACAACACTCGAACTTATCGAAGATTGAATCATTTTCATACAGGTCACAGAGCTATATGAATATTCGAAGTGAAAACGTTACCAACAGAAATGGAAGATAGCAGCATATTTAATTTTCAAATCTGAGCTTAGGGGCAGATAGTTCAACCTTAGGTCTTAAATATTCATGAACCTGAAATGCTGCAACTGGACCAGAATCCATATTAATGTCCCACAACTGCAAATAAGTAAACTACTCACTTCATAACAAGATAATTAGTGCAAACAATCTAAACTTTGTGAACTTATTGAGACATTAAAATATACAAGCAAAAAGGCACCAAAAACCTTTGCTAAGAGTGAATGTGAAAATCAATCAACAAGAAACAAATGGTACAAAATCTGAATAAAAAACAATGCATGCACACACAGTATTTAGAGTGGTTCCAAAACCATAGTGGCATTTACAAGATCAAGCAAAGCAGCCCACCATTAACAACGAAAAAAACTTAATCACAACCTTCTTGTGAGTTGTGACACTACCTCGGAAAAGTTAGCTACGACTAAAGTATCTTCCCCTGAACAATGCCAGGAAGCCTTATACGAAATGAGTTTTCTTATTGATATGAGGACAATCTAGTAGATCCATCATAATCAAAGTAGACCAAAAGGTAAATATGAGATGACAGAACCCAGGTTGAGGAGGTGATATCGTCCTCTCCTTTCATAGAGGAGGTATAGTTTTGTGGCAAGTTGACTTCTTTACTATTTTGTGGAGTATTTGGATTGAGAGGAATAATATGTTTTTACAAGAAAATATGTCCATAAAATAATAAATCCAAATTTCCAACTATATGCTTTCTTGACACGCCAATCCAGATTTGTTGCAGATCCAGTCTTATGGGAATTTTTCTAAATGCACATGAAATAAGAGAGCTTTGCTAAACTAACCCCACCATTACATTCACGGGCTAAAGGATATCTACCCCTTTTTCATTAACCTAAATGATAAAATTGTAACATAGCCGCCACATATCACGTCAAGAAAAAAAATGAAAACCTTGAGAGTCATGTAATCACGACTAAGAATGTATCTTCCATCCTTTCCAAACTTAATATCAGAGATTGAAGCAATAATCTCAGTGAAAAAGGATCTAGAACCAGGTGCTTCCTGCTCCTCAAATCTGCACCCAATTGAAATTTCTCATGAGTTCTCTGGTCCACAGGATGCTTTAATATGCAGGATATGAAGAAAAAATCTTCTTTAAAACCAGTAGAGGCACTTACAATTTGGAGTGAGAATCACATAATGCTGACTGCCGCAAATCAATTAGGCGGATGGATCCTTTTGAACTGCTGTATGCTAACATATTGCAATGAGTAGGATGAAACTCTGCAGACGTTATCACCTCTACAGAACCACAAGGGAAGTTTAGAATCCAAAGTTTAAAAAGATAAAACTAAAAAAAGAAAAAGGAAGGAGAAAAAATGCTGGGAATGAATGAATGATTATACAAATTACACTTCACAGAAGCCCAAAGTCAAGCGGGAAAAAAAAAGCAAAACAAAACAAAACACAGTAATAGGAGTATACAAAGGTTGTATGAGACTGGCTAAATAGATTTCACAACGGCTTGACCCTTTCTTTATTTTTTCCTTTTATCCCATGAGAACCAAAAACACCTGCCATAAGAGGCCATGACTTCTGGCCTCTTTCTGATGAGTGATGACAAGTGCTAAATCTTCTCCATTAACCCACGAACTTTGTACATATTTCATATTTAGTGGTAGTCTGGTAATGAATAACATGAAGATATTTAAAACAAAAGCCTGCTTCTTGATGATGTTAGTAAATAATCATACAGAGTTAGTTGTGAGAGTCTAAAGGACCCTTCCTATTTCCATTACTCTTATTTTATTATCTTCTTTTATTATTTTTTTGTGATAAGAAACAATTTCATTGATAAATGAAATATCCAAAGAGTGCAGCAGAACCACCAAAAAGAGATACAAGATGTGCCAATGGGCAAGCCAATCAGATAAAAGATTACAAATAAAACCAACGGGGAGGGGGGGCGACACAAAAATGATAGAAAAACATAAAGATGTAAAATGGATGGATGATACAAGAAGCCCACAAATAAGGGGAAAATTAAACAAAACAACAATCCAATGAAACATCAGTTTTATTAATAGAACAAACCAATGTTTCCATTATTTTTATTAATAGCACAAAGTAACCTAATATTTTCAATTTTGATTACTTAAATATCAGCCACCAGAAGGAATGCCACACCCTACTGACCAAAATTTCAAAACCTTACCAGTCAGATCCTCCATGTTAGCAGGCTTGACATCAACAATATTGAAACTTTGATTGCTAATTTCCAAGTTCCAAAGATTTATCCGCAGATCATCAGCTGATATAAAAGTTTCTCCATCACTATAAACACAAGGCAAGTTAACATAATTGGTTACTAAAACCATTCTAAAAACAAGCAGATGCTGAAAATGGAAAGCACATTTCCAAAAATAACTCAAAAAGTAGTCTTCTGATTCTTTTTTTTTTCTTTTAACGAACCTAGTTAGCAGTAGTGAGACTTCACCACTAAAGACATTAAAACAATAAACACATACATACATGAGTCACATGAGTGAGCACAAAGCTGTAGATTTTGTCTCTATACATGTAGTACACACACACACATACGAGCAACTGGAGATATGAAGAAAATTTTGACAAAATTTGAAACTGAATGTACATAACTTTTACAAACAGTTTAAACTAATGATTTGGGAAATTTAATGTAGTACCATAATAAGAGATTCCAATTTTATTTCTCTGTATTATGACTATCCTTTTTCATCTCCATCGCATATAAGTAATCTATGTCTTCAGCCCCTTTCATCACAATAATATTCAAGCACACACAATGATTAGTTTAAAATGTGCAATTTTTATTAGTTCAACAAAATCTCAAATTTATTTGATTAATTAGCAAGCTTTTTTTTTCCTAATAGGAAAGAGAAATGAAGTAGGAAACTTATAGGGCAGCTCACCTCTGCTTATTACTGCTGTAGATAAAAGTCCTTGGCATTTCATTGCTAAGTACAAAAACTAGATAGTTCATTGTAGGCAGGAAATACCACATGTCCTCGGGAGGATGATTGACCTAGTAATTCTCATATTTTCCTATCGTGGTCAAGATTTTATGCTGTAGTTGAAAGCAAAGAAAGAAATAACCAGGACTAATGAAGCAAAAATGCTCAATTTTAGAAGTAAATTTAATCGTATGAAGTGGATGCATGGCTCCTCTTTTGAGTTCAGTAAAAGCTTTAAGCCTTTCAGTGCCCAAAATTCCAGAATTTGATGGCTAGACAAGTTTGGGCAGTTTCCTAACCAATCTAAATTCAATATTGCCGCAGAGAATTGGACTATCCTATTTCATAAATTAAATAGGTGGTGGTTTAAGGCCAATGGACCAAAGAAGGTAGAGGCTTTCTCAGACTCCGTATTAAGGAGTCATAATACCCATGCTAAGATGCAGAAAAAAAATTATTCCAGAATATGTAGAGCAAAATGTTGAGGTTACTGAGTGTCTTTTTTTGGGGGGGTGAAAGTTTGCAGCTCTTATTCCCTAGAAGCTTTGAAGATTCTTTTTCCTTCATACATTGTGTAGCCATCTGTACGTTTTACTTCTGGGAAAATGCCACTGGGAGGGATCTGGTGATTTCAACTGAGAAATTTCTGGGACCTATGGAATGTTGCTGGAACTTTATCCTGTAACTGGTGTAGAGGTTTAAAAAACAGTTCAATGTAATTATACCACTTCAATAGAACTTCGTCTTCAACATTATTTGTTTTTAACACTCTTTATAAGGCTTCTATTAACTCAATAAATGTGCTCATCAAAAAGTAAATTTTTAGGAGGAAGATGAGGAGACAGATAAGGATTCTGTCAAGTTTTTGTAGTGATGACTTAGGAGTTCAATTTCCAATTGTCAATGGGCATGGAAATGTATCTGATGAAGCTCTTGATGATTAAGATTTTGAAGCTCTTTGTTCTACTTATCAAGAAGAACTTAATTCACCTTAAAGAAGCTGCCGGACGAGTCTTCTTCTCCCCCTCTCATCAACACAATAGATGAAAAGGAAAATTTTTCTTCCATTGGTTTTGTTCTTTTCCCGTTTTGTTTCTAAGAGATTAATTATCAAAATCCCACTATCTAAAATTGAAATTGAACCTCTCCTATTTTTAGAACGGATTCATGCCCTCTTCTGGCGTGTTCTAGATTCATGAATAATAATATTAAATTGGACCAAGTTAATTTTATGTAATTCAACGGTCACGATGAAACCACGTGGCACAATTTGGGGCACATGTCAACTCCTAATTGGTCCCAAATTTAATATTTTGGAATTTCATCATTTTTTTTTTTTTTTTTTTTTTGATAAGAAACAATTTCATTGATGTATGAAATTACAAAATAAGGCCGAAACCCAAACCAACAAAGTTACAAAAGACTTCTACAATTGGTCAGAGGAGAAGATAGATTGTAAGAAGTAAAGAAGGTTGTACATTTGCACTAAGTCATAGCATGAAAGATAACAAGACTAAAAAAAAAACTATCAAAAGAGGTGCCTTTTTCTTTGAATAGGTGATTGTTTCTCTCCTTCCAAGTAGTCCATATAAAAGCACATATCATGTGCATCCACATAATCCTCCTCTCATTAGTGAAAGGGTGTCCATTAACAGCATAAGAGAGAAGGTTGATAATGTTGTTGGGCAATGTAGTGTGCCAACCAAAGAGGAGAAAATATCCTTCCAAAATCTGACAGCATATTGGCGGTGGATGAAAAGGTGGCTAGGGGAGTCAAGATCATATTTGCAAATGACGGCACAATGTGGAGAGAGAGCCATGTGAGGGAACTTTCTTTGGACCCTATCACAAGTGCTGATGACATTATGGCTAACTTCCCAAAGGAAGAATTTAATCTTCATCGGATAGAAGTCCTCTCATATTGCTTCATGAAAAGGATGAGTAATGGCAGCCAAAATAGTTCCCAAATCCAAAGAGAGGGATTTAGTGGAGAAGGTACCTTTTGTGTCCGGTTGCCAAATCCATTTGTCCTTGGATGTTTTGAAATGAAAACCATTGAGACATTCCATAAGGTCCATCCATTCTCAAATTCCTCGTCCTTAAGGTTTCTCCTAAAGCGTAATGATCATCCATGAACCAAATCCCACAGGTCATGTATGGTGGATAGTTTTTGTATGGAAAGTGTTTATAGACGAGAGAACACATCTTTGAGAGGAGAGTTCCGCAACCAACGATCCAACCAGAAGGAAGTGGTAAGCCCATTGCCCACTTTGATGGAAACTCTATCTTTAATGAGGTCCATATGTGTTAAGATAGAACGCCAAGGGCCTTTAATATGACCAGGAAAGATGATGTTTGGCCAAGAGTATATGGAGCCACCCCGTATTTAGCATAAAAGATCTGCCTCCAATAGGCATCATCATCGTGATAATATCTCTAGATCCATTTACCGAGAAGAGCAAGGTTTTTATCAGCCAAGTTCTGTAAACCAAGGCCACCCTGAGCATGAGCCTTAGAAATCTTGTCCCACCTAACAAGATGTGAGCCATGTGAAGAAGAATCGCCCTTCCAGAGAAAGCTTCTATATAATTTTTCAATGTCATTGACGACCGTAGTGGGCATTTTGTATAGGGACATAAAATATGTGGGGAGGTTTGATAGGGTGGCTTGTAAGAGAGTCAGACGACCACCCTTAGAGATCTGTTTGTGATTCCAAGTGTGGAGTCTTCTTTCAACCTTTTCAACAATAGGGTTCCAGAAAGATACAGATTTGGGCTTATCAAAAAGAGGGAAGCCCAAATATCAAATATGTGCAACCATTGGCTAACTTTGCAACCAAATCTAGCAGCAACCAAATTTGCTACTTGTGAGTTGAGTTTGGTGTATAGGGTTTTTGGTTGTTTTGTTTGTTTTCTTCTTTAGCCTTGTGGTGTTGTTTGTGCTTTTCTCCTTGGCAGTTGCTTTTTTTCTTCCTTTCCTGCTTGATGTTTCAAGCTGGTTTGTGGGTTTTCTGTTTGAAGCTTTAGTGGTTTGAGGAGCTTCCCATTAAAGTTTCAGCTTTTGTTTGAAAGCTAAGAGTTTTTGCTGCTTTTATCTTTTAGCTATGCAATCATTGTTGTTATTAGCTTTTCGTTGGTCTCTATGTGGTTTGTTTGGTTTCTTTTCAGATTCCTGCAATCTTTTAATTTTTTGGTCCCTATAGTGGAGATAGATTGTATGAACTATTAGAAAAACACTTCAATAAGATCAAATACTCGTGTGCTTAAGACAGGTCATAAATAAAATCAAACAGCAAGATGCTGGATACAATTTAGCATGTAATATCTCAAGGGCTAAGGTTATCGGAGATAAAATGTTCTATCAAGTATAACAGAGTACACATATAAGAAAACTTTGGATTCCAGTGAAAGACAGCAAACCTATTATTGGAGATGGAGTTGATATGATAATCATGAGCATGGGCATACACTCTTCGACATCTTGCAACCAGGTTAGTCTCGTGGCTAGTTACCTGCAAAACTAATGCCTTGAGAACTCGAGCATTAAAAATAAAAAAAAATAAATAGACTTTCGTTTAGTACAACAATCGTGGGGATTGGGATGAAACCTTCAACCTCTAGGGAAGACGGCCATGCCAAGCTCACTTCGGAAAACATAAATAAATAAATGAAAGGAAGAAGAAGAAGAAATTAGGCCTTTTGAGGCCTTTTGTTTTCTGCTTCTTTTTCTCCGTTTATTTCCTAGCATTTTTCTCTATTTGTAAACTACTACTAAAAACCTAGCCTACTCTTAACAACTGAAAACAATAGTTACCGAAGATCTAATCCAGATTTTGAAACTTGGCAGTGTCAAAGCGTTTTTAAAAAAGAACAAAATAAAATAACTATTTTTCTTATAAGAAACAATTTCATCCATGAACCCATATACCATATCTGTACAAATAGAATAGTCCATCTATACAGAATGGTAATAAATTTACAAAAGGGATGGAAAATTCATGATGATTACAAAAGGCTGTCACATTTTGTTAAAAAATGAAGTTTAGCTATAAGAAGAAAGGAAATTAAGCAATTTACACCAAGATACAACATGGTAACAAGCTTAACTTTTTAAGAGAGGAAAATAAAGGCGTCGTAAAAGGAAAATATCAATATATACCCCTACAGTTTGGGAGTTGTATCAATTAAATCTTTGAACTAATAATTGAATCAATTTAAACCATAAACTTTTGTAGATGCATCAATTTACACCATCCTCCAGATTTCATTGGACAAATATTGTGTGAAACTTATAATTTATATCAATAAAACCCCTAACTTTTCATAAGCAAATCAATTTAGATCCATTATCATTACCTTTGAAAATCATCCATACATCAATTCTTACATGTACGTAGACTTTTTCAAATGTCGATTCTACAAAATAGACAATTGGAGTTGAAGCATGGATGATTCTCAAAAGAAATTCTAATTGAGAGTCGAAATTGATTTACTTATTAAATTTTAGGAGTTTAATGAATACAATTATAAGTCTCACACAATGTTCTTTTTCCAAATTAAACGTAATGAAGAGTATAAATTGATATACTTACAAAAGTTCAAGATTTAAATTGATACAATTGTTAGTTGAGGTTTTGATGGATACAACTCCAAAGTTTAGGGGTATAAATTGATATTTTCCCTAAAAATAATCAATACTGTATGCCCAAATACAAGAAGATGAGGGCCTACCACTGGTAGGCGTAGCGATTGTATCCCCCTCACTGGAAATGAGAGGTCATTACTGGGATACCGATCTGGGGATCCTCCATTTGCAAGATATGGTCCAGAGCTACTTGAATTGCTAGAACTAGCATTGCTGCCATTTCCAACAGGTTTTGACGGATCCACATTCATAGTAGAAACCTTTTTAACCTTCTTTTCTTGCACCTGATCAACACTCAGAAATAAAAGAAATAAGTAAATGGAGCAGAACACGCAAAAAGACTACAGAAGGACAAATATGAGAGGAAATGGTTGATTGTGGGTGTGTGTGTTTGGTGGGGTGGGGGAAAGGGCTACTGACTATTTCCCAAATGCTCTATATTTTCATTATAAATAAACTCAGAGAGCACCTTCATGCAATAAGAACCGAAGTTTAGAATCATTTTTCAGCATCATGCATTAGCAATTCATAAATTTTGAAATGGGCAGATATGATAATCTGAAATTGTCTGCTGCTGGTATCTAGAATAATCTATTAGGACGATAGTCAATAATGCTTTAAATTTCAACCCTTCAAAATTTATGCAACCTTACAAAATATGTAATCTTAGGATCACACTGAATAACCTCCAGAAATATGCTACCACGATACTCGCATATAATTGCTAAGACATTTGATCAACTACCAAATCCAATGTTCCCCACGTGGTATAATAACGAGAGATATAGGTAGTAGCCTACCTTCCAGTACTTGATTGTTTTATCATTAGTAGATAACAGAAATAAGGCACCATTAGCTGGCTGGCACCATCTGATTTTGTTAATTTTTTCCTCAATTTCCAAACTCTTCAGGTAGTCAAACTGATAAAAGCAGTGCAAAAGAAACATAAATATGAATACAATTGAATCGGTTCATAATATATATATATATATATATATAAGTAATAAACAATCAAAAGACTAATGGTGTAGAGAATACCTCAGGCTCATGACTCTGAAATTCTGTTTTATAGCGAAACTCTGGATGCCTACTTATTGCATTATCCATTCTCTCCAAATCCCTTCTCGATCCCCCATGCTACAAATTAAAGCAAAAATAAACAAATAAGATGCTAACACGAGAAGCAAGAAACATATGCAGGGATAGTAAACAAAGTTTCCAAGAGACAAACATCTTTCGTATCTGTCCTCTCAAAGAGTACCACCCGACCACCACGGTCACCAGTAGCAAGATGATCCCCACTTTTATCAAATTCAATTGCTGAAATAATATCAACTGCCAAACAGGAGGTGAATATAAAGCTTCAGAAATTCATACATAGAGGAACCAAGATAACAGAACCATGAAAAATGCATGCATCAACGGGTTCCTTTCAAACTGACTAAACAAAAATGGTTAAAATGAAAATTAAAAAATAATAAATAAATAAATAAAATTAAACATGAGAATCACTACATCTATTAGACAACTCTTAAGATTTTCACATATTGCTGATCCAAGCAGCTAAAACCCATTGCAGAGGTAAATAGATACGGATAGTTTGAGAGAGTTATTCAAAGTTGGTACAACCAAGTTGATGTAAAACACCCATCACCAATGTAACTTGAATGTTCAATTTAAAACCAAGAATTTAGATCAAAACACCGAAGACAAACAAGACCTTTTACAAGCTTGATAATTCACCTCTACCTTCATACAGCAGGGTGAGAGCCTGCAACAGGGACTATTATCTCGAGGAATGCTATAGTTAGGAAAAGGAAAGGAAATGAAACGATGAGACCATCAGAGAGTTCAAGCCACATATAATGATGAGAGCAATAAGAGAGAGATGTATTCAAAAGAAGTTTGGAATATACGTCCTCTATGCTACTAACACAAAAGCCAAAAGAAGCAAAAACAGATTCTCGCCCAACGCAAATCATAAAGGGGAGTGACTCGCTATGAAGAGGTTGGGCTGTAGCACTCTAAAGGGAAAAAAGAAAAAAGAAAAAAGAAATAATAAAGATAGAAAGATAGAAAAGAAAAACAAATTAAATCCCAAAGATAATGACAGATCCTAGGATCCTCTTAAAAATTCAAACTTTTTTTCCACGACAATTTCCAAAAAGAGAGGAAAAAGAAGGGCTTAATACCATTTTAGCTTTACGTAATAGGCATACAACGCCATAACATATTCCAGAAGTGGATTGTGAACTCAGAAACTGCTTAAGGGTGACAATTGTTGATACATCGTAGGGAATTTAATACACTTGTCAGCTCATGATAGGAATTCAATACACTTGTTTGTCATATTACTTGCATTCTGGTTTCACATCAGGAAGGGAACAAAAACAATCCAAACCAAGCTTCAAAGCTAGCAAACGGTGACTCAAAATTCTCCCACATAGGTATGTGCAGAAAAACAGGAACCAGGCATTCGTCAGGTTTCCTGGTGACCAGAAAAGTTAGACTGTTTACGTTTAAATTATCCTGGTTTGAAAGGGGGGTGGAGGGGATCACACATCGAGGAGTCACTCCACACAGTTAACTGATGCTCTTTGCATTCACTTGCCATCAAAAGGAGGAAAATTTGAGGCTAGAAAGTGCATGCAGTAAATTCAACCCAGAGACTCAAAGCTATTCCACAACTCACTCACCATGCTTAGGTTCGAAGCTTCTTACTAATCCTAACAACAAAAGGAACAATGCTGCACAACCTTAGGGAAGGGCATCTCAACTAGCAAACTCAACTCCCTCTCATTACAGAACCAAAACAAAAATTTCCAGCAAATGAACATCAAAACTACAGATTGACTCACAAGTCCAAGAAGGAACGAGATAGAGATCCGCGACAAGAATACCAAATTAACAGAACGGGTTGCAATCTGAAATAGATCGGAGGCGTGAAAAAACCCTAATTGTAATGGATGCAACAAATTTGAATTGGATCGAGAAACCCCAAATGGAAAAAGATTGGGATTACTGTTTAAAGTGAATAGTACCTTCTTGAACTTCTTCACCGGCTGTACGTTCGCCAAAGACCTGAGAGAATTTCCAGTCCAGCGGCTGTGGCGGGCCGGCCGGAGCTGCAACGACCTCGTTTCCACCATTCATTTCGCCAAAAAAACGCAAATCCAAGCAACCCCAGATAGGAAAAATCCAAATCCACCAAATCTAATCAATGCATCGAAGATCCCTTTCTGGGTTTACAAAAACCACAGCTTGGAAAACCCGTCAACGATTTTCGAAACCCAGAAAAACAAATTGGAAAAAGCAACAAAACAAGACAAAACAAAAAGGGGAAATCTAATTGTTGCTGCAGATTCCAATCAAACCATCGCGAACTGGGAGAAGAAGAAAAAAAAAAAAAAAAAGAAGCCCAATTCCCCTGCGCCTCCCAGAAACTTTTCTCTCTCTAAAAGTCTCTCCCCCTGTGTCTGTCTTGTCTCTCTAATAGACTTTCTCTCTCTAGAAGGAGAAAATTGGGATTAAAAGCTCAACAAACCGTCCAAAGACGAGAAGGAAAAATAATGAAAAAAAAAAAAAAACAAACACTCACATATGAATAAAGCTACACATGAACACTTGCTCTTTCTTGTTGTCTGTGGATCAATAATGGGCGTTTTTTCTTATAAACCTTGGACCTTACTATATAATTGTCCATGAAATTTTACTAATGTCACACAAGGGCATCCGAATTCCCCGGATGATCCATTTGAGTACGCTATGATTGGAGATAAATGTCAATGGGTTGGGGGCTCAATCTCATTGCTGCGTTACATGTACATTTTTTAATTTACTACTAATCCTTTCCAATAATCCCACTTTTGATTCTCTACTTCCAAATACATAATTATATGATTACATATATTTCCTTATATAGTTTTACATATTTAACGGTCAGTATTGGCTAGTAACGTGAATCGACATTTTATTGTATCCTAAAAAAAATTACATAAATAACAAGTATTTTAACTAATTCATGGATCATGTATTATTTACTTTTTATTTTACTTTAAATCTCTTTGAAATTGATATTTTAAACATCGATTATATGTAATATGTATATTTTAAATATTTTTATTTGAAGATAACTAATATTTGTCGGTTTACTTCATAGTGATATTAGATTTATGTATGATATGTTGATATTTTCACATGTTGGTGAGACATTGCATAAATTGTAAAAAAAAATGCTAGAAAGGGTGTCGATTATACAAAATTTTATTTATTTAAAAATAGCAAATGTGTACTTGTCAATATTTATACCAATATCAATCACATATACATAAAGCATTTCCTGAATGTATTAATTAGTTTTTTTAACATGAGAACGAGATTTCAAACTTGATCAGACTTTCAGTCGATGATATAATGTCTTAATTAGTTGAATTATGATAAAATTTGACAATTTTGTAGTTATTTCAAAATTTACCTAATTTTCCATCCTCGTTTATCAACTTACGTACTTTGTATGTAATAACAAAAGTAAACGTAAATAATATACAATAGATTGAGAAAGATTTACTATTTGCAATAAAGTAAAAGTAATGTTGTATTAAAAAAATTAAAAAGATAAATGTGAAGTTCTAATTTATTGGTCGAGAACTTGAATTATCTTCCTAACCATTGAAATTCTGGTTGGTTCAATAATGTAAAAGCTAATAATAGAGTATTGCACTATAATAATCTACCTTGTCAAACAAAAAGCATATAACAGCCTAATGTATAATGATGGATAAGTATTTAGTAGTGTGAAATGACATGAATGTCCAAAGTTCCCTGTTTGTTATTTTTTAATTGATTGGAGAAAAATGTAAAATAGTGCATTAGTAAGACAAAATGCAATCGCATTCAGCGTAAAAAAAAACAATAAAATAAATAAAATCATTTCTTGATGCGTCACAGCGTAATCTTCTCATTACTCTTATGTTATTAATTTATAAATCGATATTATACATTTTGTTATTTCAAGGTCACCTACCCTGCCTTTCTTCTCTATTAGAAAATTCAAATGGGCCCGAGAAGCTTTGTTCAAGCCCAGTAAGACCAAATGTATTGGGCCAGCCCATCAGTCCACTATATCTCATATTTCTGTAGTGCAGGTTCTCATGGGCCGGCTCATCATTGGATTAATGAGAATGAGGTTTCTACGCATGTAGCGTTAATTATAACCTAATATTACACTTACGTCTTGAGCTTTCTTTTTTTTTTTTTTTTTTTCTTTTTTTTTATAAATACCATAGTAAGTTTCATATTTTCAAGAAAGCAAGTGACATTTTACTATTTAACCCTCCAAGCATTAAAAGAAAATAAAAATACAAAAGAGAAAAAACTTTTCATATCTCACCTACACTCGATTGATGATTTCTTTTTAATAATTTCATTTTTCTCTTTTATCTTTTCATATCCAACCTACACTTCATCTTCTTCAATCTCTCTCTCAAAACTCCCTTTCTCATCTTTTTGTTGCTGCCTCCCTCCCTCCATCCACCTTTCTACCGTCGACAATGCGTCTGCCAAGTTCCAGTCGTCGCCTCCCTCCGTTTGGGCCACTAACCAACTGTCGTCGCCTTCTTCCTTAGATCTAGTACGTGGAACGAATCTTTCGACACGGGATAAGTAGATCTAACATGGGGCGTATTTTTTCAGCTTTGGGCTAGGAGATCTGGTATGGGGTGATTTTTCCAGCGTAAAGCAAGCAGATTTGGCGTGGGGTTATTTTTTCGGCATTGGGTGAGCAAATCCAATGTCGGATGAACCGTCTGCATGGGATTCTAAATGATGACGGTCGACAGTGATATATAGGGTGGTTATATATATATATATTATGATATATACTGTCATATGGAAGGGGAGGGGAGGGGGGAGAGGGTTGATATACACGGTTGTATGATGATTTTTCGTTTTCGATATATAGGGTGGTTTTTTTTTCAATATAAAGTGATTTTTCGATATATATTGTGATATATATGGTGCTTTTTTTAAATATATACTATGATTTATAAATATTCGTTTCTAATCTTACTAGTATATTTTATATATTATATATAATATTTGCAAACATCTAAGGCAAATGTTCTAACGTATTTTTAAAAATAACCATGAACCTAAACTATGGTATGTATATAAAATTATTTTACTAGTATATTTAAAAATACATTTGAATATTTAAAAATGTTTTACTGTTTTGCTAGTATATTTCATATATTGGTTTGAATATTTGCAAACATCTAAAATAATGTTCTAAAGTATGGAGACATACATATCAAAGCAATGAAATATCGATACCTAATTAGAAGTGCATATATATCATAATACTTGAGATATATACATCAAATAAACAATTAAATATATTGACATATATATGTCAAAACATATTTGAGTTCTAAGGTATATTTAAAAATAACCATTAATATTTGAGTAGATATCAAATATATTTACCGGTATATTTCATATATTTTTTAGAATGTTTCCAAATAAACAATGAAATATAATACATGAACAAGTGAACAAACAATGGAATATTTTACAAAATATAAAAAAATCAACATGAAAAACGAAATGGTGATTTATGTCAATAATTGAATCAATCTCTAATTTATATATTGTGGTATATTTCATATGTTTGTTAGAATATTTTCAAATACCTAACAAAATGTTCTAAGGTATGTTGGATCGACACCAGCACGCAGCGGAAGAGTTCAGGATCCATAAACAATTTAATTCATTAATTTTGGCTGAAAAGAAACATGCTAAAACAGAGTTTTATGGGTTTCAAGAACATACCTTGGCCGAATCATTGAAATCTTGATTTACAGCTGCAAAATCCTTCAAATCTTGGTGTAGACCACTGCAAAATCTTCCCTACTATTCTCTTGGTGCTCTAGATTGAGTTGTGGAACTCAAGATAAGCTGAAATCAAAGGGAATTTGGAGATAGCTCACTGCAACAACCCAAGATGAAGAACATCTTCTTCATCCGAATTTTTCAGAAAAAATTTAATCGGTTCATTAATCTTCACTTTACTTCAATTTCTTCAATATATTGCAGACTATCATGCAAAAAGATTTGCTACATGGGATGCAACTCATGCTTGGAGTTTAATAAAGGAAGAGGTGATGGGTTCCTAGTAAGCAAGTTGAAGATGAACTTGAAAAACCCATTTTTCAAGTTTGTGTAATTTTTCAAGTTTCAAAAATCCAAAATTGATTTTAAAATCATAATTTATTAATTTTACAAATTAATTTCATAAATTATTTTTCTAATAAAATTAATAAATAATTATTTAAACAATTTAAATAATTCTAATTAATTTAATATCCAATATTAAATTAATTTTTACACAAATTCATCTTCATATATTTGAATCATATTTAAATATATTTTCTCCGATTCCGTTTGATTCTAATTTGAACGTTTCAAATTAACTTATCACGCTACTCTAGAGCTAATCCATTTCTGAGCTAGTAGAGAACCTCATGGACCTATAGATCATGGACTCCAATGATCCGAGATTAATCGGCTAAACTCATTAGACCGATCCAACCCCCATTCGTTAACTAATGGGTCACTCCACTAAAGCCCATAGTTGAACTCCCCTCATTGTAGATATATTATGCCCACACGATATAACCATGATTAGTAAGTTAACCCTTCACAGGTTATTCGTAATAACAACTAGGTCAAATCTCTGTTTTATCTCCAAAATTACCTCTTGTTCCTTAAGTCCCTACTGATCCCCTAATGAACAATTGTTTTGTGATCCAATCACAAAACCGAGTCCTTCTCATGCCAAATGAGAGGGCTGGATCCCTTGTTCAAGCCCCAGAATCAACACTTAAGGGAACAACCTCTCTACTATCTCTAAAGCGGGTAGGAGTGAATTTCCTCTTGCATCCTATGTCCCCAGCTATCTATCCAGTCTTACCCCTGAAATGGGAGTCTTATTGAGTCGACGTTGTTTAGCCAACCCTCACCTATGCAAATCTAAGGGCAATCCTAATAAACAGGAGTTCATAGTTAGCTCATGATTAAGGTCAAGTTATCTAGGCCATTGCTTTGAAATAATCAGTCTTAAATAGTAAACAATGTTATAAAATAAGAGTGACTTATTTCGTGGTCCTGATCTTACACAAACTCTTTTGCACAATAACACCCCCACTCCTCATGTCCAACATGAACGAATTAGGATCACTTCGTTTGAAGCACTTTACAACTCCTTGTAATAACTACAGAGCAGGCCGTATCCAATAGTGTTACCAAAATAAGGTACCCAAGCTTATTCGTATACTATAGATCATTTTGACTATTTACTCGAATCTGATCCACCCTTTATGTCTCCACATAAAGTTCAAGTCCTCATCCAATAGTCAAGGGACTTTAGGTTTATTGGATTTCTATTCAACCAATAGATCTATTAAATAACACATTTATTAAATTTTCAGAATAAGTTTCATTGTTTACATACCACGAGTTTTAGGGCATAAAACTCAACAAGGTATATTTTAAATAATCATGAATTCAGAAAAAAAATAAAATGAAACCAATGAAAAATAGAAAATAAAATTTTATGAAATGCATTCTCTCTCCAATTAAATTAAATAAAGGAAAAAATCTCAAATTTTCTCTCTCCATTTGAAAATGTTAAAAATCATATTAAATGTATTTTTTCGTTTCATAATAAATGTAGTTTCTCTCTTCATCATTAAGAAAACTTCATAAATAGAGATATATATATAAAAATAATAAAAAATGGTAAATTTGTCTAAAAATAATATTAAAAGCCTTTATTGAAAAAAAATTCAAACTTAAAGACATTTTTTTTTTTTTTAAATATGGCCTAAAAGAGGTGTTTTATGTAAAAATACCAATGAGAAAAGACTAGGTGCCAGGTTGAAGCCCATGGGCTAACACAAAAGTGAAAGCCTACAAAGTAGAGTACTTGGATCTCTTATGGGGGCTGTTTGGGGGTGTTGAGTTGAGATATGATGTCTGGAGTTCATAAATCTATCGAGTTCATATATCTGTGAAGTTCATATGTCTGTGTTTGGGATACAGAGTTATTTGACCTAAGTTCATATGCCTATGTTTGCGATGCAGAGTTGAATTCATGTGTTTGGGATATTTGATGCAGTTTTTTGAACTCTAAACAATATACTTTTATTATTTTTGTTTTGTAACTTTTTAATTCAGTAATTCTACCCATCTTTGTTTGAATAAAATATGGATTGCATTTTTTTCTTTTAATTGTTAAAACTTTTTTCTTTCTTTCTTTATTGGGCAATGAACAACAATTAACCCATTACATTTTTTTTTTGTAGAAATATAGTTAAATAAAATGAGAAACCAAGGAGAAATCAAAACTTATGATTCCTAATTTTTCTCCTTGAATTTCATTATAATTTTCTTATTTTTCTTCTTCTTCCTATTGTTGCTCTATATTTTTACTATGTAATGATTTTTTAAATTAAATTTCTCTCATCATCTTAGCAGACAATGGAATGTCACCACATTTCTTCAACTTTCCTGTAAATTTGGAGGATCATTAGAGAACAAATCTATATATATATATATATATTTTTACTAATTCTTGCTAAAAAATATTCTAGGAAAAAATTTTCATTTTATGCTTTTTTTTTATATGTTACATACTTTTCAACTATATACTTACTTTTCGTCTAAATATTCTTAACACTCATTTGAAATGTGAATTTAATCAAATGAAAATATTTTTTTTACAATTTTTTATGTATAAATATTGCACTTAATGTAGACAAAATAATATTTTTTTAATATATAATTAACAACCCTCAACATACTTTAACAATCATCAATCTTATAATAGTCGAAAGTGGTTGTTGACGTTGATTATCGAAGATGCTTTCATTGGAATTTGTAGTCGAAGTGGTTGTCGGGGTCTGAAGTTGGTCGCATGAAGGTGGTATTGGAGTTGGTTGTTGAAGTTTGTCATCAGAGGTGGTTTTCAAATCCCGAAGTTGGTTGGGCGAAGGTGGTCTTCGACGTTGATTATCAAAGATGATATTTGCTGAAGATTGTAGTTGGAGGTGGCTATCGGGGCCTGAGTGTTAATCACATGAAGGTGTATTAGAGTTGGTTTTTGGGGTTTGTTGTCAGAGGTGATTATCGAAGCCCCGAGTTGGTCGTCGAAGTTTCTCAATCAAAGGTGGTCATTGAAGATGTTTTTCATTGGAGTTTGTAGTCAGAAGTGGTTGTTGGAGCCTACAAAGGTGGTTGTCAGAGTTGGTCATCGGAGCTTGAAATTGGTCATCGGAGTTGGTAGCGCGAAGGTGGTTGTCAGAGTTGAGTCACCGGAGGTTGTTGCTAGAGCTCAAAATTGGTTGTCGGAGTTGGATGCACGAAGGTTGTCGAAGTCTGAAGTTAGTCGTTGGAGTTGTCATCAGAGGTGGTTGTCGGAGTCTGGAGTTAGTCGCCAAAGTTGTCATCAAAGATGGTTGTCGGAGCCCAGAGTTAGTTCCCGGAGTGTAACAGTGGCTGATGGGTGAAGTCATTAAAAACATTGGAAGAAGAGAGAGTTGGGGTGAGCTGATAAAATATACAAACTCAACTCCACCAACTTTAATAGTGAGTTGGTATATTATACCAACTCAACTCGTGTTGGTGAGTCAAACACCCTCATGATGTTAAAATTACATTTTCCAAATTTTTTAAACAAAAATTACATTTTTCAAATAGCCCATGGTATAGACATGTCACTAATCTTCATGTTGGGTTGATGTAACTTTAATTAATATTTTCTTTTGTAACAAGAAAAAAGTTAGCCTTCGTTTGAAAACTATTTGAGTCCCGTTTGATAATCATTTAGTTTTTAGTTTTTTTTAATTAAGTCTATTTTATCCACATTTTTTACATTTGCATCTTTCTTAAGTACAATGGTGGAATTCTTAGCCAAATTTAAAAAACAAAAACTACTTTTTGAAAACTAATTTTTTTAGTTCTCAAAATTTAGTTTGATTTTTTAAACCATTGGTGAAAAATAGATAACAAATGAAGAAATTTGGAAGTGAAAGTAGTATCCATATGCTTAATTTTCAAAACTAAAAACAAAAAACAAAATGGTTATCAAACGGGATACTTTTTTATCTACTTTTTATTAGGGGTGTTCAAAAAACCCGATGACCCAAAAAAATCGATCAATGCAATCTAACCCGTAAGGTTTGGGTTGAGTTATCAACTCTTTTAAGTTGGGTTGGGTTCAAATAAATGAAAATTTTATGAGTTGGGTTGGTTCATGGGTTCACTTAATATAACCCAAACTAACTAAACCCATGAACCAACCCAAACCAACCCGAATTTATTATTAACTTTAATATATATATATATATATACTTATAACACAATTATTTATACATATATTGATTTTATTTTTATTTAATTCCAATATTTTTTGAATAATTTATTTTTAACAACTCTTAAAAGTAGTTTATTTGCACTACAGAAAGAAAATTTTCATTATATAAATTGAAATTGAGTTGTTAATCTAAATTCAATATATGAAAATAATTAAATTAGATTTTTACATATTTACGTTTTGCTTCTTTTTAGATAAATGACCCAAAAAACCCGAACCAACCCAACTCAAATATTTTATGGTTGGATTAGGTTGGGTTCATTTTTTAATAAGGGTTATTTGGATTGAAGAAATTTACAACCCAAACAATTGGGTTGAGTCTAAGAAGTCTTTCAACCCAACCCAACCCATGAACATCTCTATTTTTTTATCAATGTTTCTAAAACCTAGGACAATTCTTTTAAAGCTAAAAAAAAAAAGTTTTTAAAACTTTATTTTGGATTTTGGAATTTGACTAAAAATTAAACTCTTGTAATTAAGAAAAGTGCAAATTATTGTAAGAAAAATAAGAATAAATATGCTTAATTTTCAAAATTCAAAAACAAAAAACAAAATGATTATCAAACGGGATCATAGTTTTCAAAAATTGTTTACGATTTTAGAAATTGGCTAAAAACTCTAAGGTCAACATAAGAAATGTAAAAGTCATGAGTAAGAAATTGAGAAAGTCATGAGTAAGAAATTGAGAGAGAAAAAAAAAATGCAATTTTCAAAAACTAAGACCCGTTTGATAAACATTTTATTTTTTGTTTTTGCTTATTGAAAATGAAGTTTATTTCCTCCCTATTTCTTACAATGATTTGCATCTTTCTTAAGTATAATGGTTGAAATCTTGGCCAAATTCCAACAACAAAAACAAGTTTTTAAAAGCTACTTTTTTAGTTCTCAGAATTTGGCTTAGTTTTTTAAATCATTGGTAAAAATAGATAACAAAGGAAGAAATTTGAAGGTGAAAGTAATATCTATAGGCTTAATTTACAAAAATAAAAATAAAAATCAAATGGTTACCAAATCGAGCACAAATGTTACTGATAGCTTGTAGAAATACAAGCTATTGCAGCCTTTTACTTAGAATTATGAGGGTTGATGAGCAGAACATACGTTAATTTTGCTAACAATTCTTGTGTAATGAGCTTGCGTCGATCAACATTGAAAATCTTCACTAACCCTATATCATGTGTTATTTAGCGTCAAAATGTCTATTTTGTAGTTGTCGCAGGAATCTATCGCATGCATTAATCCCAAACCATCGTAAAGTTGCTGCAAGTACAGTGATGACCATGATAGGAGGATGATCGCAAAGTGGTGGAATGCATTGATACTTTAGAAGAAACAATAATGAACGCATACCTCGAGAGTATCAAAGAGATAAGATCATGATGACATGTCACCTATCGCGACAGGAATGGCAGTGCTTCATAGTGGGATTACCAAAGCTGTCGGTGTTTGAGCTCTATAAATAGAGCCTTGAAGCCCAAATTCAAAGCATGTGGGACTTCTGCCTTGGGCAGATTCCTGTGATCACAGATGAGAGCATGAGCAAGAAAGTCTTTGAGAGTACTTCACTTCCACAACTTCCTCCGGTTAACAATCGGAGCTTCGCCGGAGATACATCTCGAGAGGGACTACTCACCGCCCATCCACTGCACCATCGACATCCTTGACACACATATGATGGAAGCAAGAGATTGTCTACATCTAGCCATCCATCTCCCTTCTCACCTCTATATTGTATTACATATTGGCTTAAGACATTAATATATTTTGTAATCAATGCCTCTTTTTAATTCTTTCAACATCATTTTCATAGATATAGGCATGTGGCTAACCACCGAGAGGTGTGCGATGCGTTAGTGTGGCAAGCTGGGATTACCCTTGCGATTAAACTTAAGGATTTGGTGATATCTCCTCTACAACTCTACTTCTCCATGCATCTTATTACGCATTAACAATTGCCGCATCTTTTCCGATTTTCATAGTCAAACTTCAGTTGTTTAGTCTGTTTAGTTAGGAGTAGGAGTAGCACATAGTAATCAACTTCTTTCTTTTTATTTTTATTCTCTGCCTCAAACGCATTACTTTACAATCATCTTTTGGTTGCAAGTCCCCATATTCGACCTTGGATCATCTTGAGAAACTTGTGATCTTGTTATACTTGATGAAAGAGGAAGAAAACTTGTGACAGGAACGCATGATCATCGCATACACGATTAACGCATACTGCATATTCATCATATTAATGCATGATCATCAATGCATATCCATTAACGCAAAAAAATTAAAAGTTTCCTCACACATAAGTTACAAAATAAAAGTTAAGACATATTAAATGTATTCAAATATAAGATTTAACTAGGATTGACAAAAATTCCCGTGAGGTCAGGTCCCCGTGGGTACCTGCTCCGATTTTACGGGGGATGGGGGTCAAATTGGGGATACAAAACGGATCCTCAGATGGAGATAAGGAGAGTACCTCACCCCATCCCCACTCTGAATATTTTATTATTATTCTTACACACACACATAATAACAGTAGGTTAGTTGTTGTTATTATAAATTTTATATAACAGTAGTTTAACCTATTGCTGTTATTAATTTCTTTTGTTTTTTTTATTTCTTTTCGTAATATAATTAACTTTAATTTTATATAAAATTTACAACAAAATATAAAATGCTTTTTTTAATTATTGATTTAAATACATAAAACAATAATAATACTAATTTGTTTTCTAAAATATTTACAATTTCAGTATAAATATCAAATTTTAATTAGTTTTAAATTAATAAATAATTAAAAATATAAATATAAATGGGAAACTTTTCCTCGTAGGGACCCGATGTTATATCCCAAGTTTCCAAAAAATTAAGTTAATTATCTCTAATTATCGAATTTCAGTTTCTCTTTAATTTTAGGAATTTGTTATCAAATTGAGATAATTAAAAAACCTCATTTGAATTTAATTGATCAAATATTTGAATTTATTATCCTGAAATTATTGGGTTTCATCTCATTTTAAGTCTAGGGATAATTGAATTATTTGAATTTGATTGATTTTTAATGTTGGATTTTCATTTGATTAAAGATTCATTATTTAAGAAGGAAAAAGAGAAGAATTAGGAATTTAGAAAGGATTTTTAATGTGTGTGCATGCATATGTGCATGGTGTGTGTGCATGTGCGCATAGTGTGGTGTGTGTATGCATGCGTGCGTATATGTGTGCAGGAACATTTGTGCGTGTGTGCGTGCATGATGTGTGTGTGTATGCATGCGTGGATGTGTATGTGTATGCATACGTGAATATACACACCTACACATGCACACACACACGTAGGATTTAGAAGAACGAAACCCTCGATAAGTGTGCACTAAAATAAAAATAGAGGAAATAAATAAAACAAGTAACCCATTCACGCGTGAGTTTAACCGTTGGAGACCTTCATCCAACTGATTGGTCTAAATAGCTGCTTGCCTCGCCGGACTTCGTTCATCCATTCATCGCGTCATCGCAGAGTTCCGTTGCTGGGTTTTCTTGCCATCAGCCGCCAACGTCCAACGCTGCGCGTTACCCTTTCTCCGAAGTCCGCATATGCCACTAGTCCCCGGATTTGTAGTGTTCATAAATGCAGCAGTCTACCATCGTCATCCCTGAGTCGCACTGTCCCGGCCACCATCTTCGTCGGAATCCTAATTTTTGTAGGTAAGGGTTTCGTTTGCAATAGTTGATGAGTTTTCTTGGGTGCTTGGAAAAGTTTTGGAATGCCATTGAGTTTGATTTTAGTTTTGGCTTAATATTTAGTTTACCCATAATATTTGGAGGCTAGTTAGGAGTTTTGAAGAACTTTGGGGGTGCTTTCTGACTGGATTTAAGTTGTTTCGATCAATTCTTGGATTTTAATTCCAGTAAATTGTTGGAGTTTGGTTGATGTGATGACTTTTTCTGGATCTAATTTGATGTGAGTGATACTATTACCAGTGCCTCCATGCTAGGCACCCCAGTACAGAATTATCATGATATTTATTAAAATTTGGTAGCATGTTTTGGAACGTGTTATCCATTTTGATGTAGGAAAATTATGAGGAATATGAGTATGTTAAATCTATATGTTATGTTATAATTTGTTTGTGGGACCATTTATGAGATTTATGTATGTGATGCATGTTAAATCAGTAGGGGCAATCTACCACCTCGCCTTGATGCATGTTTTGATACAGTAGACCGACGGGTCCAGTTCCAAGTTTTGATGGCCACTAAACATGCGTGAACCAACAGGTTTATTTACATGTTACGACTCCGTGAATCGACATAATTAGGTGTCTCAGAAAAGTGCTTCCGCATTTAAGTTCATGTGTCATTATCATGTTTTACTGTTTTCTTTTCATGACTTTACTTTGATAGATTTAGGATGTTAGAGATTTTCTTTTTCGGTTAATTTTCCCTATTCTAAAATTTATGTTTTAGGGGTACCCCAAATCAAAACGTTATGAATTTTGACCTAGAATTTTGTTAATTTCGTTATTAAATAAAACAATCCAACTTTCTTGTTCTTTAAATGTAAATGCTTATGTACAAGTTTATGCATGTATGAAGTAACGACTTTATCATGTATCTTAGAAAGTTGGGTCGTTACAGTTGGTATCAAAATCCGTGTTTTGGGTTATGTAGACTGACTTACTATATAAGTCCAGATTGTCCTTTTGGCCATTAATGGATTCTTCGTCATCACCAGGTATGTCCCTAAAGTAAAGTTTATAGAATAATATCCACAAGATTATGTTGGATTTATGATTACAATTGACGTGTTTCTTTTGATGAAGAATCTATTAAAGCTTGATTACATTGATTGTAAGAAAAATGGTACGCGTTAGAGGAAGAGGCAGTCACAAGATTATCGGGGGGGGGGGGGGGGGGGGGGGGGGAGGGGGGCGCAAAATTGCGAAGGACAAAATCTGACAATTCGAAATCTACAAGTTTCGGATCCAAAAGTTCAAGATTCACAAGTTCAGGACCCTCCTGTGCCAGAGGATCCCTTGTCACCTAGAGATCCATTTGGGTTGGGGTGGCAAAGACCTCAAACACAAAGTCGAGCCCAAAACATGACCGTGCCTTCGTAGACACTAATATCCCCAATCATTCCAGTGAAGTTTACTGATTTGGCAGCAGTCATAAGGGAAGTGGTCATGACAACGATGCTGAATAAGGTGAAGGACACGTTGGACGGACGAATGGCGTAGTTTGTTCAGTCCTAGCAATTACCACCCCCACAGGTTCAGACGTCGCAAATTTAGGCCCAGAACCAGACATAGAACCAGAGCATGTTGGACCTTTCAGTAGAGGCCAAACACTTGCGGGATTTGAAGAAATACAACCCCCGCACCTTCAACGAGTCATTGAAAGACCTTACCAATGTAGAGTTATGACCGTCAACAATTGAGACAATATTATGTTATATGAAATGCCCAAAGGATTAGAAAGTGCAGTATGTCGTCTTCATGCTCACAGATAAAACACAGATTTGGTAGTAATCAACATAGAGGATGATAGGTGCAAGTCGTGAACCAGTGACATGGGAGTAGTTCAAGGAGCGCTTCTATGAAAATTACTTCTATGCTAACTTGAGGCATAATAACTAGAAGAAGTTCTTAGACTTGAAGTAGATGCACATGTTTATTGAGGAGTATGACCAGGAGTTTGACACACTATCCTATTTTGCTTATAAATTGGTCGTTACGGAGGCTACGAGAGCAAAAAGATTCGTCCAAGGTTTGAAGGACGAAATATGGGGTTTTGTGCGAACCTTTAAATGGACCACTCACGCAGAAGCACTATGTTTGGCAGCTGAGATGGACTTCTAGTCTAAAAGCGAGTGCTTAAGGACATTTGGGGTAGGACCTTCCTTGGGTCAGAAGAGAAAGGAAGATCAGAAGGCTTCATAGCCTCAATCCCAACAGAAGACCCAAAACTAAGATAGGCCATTTTTACACTTCAAATAGTAAACCTTTTAGTTGGGAAGGGTAGAGAGAAGTCGGCCAGTGTGTAACTCATGTGGAATACCTCACTAAGGATGATGTTTGGCTGACTTTGGGGTCTTTTTTCATTGCAAGAAAGATCGGCACACGAATGATAAATGGGGTTTTTTGCACGAATGGCCTCATTTGGGAGGCCCAAATAAAAAATGGCCAACTATAGAGAAAGTAATGGAAAGTGGCCTTCTGCTTACGTTATAAGCATGTGATTTTACCGATTCGCCCATGAGATGTACCCTGCGCGCTTGCCAATACAAATTTACTCGATCCTCAATGGCTCGTCACTAAATCCCCGATGGCTCGTCACATATTCCTTGATGCATGATCACTTGATACCCAGCTTCATGGTCACTTGATACGACTGTAATCGACATGTGTATACTCGATCATATCCACGTCATACTTGATGCTCAATTACTTTATACTCGATTCTTTTGAATTCATAACCCGTTTAAAGGTTACTCGATAACTTGCTTCATGGTCACTCGATACAGCTGCAATCGACATGTGTATACTCGATCATATCCACGTCATACTCGACACTCGATTACTTTATGCTCGATTCTTTTGAATTCATAATCTGTTTGAAATCCATTATTTCGTCACTTGCGAAGAGCTCAGAATATTCTCTCTGTTCATTCAATTGTATATCCTTTGACGACAACACCTCTACATTCTCCACTATTTCTGAATCAGGTAACATTTTTCTCCTTGTTTGTAGCTTGACATCATTCACTCAATACTTCACTATCTCTGCATCATGTAGCATTATTCTCCTTTTTTGTATTTCGGCTTATTTATTCAAAACTCGACTATCTCTACATCATGTTTCTTGATATGCACTTCCATGTTACGATACTCGACCGACACGATTTTCATTTCTGTTGTCATATCTTGCATGTTTGGCTGGACTTCGAGTTTGTTTCGTTTAAGTTTTCATATTTTTGTTATTTCGAACCATCTATGGTTTAGGGTTTGAATTGGATAATGCATAAAGGTGGAAAATCAAACTGAATGCTCGATAATCGACCATCTAGTCACTTGTAATGTAGTGAGTAAGGGACACCATGTAGCATGTATCGGGTATCGAGAAATCGAGTATCTTGTATGTGCATTGTGTATCGAGTATTGAACAAAATTCTTATCTATCCCTATTTTTTTGTTATTTTGTGCAGTATGGCTAGACAATTCAAGATTCCTTCTCAGGATCATTTTCCTGGCCAAGTGACAAACCTATCCTCTCACATTGGGACGATTAACAAGATAGTGAAAGAGCTGCTTACTCCTACTCAGCTTGCCCTCTTTAGGCAGATGATATTTGGGCGATTCATGGGCATGAACATTATCTTCAACAGTCCATTGGTCATTCTATTGAGGGAGGTTGAAGACGATAGGAAGGATGCAATGACATTTGATTTGAATGGTACAGTTGTAACATTCACTAAAGAAGACTTCCTATTGGTGATGAGATTGTAGCAGTCACATAATTCAGTAGTTGTGAGGAGGGTTGAAGTAACTAGATCACTACGTAATAGGTACTTGAGGAATGAATTTGCAGGGGACATTCATATTGGTACTTTAGAGACAGTGTACAAGAAGATGGAGTTTGAGAACGATATGGATGCTGTGAAGATGACATTGGTCTATTACACTGAATTGGGTATGATGGGAAAGGAGAAGACGAGGGCCATGTTGGGTTCTATGTCCTAAAACTCGTGGTTTGTAAACATTAGAACTTATTCTGAGAATTCAATAAAGTTATTGTTGAATATATTTTAGAAGTCCAATAAACCTAAGTCCCTTGACTATTATATGTGTACTTGAACTTTATGTGGAGACATACAAGTGGATTAGGTTCGAGTAAATAGTCAAAATGATCTATAGTATATGAATAAGTTTAGATACCTTATTCTGGTGACACTATTGGATGCAACCTACTCAGTAATTATTACAAAGAGTTGTAAAGTGCTATATACGAAGTGATTCTAATTCGTGCATGTTGAGACATGAGGAGTGTGTTGGCTTTTTGGCCCTTAATCTCAAATTAATTAATTAATCAATGTTTTGATGATAACAAACTCAATTTTTTACCGAAAATCTTAGTGTTTTAATATGTCCATAGCGTAGAGCTCGGAACAACGATTCCAACACCTCTTGAATCACTCAAATCGGAGCTAAAACGAAGACAATATGACCGAAACAAATCTATAGAGAAAATACCATGGTGGATTGACGTGGCATAACCAGACTATTTGCATATATACATGTGGCAACATATTGATTGAATGGTGGATCATTAAGAGATTAACATATGATGGACTTTTGATTTTTGGATTGATTTAAAATAAAAAAAAATGAAATTTAAAAAAATTTAAAAGGAAAATAAATTTAATATTATTTTATGTTTGTGTCTAACGGCTAGTTTTTTACACATTGTATGTTTTTTATTTTTAGATTGACGTTAAAAAGAATGAATTTAAAAAGAAAATGAATTAAAAGGAAAATAAATTTAATATTATTTTATGTTTGTGTCTAACGACTAGTTTTTAACACATGATATGTTTTTTTTTTATTTTTTGAATTAATTTTAAAAAGAAAATGAATTTCAAAAGAAAAGGAATTTAATATTATATTTTGTTTGTATCTAACGACTAGTTTAGTTTAAAATCTCCACCATTGATTTTTCTTTTCCAAAATCCAATGGTCCAAATTAATTATGGTTTCTAAAAATTTTTCCATCTCTATATAAACCATCTTCCTCTCCAAATTTTAAACTAACA
This sequence comes from Benincasa hispida, assembly GCF_027475165.1. Taxonomy (NCBI): domain Eukaryota; kingdom Viridiplantae; phylum Streptophyta; class Magnoliopsida; order Cucurbitales; family Cucurbitaceae; genus Benincasa; species Benincasa hispida. The sequence continues at coordinate 2,178,119 of NC_143486.1, forward strand.
AATTTTACATTTCATAATCCTACAAAGCTCAAAAGTTCCATTGTTGCTCTCTCTAAGTTCCCAATTTTTTTTCTTTTCATCTTATTCTTGAGATAGAGTTATTGTATTGTGAGGATAAACTTGTTGAGTGCTTAAACTTATAAATCCACTCTAGTGAGAGTTGTATTATGTTCTTAAAAAATTCCAACATTTGTAACGGTTTGATCCTAAACCCTGGAAAGGGTTGAGTTTGCTCTTGAACCCATAAAAGGAGCGTTGGTGTAACGGTTGGGCTCTAATCCGTGGAAAGAGTCGGAAAGATTTTATTCAAATTCCCAAGAGGCACTTGGGGAGTGGAGTAGGTCGAGTTTGACCGAACCACTATAAAAATTATGGCGTCTTCTTCTCTAACTCTTTCCTTTTTATTTTTGCAATTAATTTAAGCAATTTATTGTATGTTTTAGTTTGTTCTTATTTATTTGCTAAAATTTGATAGAATTAAATTATCACACTTTCGTCATCTTATTTGTTGCATAAATTAAAAATTTCTTATTATTTATAAAAAGTGCATTAATTAGTTTTAATTGGGTTAATTTAGAAAAAAAAGTTTAATTAAACCCTATTCACCCCCCTCTAGGGTTAACATATCGATCCAACAATTGGTATCAGAGTGGATTGCTCTTCTTGAAATATTTATTTCTTGATAAACTTAATTGTTTTTGAGCTATGGTAACTTTAGGTTTTATCCCTTTTACTGATAGTCAATCTATTACAAAGCCTCATTTCTTTAGTGGTACTAATTATAGTTATTGAAAAAATAGAATGAGATTTTTCTTGCTTTCTATTGATTATGATTTATGGGATATTGTTGAGGAAGGTTTTAAAATTCCAACAAAAGATGTTGATGATTTTAGCACTATAAAACCTAAGGAATAATGGTCAATAAATGAAAAGAAAACATGCTCTTTAAATGCCAAAGCTATTAATTGCTTATTTTGTGCTTTGAATGAAGTCGAGTATAATAGAGTGTCTATTTGCAAAACCGCTAAAGAGATATGGGATAAATTAGAAATTACTCATGAAGGAACTAGTCAAGTAAAAGAAACAAAGATTGACATGTTAGTTCATCAATATGAAATGTTTAAAATTGATGAAAATGAAGCTATTTCTGATATATTTATGAGATTTACTAACATTGTCAATGCTTTAGAAGGACTTGGAAAAAGTACTCAAATGTTGAGAAGATAAAGAAGCTATTGTGGTCTTTTCCTAAACAATGGGAGCCTAAAGTCACCGCCATTTAAGAGGAAAAGGATCTCAAATCTCTCTCCATTGATGAATTCATGGGCTTATTGTTGACGCATGAGATAAAGATCAAGAAAAACATGGAGGATGAGAAGAAAAAGAAAGAAAAGAGTATAGCTTTAAAGACCATCTCTTTAGAAGTTGACTCCCAAGATGAAGCAATTCAAGAAGCATCTCTCCAACCAAATAAAGTCAAAAGATGAAAAGATAAAAAAGGATGAGGTAATATGCTATGAATGCAAGAAGCCGGGTCATATTAGAACCGATTGTCCTTTTTTCAAATCATCCAAGAAATCCAAGAAGAAAGCAATAAAAGCTACTTGGGATGATAGTGATGAAAGCGAACGTGGGAGTGACAATGAAGAAGTGGCTAATTTTTGCTTCATGGCTCATAGTGACAAAGAGGATGAATAAAATGATGAGGTAACTCTAGAACCTCTTTCTTATATTGAATTGTTCGAAGCTTTTGAAAATATGCAAAATGATTTAGAAAAACTTAGTTCTAAGTATGTTGTGCTTAAAAAGTAATACAATATTTTATCTAGTAAAAATAAGTCTTTACTTGAAGAAATTGCTTGCTTAAAAGAGAATGAGCATGACGCTATGCATATTGATGAAATGTATCTCTTGTGACAAGCATGCTTTTGATTGTGATGAGAAAAATGTCTTGCTTGACAAAGTTAAATTTCTTGAACATGATAGTTGTGAAAAAGTTAATTTGATTAAATTACTCAAAGAAAAGAAATTTAGTGCTTTGCAAGAACTTGATAAGGCTAAAGAATCTATTAAAAAGTTGACAATAGGAGCTCAAAGATTAGACAAGATAATTGAAATAGGCAAGCCTTTTAGTGATAAAAGAGGTTTAGGCTATATTGATGAATGTTCTACTCCTTCAAGTTCTAAAACTATCTTTGTTAAAGCATCTCATAATATGCCTAAGCTTGTGTCTAAGCATGTTAAATATAACTTTGTGCCTATGTCATTATTGTGGTGTTGAAGGCCATATTAGACCTACGTGTTTTAAATTGAAATATGCTCATACTACTTCTCCAAGAAGAAATTTTTCTCAGAGGGCAAAGTTTCACAATGCTCCAAGGAATAATTTCTCCAAAAAAAGTAGAGTGCATAAATTTGTTGTAAGAGATAAATATTTGCATAATATTGTTTGTTTCTCATGTGGAAAATTTGGACATGCAACTTATTCTTGTTACTTATCTAAATCCAATACCTTAAATGTCTATGCAAAAATGAAATGGATTCCCAAGTTTGTCAATGCTAACCATCTAGGACCCAAACAAGTGTAGGTTACCAAAGAATCAAACTTGAACATTTGTGTTTGTAGATTTGTTTGAAAGACTCTAAGAAAAACAAGTGGTACTTGGATAGTGGTTGCTCGAGGCACATGACGAGAAACCCATCCAAGTTTGTCTCTCCCTCCAAAAAAGATGGAGGTCTTGTAACCTTTGATGACAATAAGAAAGGTAAAATAATTGGTAAAGGTAGTATAGGTAATGAATCTTCTATTTTAATTGAAAATGTACTTTTGGTTGATGGTTTGAAGCATGATTTACTTAGTATTAGTCAATTGTGTGATAAAGGCTTTAGAGTTGTGTTTGATAAAAAGAATTACATCATTGAAAATGCTAGTGATAGAAAAGTTATATTTGTTGGAAATAGAGATGAAAATGTTTATACTATTGATTTGAATGATTGTCCTATTAATGATAAATGTTTATCGGCTTTGCATAATGATTCTTGGTTATGGCATAGAAGACTAAGACATGCTAGAAGGCACTTAATTTCAAATATTTCCAACAATTCTTTGGTTAGAGGTCTTCCCAAATTTAAATTTGAAAAAGACAAAGTTTGTGATGCTTGTCAAATGGGTAAGCAAACTAAGTCCTCTTTCAAATCTAAAAATGTAATCTCTACAACTAGACCCCTTCAACTATTACACATGGACTTATTTGGCCCTTCTAGAATTGTTAGTTTTGGAGGGAACTATTATGCCTTTATGATAGTTGATGATTTTTCAAGATTTACTTGGGTTTTGATGCTAAAACATAAGGATGATGCTTTGAAAAGCTTTTCTAGTTTTGCAAAAAGAGTTCAAAGTGAAAAAGGTTATTTGATTTCTAAAATTAGGAGTGATCATGGAGGAGAATTTGATAGCAATGCTCTTGAAACTTTTTGTGAAGAAAATGGTTTTTCTCATAATTTCTCCGCTCCAAGAACTCCTCAACAAAACGGTGCAGTTGAAAGGAAAAATCGTACTTTGCAAGAATTTGCTAGATCAATGTTGCATGAGTATGGTTTACCTACATACTTTTGGGCGGAAGCCGTTAACGCTGCTTGTTATGTTTTAAAAAGAATTTTAATTAGACCTTCTTTGGATAAAACTCCTTATGAACTTTGGCATAACAAAATTCCAAATATTGGGTATTTCAAAGTTTTTGATTGCAAATGATTTATTTTGAACAACAAAGAAAAACTTGAAAATTTTGATTCTAAGACTGATGTTGGTATTTTCCTTGGCTATTCCTCTACTAGTAAAGCTTATAGAGTTTTCAATAAAAAAACTTTAGTAATTAAGGAATCTATGCATCTAGTATTTAATGAATCTTGCAATGTTATTTCTAATGAGCCTATTTATAGTGATGTTTTAGAAGGAAATTTTGGAGATTTACTTGTTAGTGACAAAGGCAAGGAAATTGTTTCAAGTAAGCAAGAGGTGAGCTTAATCGAAAAGAACGAAGTTGGTTCTTCATCCATGCCTAAAGAGTGGAGGTATGCTCCTTCCCATCCCAAAGAATTAATTCTTGGTGATCCTGAACAAGGTGTGAAAACTCTTTCCTCTCTTAATATGTTTAATAGTCTTGCTTTTGTTTCTCAAATTGAACCAAAAAGTTTTAAAGATGCCAAAAATGATGAATTTTGGATTTTAGCTATGCAAGAAGAATTAAATCAATTTGAAAAGAATAAAGTTTGGGAGTTAGTCCCTAGGCCCTCTCATGCTTCTATAATTGGAACTAAATGGGTCTTTAGAAATAAAATGGATGAAAATGGAAATATCATTAGAAATAAAGCTAGACTTGTAGCTCAAGGTTATTGTCAAGAGAAATGAATAGATTATGAAGAAACTTTTGCAACCGTTGCTAGATTAGAAGCTATTAGAATGTTGCTTGCTTTTGCTTCTTATAAGAATTTCATTTTGTATCAAATGGATGTGAAAATTACATTTTTAAATGGTTATATCATGGAGGAAGTTTATGTAGAACAACCTTCGGTGTTTGAAAGTTTTGATGTTCCTAATCATGTCTATAAGTTGAAAAAGACTCTTTATGGCTTAAAACAAGCTCCAAGAGCTTGGTATGATAGACTTAGTAATTTCTTGCTTGAGAATGGATTTAAAATGGGTAAAATTGATACTACTCTTTTTATTAAGACTAAAGAAAATGATATGCTTTTAGTACAAATATATGTAGATGATATTATTTTTTGTTCTACTAATCCATCTTTGTGTGAAGAATTTTCTAAGTGCATGCATAGTGAATTTGAGATGAGTATGATGGGAGAACTTAGCTTCTTCCTTGGACTCCAAATCAAACAACTCAAGGATGGTATTTTCATAAGTCAAGAAAAATACCCAAGAGATTTGCTCAAAAGATTCAAATTCAATGAAGGTAAAATTGCAAAAACTCCTATGAGCACATCCACTAAGCTTGACAAGGATGAAAAAGGTAAGTGTGGAGATATAAAAACTTATAGAGGTATGATTGGATCTTTACTTTATTTAACCGCTAGTAGATCCGATATTATGTTTAGTGTATTTCTTTGTGCTAGATTTCAATCTTGTCCTAAGGAATCACATTTACATGCCGTTAAAAGAATTTTTAAATATTTGCTTGGTACTATTGATTTAGGCTTATGATATCCTAGAAGTGTTGAATTTAATTTGGTAGGATATTCCGATGCAAATTTTGCGGGTAGTTTACTTGACCGTAAGAGTACTAGTGGGACTTGTCAATTTCTTGGTAGTTTCTTAGTTTTTTGGTTTAGTAAAAAGCAAAATTCGGTTGCCTTATCTACTACCGAAGTGGAATATATTGCAGTTACTAGTTGTTGTGCTCAAATTCTTTGGATGAAACAAACTCTTTGTGATTTTGGATTAAAGTTTGATAATGTGCTTATATTTTGTGATAATACTAGTGCTATTAATTTGACTAAAAATCCTATACATCATTCTAGGACTAAGCATATTGATATTAGGCATCACTTTATTAGAGAGCATGTGCAAAATGATAATATTACTCTTAAATTTGTAGGCTCTAATAATCAATTAGCGGATATTTTTACCAAGCCTTTGAATGAAGAAAACTTTTGCAAAAATAAGCTTGAGCTCGGTATTATTCGTTGTGATGCCTCTTGATTTTATAATTTTACTTATTAAATCTTTTAGAAGGCATTTTGATAGGGGGAGATATGGAAAACATGTGTTAATATTCTTAGGGGGAGTTGTGCTAAATTTATGTTCATGTTTTTAAGGGAAACATTTATGTAGTTCTAAATTTTTCTTAATTATTCTTTTTGATGATTCCAAAGGGGGAGAAATTTAAGAAAATATGCTATAAATTTGTTATGATTTTGATTGTATTAATTAGGGGGGGAATTTATTAAGTTTTTTTAGTGAATTTCAAGAATGATCTTTATGTTGATATATTGAATTTTATTATGTGCTACATATGATTTATATGTATTTCAAGTTATTTTTCTTGAATGGTTCGTCATCATAAAAAAAAGGGAGATTGTTGGTTTTTTGGCCTTTAATCTCAAATTAATTAATTTTAATTAATTAATCAATCAATATTTTGATGATAACAAACTCAATTTTTTACTGAAAATCTTAGTGTTTTAATATGTCCATAGCGTAGAGCTGGGAACAATGATTCCAACACCTCTTGAATCACTCAAATCGGAGCTAAAACGAAGACGATATGACCGAAACAAATCTATAGAGAAAATATCGTGGTGGATGACGTGGCATAACCAGCCCATTTGCATGTAGACATGTGGCAACATATTGGTTGAATATTGGATCATTAAGAGATTAACATATGATGAACTTTTGATTTTTGGATTGATTTAAAATAAAAAAATTGAAATTTAAAAGAAATTTAAAAGGAAAATAAATTTAATATTATTTTATATTTGTGTCTAACGGCTAGTTTTTTATACATGGTATGTTTTTTATTTTTGGATTGACTTTAAAAAGAAAATGAATTTAATCTTATTTTATGTTTGTGTCTAACGGCTAGTTTTTGACACATGGTATGTTTTTTTATTTTTTGGATTAATTTTAAAAAGAAAATGAATTTCAAAAGAAAAGGAATTTAATATTATATTTTGTTTGTATCTAACGACTAGTTTAGTTTAAAATCTCCACCATTGATTTTTCTTTTCCAAAATCCAATGGTCCAAATTAATTGTGGTTTCTAAAAATTTTTCCATCTCTATATAAACCATCTTCCTCTCCAAATTTTAAACTAACAAATTTTACATTTCATAATCCTACAAAACTCAAAAGTTCCATTGTTGCTCTCTCTAAGTTCCCAATTTTTTTTCTTTTCATCTTATTCTTGAGATAGTGTTATTGTATTGTGAGGATAAACTTGTTGAGTGCTTAAACTTGTAAATCCACTCTAGTGAGAGTTGTATTGTGTTCTTAAAAAATTCCAACATTTGTAACGGTTTGATCCTAAACCGTGGAAAGGATCGGGTTTGCTCTTGAACCCATAAAAGGAGCGTTGGTGTAACGGTTGGGCTCTAATCCGTGGAAAGAGTCGGAAAGATTTTATTCAAATTCCCAAGAGGCACTTGGGGAGTGGAGTAGGTCGAGTTTGACCGAACCACTATAAAAATTACGGTGTCTTCTTCTCTAACTCTTTCCTTTTTATTTTTGCAATTAATTTAAGCAATTTATTGTATGTTTTAGTTTGTTCTTATTTATTTGCTAAAATTTGATAGAATTAAATTATCACACTTTCGTCATCTTATTTGTTGCATAAATTAAAAATTTCTTATTATTTATAAAAAGTGTATTAATTAGTTTAATTGGGTTAATTTAGAAAAAAAAGTTTAATTAAACCTTATCCACCTCCCCCCCTTTAGGATTGCCATATCGATTCAACAGAGTGTGGATGTCCTGTGCAAATGAGTTTTGTGTAAGATCGGACCACGAAACCTGTCACTCTTACTTTATAATGTTGTTTACTATTTAAGATTGATTATTTTAAAGCGATGACCTAGGTAACTTAACCTAAATCCTGAACTAACTATGAACTCCTGTTTGTTCAGGATTATCTTTTGATCTGCAAATGGTGAGAGTAGACCAATTGCCTCTGCTCAATAAGCTTACCATTTTGGGGATAAGACCAGATGAATAGATAGAAACATAAGGTGCAAGAGGGAATTCATTCCTACCCGATTAGGGTTAGTAGAGAGGTTGTTCCCTTCAAGTGCTGGTTCTGAGTCTTGAGCAAGAGGCCTCACCCTCTCATTGGCCTGAGAGGGATTCGATTTGTTGATTGGATCACAAATCAATTGTTCATTAGAGGATCAGTGGAACTTAAAGAACAAGAGATAATTTCGGGGTAAAACAGAGATTCAACCCAGCCGTTATTATGAGCAACCTGTGAAGGGTTAACTTACTAATCATGGTTATATCGAGTGGACATAATATATCTACAGTGAGGGGAGTTCAGTTGTGGGCTTTAGTTGAATCACCCATTAGTTAACGAATGAGGGTTAGATTGGTCTAATGAGTTTAGCCGATTAATCTAGATCGTTGGAGCATGATCTGTAGGTCCGCGAGGTCCCCCTACTAGTTCGTAAATGGATAAGCTCTAGAATAGCGTGATAAGTTAATTTGAAGTGTTCAAATTAGAATTAAATGAATTTGGAGAAATAATATTTAAATATGATTTAAATATTTGAAGATGGAATTGTGTTAAAAATTATTTTAATATTTGATATTAAATTAATTAGAATTATTTAAATTGTTTAAATAATTATTTATTAATTTTATTAAATAAAATTAATTTTGTTAAATTAATAATATTTTCAGTTTTATTAAAATTTATTTTTGAAATCAATCTTGATAAAATTGAAAAAGAAAATAAAAACACAAAGTTGGAAAATTTGATTTTCCATTTACTTCATGAACTAGCTCACCAATAACCCACTTTAACTCTTCATTAACTCCAAGCATCAGGTGCATCTCATGCAGCAAACTTCTTTGCATGAATATCTACAATATATAGAAGATTTTGGAGTGTTTTAAAGGGATAGCAACCGAACAAAAATTTTGAGAAAAATTTGAGAGAAGAAGGGTGTTCTTCTACATGGTTGCTGCTGTGAGCTTCTCCAAATTCCCTTAATTCCAACTTATTTTAAGTCCCACTACTCAATCTTGAGCTCCAAGAGGATAGTAGGGAAGAACTTGAGGTGGTCTATAACCTTGTGGAGATTTGCAGCTGAATCGAAGCTTAGAGGAAGTTTTTCAAAGGTATGTCCTGAAACCCATTTTTTCCTGTTGAAGCATGTTTTCTTTTCTGCCAAAATTAATGAATTAGAGTGCTTATGGATCCTGGTTTCTTCTGCTACACATTGGTTCCTTCAAACTGGCCAATGTCGATAAGACCTTATAATTGATGTGGAGGATTTAGATTACTTCAATTCCATGGATCGGAGAAATATGTTATGGGAGAGGACGTTACTTGGACTACAAAGAGGATTGAGTGGCAAGGTAGAGAACTACAAAAAAGGTCCAAGATCAATAAGAACTATATTGTCAAGTACAACCTACCGGGGTTTCCTCATCCTTTTCATGTAATATCCATTCATTGGCCATAGGAGATCTACTAATTATAGTGTCAATGTCACTTACTACTTATGCTTGTCTTATAATCGTTTATGAATTATGGTAGGTGTGGACATACAATATCATTTCAACGATTGCTGGAAAAGATACAACCTGACTGAATGGACATGTCGTACCTCGATTCTTGAGGTGAGAGTGTACATACTCACTACAAACCAAAACAATAGTGCGAGACGTGTTTGAGTCCACCGAGGTTAGTGTATTACATCACAATTTACTTGGATTTAAGGTGAATGTCACATATAACTAATAAATTGTTCGTTGCTTTGTACAGAAAAGGATCACACCCATACCATTGATCATGTCGGGAGAGACGGTATAGGGACACTAGGGTTAATGAATGACTCGTATACGAGCGCATTGATGTCGAGAAGACCCTTAGAGACACATAGATCACACCATGATAAGAATGCTCGTAGTCACTCCAGTGACTATAAGAGTCACGAGCATCAGTCCCACAAGTCAGAATTCGATGAGCATCAATCTCATGAGCTCCATACCGACGAGCACGAGATTCAACCTCCTCATAACGAGTCTCACGAGCTTCTTATTGATGAGCATGTGCCCCCAATTGAGGAGCGAAGGTTGCCTCGGTTGAATACAACCCATTCTGAGCCCATGAGGGGTGTGGGCATTCACACATCACTTCGTGACATGGACCAGAGAGTGACTATGATGAAGTGTAGATTGGATGATGTACAATCAGACTTGAAAGATGTGAAGTTTGTCTTGAGTGTCCTTCAAGCCACCGTACAAACAATCACCAGCCTACTGCGGTCATTGTGTCGGGTACGTAATATCATCTTAAACTTATTCTAGTGTAAATATATATCATGTTTTGTTTGACTTCACATACTTCGTAAATTATATAGGGTTTACGCGAGGAGTCAATCGAGACTATTGACCCTATTCCTCTACATTCCACTGAATCCTTGAACCAACCCCTCCATTAGCCATTGATTGTCGTGACCCGATTCCTCCACCTTCCACCAAGTTCCAGGACCCCATTCCTCCACCCACCATCGAGACTAGTGACCCGATTCCTCCACCTTCCAGTGAGTCATATGACCCCATTCCTCCACCTTCAACCAAGATCCATAACCCCATTCCTCCACCTTCCATTGAGCCTGTGAACTGTGAGAGGGAACTGATAATTTGTAGAAATACAAGCTATTGCAGTCTTTTACTTTGAGGTATGAGGGTTGATGGGCAAAATATGCGTTAAAATGACTAAGAATTCATGTGGAAAAATGAGCCTACATCGATCTGAACTAAAAATCCCTATTAACCCTATATCATGCATTATTTTTTGTTAAATTGTCTATATTGTAGTTGTCGCAGGAATCAATCGCATGCGTTGATCCTAAACCATTGTAAAGTTGATCGCATGCATTGATCTTAATGAAGACAAGTTGATCGCATGAAATTCCGAAACTACAAGGTGATAGCCATGATACGAGGATGATCGTAAAGTGGATGGAATGCATTGATACTTCAGAAGAAAAAATCATGGACGATTGCCTTGGAAGTATCAAAGAGATAAGATCATGATGACATTTCACCTATAGCAACAGAAATGGCAGTGATTTAGATTGGGATTACCAAAACTGTCGGCGTTTGAGCTTTATAAATAGAGCATTGAAGCCCACATTCAAGGCACCCAGGACTCTGCCTTAGGCAAATTCTTGTGATCACAGACGAGAGTATGAACAGACAGTCTTCGAAAGTTCTTCATTCCCACAACACTTTTCGATTGACGACCAGAGCTTCGTCGGAGATAGAGCTCGAGAGGGATTACTCCAACGCCCATCAATGGCATCATCGGCAGCCTTGACACACCTTTGATGGAAGCAAGAGATTGCCTACATCTAGCCATCTACCTCTCTTCTTACCTCTGTATTGTACTACATTTTGGCTTAAGACATTAATACATTTTGTAATTAATACATCTCTTTAGTTCCTTCAACATCATTTTCATCATCATCTTCTACTTTGCCATATTTTACTTTCATCGCAATGAGTTAAGTGCAGATTGCAAGAATTATCGCATACTCAATCATGCGACATAGAGATATCACGCATGTAGCAAACCACCGAGAGGTGTGCATTGCACGAGTATAGTGAGTCAATCCTCTTTGATTAGTGCGAGGCTATCGCAATGCTTGTCTATGAGTGGAGTAGCTATAATCAATTGCCCGAGAGGGTAAGTAGTGGAACTCACTAAGCAAAGTAAGCAATGTTCCTAGAGATAGGAATAACCTCATGCTCAATGCAACCATGCATTATAGAGATATAAGCATGTGGCTGACCACCGAGAGGTGTGCGATGTGTTAGTGTGGCGAGCTGGGATTATCCTTGCAACCAAACTTAATGAATTGGTGAAATTTTCCCTCAACTCTACTTCTCCATGCATCTCATTACGCGTTAACAGTTGCTGCATCTCTACCAATTCTCATAGTCAAACTTCAATTGCTCAGCCTATTTAGCTAGGAGTAGGAGTAGTGCATATCAACTTCTTTTATTTGTTGCCTTAAACGCATTACTTTACATACATCTCTTAGTTGCAAGTCCCCATGTTCAACCTCAGATCATTCCGAGAAACTTGCATTCTCGTTATACTTAGCGAGAGAGCAAGAAAACTTGTGACAGAAACGCATGGTCATCACATACACGATTATCGCATATTGCATATTCTTCAGATTATCGTATGATCAACGATACACCATAATGCATATTCATCATATTAACGTATGATCAGTGCATGACCATCAATGCATATCCATTAACGCAACAAATTAAAAGTTTCCTCTCTCGCAACAGGAATAGAGTTGGACAAGTCGGGAGAGGAAGCCGAGACAATCGTACACCTCTCTAGTTTACATGGTAAAGGTGATAAGAAAAAAGCAGAAATACATTTAGCTCGGTGAATGTTCGATTGACATCGTCCTCTATGACCCGACACATGCTATTTTAGAGGACTTGATGAACGAGTTCATGATCTGGTTGAATAGTGTTGATATGGGTCCTCATTGGCCGAGAAATGAAGTTCTATTTAGGAGGAATTGCACGAGGAAGAAGTTGTTCAGGGAGCTAACATGTGATAGTAATTGGGTTGATAACGACGTAAGTTAACATCCCTTATTACATGTATATGCTTGTTAAATACTATTCCCATTCTTTGACTTAACTTGCAAACTACAGGTTCTCGATTATTTATTCATGTTTCTTTGACAGAAGTTTATTAGCCGGTCGGAGATATGTGCTCATCGGTTTACAACATTGCCACATGGTATGTTGCTATGTATTATAGAGGGTTTAAATTTTAATGTACAATTTTGCATTATTGATATACACTTGAACCTATTGTTATCTATTTTGCAGAGTCACTTGAACCTCCAAGGTCCAGATAGCTTGTTCTAGGTCATATGTGTGAAAACGATGGAACAAGCTGCTAAATTATAGAAGAAAGAGCACACGTATGTCGATTACGTGTGCAGATTGGTACCTAAACATCAGCCTGGATGGGCAAATGTTGATTACATCTATAGCGCAATCAACTACAAGCAACATTGGTTTATGTTGGTGGTGGACATGAACATCAGACGCATTCTTTTGTATGACTCACTCCCGAAGTACATCACACCAAAGGATCTGCTAAAATTCCTGGCACCCTTATGCTTTACTCTCCCTTCATTGGCACATTTATGCGGCCTATATGATGCAAAGCCCAACCTTGCACCCAATCATTGGAAGTTGAGTCGTATTAATACAGGTGCATTATAGTGGAATACACTGGACTATGGGATATTCAGTCTCAAGTACTTTGAGTACTTCGTGACTTGGTCGAGTATGGAGAGCTTATGACAGAATAAGATACATGATTCTAGGTTGCAGTATGGTGACGAGTTATAGGCAGATCAATTTTTTTTTCTTTTTTTCAAGGCTTTCTATGTAAATTTTGACATTATTTGTAAATCTATACCATTTATGTGAATTTTGACATTATTTGTAAATCTAAGACAATATTTTCACATTATTTGTAAATCAAATCGAATCCAAACTGTATATAGTATGATGCCGAGTTGTGGGCAGATCAATTTCTTTTATTAAGGCTTTCTATGTAAATTTTGATACTATTTGTAAATCCATACCATCTATGTAAATTTTGACATTATTTATAAATCTGAGACAATATTTTGACATTATTTATAAATCAACCATCTATATAGTTAATGTTTATCAAGTATTGTCGAGTATCAAGTAACATGCACTGAGTATATTGTACATGTAAATCAACCATCTATATAGTTAATGTTTATTGAGTATTGTCGAGTATCGTGTAACATGCACCAAGTATATAGTATTTGTAAATCAACCATCTATATAGTTAATGTTTATTGAGTATTTTCGAGTATCATGTAACATGCATCGAGTATATAGTATTTGTAAATCAACCATCTATACAGTTAATGTTTATCGAGTATTGTCGAGTATCACGTAACATGCACCAAGTATATAGTATTTATAAATCAACCATCTATAAAGTTAATGTTTATCGAGTATTGTCGAGTATCGCGTAACATGCACCCAGTATATAGTATTTATAAATCAACCATCTATAAAGTTAATGTTTATCGAGTATTGTCGAGTATCGCGTAACATGCACCGAGTATATAGTATTTGTAAATCAACCATCTATACAATTAATGTTTATTGAGTATTGTCGAGTATCGTGTAACATACACCAAGTATATAGTTTTTGTAAATTAACCATCTATATAGTTAATATTTATCGAGTATTGTCGAGTATCGTGTAACGAGTATATCTTAATGAGTATCGAGTAACGAGTATTGTGTATCGAGTATTTATCAGAACATCTTTACATTATAGAATGAACAATCTATATAATACAGAGTAATAAATTATCAAGTATTTGAGTTTGGACGTTTGCTTGGTCCCTTATGTCGTCCTTGTTGGGGTTGATGCCATAAATCTTGTAAGGTCCTATAGTTTGTAAACATTTTATGATCAAACTCATTTTGTATTTAATAAAATATATGACATTTTATTCATTATCTATAAAATATGTGATATTTTAGTTACATTAACCACAAACCAATAAACTAACATCCAAGGTTATCTTTGTAACTTAAACATGTATGTGGAGACATACGGGTGGATCATGTTTAAGTGATAACCTAAATGATACGTAGTAGATGGATAAGGCTGAGTACCTTATCCTTGTGACACTACGAGTAGGGCCCACTTTGTAGATGTTACAATTGTTGTAAAGTGCTACAAATGATCTGATCCTGATCATTCATGTATTAGATATCGAGCGGGGATATTCTATACAAAAGAGTTTGTATAAGACCGGACCACAAAATGTTTAGTATCATTATATAACACCGTTCATAATAGAGACTTACATTTCACCAAGATGACCATAGGTAACATGACCAGAATCCTGAGTGAGTTGTGAACTTTTGCCTATGAAGGCATTCCTTTGATTTGTATGGGTGGGAGTGCCTAGATTGCCGACTCAACAAGCCTACCATTTTGAGGATTCGTCTGATTGGGGAGCCGGGAACACAGCTACATAAGATGGAATTCACTTAAGGGCTGATTCGGGGTCTTGAACAATGTGGCGCTACACCCTCTCCTGGCCTGAGAAGGGTTTGGTCATAGTAGAACTATGATATATTGTTCATTAGAGGAATCAGTGGTACTTAAGAAGTTAGATGTAACTATAGCGACAAAATGGTAATTCGGCCCACCTGTACTTACGAGCAATTTGTGAAGGGTCATTGTACTGTTGATTGGTTATATCCAATGGACATAGAAATATATCTGTAGTACGAAGAGTGAAGTTGTCAGTCTTTAGTGGAGTGCACGACAGTTAATGGATTGTGAATAATGTAATTAAAGAGTTTAAATAATTATTCACATACCATTGGAGTTTCAAGCTACATGTCCATGAGGTCTCCTTGGTAGCTCAATAGGATTTAGTTGATAATCAGTTTTTGGATTAATTTGAATTGTTCAAATTAATAGAGGGATTTAATTATATATGATATAATTAAATTATTTCAATTATATGTGACATAATTTTCATAATGTACTTGATACATTATAACTTAATGGGAAGGGATAAATATTTGAATGAGATTCAAATATATTTTTTATGAATGAGATCCATAGTTGTTAAATTTAATACAAATGAAATTTATATTAAATGTCATAAAATAGAGAAAAGAAACTATAGTTTATATTGTATGTGATACAATATTTAAACTATATGTTATATGTTATATTTGATATAACATATAATTTAATATATATATATATATGTGACAAGTTAGTTAACATATACATATTTATATTATATTATTATTAATAATAAAGAAGGATGTTACAACTCCCTTCCCCATTTTTTCTATCCACCAACATTAGTGGGGTAGTTATTTTTTATGGCAAGAAGATTAAAAAGAAAAACAATTTTTCTTCTTCTAGTAGGTTGGAAGTGTTGAACGATTGAGAGAGAAAAATTACATAAGCGTTCTGTATTTTTTGTGTTCTTATAAAAGTTCTCAATCTTCTTCCTCATCCACATTAAACCTTCCCCTCTTAACCAAAATAGTCAGAGCCCACCACTCCCAGGTTCTCACCCTGAATGTCCAAGGTTTTGGTTCAAGATTAATCTTAAAGAAGGTCTTCAAGAAGTTGGTGATTTTGTTCGAGGGAAAATCGTGAAGAAAAGGTTCTACAATGGTATTGATTCTTGAAACCTTTTCTTGAAAAGTATGCTGTAATTTAGTTTTAAATGCATATATATTTGTATGTTTACTATAAACTTTGTATTCAATAATTAATGAAATTTGGTCGATTCGCTTCCGCTCAAGTTTCTCCTCACACGAGTTCCTTCAATTGGTATTAGAGCCAGGTTGTAGGTTTCTGATTCCAAATTCCATTCTTGTATTGAATTGTTTTACAGTAGTGGTGGGTTTTATAATCTACATTCTATTTATGTGATGAATGTTTGTGGATGGATTTGTTGATGGATGTTTCGGGATAGAATTCCCTGCTTAAGGCTTTCTTTAATTTACAAAGTTGGTTTGTAAGGGCCCTCCGTTTTTTAGAATTAATATAGCAATCGAGTCTGTAATTTGTTAGTTTGAGTCGCTCGTGATGTTCCAGAGGCTTCAAAGAAGGGTTGCAGAGCATTGTTTTGATGGAGAAGATGAAACGAAGGTTCCAAATCGTGTAGCTACAACTAAACAATTGGGTAGCTTTTTTTATGCGATCGTGTAGAATTTGCTACACGATCGTGTAACATTTGTTAAACGATCACATAGCTAATGCTACGCGATCGTGTAGAGTTTGCTCCATGATTGTGTGGCGTTCGCTAGAAGATTGCATAAGTGCTCGCTTGCTGAGAGATCACACGGTTTTAGTTGCTCGACGCATGCTTGATTGCTACATGATCGCGTAGATTATCATGCTCATCACATAGTCATTAGCTATGTGATCACATAGTCTTTCATAATCATCGCATAGCTGCTCGACGCATGGTGCGTTTGCTGCACGTTCAGCTGCAAGGTTCTCTGAAGGGCAGTTCAATTCGAGCGGTTCAAGACCCGGTTCACTTGTTTTGAACCAGTTGACTCAAAAATTGTAATAGTTAGTCTTTTATTTTCTTTTTAGAGAGGTCTTATCCCAATCCATCAACTTTTAGAATAAATATACATGTGATGTATGTTTTATATTATATGTCATAATGTATATCATATAGTTTTAAAACTCACCATAGGTTATGCATTTATTTTCATGCATCATTTTATACTATAAGTGTTATAATATATGAATATGCATGATTTTAATTACACAAAGCATGCTCATGTTGAAGGATCTCATACCGAGAGTTCCATGAGCGTGTTCAGATCGCTTCGATCTCACCGTGACCGAAATACAAATGATATACATTCAACGTATACAGTTATGCACATAAATCTAATTATCGGCATGCTCAGAACAAAATAAATAACAGGGAAAGGATTCCATACCAGTTGAAGACTGTCTTCGAACTTTAGAACCCCAACGCAACGGATCCCTCCAATAGATCTACCAACACCTAGTGGGAACGTCGACTGCAACAGCACGATCAATGCGAACACAAACGCTGCAGCGAGGACGACACCACCACTAATGAGCCCTGGGTATTCTCAGAGTGAAAACCCAAAGGGCGGGCATTGGTGAATTTGGTAGAGAACGGAGGACAACGAGTCGTGTAGACGATAAGCGAGTGGAAGATAAAACAGTGCTATCGTATAGCAGAAGTGCTAATCGCATAGAGAAGCTACACGATCGTGTATGAAAAGCTGAACTATCGTTTAGGAAAAACGTATACGATCATTTAGATAAATCGTGAGGAAGACAATCGTTTAGACGGAAGAGCTATTATCGTATAGGCTCTCGCGGCGATCGTTTCACGAATTCTTTTTGGGCGGTCGAAAAAAATGAATGCACGATCCAAAATGAAAACCTCTTTTCATTTTTAATCTGTCGGTTACCATAACCAACGCTGCCCACTACCCCACGTCCGAATGTGGAAAAAATGGTTAATTATCATATTATTAATTAATTAATCAATTAATAAATATAATCATATTATATTTATATCCTATTGTTTGATATCATATATCTCGTATAGTATTTTCTCCTCTATTTGATATAAAACATATTTATATCTAATTTCCTCCAAAATAATGTATCTCATACATTTAGCCAACTATATCATATATAATTGAACTTCCTCTTATCAATTTGAACATTTCAAATTAACCAAACACTGGTTCTCGACTTTATCCAAGCTACCCAGGGGATCTAATGAACCTGTGGCTCGAAGCTCCAACGGTATGTGCATAGCTGACTAAACTCTTTATCTACGAGATCCACCATCCGTTAATTGTCAGTGATTCCACGAAAGACCAATAGTTGAACTCTTCTTACCACAGATATATTTCTGTATCCATCAGATATAACCAATCATGAGTACGATGACCCTTCATAGTTGCTCGTAAGTACAGCTGAGTCGATTTGCCGTTTTGCCCCTATAATTACATCTCATTCCTTAAGTACCACTGATTCCTCTAATGAACAATACAACATAGTCCAACTATGTGTGAACACCTCTCGAGCCAAGAGAATATGTGTGGCACCACATCGTTCAAGCCCTGGAATCAGCCCTTAAGGGAGCCATGTATCTACTTACCCCTACCTCGGCGAAGGAGTGAATTCCATCTTGTGTAGTTGAGTTCCTAGCTCCTAAATCAGATGAATCCCCAAAATGTAGGTTTGAATCGGCGACTTGGTCACTCGCATCCATACAATCAAAGGACCGCTCTCAATGGCAGGAGTTCCCAACTCACTCAGGATTGAGGTCATATTACCTATGGTCATCCTAGTGAAGTAAAGTCTCTGTCATGAACAGTGTTATATAACGAGACGTTAACACTTCGTGGTCAGGTCTTATACAAACTCTTTGTATAGGACGCCCCTGCTCGCATGTCCCCAACACGAATGATCAGGATCAGACCATCTGTGACAAGTCACAATACTTGTGACCATTCCACAAAGCGGGCCACATCCGTAGCGTTATCAGGATAAGATTTCCCTCATATATCCATATACTACAGACCATTTTGGTTATCACTCAAGATATGATCCACTTGTATGTCACCACATACATGCTTGAGTCACATACAGATAACTAGGGATTTTATGTTTATTGGTTTGTGGTAAAGCAAATAAAACAATTAACTGAGCAAAAAACAAGTTATGAAGTAAATATCATATATTAACAACAAAAGTGTTCGTACATACTGTTTACAAACTACAAGACATGAGACTTTAGGGCATCAACCCCAACACATGCATCATATAGTATAAGTGTTATAGTATATGTATGCATGCATTATAGCATATCCATGCATCATTTATATTACAAGTGTTATAATATATGGTTGAATGGTTGTATGGAATGTATGCTACAACATTATTCATTACTTAGTTATATAAATATTATATATTAGTAATGAATAAACATTGAATGAAGCAGGACATTACCTTAGGTTAATTTATAAATGTTATAAATAACTTATGTATGTCTAGCATGCAATGGTTGGTTTTTAATTGTTTCATTTACTTATAATTGTTATAATTAAATGAAATTAGAATTAAAACAATATTAAAGAGTTGCATGCAAACCTTAGGCTATAATCATTTTTTTAAATTGTTTTTTAAAATTTGATTGAGATAGACCTAAGATCACATTTCTAATGAGATTAGAAATCTAAGTTTAATCTTTTAAATCGGTTTAATAGGATTAAATTGATTCTTAATAAAAGATTAAATAGATAACAAATGTATCTATAAGGGACCTTTTGTCTAAGGCGGGTTCTGAAGGATCTCTTAACAAAAAGCATCCATGAGCGCATTTGGATCTTTCCGATTTCACCGTGACCGAAATACAACATATATATTCTAACATATAGTTATGCAAATAAACAATAATTAACGGCATGCTTTGAACAATAAAGAATGAGGGAAAGAGTTCTCATACCAATTGAAGACGCTTTTCAAGCTTTGGAACTCAACATAGCAGAAGACCTCTATGCGATCTTTATCGCCCAGCAAATGCGTCGGCTGCAGCAACACGATCAGTCACGAACAAGTGAAAGCAGCAAGGGCGACACCACCAAAATGGAGCCTTTGGTATTCTTGGATTGAGAACCCAAAGTGTGGTTTTTGGTGAGTTTGGTAAAGGTTGGAGAATGAACTAATCGTATAGATGATAAGCAAGTGGGAGAGAAAATGAAGCTATCTTATAGCTAAGTGATTATCGTTTAAAAGAAGCTACACGATCGTGTAGGTTTACTAAGTGATCGTTTAGTAAAGGGTGGACAATCATTTAGAAAACACGGCACACTATGCGATCGTTTAGGAAAGCTAAGCGATCGTCTAGGAACTAGCATGCGATCGTTTACGCGAGAGGTGTGCGATCGTTTACGCGCTGAGCAACTAACGTATAGGCTCTCGACTTATGCGATCGTTTACGTTTCCACATTGATGCCAAATTTTTCCAAACCTATGTAAAATGAAACTAATTTTCATTTTATCCTTCGGTTACCTTAATCGAAGCAGCTGCTCCCACAACGCACGCTCGAGAGAAATTTTAGGCCAATTATCATATAATTAACCAATTAAATAATTAATAAATATAATCATATTATATCTTACCCTATAGTTTGATATCACATATCTACTATAGTAATTTCTCATCTACTTGATATAAATCATATTTATATTTAATTTCCTCCAAAATAATGTATCTAATACATTTAGCCAATTGTATCATATATAATTAACCAGTCCAATTATATCATATATAATCGAACTCCCTCTTGTCAATTTGAACATTTCAAATTAACCCAAATACTGATTCTCGACTTTATCCAAGCTACCTAGGGGACCTAATAGATTTGTGGCTCGAAGCTCCAACGGTCCATGAATAGCCGACTAAACTCTTTAGCCACGAGATCCACCATCTGTTAACTGTCAGGCATTCCACTAAAGACCAACAACTGAACTCTTCTTACCACAGATATATTTCTGTGTCTATCAGATATAACCAATCAAGAGTACGATGACCCTTCACAGATGCTCGTAAGTACAGCTGAGCTAATTTACCGTTTTGTCCCTATAGTTACATCTAACTCCTTAAATACCACTGATTTCTCTAATGAACAATACAACATAGTCCAACTATGCGTGAATACCTTTTGGGCCAAGAGAAGGTGTGTGACGTCACATCGTTCAAATCCTAGAATCAGCCCTTAAGGGAGCTATCTATCTACTTACCCTACTTTGGGGAAGGAGTGAATTCCATCTTGTGTAGTTGAGTTCCCAGCTCCCAAATAAGACGAATCCCCAAAATGGTAGGTGTGAATTGGCAATCTGGCCACTCGCACCCATATAAATCAAAGGACCGCCCTCAATGGCAGGAGTTCCCAACTCACTCAAGATTAAGGTCATGTAACCTATGGTCATCCTAGTGAAGTGAAGTCTCTATCATGAACGGTGTTATATAACAAGATGTTAACACTTCGTGGTCAGGTCTTATACATACTTTTTGTATAGGACGCTCTCGCTCACATGTCCTCAACATGAATGATCAGGATCAAACCATATGTGACAAGTCACAACACTTATGACCATTCCACAAAGCGGGCCACATCCATAGCGTTACCAGGATAAGATTTCCCTCCTATGTCCATATACTACAGGCCATTTTGGTTATCTCTCAAGACATGATCCACTTGTATGTCAACACATACATGTTTGTGTTACATACAAATAACTAGGGATTTTATGTTTATTGGTTTGTTGTAAAGCAAATAAAACATACAACTGAGCAAAAAACAAGATGTGAAGTAAATATCATATATTATACAACACAGGTGTTCGTGCAAACTGTTTACAAACTACAGGACACGAGACTTTAGGGCATCAACTCCAATAGGATCTGGCAAGGCTAGGGTACTTAAGTCGATGGAAACGTCGCACCCCTACTTGGGAACCTACCTAGAAAAGTGAATTAGGTAGATTTGTTACATGCATGCAAGTTTGATGAAAGTCTATTAAAGAGTTTAATGAGACTTAAATCAAAATTGTTTAATCATCAAAGACAAGAGTTATTTTTTAGCAAATTAAACAAATACTTATATAAAATTAGTAGCCGGATTTTCCTAAGTTAATTAACTCTAGGTAGAACACTCAGTAAGAGGAAAATGGGTATATGACTTCGTTTTTACCTCTACACGTTTCTCCCTAAAAGTTCACACCATGAGATCTACTTTTGGCCTCGAGGCACCATGTGTGTCCCCCTACAGGTGGCATTTGGGTAGGTCAATATCAAGGTGAATGGAGAGAGTGATTATAGTAAGTGGGAGTAGGACGTGTGACAACGCATCCCTCGCTCTCTCTCATTAGCTTGAATAAAGTT
Source organism: Benincasa hispida (assembly GCF_027475165.1). Classification (NCBI taxonomy): domain Eukaryota; kingdom Viridiplantae; phylum Streptophyta; class Magnoliopsida; order Cucurbitales; family Cucurbitaceae; genus Benincasa; species Benincasa hispida. Next base: position 2,200,406 of record NC_143486.1, read on the forward strand.
TCATTCATCACCTCGAGGCATTGTGGTTGTCCCCTTAAAGGATGGTTGTATTGCATGATGCTTTATTTGATCTCCAAAAATGGATAGGGTTGTTTTAGTCTCATGTTCGAATCAGCTTTTCTCTAAGGTTGGCTCATTGGGGTGGGACTCTAGAACCTAAAATGAGGGGTTATACTTACATAGAATTGTTAAGGATGTTAATAAATTTTGGACCAAACAATGGTGACTATTAGTTACAGTGACAAGGAGGTGTTTCTGTCTAATGGTTGAGAATGTCTCATTTTAGTGAAGGGGCAGTTGATCACCCTACGGTGACTTTTGTCCTGTTTCACTGAAGTATCATTGCAAAATAGATGTCATTAAGGGTACACTAGACTATTTTACTAAAACAATGATTGGTTTTCTTAAAAGTGGTTTAATGCAAGTAGAATAAAGTAGTTTGTTCTTTTTCAACAATTCATTAAAATGGCTATCGCTACTTTTACTTTACTAACCGCTGATAAATTTACGAGAGAAAACTACACTAGCTGGGAAAACACAATTAATACCATTATAATCATTGATGACTTTCATTTTGTCTTGATGGAGAACCTCCCATTCCACCTCCCAATGCTCCTCAAAATTTTTGAGAAGCATATGAGCGCTGGACAAGAGCAAATGAAAAGGCTCGAGTGTATATCTTGGAAAGCCTTAATGAAATTTTGGTCAAGAAGCATGAGCTCATGCTCAGCCTGTGAGATCATGGAGTCCCTGAGGTGAATGTTCAGACAACCGTCTGCACAGCTCAGGCATGACACTTTGAAGTACATCTTCAATGCCTATATGCAAGAGGGGCATCTATTCGAGAACATGTTCTCAACATGATGATCCACTTCAACATGGCGGAGATGAACGGGTCAAGCATCAATGATGTAAGCCAGGTTAGCATAATACTAAAATATTTACCTAAAAGTTTCTTGTATTTCCAAATGTTGTTTTGAACAAGATTGACTATAACCTGACTACCCTACTCAACGAGCTATAGACCTTCCAATCCTTGTTGAAAAGCAAGGAGAAGAAGGGTGAAGAAAATGTTGCTTCATCTTCTTAAAAGTTCCACAAAGGTTCAACCTCTTGAACAAGTCTGTACCTTCTTCCTCTGACACCAAGAAGTGGAAGAAGAAGAAGGGTGAAAAGGAGAAGGTTGCTGCTAACTTAGGAGTTGCTGCACTAAGAGGTAGACAACCTATCAAGGTTGAGAAAGGAAAATGTTTCCATTGCAACCAAAATGGGCATTGGAAGAGGAACTGCCTTAGACATTTGGTAGAAAAGAAGAAGATCAAACAAGGTAAAAATAATTTAGATGTATTGGAAACTTGTTTAGTGGAGAATGATGATTCTGCCTGGATTATTGACTATGGGGCTACTAACCATGTTTGTTCTTCATTTCAGGGAATTAGTTCCTGGCGGCAACTGGATGCTGGTGAAATGACGATGCAAGTTGGAACCGGGCACGTTATCTCAGCTGTGGTAGTGGGAGGTCTCTAGTTGACTTTACAAAACAAATTTCTTTTTTCGAGAGATGTATTTGTAGTTCCTTATTTAAAAGGAACTTAGTTTCTATAAAGTGCTTGTTAGGACAATCTTATCAAATTAACTTTCTTTTAATAAAGTGCTTATTACAAAGAGTGGTATTGATATATGTTCTACAAAACTGGAAAATAATTTGCATGTGTTAAGGCGTTAGCAACAAATGCCCTCCATAACACAAAGATGTTTAAAACTACTGTAATTCAACATAAAAAATTTGAAATTTCTTCTAAGGAAAATTCCCAACTTTGGCACCTACGACTAGAACACATCAATCTTAATAGGATTGAGAGGTTGATGAAGAATAGACTTCTAAACGAGTTAGAAGAAAATTATTTACATGTGTGTGAGTCATGCTTTGAAGGTAAGATGACTAAGCGACCTTTTACTGGAAAAGGTTATAGGGCCAAAGAACCTCTAGAGCTAGTACATCCAGACCTCTGTGGTCCGATGAATGTAAAAGCTCGGGGAGGTTATGAATATTTCATCATTTTTACTGATTATTATTCAACATATGGGTACGTTTATTTAATGCAACATAAGTCTGAATCTTTTGAAAAGTTCAAAGAATTTAAGGCTGAAGTTGAAAATGCATTAAATAGAACAATTAAAACATTTTGATCTAATCGACGTGGAGAGTTTATGGATTTAACATTCCAAAACTATATGATAGATCATAGAATTGTATCCCAACTCTCAGCACCTGGTATACCTCAGCAAAATGGTGTATCAAAAAGGAGAAACCGAACCTTGTTGACATGGTTCGGTCTATAATGAGCTACGTTTTCTTACCTGACTCGTTTTGGGGTTATGCAGTGGAGACTGCAGCATACATCCTGTACCGCGTTCCCTCCAAGAGTGTTACTAGAACACCTTTGGAGATATGGAATGGTCGTAAAGTTAGTTTACGTCATTTCAAAATCTGGGGTTGTCCAGCACATGTGCTTGAGGCTAATCCTAAGAAATTGGAACCACATTTAAGGTTATGCCTATTTGTAGGCTACCCCAAGGGAACGAGAGGTAGTCATTTCTTTGATCCTAAAGAAAACAAAATATTTGTATCGACAAATGCTACTTTTCTTGAGAAAAACCACATAAGGGAGCACAGACTCAGAAGTAAGATTGTGTTGAATGAGATTTTCAAAGAAACTACTGAAACTTCAACAAGAGTTGTTGATTAAACTAGTACGTTAACAAGAGTTGTTGAAGTAGGTTCATCTAGTAGGTCGAATCCACCTCAATTGTTAAGGGAATCTTGACGTAGTGGGAGGGTTGTGAACCTACCTATTCGCTATATGGGTTTAACTGAAATCCTGGCTATGGTAGCTTATGGTGAAGTTGAGGATCCATTGTCTTATAAGAAGGCAATGAATGATATTGACAGAGATGAATGGATCAAAGCCATGGATGTTGAAATGGAGTCTATGTACTTCAATTCAGTATGGGACCTTGTACAACCTGATAGGGTGAAACCTATAGGTTGTAAATGGATCTACAAGAGGAAACAGGGTGCTGATGGGAAAGTGCAAACCTTCAAGATTAGACTTGTGGCAAAGGGTTATACCTATGTGGAGGGAGTCAACTATGAGGAGACATTCTCACACGTTGCCATGCTTAAGTCTATCCGGATCCTCCTATCCATTGCCTCATATTATGACTATGAGAATTGACAAATGGATGTCAAGACTTCTTTTCTGAATGGCAATCTTGAGGAGACCATTTACATGGTGTAGCCCGAGGGATTCATAAACCCAAGGTCAAGAACAAAAGGTTTGTAAGCTTAGTTAATCCATTTATGGACTGAAACAAGCATCTCGATCTTGGAACATAAAGTTTGACACTGCGATCAAATCTTATGGCTTTGATCAAAACGTTGATGAGCCTTGTGTATACAAGAAGATCATCAACGATTCAGTAGTTTTTCTAGTGTTGTATGTAGATGATATCCTACTCATTGGGAATGATGTAGGTTTACTGACTACACTTAAGAACTGGCTAGTGACCCAATTCCAAATGAAAGATTTGGGAATGGCTCAGTTTGTCTTGGGTATTCAGATCTTTCGAAATCGAAAGAACAAAATACTAGCACTGTTTCAAGCGTTGTATATTGACACTATGCTTGTCAAATATTTGATGCAGAACTCCAAGAGGGGCTTATTGCCTTTCAGGCATGAAGTTACATTGTCTAAGGAACAGTGTCCTAAGACAACTCAAGAGGTTGAGGAGATGAGACTGATCCCTTATGCATCTGCTTTGGGTAGCTTGATGTATGCGATGTTATGTACTATCCCTGATATCTACTATGGTTGATAGTCGTTAAAAAAAATCCTCAAGTATCTATGGAGAACGAAGGACTACATGCTTGTGTATGGTTATAAGAATTTGATCCTTACAGGATACACAGACTCTAATTTTCAGACTGATAGGGATTATAGTAAATCTACATCAAAATCAGTGTTCACTCTTAATGGAGGAGCAGTAGTATGGCGAAGCACCAAGCAAGGGTGCATCGCTAACTCCATCATAGAGGCTGAGTATGTAGCAGCTTGTGAAGCTACTAAGAAAGCCGTTTGGCTCAGAAAATTCTTGACTGGTCTGGAAGTTGTTCCAGATATGTCAAAGCCAGTCACACTTCATTGTGATAATAGTGTTGTTATGGCTAATTCCCGAGAGCCTATGAGTTATAAGTGCGACAAGCATATAGAACAGAAGTATCATCTCATCCGAGAGATTATGCATCGAGGAGACGTGATTGTCACACAGATAACTTCGAAGCACAACTTTCCTGATCTGTTTGCAAAGGCCCCCATGGCTACAGTGTTTGAGGGTCATTTGCAAAGTATGGGTTTATGGGACAGGCCACGTCTAGACTAGGGCAAGTAGGAGATATTGTACTGGGTGTGTTATGCCCAAGTTTATTATTTGTGTACTTTGTATTTTGATTATATTGTACACCCCACTAGCTTTAGGTCAAGTGGGAGATTGTTGGGATTGATGCCCTAAATCTCGCAGGGTCCTATAGTTTGTAAACATTGTATGAACAAACTCATTTTTTATTTAATAAAATATATGATATTTTATTCATTGTCTATAAAATACGTGATATTTTAGTTGCATTAACCATAAACCAATATACTAACATCCAAAGTTATCTTTGTAGCTTAAACATATATGTGGAGACCGTTGGTGAATAATGTAATTAAAGAGTTTAATTAATTATTCAGATACCGTTGGAGATTCAAGCTACAGGTCAATGAGGTCTCCTTGTTAGCTCAATAGGATTTAGTTGAGAATCAATTTTTGATTAATTTGAATTGTTCAAATTAATAGAGGGATTTAATTATATAGGATATAATTAATTTATTTCAAGTATATTTGATATAATTGTCAAAATGCACTTGATACATTATAGTTTAATGGGAGAAAATAAATATTTGAATGATATTCAAATATATTTTCTATGAATGGGATTCATAGTTGTTAAATTTAATATAAATGAGATTTATATTAAATGCCATAAAATAGATAAAAGAAACTATAATTTATATTGTCTGTGATACAATATTAAAACTATATGTTATATGTTATATTTGATATAACATATAATATAATGTGTGTATATATATATATATATATATGATAAGTTAGTTATCATATTTATATTTATATTATATTATTATTATTTGAATAATAAGAAAGGGAGTTACAACTCCCTTCCCCATCTTTTCTATCCACCCACATTAGTGGGGTGGTTATTTTTTATGGTAAGAAGATTAAAAAGAAAAATAGTTTTTCTTCTTCTAGTAGGTTGGAAGTGTTGAACGATTGAGAGAGAAAAATTACAGAAGCGTTTTGTATTTTTTGTGTTCTTGTAAGAGTTCTCAATCTTCTTCCTCCTACACATTAAACCTTTCCCTCTTAACCAAAATAGTTAGAGCCCACCACTCTTGGGTTCTCACCTTGAGTGTCCAGGGTTTTGGTTTGAGATTAATCTTGAAGAAGGCCTTGAAGAATTTGGTAATTTTGTTCGAGGGAAAATCGTGAAGAAAAGGATCTACAAAGGTAATGTTTCTTGAAACCTTTTCTTGAAAAGCATGTTGTAATTTAGTTTTAAATGCATATCTATTTGCATGTTTACTGTAAACTTTGTATTCAATAATTAATGAAATTTGGTCTATCTGCTTCCGCTTAAGGTTCTTCTCATACGAGTTCCTTCAGTCCTTGCCCATTTGTTGGGTTTGGACGTGTCAAGTGGTTCGTTGCACTTTTGTCTATTATGTCCCAGTTGGCCACACCGTCCATATTTCTTTAATGTGACATGTTCTTGAGCAGGCAATATCCTATTTACTCTTCGTCTACCAACATGTACCACTCTTTTTGTTGGGAGTATTTTTACCTCGGTATACCCTGTTGGCTTTTTCCATTTTGATACATGACCAAACGGGTTTATTGATTCTGCATATGCTAGTACTAGAGAATCTACACTATACAATCTACTGCATAGAGTAAACAGATTGATATTGTGCTCTCTAGTTGTAGTAATAGCGTGCGAACACGGAATCTCCAAATACTGAAATTGCTTGCAACTACATTCTTAAATGTTAAGGCTGACTATACCATCTAATCCAACGTCCTTGACATGAAATCTATAACAATTGATTGGATTTACTCAGCATCGGCTAGCTTTGTCACATTCTAAACCCATTATTTTCTGTGCATACATTGAATGTGCCGATGTACTATTAGACAACATTGTTCGCCGCTCATGAAACCAACCTTGAAATAGACCTCTTATGTATTATAGCAACGAAGTTATTGGTAACACTCTTGCTTCTTTAGTAATAGCATTGAAGCATTCAACACATTTACTGGTCATGTTATCATATCGGTTCCTGAACTGGTAACACCGTGCCCATCACTGAATACCAACATCCTCTAAATATCTAGCGATTGAACCATTCTCGTAGTTCACTATTTGGACCAAATGACGCTTGAGCTCTGATTCTTGATACGCTCTAAAAGCATTGTGAAACAATTTTCTAATGACCTCATCTTTGAAGTATTTCTCCACGTTCCTTTCCAAATGGAAGGTACAAAGTCCGTGGTAAGAATTAGGGGATACGATATCAACGACATTAGCTATACTTTATCCACGGTCTTAGACGAATATAAGATTAGTGTTGGTTTTTATGTCCTAAAACTTGCAGTTTGTAAAATGATAAACATTTTCTATAATCAAAACTTATTATTGATTTCATAAATTATATGGAAGTCTAAATCCAATAAACTAAGACCCATGACTATTACATGAGTACATGAACTTTATGTGGAGACATAAGAGTGGATCGGGTTCTAGTAAATAGTCAAAATGATCTATAGTATATGAATAAGGTTGGGTACCTTATTCTGGTAACATTATTGGATGCGGCCTACTCTGTAGTTGTTATAAAGAGTTGTAAAGTGCTACATATGATGTGATCCTAATTCGTACATGTTATGACATGAGGAGTGGGGGCATACAATGCAATGAGTTTGCATAATATCAGACCAAGAAATAAGTCACTCTTACTTTATAACGCTGTTTACTGTATAAAACTGACTATTTCACCTAGATGAACTAGGTTACTCGATCTCAATCATGAGCTAACTATGAACTCCTGTTTATTCGAAATTATCCTTAGATTTGCATAGCTGAGGGTTGGCTCAACAGCGTCGGCTCAATAAGCCTCCCATTTCAGAGGTAAGACCTAATAGATAGTTGGGGATATAGGGTGCATGACGGAGTTCACGCCTACCCGATTTAAGGATAGAAGAAAGGTTGTTCTCTCAAGTACTGAATCCATGTCTTGAACAAGGGGCCCCACCCTCTCATTGGGCTGAGAGAGTTTGGTTTAGTGATTGGATCACAAACCAGTTGTTCATTAGAGGGTGAGTAGGAACTTGAGGAATAAGACGTAATCTCGAGGGTAAAATAGATATTTGACTCAGCCGTTATTATGAATAACCTATGAAGGGTTGACTTGGTTATTATGGTTAAATCATGTGGACATAATATACTACAGTGAGGGGAGTTCAACTATGGGCTTTAGTGGAGTGACCCATTAGTTAATGAATGGCGATTAATCTGGTCTAATAAGTTTAGCCAATTAATCTCGAATCCTTGGAGCCCATGATCTGTAGGTCTGCCAGGTCCCCCTACTAGCTCGTAATTGGACTAGCTCTAGAATAGCGTGATAAGTTAATTTGAAACGTTCAAATTAGAATTAAGGGAATTAGTAATTATATGAGATATAATTACGTGTTTGATTTAAGAATTAAATGTAATAGGAGAATTTATATTTAAATATGATCTAAATATATAAAGATGGATGTGTGTAAAAATTAATTTAATATTTGATATTAACATAATTAAGTTTTACTTAAAATTTAATTTATGAAATTAATTTTATAAAATTAAAATTTTCAGTTTTAAAATCAAAATGGATTTTAAAAAATCAAGTTTTGATTTTTTGATAAAATTGGAAAATTAGGAAAACAACACACAAATCGAAAAACCATTTTTTCCATTATCCATATTCTTCATGATCACACATTTTCCATTTCCTCTTCTTCATTAACTCCAAGCATGAGCTGCAACTCATACAACTCTCTTCCGTGCATGATTGTCTGCAATATATTGAAAAGATTGGAGTAAATTTCGGGCATGCAATCAAGAGAGAATTCTATAGAAAATTTATGCTGAAGAAAGTATTCTTCAATAAGATTGCTGATGTGAGCAATTCTCCATCATCCCTTGAGTCAAGCTTGTTTTGAGTCCCACAACTCAATTTAGAGCACCAAGAGAATAGTGGAGAAGATCTTGAGGTGGTCTACAACAAGATTTGGAGAAGATTGCAGTTGGAGATCGTGCTTTAAAGAGGTTCTACAAAGGTATGTCATGAAACTCACTTTTTTTTGCAACATCATGCTTTATATTTTTCCAAAATTAATGAATTAGAGTGCTTAAATGATCCTTGTTATTTCTGCTGTTGCTGATACATTCCTACAGTTAGGGCATTCTCCAATTGCTGTTTTAAGGTTCGTCATGAACCACTTCAGAGCTCGATCATTCTCACTATCAACAATTGCATATGCTTGTGGGTATAGTTGGTTATTACTGTCCATTGTAACACCAATTATCATTGTTCCCTTATACTTACCCTTTAGATGAGTGCCATCTACAATAATCATGGGTCAACAACTCTTAAAACCTCTTAGACTCGCACCTAGTGCCATGAACACGTATTTGAAATATTTTAATTCTTTAAGTTCGATGTTAAATACAGTTCTGAGATTTTCTATCTTCAAAGCCTTACCATATGCATACAAGATGACATATGATTCCTCTGACATCCCCCTTGCAAGAGCAAAAGTAGTTTCTCTTACATGCCATGCCTTGTCATTACTAATATTGACACCATACTAATGTCGCATATCCTCAATAATATGGTGCGATTTGTCCCTCGACCAACACCGAAATTGTCCTTGATTAGGTGATCAATAATGAATGCGTTGGCTTGCCTGTGGTTATGATTCAATACTTCAATTGAGCATGTATGATTAGGCATGCATTTTGTGATCTTAAAAATATCACATCCGTCCATTTTAATTGCTCGAATGACCCACTTACAAGTCTGGTGTAAACACCGAACATTATACAATTTTTTGTTCGATTTTTTATCCCGCGGTTCAAAGTTGTTCTTAATGGCCAACATTACTAACCTCATCTTCAAATCACTCTTGCTGAATAAAATTTAACCTTCTTCTTGTATCCACCAACCCTATAAACGAATGTGGTTGCATAATCAAGTCCCCCATTTTGACATTACTACTAGATGGTACATTGTTTGAATTTTGGCGAGGCATACTCCCAACAAAATGGCCAAAATCATTTGACAGAATTAGAGTTGGTTGTTCTTCATTCATGATAGAAGGACCACTCCCAAAAAAAACCTACGTTGGCTATTCTTCATTGACAACAGAAAGATTACTCCCTAAAACAACCGGGGTTTTCTATTCTTCATTCGTAACCTCTTCCTCTTCTATCATCGCATTCTCATTTACACATATTCCAACATCTTCTATTGTCACGTTCGGATGCAATACATCCGCTATATTAACATCGATGTTGTCGTTTGCAATGAGACACCCGATAGACAAACATCATGCTAATTTACATCACCTCCACACATGGGTTGGTCTGATCTCTCTGGGTAATAAAATGTTGCCCTACGATGAATTTCTTCGATTTCCTCAAGACTTACAAATACCTGCAGTCTAGTATGGTAGTACTCTGAGAGAAGAAATTTAACATCATCATTGTCCATTAAGCATATTGGTGGAGAATCAATATCCATCTTATATTTCACCCTCATTATAATCTTGAACTCTGTCGAACTAACTTGCATGATATCAGATTTTCCAGCTCATTATATGTAAATGTGCTTGGAACTAGAAAATCCTTCAAACGGCCTTCAATATAGCATTCTTCTATGTCATCCCATATATCACCATAACGTAAGAATATATACTTATCCATTCTTAAAGAAAAACAATACAGAAAGTGGGTAGTTAGGAAAATAAGTAACTGTAAAATACTCGCTATACTTGCTACTCAATGCTCGTTGCTCGTCACTCAATACTCAATATTCTCAACTTGGTGCTTATTTTTTCATAGCTCTCTCCCCTCATCCTCGTTCCACTGGGAGCTACTTGCATGTATCAGTGCAAACTCACACTCACTCGTTCTCTTTCCTACGTTTGAATGTCTCGCACATCGTCGGAAAAGTAAAAAAAAAATGAGCAGGAAAAATCACATTTACTTACTTGAGGTGTGAGATAATATAGTGAAATGATCTCAATGCCTTTATAATTTGATCTCCATCAAGAAAAACAGGTTTTATGAAGTGGGTTTTTTGAAGAGAAAATGATTCCGATTTTCTCTTTTGTGTTTCAGTTCTGTTTGTTCTTAGTTAATAAAAAAAATTACTTCACATTTCAAGAAATTTATTTGAAAGAATCATGTATATTGTCAGAAAATTCCCCAATTTATGTTTGTTCATACATGAGCATTAACTACAGAGTAGGTTCCGACGACATGGAGAATTCAAAAGAATCGAGTATAAAGTAATTAAGCATCGAGTATGACGTAGATATGATTGAGTATACACATGTTGATAGCAGTTATATCAAGTGACCATGAAGCTGGATATCGAGTGACTGTGCATCGAGGAACGTGTGATGAGCCATCGAGGATCGAGTAAATTCGTATTAGCAGGTGCACGGGGTGCATCTCAGGGGAGAATCGGTAAAATCACATGTTTATGATGTAAGCAAAAGGCCACTTTCCATTACTTTCTCTACAAGTGGTCATTTTTCATTCCGGCCTCCCAAATGAGGCCATCCATACAAAAAAACCCATGATGAATGCTTAATAGAATGGCGTCAGGTTATGGGAGCCAGTTTGTGGGTTATGGACAGGGGGATTCGAGTAGACCATAACAACATCAAAGTTTATTTTATTCAACCACTAGGCTGGAAGCTGAGAAGTTAGGCACTATGGTGATAGGTACACTCTCAATCTTAGGACATTATGCATTGGTGTTGTTTGCTTTTGGAGCATCTCATTCATTTATATCATCGGTATTTGTAAAACATGTCATGTTAGAGTTAGAGTCTTTGCATTATGTTTTATCAATTTCTACTATGTTTGGAGAAATCATGGTAGGGAGAGAAAAGATTAAGCACGTCAGTTTGAAATAGTGAAACATACACTAGATGTGACCTTAATAGTCTTAGACATGCGGGATTGTAATGTAATATTGGGCATGGATTGATTGGTTGCTAACCATGCCAGTATAGACTGCTTCCACAAAGAGGTGATTTTTAACCCTCCTATGGAAGCTAGTTTTAAGTTTAAGGAGGCAGGGACCATGGTTCTATCCGAAGTAATTTCAGCTATGAAGGCCAATAAGTTACCTAAGCAAGGTACCTAGTGTATCTTGGCTAGTGTGATCGACATCAGAGAAGTTGAGTTCTCCTTGACTTCAGAGCCAGTGGTAAGAGATTATCCAGATGGTTTTCCAGAGGATCTTCTGAGGTTGCCACCATATCAAGAGATAGACTTTACGATCGAGTTGGAGTCAAGCACAACTCTTATCTAAACAGCTCCATATAGAATGGCCCCAATAGAGTTGAAGGAGCTTAAGATTCAGTTGCAAGAGTTGCTAGATAAGGATTTTATACGCCCAATTGTTTCACCATGGGGTGCACCGGTGCTATTTGTAAAAAAGAAAGATGGGACATTGCACTTCTGCATTGACTACAGGGAATTGAATAGGGTAACTATTAAAAATAAGTACCCATTTCCTAGGATTGATGACTTGTTTGACCAATTGTAGAGAGCTACAGTCTTCTCCAAAGTCGATCTTCGTTCAGGATATAATCAGTTAAGGATAAAGGACAGATATTCCCAAGACTACCTTATGTTCTATATATGGACATTACGAGTTTATTATGATGTAATTTGGCCTGAATAATGCTTCTGCTGTGTTTGTTTATATAGTTGCATGATTTATTTTATAGCATGCTCATGCATCATATAATATAAATGTTATAATATATGTTTGCATGCATTAATGACATTATCATGCATCATTATATTATATTGTTATAATATATATTTAGAATGTATGGATAAATATCATTATGAATTTCATTACTTTAGTAATGTTATATGTTAAGTAATGAAATAGGAATTGCATGAAGTATGTCATTACTTTAGGTAACTTTATTATAGTTATAATTTTTCCAAAGTATGATATCAAATGAAATGTATGGTTTTACTTTGTTTCATTTATTTTATAACCGTTATAATTATATGAAACTAGAAATTAAAATCAATAATTCAGAATTGCATGCAAACTTAGGTTAGAATCATTTTTTAAATAATTTAAAATATGATTCACGTAGACCTAAGATCACAATATTTCTAATATGATTCAAAATTTGTTTATCTTTTAATCAGTTTAATTGATTAAATTGATTTTAATAAAAAAAAAAAAATTTAAGATTGTAGCAAATGTATCTATAAGGGACCTTTGTCTAAGGCCAGTTCTGTTTAGGCTAGGGTATTTAATTTAATGAAAATGGAACACCCCTACCTAGAAACTGACATGTAAGGTGAGTTAGATAGATTTGCTACAAGCATGCAATTGTTGATTAAAGTTCATTAAAATGTTTAATGAACATAATCAAAATTGTTTAACTATCCAAAGTAAGTATTACTATTAGGCAAACTTAAACAATTACTTAGTAAAATAAATAGCCGTATTTTTCTAAGTTTAATTAACCCTAGGTAAAACACTTAGTGGGAGAAAAATGGGTATATGATACTTCATTTTTCCTTTTCATGTTTCTCCCTCATAGTTCACACCGTGAGATCTATACTCGGCCTCGAGGCAACATTGCTTATAGTAAGTGGGAGCGAAATGCGTGTCAACACATCCCATGATCTCTTTCATTAGTTTGTAGTAAATTTTCATGCTCGGCATCAAGGTAGCCTTTGCTTGTGTCCCTTTACGAATGACATTTGCATGACTCTTTATTTAAACTCCAGAAATGGATAAGGTTGCTTTACTTTTTGCCCCAATTTGTTCTTCCATATGGTTGGCTCATTAGGGTGGAACTTTTAAATCTAAAATGAGAGATTACACTTATAAGAAAATGTTAAGCTAGTTAATAATTTATGGACCAAACAATGGTGACTGATATTTACAGGAACAAGGAGTTGTGCTATATATTAGTTAAGATGGTCTCATTTCAATGAAGGGGTACCTGATCATCCTAGGATGCATTAAATTATTTTGCTAAACTTGATTGATTTTTCCAAAATGGGTAATGCATGGAATAATAATATAAATAATGTTAGGATTGATGTCGTAATTCTCTTGGAGTCTTGTAGTTTGTAAACAGTTTGTACACATTGTTATTAATAAAATAAGTGTTATTTTATTTGCATTTACTCATATCCAATAAACTAAGATCCGTGGTTATTTCATGTAAACTTAAGCATGTATGTGAGACATACAAGTGGATCATGCCTTAAGTAATAACCTAAATGGTCTGTAGTATAAGAATAAAGGAGGGATACCTTATCCTGGTGATATTACGGATACGACCCACTTTGTAGATAGTTGTAAGTGTTGTAACGTGCTACAAATGATCTGATCCTGATCATTCATGTTGAGACATACGAGCGAGGGTGTCCTATAAAGAGTTTGTATAAGACCAGACCATGAGATGATTAGTCTCTTTATATAACCCCGTTGATAATTGAGACTTACATCTCACTAAAATGACCATAGGTGTCATGACCTTAATCCTGAGTGTTTTGGGAACTCCTTCCTATGAAGGCGGTCTTTTGATTAGTATGGGTAAGAGTGGCCAGATTGCCAACTCAACAAGCCTACCTTTTTGGGGATTTTTCTGATTGTGGAGCTAGGAACTCAATTATACTAGATGGAATTCACTCATTCCCCGAAGCAGGGGTGAGTAGATAAATTGCTCCCTTAAGGGTTGATTCCGAGTCTTAAACATACTGACCACACCCTCTCTTTGGAAGAGAGAACTCAGTCATAGTAGAACTATGAATTATTGTTCATTAGAAGAATCAGTGGTACTTAAGGAGTTAGATGTAACTATAGAGGTAAAAGGGTAAATTGGCCCAAATATACTTACGAGTGATTTATGAAGGGTTATCGCACTATTGATTGGTTCATATGAACACAGAAATATATCTGTAGTGAGAAGAGTGCAGTTGTCGGTCTTTAGTGGAGTGCCCGATAGTTAAAGAATGGTGGATCTCGTGACTAAAGATTTTAGTCAGTTGTTCACGTACCATTAGAGCTTCGAGCTATAGGTCCATAAGGTCCCCTTGGTAGCTCAATGAGTTCATGTTGATAATCAGATTTTGGGGTTAGTTTGAAGTATTCAAATTAACAAGAGAAAATTCAATTATGTGTAAATTAATTGGTGTGATGTATGAGATATATTATTTAGAGGAATTGATATAAATATGATTTATATCAAGTACCATAAAATAGAAAAAGAACTATGGTTTATATGTTTCATGAGATGAATATTAAAACTATAGGTTATAAATATAATATGATAAGTTGGTTATCATATTTATTTATATTATATTAATTATATGATAATTAATTCTTTTTCTCTAATAACTGATTGAGTGTGAGTTTATTGGAAGTTTTATGGTAACCGTGAGATAAAAGGAAAATTGTTTTCCTAAATTTAGTAGTTGCTTCATTCGGAAAGTACTCACGAAAAAAGCTATCAAGTAAAAGAGTTTTACTAAGCGATAGCGTTGACAAAGACTAAAGGATCATGTAGAGTTGACTATACAATAGTCATTCAGTTGATTATTGCTACACGATCGAGTAATAAAGTCTATATGATAGGCTTCATTTACTAAACGATCGAGTACATCATATATGCGATAGACAGTGTCATATCTCTCATTTACTCGATTGTCCACTCTATCGTAGACCTCCTCTTTTCCACAAACCAAGATCATACAAAGCCCACAACTCCTAGATTCTTACATCAAGAATACCAAGGTAGCACTTGTGGTTGTGTCTTTACTCTGTTCATGAATCGAGTGGGACTCAATTGGGTTTGAGGAGCTGTTGGTTGTTCGTGCTGTTCATAATATATTCGTTGCGTTCGAGTGTTGCTGTGGACGCATTAGAGACTATTCGAGAGATTCTTGAAGAATGGTCCTTTAAAGGTACACATACTCTATCCCTTGATTCTCTTAAAGCATGCTGTAATTTCTATTT
The DNA here is from genome assembly GCF_027475165.1 of Benincasa hispida. Taxonomy (NCBI): domain Eukaryota; kingdom Viridiplantae; phylum Streptophyta; class Magnoliopsida; order Cucurbitales; family Cucurbitaceae; genus Benincasa; species Benincasa hispida. The sequence goes on from NC_143486.1 coordinate 2,215,870, forward strand.
ATGCATGACCTGTTAGTTTCCATTTAAGAATGTAAATGTTTGTGTTCATTTGAATGGAATTTGGAACGATCCCTTCCGTTGCTCATGGAAATCCCCGTGTTAGATTTCCTTCAATTGATATTAGAGCTAGGTTCTGATATTCCAAATACCATTGTTGTTTTGAACTTCCTTTACAGTCGTGGTGGGTTTTAAGTTTTCTGCATTGCGTTTAAGAGTTAAATGCATTTGTGGATATATTGATGAATGTTTATGAGATGATTACCTCTGTTTAAAGCTTTATTTAAGTTCACAAAGTGTTTATTTGTAAGGGCCTCTATGTTTTTGGGCATAATTAACAAGCACGAGTCTATATTCAAAGTGTTTGAATTTTTTTGAGTCGTTCGTGATGAAATTTCAAAGCATGGAGATGCAGTTCTCATCGAGGAAGAAGACCAAAGGTTGGTTGCATCCTGTAGACCAAGGTAAATGATCGTTGAGATTTGGCTAAACGATCGTGCAGAAATGTTCTGCCTGATCATGTAGTATTTACTAAACAATCGTTTAGATAATGATAAATGATGGGGTAAAGCGTTTACTCTATCGCGTAGCGTTGGTTGCTTGATCACGTGGACGCTAGAGGTAAACGATCGCATAGAGCATTTGATGCTCATCGTTGAATAAAAGGCGCGCGCACTAAACAATCAGGTAGCTTAACATGCTTCATTGCATAGTCACTGACTACATGATCACCAGGTATACGATACATTGACGCTTGCTCAACGATCGATTAGTCGATTATGCTTCACCACATTGTTGTCGTTTACTTGATCATTTAAGGCTTGTGTTGCACGATGCGCGCTACACGATTGCGTGACATCATGCTTCATCGCATAGTCAAAGGTATACATCGTTGCTAAACGATCGTATATGCTCACACAGTGTTGCTAAACGATTGAGTAAAGAATTTACTCTATCGTGTAAGTGATCACAAGAATTTAGTACACGATCAAGGAGACGCGTTCTTCGCGTGGACGGTTCAAGACCTGGTTTGTCTATTTGAACCGATGGACCATTGCTCTTTGTAATAGTTAGCTTTATTTTTTGAGGACTTGAGGCTAATTATCCCGGTTCATCAAATTTTACTTATTGTACATGAGATGTATGTTTGTTTATATGCCATAGTGTATGACATATAGATTTAAAACCCACCTTAGGTTATGTATTTTATTCATGCATCATATATTATAAGTGTTATAATATAGTTATTGGCATGATGAAATTACAAGAAAGCATGCACATACATCATGAAATATAAGAGATATATTTATGTATGCATTAAGCATATTCATGCATCATCTTTATATTATAAGAGATATAGTATAATGGTGTATGGAAGCAGTATGCTTGGTTCATTGCTTTGTTATATACTTGTTGTATAAAAGTAGCAATGAATGAACAATGAATGGAGCATGACACTTAGGCTTGTTTATAAGAGTTATGAATTCCTTGTATGTGTAACTTCGCATTGTGTTGATTTTAGTTGTTTCTTGTTATAAGAGTTATAACGTAAATTAGAACTAAAATCAATAAGAAAGAGTTGCATGCAGACTTAGGTGAACTCATGTCTTAAAAGGATTTTAAAATTTGATTGAGATAGACCTAAGTTCAGGGTTCTAATACGATTAGATACATAAGTTTAATCTTTTGAATCAGTTTAATAGAATTAAATTGATTTCCATAAAATATTAAATTTGTATTAAATCTATCTACAAAGGACCTTTTGTCTAAGGCGAGTTTTGTCTAGGTTGGGATATTTAAGCTGACAGAAATGGAAAACCCCTACCTGGGAACCTACCTGGAAAGGTGAATTAGATAGATTTGCTACAAGCATGCGACAATTGATCAAAGACTTCGTTAAAGAGTTTAATGAATGATGATCAAAAGTTGTTCAACTTTCTAAAGTAAGAGTTACTTTTAGGCAAACCTAAAAAGACACTTAGTTAAAATCCTTACCCCTATTTTTTCTAAGTAAACTAAACCCCAGGTTATAAAATATTCAGTGGGAGGAAAATATGTATATGATATGTCAATTCCACTCACGTTTCTTCCTGAATGTTCACGTCGTGAGATTCATGCTTGGCCTCGTGGTGCCCTGGGAGCATCCCCCTTCGGATGGTGTTTGGTTGAGTCAATATCAAGGTTGACGTAGAGAGTATTTATAGTAAGTGGATGAAGGATGTGTGTCAACATGTCTTACGGTCTCTTTCATTTGTTTACACTGTGAGATCTTCTTGCACTGCCTTGTAGCACTCTGGGAGCGTCCTCATTCGGATGGCTTTTGCGCGGTTGGTCAATATCTAGGTGAACTTCAGAAATGGATAGGTTCACTTTAGTTTTTTCCTCAATCGGATTTTTTCCTTTCGGATTGGCCGCTTGGGGCGGAACTCTAGGATCTAAAATGAAATGTCATACTTATGGGAAATTGTTAAGCAAGCTAATGGTTTCTTGACCAAATAAATGATGGTTTAGTCATTATAGGAACAAGAGTTGTTCTGGTATAATGACTGGTTGAAAGTGTCTCAATTCAGAGGAGGGATAAATTGACTACCCTTTGGTGGCTTTTCTCCTAAACCACTGAAGCGTCATTGCAAAACTAGATGTCATACAAGGTTTATTTAGATTTTGCTAAATCATATTGGATGTTGTTTTTTCAACAAATATTTGCTAAAATCTAATATAGATCAATGTGTTTCTTGTTCAGCAACATGTATGATTTTCCGTTAGTTGCCTCTTTTAGTTTGACCGATTACATATATTGGAAAGAGTCTCTTAAAACACATTTCATGGTAAACGACCTCGATTTTGTCATGGTTGAGGATTGTCCTCAAGTCCTGACCTTTGATGCATCGTGAAATGTTCGTAATGCATATGAGGTGTGGATGAAGGCTAACTCGTTGGCCCAACTTCACATTTTGGTTAGCATACCTGATGCATTGGCCAAATGGGTTGAGAACATGGTCATTGCACGTAAGATCATGGACTCGTTGCAAGAATTGTTTGAACATCGGTTCTCACTTTTTGAGCACAAAAGGATGGATGACAAAGAAACCAGTAGTGTTAGTTCCTAAAACAACCTCCAGTCTTTCTTGAATGTCAAGGGACTAAAAGAGAAAGCAAGTGTTGTTGACTCTGGTGAAGTTCATCAACAAGAATTATTCTCTGAAATAGAACTTGGAGCTTATTTAGGTTCTGATATTGATCCCACTACTCTCCAAAAAAGGAAAAAGTCTAAAGATAGTAAATGTGATTTATTTATCTTGGAGACGTGTTTGGTAGAGAATGATGATGATTCTGCCTGGATACTTTATTCAGGTACTACTAATCACGTCAATTCTTCCTGCAAAAAGAACAAAGGTTTCTCCTAAGAAAAATGCCCATCTTTGGCATCTAAGGTTAGGTCACATCAACCTCAATAGGATTGAGAAGTTGGTGAAATGTGGACCTCTAAAAGGTTTAGGAGAAAACTCCTTACCGGTATGTGAATCATACCTTGAAGGCAAGATGACCAAACGACCTTTTACTGGAAAAGGTTATAGAGTCGAGGAAACCTTGGAGCTTATACATTCATACCTCTATGGTCCAATGAGTATTAGAGCTTGAGGTGGGTATGAATATTTCATCTCTTTCATAAATGATTATTCAAGATATGGGTATCTATACCTAATGCAATGTAAGTCTGAAGCTCTTGATATGTTCAAGGAGTATCAGGCTGAAGTTGAAAATTTGTTAGGTAAGAAGATAAAAACACTACGATCTGATCATGGTGGAGAGTATATGGACCTCGAATTCCAGAACTATATGATAGAACATAGAATCATGTCTCAACTCTTGGCCTCAGGTACACCTCAGCAGAATGGTGTATCAGAAAGGAGAAACTGAACCCTGGTTCGGTCTATGATGAGTTACACTCATCTTTCAGACTCGTTTTGGGGATTTGCAATGGAGACTACATGTTACATTTTGAACAACGTTCCCTCAAAAAGTGTTTCTGAAACACCTTTTGAGCTGTGGAGAGGCCATAAAGGTAGTTTATGCTATTTCAAGATTTGGGGATGTCTGACCCACATTCTTGTGGCTAACCCTAAGAAGTTGGAACCGCGTTCATAAGTTTGCCTCTTTGTAGACTACCCAAAGACACGAGGGGTGGATACTTCTATGATCCGAGTGAGAATAAAGTGTTTGTGTTGACAAATACTATCTTCTTGGAAGAAGACCGCATCAGGGATCATAAACCACGAAGCAAGCTTCTTTTACATGAGATTTCTAGTGAGACTACTGAGAGTTCAACAAGAGTTGTTGAACAAACTGATAGATTAACAAGAGTTGTTGATGTCAGTTCATCTAGTCAGCCATCTTAAGAGTTGAGATTGCCTCGACGTAGTAGGAGGGTTGCAAACCCACCGGATCACTACATGGGTTTGACTGAAGCCCAAAACATCATGTTTGATGATGGGGTCGAGGATCCATTGTCTTATAAGCAAGCAATGGAGGATGGTAACAAAGATGAGTGCATTAAAGCTATGAATCAGGAAATGGAGTCTATGTACTTCAATTTTATCTGGGAACTTGTGGATCAGCCTGATGGGGTAAAACCTATAGGCGTAAGTAGATCTACAAGAGAAAATGAGGTGTAGATGAAAAGGTGCAGATCTTTAAGGCTAGACTCGGGGAAAAAGGTTATACCTAGGTTGAGGAAGTGGACTATAGGGAAACTTTCTCACTTGTTGTCATGTTGAAGTCTATCAGGATACTCCTGTCCATAGCCACATTTTATGATTATGAGATATGGAAAATGGACGTCAAAACTGCCTTTCTGATTGGTAACCTTGAGAAGACCATTTACATGGCTCAACCAGAGGGGTTCATTGTTCCAGATGAAGAACAAAGAGTTTGCAAGCTTAATAGGTCCATTTATGAGCTAAAACAAGCATCTAGATCGTGGAACATGAGATTTGACAGTGTGATCAAATCATTTGGCTTTGACCAAAACATTGATGAGCCTTGTGTTTACAAGAAAATCATCAACAACTCAGTAGCTTTCTTGGTACTACATGTGGATGATATCCTACTCATTGGGAATGATGTAAGTTTTCTGACTGACATTAAAAAGTGGCTAGTCGCCCAATTCCAAATGAAAGATTTGGGAGAGGTGCAATATGTTCTAGGGATCCAGATCATTCGGGATCGTAAGGACAAGAGGTTGGCCTTGTCTCAGGCATCGTACATTGACCAAATGTTGATCAGGTACAAGATGCAAAATTCCAAGAGGGGTTTATTACCCTTCAGGCATGAAATTGTTTTGTCTAAGGAACAATGTCCTAAGACACCTCAAGAGGTTAAGAAAATGAGATGGATTCCTATGCTTCAACTGTTGGACACCTTATGTATGCGATGTTATGTACTAGACCTGACATTTGCTATGCAGTAGGGATTGTCAGTCGTTATTAATCCAATCCAAGATTAGATCACTGGACGACGGTCAAAATGATTCTCAAGTATCTTCAAAGAACGAGAGACTATATGCTCGTGTATGGAGATAAGGATTTGATCCTTACAGCATACACAGACTCTGAATTTCAAACTGATAGAGATTCTCGAAAATCAACATCAGGGTCAGTGTTCACTCTGAATGGAGGGGCTGTAGTTTGACGAAGCATCAAGCAAAGATGCATCGCAGATTCTACTATGGAAGCTGAATACGCAGCCGCTTGTGAAGCTACTAAAGAGGCTTTTTGGCTTAGGAAGTTCCTTACAGATTTGGAAGTTGTTCCAAATATGTCTTTGTCGATCACTCTCCATTGTGATAATAGCGGGGTTATGGAAAATTCAAAGGAACCTCAGAGTCATCGTAGAGGCAAGCATATCGAACGGAAATATCATTTAATCAGGGAGATCGTGCATCGCGATGATGTGATAGTCACGAAGATTGCGTCGGAGCACAACATTGCTGTTGGGATTGGTGTCTTAATTCTCCCGGAGTCTCGTTGTTTTGTAAAGATACACATTTTTCAATGAATAAAATAAGTGTTATTTAATTCTGGCATTTACTCATATCCAATAAACAAAGCTCCTTGGTTATCTTATGTGAACTTAAGCATGTATATATGATATATAAGTGGATCATGCCTTAAGTGATAACCTAAATAGGTTTGTAATATAAGGATGAGGGTGAGATACCTAATCCTGGTGACACTATGGATACAGTTTGCTTTGTAGAGGTTTGCAAGTATTGTAAACTACTACAGATGGTAGATCATGACCATTCATGTGGAGACGTGGAGCGGGGGTGTCCTATACAAAGAGTTTGTATAAGACTTGGACCACGAGATGACTAGACTTTGTATATAACGCCGTTGATACTAGAGACTTACATCTCACCTAAACGACCATAGCAGACATGGCCTTAATCCTGAGTGTTTTGGGAACTCATGCCTTTAAGGGTGGTCCTTTGATTAGTATGGGTGAGAGTGACCAGATTGCCAACTCAACATGCCTACCTTTTTGGGGACTTGTATGATCTGAGAGCTGGGAACTCAATCCATAATATGGAATTCACTCCTTTCCCGAAGCAGAGATAAGTAGAGAGATTGCTCCCTTAAGGGCTGATTCCGGGGATTAAACATAGTGGTCACAATTTTTCTTTTGAAGAGAAGACTTAGTCATAGTAGAACTATGACTTATGTTCATTAGAGAGATCAGTGGTACTTAAGGAGACAGATGTAACTACAGAGACGTAACGGTTATTGGCCTAGCTGTACTTATGAGCAATCTGTGAAGGGTTGTCGCACTGCTGATTGGTTAAGATGGACACATAATATATCTGTGGTAAGGAGAGTTCAGTTGTTGGTCTTTAGTGGAGTGCCTGACAGTCAACGAATGGTGCCTAGCAATTAACGAAAGGTTGTTATTAATAAAATAAGTGTTATTTTATTTGCATTTACTTAGATCCAATAAACTAAGATCCATGGTTATTTCATGTAAACTTAAGCATGTATATGAGACATACAAGTGGATCATGCCTTAAGTAATAACCTAAATGGTCTGTAGTATAAGGATAAAGGAGGGATGCCTTATCCTGGTGACAGTACAAATACGACCCACTTTGTAGATAGTTGTAAGTGTTGTAACGTGCTACAAACGGTTTGATCATGATCATTCATGTGGATATATGCGAGCGAGGGTGTCCTCTACAAAGAGTTTGTATAAGACCGGACCACGAGATGATTAGTCTCTTTATATAACCCCGTTGATAATTGAGACTTACATCTCACTAAAACGACCATAGGTGACATGTCGTTAATCTTGAGTGTTTTGGGAACTCTTGTCTATGAGGGTGGTCCTTTGATTAGTATGGGTGATAGTGGCCAAATTGTCAACTCAACAAGTCTACCTTTTTGGAGATTTATCTGATTGGGGAGCTAGGAACTCAGTTACATAATATGAAATTCACTCATTCCCCGAAGCAGTGGTAAGTATATAAATTACTCCCTTAAAGGCTGATTTCGGGTCTTGAACATAGTGGCCATACCCTCTCTTTGGAAGAGGGGACTCAGTCATAGTAGGACTATGACTTATTATTCATTAGAGGGATCAGTGGTACTTAAGAAGTTAGATGTAACTAAAGGGGCAAAACGGCAAATTGGCCCAAATGTACTTACGAGCGATTTGTGAAGGTTATCATACTGTTGATTGGTTAATATGGACACAAAAATATATCTATAGTGAGAAGAGTGCAGTTGTCGGTCTTTAGTGGAGTGCCCGGCAGTTAATGGACGGTGGATCTCGTGACTAAAGAGTTTAGTCAGTTATTCACATACTATTGGAGTTTCGAGCTACAGGTTCATAAGGTCCCCTTGGTAGCTTAATGGGTTCAAGTTGAGAATCAAATTTTGGGGTTAGTTTGAAGTGTTCAAATTAACAAGAGGAAATTCAATTATATGTGATATGATTGGTGTGATGTATGAGATGCATTATTTGGAGAATTGATATGAATATGATTTATATCAAGTACCATAAAATAGAAAAATAACTATGGTTTATATGTTTCATGAGATGAAATATTAAAACTATAGGTTATAAATATAATATGATAAGTTGGTTATCATATTTATTTATAATATATTAATTATATGATAATTAATTCTTTTTCTTTAATAACCGATTGAGTGGGAGTTTATTGGAGGTTTAACCGTGAGATAAAAGGGAAATTATTTTCCTAAATTTAGTAGTTGCTTCATTCAGAAAGCACTCATGGAAAAAGCTATCAAGTAAAAGAGCTTTACTAAGCGATACGATCGTGTAGAGTTGACTATATGATAGTTATTCAGCTAATCATTGCTACATGCTCAAGTAACAAAGTCTATACGATAAGCTTCATTTACTAAATGATCGAGTACATCGTATATGCGATAGACAGTGTCATATCTCCCACTTACTCGATTATAGACCGCCTTTTTTCCTAGAGCCAAGATCATACAGAGCCCACAACTCCTGGAATCTCACACCGAGGATACCAAGGTAACACTTGTGGTGGTGTCTTTACTCTGTTCGTGAATCGAGTGGGACTCGATTGGGTTCGAGGAGCTGTTGGTTGTTCATGTTGTTCATAATCTGTTCATTGCATTCAAGTGTTGCTATGGACGCATTGGAGACTGTTCCAGGGATTCTTGAAGAATGGTCCTTCAAAGGTACGCATACTCTATCCCTTGATTCTCTTAAAGCATGCTGTAATTTCTGTTTATGCATGACCTGTTAGTTTCTGTTTAAGACTGTAAATGTTTATGTCTATTCAAATGGAATTTGGAACGATCCCTTCCACTGCTCATGGAAATCCCCGTGTTAAATTACCTTCAAATAAATTGTATGTTTTAACAATTTTTAATATGAATTCTGCAAGGTTAAATATACTCGCCATCAAAAAATAAACTGACGATAATTACATCATATGGAAAAACATAATCAATACAGTTCTAATTATTGATGATTTGAGATTTGTCCTGGTAGAGGAATGTCCTTCAGTCCTAGCTTAAAATTCCACTCGAAATGTTCGGGAGGCATACAAGCGTTCGATATGGGCAAATGAAAAGGTTCGACCGTATATCTGGGCAAGCCTTTCTGAATTATTAGCCAAGAATCATGAGTCCATGTTTACTGTTTGTGAGATTATGAAGTCCCTGCAGGGAATGTTCGGACAACCATTTGCTCAACTCAGGCATGACGCTCTTACAACTCGTTTGATGTAAAGTGCTACAAACGAAGTGATCCTGATTTGTTCATGTACTGACATGAGGAGTGAAGGAGTCCTATGCAATGAGTTTGCTAAGATCGGACCAAGAAATGAGTCACTCTTACTTTATAACATTGTTTACTATTTAAGACTGACCATTTCAGTTAGATGAACTAGGTAACTCGATCTTAATCTTGAGCTAACTATAAACTTTTATTTATTCAGGATTATCTTTATATTTTCATAGGTGAGGTTTGGCTCAACAACGGTTCAAAAGCCTTTCATTTTAGGGGTAAGACCGGGTAGATAGCTAGGGACATAGGGTGCAAGATGGAATTCATGCCTACCTGATTTAGGGATAGGAGGAAGGTTGTTTTCTTAAGTGCTGAATTCAGGTCTTGAACAAGGGGCCTACCCTCTCATTGGCCTGAGAGAGATCCAATTTAGTGATTGGATCACAAACCAATTGTTCATTAGAGGATTAGTGGAACTTAAGGAGTAAGATGTAATTTTGAGGGTAAAACAACATTTGACCCAGTCGTTATTACGAACAACCTGTAAAAGGTCGACTTATTGATTATGGTTAAATCAAATGGACACAAATATATTTATAGTGAGAAGAGTGCAACTATCGAGTTATAGTGGTATGACTCGATAGTTAATGAATATTGATTAATTTAGTCTAAAGAGTTTTAGCCAATTAATCTCAAATCGTTGGAGCATATGATTTGTAGGTCCATAAGGTCCCTCTACTAGCTCGTAAAGCATGAACACCTTGGATTGAAATGATATCAATTTGAAGTGTTCAAATTGAATTTCAATTTGAAATGTTCAAAAATGATTTTAGGGTTTTTCAATTTGAAGTGTTCAAATTGTAATTAAGGTTTGTATAATTATATTCGATATAATTAACGTTTAATTTACAAAATTAAACAAATTGGAGAGATCATTATATTTAAATATTGATTTAAATATTAATAACATGAGTATGATTCATGTTTAAAATTAGGTGTTTGATTAATTTAATATTTTATATTAAATTATTGTTTAATTAATTAAAATAAAATTAATTTTTAATTTTAATTCAATTTGAGAAATTGAAATTAGTTAATTTTTAATTAATTAAGAATAAAATTTAAAAAAAATAGAAATTAAAACGTTTTAATGGAGAAATCCAATCTTTGAGGAAGTAGGAGGTGGATCTTTTCCATTCAAACACCTAGGCAATTAATTTGCTGCAGTTGAAGTGTCAATGGCAGTCTTCATGAGTGCCTGCATGAAGATTTAAGATAAAACTATATGAATTTCTCATATTTGGAGAGATTTTTGCTGTTAGAAATGGTTTTTTGCAGAAAATAATTTCCCTTTCTTAAAACTCACTTCAATTCCTATCAAATTCACTTTGATTTTGAGTTTCACTACTCAAATTCAAGGCTAAGCATAGTAGAGAATCTCTTGATGGTTCACTGTAGATTTGAAGCCAAGATTTCGTGAAGAGTAGTTTTGAATTGGAGAAATTCTTCAAAGGTATGTTGTTTGAAACCCTCTTCTGTAAAATATGTTTTTGCATGCTTTGAGAACTCAAATTAAATATAATTAGAATGTTTATTGATTTTGATTGCTTCCATTGCATGCTTATACATTCCATCAGATGTGTGACTTTCGGAGCATTGCAACGCTCGGGGTAGTGTTGCGACACCGCCCTGCGCACTAGCATATTGTCTTCAAGCATCAAGAAAGTGTTGGACTTAGGCAATTGATGAGCGTTGCGACATTGAAGTAGGGCACTTTGGTCTTTTTGATATCTCCGCTTAGTTTAGTGCCTCCAACTCCCAATTTTCCATCCTTTTGGCTCGATTTTTCACCTCAACAACACACTTGCTCCACGGGAACAATTTCCTACAAAATAAGACAAATAAAACACCATAATCATCCAAAACAGTAGGATTAAGGACATAAAATTAGCTCTTTTATAGAGCTAACACTGACCTTAAGACGGGTAGAAATGAGTTCCATCTTGCAAGACTATGTCCCCAGCTATCTATCCGGTTTTACTCCTAAAATGGGAGGTTTCTTGAGCAGTGATGTTGAACCACTCTCATTTATGCAGATTAAAGGATAGTCCCAAATAAACAGGAGTTCATAGTTAGCTTAGGATTAAGATTGAGTTACCTTAGGTCATCGAATTGAAATAGTCAGTTTTAACAGTAAATTGTTGTTATAAAGAAAAGTGACTATTTCGTGGTCTGGTCTTATGCAAACGTCTTTTTGCATAGGATACCCCCACTCGCATGTCTTCATAAGAACGACTTTGGGATTACATCGTTTGTATCAATATACAAAATGGGCCGCATCCATAGTGTCTCCAGGATGATAAGGTACCCAACTTTATCCATACACTTATAGACCTTTTTGACTATATACTAAAACTTGATCCTCTTTTATGCTCTACATAAAGTTTAAGTATTCATGTTATAGCCATGGGTTAGTTTTTGGATTTAGTAATAAATGCAATTCAATAACATCTTCAATAATAACTTTATTGTGAATAGAATATGTTTAATGTTTACAAACTACGAGTTTTAGGATATTCTCAATACACACACATATATTAAAAAACCCCTTTTCCTTTTCCTTACTAAATTCCAATTTCAATTTTAAATCCTTTCCAAATTCCTAATTCCTCTCTTTTTCCTTCTTAAATATTAAATTTTTAATCAAACGAAAATCCAACATTAAAAACCAATCAAATCCAAATAGTTCAGTTATCCCTAAACTTAAAAACAGAGAAAACCCAATGTTTTTCAAGATAATTAATTCAAATCTTTGATCAATTAAATTCAAATAAACCAACAAGGCTTTTTAATCTCAATTTGATACCAAATTCATAAAATTAAAGGAAAACTGAAATTCAATAACTAGAGATAATTAACTTCATTTTTTGGAAACTCGGAATGTTACAATCTTCCTTCCTTAAGAAACTACTCGATGGTTTTTGCCCGTGCTGGTATTTAGTGAAATACTCGATGCACGATACTATACTTGATGGTACTAGATGCTCGTACTCGATGGTATTTTGTGAAATATACGATGCATGTTACCATACTCGATGGTACTCGATGCACATACTTGATGATATTTAGTGAAATAGACGATACACGATGGTACTCGAAGGCATACTCGATGGTTTTTGCTCGGTGCTGGTATTTAGTGAAACACTCGATGCATGATGGTGCTTAAGGGCATACTCGATGCTTAATGGCATACTCAATGTTTGATGGTACTCGATGGTTTTTTCCTGGTTCAACACAGTTTTGAGCATTGGCGTCCGGTTCAAGGTGGTTCAAGCAATCCAAAAGTGTTTTGGAGTCGGTTTTTGCTGATTTTTGTAATCTTTAGGCCTTTTCTTGCTTAAAAATACCAAAACGAAAACCATATTAGTTTGTGTTTAGGCATGTGATATATGTTATAATTAAATAAATCTTGTATGTGCATAAAGTATGCCATGTAGATTTAAAATCCCACCATAGGAAGCATGTTACATGCATTGAAAGTATGTTATAAAGTGTTATAATATATAGTATGCATGTATAGGGTTTCATATGTTTTAATATAAATGTTATATTAAATGTTGAATGCTTTTGATGTATGTTATGGATGCTTAACATGTCTAAAATTTTGTAAGTTGTTATAAAATTGGGTTAGACATTTAAAATCCATAACAAAGATAAGTTGCATGCTCATGTAGGTTAATCATCTGTTTTAATAGTTAAAATAGGTCGACATCTTGTAAAGTATGGTTACAAACTCAACCGGTATATAATCATGTCTAAGGCTTGAGGTATTTAAGTTGACAGTCTACGGAACACCTCCTACCTGAGGATTATGGCCGAATAATTGAGTATTGTTAACTAGATTTATGAGCAATATGTGAGTGGTGTGAGGTTTTAAAACTGGGTTATCACCTAGACATCGTAGGTTAAATCCAAATATAAATGTTATACTTGGATAAAAACCTAGACTTAGGTTGTTTAGTTAGCCGAAACAAACCTGAGTAAAGATATATCCAAACAAATATTAGGACACTTTAGTGGGAGTTTAATAGCATATATGATATGTTATTAGAACACTTCAACGGGAATTTAGAATACTTCAGTGAGAGATTAATAACAGATACAATATGTCATTTTTAGCTCTCGCGTCCCTAAGAGTTCACAATCTCGATCCATGTTTCGTTTCGTGTCACCCTAGGAGTGACCTCCATTCGGAAAGTGAGTACATGAATCGAGATTATGGTGAATAGGGAAAGTTATTCACAGAAAAATCAAAAGTGATATTTTGATTTTCATTCTTATGTCCTAAGAGTTTCACACCGTGAGATTCATGCGATGCTTCGTGTTACCCTAGGAGTGACCGCCATTTGGAAAGTGTTTGCATGAGTCAATATCAAAGGTGAATGAGGGGAAGTTGTTCAATGTAAAATCAAATATACGATATATTGATTTCAACTCTCACGTCCCTAGAAAGTTCACACCGTGAGATTCACATGATGCTTCGTATCACCCTGGGAGTGACCTCCATTCGGAAAGTGTTTATATGGGTTAATATCAAGGTGAATGGGAGAAGTAGTTCATAGTAAGTGGGTGAAGGATATGTGTCAATGTATCCTGCATGTCATGCGGTCTATTCCCTTTGTTTGGACTGTGAGATTCCTATGTTACGTCTGCTTGTCGTCTTTAAGTCGGCCTCGCTAGTCGTTTAACGTCGGCTATCCACTGGGAGGGTTGTAACATAGGATTAGAAACAACTCAAACTCCAAGAATGGATAGGATTTCTTAGGTCGTTTTCAAATTTGACTTTCTAATTCGGTAGCACCGTTGGAGCCGACCTCTAAGGTCTGAAAACGGAGAGTTACACTTATAGAATTAGTAAAGTGTTAGTAAGTTCTGACAAAAAATGGTAGCTAAAGGACTATCGAAATATGAGTTATTCTGAGGATAATATTTAGTCAAGAATGTCTTGCTATAGTATCGTTGCAAAAATAATGAGAATTTTGGGCACATTATTACTTTGCTAAAAGATGATTGGGTTTAAAAGAAATTCCCTAATAAAATTTGTTTATATATTTAGAATGACGAGTTTTTAGTACAACTATTGGATTCTAATAAACTTACTAGGGATAACTATGCTACGTGGAAATCAAACCTAAATACTATATTGGTGATAGATGACCTACGGTTCGTTTTAACAGAGGAGTGTCTTCTCGTTCCTAGCTCTAATGCAAACCGAAATATTCAGGATGCATATGATAGATGGATCAGGGATAACGAGAAAGCCCGTACCTATATTCTTGCTAGCATATCTAATGTATTGGCCAAGAAACATGAGAGCATGAGTACTGCCAAAGAGATTATGGAATCTCTACATGGGATGTTTGGACAACTGTCCTTCTTCCTGAGACATGATGCTATCAAATACGTTTACAATTGTCATATGAAAGAAAGGGCTTCTGTTAGAGAACATGTCATGAACATGATGGTCCATTTCAATGTGGCAAAAGTAAACGGTGTTGTCGTTGATGAGAAGAGTCAAATTGGTTTTATTCTTGATTCTCTTTCGAAGAGTTTCTTGCAGATCTGTACGAATGCACTAATGAATAAATAGAATATAACTTGACTACGCTTCTCAATGAGCTACAGGCTTACCAGACTATGATGAGGGCTAAATGACTGGAATCAGAAGTAAATGTTACTACTGTTGACAAAAGAGGATCATCTTCTAAGAAGCCTACTATTGCCTTTTCTTCAAAGAATAAGAGTATTCCGATAAAAAAGAATAAGGGGAAAGAGAAAAAGAAACCTACTAGTAGAAAAGGCAAGGGAAATGCTGCAGATAAAGGAAAATATTTTCACTACAGTGAAGAATGGCACTGGAAGAGAAACTGCCCACAATACCTAGTAGAGAAAAGAGCAGAGAAAGCAAGACATGGAAACTAGTTCCTTGTAAATTCTAAGTTTTGAACAGGGGTATATTTCTCAAAACAACTAGTGGGAGATGTAGTTGTTGTTAGAAGATAAATTTGTTTATTTTTATTACTGTAATGAAAGTTCTTTTATCTTTTCTTAGAAACATATGGTGTATAAACTTTTGTTATAAATAAAATGTTCATTAGCAAAAGTTATATTTGTTCTACTGTAAAACAACTTCTGTTAGAACCAACCAAGTTAAAATTCATTTGAAAATATTTAGATATTTAAACGGCTACAAATGAATAAGGCAAAGAGTTATTTGACCTATAGTTTAGAACACTTGAAAGGTTCAAGGTGTACAAAAACTTATTAGGTAAGATAAAATCTGAAATACTTGATTGGATCAGAGTAAAGAGTATAGAGAGTTTGAGATTTCTAGGGCTATTTTGATAGAACGTGAAATTTAGTGCAAACTCTCTACACCTCGTTGTCTTGATTGTTTTGAACATCATTCCATTTTTAAGTCTTTTTCTGAAACTCCATATGAGATATGGAAAGATCATAAAAGCTGTTTATGATATGTAAAAGTTGTTTACATAGTTCAGAAATCTGAAAGAAATCGGCACATATGTTAGTGTTGGAACTTTAAGTATTGGAATACCATTCAAATAGCATGTCTATTTGTAGGCAATCCAAAAATGTAGTATATTTTTTAGGGGTACCCCAAATCGAAACGCTCAGAAACTTTGAGTTGGAATTTTGTTAATTTCTATATTAAATAAAATAGTCCAACTTTCTTGTTTTTTTAAATGTAAATGCATATTTACACGTTTATGTAGGTATGAAATAACAACCCTATTAGGTGTCTAAGAAAGTCAAGTCGTTGCACCCGATCTTGATTCTCCAAAATGAGAAATGGGACGGGAATGGAGATTACAAATTCCCACGGGAATGGGGATGGAGAATACATCTTCACCTCCGTCCCAACCATTGCCAACCCTAGATTTAATCTGACACCATGTCCTAATTAGTTATTTGACTTAAGAAATGAAAGGTGGCCATAAGTTGTTGAAATTTATGAAGACAATAAGTGTTTTCAGATTTAGGAAACAAACAAATATTTATAAAATGTTTAAAGGAACACAAAATGCTATTATAAATTCCCCATGTGTGTAGAAAAGTTGTTCTATTTATTTTTTTTGAACAGAGTAAAAAACTGAAATTGAATATTATATCTAATTGAAACGAATGTACGCCGAAGACGCATTTCGCATATGCCATCCGTCTATGCCAAGTCGATCCCTCTCGTTATCTAACTTTATTTTATTTTATTTTTAAAACACTTTATTTAATATTTTATAATAATTCATCAAAACCAACATATTTTTTTTATAAAAAAAATTAGATTAATTACAAATTTAATTTATCACTTGATGGTCAAGTGTATTTTCTCCTGTCCACAATATATATTAGCGATCAAGAATCGTTGTGGACAAATTGGATTTCAACTTCAATTGATGAATATCGTCTTGTTGACTATCAAATTTCAATTTATTTTCTAATTAATCTTTTCATAAATAATGATCATAAGTCAACTTGAGCATAGCTTAACCATAGTGGTCAATTTTGATTTTTTTTTTAATACAATAAGTACAGAAATAGTGACTTGAACTTCTAACGTTATGATCACATTGACAATAGTGGTTCACGTACTTAATGTATACCATTTATCCAAAAATAAATAAAGATGAACTCAAAGACAAGTGGTTCTTAAGTATGTTAATGTTTAAATAAAAGTAATAATAAATATATCTTAAATTACATTGGTTGATTTTTTTTTAGTATTAAAATGAAAACCAAAATAAATAAAAGGTAAACTAAGAGGTTTGAATATCCCTACAGACAACCGAAGTCACCCATGATGGGTGATCTTCCATCCAAATCTACGAGTGTTTCAAACGATGAACATGAATCACAAGATCATAACTATAGTATTAAACTCCACATGTTTTTGAAATTTCAAATCAAGAATTACCTTATTTAATAACGTTTTTGGAAAATATTTATTTTAAATCACATTTCAATAACCTTTTAATGCCTTTATCACATATTTATGTTGACCGTAATATGAGAGTATTTTCCATCTTATCATATGGAGTTTAAAAAAAAAATCGTGTTTTAATATATATATATATATAATTTGGATAGGTTAGAATTTTTAAGCTTGTCATATAAACTTAACTACTAAAATAAAGAATCGTATTTTGAATGAGAAAAAATGAAAGGTGAAATAACAAAAAAGCAAACACTAGAAGAATGGAATGTAGAACAATACACTAAATCATGTTGAGAGAATAAAAATGTTTGGTACAAGGAATAGCAACTAATGGTATATGCTATAGAATTTGATGCTCATTCCATGGAGAGTTTGCTTCCACTTGTTGAACATTAGAATAACAAGATGTTTGATTTTAGCTCAAGTTAGTGAACTTGTTAATTAGGTACTCAATCAATTTTGTACTGTGGTAATATAATTGATCTTGAGAAATTATGCAGAATGGTCAAAATGGAATATCCAATTGAAAAAATGATTGATTTTTTAATTGTGTAATGTATGACCAAAACATGATGGGTAGAGTCTCATCTCCTTATGTAAATTTCCATTTTTGCCCCTTAAATCCAAGGCGAGATTTTTTTGGGATTTAGTTTTTAATTAACAGAAATGATTTAAAAAATTAAATCTACAGAAGTTTCTGACCATTTTTTCGGTGGTTAATGGTGCTTGATTTGGATTGCAATAACACATTTTCAATTCTAATCTTCTTTTTTATTTCCAATTACAAAGCTCAAGGTCATATCAGATCTGATTTCATTTCAATTCTTCCTTTTTCTCTCTCACACATTCCACTTTCGCTATACCTCTCCACAAATCCAAGTTCGTTTTCTTACTCTCTCTATAGGTACTTCGCTTCACGAAACGCTTCACTCCACAATCTATGAATATAGTATTTATCTCAACAATAGTTAGAGATATTCACGGAGTATAACAGGGATGGGAAAGCTTCTTTGTCCCCATCATCGCCCTCTATTTTAATCTTCATCTCTACAAAAATTTCTATCAGTTTCACAAGGATTAGAAAAAGATTTTCTGTGAATAGTTCGCTTGGATCAGGTTCTCGTAAAAAATTCCCATTTTTTAGTTTTTAAAGAAATTTTATATGCTTAAGAATTGGGTTTATGAGTGGTTTAGAATTTTCAAAATTTTTGTATCTTTAAACTAAGGGTAATTGCAATGGATAGCATTTTTAGGAATAATAACCAAGTTAACATCATTTTAAAAAAATTGCAAATATAGCCAAGTCTATCAATTGCAAATATAGCCAAGTCTATAAGTGAAATGGTCTATCGCTGATGGGCTCTTCTCGGTGATATTGGAATCTTATCAATGATATGATGATATGGTCTATCGTTGATGAACTCTTATCAGTGATATGGTGATATGGTTTATCGCTGATGGACTCTTATCAGTGATATGGTGATATGGTCTATCGCGGACTCTTATCAGTGATATGGTCCATCGCTGATGGACTCTTATCAGTGATATGGTCTATCGCTGATGGACTCTTATCAGTGATATGGTCTATCGTTGATGGATTCCTATCAGTGATATGGTCTATCGCTGGCTGATGGACTCTTATCAGTGATATGGTCTATCGTTGGCTGATGGACTCTTATCAGTGATATGGTCTATCGCGGGCTGATGGACTCTTATAAGTGATATGGTCTATCGCTGATGGGCTTTTCTCGGTGATATTGGAATCTTATCAATGATATGATGATATGGTCTATCGCTGATGGACTCTTATCAGTGATATGGTGATATGGTTTATCGCTAATGGACTCTTATCAGTGATATGGTCTATCGTTGATAGACTCCTATCAGTGTTATGGTCTATCGTTGATGGACTCTTATCAGTGATATGGTTTATCGTTGATGGATTTCTTCAGTGATATGGTCTATCGCTGACTGATGGACTCTTATCAGTGATATGGTCTATCGCTGATTGATGGACTCTTATCAGTGATATGGTCTATCACGAGCTGATGGACTCTTATCAGTGATATGGTCTATCGCGGGCTGATGGACTCTTATTGATGAACTCTTATCAGTGATATGGTCTATCGCTGGCTGATGAACTCTTATTGATGGACTCTTATCAGTGATATGGTCTTTTGCTGGCTGATGGGCTCTTATCAGTGATATGGTCTTTCACTGGCTGATGGACTCTAATCAGTGATATGGTCTATCGCTGATGGACTCTTATGATAGACTATTTAAATTTGGCCATATTTGTCATTTTTTTATACATTATGTTATATCTTAATGTCTATATTTACAACTGTCTCTTAAATTAATCTTTTCCAATTTTTATAATAAAATTGATAATGCTTCTTGTGAACCAAAATGTTTTTTTATCATAGGTTCTAAAAGTTATATTTTAAATATTACACTAACATAGACTTTTAACTTTTACTCTTTTTTTAAAAAAAACTAATTCGATAGTATATGTGTTGCACGTGTTATGTAAAGAGAGAAAAAAAACTTAGAAGCAAGATTTAAAAAAAATCATGATAATCCTTCTTAAATTTATTGGATGATTTGATTGTACTTAATTTTAAACTTCAAATTAAACCATGATATTTTTCTATATTTTATTTATTTTGAACTAATGATTTGATTATTCTCTTAGTTTTAAACTTTATTTTAAACGAAAATATTGTAGTTTGCTCTTTTTTCATAAAAAGATTTAGTTAAAAAAATTGATTATACTCTTACTTTTAGTGTTATTTTTCAAATTTTAATTTAAACCAGGATATTATTATTATCTTTTATGCATACATAAACTTCTATTTTTTTTTTTAGATTTGCAATAATCTTCCTCTTGATTTAAAACTTTATTTTGATTTTACAAATTATTTCAAAATAATACAAAAGTGAATTGTGTACAACAAATTCAAAAAGAAACAAAAACATGTAAAAGATAACCCATAAACTCATTGGTATACATTTACAAAAATTAAAATGTGAAAAAAAACTAAAAAAAAGTATAATAAAAATCACTCTTTTTTCTATCACTTTGACGACCTCTAAATGTTTGAACTTTGAGAATTTTCTTGACCCTCAAAAGTAAGGTATTTCCTCCACCTTCTTCAATATGTGAAGATTTACGTGTATAGAAAAAATTACAAAAGCATATAAAAATGGTTACATTAAATAACTCTACATATTTTAACAAAATTGAAAAATGAAAATTTTTTAAAAAGATGGCATACGTTAAACAAAAAAAAAAAAAAAAAAAAGAGATAAGTGACATCTTCTTATAGAAAATAGATGAGATTCTTGAAACGGATAAATTAAACTTCTTAAAGAATAAGGAAAAAAAACATTGGAAAAGACATTGCTATTAATAAAATTTAAAAAATACTTATGACATAATTTCTATTTAAAAAAGAAGAATGAGAAGAAGAAAGCAAAAAAGTTAGAGATAATCGATTAACAAAATTAATAAAACAAAAAAGGAGATACTTAATGAAAAATGAGAGGTTTGAATTTAGTTATTTATAGAAAAAATTTAGATCTCTAATTTAATTTTTTTTTAAATCTTTATTTAATGTGGAGTACAGATAATTAGAGATCAAATGGCTAATTGCATAAATAGAATTCAAACCTACAATAATACAATATGTAGTACAAGGATAAAATAATTGCATATATAGATTAAAAAAAATGGTAAGAGACTAAAAAACCCATGCCTAGCCACTATTTTGCTTTCTTTCTAGTTTTCTCAAATTAAAAGCTATCACTGATAATAGCTATCCGTGATAGCCACGGATAGCTACTATCAACTGCTATTGTTGATAGCTTCTATCAATTGCTATTGATGATAGATGCTATCAACGATAACTTTCAATTTGAGAAAAATTAATACAATATTGAAATATTAGCTTTTAATTTGCTATCAATTATCAGTAGCTATCATTGATTCACTTTCATCAATTAGAATCAACCTTGAAATATCAACACTTGCTATCAATGACTATCAATGATAAATTTATAAATAGTGATCAACTTTAAAAGAAGACCAAACTTTGATTACCACAATAGTTATCACTAATAATCTTTTATCATGACTATCACTAATAGCAGTTATCAGTCGCTATCACTGATAGACTTTCATCAATTAGAATCAACCTTAAAATATTAACATTTAATGTTATCGATGATAGACTTCTATAACTGGTTATCATATTTGAAAGAAACTCGATATATAGATATCACCTAAGTTTTATCGCCGATATCTCCAACATCACTCATATTGTGGTTATCAATGATAGCTTTTTTCACTGATAACATCATTGATAAGATGCTACAAATGATCTCACTGATATCTTGCTATCAGTGATAGTTCTCTATCATCGATAACATGCTATCAGTGGTAGCTTCTATCACCGATAACGTGCTATAGGGTAGCTTCTATCATCGAGAACATGCTATTAGTATTAGCTTCTATTATTGGTAACATGCTATCAGTAGTAGCTTCTATCAATCATAGCTACTGAACACCTTTTTGTCTATTTCTTATCGTTCCCAAACATTTATGTCCCTTTTTTTTATGATAGCTTCTATCACTGATAAACATGCTATTAGTGATAACTTCTAGGCATTCCACTTACATTTTAGTTCGGGATTCAACTTTATTAATTAAATTCACTAAATTGGCTATCAATGATAGCTTTCTGTGGCTATTAACTATGAAAATATAATCAAAGATTAAGCTATCAATGATAGAAAATATTAATGGCTATCACTAGTAGACTTTTATTTGCTATTTATATTTATTATTTGTTATAATAATCAAACTTGATGATTGGGTTATTGGTGTTAAGTCACTTATGAATTGAGTACTTTCAAGTGTTGAGCATGAAATTCAGCCTCATAATTCTTGTGAAAAAAGGGGGAAGAAGAAAAAATTCAAATAAAGGAAAGAAAAAGTTTAAAAATAAGTGAAAGAAGCAAAAACTAAAGAAATAAAAGAAAATTAAATAGAAAAAAAGAAGCAAAAACAAGAGAAATGAAAGAAAAATTAAAAAAAAAAAAGAGAAGCAGAAAATCAAAGAAAGAAAATAAAATAAAACAATAAAAAAAGAAAAGGGAAGAAATAAAAATAGAAGAAAGGAAAGAAAATAAAAATAAAACAAAAAGAAATAAGGAAAAATCGAAAAAAGAAAAGAAAATTTTTTAAAAAAATAAGAAAAAGAAAAAAAAGAAGGAAATGAAAGAAAATAAAAAAATAAAGGAATGAAACAAAAATCAGATAAAAGAAAGAATAAAACTAAAAAAATAAAGAAAGGGAAGAAGCAAAAACTGGAGAAAGAAAAGAAAATGAAAAACGTGAGGGAAGAAGCAAAAATCAAAGAAAATAAAAAGACTACAAAAAAAAAGGAGATGTGCAACAAGACAATACAAAGGAAGGTAAAATTGAAAATTAAAAAAAAAAATCAAAGATTGACTAGGCAACTCATCCATATTTGTAAATATTTTAAGGATGTAATATATTTTTAGATTTTTTTCTCTTATTCTACTATCTATTATAAATATCCGAGATCAAATTAGATTTTCTTTAATAAAAAATTCATGAATAAGAGATTAATGTGATTTATTTTTAGAGATTTTTACCTACAAAATCATCTTTGGGCCACCCCCAAACATATATATATATTAATTTAGATTTGAAATCCAATTTTGATCTTAAAAAATTAATTTAGATTTGTAATTTGGACTGAATTTTAAAAAATCTGAGATTTTTTTAAATGATATATTTTTTTAAACTTTTTTTTAATGAATATATAGATAGAGTTTTTTTTTTTCTTTTTGAAAATCTATAGTCATTTAATGTGAAAGACAAAAAAAAAGAAGAAAAAAAAATCTCTATAACCAACAACTAAAGGGGACAAGAGGGGAAATCAAAAGTTTCTCCTCGTAGCCCCTTTTAGACTGTATAGATGTAATGTTTTTAAGATGTTTTTAAATATAGAAAAATGAACCAAAAGATTACCAAATTTAACAAAGTTTTAGAACTGTTAATGATACACATTGATAGACACTAATAAACTTTTATCCGTGTCAATCAATGTACATTAATAGACACTGATACAAGTCTATTAGTGTCTATGAGCGTCTATCATTGATAGTTCTGAAATTTTGCTATATCTTGTTAATATTTTGAGCGGTTTTACTATTTGAAATAATTTTTTTTTCTTTCAAATTTTAATTTAAACCAAAAAAATATTATTATTTTCTATGCATACATTATCTCTTAAAATTTATTATTTTTTTTCATAGATTTGCAATGATTTTCCTCTTGATTTCAAATGTTATTTTGATTTTATAAAAATTATGTAAAGATGAATTGATGTGTACTTACAACAAATTCAAAAAGAGAAACAAAAAAGCAAAAACATGTAAATAATAGTAAAAATTATAACCCATAAACTAATTGGTATATATTTACAAAAATTAAAATGTGAAAAAAAAAACTACAAAAGCATAAAAACAACCATTCTCTTCTCTTACACTTTGACGACCTTTAAATTACTTGAACTTTGAGAAGTTTCTTAAACCTCAAAAGCAAAGTATTTTCTCCATCTTCTTCAATATGTGAGGATCTGCGTGTATAAAAAAACTACAAAAGCATATAAAAAATTACATTAAATAACCATATATGTTTTAACAAAATTGAAAAGTGAAAAAGAATTGAAAAAGAGGACATATGTTAAACAAAAAGAGAGAGATGATATCTTCTTATAAAAAAAATAGATGAGATACATAAAACAAAGAAATTAAGCTTCTTAAAGAATAAGAAAAAAACACTGGAAAATACATTGCTATTAACATAATTTAAAAAAATAGAAAGTATAAAAAGTTAGAGAAAGTCGGTTAACAAAATTAAAAGAAACAAAAAGAAAAAAAAAGAAAGAGGAGATACCTAATGGAAAATGAGAGATTGGATTTATTTATTTATAAAGAAAATTTAGATCTCAAATTATAATTTGATTTCAATTTTTTTTTAAAAAAAAAATCCTTTATTTAATGTGGATTATAGATAATTAGAGATCAAATGTAATTTTTTTCTATATATATAAAAAATTATGTGTAAGAGATTAGAGAAGAAAATGTTATTTGTTTTTAATTTTTTCAGAGTAGATATTAGAAATAAAATGTGATTTTTTTTAAAAAAAAAATATTTTCCTTTATTTAAGTAGATATTATAGATAAAATGTGATTTATTTAAAAAATATATCTTTATTTAAACGTTTCTCCCTATGAAAAAATTTCCCTTTAACGCCGGATAAAAAGAATTTTGGTTATAGTTTTCCTTGCGACGATCTGGGACGAAGTGGTACTTGTGATATTTGGCTTGGGATGCCTTTTATTTAGCAGTTATCTGGATGTTAAATATGATGGAACGAACAAATATGTAGCAGAAGAGAAACGGATCTAAAGTACTCTAATTAGGTTAATTACAAAGACAAACATGCAATTGAAACAAATAAATGGGGAAAAAGAATACAACCTTTGTAGACTTTAAATATTCTCCAAATTAGCTCTAATCTCCTCATGAATGGTTCATAGGCCATCACGAGAGTCTTCCCGACTATTCTTTGGCCTTAAAACGGGATGGTGGGATCTGGTGAGTGACTAATTTGGAAAGTACAAATGTTAAGTCTTAGAGAGAAAATTTTTAAGAGATTATCACATAATCTCATCCAATTCCACTATGGCTAAGAGTTCTTAAAATTCATTAAACACTTCATTTTAAAGATCATTACATACAAAACATGTAACTTTGAGTTTAATGAGAATTTGACACGAAAAAATTCACTAGAATTTGGTGTCAAATTGAGATAATTAAAAAGCCTCGTTGGTTTATTTGAATTTAATTGATCAAAGATTTGACATGTTAGTTTCCGTTTAAGACTGTAAACGTTTGTGTTCATTCGAATGGAATTTAGAATGATCCCTTCCGCTGCTCGTGGAAATCCCTGTGTTAGATTTCCTTCAATTGGTATCAGAGTTAGATTATTCTGATATTCCAAATACCATTGCTATTTTGAACTTCTTTTACCGTCGTGGAGGGTTTTAAGTTTTCCGCATTGCGTTTAAGAGTTGAATTCGTTTGTAGATGTGCTGATTGCCTCTGTTTAAAGCTTTCTTTAAGTTTACGAAGTGTTAATTTGTAAGGGCCCCTACGTTTTTTAGCATAATTAATAAGCAATCGAGTTTGTATTCAAAGTGTTTGAATTTGTTTGAGTCATTTGTGATGAAGTTTCGAAGCATGGAGATGCAGTTCTCATCGAGAAGAAGACCAAAGGTTGGTCGCATCGTGTAGCCCAAGGTAAATGATCGTTGAGATTTGGCTAAACGATCGTGTAGAAATGTGCTACTCGATCGTGTAGTATTTACTAAATGATTGGGTAAAGCATTTCTCTATTGCGTAGCGTTGGTTGCTCGATCGCGTGGACGCTGGAGGTAAACGATCGTATAGAGCATTTGATGCTCAGCCTTTATTAAAAGGCACGCGCACTAAACGATTGTGTAGCTCAGCATGTTTCATTGCATAGTCATTGACTACACGATCACCAGGTATACGATACATTAACGCTTGCTCAACGATCGTTTAGACGATTATGCTTCACCGCATCGTTTTCGTTTACTTGATCATTTATGGCTTGCGTTGTACGATGCACGCTGCACGATCGCGTGACCTCATACTTCATTGCATAGTCAAAGGTACACGATCGTATATGCTCACACAGTATTGCTAAACGATTGAGTAAAGAGTTTATTCTATCATGTAGGCGATCACAAGGATTTGATACACAATCAAGGAGACGCGTTCTTCGCTCGGAGGGTTCAAGACCCGGTTCGTCTATTTGAACCGGTGGACTCATTGCTCTTTGTAATAGTTAACTCTTTTTTTTAGGATTTGAGGCTAATTATCCCGGTTGCATTCATTATTAAATCCAATAAAATAACCCATGGCTATAACTTGAACATTTAAACTTTATGTAGAGATATAAAAGATGATCAAGTTTTAGTATATAGCCAAAAAGGTCTATAAGTATATGGATAAAGTTGGGTACCTTATCTTGGGGACACTATGGATGCGACCCATTTTGTATATTGATACAAACGACATAATCCCAAAGTCGTTCTTATGAAGACATGCGAGTGGGGATATCCTATGCAAAAAGACGTTTGCACAAGACCAGACCACGAAATAGTCACTTTTCTTTATAATATCCATTTATTGTTAAAACTGACTATTTCGATTCGATGATCTAAGGTAACTCAATCTTAATCCTGAGCTAACTACGAACTCCTGTTTATTTGGAATTATCCTTTAATTTGCATATATGAGAGTGGTTCAACATCATCGGTCAATAAGCCTCCCATTTTAGGGGTAAGACCAGATAGATAGGTGGGGACATAGTCTTGCAAGATGGAATAGATTAATCATTTATTCTAGTTGGGATTGCTTTGACCTATTTGGAAATATAATTAGCCACAAGTAAAATATAAAAGTATCCAAATGAATAAGGAAATGGACCCATAAAATCTAAACTCCAAATGTCAAATATTTCACAAACAAGAATAAAATTGAGGGGCATTTCATTTCTTTTAGATAAAGATCCAGATTTTTGACACTTTTCACAAGACTTCAATAAGCATATGAATCGAAAAAAAGAGAATCCCAGAATAGTCTTGAATCTAAAATTTTTCTAGCGGTTCGTTTAGGATTGAAATGACCTCCACATGATTTTTATGGCAAAATGATAAAACACACTCAAATTCTTCATTAGGGATACATCTCCTAATAATTTGATTAGAACAAAATTTCCATAGATAAAGAGGATCCCACACAAAGTATTTAGAGTGTCTTTTTAGTTTAGACTTTCTAGACTAAGACATGTTGAAACTTACCGGTAACGAGGTATTTTACCATGTCGGCGTACCACGGTAAGAAAGTACATACCTTGAAAATGTGTTCATCTGGGAAGTCTTCTCTAATAGGTATAAGTTATTCTTCTTGCTTGATTCGACATAGATGGTCCACCACTGAATTTTCGGATCCTTTTCTATCTTTGATAGTTATGTTGAACTCTTGTAAAAGGAGAATCCATCTGACAAATCTGGACTTTGATTCTTTCTTCGTCAGTAGGTACCTGAGAGCAGCATGGTCAGTATAAATGATTATTGAAAAACTAAGAATATAAGATCTAAACTTCTCCAAAGCAAAAATTATAGAGATAAATTCTTTTTTGTTGTTGAATAATTGATTTGAGATTAATTGAGTGTTCTAGATGCAAAACAGATCACATGGCATTTCTTGTCAACTCTGTCCTAATATTGCCCACATTGCTAGATTATTGACATCACACATGATTTCAAATGGTAAGTCCCATCGGGGTAGTTGAAGGATTGAAGTTGATGTCAACTTTTTCTTAAGTGTGCCAAAAGGTATCTTTTTGAAGAAGGCTTGATAGGGGGAGTGCAATTTTTGAAAAGTCCTCGATGAATCTCCTGTAGAATCCTACACTACCAAGAAAAAAGCGTACTTCCCTAATATTTTCAAGATAAGGAATGTTAGCTATGACATTTATCTTAGCCTTATCAACTTCTATGCCCTTAGAAGATACAAGGTGTCCTAACACTATTCCATGAGAAGCCATAAAATGACATTTTTCATATTTCAAAACCAAATTTGTTTCTATGTATCTTTTCAAGATCAAACTCAAATTGTGCAAACAATCTTCGAAATGAACTACCATACACAATGAAGTCGTCCATGAAAATTTCTATGCACTTTTCTACATAACCAGAGAATATGCTCATCATGCATCTTTGAAATGTACATGGGGCGTTACATAGCCCAAATGACATTCTTTGAAATACATAGGTACTATAAGTGCAAGTAAAGGTAATCTTTTCTTGGTCTTCCTATGCTATAGGTATTTGATAAAATCCAGAGAAACCATCAAGAAAACAAAAATATAGCTTCCCGGCTAAACGTTCAACCATTTGATCATTAAGAAGTATAGAAAAATGATTTTTTTGTTACCTTGTTGAGTTTCCTAAAGTCTATACACATTATCCAACCATTCTGCACTCTCATGGGGATCATCTCACCTTTTTCACCTTTCATAATGTTCATGACGATCTTCTTCAGTATCGCGTATATCGGACTTACCCATTAACTGTCTGGGATTGGGTAGATTATACTAGGTTCGAGTAGCTTGAGAATTTCTTTATGAACAATGTCCTTCATGGTTGGATTTATCCTTCTTTGAGGTTGAATGATTGCCTTAGATCTGTCCTCTAGAACAATTCTGTGCATGCAAAGGGAAGGGCTTATCCCCTTGATATCTTCTAAAGTCTAACCAATCGTTTTCTTGTGGTCCTTGAATGTTTTTACTAGTGAACTTTCCTGAGAAGATGTGAGTTCTCTAGATTTGATCACTGGAAAGGCTTTTTCTTCTCCTAGGAAAACATACTTGAGGTGAGAAGGAAGAGCCTTAAGCTTGATTCCTTGTACTTGAGATTCCACAACATCATCATTAGATGGGTTATCATTCAAATCAAAATCATTCGAAGTAAAGAAAGAGTAAATCAAAGAGTCATCATCGTCATGGTCAATGGAAGGAGTAACCAAACAATTTAAATTTTCATCAATTGAAAATAACAATTCATTAAACACGTCGCATGTATCTATTGAACAAAGAGACAGATGTTCTTCAAGGATTTCATGGCATCATAAATATTGAAAGATTTTACCTCTCCATCAAATTCTACTGATAAAGACCCTTTATCTACGTCAATTCTTGTTTTTGAAGTTTTCATGAAGGGTCTACCAAGTAGAATGTTAGAGAAAGAGGTAGAGTATGGTTCATCCATTTTAAAAATGTAAAAATCAACAGGAAAGATTGATTCTCCAACTCTCAACAAAACATCTTCTACAATGCCTAAGGGTTGAATATATGACCTATCCGCTAGTTGTATGCAAACATTCGTTTTTTGTAGGCTATTCAATTTGAGATCTTCATAGACATGAAAAGGCAACATTTATTGATGCACCTAGGTCTAGTATGGCATAAGTGATAATTCTATTTTTTATGGTAAGGTAAACATTCTTGGATCTCTACATTTTTTAGGCATATTTTTTTAAAGCAAAGTAGAGACATTCTTACTAACAGTTATTCTTTCCTCTTCCTTCCCTTTTCTTTTCTTAGTACACAAGTTCTTTAAAAATTTAGCATACCTAGGTATTTATTGAATAGCATTAAGCAAAGGGATATTAATTTGTACCTTTTTTAACATATCAACAAGTACTAGGTCCGTATTTTCTACCTTAGGTCATGTTAGTCTGCTAGGGAATGGTGCCTTGGGCATATACGACTCTAATTTAAGGGGAGAATAATCACATACCTCGGAAAAAATAGGAGTCTCTTTTGGCTCACTTACCTTGCTCTCTTGTTCTTTCATTACCTTTTTTTTCTTCTTGGGAAGAGATTGAATAGGGGTTGCATCTTGAGAGGAAAAGGGGATTTCCTTACCACTTCATAGAGTGATTGCACTTACATTTGCATGCTCCGGTTGAGGGGGAAGATTTTCGGATGATTTACTATCAAGCTTGCTTACCACAGTTGCAAGTTGTGTGATTTGTGTGCCTAAGTTTGAGAAACCTTGTCTAGTCTCTTGTTGAAAGGATTTTGTTTCTTGTTGAAGTTGTTTGTTTTCTTAATGAAGTTGAATGTTGTCCTTTTGCAAATTGTGTAGTTCCTATTGAAATTTTAATGAATGGTCAGCAAGGATTTCACTACGTCTTCTAGAGACATACTAGGGGAGCTTGAAGAAGATGGTGGGTTCTAGTTTTCAAATTGCCCTTGAGATCCCTACTTGAAATTGAGATGATCTCTTTATCCTTGGTTATAATTTTGCCCATACGGGTCGTATTTTCTTTGAAATCCATCAATGTCAAAATGAGCAAATATGTTTAATAAAAAAACGATTTATTCTTCATTGACTTGGGCTTGTGGGCAAACCTTGGAAGTGTGCCTGACTAATCCACACGCCCCGCACGGTGTAAGCTTACTTCACTAGATTGAACAACAGAGTTATTAAGAGTCCTTGTCCTGAAATTTTGGGAGTTCTCCGCCATGGTTGAAATGAGTTGACTCGCTTTAGTCGGTGTTTTATCTATTATAGCTTCACCGGTGGCCGCATCTATATTGCTTCTCTCGGATGGGAGTAAACTTGAATAGAGATATTGTGTTAGATATTGCTAAGAAATTTGATGGTGTGGAAAAGATGCACATAACTGTTTTTATCTTTCCCAATATTCATACAAAGACTCTCTGACACTTTTTTTAATTCCATAAATCTCTTTTCTTATGTTATGACCTTTAGATGGCAAAAAGATTTTTTCTAAAAATTTCATTTTTAACCCACTCCACGTAGTAATAGAATCCGCCGGTAGGTAGTATAACCAATCCTTAGCCACATCCTTCAAGGAGAAGGGGAAGGCTCTAAGGGTGAGCTGCTCTTGTGTCACTCCATGAGGACACATTCCCTCACAAACAAGGTGGAACTCCTTCATGTGCTTGTGAGAGTCTTCGCTGGGTTGCCCTCTGAAAGTAGGAAGTAGATATACTAGCCTCGGTAAAGCTCAAATGGGATAGTTATCTCTGGGTACACGATGTAAAGAGGTTGTTGATTATAATCCGGTTCTGCTAACTCACGCAAAGTTTGTTCTCTTGCTTCGTCCATGATGTTTGGTTGTTGTTGTTGTTCTTCTTGATCCAACTCTTCAAATTCTTCTTGCTCTCTTTTTGCTCTTTCCTTTCGTAATCTCCCTTCCTCATGATCGATATCTAAAATCAAATCATAAAGTAAACTCCGAGAGGAGTGGGTCATACACAAAGGAAAGTTTAAAACCTACTATTTTTTTGGTTTTATTATTATTTTTTCTTTTTTACAAAAGAATTCAAAAATTCTAAAAGGCCAATTGCTAAATTCCTAAAAAACGGCGCCAATTTGTTTGATGTGAAATAGCTCTCATTAATTCTATTTACTCAAAACAAATGAAATTTATAAAACTCTAACTACAACTAGAACTAACACATAGTAATAGTGGAAGTAAGAGATCGATCCCAAGAGAACCGCAATTAATATACCTAAAATAAACTACTTAAATTCCAAAATGCAAAAGATTAAATGGGGGGAGGGGTTAGTTTTAAGAACTAGAAGCTATCTAAATGAAAAAGTAAAAAAATTGATATAAGAAGTTTATCGATGAGAGAAATAAGAGAGATTGTGAGATTCAATTGAAATGAAATTTTGGGGATTTTATATAAACTAGGCAATTCTATCATTGACTTAACAAGAAATCATGCAATTAGATTATTCAATAGTTCATTAAGAATAAATTACTAATGCCCTAATAGCTAATTTCACAATTAACCCTAATTTAGGTCTTAATTGCTTTCTAAAGACATTTCACAATTAATCTCTAAATTGCATTAAACTCATGGGTTTTCTCAACTATTTCAATCTTGAAATCAAAAGACTGAAAATTCAAGATTGATTACATGAATGTTCTGAATTAATAGATTCTTTAAAGAAAAGAGGAAAAGAAGTCCACATTTTCTATAAAGACTACTAATTCTTGCAACATAATTACAATTTTGTTATAGAATCATATAATTTTTGCATACAAAAATTGATTAACCTTGAGTCGTCAATTCAGTCTTAATCAATTTTATTCTAAATCTCAGCAAGAACATTCAAAAGAAAGTAATTGGATGAAAGAAAATTTAAGAAAAGCCTCAAGAAAATGCCAATCTACATAATTCCCCAAGAAAAAGAATTACCTACTCATGGAGGATCAAATTCTTCAAGCAATCCACTGATAGTTGCATATTGATACAAGTCTGAATAAAAATCGACTGAATCTAAAAAAAATTACAAGAATCGCTCTTGAAAATCAAAATCTCTCTCTAAAAAAATGGGTTTCTTTTCTCTTTCTAAGTTTTTCTCTCTAGAATGGGTTTTTCCTTTTTCAAAAAGTGAAATCTGATCTAAAAATGATATATCTTCCCTTTTTACTGAAGAACTGAATTCATTTATATCAGCAACAAAACGTCGTGAGGCGCGGGGATGAATCACTTCAAAATTCGGAAAAAAGAATTCTTCGAGTTTTCTACTGTTTAAAAAGCGAGCCTTTTGTTTCATACTCGATCCTCGATGCACGATGATGATTTACTCGATGCTTGACGCTGGATGTCCTTTACTTGATAGCTTTAACTCGATGACTCGATAGTTGATTACTCTACAATAATTGTTGGTACTCAATGGCTTGATGGTAAAATGCTCAACAGTCCTTATTCGATTATACACGATAGTATTCTACTAAATACTCGTTGGTCGATGATCAAACAACCTTACTCAATGACATTTTGGGTGTTTACTTGATTATCTTCAATTTGATGATTTACTTGATCATTTTTTATAATCTTTTTGGCACAATTTTCTTGTAATGACTCCAAAATGCCTCGAGAACCGTTTACCTACAAAATTAGCAATTAAAGAAAATAATTAACACGATTTTTGGAAAAATTAATATAGAAAATATACATCCTTTAAGAACCTATCAGAGGACCTCATGGACCTATAGATCATGGGCTCCAACGCTTCGTGATTGACAGCCTAAACTTTTTAACCTAATTAACCACCATTCGTTAACTATCGGGTCACTCCACTAAAGCTTAGTAGTTGCATTCCTCTCACTGTAGATATATTATGTTCGCTCGATATAACCATGATTAATAAGTTAACCCTTCATAGGTTGTTCGTAATAACGACTGAGTCAAAAGTTGTTTTACACCCGAGATTACATCTTGCTCTTAATATCCCATTGATCCTCTAATGAACAATTAGTTTGTGATCCAATCACTAAACCGAGTCATTCTCGGGCTAATGAGAGGGTGGGACCCCTTGTTCAAGACCCGAAGTCAGTACTTAAGGGAACAACCTCTCTACTACTCCTAAAAGCGAGTTCTGTCTTACACCCTATGTCTCTAGCTATCTACTCGGTCTTACCCCTGAAATGGGAGGCTTATTGAGCAGGCACTATTGAGCCAACCCTCACCCATGCAAATCTAAGGATAATCCCGAATAAACAGATGTTCATAGTTAACTCAGGATTAAGGTTAAACTACTAGGTCATCGCTTTGAAATAGTCAGTCTTAAACAATAAATAGCGTTATAAAGTAAGAGTGACTTAATTCTTGGTCCGATCTTATGAAAACTCATTGTATAGGACGTCCTCACTCCTCATGTCAATACATGAATGAATCAGGATCACTTCGTTTGTAACACTTTACAAGAAATTATAACAACTACAGAGTGGGTCGCATCCAATAGTGTTACCAGAATAAGGTACCCAGCCTTATTCGTATACTATAGACCATTTTAGCTATTTACTGAACTTGATCCATTCTTATATCTCCACATAAAGTTCATGTATTCAAATAATAGCCATGGATCTTTAGTTTATAGGATTTAGACTTTACAAGTATAATTCACATATTCAATAACAGTTTTATTGAATAAACGTCAATAACATCTTTATTTATAATAGAAAACATTTAACATTACAAATTGCGAGTTTTAGGACATACAATCGACAAAATATTATTATATGGGTTACTTTTTATTGGCATTGGAAACACATCACATTATGCCAAGGTAACGTTTCACAGTTTAATGAATCTTCCACGTATTTGATTGGATGGTTAAGAGATTATCTTCCACTTTAAAAGTTTTCCACCATGGAAATTTGAGATTTTTTTAAAAATCTAATAGTCATTGTTTCAATTTTTTTGGGTTTAAATTTTCTAATACAAATCGGTGTAAAAAATTTAAATCAAAGATCTCTTAGTCTCCATTACATAAGTTGAGTTAAGTTTTAGTTGGCAATCATTCTTTTAATTTAAACTTTAAATTCATTCAATGTATCAATCTATACCATCATTTCATTTTTATACACATCGTATGAGACTTATTACTTTATTAATTAACTTTTTAAACTTTCATAAATAGTCACTTTATCCTCGCTATCATAATTTCTCTAAAAAGTTCATGCATCAATTATAATTTTATAATTGTTTATTTTGTTAATTCGACAAATATAGAAGTATGCATAAATGTAAAAGTTAATGCATTGTGAACACTCAAACGTAATCTTACTAAATAGACTAAATTGATTTCTCCGTAAGTCTAACATTAATTTTTTCTAATTAAAATTTAAAAATAAAAAGTGTCAATTGATACGATGACAATAATTCAAAAGTGTAAATTTATACCATTACAAATTCATATTTTTAAATGTTTGTCAATTCTACTATTACAACTTCAACTAGCATATATGTTAGCAATTACAGAGGACTCTAATTTGGATCTATTATTTTTAGGTTTCGCTTGAGATTGCTATTACTTTTAAAATAATTGATTCCAAACTGTGCTTTTAGAAAAAAGAATTGATGTGGGAAAAAAAAAAAGTAAAATAATGTTCGATAAATTTTAGTTTAAATTTGAAAAATTAGGTTAGAGTGTTTGGTAAATAAGTACAAAAACATTTTATTTTGATATAATAATTAAAATAGACTTATAATCAATTTTTTTTAATTTTTTGTAATTTAGAATTTTCAATAATTGTTTAGTATGATAAATTTTGTTTGTTATAGATTAATTTTTAAATATTAAGAAAAATGATTTTATTTTAAAAAAATCAATATGGTACATTTTTTAAAAAATTGATGCATTTAGCTCATGAAAAAAAGTAAATATATTTGATTATGTGAGAAATAGATAAATATATAAAATAAATCTTTTCTAAAAATATAAAATTGAAAATTAAATATTAATTAAAAATTATACCTAATTTTAAGTGAATCTAAAAGCCGATAAGATACGACAATGCCAAACATAACCTTAGTTTACTAAAAAATTGTTATCTTCTGGTTAATTGATTGATTAATTATTATATTATTATTAAAAAAAAAGACATTTTCTTTAAAAAGAATAATCGTGGGGGGCGGAGTTGAACTTGCTTGACTGTTGGCACGTGGGGGACGCGCAATGACCCATCGTTTTTGTAGTTCACATGCGGTAGCTTCCATGGAATTTACGGTGCTACCCAAAGAGAGAAGCGCCGAAAACTCTGTAGCCTGTTCCACTGATTTTGAACTACGAGACCTCTGCCACCATGGGTAAAGATTTTAGTTATTTTATTTTTGTGGTGGAAAATTTAGATTTTAGTTATTTTATTTTTATGGTGGAAAATTTTTAATTTTGTTTCAAATTTCTACCATTTTATATTTCAGATTTTAGTTATATTTTATTTCGATTTATACTTTTAATGTTGACTTTTTCATTAATATTCACTCTTACTCTTACTATTTAGTATTATTTATATTAACTAAATTTTATTACTAAAATTAATTTTAGAATTTAATTTTAGAATTATTTAAAATCAACTAATAGATATTAACACACAATACTTTAATGGATATGTAATAAAAAAATATCAAAGTTAAAATGTAAATCTTGAAATTTAATGACTAAAGTGAACTAAAATTCAGATTTGATAAAATTGTAATATTTTGAAACATATCGACCAAAATTAAATTAAAGATAGATATATATATACTCTCCTTTAACCAAAATTGCATAAACTTTTGTCCAAAAAAAAAAACAAAATTACATAAATCAATTGAAAAAAATGTGGTTACTTTCTAATCACCGCTCGTGTATGTTGAATATGGAGCTAGGAAAACAAGAACACATGTATAAAATATATTTTCCTTTTTTAATATCTTCTAGTTCTTTTTCACTTGTTCTAAATTCTCTGTGAAACCATTTTTCTTTACTTTTTGAAGAATAAAAACTTTATTTATATAAATAACAAAAAAAACGCTTGGAATTTTCAAACAGCGTGGATCAATATTGAAAAGAATACTCCACTTTTTTTAATTCCAAGATGTGCAGCGGGATTAATTAACAAACGCGTCCACCTAAATATTCTTAGTAGCCAAACAATTAATTAACAATTTAAATTCAATTGATGACAACTAAAAACAATGCATTTCTTTGTTGACCAACATTGTTAATATGATCCATTTACGTGGTAACTTAATCATATGCTTAAATCAATTTTAATAATCTTGTCATTATCTATCAATCTAGTCCTCATATTATTTTATTTTTATATATCTATCCATTACTTAAAACATCAAATACACATCCCATATAAAAATATGAAGTCCCATAAATCTGATTGTGATACATAGATTTTTCATATGTTAATTTAATTATTATTCAAATAATGATTTACAGAGTTGTCTCAAATAATTATATAATTAATTATGATATAATCTATAAAGTGCGTTCTAGACGTAAATTTTCATTATTATATATATATTTTTTTTATAGAATTTTGTTAGCAACATCTAATATTATATGAAACATGATACACATTCAATTGGTCATTCCTGATAAAAGGGAAGGGTACTAGATAAGTTTTACTATGAATAATATTTGAATATAAAGAAATGCATGTGGCAAACAAATCATGAGCTAAATTATTTTTGTTGTTATGTTGATTATGATTTTTTTTTATTGGATTTTTAAAATCAGGGTATTTAACCTTTCGTAGCTTGTAGAGAAATGAATTAGAAAAATTCGAGAAATATATATACATATATATATAGAAAAAGGTATTTTTTCCAAAATAATTTTTAACCCACGTTAAAGAGAGATATTATATAATCACTAAAATTGCCAACTCTTTAATTATTAAATTTAGTATGGTTAATTTAATTATTAAGTAATATTGATATTAAATTAATTTAGACAAAATTATCTTTTTAGTCTCCACTTTTTGAAGAATATGTATATTTGGTTCTTGAGTTTTAAAAGTATACATTTTTAGTTCTCAGGTTTATAAAAATAGACTCATTGGTCTATGGATTTTCAAAATATACCTTTTTAGTCCTTTTTTAAAATAGGTTTAAAAGGTCCTTGAAGTATTTTCTTTCTTTGATTTTTTAAAATAATTATATGATACCTAAAATTAAAGAAAAATAGTTTAAGAGAGGATACGATTTTTAAAAATATATTATTCTAATTTAAAATGTCATATAATTATTTAAAATAATAGTATACAATTAATTTGAGATTTTCTAAACCTATATTTTGAAATTTAGGGACTAAAAAAAACATATTTTAAAAACACGAGACTAAATGGATCTATTATTATAAATTTAAAGACTAAAAAAATATATTTTTAAGATTTAGGGACCAAACGTACATATTCTTCCAAATTTGAGGGTTAAAAAATAATTTTCCCATTAACCTTGTTACCTTCATCATTTTCTTGAACTATTATAACCCAAGGGAGGCAATGCCATGTTCAACCCAAAATATTCAAATGAAACAATTCGTTTTATAATATATTATATTAATAATTAAATGAGACATTGAGTTGTTAGAATTTGAGAGATACCAATAATTATTAAAAGAATTGCATACTATTTGATTTTGCTCTGTGCTCGAGCACGCAATAATATTTTTATTGCATATAATAATAATAATAATAATAAAAAAAACGAAGAAAATTAAACGACAAAATCATATCAGTTATAGGGATCTATATATACACCATCAATTATTAAAAAGAAGTTATACACTAGTAATTACTTAGTTAAAGAATCTATTTACATATTAATTAATATTATTATTAGCTCAAAAAAAAAATCTAGTTATCTAGAATACAATTTAATTTATGAATAGCGATACATATATTTTCGATTAAAGTGTCTATATGTAATATCCAATATAATGTATTTTTATCGACGTATTTCTATTACAATAATTGAATTTCACTAAAAAAAAATAAAAAAAAGAGAGAAAATTTAAGCCTCTAAATTTTACGACATCAAATAGTCAATAGGAAACTTGATTTTTAAATATATATTTTTTTAATTCTTTTGAGTTAAAAAAACACGTGAGAGGAAAATTTTGAAGCTGTGACATTTTATTGGGTATTTGTTTTCATGATTTAATTGAATACATTAAAAGGAATAAAAATTTGAGTAATACTAGGCTACATATATGCATGGTGTTTTCTTACCCACATAAAAAAAAAAATTTAATATTTTTTTGTTTATAAAAGATAGAAAGTATACGTGGCAGCCTTTCTGCTGCACCCAGGTTTTGCCCTAAAAATTTTCTATTGCATGTATTTATGAAAAAAGTGAAAAGAGTGGAAATGAAGCAACCCAGAAGGAATAAAAGGACTATTTTCTCTAGCAGCCACGAGAAACGGGAAGGAAATAGGAATCACCTACAGGCACTCATTCCGGAATATTCTTTGATTCATAAGGCTATTGCGTTTTAAATGCGGCGAATATTCTCATATTCCAATTATTTATTCCTCTATTCCTATTCCACCCATATCAGCCGTTCGATTTCCACTCAATCCACATATCACCAGATCCAACGGCCCACAAGTCTAGCCTTTGATTTCTTCCCCTCCACATTCCGATATAAATACCGATCACTGCCTCCTCCATTATGCAGCAGAGAAAGATTTTCTTGATAATCAACCAGTTTCTTAAAATTTCCGGAATTTCCAGAGAAAGATGGCTGGAATTGTCGTCGTTTTTGACTTCGATAAGACGATCATTGACTTGGATAGCGATAATTGGGTGGTGGACGAACTCGGCGCCACCGATTTGTTCAACGAACTCCTCCCTACGATGCCATGGAACTCTCTCATGGTATTATATCTTCTGTTCGTTCTCATTCTAGTATTTTCGCTAGCAGAATAGAAATTAATTCTTTGATTTTCAGGATCGGATGATGATGGAGCTCCATGCACAAGGAAAAACCATTGACGATATCGTTGAAGTCCTCAAACGCGTTCCGATTCATCCCGATGTCGTTCCTGCCATTAGAGCCGCTCACGCCCTAGGGTAAAGAATCGTAGAATCTCTTTCTGTTTCTGATTCTCTTTTTATGTTTCAATCTCTCATTGAGTTACAGCGGTTGAGATTATGCGTTCTCTTTGTCTTTCAGATGTGATTTGAGGATTGTGAGTGATGCGAATATGTTTTTCATTGAGACGATCTTGGATCATCTCGGAATAAGAGAATGCT
This sequence comes from Benincasa hispida, assembly GCF_027475165.1. Lineage (NCBI taxonomy): Eukaryota > Viridiplantae > Streptophyta > Magnoliopsida > Cucurbitales > Cucurbitaceae > Benincasa > Benincasa hispida. Next base: position 2,255,443 of record NC_143486.1, read on the forward strand.
TCTCCGAAATCAACACGAATCCAGGTTTCGTCGATGAAGAAGGAAGGCTGAGGATTTTTCCTATCCACGATTTCCATAAATCTTCTCACGGATGCAATCTCTGCCCTCCGAACATGTGCAAGGTACTGTGTCTCTGTACTTGCAGCACTATATACGTTCAGGTCCGAATCGATTAATTTCTTATATGCTGAGAGATTTTTATTCGCAAAATCAGGGGCTCGTTATGGAGAGGATTCAAGCGTCCTTAATGTCGGAAGGGAAGAAGAAAAAGTTCATCTATCAAGGCGATGGAAGTGGCGATTACTGCCCTAGTTTGAAGCTTGGAGAAGGGGATTTTCTGATGCCGAGGAAGAATTTTCCATTGTGGGACTTGATTAGCCAAAATCCGCTTGTAATTAAAGCAGAAATCCACGAATGGAGCGATGGAGAAGAGTTGGGGAGGATCTTGTTGAGCTTAATCAACAATGTTTCCATAGCGGAAAATGCTCAGTTCATGTCGCCTCAAAATATGGCCGTTCCTGTGTTCGAGGCCCTGACTTCGCCCACACCCAAACCAGCAATGGTGGCCAACTGAATTCAATTATACGAACACGCAATATCTTAAATCAATTAACACTTACTGAACTGCCTTTTTTTTGGGTTTATTTGATGATAGTATGTAGTGAAATTTACGTATTGAAGGTGTAACTTTGGCAAACGCCATACACCAATTAGGAAGTTCAAACGTTGGTTTAATTTTCCCAATCATGTTGCCACCTTTGGCACATCTTTGTATGGCTTATGGCCAAGGATGGTTATCTAATTTAGAAAATATTTTAAACTAAATACTTAGACTCATTTTAGGACGATGGGTCCCCCAAAATTTCACGAATCACAGCAATTTAAGGCGACCTTTACTTCCTAGCCAAGGTAATATGAAAAGCCGTTTATGTAAGTTCTAGAAAACAAGTAAATGATATTACATGGTCTAAACTTTAAACTTCAGAAGGGTATAAATTGATGCCTGTTTGAGATTGATCATTTGAACGAAATTAATTTAGAACTTTCAATTTAATCTATAGGTATATGGTAGGGTTGAATTGATCTAATGTTATTCTTTCGAGATATATGTTTCTTTAGAAAAGATCTCTCAATTCTAATTACAATTGTACTTTGTTAGTCCTACATTGCAATAAGAAAGTTATGGGCCCTAAACACTATAAAAGGAGCTTGTTCATGTCAGTCGCGTTTCTTTTTCTCGTTTCTTGATCTCATTCTCGTTTCTTTTTCTTGATTCACGCTCCAACTTACATCTTTGATTCGAGATAAAGAAGATGAGGAAATCTCTTTGGAAAAACGAGAAAAAACGACATAAACATAAATCGTAGAAAAATGAAAAAAATGAACTTGCAAGAGAGAGAGAAGGAGGAGGAAGGGAGAAGGGTTAAAGTGGCATTTATAGTCTAATGACATTAACAGAAAATTTCGAGATATGGGTCATCGATACCAAATTCCCAAAGAAACTTATGCTTTTAGTTTTCAATTGTCTCAATTAGAAACACTAATGCTAATTCTAATTAAATTCAAAAGTGTGAGTAGTTAGTTTTCATTTCGATTAGCTTCTTTTAATTTTTTTAGTTATTTTCTACTAATTCCATAGAAGTGAGAGGTTTTTTTCAACGGTTCCTCCAAAACTTTTGTACTATCCACACTCTTTTGACAATTAGAAACCACATACTTTGAGATTTGAAGATATTGTTGGTTATTTTTTTGAAAAAAAGAGACATCTTTTACCATACAAATTTAAACATTCTAACATACAAATTTAAACATTCTAACATTGAACTTATAAGTTGATTTGAAATTGAACCAAACATACCAAAAATAATGGATTTGGAAATGGAAATGGAATATGGGTATTGCTCCATATTTTGATAAGGTAGGCATGATTTTACAAAATACTAATGGACAAAAATAGTAAAATAAAATTACAATATCACACGCATCATGTATGGAAGTAACCGTAGTATGAATATATTTTTGTAACAATTACAAAAATATTTTAAAATACATTATTTTATTATTTCATTTACTAAAATTTTGCTTAATGAAATTGCAATAATCTTAATATTTCATTTACTAAAAATTTGCTTAATGAAATTGCAATAATCTTTAGACTTTTCCGAGAAATGATCTGAGTGCCCAAAATTTGCTTGCTATATAATTTCTATACGGGTCACAAATTTACTGTCTAGAAAAAAAGGCCTTTTCATTAGGTCTCACGTTATTTAAAACACAGATAAAAATATTATTTTCTCTTTTTCAATTTTAAATAAATAATAAAAACTGAAAGGTAAGAGATAATAATTTTGAATACCGATTTTGTAAACTCATTTTTAGGTAAACACTTTGATTTTTTTTCTCTTTAATTTATAGAAGTTATATTTTTATTCTTCAAATTTTGAAAAATAGGTATGTTTGGTTCAGTTTCAAAATGTAATTTTTTTTAAAAAAAAAACCTAAGATATTTGGGCCACCAACTTATAACCTACAATTAAGAATAATAAATATTGTTTGAAAACCCTCTTTATTACATTATTTACTATTTTCCATTCATTTTCTTTCTTCGTCTTTTTTACTGTATTTACTCTTTTATATCCCAACCTAACCCAAATTATATATATATATATATATATATATATATATATATATTTGTTTGTTTGTTTGTTTAACATTTTTATTTTAGAATTGTTTTGATGTTTGTATTTTTTTAAAGTTTGTAATTGATATCGTGGATATTTGGTATTTAACATTTTAATTTTATGAGATTTTAGTTATTAATCATGTATTGTAGATAAATTTAATTATTTTAGATCAATAAAAAAGCAATAAGAATAACCCGACAATCCAACCCAATCCGATCCGAATTTTCAAATGGTGGATTGGGTTGGAGACCTTGTTCGGGTCTTTCTAGTAGCCAACCCAACCCAATCCGATCGTAAATTGAAAAAACTCTTCCAACCTAGTCCATGTACACCCCTACCTAAAATACAAAGTATTATAACCCAATGACTACTATAACGATCCACAACTAAAATAACCACTAACTATAATAATCAACTCAACGTCCCAAACCCCTATCATTTTCAAGGATATGTGTGCTTGGTATTGAAGTTTTCAAAATATACGTTTGGTCCTGAATTTTCAAAATGTACAATTTTAGTCTGGAGTCTTTTAAAATAAGTCATTTAAAAGCCCCTATAATTATATGACATTTTTTAAATTAAAAATAAAGTTTAATGTAAGAGAAAAATTTTAAATTATTGATCTAATTTAAAATGTCATATAGTCATTTTGAAAATTTAAGGACCAAACAAATCTACACTTAAAAATTTGAGGACGAAGATATATTTTAAAAATTCATGACCAAATGAATATATTCTTAAAAATTCGAGTCTAGAAATGTAAGTTCCCAAAAAGGTTTAAAATTTGAGATAATGAGAAACTATAAATAGTTAATAAATGTATGACTATTTATTTGTTAACAAAAGATCAGGAAGAAGAAGGAACAATTATCAAACTGAATTACCATTTAACATGCGATATTATGAATTTGAATAAAGTTTGATTCCTAATTGGAATTTAAATTAAAAGCCTAATACCAAAAATTTAAAGTAATGCCATTATTATATTTATTTATCTTTTGAGAAAACGTGAACGAGTTGATGCAGCAACATTAATATAAAATTAGATAAAAGGTGATTTGAGACACAAAAGTACTCCATATCTTTCTATTATTAAATTTGGTTAAAAAATACTTTTCATCTTTGAACTTTCATGAAGGTAACGATTTAGAACTTTGGTTTGTAACGATTTAGTTCGTGAATTTTGGTTTGTAACGATTTAGTGTCTATACTTTCAATTTTGTAATAATTTAGTCTTTGAACTTTAGCATGTAATAATTGTCAGTGTACATTCGACATTGTAACAATTTAGTCTCTAACCATGTCAATTTTTAATATTTTATGATGTAAACTTTGTATTTTGTAAAAATATTCAGTCTCTAATTATTTTATTGATTTTATTTAGGCATGAAATCTCATTAAATCTTAACATTAATTTCTACAGTAGGGACTAAATCGTTACAGAATTTAAACTTCAAGGACTAAATTGTTACATATTAAAGCTCAAGGACTAAATTGTTACAAAATAAAAAATATATGATGTAACGACCGGATCTTTACATATTATGGTCCGACCGCTACGACATGCATACTTAGACTTTTCTATCATGAGATGAGTTTTGGCAAAAATCTCAAAAGAACATATCTAAGATTTTATTAATTAGGTAGAAAACTATATAAAAAGTTTACAAAACACCAGGATCCTTAAAACATTAGCGTAGTGATACAAAAATGCATATGCCTATAATAGTGAGTTTGATGGTTGACCATTTGAGCGACGTCCAGTTCTGCCACCTACGTTGTGTTCTTACCTACAAAGTCTGTAAAAATAGGATGAGTATATAATATACCCAGTAAGTAGTTCTCATATAGGGTAGTGACCAAATGCACAATCACATGCAACATGTCCTGAAAACATATGATTGGGACCGAAAACATATAATAACATGTGGTGGTCCGTTATGCTTCTAACATAAATTTTTCCGCCCTGATAGGAAGATGAGGACTTAGGTGAAAACTAACCCATCTGATGATTAGCGGGTCATGCAGTCAGTAGGGCCAGAGTCGCATCCAACATCAACCATTAATATAAACGTAAGATTGGACTAGAGGGGTGCAACCATACATACCCTGTTAGTCCCTAGCATAAACTTGATATAGAATTGGGTCTAGAGGGGTGCAACCATACATGCCCTACTAACCCTAGAAGCATAACCTTTATCTAATTAAAATTTAATCTTATTTCATCGTTGTGAATAAACATAATGCATGAGGTCCCTTGTCGATAAACGTATTTTAAACATGTAATGCAACATAACAATAACATAATTATGCAACATATTAAAGGTACACTACCATGAAACACTTAAAGAGAGGGTGAGATAAACTACTTACCTTGATTGCAATCCTAGTTATTCCTTATTATTCCTTATAGTTTAGTCACTAGAGCTTTCCCTCTTAAATCAGAAGGAAATTTGGGCAGCACTTCCCTTGCATTTCCTCCTTCTAACTAACAGAATTACTTCGCACTTTTCACATGATTTTTACTACTGAGTTTTGTTTGAGAATCTGTTTAACTTCCAGTTTAAAGCCTCTTATTTATAGCCGTTTCCAGCTCTTCTCTGTGTGACAACTCATCCTACAAATGGCTTCTTTAAAATTACTTAGGTTTAAGAATTTCTCTTAATAAGACACCTAATTTTGGCTAACGTTTGCCCTTACGTCATCAACCTTTATTTGTATTCCATTTCAGGGTTCTCCATGTATAATCTATAAGATCGTGGCCAAATTCAACGCATAATCCATGCTTCTGTCCAAATCTCACTCTTTCTGTTCTCAGAATCTCGCTTTCTCCAGCTTTCTCGTTTGTTTGGCTCTCGTGACTTTCACTCTCGCTGATTTGGCTCTCGTGCCTCTCGCTCTCGCTCTCGCTGGTTTTACTCTCGTAGCTCTCGCTCTCTTCCACTTTCTCGCTAAGAATCTCGCTCTCTCCACTCTCTCTTTCTCAAATTTTCTCTCCAATCTCGCTCTCTCCACTTTCGCTCTCTCCAATTTTCTCTCCAATCTCGCTAGTTTTCACGCGTGGGTTGCCTTCACTGTTTATGGATTCCACTTCCCCTTTTTAACTCTTTCAAATTTTAAGAATATATGGGCAATTAATTCGCCTCCAATTCTTCCAATGAGTAGTGCCCAAACAAAAAAGTTATCTACTGTCCTTTGTCTCCTAAATTAGCTAGCGTCTAACTTCTAATTAATCCTCCCTGATTCTGCCCCCTTATTCATTATTTTTGGATAATTAATAAATTTCTTATTTTTTTCCAATTCTAAATTTCCATCTGATTTTCCTATTAAATTTATATATTTTTTTATTCTTAATTATATATTTTATTTATTTTCCTGCTTTCTAAATTAGGGTTAGGGTATTACATTTACCACCCCCTTAAATAAAATTTCATCCTGCTTAACATTTGACATTTAATTTCCTGTGGTGTATGCGTACAAATTTGGGTTGTTACATTCTTCCTCCCTTAAGAACTTTCGTCCTCGAAAGTTTCTTGGTTCTTAAACAGATAAGGGTATTTGACTATCTCTTCTTCTCGTTCCCATGTAGCTTCTTCTACTTGCTGATTCCTCTAGAGAACATTCACTAAACTTATTTCCCGATTACGAAGTGACTTCTTCTCTCTTGCTAGGATGCAAACTGGAGTCTCTTCATATTCCAAGTTTTCACTTATTTGTAGAGGTTCATAATTTACTACATGCGATGGGTCAAACACGTATTTTCGAAGCATTGATACATGAAAGACATTATGTATTGTAGAAAGGGTGGGTGGTAATGCCAATCGATAAGCTACTTGGCCAATATGTTCTAATATTTCAAAAGGTCCAATAAAACGGGGGCTAAGTTTGCCTTTTCGTTCGAAACACATAATGCCTTTCATTGGTGCTACCTTTAGAAATACGTGATCTCCTACTTTGAATTCCAACTCTTTTCGACAGTTATCAGCATAACTCTCTTGTCTGCTTTGAGCTGTTCGCATTCTTTCCCGAATTAGCTTAATCGACTCTAATGTTTGCTGCACCAATTCAGGCCCTAGTAGCGTTCGCTCCTCGACTTCATCCCAGTGTACAGGGGATCTGCATTTCTTTCTTATAAGGCTTCGAAGGGAGCCATACCAATTGTCGCCTGATAACTATTATTATAAGAAAATTCTATAAGATGTATCTGCGAATCCCATGCTCCAGTAAAATCCAAAGCACATGCCCTTAACATGTCTTCTAGGATTTGATTAACTCGTTCTATTTGGCCATTAGTTTGTGGATGGAAGGCTATGCTGAAATTTAGTTGTGTGCCCATTGCTTTCTGCAAACTTTTTCAGAACTTGGAGACGAAATGGGGGTCTCGATCTGAAACAATTGATACTGGGAGTCCATGTAACCGGATGACCTCTTTTAAGTATATTTGAGCTAGTGCTTCCGTAGTGTGAGTAGTCTTGCATGGTAGGAAGTGGGTCGATTTGGTGAGTCGATCTACAATCACCCAAATCATGTTGTGGCCTTTAATAGTTCTCGAGAGTCCTGAGATGAAGTCCATAGAAATATGCTCCCATTTCCATTCTGGAACATTTAGAGGCTGGAGAAGTCCTTGTGATCGTTGCCGTAGAGCTTTCACCTGTTGACAAACCAAACATTTACTTACATAGTAGGCTATATCCTTTTTCATGTTACACCACCAGTAATGTGCTTTCAAGTCTCGATACATTTTGGTACTCCCAGGATGTATTGAAAAGCATGATTCATGAGCTTTCTTCAATAGTTATTTCTTGATTTCTTCATCATCTGGTACACATAGACGTCCACGGTAGAGAAGTGCAGAGTCTGGGGCTGTAGAGAATTGACTGGTTTCTCCATTCTCTGATTGCAGTTGTTTGTTTAGGTATTTATCTATTTGTTATGCATCAATTATCCTTTGCCTTAATGCAGGTCTTGCAATTAACTGTGCCATTCGAGTTGTGAAGGTTTCTGGTATTATTGAGATCTCTGCTCTTTCAAGGTCATCCATTATATGTTTGGAGATGGTACCTAGGGCTGTTGTATGAGCTGACTTTCTGCTAAGAGCATCAGTAACAATGTTAGCTTTTCCTGGATGATAGAGGATCTCATAGTCATAATCTTTGACTAATTCTAACCATTTTCGTTGCCTCATATTTAACTCTTTTTGGGTAAAAAAGTACTTAAGGCTTTTATGATCTATATAAATTTGGATCTTTTCCCCATATAAGTAATGTCTCCATATCTTTAAGGCAAAGACTACGGCAGCTAACTCCAAGTCTTGTACGGGATAATTTTGTTCATAAGGTTTTAGTTGTCTTGAAACATATGCTATTACCTTTTCGTGTTGCATCAAAACACAACCAAGCCCATTCTTCGATGCGTCACTGTACACAGTTAAACCCCCTGATCCATCAGGTATAGTGAGAATAGAGGCTGTGGTCAACTTTTCTTTTAGTTCCTGGAAGCTTTGCTCACATGCTTGATTCCAGACAAAAGGATTATTCTTCTTGGTGAGGTTAGTTAAGGGTAATGCTATACTTGAGAAATTCTTCACAAATTGTCTATAATATCCTGCTAATCCAAGGAAGCTTCGCACTTCGCTGACTGTTGTTGGGCGAGGCCACTTGCTAACTATTTCAGTCTTAGTAGGGTCCACTGAGATTCCTTCTTGCTTTACAATATGGCCTAGGTAGGCGACTTGTCACGTCCAAAACTCACATTTGGAGAATTTGGCATACAACTTTTCATTTCTTAATATGGAAAGGACGTCTCTAAGATGATTTTCATGTTCTGCCTCAGACTTGGAATAGACCAAAATATCATCTATAAATACGATCACGAAGTTATCAAGATAGTCCTTAAAAATTCTATTCATTAAGCCAATGAAGGCTGCTGGGGCATTCGTTAATCCAAAGGGCATCACAACGAATTCATAATGCCCATATCTTGTTCGAAAAACAGTCTTGGGTATATCAAACTCCTTGATTCGTAGTTGATGATATCCAGATCGTAAGTCTATTTTGGAGAATACTGAGGCTCCTTGTAATTGGTCAAATAGGTCATCAATGCGTGGGAGTGGGTACTTATTCTTTATTGTCAACTTATTCAACTCCCGATAATCTATATATAAACGCATTGATCCATCATTTTTCTTAACAAATAAGACAGGTGCTCCCCATGGAGACATGCAAGGGCATATAAATCCCTTATCTAACAATTCTTGTAATTGTATTTTGAGTTCTTTTAATTCCGCAGGTGCCATTCTATATGGTGCTTTAGATATTGGTTCAGCTCCGGGAATTAGATCTATACAAAATTATATTTCTCGATTAGGTGGTAAACCGGGTAGCTCTTCTGGGAATACATCTTCAAATTCTCTGATTACAAGAATGGCCTTAATTTCATCCGTTTGGTTTCATAACTCCACTACACTTGCTAAATATGCCCAAGCCCTATGGTTGAGCAAATGTTTAGTTTTTAAGGCTGAAATTATTCTTAGGACTGATTGTGTATTAGAACTCTTAAACTTAAACTTGGTTCCTGTTGGAAAGGTGAATATGATCTCTTTATTATGGCAATTTATGCTTGTATAGTTTGCTGCTAACCAATCCATACCTAGTATTATGTCAAAATCACTTATGTCTAGGATGATAAGGGTCACCCCTAGTTTATGTCCTGATACTGACAATTCACAGTTTTCTACTACTGAGTTGGCCAACATAGATACTCCGACAGGAGTAGCTATGGATAGAATGTAGCCTAAGGGCTTTGATGTTAATTGAGCATGTTGTGCAAATGTTGTAGAGATGAATGAATGACTAGAGCCCGAATCACATAAAGTGAAGGCATAATACCCAAGGATGGGTAATGTACTTGTAACAACTACATCTTGATCCTCTACCTCTTGACATGTAACAGTAAACACCCGTCCTTTCTGTTGTTGGATAGCTTTGTTACTAGTAGGCTGGGTGGTTTGGGCAGTTGATACTTGGTTGATGAGCTTTGGGCAAGCCTTTGCATAGTGACCCATCTGGCCGCAGTTGAAACACACCCCTAAGTTCCGAAGACATTGCCCCTGATGGTGTTTTCCACAATTTATGCACTTAGAATATGTGAATGTTTGACTTTCCTATTGTAACTGTATGCCCTGAGTGCTTTGGGAAATTTTTGCTTGGCGTTGTGAACGTTGGAAGCCTTGTTGGGTGAATTTCCTTTTTTTGATTTGGCATGAATCCTTGTTCAGAAGTTGAGGTTTTGACCGCAAGATCTACTTCCATGAGTAAGGCCGACTCGAGGGCAAGAGCATACTCTTTGTGTCGGAAAGCAGTAACAATGCCTCAAATGCCTTCTTTTAATCCCCAAATAAACCTTTCCACTTTCTTCTCTTCTGTGTCCACTAGTCGAGGGACAAAGTGGGACAAGCGATCAAATTTCCATTCATACTCTGCCACCGACATGTTCTCTTGACGAAGATTAAGAAATTTCACTTCCTTTTAATATCTTACTGTCAAAAGGAAATACTTGTTGTAAAAAGCCTGATTGAATTTCTGCCATGAGACTATACCTTTGATTGTTCTTTGTGTGGATTCCCACCAGAACTTTGCATCGCCTCTTAATATGAAGGTGGCACAATTTACTTTCTGTTCTTCTGGGATGTTCATATGGCGGAAAATAGTTTCTATTTTCGTTATCCAATTCTCTGCTATAATTAGATCCACAGATGATCCATCAAATGTTGAGGATTGAACTTCCTGAATTCTCGAATGATCTTCGAGTCATTTTTATCGTTGGTTATTGGTGTGGTGGACGAGGTTGTGTTTCCATTACTCATATTTTGTATTAGTATTTGTAACGCATCTGGTGTAAGTAACACGTAAGACGTCTGTCTATGTCCTTGATTTTGATCCCTTGTGGATTCACTTCGAGGTCTGCCTCGTCATGTTGGAGCCCTTTGTGGTGGCATCTGGTACACACATTTTATTTTCATAATAAGAAAGCGATCTAATTTTAATTAATTTATTTTTTAAACTCATACCTTATGTCTACTAAGTTATTTACTAAATTACTTGTTTGAAAATTCCACTTACCAATGTATTTGACATAACTGTGGGCATTACTTAACAAGCTGAACCATCAACCACCACGACTCTTCTAATTAGTAGAGCCTACTTGGCTTAAATGCTCTGATACCAAACTGTAACGACCGGATCCTTACATATTATGGTCCAACCGCTACGACATGCATACTTAGACTTTTCTATCATGAGATGAGTTTTGGCAAAAATCTCAAAAGAACATATCTAAGATTTTATTAATTAGGTAGAAAACTATATAAAAAGTTTATTTTACAAAATACTAGGATCCATAAAACATTAGCGTAGTGATACAAAAATGCATATGCCTATAATAGTGAGTTTGACGGTTGGCCATTTGAGCGACGTCCAGTTCTTCCACCTACGCTGTGTCCTTACCTACAAAGTCTGTAAAAATAGGATGAGTATATAATATACCCAGTAAGTAGTTCTCACATAGGGTAGTGACCAAATGCACAATCACATGCAACATATCCTGAAAATATATGATTGGGACCGAAAACATATAATAACATGTGGTGGTCGGTTATGCTACTAATGTAAATTTCTCCGCCCTGATAGGAAGATGAGAACTTAGGCAGAAACTAACCCATCTGATGATTAGCGAGTCATGCAGTCAGTAGGGCCAGAGTTGCATCCAACATCAACCATTAATATAAACGTAAGATTGGACTAGAGGGGTGCAACCATACATACCCTGTTAGTCCCTAGCATAAACTTGACATAGAATTGGGTCTAGAGGGGTGCAACTATACATGCCCTGCTAACCCTGAAGCATAACCTTTATCTAATTAAAATTTAATCTTATTTCATCGTTGTGAACAAACATAATGCATGGGGTCCCTTGTCGATAAACGTATTTTAAACATGTAATGCAACATAACAATAACATAATTATGCAACATATTAAAGGTACACTACCATGAAACACTTAAAGAGAGGGTGAGATAAACTACTTAACTTGACTGCAATCCTAGTTATTCCTTATTATTCCTTATGGTTTAATCAGTAGAGCTTTCCCTCTTAAATCAGAAGGAAATTTGGGCAGCACTTCCCTTGTGTTTCCTCCTTCTAACTAACAAAATTACTTCACCCTTTTCACACGATTTTTACTACTGAGTTTTGTTTGAGAATCCATTTAACTTCCAACCTAAAGCCTCCTATTTATAGCCGTTTCTAGCTATTCTCTTGTGACAACTCATCCTACAAATGGCTTCTTTAAAATTACTTAGGTTTAAGAATTTCTCTTAATAAGACACCTAATTTTGGTTAACGTTTGCCCTTACGTCATCAATCTTTGTTTGTATTCCATTTTAGGGTTCTCCATGTATAATCTATAAGATCATGGCCAAATTCAATGTTTGTCCAAATCTCACTCTTTCTGTTCTTAGAATCTCGCTTTCTTCAGCTTTCTCGCTGGGTTGGGTCTCGTGACTCTCGCTGGTTTGGCTCTCGTGGCTCTTGCTCTCTCTCACTTTCTCGCTGAGAATCTCGCTCTCTCCACTCTCACTCTCACTCTCTCTACTCTCACTCTCTCCAATTTTCTCTCCAATCTCGCTCTTTCCAATTTTCTCTCCAATCTCGCTAGTTTTCACGCGTGGGTTGCCTTCACTGCTTGTGGATTCCACTTCCCCTTTTTAACTTTTTTAAATTTTAAGAGTATATGGACAATTAATTCACCTCAAATTCTTCCAATAAGCAGTGCCCAAACAAAAAGTTATCTACTGCCCTTTGTCTCCTGAATTAGCTAGCATCCAATTTCTAATTAATCCTCCCTGATTTTGCCCCCTTATTCATTATTTTTTGATAATTAATAAATTTCTTATTTTTTTTTCAATTCTAAATTTTCACCCGATTTTCCTATTAAATTTATATATTTTTCATTCTTAATTATATATTTTATTTGTTTTCCTGCTTTCTAAATTAGGGTTAGGGTATTACATTTACCACCCCTTAAATAAAATTTCGTCCTGCTTAATATTTGACATTTAATTTCCTGTAGTGTATGCGTACAAATTTGGGTTGTTACATATGAACTAAATCGTAGAAATCAAAGTTCAAGAACTAAATTGTTATTTGTATGAAAATTTAAGGACTAAAAGTGATCATTTTTAACTATTATTAAATTTTGCATTGAAGATTTCATTCTTTTAATTTTAGGAAGATTTAGAGATCTATCCTTATTCAAAGACAATATTTCACAAATGACACAAGCTTGAATTAATTTACATATATAGAATTATGCAAAAATTTGAGATAAATTTAACCCAATTACACACTATTTTAATTAATGATTGAGTTTTCATTTAATATTTTAGGAATTTGTTCAGGGAAGTATGTTAACAAATTTTTTTTAAAGGTATTGTAATTAAAGTGTGGGACGGAGGAATTGAACCTCAGACCTCAAGATCGATAGTACAAGTACTATGCTAGTTAAGCTACGCTCTTGTTGGCAAGTAAGTAGGTTAACAATTTACGAATTGTACAGAATAACATATTAATTTTATCCTTCATTTCTCATTCTCCGTTGGGTGGTTTACAACGTTTGGTTGTTGTCTTCATTTCTATTTCCAACTTTTTCAATATTTTTTCGATTGCAATTTTCTTTCACCTTCATTTGTCAATTGGTATGGTTCGTTCGGTTGTTGACTCCATTTCTATCTCCAATTTTTCTTCGTTTGTCGTTCATGTGGTTCGTCCAGTTATTTACTCCATTTCCATCTCCAGTTTTTCTTATACTTTTTCAATTTATTCGATTGGTCAAGTTAAAATTTCAATTGTTACAGGACATATCTTCAATCTTGGGTAATCAATATCATTCATTTCTGTTCGAGTTGTTGATGGGTATGTATGTCAAGGACTGTTACTATATACCCTCTTCAATAATGTACCATGATATGTATTGTGCTTTTTTGTATATGCTGTATTGTTTTTTTTTTTTTCAATATTTTCATATGTAAATAGTTTTTTGATAGTATATTTCCCAAATGTAACTACTATTGTCATCATATATTCCACATGTACCATTATATATTTTCTACTATATCAATTGGTTGAAGTCTTTAATACAGGTAAGATACTTGTATATAGTATATTACATAGTATATTTTGATTTTTAAAAAATGTGTTGTTTGTTTTTCCAATATACAGTGTGGTATATTAACTTAACTTTTGTATATAATGTGTTATATATATTTTTTCAATATATACTGTGTTATAATTTTTTCAACATATACTATGTTATATTCATGATAAATTATATATTTCATAGATAATAAGACGTATTTTCTGTTATATTCATAAGGCAGTACAGTTCATGTAGTTAAGAAATATATATTATATTACAATGTATATTAAAAATGATCTTTGTGGTCCATTATATATCCTATTTGAAGGGTTTAGTTTCTAATTCAAAACTTCCATGAAACAAAATCAGTTAGAAATTTGTTGTAAAAGCTGAAGCAAACATCAACTTATAAATAGAAGGCTTAAACTCAGAAAAATGCATGTAGTGTAAGAATAGTTTGAGAGACAGTAGTGAGGTAAACTCATCTGGTAAGACTTGTAAGATTCTTCTTGTAACCTCTTGAATAAAATTTCTGCTCCCAACACCGTGGATGTAGATTCTTGTGATCGAACTAAAGGGATTGAAATTCCCACAGTGGAAGCATAAGAACGCATTCGTATCTTAGTTTTTCGTTTTACAGAACTTAAGAAAATAAAGGATGGAAACAAGGATAAACTAACAACTATTAAGCATTCTTTTCCACTGAATTTTACAAAGAAGAAAAAGGGAATAGAAACTAACCATTGAAGAATTGATTCTTCACAAAATCCTCTCCCTAGATGATCACAAACAAGATCTCTATCACTTCTCCTGAACACGGCTTCACAACAAGGACAACAACGAACTCCTTGGACACCATCACAATGTTACCTTGTTATTCTCAAGATGAGAATCAAGGAGAGTTTGGTGGCTTCCTTGATAATTTTGATGAAAAGGATGAAAGAGGAAGAGTTCTTCTTGAGAGAATCTTGCAGAGGGAGGAGATCAAGGTGGAGAGGGAGAGTCTACAAAATTTTTCATGTTGAAGTGAGATCTAGGGGTGTACATAGTCCGGGTTGGGCCGGGTTTGAAGATTTTTGTGGACCAACCCAAAAATTCGGGTTGATTAATAATGAACTCTATTAGTTCTTTTTTGGAGGGTCAACCCAACCCAACCCAACCCAAAATTTCTGGGTTGGTCCGAGTTGGGTCACCGGTTCTGTTTTTTTTTTTTAAACTTATATATATATTCGGGTCGGGTAGGGTTGGGTTGACCCGACCCTAAAAATGGGGTAACCCGAGACTCAACCCGAATTTAATATTTTTTTAACATTTTTAACCCAACCCTTGCGGTTTGGGTTGGGTAGTCCGGGTTGGTCGGATTACCGGGTTTTTTGAACACCCCTAGTGACATCTTCTCACCACTCCTCTGCCTTTTTTTATTTTGAGAGAATTGTGTGAGGGAATTATTATAATCTAAGGAACTCTTAACGAAGAGCATCCATGAGCGCATTTGGATCTTTCGGATTTCATTGTGACCGAGATACAATATACACATTCTAACAGACAGTTATGCAAATAAACACTAATTAACGGCATGCTTCGAACAATAAAACACAAGGGAAAAAGTTCTCATACCAGTTGAAGACTCTTTTCAAACGTCGAACTCAATAGTGGAAGAACCTCTACACACTCTATCGCCTAGCAAATCAGTCGGCTGTGGCAGCACGATCGTCTACACAAACTGTAGCAACACGAACAGTCACGAACAAGTAAACAATAGGGACGACACCACCAGTTGGAGCCCTTGGTATTCTCAGAGTGAGAATTTAAAGTGTGGTCTTTGGTGAATTTGGTAGAGGTAGGAGAAAAGACAGATCGTGTAGACGATAAGTAAATGGGAGAGAAAAAACTATCGTATAGTAGGGATGCTTATCATTTAAATGAAGCTACAAGATCGTGTAGGTTTTACTAAGCGATCGTTTAATAAAAGGTAGACGATCATTTAGAAAATGCGGCATGGTATGCGATCATTTAGGAAAGCTAAGCGATCGTTTAGGCGCTGGTGTGCGGTCGTTTAAACAATGGACTATTATTGTATAGGCTCTCAAGCTAGGCGATCGTTTACATTTTCACACCAATTGCGAATTTATCGAACTTTTTGCCAAATGAAACCCATTTTCATTTTATTCTTCGGTTACAATAACCGAATGCGGTTGCTCCCACTAATGCAAGATTGAGGAGAATAATACGGCTAATTATCTCATATTATATTCTTACCCTATAGTTTGATATCATATATCTACTATAGTAATTTCTCCTAACCTTGATATAAATCATATTTATATCTAATTTCCTCCAAAATGATGTATCTTATACATTTAGCCAATTATATCATATATAATTAACCAGTTCAATTATATCATATATAATCGAACTCCTTCTTGTCAATTTGAACATTTCAAACTGACCCAAACACTGATTCTCAACTTTATCCAAGCTACCCAGGGGACCTAATGAACCTATGGCTCTAAACTCTTTAGCCACGAGATCCACCATCCGTTAACTGCTAGGCATTCTACTAAAGACCAACAGCTAAACTCTTCTTACCACAAATATATTTCTGTGTCCATCGGATATAACCAATCATGAGTACGATGACCCTTCACAGATGCTCATAAGTACAACTAGGTCAATTTACCCTTTTGCCCCTGTAGTTACATTTCACTCCTTAAGTACCACTGATTCCTCTAATAAACAATACAACATAGTCCAACTATGTGTGAACACCTCTTATGCCAAGAAAAGGTGTGTGGTGTCACATCGTTCAAGCCCTGGAAGCAGTCCTTAAGGGAGCTATCTATCTACTTACCCCCGCTTCAGGGAAGGAGTGAATTTCATCTTGTGTAGCTGAGTTCCCAATTCCCAAATCAGACGAATCTCCAAAATGGTAGGTTTGAATCGGCGACTTGGCCACTCGCGCCCATACAAATCAAAGGACCACCCTCAATGGCAGGAGTTCCCAACTCATTCAGGATTGAGGTCATGTTACCTATGATCATCCTAGTGAAGTGAAGTCTCTGTCATGAACGGTGTTAAATAACGAGACGTTTAACACTTTGTGGTCAGGTATTATACAAAGTCTTTGCATAGGACGCCCTCGCTCGCATGTCCCCTACACAAATGATCAGGATTAAACCATCTGTGACAAGTCACAACACTTGTGACCATTCCACAAAGCGAACTGCATCTGTAATGTTGCCAAGATAAGGTTTTCGTCCTATATCTATATACTATAGACCATTTTGGTTATCACTCAAGATATGATCCACTTGTATATCATCACGTACATGCTTAAGTTACATACAGATAACCAGGGATTTTATATTTATTGGTTTGTAGTAAAGCAAACAAAATATACAACTGAGCAAAATCAAGATGTGAAGTAAATATCATATATTATACAACACAAGCGTTCATACAAACTGTTTACAAACTACAGGACACGAGACTTTAAGGCATCAACCGCAACAATAATAACTCCCTCCACTATGTCAAATTAACTCCCATGGAGTTAACTTTTTTAAATTCAAAATCTCAAATTTAATTTAATTATATTACATTAATATAATTAAATAAAACCTTATATTATATCCCATATAATATATAACCTATAATTTATCACATATTAACCTATAGTTTATTTTCTCTCATATAACCTACAGAATTAATATGAATTAAATTAACATTAACTTTAACCTATAGTTTATATATGAATTATATTCATATAATTAATATTTGAATCATATTCAAACATTTATTTCTCTCAATAAACTTCATATTATAATGTATCATCATACATTAAATTAATGTATCATCTTATACAATTAATTTTCTATAATTAATTTGAACCATTCAAATTATTCCAAAATTAATTTGATTCTCATTAGTTCTTATCGAGATAACAAAAAGACCTTATGGACCTACAAATTGAAGCTCAAATGATACAAGATTAATTAATTAAACCCTTTATTAAATTAATCAACCTTCATTAACTCCGGTCACTCCACTAAAGACCAACAGTTGCAATCTTCTCACTGTAGATATATTTCTGTGTCTATTAGATATAACCATTCAATAGTGCATTGGCTATTCACAAATTGCTTGTAAGTACAACTGGGTCAAAATTACCGTTTCACTCTTATAGTTACATCTAACCCCTTAAGTACCATTGATTCTTCTTGTGAACAATTTGGTCATAGTCCAACTATAACTGAACCTCTTTTAGGCCAAGAGTGGGTGTGGCGCCACATTGTTCAAGACCCGGAACCAGCCTCTAAGGGAACAATTTATCTGTTTACCCTAACAATGGGAAGAAGTGAATTCCTTCTTAGGTAGCTGTGTTCCCAACTCCTTAATAAGACGAATCCACAAAATGGTAGGTATATTGAGTCGGCGAATCTAGCCACTCTCACCATGCAGGTCAAAGGACCACTCTCACAAGTAAGAATTTATAACTCACTTAAGATTAAGGTCAAGTAACCTATGATCATCCTGGTGAAATGTAAGTCTCTTTTAGTAACAGTGTTAAGAAGAGAGACTATTTATTTCATGGTTCGATCTTATACAAACTCTTTGTATAATATACCTCGAATCATATAGGGAACCAGGATTGAATCCAAGCCGCAACGAAAGCGTTCTCGTTAGAGATCACCTTACATCCTACGATTCAATTTTTACAATAAACAAAATCATTGTACTAGATGGAATAGATAAACACGTAAATTAGCATGCTACTGGGAAAAGGATTAGAACGGTTCTTACCTTTGTAGATTCTCTAACTGCCACGGACAATCCTTTCCAAGGTTCCAATCAACGAATCTCCAAACGGTTTTGATCATGAATAACTCCTTAAGCAATCTTGAATACTACCACGAAAGTTACCTCGTTATTCTCTAGGATTCCAATAGAAGGATAGATGGTATCCAACTACTGGGATATCCAACTATTGGGAGAGGGAAAGGAGAAGTGTTTTGGAGAGTTGAGAGGAGGATTTATGGCTTAGAGAAAATTTGGCATAATAACACTAAAGAGTTGTGTATTGTCAGAGTTTCTCTGCAATAAGAATTGAGTATTCAGTGCATTCCCAAAGAACCATGGGGAGGTTTTTATATAGAGAATAGTCAAACATCTTTTCCAATATATTTTCCTTTGGTATAATTAATTAAATAACATTTATTTAATTAATTAGCCATTTAATTAAATAACACTTATCTAATCAATTCGTCCAATTAAATAAAACTTATTTAATTTGCACAATAAAATAACACTTATTTAATTTTTGATTTGCACAATAATTAAATGACTACGTATACATTAAACTCAATTTAATGTATACATTTAATTATCATATACATTCCATGTATACATGCAAAACCTCTCTATTAATTAATTCTTTGTGAATCTAATTCACTTGAATTAATTAATTTGGATCTTCTTCAAATATTGCTCTCCAATTTAATTATAGATCATATCCATAATTAATTATATATTAACTTCATTAACATATAGTTTCCTCAAATTAATATAAACAATTCAAATTATCCCTTTTAAGTATCCTCTAGTGAGCTAACGAGGGGACCTGGTGAACCTGTAGATCAGAAGCTCAAATGATATGAGATTAATTGGTTAAACTCATTAACTAAGTTAATCGATATTCCTTAATTGTGGGTACACTCCACTAAAGATCCACATCTGCACTATTCTCATTACAAGTATATTTCTGTGTCCAGGGATGTAGACCAACACCAACAAGTTAGTCCTTCATGAGTGTTCATAACTCCAACTGGGTCAAATTATCGTTTTATCTTTGGGTTACCTTTGGTTTCTTAAGTACTAGTGCTCCTCTAATGAACAACCTATTTATGGTTTAACCAATAAACAGAAACCTCTTTTCAGACCAATGAGAGGGTAGGGCCCTTTGTTTAAGTCCCAGAGACACTACTTAAAGGAACACTCATCTACTTACCCTAAAGGAGAGAATGAGTGAATTCCATCTTGCATTATTATGTTCCTTACTCCCCACTGAGTCTTGTCCTAAAAATGGTAGGCTTATTGAGTCAACGATTTGGCTATCGTCACCCATGAAAATCAAAGAATAGTCCCTCTTAAATGTGTCATCCTCCACAATTGGTATCAAAGCTTTGAAAGTTCAAGGAAGCTTCAAAACTTAGAAAATGGCAGTCATATGCTATGATATAGAAAATTCGATGGAAAGGGACCAATTACTCATGGTCGCTCCAAAGAGATCCAACAATCTAAAGAGCAACCAACCACTAAAATCATAAGAAATATATGGGAACAATTGTCAAAATAAAAAAAAAAAATAGCAGGATTGTCATCAAAGATAATCCATTGTCTAATGAAGCCACTCCATCTTCTGAACAATCAAGTAAAAAAGCTTCAGAACCCAATATAATGTCAGTCATGATGACAGACGTGGGTACATATGAAGAAATAATGGTTGAACTAGAAAAGAAGGTGAGCATGGTAATAAAGGCGATCAAAGATAGTGATTATGAAATCGCGTCTTCAAAGAATCACATTGAAAGTCATGATGTTGCTGAATCAAGTCAAGCACTTGTTGTCAAGGATAATAAGAAAAGGAAGAAAATCTTGCAAGAAAACCAACAACAACAATAAACTTCAATTGCTTCGTTGTCAGTACAACAATTGCAAGATATGATCAGAAACTCTATAAGGGCCCAATATGATGGTATTTCTCAAAGTTATCTCTTATATCCTAAACCATATAAAAAAAGAATTGATAATTTAACCATGCCAATTGAATGCCAGCCACTTAAGCTTCAATAATTTGATGGGAAGGGTAATCCAAAATCACATGTCGCTCATTTCATCGAAACATATGAAAATGCTTGTACGCAAGGGGACATATTGGTCAAATAATTCGTTTGGATGTTAAAAGGAAATTCTTTTGATTAGTACATTAACATCGAGTCTGAGTCAATTGACAGCTAGGAACAGATTGAAAAAGAGTTCCTAAACTGTTTCTATAGCACAAGACGAATAGTCAGTATGTTTGAGCTCATCAACACCAAGCAACGAAAAGGTGAACTCATTATCGATTACATAAATCGCTGGAGAGTTGCAAGTCTGGATTGTAAAGACCGTCTCACTAAACTGTCTGTCGTTGAGATGTACATTCAAGCACGTATGTAGGCATACATAAAACAAGTTGATCACATGATTCTTTTGTTGCTTAGTTCGTGTTGGCTACATGCTTCTCAACCCATAAAGTAATTTAGCTACTCATGATAATGATGGAGAAAATGAACAAAGGATGGAATAAATATGTATTTGTTAGGATTGGTGTCCTAATTCTCCCGGAGTCTCGTAGTTTGTAAATATTGTACACATTGTTATGAATAAAATAAGAGTTATTTTATTTGCATTTACTCATATCCAATAAACAGAGATCCATGGTTATTGTATGTAAACTTAAGCATGTATATGAGATATATAAGTGGATCATGCCTGCGATAACCTAAAAGGTTTGTAGTATAAGGATATAGGAGGGATACTTTATCCTGGTAACACTACGGATACGACCCACTTTGTGGAGGTTTACAAGTGTTGTGAACTACTACAGATGGCAGATCCTGACCATTCATGTGGAGACATGCAAGCGGGGGTATTCTATATAAAGAGTTTGTATAAGACCGAACCACGAGATGATTCGTCTCGTTATAACGCTGTTGATACTTGAGACTTACATCTCATCTAAATGACCATAGGTGATATGACCTTAATCCTGAGTGTTTTGGGAACTCCTGCATTTGAGGGCTATCCTTTGATTAACCTACTTTTTTGGGGATTTATTTGATTGAGGAGCTGGTAATTCAGTTACACAAGACGAAATTCACTCGTTCCCCGAAGTAGGGGTAAATAGATAGATTGCTCCCTTAAGGGCTAATTCCGGGTCTTGAACATAGTGGCCACATCCTCTCTTTGGAAGATTGGACTCAGTCATTGTAGGACTATGACTTACGTTCATTAGAGGAATCAGTGGTACTTAAGAAGTTAGATGTAACTACAGGGGCAAAACGGTAAATTGGCCCAACTGTACTTACGAGCGATCTGTGAAGGGCTATCACATTGTTGATTGGTTGATATGGACATAGAAATATATCTGTAGTGAAGAGATTGCAATTGTCGGTCTTTAGTGGAGTGCCCAGTAGTTAACGGATGGTGGATCCCGTGACTAAAGAGTTTAGTCAGCTATTCACGTATCGTCGGAGTTTCAAGCTACAGATCCATAAGGTCCCCTTGGTAGCTCAATGAATTCAAGTTGAGAATCCGTTCTTGGGGTTGATTTGAAATGTTCAAATTAACATGAGAAAATTCAATTATATATGGTATAATTGGTGTGATCTATGAGATATATCAAGTGGAGGATTAATGTAAATATTTTTTACATTAAGTATCATAAAATAGAAAAAGAACCATGGTTTGTATGTTTCATGAGATGAAATGTTAAAGATATAGGTTATAAATAAAATATGGTAAGTTGGTTATGATATTTATTTATAATAATATTAATTATTTGATAATTATCTTTTTTTCTCTAATAACCAATTGAATGAGATGTTATTGGTGGTTTTATGGCAACCGTGATATAAAAGGAAAAATGTTTTCCTAATTTTATAGAGTTACTTGATTCGGAAAGTTGCTCATGGACAAGGCTATCAAGTAAAAGTGTTTCACTAAGTGATAGCTATAGAAAGACTAAAAGATCGTGCACATTGACTATACGATAGTTCATTCAGCTGGTCGTAACTAAATGATCGCGTGGCTTTGTCTATACAATAGGTTGCCATTTACTACACGATCGAGCACATCGCCTATACGATAAACTGTGTCATCTCCCACTTGCTCGATTGTCTACACGATTGTTGTCCTTCAGTCTCTTCCTCAAACCAAGTTTATATAGAGCCGACAACCCCTGGATTCTCACACCGAGAATACCAAGGTAACTATTGTGGTGGTTTTCTCACTCAACTTGATTGATTTCGAGGTTCTGGAGGCCGTTCGTTTGGTTCGTGATCGTTGTATTCATTGTGTTCGTGTTGTACACCGGTCGTGTTGTTCGAGGGCTGTGTATTGCTGTCTTGGATGCTTAGAGATTGATTAAGGGGGTTGTGAAGAATGTTCCTTCAAAGGTATGGATACTCTATCCCTTAAAACTCTCTTAAAGTATGTTGTAATTTCTTATTGTGCATAACCTGTTAGTTTTTGTTCTTGTACTGTAATTGATTGTGTTCAATTTTGAATGGAATTTGGAACGATCCTTCCGCTGCTTATAGAAATCCTCATGTCTAATTTTCTTCAATTGGTATCAGAGCCAGGTTGTTCTGATATTCCAAATTTTACTTCTATTTTGAACTTCTCTTACAGTCATGGTGGGTTTTCTGCATTGCGTTTAAGTGTCAAATGCGTTTGTGGATGAATGTTGATGAATGTTTACAGGAGAATTACCTCTGTTTAAAGCTTTCTTTGAATTTACAAAGTGTTAATTTGTAAGGGCTCCTGCGTTTTTTTGGCATAATTAACAAGCAATCGAGTTTGTAATTCAAAGTATTTGAGTTTTTTGGGTCGTTTGTGATGAAGTTTCAAAGCATAGATATATAGATCTCATTGAGGAAGAAGAGAAAAGGTTGGTCGTATCGTGTAGCCTAAGGTAAACGATAGTTGAGTTTTTACCAAACAATCGTGTAGAAATGTTCTGCCCGATCGTATAGTATTTACTAAACAATTGTTTAACTAATGCTACGATGGGGTAAAGTGTTTGCTCTATCGCGTAGCATTGGTTGCTCGATCGCGTGGACGCTGGAGGTAGATAACTGCATAGAGCATTTGATGCTCATCATTTAATAAAAGGCACGCACACTAAACGATCGTGTAGTTAGCATGCTTCATCACATAGTCATTGACTACATGATCACCCGATATGTGATACTTAGTGCTTGCTTAGCGATCGTTTAGACGATTGTGCTTCACCGCATCGTTGTTGTTTAGATGATCATTTAAGACTTGCGTTGTACGTTGCGCGATGCACGATCGCGTGCCTCATGCTTCATCACATAGTCAAGGTACACGATCGTTTAGCTCAGGAAGTGTTGGTAAACGATTGAGTAAAGCATTTACTCTTTTGTGTAGGAGATCAACAGGAGTTTGGTACATGATCAAAGGAGACGCGTTTCTTCGCCTGGACGGTTCAAGACCCGGTTCGCCTGTTTGAACCGCTGACTTTTTGCTATTTGTAATAGTTAGCTTAGTTTTTTAGGATTTGAGGCTAATTATCCCAGTTCATCAACTTTTATTAATGTACATGAGATGTATGTTGGTTTATATGGCATAGTGTATGACATATAGAATTGAAACCCACCTTAGGTTATGCAATTATTCATGTATCAAATATTATAAGTGTTATAATATGACATGATGAAATTACAAAAAGGCATGCACATACATCATGAAATATAAGAGTTATATTTATGCATGCAGTAAGCATATTCATGCATCATCTTTATATTATAAGCATCATAGTATAAGGGTGAATGGAAGCATGTTTGCTTGGTTCATTGCTTGGTTGTATAAGTGTTATATAAAAGTAGCAATGAATGAACAATGCATGGAGCATGACACTTATGCTTGTTTATAAAAGTTATGAGTGCCTTGTATGTGTTGGCTTCATATTGTGGATGATTTTGGTTGTTTCTGTTATAAACGTTATAATGGAAATTAGAACGAAAATCAATATGAAAGAGTTGCACGTGATCTTAGGCGAACTCATGTTTTAAAAGGGTTTTAAAATTGGATTGAGATAGGCCTAAGTTTAAGGTTTAATACGATTAGAAACCTAAGTTCTAATACAAACTCTTTGGGGTCGTGAAGAATGTTTCTTCAAAGGTATGCATACTCTATCCCTTGGCACTCTCTTAAAGCATGCTGTAATTTCTTATTGTTCATGACCTGTTAGTTTCCGTTCTTGTACTGTAATTGATTATGTTCAATTTTGAATGAAATTTGGAATGATCTTTCTGTTGCTCATTGAAGTCCTCATGTCTGATTTCCTTCAGTATTCATATTGCAGACTTTGAACCTTTCAACGTTAACAATACAACACAAATACACTTTAAGATAAAGAAAGGGATAAAGAATCAAGCTGTGGTGCGCAATATCTTGCTTCCTCTGGCTCTAATGATGACTGCTTCACTGCAAATATTGAACAATGGAGCTCCTCTTCTTCCACAAAAGGCCCAAGCTCTCAGATCGTTTTACAGAGTTTTCTTCTCAGAAATTTGGTGTCTCTAGTATATATTCTTGCATGACGATTGCATGGGTATTTATAGGCATCTGAAGATGACTTCTTTTCTCTCACTCATGATTGTGCTGATAAGGTGCAGTAAATTCCATACCTTAACGCGTCGCCTATAACGCTTCAGAAGTTCATTTAATCTTCAGAGAAGTTATCTTATCAACCACCAACTCAATCTGTGATTTGACTTCCACCGCCCATGCCATATCATGCTTCATCGCTTAAAGTTACTGACTTAACTGGTTATGCGATCATGTGTTTGTCTCTAATAGTTCACACCAGTTGACATTCTGTATTAAAACAGCGACATTAGCTTAAAATTCAGATGGATCAGGCGTTAAAGATGTATGATCGCATACTTTGATTACTTATATCAATTCTTTAGAAAAAATGTCATAATTTCATATCTTTTTCTTATTCTTTTAGATGAGGGAGATGAAATAACTTGTATTTCTACAAGTTATCACACCCCTAAATTTAAAACAATGCTTGTCCTCAAGCATATACTTAATTGCTTAACTCAGTTTGCTAAACTAAAATCTTCTCGAGTTTTATTCCTTTTCCTACGGAAATTATTTCTAACCTTGAGAAGCCGCAATCTTAATTTAAAAAATCCTTTACTCATTTCCAAGACATTCTTATATTTCATTTTTTTTTTTTTCAGAAATGGGATTTTGAATAATACAAAGTAAAATTTCTCTTTGTTATTTTTGTTGTGATCTTGCGTTGATCCAAGTATCTAGCCTTCATTTTGGCTTGCCCCACGGGTGTCATGCGGACATCCAACTATGAGCGAGACACTCTTTTCAATCTTAACTCATGCCTTATGACTTGTTAAGGCAGTAGAGTTGTGATCAATTATTCTTTGCATTGATCACGATTCTTGTCGTCGTTTTGGCTCGCCCCCACAGGTGTCATGCGGACATCCAACTACGAGCAAGTTCCAATCTCAACAATTTCTTTTTAAGCTTTTTCTTTTCTTTTTCTTTTTGGGAATAAATATGTATGCAAGGAGATTAAAATATTTTGAAAGCTTTTACGTTCAAACCCTCCCTCACACTCCCAAATTTAGAGGGCAACAAGGTACTCATTGTTGAGAAAGTGAATTATGCGATGGAATTAGAAGGTTATTATAAAAGAGGTTTGAAGTAAAGCTTGCAGCTTGCTAAATCCTCGAAATATTTTCAAAGGAAAAACATCCTAAAACTTAATATTGATGTCAGTCTCGGTGGTTAGTGTTAGAACATAGTTTCATCATTGAGGTCATAATTGGCAAGCAATAAAGCAACAAATAATTAAGCGGTCAAAAGTATAAGTGTGATACAAACAAAAGAATAGACAAGGGAAGATAGAAAAAATCTCATCGAATTTATATTAAATCATTGAAGCGATGATACAAAAGAAGAAAGACGGAATCTAACTGAAACAGTATAAGTGAAAGAGAAAACAAGGAACGACACCACCCCCAAATTTAGTTTTCTCCCGTATCGTTGTTGTTGCTTTCTTGGGTGGATTTTCGTTGGGGAACTGCAAAGGATTTTGGAGATGTGGGGGAATGGGTGGCACCATCACGAGGCGAGCAACAAAAATTTGGAAGAATTCGATTATGTAGTGAGATTGGTCGTCCTGCCTCTGCGTCAATTGCCTGATGAAGTCAAGCGTCACATTCTGTTGGTCTTGAACAAATTCCTTCAACTCGTTATGTTTTCTAACAAGTTCATCTTGTTGTCACTTCAAATCATACATCTACACTTTAAGTGATTGTTGTTACCGCGACAGGTCATCAAGACCTTCCAAAATTGGTTCTCGGAGGTTATCATGAAGGAATATGTACCATCCATCCTAGGGGTTAATTCCTTCAGGTGCGTTGGCTTGAGTGTGCTGATTTTCTTCACCAGGCTGATGCTGACTAGCCACACCAACGTCAGAGCCACTGCCTATTTCAATCCTAGGCGATGGCAGGCTTGGGTCATCGGCTGTAATGCGTGCAAGAGTTGTTTTAGATTTAGGGGAGAGTGGCGGAGTTGGTAGTTTAGATGCAAAAGAAAGGATCAGAAGGGGTTCGTCTTCAAGAGCAGACGACGTTGGCTTTTCAAGCGTTGGTAGGTACACGTTAAGATCAACTCTTAGCCCAAGGGATTTAGGATCCGGCTGGGGTGGTGGAGACTTTTCTACTTGGGTGAAGGTATCACCCATTCTTCAACCTCTAACGTAATGGTTACTTTCCTCTTCTTTCGTTGTGAGGTTTATGGGGTCATTTGGCTCTAGGGTTGCCACTTTGTTTGTTGCTTTGGTTGGTTTTTGGCTTAAGTTGGCAACCTTATTAGGTAGCAAAGGGAATTGCTTGTGAACGTACTTCTTACTGCCACATCTTCCTCTTTCTCAAACCATCCTTGCGCTACACAGAGCTCGATGAGCGATGGGAAGAATAGCTGCCCTTTTGGCCTTGGAGGAATGATCAAATTTGGCTTGCGATCATGCGACCAACATTTCTAAGGATCAGCCGCATGATGCAGAAAATGGCCATTACTCTCTCTCTTGAGACCGAATGATCATGCGTTGTAAGGAGCAGTTTTCTTTTGACAAAGTATAGCCACACATTGGCTTCTGGCGTTAGATTGTGTGGCGACAACGTCTTGACCCCTTTGGTTGAGACATTCCATTTTGTCCCAGGTAGTGTTACCACCTTCAACGCTTCTTTTTGTTCCTCAGATGTTGGGTTTTTGATTATTATATTTCCTTTAGCGTCAAGAATATCTTCCAAATTGTACAAGTGATTGATTTTCTTGACGTCGAATCCTATGGTTGCTTCCTCAACATCTGCTCGGTATCGTCTAGTATGAGGCTTTTCTTTCATAGAGTGCGGTCATCACAGATGGTTTAACCATTCTTGCCTTTTTGCAGAAATCTCTCCACCCCAATGTGCCAATCGTGTTTGTGATGAAAGGCGGCTGAGGCGTACTTTCAAGGAAGAATCCCATCTTGATCAGAATAGGGGGCCTCTTCTTAGGAGATTTTTCTTCTTCCGCCGCAGGCGCCTTGCCCTTGTCTTCCTTTCTTGTCGCCGCTTGTTTTGGCACTTTTTTCTTCTTTAAAATGCTACTGATCGTGCCCTTCTTCTTCTCTTCCACCCCAAACTTCTCATCTTCTTTCTTTTTCTTCTCATCTTCTTCCCTAAGCAGCTATTTTTCTTTCCTAATCTTTTGTAAGTTGCACTTGATGTGTTGAGCCTTTTCCTATATGGTTCTCTTTTGTTCATCGCTCTCGTCACACTTTTCCTTTTCAAATTCCAACACAAGGTGCTCTATACTATCTAGAGATTTCTCAAGTTGTGAATGCAATGGACTTCCCGTGCGTTCAAGCTTTTCATCGCGTATCTCATGATGGAGCTCAGTTGCTGCGATTAGGGATTCTACTTCCTTCCTTATTTCCCCTAGGTCTTCCTTAACCCTCCTGGACTTTCTTTGGAACTCTTTTGCCATTGCCTCTATAAAGAAGGCGAGGATACTTGCATCATCGCTTCTTCTTCTTTCCCTATTCACATTTTTCTTTGAGAGGAGCTCTTCTTCAACGTCAATCAATTTAATACCACCTTGTTTCCCCTTTTCCATCCCATGGCTAGACCCATGCTGAGATACTTCAGCACCACCCTTCTGACTGCTTGGCTGATTTACTACTCCATCCAAGGACTCGAGTGGTTTTAGGTTTTTGAGAATGTCCCTATAAACTTCTCGTTAGTCTCGTCACCTAGCTTCACTTGCGGTGGAAGTAGTTGGCTGTAGGCGATCTTGTGGCGATGAGGACTGCAATAGGGAAAATGCTGATGGGATGAGTGTGGAATTGAATGGGGAAGGTGAAGCCATAGTGGTGCGTAGACTGACTCCACGATGCTTGGGAAGAAAATGGGTTGGATAGAGACAGACGGGGATACCACCTCATAGGAATAGGTGGGAGTGGAAGAACGAGCGGAGGAAAGGATATTTTGGTGGGCCATTTGGAATGCGAATGGAGTGGATGTGAAAGGAAGGTAGATCGGAGAGCTTAAAGCTTTGCCGGAGAATTTCTAGAATTTAGAGGGTTTAGGGTTTTGAGAATTCAAAATTTCCAGAATTTCTAGAATTTTCAAAATTCCAGAATTCAGAGATTTCCAGAATAATTTCATGAGAAAGTTTGATATATCTTCAAAAGTAAAAAATCCTCGCAAATAGATAAAAATATTTGAAACAATGTGGCTTGATAGTTTAGGGTCCATTTGGATTGACTTAAGAAAAAAATATTTTTCAAAAAACTCATTATTATTTAAATATTTTTTACAACAATTATTGAAAATACACTTCAAAAGTTATTTTAAGTAGTAGCCAAACACTCCAATTTTTTCCGAAATAACTTTAAAAAAATTAAAAATTTGAAAATGCATTCCAAACACGCTTTTAATACACATCAAATTTTTAAAAAATAAAAATAAAACAAAAAATAATAGTAGAAAACTCATGCCTCCTTTTTCCACAAATAAATATGTTCGTAGTTGAAACAATTTAGCTTGATGATTTAATAGAGGATAGAAGAAAAAGGAACAAAACATTATGCCTTGATATTTTATATTAAAGTTTAGAAAGAAAATTATAAGTGCTATTTTTCTACCTATATTCTTTTAAATTTAACAATATATGGAAAAAACAATTCACTCAGATCGAAGATATATTATTTGACAAGCTAAACTATGAACATAATAAACTAGCAATGGAGTGCATAAGAATGACTTTTGCAATCACAAATGTAACAAAGGATCCATATTCCCAAAGTTTGTTCGTTCGTTTTTTTCCCTAAATAATCATTAATATTTATTTCATTTAGGTGTCATTTAATTTAAATATCTACTACCAGATGCCCACGAATAATAGATATCTATGAATAGAGAATAATATTGTTAAAAATCACTAATTATTTTAAATAGTAAAACTGTTGAAAATATTTTCAAGTATATCAAAATATCACAACAGTGATAAACCGCGATAGATATCAATCAGTGTCAATGATAGATGTCTATTGCGGTCTATCGTATACATAGTGACATTTTATTATATTTGTTTATAAGTTCTCACATTTCTTTAATGTTTTTTTTTTTTTGTCTAGAGTAATATTTTTTTTTTTTAATATACTTGTGATACCTTGATTAATAAATTTAATATTTCAATTAATAAATATATTTTAATGGATGTACTAAAAAGATAGTTTATAATTAGTTATAAGTGACCAGATGAATATATATTTTAATTGAGTATCCAATTATGATTACTAAAAATTTCATACTATTAAGTGGATTGATCATTTTCTTTTGGTACAAATTAATAGATTATTACTTAACTGATTCTTTTCAAATATATATTTTCTTGGGTACAAACATCACAAAACACTTACACCCGTATCAATTAATTTAATTAATTACAAACAATCAATAATTATTTTTAAAAAATTAAAAAATAGTCCAACTTTCAACTTTAGTTTCCTATATTTTTAATTATTCAATTTTGGTCTAGTATCAAAATTAGTTAAATAATAGTAATAATTTTCAGGTAAAAATGACATAATCAATAAAGAAATTGCTAATTGAGACAAAACGTTTTTTTTTTTTTTTTGAAAAATCAACAACAAACCTACGAAAATTAAGATTTATTGAAAGTAGAGAAAGAAAAATGGAACAAAATTCAAAAGGAGGACAAAATCGTATTTGAATGTAAAATAAATTTAAATATCTTTTTATGAACTCCAATTTTCCAAAAGGCTTTAGAGTTTCTAACTATAAATAAAACACTCTCATTTGGTTGTATAGTGTCATGGTCATGCTTGTCCAAGGCGTGTTGCCCATTGCCACATGTCTGCCTCCACCTCTTTTACTATGTTTTCATTCTATACATTTTCTTTTGCTAGGTAGTTAGCTTTATATGTACTTTTCTTTGTGAGTGACCGCTCGCTCATTTCCATATGCAAGGGTGGCGGATGTGTTTTCGTTCATAATGCACTATATGGGGATAAGACTAACCATCACTTCCTCATACCCGAAGGTAATATGTTATAAAGTCGTTGCTTATTGCTTTCTAACCTACTACATTTTTCTCTTCTCTATTCTTACATTCAAACTGTTTGCGAAAACCTTTTCTCCAAACCCGTTTTCTAAAACCATTTTCTCTAAAAGGGGGTGGAGGTTGCGAGAGTCACCCAGTGTGCCATTGGCGTTGCATATTCAAATTGACTGACTTGTTAGTGAGTGGAAACAAGTGTCGCACAATCGCTAAGGGAAGCTTTTGAAAGTGCGATTGTGACATATAGCACCTAGGAAGCACAAATACATCTAATTGTGCAGAGAACCAGTATCAGATATGGATACGATACGGATATGTCCAAATATATGGTAGATACGTGTCTGATACGTGATTTGAATTATCTAGTTTTATTTTTATTTTTATTTTTCAGATACGCATATCTACTTCCAGATACGTGAAAGGGATACATGGGTCAATTTTTTTTTTCAAATTTAAACCCAACTACTTAAAAAACCCAATCCACAACCCATTTTATTTTAATGCATGTTTAGGAGTGATTTTAAAATCATCAAAAATCATTTTTTTAATTTTTAAAATCACTTGAAAACACACTTTTAATTACTCAAAATTAATTTGGTTTTCAAATTTATACTTTTAAATGTAATTTTTATATCATCAAAATTGGTTTTGAAGGATTAAACATGTTTCACGGTAATTCTGAAAATGATAAAAGTGATTTCGACCATTTTAAAATCACTTCCAAACATAAAAGTCCATTTAAATTGAACAATCCAAAACAAAATAATTTTAAAATGAAAAAAACATGAAAAAAAAAACCGAAACATAATTAGATCTTCATTCTTCCTTTCTTTCTCACTATTTAAATCATGATTCACACCCCCTTCATCCTCAACTTCATTCTTTAATCTTCTTCTACTTTTTTTCCTATATATATATATTTATAACGTGTTGAAAATTAACTTATCGTACTGGATCTTAGTTTTTAAAAAATTAACTTACCGTCATATTGTATCGTATTCGTATCGCCGTATCCGTATTTGTGTCTGGGCTAACTTCTTAGTATAGCAAAAAAAATATTCTCTTCTTCATTACCAAACCCTCTCGCTTTCTGAGAGCTTTCATAATGTGCAGATCAAAATGGCCGGAATCATCGTGGGTTTCGATTTCGACAAGACGTTCATCAATTCCGATAGCGATAATTGGGTGGTGGACAAACTCGACGCCACCGATCTGTTTAAAGAACTCGTCCCTACAATGCCATGGAACTCTCTGATGGTACTATTTCTTCTATTCGTTATCATTATAGTGTTTTTGCTATCGAAATAGAGATTTATACTGTGATTTTCAGGATTGTTGATGATGGAGCTCCATTCACAAGGAAAAACCATTGACGACATCGCCGAAGTCCTCAAACGCGTTCCGATTCATCCTGATGTTATTCCTTCCATTAGAGCCGGTCACGCCCTAGGGTAAAGAATCGCAAAATCTCTCTCTCTCTGTGTCTATTTATTTATTTTTTCTTTTCATGTTTCGGTCTCTCATTGAATTACAGCGGCTGAGATTTTGTGTTCTCTCTATGTTCTTTAGATGTGATTTAAGGATTGTGAGTGACGTGAATATGTTTTCCATCGAGACGATTTGGATCATCTCAGAATGTTTGAATGTAATAAAAAAGACAAAGATGGGGCAGCCAAAGAGACTTTGTATTTTCTATATGTTTTACACTGATACAGAGGAGTATTTAATGAATAGTTTTTACAGAGAAACCCTTAGGGTTTTTGCCACACAAAATAATAAAGAATAAAGAATGATTATACTAACAACCAATAGCCAAGTGTCAGGCTTACATAGGACCTTGAATAACCTAATTTTGGATTGGCTAAATAGCCTTTTCTTCCTTTTGATATTCTTCAAATCCTAGTTGGATTGATGACTTGGTGGAGCCTTGCTTAGGTGTCTAAATGCTATTATCTGATTGGTCCTTGCATTCTTCCATTCTAACATCCCCTCAAACTCGTGATAAGTTCTACAACACAGAGTTTGCTTCGAAGTAGTTGAAAGTGAGACTGTGTCAATGGTTTCGTTAAGTAGCCAGCAATCTGATCAGATGAAGGGATGTACCTGACTTCAAGATGGCCACTGACAACTTGATCTCGTACAAAATGGACATCAAGCTCAATGTGCTTCACTCGAGCATGAAACACCGAGTTTGAGGCTAAGGCTCCAGCACTGATGTTGTCACACCATAGTATCGGTTTATAGGTCGGTTGGATTTGTAGTTCACTTAGCAGTTGTTTAAGCCAAATGATTTCTTCTGTGGTGTGAGCAAGTGCTCAATATTCGGACTCTATGTTAGATCTAGCAACTGCTGTTTGCTTTTTAGAAGACCAAGAGATTAGGTTGTTGCCAACATACACACAATAAGTTGCAATAGACTTTCTGTCATCAACATTGAAGGCCCAATCAGCATCCGAATAAGCTGTGAGTTTTAGGTCAGTGCTTGGTTGGAAAAGAAGTCCATAATGTCTGGTGGCACTGACATACCGGAGTACATGTTTGGTTGCCTGCCAATGTACATCAGTAGGTGCTTTCAAGAATTGACTCAAGTGGTTAACAATGTAGATTATGTCCGGTCTAGTGTTTGTCAAGTATTGGAGCGCGCCAATGGTGCTTCTAAACAGATAGGGATCAGTCAGCAGCTGTCCATCGGTTAGAGATAGGTGTTTACCTACTGTGCAGGGGGAAGATACCGACTTTAGATCAATGAGACCAAGTTTGTGGAGTAAGTCTTCCAGACTTGAGATAGTGCACTTGGATGCCCAAAAAGTATGTTAAACGACCAAGATCCTTCAGTGTAAATTTGCTGTCAAAGAGTTGGATGAGTTGAGATATAACTTAAGTATTATTACCTGTTATTATCAGACCATCTACATATATCAGCAGAAAAATGACAGCTTCCCAAGTGTGAAAGGTGTACAAGAAGTTATCTGCCTTTGAAGCTTTGAACCCCCAATTGACTAAGGCATTTCCAAGTGTGTTGCTCCATGTCGGAGGAGCTTGTTTCAAGCCATAAATCGCTTTATTTAACCTGCACACATAGTCCGGATGGTCAGTACTAACATATCCAGTAGGCTGTTTTATGTATACTTCCTCTTGTAGGCTGCCATTTAAGAAGGCGTTATTGAAGTCAAGTTGGCAAATCTCCCATTCTCTTGAGACAGCTATGCTGAGTACTACTCTAATTGTGGATGCTTTTACAACTGGACTAAACATCTAAAAAAAGTCTATCCCTTGATGTTGGTGAAAACCCTTGGCAATAGAGCCATCAGGACCTTTTTTTCAATTGGAAGATCCACTTATTACCTAAGATATTGTATGAATCAGATGGTGGTACAAGTTGCCAAGTATTTCTTTGAACTAGTGCTTGGTACTCATTATCCATAGCGGCTCTCCATTGAGGTGTACTAAGTGCTTCTTTGACTCTCGTCGATTCTGTAATGGTCCAGTCAGTTTTGGTTGTGAGTAGTAGTTTGGGCTTAAAGATTCCAGCCTTTACTCTAGTGACCATTGGCTGTGTTGATTGAATTGGAGCTATGGGTTGTTGATGCTTAGTGATGGTAGTGGTTTGTTGTAGGGGTGGGGTTGGGGTGGAGTGATCTGTCTGAGAAGGGGCAGGGCTTGTATAGGATGGTGAATTGGTCGTGTAAGGTGGATCATTGTTGGGAAGGGAAGTAATAGGACTGTGAAGTTGTGGGATAGTTGATAGAGAAGGTATGTCTTGGTTTGAGGGATTAGTTGATGGTTCTGTTGGAATGGGCTGACTAGTAGAGTTAAGGGACAGAGTTGTGGTAGAAGTGATGTTGGATGTAGTTTGCAACAAATCGGATAAGGCTTGGACAAGTTGAGGAGGACTTTGGACGGGCAGTAATGGAGAGCTGGCTTTTGAAGGACCACTGATCACCTAAAAACCAGTAGAGAAGGGAAATTCAGTTTCATTAAACATAACATTTCGAGATATGTACACATTACCTGACTTAGCTAGGCACCGATGGCCTTTATAAAGTATGCTTAGGCCTAGATATACACACTTCTCAGAGTGATACTGAAATTTATGCTGCTAATATGGTCTGATGCAGGGAAAACATGCACAACCAAACGTTCTCAACTTTGTGATGTCAAGTACTCGGTTAAACAACAATTGTGTTGGAGACTGTCCTTGTAACATAGGGGTGGGTAAGCCATTGATTAGGATGTTGGCATTGAAAAACGCATCCCACCAATACTGATATGGCATGGAAGCTTGGGCTAGGAGAGTGAGTCCCATTTCAACTAAGTGTCTATGTTTTCTCTCCACTCTTCCATTCTGTGCTAAGGTGTAGGGACAGGAGTATCTACTTATAATGCCAAGAGAAGAGCACAACTGATGGATCTTTGTAAACTCAGTGCCATTATCCGATTGAAATACCTTGATTGTAGTATCAAACTAATTTCTGACTACTTGAATGAAATGGTTGAAGGCTGCCAGGGCATCTGAATTTTGTTTAAGTGGATCTGTCACAGAAATCGACTATAATCATCTAAAAATGAAACATAATAGCGAAAGCCTGCTGTAGATTGTATTGGAGCTGGTCTCATACATCAGAATAGATTAGTTCAAAGCTGTTTTTAGATCTAGAATCAGATTGAGGAAAAGGGAGAGAATGTGATTTACCCAACTGACATGATATATAACTGTTTTTCATTAACTTTGATCAACT
The DNA here is from genome assembly GCF_027475165.1 of Benincasa hispida. Lineage (NCBI taxonomy): Eukaryota > Viridiplantae > Streptophyta > Magnoliopsida > Cucurbitales > Cucurbitaceae > Benincasa > Benincasa hispida. The sequence goes on from NC_143486.1 coordinate 2,291,516, forward strand.
GTTTACACTGATTTATTATGGTTTTCAAAATTCTGGGCGAGGGATGGCCTAATTTCTTATGCCACAGGTAGAGGACTTTGGAGCCATTATTTTTGTCCAATGATCTGGGATCTTTTGACCTTCTAAGCTTCAAAATGTCATATGGTTGAACTGTCGTCTCCTCAAGCTGATAAAGGCCATCCTTAAGTGTGCCTTTCACTAGAGTATTGCCTGTACGCTTGTCCTTTATCAAACAGCAAGTTCCATGAAATTCCACGAAGATATCATTGTCTTAAGTTAGTTTAGAGATGCTTACTAAGTTCTTTGCAATTGATGGTACATAAAAGACATCCTCTAAACTACGTACATATTGTCCTGATTTTAGACTTGAATATCTACAGCAGAGATGTATAACTGTTCACCATTACCAACGATAACTAGATTAGTACCTAAGTATTCAGATGGATTGACAATGTGTGTTGGATCAGTTGTGACATGGTTAGTAGCACCACTATCTGCATACCAGTTGACATCATTGGGGTTTTCAGGTGTAGCAATGAATGGATTAGTTGGGTATGAAGTCATGAAGGCTGAAGGAGTGTTGTTGGATGGTTGCTGATGTCTAGCTCCTCTACCTTGACTAGCATTAGGCACATATTCCCAATTGAACCGTTGGTAACAGACATCACCAGAGTGACCATACTTGTCGGAGATAGTCCTCAGCTCGTGAGTGGACACCAAACAAAGCATGAATGGCATCCCACAGCGCCTTAGCATTTTCAAATCCCATAATTTGGACAGCGACCTCTGGTGCCATTGAGTTGTAGAGCCACCCTAATAATAACTGATCCGTTGTAATCCATGCCTCATAAAGGGGACTCAGCATTTGCTCACCTGTGGAGCTAGACGAACTTTCCGAAGGGTCAGAGACAGTGGTAGCTACCTCATGAACTGATACACCTTCTATCGGGAAGGAAACAAACATGGGAGAGCAGACTTTTGTACCTAATAGGTGGCCTTCTAGTTGGTACCCTCGGAGAATTAGCAATGTCAGTGTCTTCCAAAGCATAAGGTTCCCCCATTCGAGTTTAGTACTTGTGATTTGGTTGAGAAGCTGATTCAAGGGCGACGTGCTAAACTTTGTAGCCTCAGTCCCTGTGGTGTTCATCCCTGAGTGAGCGGAGTTGGCCATTAAAGAGGCTCTGATACCAAGTTTGAATGTAATAAAGAAGACAGAGATGAGGCAGCCAAAGAGACTTTGTATTTTCTATATGTTTTACATGGATACAAATGAGTATTTAATGGAGAGTTTTTACAGAGAAACCCTTAGGGTTTTTGCCACACAAAATAATAAAGAATAAAGAATGATTATACTAACAACCAATAGCCAAGTATCAGCCTTACATAGGACCTTGAATAACCGAATTTTTGATTGGCTAAATAGCCTTTTCTTCCTTTTGATATTCTTCAAATCCTAGTTGGATTGATAACTTGGTGGAGCCTTGCTTAGGTATCTGAATGCTATTATCTGATTGGTTCTTGCATTCTTCTATTCTAACATGGAATGAGAGAATGCTTATCCAAAATGAACATGAATCCAGGTTCGGTCGACGAAGAAGGAAGGGTGAGGATTTTTCCTATCCACGATTTCCATAAATCTTCTCACGGATGCAATCTCTGCCCTCCCAAAATGTGCAAGGTATTGTATCTCTGTGTTTGCAATGTTCACACCTGGATGGATGGATTTCTTATATGCAAAGAGATTTTCATTTCATTTGCAAAATTCGGGCATAGTTATGGAGAGGATTCAAGAGTTGTTAATGTGGGAAGGGAAGAAGAAAAAGAGGTGGGACGGGGGAGGATCTTGTTGAGCTTAATCAACACCATTTTCACGGCAAAAAAAATGCTCAATTCTTGTCTCCTTAAAATATGGACGTTCCTGTGTACGACACTACGAGGCCCTGCCTAGGCCCACACACAAACCAGGAAAGGCGGCCAATTGAATTCAATATATAAACACACACCCGATTTCTCAAACCAATCAACAATATAAATCAAGGTGTCGTTTAGCTTACGGTCAAAGATGACTATGTAATTTAGAAAATATTTGTTAAGTAAATATATGGCTCATGTTAGTATAATGGATCCATGACAATTTCTGGTATGACTAGAATATTATACTCTTTTTATTTTTATTAATATAAGTGCATACTACTTTATTTTTAAAAGCATTTTTGGGTTATACTATCTTGTGTTGGCTCCTGAGTTGGTGAAGAAATGACTAAGGAAAGCTCTGTTTCTTTATGTAAGGTTATCTCTGTTTTCTTTCTTATTCGATAAGCACTGTTTCCTCGATATGTAAATACTCGTTACTCGATGAGTTTTTGCTCGTTGCTCGATGAATTTTTTCTTCTTTCCTTGATGAGAACTCGACGAGTATTAATCTTTACTCGATCCTACCCGATGAGTATTAATCTTTACTCGAAGCAACTCGATACTCTGAAAACACTGTAATTTGATTACAAGATCGTGTTTTCGTTGATTTGTAGAGAAACAGATAAAGATTGGAAAAAAGATAAAGAGAAGAAGAAGGAAAATGCAGAGTTACATAGTTCGGCTAATAAGCCTATGTCCACAAGGAATATTTTCATTCTTTCTCACTTGAAGATTGCTTACAATAGTTGTTGTTTACAGAAAAATAGAAAGTACGATGATTCTCTCTCTCTCTTTTTTCTTGTTCTAATCAGTGATATTTATAACACATACCATCTGACCGTTACAAGATAAAGTTTGTTATGTAAACTAAACTAGCTGAAATGGTATTTGAGTCATTGTTTTTACAAGCATACTAACCTGACATTAATAGGGAGTGGAAGTTTTTTATTTAAATACTAACTCCATCATTTTTTTTTTTTGTTCTGGTTTTTCTACATTCAACTTTGGTTTCTTTTGGTCTATATACTTATGATTATTTTTGAGAAATAAAAATATCAAAATGAATATTTTGAAAGTATAAAGGTCAAAATGTAGTAAAGTTAAAAATATGAGGACTAATATCAATATTTTAAAGGTAAGACCAAGATGAACTCAAGTTAAAACTAAAAATATTAAAGTAACATTTAAATCGAAAATTTTCTATACTCTCATACTAAAAACGTTTTCCAAATAGATATGAATCTTGTTTGATATTGTTCACATTTACAACCTTGCACCGTTTCACTATTAGAATGGCCACTTTATTATGAAAAAAATTTGAGCAAAAGAAGAAAATTCTTAAAATCTTAAAATTTCTCACTAATTTTCTAAAATTTAAGGAAAAAACATATGTCAATTTACGAATTTGTTCATATATAATTTAAAATTTGCAATTGATCGACCATGGTATAGTTAAATCATTAATGTGGTGGTTTGGAAGATCGTGTGGGATTTGAAGTGATGACTAGTTGGATTCTTCTATACTTTTCAAGCTTATTTCAGGTAACATAATTTTTCAAATGACCATCATCTTTTTAGTTGCTAATTTTATAAGTCAAGTTATGTGCATGTTGGTACATAGATTTAATTAATCATTTGAAAAAGGGTCACATTTTTTATTATACAGATTTAAACAATCCTAATATTTAACTTATAAGATGATTGAGATTTGAACCAAACATATTAAAAATAATGAATTTGGAAATGGAATGAGGATATTATTACGACTTTTTATGTAATTCATTTAGTAGTTCAATCTAATTTGTCATGTGACAAATTTCTTATCTTTTTTATTTTTAAATATTTTTAAAAACATTTCTACGAAATTAGACTACACCCATCACCCAAGTATTAATTAACCATTTTTATTTACTTTTTGATGGTAGACATGATTTTACAAAATCTTAATAGACAAAAATAGTAAAATGAGATTACAATATCACATGTATCATGTATGATAGTGTATATATTTATTTTGTAACAATAACAATATAGTTCAAAATTCATTATTTATTATTTCATTTACTGATCTTTTTTTGTTTTGCGCTACTTAAATTTTAGCTTTAAGTGTAACAAATAATTTTTTTGTGGTTAAAAGAAGGGGAGTATGAGATTGAGAACAATTTAGACTACAATTAGGTATTACTCTACTAGAAGGTGTATATATATATAAAGGACAATATGTGAAGAAGAGAATTGAACTTCTTCTGCACTCGAGGTCGACAAAATATAAACTTTGTATCCATTGGGTTGTGTTCATCTCAACTAGAAGTTAATCATTTGATTTTTTTTGTTTTTTTTTTTTTTTTTTTTTTTTTATTTACCTATGGAGTGGGGAAATCAAACTTATGATTTTGAAGTTATGAATACAAGTATTATATTAATTGAGTTATGCTTATTTTGAATATTGTTTTTGTAAACTAGTTTTTACGTAAGCACTTATTTTTATTATTTTTTTATAAACAAATGAAAATTTGAGAGGATGAGAAGTCATAGACAGTCAATAAATTTATATCTATTTATTTGTTAATAAAAGAGGAGGAATAAGGCTAAAGCAAATGTAGAGGTTTGATTCTCTTAATCTTATTATTTTTGAAAAAAAGGAGGACGAACGAGAATAATTGAAACAATGTGACTTCATAATTTAATATGTTTTTGGATATAAGAAAGAGAAATAAAACATTATGCTTTAACACCATACAATAAAGTTAAGAAAGAAAATGAGAAGTGTTGTTATTATTATTGTTTTCAATTTAACAATATGTGAGGTATGGTTATACTTAATCTTTTATCGAAGATATATGCTTTTGACAAGTTGTACTATGTTCATAATAGACCAATTATGCCTGAGAATAATTTTTTGGCGTGGTCCATCTACTTTATGTTTTTTTTTTTAAATTACCATCAATATTTATTTCATTTATTAGCTGTCTTACTAAATGTCTACGAATAACCGATAATTAGGAATAAGATGATGTTTGAGAATAATATCGTTAAAAATATTATAAACAACTATGCTTGTTTTTTTTAACCAATGTTATTAGATTTTAATATAGGATAATACTTGGGTGCATCATTTTTATACACCCCTTATCATCACTCATGTAAAAAGAAAATAGTTAAAGTATTTCATAAAAGAAATAAGAAAAATTTACCACATGACATATTATGATTAAACAATTAAGTGGGATCCATAAAAATAGGTGATATTTGAGATGCAACCAAGTATTTTTTTTTCTTCAATATATAATTGTGATACATTCGTTAATAAATTAATATTTTAAGAAAAATATATTTTAATGAAGAAAAGTATTTAGGTGTATCTTGAGCAAAACCTATTTTTGTGTATCCCACTAAATTGTTTATTTTTAATTTGTAATGTAGTAAATTCTTTTTTATCATTCTTTGAAATATTGTAAAAAAATTTATGAGTGAGTGTCGAGAGTCGGATGCATAAAGATAGATATATCTTGGTATGAACCTAAGTATTATCTTTTAATGAATGAATTAAAATTATTTTTTAAAAAACTGATGTATTTAAAATATGGTTTAACTAGTTATTATTGTTATTTTTTAGGATAAACAACCCAAAAGGCAAAAACCCAAACAAAGTTGACTATTATCTCAAGACATAAGTAGCTTAAACCACTTATAATGTGGAGAATGGTACACACCCGATCCTCTAAAATTTTACGCTCAACAAAGTTATCAATCAACACGTTCTGACTACAACAAACATGAGAGAAAGCAACAACTCTCAGGTCATCTCCCTGTTTCTTAGCTTCTGCAATAAAGAAAGGGACTTCGAAAATATTGACATCATCATTTAGCAAGTTGATGACCTCCATAAAGTCGAAATGAACCAAAATATTCCAAGTATGGAGAAAAGAAATACTCACAAGTGGATTAAATTAAAATATTTAAATTGAATGATCAATTGTATTACTATTGATAAAAAGAAAATCATACTATTAAGTGGATTAACATTTTTTGTTCACATTAATGCATTTATTACTTAACTAATATTTAACAAGAAAAAAAAGTTTTTCTTTGGTGAAATATACTTTATTCTATCTCCTTTAATATATCCTCCTTCGATTTGAGCTATGCAAGCTGTGTTGTCTTCGTATAATATTGTTGGAAGATTTTTGTTAGAAGACAAGTCATACATTTCACGAATGTTCTGAGTCATTGACCTTAGCCATACACATTCTCGACTAGTCTCATGAATTGCAAGAATTTCAGAATGATTTGAGGAAGTGGCCGTTATAGTCTGTTTCACCAATCGCCATGATGTTCCTTCAAATGTGAACAAATAACTTGTTTGAGATCTAGCTTTGTGTGGATCAGATAAAGATCCAAAATCTGCATAACTAACTAAATCAAAATTTGATTTATTTGAATAAAACAAATCCATATCGATTGTTCATCAGAGATAACGGAGTATCTACTTAATTCGTTCCAATTTCTTTTTGTAAGAAATGAACTATATCTAATAATAAATTTATTGAAAATGCAATATTTGGTCTTGTATTATTAGCAAGATACATAAGTACACCAATTGTACTAAGATATGATACTTCAAGACCAAGAAGTTCTTCATTATCTTCTCTAGGTCAAAATATATCTTTCTTTATATCCAATGAATGAACTTCTATTGGAATATTTAATGGATGTGCTTTGTCCATATAAAATCTTTCCAAAAAATTTTCTATATAAGTTGACTGATGAACAAATATTCCATATGCTAAATGCTCAATTTGCAAACCAAGGCAAAATTTTGTTTTTTTCGAGATCTTTCATCTTAAATTCTTTCTTAAGATATTCTATTGCCTTTGAAAACTCTTCAGGAGTTTCAATTATATTCAAGTCATCAACATGTACAGTTATAATAGCAAATTCTGATTATGATTTCTTTATAAAAACACACAGACATATTGGATTATTTTGATATCCTTCTTTCAATAAATATCCACTCAAGCGATTGTACCACATCCGTCTTGATTGTTTCAATCCATATAGTGATCTCTTTAACTTTATTGAATACCATTCCCGAAATTTGATGTATATATTTCAAATACCTTAAATCCTTCTGGGATTTTCATATAGATATCATTATCGAGAGATCCATCTACATCAGATGCATATCCAGACTTTCATACACAGTCAAGTCAATTAAATATCTTAGTGTAGTTACATCCACCACTGGATAATATGTATCCTCATAATCAATACCGGATTTTTGTGAAAAATCTTGTACAACTAGTCTTGCCTTGTATCTTGTGACCTCATTATTTTTATTTTTTTTTCTCATAAACACCCATTTGTATCCCACAGGTTTGACACCTTTTGGTGTTTGGACTACTGGTCCAAAAACCTACCATTTTGAAAGTGAGTCTAATTCTACCTCGATTGCTTCTTTCCACTAAAGCGAATATTTTCTATGTCAAAATTTTTCAATAGATTTTGTTTCAGGATCCTCATTTTCAGATATAATATCAAGAGCAACATTATACACAAAAATGTTGTCAATAATTACATTAGTTTGATTCCATCTTTTTCCTGTGATGACATAGTTTATTGAAATCTCAATATTATCATTAGGTATTTCACCTTCCTCACTAGTCATATCGAGGATTGCTTCATGATTATTTACAACCTCAACCTAGTCCTTCTCACTATTAATTATTTTTCATTTTCAAGGATTTTTATCTTTGGATCCCATTGGTCTATCATGCTTCTTGCGTGTTCTAGACTCGTTAGTGACAACTTGTTGTGTTGGGATATCAATTTTTTATGGAACATTTGCAGCTGGTATATGTGACTTAGTTACTTTCTTTGTATCTATAAATACATCTGGTAATTGATTTGCTATATTTTTCAAATGAATTATTTTCTGAACTTCAAGTTCACATTGATCTATACAGGGATCTAAGTGAGATAAATAACAATGCATTTCATGTAATTTCTTTTTCTAATTTCTTAATTCCTCCCCCTAATGTTGGAAAATTTATCTCATTAAAATGACAATCAGCAAATTGTTCAGTAAATACATCACCTGTTAGGGGTTCAAAATATTTAATAATTGATGGGGAATCATATCCAACATATATTCCTTACCTCCTTTGAGGACCATTGTAGTGCATTGTTGTAGAGTAATTGGAATATATACAGCACATTTAAAAATTTTCAGATGGGAAGTATTTGGCTCATGACCATAAGCTAATTGTAATGGCGAATACTTATGATAAGCTATTAACCTAATGCATATAAGTGACGTTGCATGCAAAATAGCATGTCCCCATACAGATGAAGGAAGCTTAGCTCTCACAAGTAATAGTCTTGCAATTAATTGCAAGCATTTTATAAATAGTTCTGCTAAACCATTTTTTATATAAACATGAGCCATAGGATGTTCAACACTTATCCCAATTGACATACAATATCAAAAGCTTGGAATGTAAATTCACTAGCATTATCAAGACGAATGGTCTTAATTATATAATTAAGAAATTGTGCTCTTAACTTAATTATTTGAGCAAGTAATCTTACAAATGCAAGATTTTGACTTGATAATAAGCATACGTGTGACCATCTACTGGATTCATATATTAATACCATAAAATATCTAAATAGTCCACTTAGTAGATAGGTCCACATATACCACCATGAGTTCGTTCTAAAAATGCAGGTGATTCAATCCCCACTTTAGCTAGTGATGGTCTAATTATTAATTTGCCTTGAGAGCAAGCATCACATGATAATACATTAGATTCAAGAATTTTCTTGTTTTTCAGTGAGTGTTCATTTGAATTCTCAATCTGAAGGAAATCAAACATGAAGATTTCCATGAGCAGAAGAATGATCGTTCCAAATTCCATTCGAAATTGAACATACACAATTACAGTCAAGAAACGAAAACTAATAGATCATGCACAATACGAAATTACAGCATGCTTACAAATGAGATCAAGGGATAAAGTATACATATCTTTGAAGACTCATTCTTCAAACTCCCTCGATCACGAACGCTCGTTCAGTCTCCAAGACAGTAATACACGAACGCTCAAACACAATGACCGCAACACAGCACGATCAACAGCAACCAACACACGAACAACGTGAACACACAACAAACGACCTCCAAAACCTCGAACTCAGTCGAACTGAGTGAGAATACCACCACAATGATTACCTTGGTATTCTCGATGTGAGAATCCAAAAGTGTGGGATCTGTATGTACTTGGTTAGAGAAAGAGACGGGAGGAACAACAATCACGTAGACGATTGAGCAAGTGGGAGATGAGAAGTATCTATAGTATAGAAGAATGCTCAATCGTGTAGAAGAAGGCAACCTATCGTATAGACAATGCTCTGCGATCGTTTAGCTACGACCAGCTGAGTGAACTATCGTATAGTAACACTCCACGATCATTTAGTCTCTCTATAAGCTATCGTTTAGTGAAACGATTTCACTTGATAGAAATCCGTGAGTTTCTTTCCGAATTAAGCACTCTTCTAATTTTAGGAAAACATTTTTTTTATCTCATGGTTACCATAAAATCACCAATAACCTCCCACTCAATTGGTTATTAGAGAAAAAGAGATAATTATCTAATAATTAATATTATTATAAATATATATATGATAACCAACTTACCATATTATATTTATAACCTATAGTTTAAATATTTCATCTCATGAGATATATAAACCATAGTTCTTTTTCCATTTTATGGTACTTAATGCAAATTACATTTACATTAATCCTCCACTTGATGTATCTCATACATCACACCGATCATATCATATATAATCGAATTTCCTCTTGTCAATTTGAATATTTCAAATCAGCTCCAAGAACTGATTCTCAACTTGAATCTATTGATCTACCAAGGGGACCTTATGAACCTGTAGCATGAAGCTCCAACGGTACGTGAATAACTGAATAAACTCTTTAGTCATGGGATCCACCATCCATTAACTACCGGACACTCCACTAAAGATCGACAGCTGCACTCTCCTTATTACAGATATATTTTGTGTTCATATCAACCAATCAACGGTGCGATAACCCTTTACAGATCGTTCGTAAGTACACCTGGGCTAATTTACCATTATGCCCCTGTAGTTACATCTAACCCTTTAAGTACCACTGATCCCTCTAATGAACAAAACTCATAGTCCTACTATGATTGAGTCCTCTCTTCCAAAGAGAAGCTGTGGCCACTATGTAAGACTTGGAATCAACCCTTAAGGGAACAATCTATCTACTTACCTCTGCTTCGGAGAATGAGTGAATTCCATCTTGTGTAACTGAGTTCCCAGCTCCCAAATCAGACAAATCTCCAAAAAGGTAGGCTTGTTGAGTTGACAATTTGGCCACTCTCACTCATATAATCAAAATACCGCTCTCGAAAGCAGAAGTTTCCAAAACACTCAAGATTAAGGTCATGTCACCTATGGTCGTTTAGGTAAGATGTTAGTCTCAAGTATCAATGGTGATGCGTAGAAAATTGGCAGTCAATTTTACTCGACAACCCAAATCCCGTGGATGCGGTATGTGATGCATGTTCCTAAAATATGCGTTGATAGCCATGCGTCGATGGTCATACATTGGAATGAAAATTGCGTTAACGAATGTATGCAATGACCATGCATCCTCCCACAAGTTTTCTTGCATTCACGCCAAGTATAACATGAACAAAAATTTCTAGGGTAATCCGAGGTCGAACACAGGGACTTGTAACTATATGTTTGCGTGATGTGCATGCGGCGGTATAAATAAAAGAATGGAGGGTTTGTTGTTAAATTAATCCTACTCCAACTTCTATCTAACAGACATTGCAATGAGAATATTCATGAAAGGTAGAGATGCGACAAACCTTGACATGAAATAAATGTATGGGAAAGTAGATAAAATGCGGAGATGTTTTCATTGCAAAACTTAAGAGTGATCGCAAGGGCAACCCTAGTCAACGCAATCCATGCAATCATGTTACAACCATACACGATAAGTCATTTTCCAATGGAAATGTAGTGCTCCTAATTCTAGGACGCATTTGTTGAAAGCAAAGTGTCCATAGAGCTTATTCCTAAGTCTCTACTCTTGTCCTGTGCGATGATGCAAAATCATGAAAGCAAGGTGACCACATTCAATCGTATACTATCTCTAGGATGCATGCAATGCGTTAATAAAAAATAGTGCTCATTCCTAAGTGCCTATCTCTTGTATTATGTGTTCTAATCTGGCTCTCCCAAGCCTAGATTCTGAACTGACCTTCTAAAGCCTAGATTCTGTCCTTAGACTACCCTCCCGAGTGTCCCTAATGGACGAATGAAACGTATATAATACAAGACAATCGCATAAACTTCGTTGACCTACAATTGTTACTATCCCTAGTGAACAATGCATACCTTGCTTAATGCGTCCAACCACTTACCCTCTCGGGTAGTTGATTGTTGCTGACTTCACTCATAGACAAGCAATACGTTAGCCCATAGACAGGCGTTGCAGCAGCTTCATACTAAGCAAAAAAAGATTACTCACTTACTCGCACAACGCACACCTCTCGATGGGTTGCTACATGCTTCATATCCCTAATCCACATGACTAAGAATGCAATACCCAAGCAATCTCACTAAGTGTTGCAATGAAAGTAAAGATGCTAAACAAGAAGATAGAGATGGAGTCGAAGGAATAGAGAAATGAATTGAAAAACATATTGTATTAATTTGTTAATTCAAAATGTCATACAATACAATATAGAAAAATAAAGGAAAAAGAAGTGATCGGTGATGCATTGTTTTATTAGGTGGAAATATGGATGATATGCATTGATGGATTGCGTTGTGCACTCAAGTTTCCCCAGAGGAAACCAAGTGTAAATTTCTCTGAGTTTCCTGGTAAGTCTAGGGTCGAACACAAGGACATACGAAAATAGTTGCGTTGGAGATTTTTATGAAAACTTGCGATAACCAGTTGAATAAATAAGTGTTTGGTTGTTGTTGCGTTAATGAAAATAATAACGAATGCGGCAGAGTTCGAAAAGAGTTGGTAAATGGGAAATACGATGAATGTGCGGTGAACGGGTTGAGAATGGTTTCGGCTAACACTCCCTAGGATGCGTTCATGCCTTGCGATCATGCAACATGCATACAATAGTAAACCACTTCTCGGCATGAATGCCATGGCTTCTAAGGCTAGAACGCATGCGATAAATATGCGATAGGTCTATAGGATTTACACATAAACCTCTATTTCGATGACAACATGACGTTCACACAAATATGCGACCACATAATATCATTCCTATTCCTAGGATGCATGCGATGCAAGTTGACAAACAGAGCTTATCTCTAAGTCCCCATCTCTTATTTATGCAAGCTAATCTTGCTCTTTCGAGTCCAGATTCTAACCTAGCTCTCTCGAGACATTAGGTTCTTCCTTTAGATTCTCTCTCGAGTAACTCTAAAGGGGTATTTTGCACAACATAAAACAAGACAATTGCAAGCAATGAACTTCCTAGATCATGTTAGCTTAGTTCTTCTCAACCCATTCAACTAGTTTAGCTACTCATACGTATTAAGAGAGTGAGCAGATGTAGAAATAGAACTTCCATTAAATAGATATAAGATGAAGTACAGAATAACAATGTAAGTATATTAAAGAGCCTGGAATAATTTCTTGCTGCCAGGCATTACACTATTTCTACTCGTGCTCTGAAGATATTCTCGCTTTCGAGAGAGTCGGCCCGCTCTCTGCTTTTACGCCTCAAGGTTCTCTCTTGAGTTGCCTTGGACGATCTCCAGCGTCACCACTCTTTTCTTGCTCCGCCATAAAATGGAAAAGAAAACTATAAAGAGAGGCATGAACTTGTAATGGTGATGAGGTAATCGACTGCTTAACCCCTCATCTGAAGAATGCACTTGGTAGTTATAGGGCATCAAAGGTGAAAGGCGGCTTCTCTCTCCTCGTTGTACAGATGGGACAACCTTAATTCCTGACTGATGTGTCGAATAATTGTCACTGATAAAATTGGATCTACTTTGTGAACATTATCGGCTATCAACTTAATTTGGATCCGACTACCGTCAGCTTTCTGTCCCATCGATCTTAATTGTCCTTTCGTCTGGATGCGTCCACCATGTTGCAGTGATTTTTCTTAGGTGAATGTTTGCGAGCATGATCAACGCAAAGTCTTGCGATGAAGTTTCTCCACCAATGTATTCCTATGATCTAATTCTTTGCATTGCGTTAACGCATTATTCTGCACAAAAATATAAAGATCAACTGCTCTAATGCGTTGGAGGCATGCGACCGCAATATTATAGAATTTATGCTTAATGGATACAATTTAACATATTTCATCAATACAATCCAATATTGTTTAAGGATTTAGCACTATGATAACATGCATTTCTGCCCGTTATCACACCCCCAAATTTAAACAATGTTTGTCCTCAAGCACAAGCTGAAGATTCCTCTAGCAAGTTAGCCGCAAAGTTCTTTCCCTAGATTTCTCAAGGATACTTTGTTCAAATCCTATATGCCAGAATTTCCTTAAGTCTTATTCAAATTTCTTCCTAAAATACTTTTAAGACTTAGGCATTGCAAGCTTAACTTTCTAAAGGACTTTACTGAATTCCGGAACATTGCATGATTTATTTAAAAAAGAAAATTTTCCACTGGGAATCAAATGATTTATCCTTGCACAAAAAAAATTTCTTCATTGCTATTTTTTTTCTGACCTTGCTTCGATCCGAGTGCCTTGCCTTCGTTTTGGCTTGCCCCCACGTGTGTCATGCGGACATCCAACTACGGGTAAGTGCCTTTCACAACTTAATTCTTATCAACATGGGTTTTCCATTACGTTGATAGTGGAGTTGTTATTCAATATTTTTTTATTTGTAGCAAGGTCGGAAACAAATACTCCACCCCTAAATTTAAAATACGGCAATGTCCACATTGCCAAAAGTTAAAATAAGTCATCCGATGGTCATAGAATGCGTTATAAAGAAAATTTGAAACGAAAGCTAGCAAACCCCTAACTTCGAGAAATATTTCATGAGGTGACTATCCTAAGAATTACGTTGACTCTAGTATATACGAAAGAGATAGAAGTATATTTTTCATCATTGAAATCATACTTGGCAAGAATACATGCGGTAAACTACTAAAGTTATCTACTTGTGATATGTTTGCGGTAGTCAATGAGGATGCGGTGATAAAACATTGGAAAGTAATATGCAATGTGATAGCATAAAATTTGAAGTAAGAATAAGGAAAAGTACACCCCCAAATTTAGCGTTGTCGCCCACAATGTATTGACGCGTCCATCTTGCGACGATCATTCTTCGTTGGGTTGCGGTGATGGAATAAGATAAGTGCTGCTTCACGTAACATTTCCGCAATCCAATGCCTCAATCGTTGTAAGGAAAACAAAGAGAGGGTCAAATTATTTTAAACAAAAAAAAAAAGTTTTTTTTTTATAGCAATAGAAGTGACAAATGAAAAGATAGTAAAGTAAGGATAATTCTGAGTAATGGAGAAAAGAGCTGAAGACTTGAGATTTTCCAAAACTTTACGTCCTTGATAAATTGTGATCATCTGATAACGCAGGGACCACCTACTTCCTTCTTCATTCAAGGTTTCTTAATTCTATGGAGTCGACTAGGTGATGTCAGTCTTCTCCATGGTATGCCTTTACTCGGTACCCATTGACCTTGAATATGTTGGTTCCGTCGTTATTTGATAATTCCATCGCGCCATGCAAAAGTACTTGTCGAATTATGAATGGTTTGAACCAAATAGACTTTAGCTTTCCCAGGAAGAGTCACAGACGTGAATTGAAAAGCAAGACTTTCTGCCCGACTTGTGGTTGACAAAGTGTGATCCTTCATTACTTATGATGGCATGGGGAGTGCCAAAACACATGAAAATATTTTTCTTCAGGAACTAGGAGACTCCTGCCGCATCACTTGCGGTGCATGCAATTTCCTCTACCCACTTGGAGACATAGTCAATGACTAATAAAATATAGTGCTTACCGTTTGAAGGAGGGAATGGTCCCATGAAATCAATCCTCCATACGTCAAATAGTTCCAGCTCCAAGGTAGTATTCATTGGCATTGCGTTCTTCCATGAAATGTTGTCGGTGCATTGACACCGATCACATTTCATTGTGTAGTCAGAAGCATCCTTAAATAATGAAGGCCAGAAGAATCCACTTTGTAAAACTTTGGCTGCAGTATGTTGTCCTCCAAAGTGCCCTCCATATGGCGAATCATGGCACTGTGATAATATGTGTTGTTGAGCAGCATCTGGGATGCATAATCGAATGAGTTGGTCTGCACCTCTTCTATACAGATTCGACTCTTCCCAATAATAGTGTCTGCATTCATTCTTGAGCTTCTTCTATTGATGGTAGGTGTAATCTTCAGGAAATTGTGCACAAACCAAATAATTAATTATGTCTGCATACCAAGGCAGTTCTTCCATGTGAAACAGCTGCTCGTCCGGGAACACGACACTCACTTCAGATTCATTACAGTCAACCTCAGGATTTTCTAATCTGGACAAGTGATCCGCAACTTGATTCTCTGTCCCCTTCCGATCAATTATCTCGATATCAAATTTTTTAAGGAGGAGAACCCATCTGATTAACCTCGGCTTTGCATCCTTCTTTATATTGTGGTTGACAAAGTGTGATCCTTCATTACTTATGATGGCATGGGGAGTGCCAAAAACACATGAAAATATTTTTCTTCAGGAACTAGGAGACTCCTGCCGCATCACTTGCGGTGCATGCAATTTCCTCTACCCACTTGGAGACATAGTCAATGACTAATAAAATATAGTGCTTACCGTTTGAAGGAGGGAATGGTCCCATGAAATCAATCCTCCATACGTCAAATAGTTCCAGCTCCAAGGTAGTATTCATTGGCATTGCGTTCTTCCATGAAATGTTGTCGGTGCGTTGACACCGATCACATTTCATTGTGTAGTCAGAAGCATCCTTAAATAATGAAGGCCAGAAGAATCCACTTTGTAAAACTTTGGCTGCAGTATGTTGTCCTCCAAAGTGCCCTCCATATGGCGAATCATGGCACTGTGATAATATGCGTTGTTGAGCAGCATCTGGGATGCATAATCGAATGATTTGGTCTGCACCTCTTCTATACAGATTCGACTCTTCCCAATAATAGTGTCTGCATTCATTCTTGAGTTTCTTCTATTGATGGTAGGTGTAATCTTCAGGAAATTGTGCACAAACCAAATAATTAATTATGTCTGCATACCAAGGCAGTTCTTCCATGTGAAACAGCTGCTCGTCCGAGAACACGACACTCACTTCAGATTCATTACAGTCAACCTTAGGATTTTCTAATCTGGACAAGTGATCCGCAACTTGATTCTCTGTCCCCTTCCGATCAATTATCTCGATATCAAATTTTTTAAGGAGGAGAACCCATCTGATTAACCTCGGCTTTGCATCCTTCTTTGTCATCAAATATTTGATTGTTGAGTGAGCAGTGTGAATGAGTACCTTGGTTCCCAATAGATATGCTCGAAATTTTTCCAACGTAAAAATCACAACCAGGAGCTCTTTTTCAGTGGTGGTATAATTAAGTTGAGCAGGGTTCAGAGTTTTACTCACATATGCGATGGGGTGCAAAATAGTCTTCTTCTTTTGTACTAATGCACCTCCCATTGCATACCTGCTTGCGTCGCACATGAGTTCGAATGGGAGTGTCCAATCTGGCGCAATCAAGACGGGTGCGGTAATCAGCGCATCTTTTAAAATTTTGAATACATTGAGGCAATTGTTGTCAAATTCAAACTTCTTGTCTGCCTCTAACAATGCACTCAGGGGTCTTGCTAATTTAGAAAAGTCCTTGATGAATCGTCTATAAAATCCGGCATGCCCCAAGAAGCTTCGCACAACCTTCACGTTGGTTAGAGGTGGAAGTTTTTCAATTGTGTCAATCTTTGCTTTGTCCAACTCCAACCCTTCTCGAGAGACCTTGTGTCCCAATACTATTCCCTCCTTCACCATGAAGTGACATTTTTCCCAATTGAGCACCAGGTTCGTCTCTTCACATCTTTTTCGTATTTTCTCCAAGTTGGCAGGCAGACTTCATAAGTGTTCCCATAAATGGAGAAATCAACCATAAATATTTCTATTGAGTCCTCGAGATAATCTGAAAAGATCGCCATCATGTACCTCTGGAATGTGCTTGGCTCATTGTAGAGGCCAAACGGCATGCGGTGAAAAGCAAATGTCCTATATGGGCAGGTGAATGTGGTCTTGTCTTGGTCTTCAGGAGCTATCATGATCTGATTATACCTGGCATATCCATCCAAGAAGTAATAAAAATCGTTCCCTACTAATCTGTCCAACATTTGATTGATAAATGGCAAAGGGAAGTGATCTTTCTTTGTGGCCACATTCAATTTGCGGTAGTCCATGCAGATGTGCCATCTAGTGATGGTCTTTTGTGATATTAATTCATTGTTCTCATTTGAGACTACCGTCATTCCTCCCTTCTTTGACACACATTGCACAGGGCTGACCCACGTGCTATCTGCAATGGGATAGATAATGCTCGTATCCAGCCACTTGACAATCTCCTTTTTTATGACCTCCTTCATCGTAGGGTTAAGTCTGTGTTGATTTTCAATGGTTGCTTTGTGGTCGTCCTCAGTACGCGGGGCTAATTCCTTTGATAGCAGCGAACGTCCAGTCGATTGCTCGCACATGCTTCTTAAGAATGCTCATCAACACATTCTCTTGATCTGTGTTAAGTGCGGAGGAAATTATTACTGACAGCTTCTCATTCTGCCCCAGGAATGCGTACTTCAAATGTGTTGGTAGGTTTTTTAGTTCAAGGGTTGGTGGTTCAACGAGAAAAGGCTGCGTTATTTTTTTTTCTTCGTTTGACTCTACTTCTTACGTTGGGATCAATCCTTCTTTTTTGTTTTTTTTTCTACGATCGTATTGCAGGTAGCTACGGATGCGTTGGCATCCTTTTCTTCACACTCTTCATCAGACTTTTCTTCTTCAATCAAATTCAGGTCATCATCGGAATCTTGCAAGTCTTCCTCATTAGGAAATTTCATGGCACGAATTATATTAAACTTGAGCTTCTGTCCGTTTATGCTCAAAGTGATTTCTCCCTTGTGCACATCAATTTGAGCACGACCCATTGATAGGAAAGGTCGCCCTAAAATGATGGGCACATCTTTGTCGGCCTCATAGTCTAGGATGATGAGGTCAGCTGGCAAAATAAATTTATCAATCGTGATCAACATGTCCTTCACCTTACCCTCTAGATGAACCAGAGATCTGTCGGCCAGTTGGAGAGTCACAGATGTGAGCACAAGTTGCCCCACATTTAATTTTCAAAAGATTGACAGCGGCATCAAATTTATATTGGCCTCCAAGTCACACAGGGCATGGCCAATATAGAGTCCTCCTATGGAGCAAGGAATATTGAAGCTCCCAGAATCGTTCATCTTCGGTGGGATAATAGATTTGAAATTTTGCGTTAGTGCCACTGTGGCAAATTTTTCAGCGCCTCTCTTTTTAGTTACCATGTCCTTTAGAAACTTGGCATAGGCAGACATTTCCTCAATCGCTTCACTGAAAGGAATATTAACATGTAATTGTTTTAACATAGATAAGAAGCGTTGGTACTGTACCTCTTCATTTTTCTTCTTTCTTAACCTTTGAGGGAAAGGTAGTAACTGGACTTTCACGGTTCCTGTTTCATTTGACTTTGAGGTCGACGCAGCTTCAGGTTCCACTGCTTCATTCTCTCTTTCTTCTTCTTGCGTTACCGCAATCTCGGGTTTAGTTGCGATGGAAGTTGTTCTACTCTGATCCTTCTTTTCTCCCTCCACAGTGTTTCCAATGCGCAATGTCACAACCTGACATTGCTTCTTACTTAATCCCTCTGGGTTGCGTGGAAGCTCGGTTGAACTTGGCAACGCTCCTTGCGGTCTACTTTTCAGCTCACTCGCAATCTGGCCCATTTGCAATTCGAGGTTGTGGATGGACATAGCCTGACTTTGAAGCACTGTCTCGCTTTTCTCGATATATTGCTTCAATAGGCTTTCTAGAGAAGAAGATTGCGGTGGTTGTTGTGAGCTAGTTGCTTGGTTGCTCTGTTGACCGTTGTTGCGTTGAAAGAATCCTGGTGGCCCTTCTTTTTGCGCCACAGATTGAAAATTTTGTTGTTGATTCTTCCAAGCAAAATTTGGGTGGTTTTTCTACCCAGGGTTGTAAGTGTTTGAAAGGGGTTATTCTTTACAAAATATACAGATTGGAGATTTTGCGGGCAATCTTCCATCGCATGCCCATCACCGCAAGTCGCACACCTTGTCGCGTTTTGACTTATTGCGTTGATTTGCCCACCTTGCGATGTTGGGCTGCTGATCATCATTCTTTGAATCAAATTCATCATTGTGGTCATTTGGTTTTGCAATGAGACAATAACACCGTTATTTGCGTCAGAATCCTTGAGTCTTAATCTCTGGTCAGTCTTCCTCTAGTCTTCATGATTCTTGGAGATACGATCCAGGATATTCTTCACCTCATCATAAGTCTTGTCAAGCAGACTACTAGTTGTTACCGCATTGGCAGCGGTTTGCGAAACAGGATTCAAACCGTGGTAGAAAATTTCCATTTGTAAACAATTTGGAAGCCCATTATGCGGACAGTCTCGGACCAACCTTTTAAACCTCGCCCAAGCATCGCTGAGCGATTCGTCCATGTCTTGTTTAAAATTAGTAATAAGCTTTCTCCGTCTCGCGTTCTCGGTAGGTGGGAAATACTTCTTCGTAAACTTCTCCACCACCTACTCCCAAGAAGTGATCTCTCCTGGTTCGAGCGAATAAGCCCATTTCCTAGCCTAATCACAGAGAGAAAATGGGAACAACGTTAGTCGAACTTCTTCAGCAGAGATGTTCGGGAACACAAAAGTATTGCAGATTTTAATAAAACTTTGGAGATGGGTGTGCGGATCCTCGCCACGCCTTCCTCTGAATTGACCTATAGCCTAGATCATCTACATTATCATCGGTTTCATTTCAAATCTACTTCCATCTAAGGCAGGCCTCATAATTCCCGGAGAGAAATCATAGAGGTTTGGCGATGCATAGTCCCTAATGGGCCTATTGTGATTGTTTGCCAACAGAATCGGATTTGCCATGACATTATTTTGGTGATTTATTCCTAGGCTGCTCCGCCATCTCTTCTATATCGGATTGTGGTTGTTGTTGGTGGTCTTTTAGTCTCTTTCAAAATGTTCTCTCAATCTCCAGGTTGTAGTCCGCCAGAGATTGAGAGTTCTGCAAAGAAATCACAAAAATTACCGTTAACAACTATTTTGCCGAAGTCCCCGGTAACATCGCCAAAAACTTGATGCGTTGTTTTATTAGGTGGAAATATGGATGATATGCGTTGTGCACTCAATTTTCCCCAAAGGAATCCAAGTGTAAATTCCTCTGAGTTTCCAGGTAAGTCCAGGGTCGAACACAGGGACTTGTGAAAATAGTTGCATTGGAGATTTTTATGAAAACTTGCGGTAACCAATTGAATAAATAAGTGTTGGGTTGTTGTTGCGTTAATTAAAATAATAACGAATGCGACAGAGTTCGAAAAGAGTTGTAAACGGGAAATACGACGAATGTGTGGTGAATGGGTTAAGAATGGTTTTGACTTAGACTCCCTAGGATGCGTTCATGCCTTGCGATCATGCAACATGCATATATACACTAATAAACCACCTTTCAACGTGAATGCCATGGCTTCTAAGGCTAGAACGCATGCGATAAATATATGATACGTCTACAAGGTTTACACATAAACCTCTATTTCTATTTATGCGATGACAACATGACGTTCACACAAATATGCGACCACATAATATCATTCCTATTCCTAGGATGAATGCGATGCAAGTTGACAAACTGAGCTTATTTCTAAACCCCCATCTCTTTTCTATGCAAGCCTAATCTTGCTCTTTTGAGTCCAGATTCTAACCTAGCTCTCTCGAGGCATTAGGTTCTTTCTTTAGATTCTCTCTTGAGTAACTCTAAAGGGGTATTTTGCACAATATAAAACAAGACAATCACAAGCAATGAACTTCCTGGATCAATGTTAGCTTAGTTCTTCTCAACCCATTCAACTAGTTTAGCTACTCATGCGTATTAAAAGAGCAAGCAGATGTAGAAATAGAACTTCCATTAAATAGATATAAGACGAAGTATAGAATAACAATGCAAGTATATTAAAGAGCCTAGAACAATTTCTTGCTGCCAGGCGTTACATTGTTTCTACTCGTGCTCTAAAGATTTTCTCGCTTTCGCGAGAGTCAGCCCGTTCTCTGCTCTTACGCCCCAAGGTTCTCTCTCGAGCTGCCTTGGACGATCTCCGGAATCACCACTCTTCTCTTGCTCCACCGTAAAATGGAAAAGAAAACTATGAACAGAGGTATGAACTTTAATAGTGATGAGGTAATCGACTGCTTAACCCCTTCTCTAAAGAATGTACTTGGTATTTATAGGGCATCAAAGGTGAAAGGCGGCTTCTCTCTCCTGGTTGTACAGATGGGACAGCTTTAATTCCTGAGTGATGCGCCGGATAATTGTCACCGATAAAGTTGGATGTATTTTGTGACCGTTATCGGCTGTCAACTTAATTTGGATCCGACTGCCGTCAGCTTTCTGTCCCATCGATCTTAATTTTCCTTTCGTCCGGATGCATCCACCATGTTGCGGTGATTTTTCTTGGGTGAATGTTTGCAAGCATGATCAATGCAAAGTCTTGCGGTGAAGTTGCACTCGACCAATGTATTCTTATGATCGCATTCTTTGCATTGCGTTAACACATTATTCTGCACAAAAATATAAAGATCAACTGCTCTAATGTGTTGGACGCATGCGACTGCAATATTTTAGAATTTATGCTTAATGGACGCAATTTAACATATTTCATCAATGCAATCCAACATTGTTTAAGGATTTAGCACTATGATAACGTGCATTTCTGCCCATTATCGCACCCCCAAATTTAAACAATGTTTTTCCTCAAGCATAAGCTAACAATTCCTTTAGCAAGTTAGCCGCAAAGTTCTTTCCCTAGATTTCTTAAGGATACTTCGTTCAAATCCTATATGCCAGAATTTCCTTAAGTCTTATTCAAATCTCTTCCTAAAATACTTCTAAGACTTAGGGATTGCAAGCTTAACTTTCAAAAGGACTTTACTGAATTCCGGAACATCGCATGATTTATTTCAAAAAGAAAATTTTCCACTGGGGTGTCAAATGATTTATCCTTGCACAAAAAAATTTCTTCATTGCTATTTTTTTCTGACCTTGCGCCGATCCGAGTGCCTTGCCTTCATTTTGGCTTACCCCCACGGGTGTCATGCGGACATCCAACTACAAGAAATACACTTTTTCTCAGACTAAACTCATACCAACTTGGCAGTGGAGTTGCAGTCATTTATTTATGCGTTGATCCTGGTGACTTACTTTCGTTTTGGCTTGCCCCCACATGTGCCATGCAGACATCCAACTATGGGTAAGTGCCTTTCACAACTTAACTCTTATCAACATGGGTTTCCCATTGCATTGATAGTGGAGTTGTTATTCAATTTTTTTTTTATTTGTAGCAAGGTCAGAAACAAATACCCCACCCCCAAATTTAAAATACGGCAATGTCCACATTGCCAAAAGTTAAAATAAGTCATGCGATGGTCATAGAATGCATTGTAAAGAAAATTTGAAACAAAAGCTAGCAAACCCCTAACTTCAAGAAATATTTCATGAGGTGACTATCTTAACAATTACGTTGACTCTAGTATATACGAAAGAGATAGAAGCATATTTTTCATCATTGAAATCGTACTTGGCAAGAATACATGCGATAAACTACTAAAGTTATCTACTTGTTATATGTTTATGGTAGTCAAGGAGGATGCGGTGATAAAACGTTGAAAAGTAATATGCAATGTGATAGCGCAAAATTTGAAGTAAGGATAAGGAAGAGTACGCCCCCAAATTTAGTGCTGTCGCCTGCATGTATTGATGCATCCATCTTGTGGCGATCATTCTTCATTGGGTTGCGGTGATGGAATAAGATAAGTACTGCTTCGAGTAACATTTTCACAATCCAACGCCTCGATCGTTGTAAGGAAAACAAACAGAGGGTCAAATTATTTTAATCAAAATAAAAGGCTTTTTTTTGTGTAGCAATAGAAGTAACAAATGAAAAGATAGTAAAGTAAGGATAATTCTGAGTAGTAGAGAAAAGAGCTGAAGTCTTGAAAGGGTCATTTATTTATGCGCTGATCTTGGCGACTTGCCTTCGTTTTGGCTTGCCCCCACGTGTGTCATGCGGACATCCAACTTCGAGCAAGTGCTTTTCACAGCTTAACTCTTATCAACATGGGTTTCCCTATTGCATTGACAGTGGAATTATTATTCCCAAAATCTCACTTCAACTTTTTTTTTCTTTTTTTTTTTTTTCAAATGATCGCAATATAATAAACGCAATTCTCCAAGACCGCTGTCAACCCCAAACTTAGAGGTTGGCAGCGTTCTCACCGCAAAGCTAAAAACAAAATTACAAGAATTCGATAATAAATGTTTGAACACAGGTTTGCGCAAAATAAAACTTAAGACTTTCAAAATTTGAAAAAGCTAATAAAAGTAAAGAATGCCTTGCGTTGATTAGTTAGAAAATGCGGTGAATTATACGTACCATCATAGAAACATCGCAAAACAATGCAATCGGAAAAAAGAATTTCAAAAGGATAAGGCATACAAGATAACAAGAAAAGACCTTAGGCGGAACAATGCATGCGCTCATGCGTTAGAATCCACACAATTGAAGCCTTGCGTTGAAGGGTGAAAGGAATTCTTCCATTGAACTACGAACCGAGGAGACTTATTGTTGCACCTATAAGAGCAAACATACCCAAAACCAAGGAAGCAGCTATATATCCAAAATAACAATGAAAATAAAAAATAACCTATACTAAGAAAGCAAAGTAAAGATAGAGTAGAAGACGTCCTTGGAAAAATAAGAGTGTTGTCTCCGCAAGGAGTCTTTCGTGCAGGAGATGGTTCTCAACTGCTTAGGTCAAGTTGCCCTGACCATTGGAACTTCTGGTAATTGTTGGGCGCATGCGGCCGTCATGTGCTTAGAATTAACTTAAGCTCTTTTGCAACTGATTGCCCTTCTACCTTGGGGTCAACATTGGCTTTCAGCACATCGCCTACACTTCAATATTGTTTGCAACCTGGTTGCACAAGCTGCAATACACCGAAGATAAAAAGTTTGCTCGCAGAGACACAAAACTTAAAAAACATTTAGTTGCCAAGTCCACGACAACGGCGCCAAAAACTTGTTGCGTGGAGAATTGGAAGTCAATTTTACTCGACAACCCAAATCCCATGGGCGCGGTATATGATGCATGTTCCTAAAATATCTGTTGATAACCATACGTCGATGGTCATGCATTGGAATGAAAATTGCGTTAACGAATGTATGCAATGACCATGCGTCCTCCCACAAGTTTTCTTGCGTTCACGCCAAGTATAACATGAACACAAGTTTCTCGGGTAATCCGAGGTTGAACACAGGGACTTGTAACTATATGTTTGCGGTGATATGCATGCGGTGGTATAAATAAAAGAATGGAGGGGTTGTTGTTAAATTAATCCTACTCCAATTCCTATCTAACAGACATCGCAATGAGAATATGCATGAAAGGTAGAGATGCGAAAAACCTTGACATGAAATAAATGTATAGGAAAGTAGATAAAGTGCGGAGATGTTTTCATTGCAAAACTTAAGAGTGATCACAAGGGTAACCCTATTCAACGCAATCCATGCAATCATGTTACAACCATACACGGCAAGTCATTTTCCAATGGAAATGCAGTGCTCCTAATTCTAGGACACATTTGTTGAAAGCAAAGTGTCCATAGAGCTTATTCCTAAGTCTCTACTCTTGTCCTATGCGATGATGCAAAATCATGAAAGCAAGGTGACCACATTCAATCGTATACTATCTCTAAGATGCATGCAATGCGTTAATAACAAATAGTGCTCATTCCTAAGTGCCTATCTCTTGTATTATGTGTTCTAATCTGGCTCTCCTAAGCCTAGATTCTGACCTGACCTTCCCAAGCCTAGATCCTGTCCTTAGACTACCCTCCCGATTATCCCTAATGGACGAATGAAACTATATAATACAAGACAATTGCATAAACTTCGCTAATCTACGGTTGTTACTATCCCAAGTGAACAACGCATACCTTGCTTAATGCATCCAACCACTTACCCTCTCGGGCAGTTGATTGTTGCTGACTTTCCTCATAGACAAGCAATGCGTTAGCCCATAGACAGGCGTTGCAGCAGCTTCTTACTAAGCAAAAAAAGATTGCTCACATACTCGCACAATGCACACCTCTCGGTGGGTTGCTACATGCTTCATATCCCTAATCCACATGACTAAGTATGCAATACCTAAGCAATCTCACTAAGTGTTGCAATGAAAGTAAAGATGCTAAGCAAGAAGATAGAGATGGATTCGAAGGAACAGAGAAATGCATTGAAAAACATATTGTATTAATTTCTTAATTAAAAAAGTCATACAATACAATATAGAAAAAGAAAGGAAAAAGAAGTGACTGGCTGGAAGCAAAACTTTGCTTCCAGCCGATGTGTGTCAAGGCTGCCGGTGGTGCCATGGATGGGTGGAGGAGCTGACTCTCTCGAGATTTAGCTTCGGTCGAAGGCTCCGGTCATCACTCGGAATGGATGAAGGAGGTGAAGGACTCTCAGCCATTTTCTTACGCAGTTTGTCTGGATCGCAGGGAAAGTCCTCGGTTCACAAGGATCCTCCCCCGGATGATTTGAATTTCTGCTCATCGGCTTTTATTTATAGAGTTTGGATCGCATTATGGACTGCTCTGAGTCTAACGTTCGACGTGTCAGTTCTTTCTGAACCTCTGCCACCAACGGCGCGGTAGGTGAAATGTCAACATTAGCTTTTTATTTGCTTGAGGTAGATGCATTGATGCGTTCATTCCACCAACCTTGCGTTGATCCCATTAGAATGCGTTGTCGCGTAGCCGAAATCATTCAATGGCCATATTCGCTTAACACTGCAACTCTACATGATGACCGCAATCGCTTAACGAGCACAACTCCTATGCGATGGACGCATACGGCTTATTACCACAACATCCATGCGTTGATCGATGCGTTTGCCTTGCGTTAGAGTGTTTCTCCACATGTGATCGTCTAATAAAGATCTGATTTCCGCGTTTGCATTCATTTCCTGCATTGGCTACAAAAATAGAACATTGAACGCATAATTAACGCAAAGTAATGGGTTAGCTGAGATTCGATATGTTGCTTGACACAAACTCGTTTTCTCATGAATTCCTAGCATGATTGACCCATATTCTGCCTAACAACCTTCATAATTCTAAATAAAAGGCCTAAGATGACATGCATATCTGCATGTCATCAAACGGTGTTATATAAAGAGAAGAATCATCTCATGGTCCGGTCTTATACAAACTCTTTGTATAGGACACCCCCGCTTGCATGTCTCCACATCAATGGTCACAATCCACCATCTATAGTAGTTCACAACACTTGTAAACCTCTACAAAGGGGTTATATCCGTAGTGTCACCAGGATCAGATATCCCTCATTTATCCTTATACTACAGACCTTTTTAGGTTATCTCTTAAGGCTTGATTCACTTGTATATCTCATATACATGCTTAAGTTTTCAAACAATAACCATATAGCTTTTACTATTGGATATGAGTAAATGCAAAATAAAATAACTCTTATTTTATTCATAACAATGTGTACAGTTTACAAACTACGAGACTCCGAGAGAATTAGGACACCAATCCCAACACAATCATTCTCCTCATCATTATAGATCCTAGATGACCCAATCAGTCATGCCAAATTGTAAATATGTCTGGATTCATGAACTTCAGGTTCATTGTTACATATGTTTCAATTACTTATATATAAGTATAATACAATCCAAAAGATAAAACAGACAATTTTTCCAATATACGTTTTCTATTTGAAACAATAGATATAATATATAGATATTTCACATTATTCTTATTATTAGTCTCAATGTGATAACCATTGCAACTTATATCTTTAAAACTAAGAAGATTTCTCTTTCATTGATTAGAGAACAATGCATTGTCAATTAAATTTTGTTCCTCTAGGCAAAATAATATTTTTTTTTTCCAAAACCTTCGATCAAGTTTGCAGAACCTGATATTGTATTTACTTTTGCTTTCAACATTGCCAATTTGAAAAAGTATTTTTTATTTGCAAGTATTGTGTGTGTAGTTGCACTGTCTACTAGACATAGATCTTCTTTGCTCATTTTTTAAATACCCAACATATGAAAATGATCCATGTTTCTTCATCAAAAGAAAATAATTACAATAAGAAAAACAACACTTAAAATATACAAAAGTTACTAAAAAAGACATGAAGATGGATAAAAGAAAACAACAACATTAAGTCTAAATATTCTTAAAATCAAAAGAAATACTTGATGTTCCATCAACTGCGCCAATCTTCTCTTCGGGAGATTCGAAGTCTGTCACATCCAAATTTGTCATACGGGATGAGTCAAATATATCATTATCCTAGTATGCAAAATTTGCTTCCACATTTTTCCCTCTTCCCTTTAAGGAGGCTTGATAGAGGTCAACTAAGTGTTTTGACGTGCAACAGGTACGTGACCAATGCCCAATCATTCCGCATCGGAAGCATTTATTTTTAACACATTTTGAACTCTTATCTTATGGAGCTTTTCCTTTGTGATCATCATTTTATGTGGTTATTTTGAAATTTGAATGATTAAAATAACCACCACAAAAATAATAATTATTTCTTCCTCTACCATGGTCACGACCTAGACCGCAATCACGACCTCGACCACAATTATTATTAAAATTCACAGCATTCACTTTAGGGAATAATGTCATTCCGGTTGGTCAAGATTCATGATTTTCCATCAATAACTTGTTATTTTGTTTGACCACGAGAAGATATGAAATTAATTCAAAATACTGTTTAAAACCTTTCTCTCGATATTGTTGCTGCAGATGCATATCTGAGATATAAAATGTAGAAAATGTCTTCTCTAACATATCAACATCATTAATTTTTTCTCCGCATAACAACAATTTTGAACTAATTTTAAATAATGCAAAATTGTAACCACTTACTGATTTAAAATCTTATAGTCTCAAATGCATCCACTCATACACAGGCTTTAGGAAGAATAATCGTCTTTTGATGATCAGACCTTTCTTTTAAATTTTTTTCACAAGATACGGGGATATTTTATTGTAAAATACTTTATTTTTAATCCCTCATGGAGATGATGACAAAGGAAAATTATAACTTTTGCTTTGTCCTGACTAGATATCGTATTTTTTTCTTTAATTGTTTCTCCCAAGTTCATAGCATCCAGGTGAATTTCGGTATCGAGCACCCACGACAAATAATTATTGCCATTAATGTCAAGGCTGCAAAATCTAATTTTGCAAGTTTTGTCATGGCAACACTATCACAAAATACTGTATTTATATTAGAAATTTAATATGTACTAAATATGCAAAACAACATTTAATTTATTAATTATAATAAAGAGGAAAAAAATCGACATACCTTTAGGACTTATTTTCAGCGATGGAAGCAACAGGAGCTCATGTTGATAACGTGTTGTGAAATTGAGGAGCACAATGTAGCACAACGGATATGGAGAAAATATTATATTATATTATATTATATATATATTTAACTAAACTTATAAATAATTAAATAAAAAATAACTAAATTTATAATTTTATGGAAATAGGAATAATAGAAATAGAAAATATGATTATGTGGAAATAGGAAAATGAAAATTTCTTTTTATTCTCACCAATGTGCATCATTTTAAGATCCACCAAATGCCACTAGCAAAGTGATACGTAGGATGTTGACTTACATGGATATCAAACATGAATTATTATAAGGCACATAGACAACATGAAAAATGACACATGACTTGTAGGACACTAAGCATTGGGTATCTATTTTTATAATATTTATAATACTTTAAATTTATTTTGATTTATGTACTTTTAAATAGTTTATATTGAATCTTTCATCTCTATATTTTTAACTTAGTTTAATTAATTCATTTTGATATTTATATATTTTCAAAGTGTCAAATTTGGTCTTTATTATTTCTTCTTCTTCTTCTTTTTTTAATATCAATTTATATCCCTAAACTTTAAGAGTTGTATCAATTTAGATTTAAAACTAGTAATTTTAATTTAAACCATGAATTTTTGTAAGTGTATATATCAATTATGTCCTCCATTTTTTTCGTTTGTAAAAACCTCGTATGAAATTTATAATTGTATCAATTAAACCTTTAAATTTTCATAAATGAATCAATTTAATTGAACTATTCTATACTATATTTCCTTTGAAAGTCATCCATGTATTTACTCTAATCATCTATTTTGTGAAACCGATATTTGAAGAATTCTACATACGTGCGAGAATTAAAACATTAATGCTTTTCAAAGATAATTGTAATGAATGATCTAAATTGATTGACTTATTAAAAATTAGAAGTTTAATTGACTTAAATTATAAGTTTTCCTCTACATTGATCTAGTATTGATATAGCTAAGAAAGTTTATGGTTTCAATTCATATAATTGTGAAACGTTTAAGATTTAAATTAATACAAGTATTAGTTCATAATTTTTTAATTGAAACAACTTTCAAAATTTAGAGATATAAATTGATATTTATCATTTTTTTAAAAAGTAATCATTTTGATTTTTTTTTTTTCAATTTTATACACAATCCAAATAATAAAATTGTAATATTTTGAAAACTAACGACAAAAAGAATATATTTTTTTTTCCATAAATATATCCTATGGGGGAAGGGAAGTTTAAGAAAAAGGAGGGAAAAGGATTGAAAGGCATCAAATACCCTTTGAATTTGAACGACGTTTGATTCCGAGTCTCTCTTACTATATACAAATCATCTCTTCTTCTTCATTATCAAACCCTTTCAATTTCTCAGAGCCACCGGAATCAGAGCAAAATGGTCGGAATTGTGGTGGTTTTCGACTTCGACAAGACGATCATCGACTTAGATAGCGATAATTGGGTGGTGGATGAACTCGGCGCCACCGATTTGTTCAACGAACTCCTCCCTACGATGCCGTGGAACTCTCTCATGGTACTCCCTCTTTTCTTCTCTTCTGTTCCTTCTGGTTTTTTTTTTTTTTTTTGTTTTTTACTGTTTCCGCCGCCATCGAAGTAGAGATGTGATTTCTGTCGTCATTGTTAGGATCGGATGATGATGGAGCTTCATGAACAAGGAAGAACCATCGACGATATTGCCGATGTTCTCAAACGCGCTCCGATGCATCCTGATGTCGTTCCCGCCATTAAAGCCGCTCATGCCTTACGGTAAACGATCCTAATTCAAAATCTCTCTCTATTTCTACTTCTCTGAGTTGCATGTGCTTAGAATTTGTATATGTTTTTTTTTTTTTTTTTTTTTTTTTCTAATTTCCAGTTGTGATTTGAGGATTGTGAGTGATGCGAATCTGTTTTACATCGATACGATTTTGAATCATCTCGGAATTAGAGAATGCTTTTCTGAAATCCATACGAATCCAAGCTTGGTGGATGAAGAAGGAAGGCTAAGAATATTTCCAATCCACAAGTTCTCTAAATCTCCTCACGATTTCTGCCCTCCAAACATGTGCAAGGTACTGTATAAACACATCACTACATTGAATTCAAAATTGAAATACAGATCCTAAATTCTGATAGATTTTGATTTCTGTTTCTGTATGTTAAATAAAAATAGGGCCTCGTTATGGAGAGGATTCAGGCGTCGTTGATGGCGGAAGGGAAAACGAAGAAGAGGTTCATCTATTTAGGCGATGGAAATGGCGATTACTGCCCTAGTTTGAAACTTGGAGAAGGTGATTTTCTGATGCCGAGGAAGAATTTTCCATTGTGGGACTTGATTAGCCAACAAAATCCACTTGTGATTAAAGCAGAAATCCACGAATGGAGCGATGGAGAAGAAATGGGGAGGATCTTGTTGAGGTTAATCAACTCCATTTCAATGGCGGAGAATGCTCAGTTCTTATCGCCTCAAAATATGGCCGTTGCTGTGCATGAAGCAGAGGCGGGCTTCACTCACTCCAACCCTGGCAATGGTGGCTAATTCAAGTAATGTATTAATTTTGTAAAATGCCAAGTAGCACGCTTTAAATGTTTTCTTTACTCTTTTTCAATAAGGAAAAAGATAAATTAAATAAACAAAGAGTGTTCGGATTATATACACATGTTATACTCATATAGTAATGAATAGATCCAATCTACATGGTTGCATTTTGGAAATTTGCAATGGGTAGCAAATCTAAAATGTATAACTAGGAGTGTGTCTTCTAAAAATTGTAGATATAGCAAAATTCTCCAATTTAAATTTGCGTTTATTCTGTATTCCATTTTTCCTCTTTTAATAAACCCACTTTGGTACATTAGTCAACTAATATACCACAAAATATATCAGTTGTGTATTTTTTTTCCTTTGATCAGTATATATTTTATATTTTTTGTTTGCAACAATATGAGATATTACTCACTTTAATTTTTTTATTTGCTACATTTTTTTAAAACCCACTTACACTCAATTTAGTATACTCATTTTTACAATTTGGCCATGTTTATAATAAAAAAAGTGTTTTTTTTTAAAAAAAAATCATTTTTATGATTTTTTTTTAAACACTTTAGTAACTAATCATATTCAAGCATACATCTATATCAAGTGTATCAAGTGTCTATCAATATTGTATCAACATCAGTGTATCAAGTGTATCAGGTGTGTCAAGTATATCATGTGGATTGAACTTATATTTTTGTTATTTTTACAAATGTAATAAGTTTGGACTATAGATCTAATTTTTTAAACTTATTTTGTCAAATCTACTCGAAACCCTTCCTTATTTTATGTACAAAGAAAACTTAAAGAAAAACTTTCTTTTCTAAAAAAAAAAAATGTTGCATGATATATATTTATTGCGCAACTACTTGAGTTGCACATAGAAAAAAATCTGGTACACTAACTCCTTCCATTCATTATTTAACACTATCATTAAATAATATATTTTGTAGACCCCACATAATTTTTAAATGCTGCAATTGTGTCAAGTAATGAATAATATTAGAAAATTTTCATGATAGATGTAGTCCAAGTAACATCCACATTTTTTTCATACGTATATGTATGGCAACAACTTATGCAATATTGTGACAACAATGACCTACGAGGAAATGCCACTAATATTTTTAGTAGCATTTTTTTTATCATATTTTACATGTTGCTAAAAGTGATGGTAAATACTATACCAGAGATAATAAATTATTTATGAGATTGTAAAAGGAACCAAACAAAAATGAAAATGAAGGTTACCATTTTATCTACTTTTTGATGTGTGGGCATGATTATTGCATAATAACAATCCACGTAATTTTTTTTTTAAATAGACATTATTACGAATTTAAAATTGTAATAATAGATAAATTTTATTCAAATAAAAATAAAATAGAATAAGGAGATAGAATATTTATTTATGTTCTTATATTTAGAGGTTATGTACAGAATGTGAAAATGTGAAAAATAGTAAATTGTTAAATGATACCATTCCTTTTGAGTCTTTGATTATCTTACCAAATTCAAGAACTAATGCAAGATCAAAGGACTCCCATGGATATATAAATAAAAGGGATAATTGTAAATATAGACATTAAACTCAAAGTATTAACAGATATAATATAGTGTAAAAAAAATTATAAATATGACTAAATTTAAATAGTCTATCAACAATAAACCATATTATTAGTAGGAGTTTATTAGTGATAGACCATATAACTGGTAAGAGTCTATCAAAGATAGAAGTCTATAGACTTGTCTATATTTATAATTTTTTTTTTAAATGATATTATATACTTTGTTATTATTTCTAAAAAAGCTACCAATTGCAATTACCATAAATAAAAAGGTCTTTTGTCCATGCACCTTTGTTAATGTTGAAAGTACCACAAGATCAAAATGTAAGTTGAAAATTTAAAATAAAAATGAACCAAAGTTAGAATATGCAGGGATCAAAATGAACATTCTCAAAATACAAATATCAAAACAAACAAAAACTAAAAAGTAAAGGAAGAAGGTAGTATTTAAACCAAACAAAAACTTATAAAACTTTTAAAAGTGCAAAGTTACATTTTTTGTTTAAAAATGAAAACTATGATGGTGAGATCATATCATACATTTCTACTGTGGTCGAGTTTTGAATTTCAAACAAATATTTCTAAATAATTCAACGCATGTCAAAATTCAATATAATCCAATACGTTTTTGTTTCTTCCTTCATTTGTCAGTTGGCAAATAGTTGAAATGAGAGGAACCATAGTAAGATATGACACATGTCAAACGAGTTGGGCCTACAATGGGCTGGGCCTCTCTTCTAGCTCATTCTCATCAGCCATTTATCCAAACGAAGGTCATCTTTTGGCCTTCTGTACATTTTTCCATTACTTGGTCCTTTACTTTTTCATAACTAAATTGGTTAAGACGTTGATTAAGAAAGTTTAATCTCTTTACTTCTACATAAGGTTGAACTAAAAAATCTAACTCACCCAACCCAATTTATTTTCCTTTGAAGACAAACTATATATTTTTCCAAGTATTAAGTATCTTATCTGAAGTGTTTTGAGGTTGTTAATCTTTTGCATAACGTAGCTTTTAACCTCTTTGAAGCATAATTTCCCATTGAAGAGACTAAACCAAGGGTTCAAGATCTTGGGGATATATCTTTCCTTCATGCCTTTATGTTAAGAAATCAACAATTAAAGATGAAAGACAAAACGTAAACAATAGATAATTGGCACAAAGATTTACGTGTTTCACAAACAGTGTGTTAGTTAGGATGGAGAGAGAGAGAGTAATTTATTACTAGAGAGAAGTAATATGAGTCAGAGGCGTTTATAGGGTTAAATAGTTTATATAGCACACCTCTCTAAATTCTAGGGCCAAAATCATAAATAAGATAAATACAAATACAATCGTAAGTGCCAGCAAGACCTCGATGGTTTGAAGCACCAGATTCAAGACATTCCAACACCTTTTACACTCACAACTTCTTTGTACACTCTCTTGTATGTATAGCTTTGGAAGAGACAATGTTTTATTTTCTTCAAAATTCTTTATCTTGAGTGGTTTTCTTTGCTTTTGTCTCATGATGATTTTAATTGTTTGGCAACCTCCTCTAATTAGCAAATTTCAACCATACATGTATTTGATCTTTTCCATTGAAACATAAATGACAAAGTCTCCCCTTTAATTTTATATCAAACCTCCCTTTACTCCACGTGAAATCACTATGCACACTATTAATTAAAACTCGAGCTTGGGGGAGAAGTTATTCCATAAAAATAAGACTATTCACTTGTTCTACAACTATTAACATAAAGAAAAGTTTAAAAGATACTAATACAACATATTAAGTTTAAACAAACTTATAGTTTGGGCAAGTAAAGAAAAGTACACAAATATGACTTTTTTTAGTACAACAATTGTGGGAGTAAAGATTGAAACTCCAACTGATAGCTCACATAAAGAGTCATTTTTATGTCCTTAATCTCCTTTGCCCGTTTGTTTTAAATGATTAAATATGTTATTTGTAGGAATTCGAGCAAATCATGCAGTTCAAAGTATACATGTCGTTCGGGGTCGATTTGGAGCTATCGAAAGCGAAATCAAGCATGCAGAGCTTCAAAGGAGCGAAATTACGAAAATGTCCCTAGAAGGAGAGCAGGGTTACCCGTGCTTGGCGCCCTGCGCCACGCGCAATGGCAGTAACACACGAAGCAGGTAGCGTCGCAGCGCTCCAGACATTGACGGAATGACACCATGCGCACGTGACATAAAATTGATAAGCGCCTTGGTGAACGATGTTGTGCGCGAGGCAGAGCTACGACAATAAAGGCCAGAGTGCAGCTGCGCTCGATAGCAGCATCCCAACGCTCAACCAGCTTCTATAAATATATATTCATTTTTTAGGGTTTTATCATGCAGAATCATGTAATAGTCATGCACAAATTGATGAAGGCCTAGGAGAGACCAAAATTTCTTCTTCTTCCTTTATCTTTTAGCATCTTAGCTAAGGATTTTTGGGTTATAATCATGAATTGGAGCTCTTCCATTCTTCATTCTTTGTCTATAGAGAAGTTGAGTTAAGTTGTTCTTGTTCTTAGTGAAGGAATTGAATTCCAATGCAAAAGTATTTTAACACTGCATCGTTGAATCGGGATTGAGAAAATCACATAATTGATTTACAGAAACATTAAGGGTAAGCATTCAATTAAGGAAATTTAAAATACCTTTGAAGACCAAATTTCTTTAAGAAGCTCCATGAAATTCCTCTGCACGATCTTCCAAAGTCCCGAACGACAAGATACCACCACGAAGTTACCCAGGAATTTTCAGGAAGGATCAAGGATGGTAGGATCCAAGTGGTTGGGAATTGAAGAAACCTTTTTAGAAAGGAATTTTTTTTTTAGAGATTTTTAGAGGGAGTAGAGAGATTAGACCAACACACCACAAAACAATTTTTGTGTTACGACATTTCTATATATCATAGAAACTAACCTGGGGAAATAACCTTTTCACACCTCAATCTGCACTCCCCTGCATAACTGTAGAGGAGTTATTTTTTAAAATAAAATTAATTAATTTAATTAATTAATAAATATATATTAAATCATATTTAATATAGAATAAATAATTACATAAATATTAATTAATCAGTTAAATATTTATTATCAATATAAATATCATATATTTATTTAATTATGCATTTAAATAATAAAAAAATGCATATCTCTCTCTTGTCCTATAGTTTTAAAATGAATCCAATTCACATTAAATTTTACTACATAGTTTTAATATGAATCCAATTCATATTAATTTAATATACGAATCTTATTCAAATATTATTCTTTCATATTATATAATTTTGATTATAAATCATAATTAACTATATAGTATAATATATCATTATACATCATACTTCATATTAATTCTTATTAATATAAAATTTCCTTAAATAATTTGAATAATTCAAATTATTCCAAAATTAATTGATCTTTGTTTTACCCTCAATAAGCTAGCAGGGGAACTTAATGGACCTACAGATTAGAAGCTCCAATGATTCAAAATTAATTATTGAACTCTTTAATTAACTTAATTAACATTCATTAACTGTGTGTCACTCCACTAAAGACCCACAAATGCACTCTTCGCACTATAGATATATTTTATGTCCATGGTGTTGGAGAGGTACTACCACGCAGCGGAAGACATCAAGATCCATAAGCACTCTAATTCATTAATTTTGGCATAAAAAGAAACATGCTTAAACAGAATTTAATGGGTTTCAAGAACATACCTTTGCCAAACCATTGAAATCTTTATTTCCAGTTGCTAAATCCTCCAAATCTTTATGTAAACCACCACGAGATCTTCCCAACTCTCTTGGAGCTCTAGATTGAGTTGTCTCAAAATAAGCTGGAATCAAAGGGAATTTGGAGAAAGCTCACTGTAACAACCCAAATGAAGAACATCTTCTTTTACCGAATTTTTCAGAAAAATTCAATCGATTGCTCCTCTTCAACTTCACTCCAATCTCTTCAATATATTGCAGACTATCATGCGAAGATATTTGCTGCATGTGATGCAACTCATGCTTGGAGTTTATTGAAGCTTGAAGGCGGTGGGTTCCTAGTGAGCTAGTTGAAGATGAAGATGGGAAAACCCATTTTTCCTTTTTGTGTTTTTCTATTTTCAAAATCCAAAATTGATAAAATCATATTCTATTTCTAAAATCAAAATTTATTAATTTTACAAATTAATTTCACAAATTAATTTTCTAATAAAATTAATAAATAATTATTCAAACAATTTAAATAATTCTAATTAATTTAATATCCAATATTAAATTAATTTTTACACAAATTCATCCATATATTTAAATCATGTATATATATATATATATATTCTCCAATTCCATTTGATTCTTATTTGAACATTTCAAATTAACTTATCATGTTACTCTAGAGCTAATCCATTTCTGAGCTAGTAGGGGAACCTCGTGAACCTACAGATCATGGGCTCCAACAATTTGAGATTAATCGGCTAAACTCATTAGACCGATTTAACCCTCATTCGTTAACTAATGGGTCACTCCACTAAAGCCCATAGTTGAACTCCCCTCACTGTAGATATATTATGTCTACTCGATATAACCATGATTAGTAAGTCAACTCTTTACAGGTTGTTCGTAATAACGGTTGGGTCGAATCTCTGTTTTACCCTCGAAATTACCTATTGTTTCTTAAGTCCCCACTAATCCCTAATGAACAATTGTTTTGTGACCCAATCAACAAAATCGAGTCCCTTTCAAGCCAAAGAGAGGGCGGGATCCCTTGCTCAAGATCCAGAATCAGCACTTAAGGGAACAACCTCTCTACTATCCCTAAAACGGGTAGGAGTAAATTCCGTCTTGCACCCTATGGCCCCAACTATCTATCCAGTCTTACCCCTGAAATTGGAGTCTTATTGAGTCGGCACTGTTGAGTCAACCTCACCTATGCAAATCTAAGGGTAATCAGGAGTTCATAGTTAGCTCAAGATTAAAGTCAAGTTACCTAGGTCATCGCTTTGAAATTGTCAGTCTTAAACAGTATATAGTGTTATAAAGTAAGAGTGACTAATTTCGTGGTCTGATTTTGTACAAACCCTTTTGCATAAGGACACCCTCACTCCTCATGTCCAACATGAACGAATTATGATCACTTCGTTTGTAGCACTTTACAACTCCTTGTAACAATTACAGAGCAGGCCGCATCCAATAGTGTTACCAGAATAAGGTACCCAACCTTATTCATGTACTATAGATCATTTTGACTATTTACTCGAACCTGGTCCACCTTTATATCTCTACATAAAGTTCAAGTACTCATCCAATAGTCAAGGGACTTTTAGGTTTATTGGATTTCTATCAAACAATAAATCTATTCAATAAAACCTTATTGAATTTTCAGAATAAGTTCCATTGTTTACATACCAGGAGTTTTAGGACATAAAACCCAACACATGGATATAACCAGCCATCTATAAATCGATCCTTCACGAATTGCTCATAATTTTAGCTGGGTCAAAATTACTATTTTACCTCTATAATTACATATTTCTCCTTAAATCCCACTGTCCTCTAATGAACAACCTATTTATGGTCCTACCATAAAAAAAATAACTCTTGGGCCAATGAGAGGGTCTTCTTGTTTAAGACCCAGAGTCAGCACCTAAGAGAGCAATTCATCTACTTTCCCAAAAAGTGGGAAGGAGTGACTTCCATCTTGTGGAACTATGTTTCCAACTCCCTAGTTAGACAAATCACCAAAATGGTAGGTTTATTGAGTCGGAGACATGGAGCACTCTCACCTATAAAAATCAAAGAATTGCCTTCATAGACAAGAGCCCATAACCCACTTAGGGTTGAGATCAAGTTACCTATGGTCATCCTATGAAATGTTAATCTCTTCAATTAACGGTGTTATAAAGAGAGAACAAAATATTTCGTGGCCCGATCTTATACAAACTCTTTGTATAAGATACCATCTCCACATGAACGATTTTGATCAAATCATTTATAACATTTACAACTCTTGTAACATTTACAAAGTAAGTCGTATACGCATTGTCACAAGGATAAGGCACCCAACTTTATCCATATATTGCAAACCTTTTAGATTATTACTTGAACATGATCCACTTTTGTGTCTACCATATACTGTCCAAGCTACATAAAATAACCATGGATCTTAGTTTATTGGATTGAGTTAATGTGCTCTAAATGTCAAAAAAAATACTGCTTATTTATTTGCATTTACAAAATACAAAATATAAGATCCACGAGATTTAGGACACTAAATCCAACAATCTCCCACTTGACCTATAGCGAAAGGGGTGTACAGTACATACAAAATAAAGTACAATATAATAAACTAAGGCATACTCTATACCTCATAATACTCACTTACCCTAGACAAGATGACTCATATTCCATAGATCCAAATTCTTTAGATGACCTAAAAAACTTTATTTGTGAGTGCTTTCATAAATGGATCAGCAACATTGTGCTCCGAAGCAATCTTCGTGACGATCATGTCTTCCCCTTGCACGATCTCCCGTATGAGATGATATTTACCCTAGATCTATTTTTCTCTCTTGTGGCTCTGAGACTCCTTAGAGTTTTCCACAATAATACTATTATCATAGTATAGGGGTGATCGACATTGGCCTATTTAGAACCACTTTCAAGTCTGCCAAAAACTTCTTGTGCCAGACAGCTTCTTTTGTAGCTTCACAAGCAGCTACATACTCTGCTTCCATGGTAGAGTCAGCAATACAGTCTTGCTTGATGCTACGCCATACTATAATCCCTCCATTAAGAGTGAACATGGATCCTAATGTGTATTTCCTAGAATCCTTATCAGCCTGAAAATCAGAGTCAGTGTATACTGTAAGGATCAAATCCTTAGCACCATACAAAAGCATATAGTTTCTCGTTCTCTTAAGATACTTGAGAATAGTTTTAATCTTCGTCCAATGATCAAATCCTAGATTGGATTGATATCTATTGAATATTCTCACTGCATAGAAAATATATGACCTAATACACAACATGGCATACATGAGGCTACCTACTGCAAATGCATAGGGAATCCATCTCATCCCCTTTGTCTCTTGAAGTATCTTAGGACACTATTACTTAGACAAGATTATTCCATGTCTGAAAAGTAATAAATCCTTTTTAGAATTCTGCATCGAATGTCTGACAAACATTTTGTCGATGTACAATACTTGAGACAAGGCTACGGTTTTGTTCTTATGGTCTCTAATGATCTGGGTCCCTAGAACAAACTATGGTTCACCCAAATCTTTCATTTGGAATTGAGCAGCCAGTCATTTTTTATAATCAGTAAATAAACCTACATTATTCCCAATGAGTTGGATATCATGCACATACAATACTAAGAAAATTACTAAACTATTGATGATTTTCCTGTATACACAAGGTTCATCAATATTCTGGTCAAAGCCATAAGATTTGATTGTAGTATCAAATCTTATATTTCAAGGTCGAAATGCTTGCTTCAATCCATAAATAGACCGATTAAGCTTGCAATCCTTTTGCTCTTGACCTTGGGCAATGAATCTCTTGTTTCATGTAGATATTCTCATCAAGATTACTATTAAAAAAAGCAGTCTTGACGTCCCTTTGTCATATTCCGTAGTCATAATATATGGCAATAGATAAGAGAATACAAATAGACTTTAACATGAAAACAGGCGAGAAGGTTTCATCATAATCCATTCCCTCAACCAAGGTATAACTCTTTGTGATGAAATGCACACATGCACAACGGAAGAAATTAAAGATCTCTAGTACTCTAATTAGGTTAATTTTATAAGAATAAGCGTGTAATTTAACATAAATTAATGGGTTAGAATATACAACCTTTGTAGCCCAAATTCCTTCTTGATTTTATATTAATTCTTCTCATGAATGGTTCATAGATCACCACGACTATTTCTCGACTAGTCAAATATTATTTAAATATCTTTTTTCTCTCTATAGATGTTTAATTCGTAATTAAACATTAGGTTAAATATATCAATTATCATGATGTTCTAAGGTTTAGTCCGATATGAGCTAATAGGGGAACCTCATGGATCTACAAATCATGGGCTCCAAAGATCCGAGATTAACTGGCTAAACTCTTTAACCCAATTAACCATAATTCATTAACTATCGGGTCACTCCACTAAAGTCCAATAGTTTCACTCCTCTCACTGTAGATATATTTTTGTCCGCTCGAAATAACCATAACCAATAAGTCAACCCTTCACAGATTGTTCATAATACTTTTTACCCCCAAGATTTCATCTTGCTCCTTAAGTCCACTGATTCTCTAATGAACAATGGTTTATGATCCAATCACTAAACTGAGTTCCTCTCGAGCCAATGAGAGGGTGAGACCCCTTGTTCAAGATCCAGAGTCAACACTTAAAGGAACAACCTCTCTACTATCTCTAAAAGCAGGTAAAAGTGAATTTCATCTTGCATCCTATGCCCCCAGTTATCTACCTGGTCTTACCCCTGAAATGGGGGGCTTATTGAGTAGGTGCTGTTGAGTCAACCCTCACCCATGCAAATCTAAAGATAATCCCAAATAAATAAGAGTTCATAGTTAGCTCAGGATTAAGGTCAAGTTACATAGGTCGCCTCTTTGAAATAGTCGGTCTTAAACAGTAAATAGCGTAAAGTAAAAGCAACTTATTTCTTGGTCCAGTCTTATACAAACTCTTTGCACATGATGCCCCCACTCGCATGTCTCCACATGAATGGTTCAAGATCACATCGTTTGTAGTAAATACAAAGCGGACTGCATCTAATAGGTCCCAATGATAAGGTACCTAACCTTATCCGTATACTATAGACTGTTTTGGCTATCTACTCAAACTTGATCCACTCTTGTGTCTTGACATAAAGTCCAAGTAATCATGTAATAGCCATGGATCTTAGTTTATTGGATTTATATTCTTTCTAAAACGAAGCATTTCATACATTCGATAACAACTTTATTGAATAAACCTCAATAACATCTTTATTGATAACAGAATAAGTTTATTGTTTATAAACCATGAGTTTTAGGACATAAAACCCAATACTTTGCCACCAATCTAGCGTTAAAAGTTTACATATTTTCATCTACACCTCTTTTCCTCTTGTAGATCCATACAACCTATAGGTTTTACCCCATCCGGTTGATATAAAAGATCCCAGACTTGATTGAAATACATGGACTCCATCTCAAGATTCATGGTTTTAATTCATTCATCTTTGTCCATATGACCCATTGTCTGTTATAAGTCAATGGATCCTCAAGTCATCATCTAGTATGATGGCTTGAGTTTTTGTTAAACCCAAATAGCGGGAAGGTTGGGCAATAACCCTCCCACTACATTGAGACTCCCTTAACTCACGAGAAGGATGTGCTTGACTAAATGAAGTAGCATCTGTTGGGGTTGATGTCCTAAATCTCGTAAGGTCCTGTAGTTTGTAATTGTATTGTACAAGTATTTTATTTATGTAATAAAATATGTGATGTTTTATTTCAAAATTAGTTGCATTAACCACAAACCAATAAACTAACAACCAAGTTTATCTTGTAGCTTAAACATGTATATAGAGACATACGGACGAATCATGTTTAAGTGATAATCTAAATGGTCTATAGTAGCTGGATAAGGCTGGATACCTTATCCTGGTGACACTACGAGTATGACCCGCTTTATAGATATTATAAATGTTGTAAAGTACTACAAATGATCTGATCCTGATCATTCGTGTGAAGACATGTGAGAGAGGATATTCTATACAAAAGAGTTTGTATAAGACCAAACCACGAAATGTTTAGTCTTATTATATAACGTCGTTCATAATAGATACTTATATTTCATCAGGATGACCATAGGTAACATAACCTGAATCCTGAGTGAATTGTGAACTCCTATCTATGATGGCAGTCCTTTGGTTTGTATGGATGAGAGTGGCCAGATTGTCGACTCAACAAGCCTACCATTTTAGGGATTCGTGGAGTTAGGAACACAACTACACAAGAAGGAATTCACTCATTCCCCAATGTCGGGACAAGTAGATAAATTGCTCCCTTAAGGGTTGATTACGGGGCTTGAACAATGTAGTGTCACACCTTCTCCTGACCCAAGAGAAGTTTAGTCATAGTTGGATTATGATCTATTATTCATTAGATGGATCAATGGTACTTAAGAAGTAGATGTAATTACAAGGGCAAAACGATAATTTTGACCAAGTTGTACTTACGAGCAATTTATGAAGTGCCATCGTACTATTGATTGGTTATATCCAATGGACACAGTCTGTAGTGTGAAGAATGCAGTTGTCAGTCTTTAGTGGAGTGCCTGACTGTTAACGGATGATGAATAATTAATTAATGGTGAATAATTTAATTAAAGAGTTTAATTAATTGTTCACGTACTGTTGGAGCTTCAAGCTACAAGTCCATGAGGTCCCCTCGATAGCTCAACAGGATTAAAGGAGAATAAGTTTTTGAATTAATTTGAATTATTCAAATTAATTTAGAGAATTAATTATATATGATATAATTAATTAAAATTTAATTATATGCGATATAATTACTATAATGTACTTGATACATTATAATATTAACTATTATGAGAGGAAATAAATATTTGAATATGATTCAAATATTAATTTTATGAATTGGATTCATATTGTTAAATTTAATGTAATTGTGATTTATATTAAATGTCATTAATGAGAGAAAAGAAACTATATGTTATATTGTATATGATACAATATTAAAACTATAGGTTATATGTTATATTTGATATAACGTATATTTTAATATATATTATATGATAAGGTGGTTAGCATATTAATATATATTAAATTATTTTTTAAATAAATAAATTTTATTTATTTACTTACTTATTTTATTAATTAATTTTTTAAATTAATTAATGGGAGGGAGTTATAACTCCCTCCCTCGCTTTTCTCTCCATTTTAAGTAAGTGGGAAAACAGTTTCATCTTCTTCTTCTTCATCCTACAAGAAGAAAACAGGGGTTTACACAGAAGAGTTCTTTGTGTGAAAAAAAAAATCCATGCTCATTCCTTTCCTCTCAGTTCTCTCTTCCCAATCCAAAATCACCA
The DNA here is from genome assembly GCF_027475165.1 of Benincasa hispida. Classification (NCBI taxonomy): domain Eukaryota; kingdom Viridiplantae; phylum Streptophyta; class Magnoliopsida; order Cucurbitales; family Cucurbitaceae; genus Benincasa; species Benincasa hispida. The sequence continues at coordinate 2,335,485 of NC_143486.1, forward strand.
AAGCCCCATACTTCTTGGGTTCTCATCCCAGAGAATACAGCGGTGATCATTGTAGTGCTGTCCATTCGTTGGAAAGGGATTCCATTGAAGAAAGTCTTCAAAGGTAAGAGGTTTTTGAAACCATTTTAATTATTCTGTAATTCTTTCAAGCATGTTGTATGTTTTGTAAAATTAAATGCATGATTTGTTCCTTTTCTCTGTAAAATTGTGTTCTATAAAATTTTGGGAATTGGGACAATTCGTTTCTTCCGCTTAAGGACTCTTCATTGAGATCCTTCAGCAACAACACCCCTCGTTGAAATGCTAGGTTCTTCAATAACTCTTGTTGAAGTTTCAGTAGTTTTGTCCGAAAATTCATTCAATATGATTTTTCTTCTTGGTTTATGCTCTTTAATGTGGTCTTCCTCGAAGAAAGTAGCATTTTTCGGTACAAACACTTTATTATCTTTTGGATCATAAAAGAGGCACACCTCTCATTTCTTTTGAATAGCCTACAAATAGGCACAACTTCGAGCATGTTTCTAACTTTTTTAGGTTAGCCACTAGCACATGTGCTAAACATCCCCATATCCTAAGATGTTATAAACTACTTTTACGACTTCTCCATAGCTCAAAAGGTGTTTCAGAAACACTTTTTGATGGAACTTGGTTCAAAAGATAGGTTGCAACCTCCACTACATAATCCCATATACTCTCCGCATGATCGAAGTGTTTTTATCTTTTCACCCAATAAATTCACAACTTCAGTCATAAACTACTTTTACGACTTCTCCATAGCTCAAAAGTTGTTTCAGAAATACTTTTTGATGGAACTTGGTTCAAAAGATAGGTTGCAACCTCCACTGCATAATCCCATATACTCTCCACATGATCAAAGTGTTTTTATCTTTTTACCCAATAAATTCGCAACTTCAGTCATAAACTACTTTTACGACTTCTCCATAGCTCAAAAGGTGTTTCAGAAACACTTTTTTATGGAACTTGGTTCAAAAGATAGGTTGCAACCTTCACTGCATAATCCCATATACTCTCCACATGATCGAAGTGTTTTTATCTTTTTACCCAATAAATTCTCAACTTCAGTCATAAATGTACCAAATCTAGAATAATCATCTATAAAAGTAATAAAATATTCATATGCTTCTTTTGCCTTAATATTCATCGGACCACAAAAACATTTATTATCTTTTATCATTTTCTTTTAGAGAAACTTTTAGTCTTTTATTTTGTGTTGTTGCTGTAGTGTTGAACATTTCAACATTATGGAGCGACATGATTTGGATTCAAAATTCGGATTTAGCCCCTGATGGCCCCGACTTTCCTTGAATACTTTTTAGAAGTGAAAGTTGTCCCCACAAACCAACACGAGTCCTTTCAGCATACTTTGTCCTCACTACATGCATCCTAGGAAAATTCCTAGGAGGTCACCCAACATAGGATTGCTCCAAGCTAAGCACGCTTAACTTTGGAGTTATTATGATTGAGCCATCGAAAATGAAGGTACATCTTGTTGGTATATGAGGTAACTTTCAATTCTCTTAAGCCTTTCTTAACCATACTTTTACATCCTCAGGATCCCTCTCATTTGGATGTGATACTGGTTCATTCATATACCCCTCCTGAACTCGGGTCGTTACAAATGGTCTTAGCACATGTAAGTTATTTTTGTTTATTGTAGAACAAATATCAATGCCATTTTTCAAAATAAACACTTTATCACGAATAAAGGATATATTATAACATTGTTCCAATAAACCAAATACGAAAATTAAATTCCTCTTTAAATGAGGAATTAAAAGTACTTTGTCCAACAAACTAAATTTAGAATTGAAAAATAACTTTAAGATTCCAACTACAACTGTTGAGACACCCTGTCTTAACTCACAGAGTCATGTCTCTAGCCTCCAGCTACTGCCAAGAACTAGTTTCCTGAAAAGAAAAACAAACGTGGTTAATTTCTCTTGAATCAAGTATCCAAATGGAATTGTCATTTTCCACAAAACAAGTTTCTAAATCTAGTTAGTCATATTTACCTTCTTTTCCTTTTTCTTCTCAGCCAAGTATTTTAGGCAGTTTCTCTTCTAGTGCCCATCCTGGTTGCAATGAAAATAGGTTCCCTTTGTAACCTTGACCTTTTTACCCTTCTGGGCAGCAACATGGGTATTTTATTCCTCTTTCCAGCTTTCTTCTTCTCCCACTTCTTTGTGCTAAATGAAGAAGGCACAGACTTTGTTTCAGAGGTTGAACCTTTGTGGAACCTTTTCAAGGAACTAGCAATATTTTCATCCTTGTGTTGTCCTCTCCCTTTCATCAAGGACTCATAGGTCTGCAGCTCGTTGAGAAAGGTGGTAAAGTTTTATTCTATTTTGTTCATTATAACATTACTACAGAATGTAGGAAACTCTTCGGAAGAGTCTGTAGAATAAAGCTTACCTGGTTGGACTCGTGAATGACAACCTTGTTAATCTTTGCCACTTTGAAGTAGACCATCATGTTAAGGACATGCTCCCTAATAGATGATCCCTCGTTTATCATGACATTGAAGATGAACTTGAGAGCATCATGCTTGAGATGTGTAGATGGTTGCTCGAACATCTCATACAATGACTCCATGATCTCACTTACAGTGACCATGGTCTCATGCTTTTTAGCTAAGACTTCAGTTAAGCTTACCAAAATATAGACTTGTGCATCTTTCAAGAGCATCACGAACATTTCATGATGCATTGAGTCTAGGGGCTGGATGACACTCCTCCATTTAAACAAACTTGAGGTCGTCGATGACCAAGATGGTGTTAATCGCATTTTCCACGTGGCATAATTTTCACCGGATAATTTATCTACACCAAGTAAGGAGATTATAGTAGTCATGTTTATAAGTTGTTGATATAAAACAAATTATTTATATTAGATATATTCACATAACTCATTTAATCCAATCAAGTTTTAGCAAAAATTAACAAAACCCTAACATCATTTTATTTTTGTAATGATGATTTTAGTGATTAATACCACCTCGGGGTGTACAATTATTCCTTCACTGAATTGAGACAATCTCACTCAAGAATTACCCTAGGATAACTTTAATTTCTATAATGCTTAGTTACCATTGATTTGGCCAAGAAATCATTAACGTCCTTAATGTTTTCTAGTAAGTGTAACCCTTTATTTTCAACCTATAGCCTCACCTCAATAAGCCTGCCTCAAGGAAGGACAATATTGGTGTAATTGAATATAGTGCCCTTATCCATTTTTGGAGTTTGCTCTGTCCCCTTCCATGCAAACCTTCCTAAAGAGTACGCTCCCAAGGCGTCACGGGACCGAGCATGAAAAATGTTGGGTTTTATGTCCTAAAACTCGTAGATAGTAAATGTAAGTAATTGACCATCATTGATAAAGAGTCATCAATGTTATTTCAATAAGTGTTATTGATTATATTGTATTCTATTTTGTCTTAATAACCCTAAATCCAATAAACTAAACATCCTACGCTATCTTATGAGTCTTGAACTTTATGTGGAGATATACAAGGATCAATGTTCGAGATACAACATAAAAGGTCTATAGTGTAGGGATAAGGTTGGGTACCTTATCCTGGTGATACTGTGGATACGACCCACTTTGTATTTGATACAAATGCTATGATCCAATACATTCGTGCATGTGACATACGAGTAAGGGTCCTATGCAATGAGTTTGCATAAGATCGAACTGCAAAACAGTAACCACTAGATGTAACACCGTTGACTAGTTAGGTTTCTATTTCAATAGGATGACCTAAGCAACTTAGTCTTAATCCTGAGTGTATTATGAACTCTTGTTCACAAGGGATTGTCTTTGATTTGTATGGGTGAGAGTGGCCAGTTTGCCGACTCAATAAGCCTACCATTTTGAGGACAAGACCGAGTGCAGAGTTGAGAACATAATAATACAAGGTGGATTTCACTCCTTCCCGATTTTAGGGTAAGTAGATGAGTGTTCCCTTAAGTGGTGTCTTCGGGACTTGAACAAAGGGCCCTACCCTCTCATTGGCCCCGAGAGAGGTTTTTGTTTAATGGTTGGACCATAAACAGGTTGTTTATTAGAGACGCACTGGAACTTAAGGATGCAAAGGTAACCAGGGGTAAAACGATAATTTGACCCAAGTGGTGTTACGAACACTCGTGAATGACTAACTTGTTGTTATTGGTCTATATTTGTGGACACATAAATATACTTGTAATGAGAAGAGTGCATTTGTGGGTCATTAGTGAAGTGTGCCCACAATTAACAAATATTGATTAATTTGGTTAATGAGTTTAGCCAATTAATCTCATATCATTGGAGCTTCTAATTTGTAGGTCTATGAGGTCCTTTCCTAGCTCGTAAAGGGAACAAGAGCTTGAAATGTTCAAATTCTCTTAGGGAAATAATATAATGTATAATGATATATTACAATATAAAGTTTATATTTTAATTAAACTTTATAATATAAATTTCACTTTAGATATGATTCAAATTCTCTTAAGGAAATAATATAATGTATAATGATATATTACAATATAAAGTTTATATTTTAATTAAACTTTATAATATAAATTTCACTTTAGATATGATTCAAAATTAATTTATGGGATAATTAAATGTTTGAAGGAGTTCAAATATTAATTTAATATAAATTAGATTTATATTAAAACTATAGGTTAAAATTAATGTGTATTAGACGTACATTAAAACTATAGGTTATTACAGTTGAATATGATTGAAATGTAGACTAAATTAAATATTTGATATTTAGTTTGATAATTATTTAATTGAAGAATTGAATAATTATTTAATTTAATTACTTTAATTAAATTTTATTTAATTAAATTAATTGAATTAAAACTATGGGTTATGTGAGAGATGTTTCATTTAATATGATTTAAATGAAAACATTAATTAAATTAGATTTAATTAATTATTAATTATTAACTAAATTAATTAAATTAATTAATCCCACGTATCATCTCTCTCACTTTCTCCATTAGTTGAAAAGACCTACAAAAATTGGAGAAAGAATATATTATTGATTTTTGCTTTACAAAAAGATTCGACAGTTTTTTCTCTCCAAAATTTTTCCTTCTTCCCAACTGATATTTTGTTCCCACAAATCTTTATACCTCAAGAATTCTTAGAGGTTAGGGAGGTTACACTTTTGGTGGTGTTCGTGAAATCCCAATTGAAGAATTGATCTTCATCGTTCGGTTCTACAAAAGTAAGATTTCTTTCATTTTTCTCTCTAATTTTTAAAGCATGCCTAACCTAAGATCTATTTTACAGTAGGTTATGTGTTTTTTTTTTTTTTTTTTTTTTTTTTGTCTCTATAGTTTTTCTGGAACTTTCAAGTGTATGGGTATTTCACGTTTCCTAAATTAATTTCGAGTTTGATCTTGTTTTCTTCCACTGCGTTAGGGTTTTCATCCCTACAATTGATATCAGAGTCATTTAATTATATTAATTTAGGTTTCTAAAATTTGCACATGATTTTTTGTGGGTTTAAATTGCATTGTGAATGTTAATTTTTGCGAATCAATGTTTACGGTTGTTTATGGCCATAGATTTTCATGTTTTGATTTGATCAAAATTGTAAAGGCCCCTGCATTTTCGGGCATTTATCATGAAATTTAATGTATTTTGTAAGTTTGTATCTAGAATTAGGGTTGAATTTGATGAAGATCGAGACCAATTTTGGCCAAAATGAAGAATGGTAGAAGAATTTTCCTAGAAACGCAATCTAGTATTGCAATGTTGCAACACTATGACAATGTGACACTAGGGCTTCGTTGTGCGCGGTTCGGCCATGGTCCTTGGTGGTTTGGTCCAATTCAAAATGGTTTGGTCTGATTTAGCATTGTGTTAGCTCGGTTTGTGGTTTTGGGGTCCAATTCTTAGCGGTTCGAGTTAGTTCGAGTTGGTTTGGTCTAGTTCTAGAGCAGCAAAAGCTTTTTTTTTTAGGATAAAATTAGCATATTTATTGTAATTTATTGCTTTTTTTTTATCTTAGGAGCCAAAATTACTGGTTCATTTGCTATTTAAATGCTTTATGGATGTCATTTAGATAAATCCCACCATAGGTTAAGTATGGTCATGCATTTTTAATATGTTATAAGTGTTATAATGTATGGTTTAATGCATGATGTGGATATGATTTCATGAGTCATTTAATGTATTATGATATGTTAAATATACAAAATCGGAAAAACATGATGCATGATATTACTTAGGTAAATATAAAGAGTTATGTTTATTAATGTCTTGTATATGCTTGGTAGATTTTCATGAGTAGTTTAATATAAGTGTTATGTTAATAAAGTTGAAAATCAATTTGTATTGAGTATGACACATCCATAGTTTAATATAATTGTTATATTAAAGTCATGAAATGCATGTAATATCGTTTTTTGTGAATTAGAATTTGATTGTTACTCAATTAAACCATAGAAAGCATGTCTACAGGGCTAATAATTAATTTTTTAATAATTATAAAATTAAAATTTAGTAACCATAAAGAGTTGCATGCAAACTGAGGATCTTAAGGAATTGAATTTATTTTTAAAATGTTTAAAATTAATATAGACCTTAGATCACATTAATTCTAATAAGATTATAATTATGTCATATTTGATTTAATAGATTTAAAATATGACTAATAAGACAAAACAGGATTTTAGGTGATAAGGGAACTCTACCAGTGAAGTTCTGTCTAGGTTGGGAGTTCTTCAGATGACGGTTTATGAAATACCTCCTAACTGGGAATTGGCTCGAAACTTGAGTTGAATTAATCTTAATCCTGTTGGTATGCAATGTCACTAGGTTAATTAAATGATTTGATTCATCTAGACTATTAAAGTAAATACCTTATTATAAGGGTTATAATAGGCATAGACTTAGATAGATTCATTAGTCGAAATTTAACGAAGTATAATAAAATCCTAAAATAGTAGAATATTTTAGTGGGAGAAAAATGATATACGAGATATATCAATTTTTAGCTCTCAAGTCCCTAAGATTTCATGCCGTGAGATCCATGCTCAGCTTTGTGTCACCCTGGGCGTGACCTTTCTTAAAATGTTTGCATGGGTCAATACCAAGGTGAATAAGAAAAGTATTCATAGTAAGTGGAAGAAGAGAGCGTGTCAACATATCCTACGATATCCTCTATTACGTTGAACCATGAGATTCTTATGGTCTGCCTGTGTGTCGTCCTAGAGCGACCATCCATTCGGAGGGCTCGATCATACGATATGGAATAACGAAAACTCCAAAATGGATAGGATTTCTTAGGTTAATCTTCAACAACTTTCTTTCCTTATGATAGCCTGTTGAAGCATACCTCTAGGATCCAAAAATAGGAGGATCACACTTACAGGATGAAGCTAGTTAATGGATCCTTGACCGAAAAACACCAGCTAAGAGCTATAAGAATAAGACTTATTCTGGTATTAGTAATTAGCTGAGATCATTTCGATTCAGGAGAGGGTAATTGATCACCCTTCAGTGGCTATTACTCTAAATCTTTGAAGTACATTGCAAATACTAAACCAACAGTTTAATTAGGGTTCTATGATTGCTTGTTTTTTATGAATTGATTGGATACTTGTGTTTGTATAATGGGTTAAGAAGAATATAATTAATATGGTCAGTTGTTTGTTATTCGTTTCAGCATATGTTCCATAATAATTTCCTTGCGTAAGAATGAAAAACTAACCGAAGAAAATTATGCGACATGGAAATCTAACTATAGTACGATTCTAGTTATAGATGATCCACGGTTCGTCTTAACAGAGGAATGTCCTTCAATCCCCCCTCATAATCCATCCCAAGCAGTAAAGGATGCTTATGACCATTGAACGAAGGTCAATGATAAGGCCCGAGTCTATATCTTGGCAAGTTTTTCTGACATTTTTACCAAGAAATATGAGGCCATGATCACTGCACGTTAGATCATGGAGTCTCTCCAGGAGATGTTTGGACAACCGTCCTCTCAGATCCGGCACGAGACCTTCAAGTATGTTTATAACGCGTGCATGAAGGAAGGCCAATCAGTAAGAGAAAATGTTATCGACATGATGGTCCACTTCAATGTCGTCGAGATCAATAACATGGTCATCGACAAGCAGAGTCAGGTGTCCTTTATTTTGGAATCTCTTCCGAAGAGTTTCCTCTAATTCTACAGCAGTGCGGTTATGAATAATATAGAGTACACCATGACTACCCTCCTGAATGAGTTACAGACTTATGAGTTACAGACTTATGAGTCTCTTATGAAATGTAAGGGACCGATATAAAGAAAAGGCAAATGTTACCATTCCAAAAAGTTCCACAAGGGTTCATCTTCTAGAACTAAGTATGTTCACTCATCTTCTGGTTATAAGAGGATCTAGAAAAAAAAATGAGGGAAAGGGAAGGCTCCCGCTGCTGAGAAAGACAAGGGCAAAGCCAAGGTGGCCGACAAGAGCAAGTGCTTCTACTACAATGAGGATAGTCATCGGAAACACAATTGCCTTAAGTACCTCGTCGAGAAGAAGAAAGAGAATGAAGGTAAATACAATTTACTGGTTCTAGAAACTTGTTTAATGGAGGTAAATAAACACAATTGCCTCAAGTACCTCGCTTGTCTATGGGTTGTTGCATCCTTTTCTATAAGTTAAATAGCTGTGTCTAACTGCCTGAGAAGGTAAGATATGGAATGCACTAAAGCAAAATATGCATTATTCTTAGAGATAGGCACAATCTTATGTTCGACGCAACCATGCACTATAGAGATATAGTCATGCAGCTAACCACCGAGAGGTGTGCGATGCGTTAGTGTGACGAGCTGGGTTTACTCGAGCGATTTAAGATAATAAACATCACTATGCGTTAATGGTTGTTGTGTATCTATCTATTCTCATTGCAAGTCTTCTATTGCTCAATCTGTTTAGATAGGAGTAGGAGTAGTGTGTAAATCCATTAAACTTCTTCTTTTTATTTTTTCTTTTCACCGCCTCAAACGCATTGCTTCACAAGCATTATTGAGTGACAAGCCCCTGTGTTCGACCTCGGATTACCCGAGAAACTTGCGTTCGCATTATACTTGGCGCTAGCGTAAGAAAACTTGTGATAGGAATGCATAGTCATTGTACACTAGATTAACATATTTTCATTCCAACGCATGACCTCTGACGCATGGGCGTAAACGCATAGATTAAGCCATGTCTAACGCATGATTGCGTGCGCAACCCCATCCCTAATAATTCTCCTTACAACAAGTTTTTGGCGTCATTGCCGGGGACTTGGCAGCTAATGTTTTGTGAAGTTTTTTGTTTTCGCAGGCACCCTTTCAATCTTAGATGTATTGTAGATTGTGCGACCAAGCTGCAAACAATATTTGAAGTATAGGCGATGCGTTGAAAGTCAAATATTGACCCCGAGATAGAAAGGTTATCTATCGCATGAGCTAGATGTAGTCTTAGGCGCATGATAACCATCATACGTCCAACAATTGCTGGAAGCTCCAATGGTCAGAGCGAACTCCTTGACCCAAGCAGTTGAGAACCAACTCCTTGCGGTGACAACACTCCAATTTCTCCAAGGACGTCTTCTACTCTATCTTTACCTTGTTTTCTTAGTTTAATTTATTTTTATTGTTATTTTGGATATGCAGCTGCTTCCTTGGTTGTGATGCGTTTGCTCCTTGTTGGTGCGTTAATAACTCTCTTCGGTGCACAATTACAATGGAAGAATCCTCTACATCCTTCAACGCATGGCTTCAATCGCATTAATTCCAACGCATTGACGCATGCGTTATTCTACTTAAGGTTCTATTCTTGTTATCTTTTATGCATTATCCTTTTGAAATTCTCCTTGTCTGATTGTGCTTCTTTGCGATGACCAGCCTCTCATAATATAATTTACTCATACCTCTAACCATGGACGCAATGCTCTCCTCCACTTCGAATGCTTCTTCAAAGAAATATTTTCTAAGTTAAATTCGGTAAGTCTTTGCTCAAAAACTTTTTATTCATTCTCTGCCCTATAAGTTTGGAGGTGGCAGCGGTCTCAGAGAATTGCGTTCACTACATTGCGGTGATTCCTTCAAAAAAAAAAAAAAAAGATCGGAATAATAACTCCACTGTCAACGCAATGGGGAAACCCATGTTGATAAGAGTTAAGCTGTGAAAGGCACTTGCTCGAAGTTGGATGTCCGCATGACACACGTGGGGGCAAGCTAAAACAAAGGCAAGTCGCCAAGATCAGCGCATTAGCACAATTCCTCTGTCGGGCGCATGCCAAATTAAGCAAGACATGAGTTGAGTTGAATATGGAATGTAACCGAAGTGGATGCCCGCGTGAAACACGTGGGGGTAAGCCAAAACGAAGAGCGTAACCAGGTTCAACACTACATTAGAATAAGTAATCGCATAATCTTGAATTGTTTTGAACGAACGCATTCTCAAGAGCTGAACGCAAAGTTGCGGAGAATGAATAAAAAGTTTTTAAGCAAAGACTTACCGAATTTAACTTAGAAAAGATTTCTTTGAAGAAGCAGCCGAAGTGGAGGAGAGCATTGCGTCCATGGTTAGAGGTACGAGTAAATTATATTCTGAGTGGCTGGTCATCGCAAAGAAACGTCGGAAGGTGAGTTAAGAATTTCTTGAGTATAACGCATGCTTGAGGATAAGCATGATTTTAAGTTTAGGGGTGTGATAACTGGCAGAAATGCCAGTTATTATAAGCCTTTTATAGGGCTAATAAGTAAAAAATGTGGTGGTAATACTTAGAATATGCGAAGAATTGAGTTTTGCGTCGATTAACACCTAAATCCTCACTGACCCCAACATTATGCATTACTCCGTGCCAAAGTGTCTATTTTTGTAGCTATTGCAGGAATCAAACGCATGCATTGGAAATAAGCAATCGCAGACAAATGCATACGCTGAAGCTAGGCGACCGCAAAGACAAACGCATGCGCTAAAAATCAAGCTATCGCATAGACGAATGCATGCGGTGATCGAATGCGCCCATCACATGGAAGTTGCGATGTGATGACATGCAGAAATGCATACCATCTTAGTCCTTTTACTTAGAATTGGGAAGGTTGTTAGGCAGAATATGCAGCAATCATATTAGGAATTCACGAGAAAAAGAGTTTGCATCGATCAACATGATGAATCTTAGCTACCCGTTATTTTGCGTTAATTATGCGTTCAATGTTCTATTTTTGTAGCTAACGCAGGAAATGAACGCAAACGTGAAAACCGGACCACCGCATAGACGACCGCATGCGGAGAAACTCTCCATCACAAGACAAACACATCGACCAATGCATGGATGTTACGATAATCAGTCGTATGCATCCATCGCATGGGATTTGCGCTCGTCAAGCGATTGCGGTCATCATGTAGAGTTGCGGTATTAAGCGAATGTGGCCATTGAATGATTGCGGCTACGCGACATCAACTAATGGGATCAATGCAAGGTAGGTGGAATGAATGCATCAACGCATCTACCTCGAGAAAATACAAAGCTAATGCTAACATTTCACCTACCACGCCGTTGGTGGCAGAGGTTCAGAAAGGACTAACGCGTCAAACGTCAGACTTAGAGCAGTCCAATTAATGCTGTCGGCGATCCAAACTCTATAAATAGAAATCGATGAGCAGAAATTCAAGTAATCCAAGGTTTTCGCCTAAGGTTCACCTAGGGCGGATCTTTGTGATCCAGAAAAAATGCGTGAGAAGACGTTGAGAGTTATTCACCTTCTTCATCCATTTCGAATGACGATCGAAGCCTTCGACCGGAGCTAGATCTCGAGAGAGTCAGCTCCTCCACCTATCCATGGCACCACCGGTAACCATGACGCACATCCGCTGGGAGCAAATCTTTGCTTCCAGCCGGTCATTTCCTTTTCCTTTCTTTTCTCATATTGTATTGTATGACATTTTAGAATTAAGGAATTAATACAACTTGTTTTCAATACACCTCTCTGTTTCCTTCAACTTCATCTTCATCTTCTTTGCTTAGCATCTTTACTTTCATTGCAACACTTAGTAGGAGTGCTTGGATGTTGCATATTTAATCATGTGGATTAGGAATATGAAGCATGTAGCAACCCATTGAGAGGTGTGCGTTGCGCAAGTGTGGGAGTAACCTTATTTTCTTAGTGTGAAGTTGCTACAATGCCTGTCTATAAGCTAACGCATTGCTTGTCTATGAATAAAGTCAGCAACAATCAACTGCCCGGGAGGGTAAGTGGTTGGATGCATTAAGCAATGTATGCATTGTTCACTAGGGATAGTAACAACCTTGCGTCAACCAAGTTCATGCAATTGTCTTGTAGTATGTATGCTTCATTCGCCCATTAGGGATACTCGGGAGGGTAGTTTAAGGGCAGGATTTAGGCTTGGGAAGGTCAGGTCAAAATTTAGGCTCGGGAGAGTCAGATTAGAACACATAATACAAGATATATGAGCTTAGGAATAAGCATTGTTTGCTATTAACCCATCGCATGCATCCTAGATAGGATATGATTGAGTGCGGTCACCTTGTTTTTATGCATTTTGCATCATCGCATAGGACAAGAGTAGAGACTTAGGAATAAGCTCTATGGACATTTTGTATTCAACACATGCGTCTAAGACTTAGGAGCAGCGCATTTTCATTGGAAAATAATTTTCTGTGCATAAGGGTAGCATGATCGCATTGGCTTGCGTTGACTAGGGTTGCCCTCACAGTCACTCTTAAGGGTTGCAATGAAATCATCTCCGCATTTTACTATTTTCCCACACATTTATTTCATGTCAAGGTTTTTCGCATCTCTACCTTTCATGCATATTCTCATTACGTTGTCTGTTAGATAGGAGTAGGAGTAGGATTAACTTAGCAACATCCACTCCATTCTTTTATTTATACCGCCGCATGCACATCACTGCAAAAATATAGTTATAAGTTCTTGTGTTCGACCTCGGATTACCCGAGAAACTTGCGTTGGAATTATACTTGCTTCCAGCGCAAGAAAACGTGTGGCAAGACGCATGGTCATCGCATACATTCATTAACGCATTATCAGTCCAATGCATGACTATCAACGCATATCTTAGGAACATGCATCGCATAACGCGTCCACGGGATTTTGGTTGTCGAGTAAAATTGACTTCCAATTTCCCGCTATCAAGTTTTTGGCGCCGTTGCTGGGGACTTGGCAGCTAAATGTTTGTTAAGTTTTGTGTCTCTGCGAGCAAACTTTTTATCTTGGGTGTATTGCAGCTTGTGCGACCAGGTTGCAAACAATATTGAAGTGTAGGCGATGCGCTGAAAGCCAATGTTGACCGCAAGATAGAAGGGCAAGCAGTTGTAAGAGAGCTAAAGGTAATTCTAAGTACATGACGGTCACATGCGCCTAATGCCAAAAGTTCCAATGGTCAGGGCAACTTGACCCAAGCAGTTGAGAGCCATCTCCTGCCTGGAAGACTCCTTGCGGTGACAATAATCTTATTTTTCCAGGGACGTCTTCTACTTTATCTTTACTTTGCTTTCTTAATATAGGTTATTTATTTTATTTTGTTATTTTGGATATATGGTTACTTTCTTGGTTGTGGTACGTTTGTTCTTGTAGGTGCAACAATAAGTCTCCTCGGTTCATAGTTCAATGGAAGAATTCCTTTCACCCTTCAATGCATGGCTTCAATCGCATGGATTCCAACGTATGAGCGCATGCGTTGTTCCACCTAAGGTCTTTTCTTGTTATCTTGTATGCTTTATCCTTTTGAAATTCACTTTTTTCCGATTGCATTGTTTTGTGATGCTTCTATGATGGTACGTATAGTTCACCGCATTTTCTAACTAATCAACGCAAGGCATTCTTTACTTTCATTGGCTTCTTCAAATTTTGAAAGTCTTAAGTTTTATTTTTTGCAAACCTGTGTTCAAACATTTATTATCGCATTCTTGTAATTTTGTATTTAGCTTTGCGGTGAGAACGCTGCCAACCTCTAAGTTTGGGGATGGCAGTAGTCTCGGACAATTGCGTTCATTATATTGCGATCATTTGAAAAAAAAAGTTGAAGTGAGATTTTGAGAATAATAACTCCACTGTCAACGCAATAGGGAAACCCATGTTGATAAGAGTTAAGCTATGAAAGGAACTTGCTTGAAGTTGGATGTCCGCATGATACACGTGGGGAAAAGCCAAAACGAAGGCAAGTCACCAGGATCAGTGCATAAGCGCAACTCTTCTGTCCGACGCAAGCCAAAACAAACGAGACAAGAGTTGAGTTGAATATGGAACGCAACCGAAGTTGGATGCCTACATGACACACGTGGGGGTAGGCCAAAACGAAGGGCGTAACCAGGTTCAACGCTGCATTTGAATAAGTTATCTCATGCGCTAAAGCCAGGCGATCGCAAAGAAAAACGTATGCGCTGAAAACCGAGCTATCGCATAGATGAATGCATGCAGTGATTGAATGTGCCCATCACGTGGAAGTTGTGGTGATCGAATGCGTCCATCGCATGGAAGTTACGGTGATCGAATGCGCCCATCGCATGGAATTTGTGGTGATCAAGAAAATGTGGTGATCAATTGGAAATTGCGGCCACGGAGTGACAACCATAATAGAAGGACGATCGCAAGGTGGGTAGAATGCGTTGATACTTCAGCTGAATCAAGCTCGGACGCATCCCTTGGGAGTATCAACAAGATAAGACGATGTGACATTGCCCATACCGCGACAAAGGCAGCAGTGAGACATAATACAATCAGGATAGCTGTCGGCGTTTAAACCCTATAAATAGCCCCTTCAACCTTCATTTCAAAGCATCCGAACTTCTACCTCAAGGCAGAGGTTGGCGATCACAGATGAGAGCTTGAGCAAGATTTTCAGTGAGAATTCTTCACCTCCATAAACCAGATCGAGTGACGACCAAAGCTTTCACTGGAGATAGCGCTCGAGAGAGACATCTCCACCATTCATCCATAGCACCACTGGCAGCCTTGACGCAGAGTCCTTCATTTCTCTTCTACCCTCTGTATTGTATTACTTTTTAGCTTAAGATATTAAGACATTTTTTAATCAATGCATCTCTTGATTCCTTCAATTCCATCTTCTTCTTCATCTTTATCTTTATCATCATTTACCTTCATCGTTTATTTATCAAAGGCGATCACATACTTAATCGTGTAACCTAAAGATAGGACGCATGTAGCAACCCACCGAGAGGTGTGCGTTATGCGAGTATAGTGAGTTAATCCTCTTTGCTTGGTCAAAGGTTATAGCAACGCTTGTCTATGGGTTGTTGCATTCATTTTCTATAAGTTAAATAGCCGCGTCTAACTGCCTGAGAAGGTAAGATATGGAATGCACTAAAGCAAAATATGCATTATTCCTAGAGATAGGCACAATCTTATGTTCGACACAACCATGCACTATAGAGATATAGTCATACGGCTAACCACCGAGAGGTGTGCGATGCGTTAGTGTGACGAGCTGGGATTACTCGAGAGATTTAAGATAATAAACATCACTATGCGTTAATGGTTGTTGTGTATCTATCTATTCTCATTGCAAGTATTCTATTACTCAATCTATTTAGATAGAAGTAGGAGGAGTGTGTTAATCCATTAAACTTCTTCTTTTTATTTTTTTTCTTTTCATCGCTTCAAACGCATTGCTTCACAAGCATTATTGAATGACAAGTCCCTGTGTTTGACCTCGGATTACCCGAGAAACTTGCGTTCGTTTTATACTTGGCGTGAGCGTAAGAAAACTTGTAATAGGAATGCATGGTCATTGCACACTAGATTAACACATTTTCATTCCAACGCATGACCTCTGACGCATGGGCGTAAACGCATAGCTTAAGCCTGTCTAATGCATGATTGCATGCGCAACCCCATCCCTAATAATTCTCCTTACAACACCTTCCTAAGGAAGGGTGCGTCCAAGGCACAATGAGATCGAGCATGGATATCACCGTGTGAACTTTTTAGGGAGAACGTGGGTGGAAAAGCAACATATCATATATATATATATATATATCTTTTTCCTCTCACTAAGTGTCTTAAAACTTAGAGTTTATTAACTTAGGTAAATTCACGTTTAATAAATTTTAATCATTTATCTCATGCTTATAAGATATTTGTCTAATTCACCTTCCATATCGGTTTTCAGATAGGGGTGTTCCGTTTCCATCAGCTTAAATACCCCAATCTTATAGAACCTTCCTTAGACAAAGGTCTCTTATAGTCAATTATTTTATAAAGTTAATCTTTTATTCATTCCAATTAATCATATTAAAATAAAAATAAAAGATTAACCTATTTCTAGTTAGAAACAATTTAACATAAGTCTAGGTGAATTAATTTTAAACCATTTAAAATTAATAAATACCTATGTTTACATGCAATTCATGATTATATATTTTAATTTCTAATTCATTAACCATATGACTCTTACAAATTAATGAATTATTAAACCTATAACATGCATACTAACGACGTCAATTGAATATAACAATTACATTACCTAAGTAATGTTATGTTGCATGCATTTCCAATTTCATTAACAATCATAATATAACAATTATATTAATCAATTAATGAACTATATAGTAGACACGCTTTTAATCATACATAAAAAAAAAAAATATAACTCTATGAGCCAAATACCAAAAACATCTATTATGCCAAAAACCCAAATAAAACATATAGTATTCATTACGTGACATGCAGTATAGAAATTCACCCACCAAAATCAATTTTAATTACCCTAAACCAAAAACAAAGACAATTCAGTGGCTTTGATATCAATTGATGGGATTAAATCCCAATGCGGAAGCGTTTTAACACTGTGTCTTTGAATTAGGATTAGGAAGGCTAAGTATTCAATTAAGGGAATTTAGGAGAAAAACATTTGAAGACCAAATTTCTTCAAAAACCTCTATGAAATTCCTCTATAAGATCTTCCAAGGTCACGAATGGCAAGACACCACCACGAGGTTACCCGGCTATTTTCAAGGAGGATCAAGGATGGTGGATCCAAATGGTAGGGAATTAAAGAAACCTTTTTAGAGAGAATTTTTTTTTTCTCTAAGAGATTTTTAGAGAGAGCAGAGAGATTAGAAGCACTCACCACAAAACAATTTTTGTGTTTCTACGTTTTTGTATACATAGAAACTAACATGAGGGGAAATAACCCTTTTCACACCCCACTCTCCACTTCTCTAAATAACTTCAGGGGTGTTATTTTTTAAAATAAAATTTATTTATTTATTTGATTAATTAACATATATTAAATCGTATCAAATAATTAAACAAATATTAATTCATTAATCAATACAAGTATCACATATTTATTTCATTATGCATTTAAATCATATAAAAATGCATATCTCTCTCTTATCCTATAGTTCTAATATGAACTATGGAAAATTGTCAAAAATAACACCCTCAACTTTCCATCTTTCAAAACTAGCATGCTTTTTGAAAAGTCATTAATCTAGTTTTTCTCAGTGGATCTCGGGTGAGATCGACAACCGAGATTTAGTTATAATCATGGAAATAGAAAATGGCCTAAAATTACATAAGAATTAAATATAATATCCGATAAAGATAACCGAATTTGGAGAAAATTTGAAAATATATAAGATTTGATATAACATTTGGATAGATTATCTAATATTTGGAAAAATTATTTTTTCTAATTTATCAATTGTTTTGACAAATCTTAGAGAGATTAAACACCGAGATTTTGGTAATTTTTTCAAATATTAGATAATCTATCCAAATCTTATATCAAATCTTATATATTTTCAAATTTTCTCCAATTTTGGTTATCTTTATCGAATATTATATTTAATTCTTATGTAATTTTAGGTCAATTTCTGTTTCCATGATTATATGAATTTCTAAATTTCCAAATGAAGTTACCAATTAGATTTTTTCAGATGGATGATTGCATTTTGATTTTTAAATTTTGGAAAAGATTAAATTTTGCAAAAAAAAAAGGTAAGATATGAAAAATATATAAAATTCTGATATTAATCTGCCCAAGAATTCACTGATTTCAGTGTTAATCTGTCTATGATTCATATCAAGATTTTATATATTTTTCATATTTTTCCTTTTTTAAAAAAAAAAATTAAAAATCAAAATCAATCACCTGAGATCCATCTAAAAAAATCATTTGGATAATTGGTAAATTGATTTGGAAATTAGAAATTTGGCTAAAGATTTAAAAAATTACATATGATTTTAATATAATATTTGAAAAATATAATCGAATTTAGAGAAAACTTAAAAATATATAAGATTTGGTATAAGATTTAGGAAGATCGAAAAATATTTTGGAAAAATTACTAGAATCTCGGTGTAATCTTCCGAGATATACCAAGAAAGGCCAAAAGTGGAAAAACAATTGATAAGTTAGAATAAAGCTTTTTTTTTTTTTTTTAACTAAATCTCACTGGTCGATCTTGCTCTAGATGAACCAAGAAAAGCTATTTGAACGAGTTTTCAAAAAGTGTGCTAGTTTTGTAAGGTTTACTTAAAGGTATTATTTCTGACAATTTTCTGAATCTAATTTACATTAAATTTTACTATATACTTTTAATATGAATCTAATTTATATTATTTAATATTTGAATCTTAATCAAATATTATTCTCTCATATTATATAGTTTTAATTATCATATTTATAATTAACTATATAGTATGATGTTGATGGTGTTGATGGTGTTGACATTCAACATGCAGAAGTAATTAGGATCTTAAACACTCTTATTCCATCAATTTTAGCAAACAAATAAACATGTTTATATTTTAGAAAAAAAAAATTGAGCTTCTAAAGTTCATACCTTTGAAGAATCCTCTTCAAGCTGCAAATCCGGTTGAAATTCCCGCTCCAATACTTGAAGACTACCACTTGATCTTTCCTATTATTCCCTAGCACCTTAGATTGGAAGGTGGATTCCAAAATGAGAATGAATCAAGGAGGATAGGAAAGAATTTTCTGGTTTTTATGTTTTCATAAAGAAGAACTTGTCTTCTCCAGATTTTCTCATTTTTCAACCCATTATTCAGTCAAATAAGTTTATTTTTAAACAACTTAAGCAGCAAACATTAAAAGCATTTCAGCATGACACCAAGACATGCTAAAACTAGTGGAATTTTTGGTGTCTTATGTGGGGAAAACCCAATTAAACTAAAACTCCATTTTTAACTTAAAAAATAATTTTCCAAAAATTTTGAAATCAAAATTAAATAATTAACAAAAAAAGAAATTAAAAATGAAATATTAATTTATAAACAAAATTAATTATTAATTCAATAATTAAATTTGTATAAAATTAATTCTTATAATTAATTAAACAATTTAATTGATTATATTAATTTAATATTAAATATTAAATTAATTTAAACACCAATTCCTAAAACTGTTGGGAATGATGCCCTAAACTCTTATTAGGTCCTGTAACAAATGCTTGTGATGTAATAATATATGATATTTTCTTCACTGTTATCTATGAAATATGAGATTTTTTATTTGCTTTATCACAAACCAATAAACTAAGATCCCTGGTTGTCGTTGTAACTTAAACATGTATGTGGAGATATACAGGTGGATCATGCCTTAAGTGATAACCAAAATGGTTTGTAGTATATGGATATAGGAGGGACCTTATCCTTGTGATACTACGGATGCGGCCCGCTTTGCAGATAGTTACAAGTTTTATAACGTGCGAGTGGAGTCGTCCTATACAAAGGAGTTTATATAAGATCGGACCACGAAGTGTTTAGTCTCGTTATATAATGTCGTTTATGACAGAAACTTCACTTCACTAGGATGCCATAGGTAACATGACCTCAATCCTGAGTGAGTTGGAAACTCCTGCCTTTGAAGGCGGTCCTTTGATTTGCATGGGTACGAGTGGCCAAATCGCCGACTCAAACCTACCACTTTGGAGATTCGTCTGATTTGAGAGTTGGGAACTCAGCTACATAAGATGAAATTCACTCATTCCCTAAAGCAGGGGTAAGTAGATAGATTGCTCTCTTAAGGGCTGATTTTGGAGCTTGAACGATGTGGCACCACACACCTTCTCATGGCCCGAAAGGTGTCCACTCATAGTAGAACTATGAGATATTGTTCATTAGAGGGATCAGTGATACTTAAGGAGTTAGATGTAACTACAAGGGCCAAACAATAAATTGGCCCAACTGTACTTACGAGCATCTGTAAAGGGTTATCGTACTATTGATTGGTTATGTTCGATGGACACAGAAATATATCTGTGGTGAGAAGAGCGCAGTTGTCGGTCTTTAGTGGAGTGCCCGACAGTTAACAGATGGTAGATCTTGTGGCTAAAGAGTTTAGTCAGCTATTCACGTAACGTTAGAGCTTCTGTTGGGCTTGATGCCCTAAAGTCTCGTGTCCTGTAGTTTGTAAACAACTTGTACGAACGCTTGTGTTGTTAATATATGATATTTACTTCACATCTTGTATTTTGTGCTCAGTTACTTGTTTTATTTGTTTTACCACAAACCAATAAACATAAAATCTTTGGTTATCTATATGTGACTCAAGCATGTATGTGCTGACATACAAGTGGATCATGTCTTGAGTGATAACCAAAATGGTCTGTAGTATATAGATATAGGATGGAAATCTTATCTTGGTAATGCTACGGACGCGGCCTGCTTTTTGGAATGGTCATAAGTGTTGTGACTTGTCACAGATCATCTGATCCTGATCATTCGTGTTAGGGACATGCGAGCGAGGGCGTCCTATACAAAGAGTTTGTATAAGACCTGACCACGAAGTGTTAACGTCTTGTTATATAACACCGTTCATGACAAAGACTTCACTTCATTAGGATGACCATAGGTAACATGACCTCAATCTTGAGTGAGCTAGGAAATTCTGCCATTGAGGGCGGTCCTTTGATTTATATGGGTGCGAGTGGCCATGTCGCCGATTCAAACCTACCATTTTGGAGATTCGTCTGATTTGAGAGTTGGGAACTTAACTACACTAGATGGAATTCACTCCTTCCCCGAGGTAGAGGTAAGTAGATAGATAGCTCCCTTAAGGGTTGATTTCGGGGCTTGAACGATGTGGCGCCACACACCTTCTCTTAGCCCGAGAGGTGTTCAAACATATTTGGACTATGTTGTATTGTTCATTAGAGGAATCAGTGGTACTTAAGGAGTGAGATGTAACTACAGGGGCAAAATGGTAATTTGGCCCAACTGTACTTACGAGCATTTATTAAGGGTCATCATACTCATCATTGGTTATATCCGATGGACACAGAAATATATCTGTGGTAAGAAGAGTTCAGTTGTTGGTCTTTAGTGGAATGTCTGACAATTAACAGATGGTGGATCTCGTCGCTAAAGAGTTTAGTCAGCTATTCACGGACCGTTGGAGCTTCGAGCCACAGGTCCATTAGGTCCCCTGGGTAGCTTGGATAAAGTCGAGAATCAGTGTTTGGGTTAATTTGAAATGTTCAAATTGACAAGAGGAAGTTCAATTATATATGATATAATTGAACTGGTTAATTATATATGATATAATTGGCTAAATGTATGAGATACATTATTTTGGAGGAAATTAGATATAAATATGATTTATATCAAGTAGAGGAGAAAATACTATAGTAGATATGTGATATCAAACTATAGGTTAAAAATATAATATGATTATATTTATTAATTAATTAATTGATTAATTATATGATAATTAAGCCAAAAAAAATCACATTTGGACGTGGGTTAGTGAGGATGCGTCAGTTATTGTAATTGATGAACCAAAATGAAATTCGTTTCATTTTTTGAAGAGATCGGTCAATCGTCCAAGAGAAAAAGTGAAGAGCACGCTGGTGAAAAGAAAACAATCGCTTAAGAAAATCGAGACCCTATATGATAGTCCTCTTCGTCTAGACGATCGTCCACCTCGCACCTAAACGATCGCACACTAGTTCCTACACGATCGTATAGTGTGCCGAGTTTGCTAAATGATCGTATACTATTTCCTAAACGATCGTTCAGTAAAACCTACACGATCGTGTAGCTTCTCCTAAACGATAAGCATCGTGCTATGCGACAGCGCCTTTTTCCCTCTCACTTGCTTATCGCCTACACGATCCGTGCTTCCTCCTTCCTGTACCAAATTCACCAAAGACCACGCTTTGGGTTCTCACTCCGAGAATACCCGGGGCTCTTTTCTGGTGGTGTTATCCCCGCAACGTTTGCGTTTGTGCGGTTGTTCATGCTATGGTAGTCGACGCTACTGTTGGGCATTGGTAGATCGCATGGAGGGTTCCGCTACATTGAGTTCCGAAGTGTGAAGACTGTCTTCAACTGGTATGGCAACTTTTTCCCTTATTATTTTCTTGTTCATAACATGTCGTTAATTAAGATTTGTTTGCATAACTGTGCGTTTGAATGTATATTGTTGTATTTCAGTCAGTGTGAGATTGGAGCGATCCGAACGTGCTCATGGAGCCTTATCCGTATACTATAGACTGTTTTGAATATTTACTCGAACTTGATCAACTCTTATGTCTCCCATAAAGTCCAAGTATTCATGTAATAGTCATGGATCTTAGTTTATTGGATTTAGTTTTTACAAGTGCAATTTACATATTCAATAATAGTTTTATTGAATAAATCTCAATAACTACTTTATTGCAAATAGAATATGTTTAATTTTACAAATTGCGAGTTTTAAGACATACAACCCAACAAACTCCCACTTAGACTAAAACTCCGGTGAGTTTACATGTATACAAATATATACAATGTTGAGAATGAGAGAATAAATACAATAAACTAGGGTATCAGATACCCATGAATTCTCCCAATTGCTCTAAGATTTATTTATCTTGTAGTCCTAGTCCCACTAGGTGACCCTCAAACACTTTAGCCTAGAGAGTCTTTGTAAAAGGATCAGCTAAATTGTCTTCTAAGGCTATCTGCTTGATGATCACGTCTCCTTAGTGTACAATCTTCCTGATGAGATGGTACTTGCGCTCGATGTACTTTCCGCTTTTATGGCTTCTTGGCTCTTTGGAATTTGCAACTGCTTTGTTGTTATCACAAGAGAGGGTGATAAGCAGATGCATATTTTGAACCACTTCCAAGTCGGTCAAGAACTTTCTAAGTCATACTGCCTTCTTAGCTGCTTCACATGCTGCTACATACTCCGTTTCCATGGTGGAGTCAGCAATATAACTTTTCTTTATACTCCTTCATACTAGAGCTCCTCCGTTCATAGTGAGTACTGATTCGAAAGTTTATTTCTTAGAATCCACATCGTTCTGAAAATCAGAATAAGTGTATCCTTTAAGGATCAGATCCTTAGTACCATACACAAGCATATAGTCCTTCGTTCTCCGAAGATACTTGAGGATATTCTTAACGATAGTCCAGTGATTATATCTAGGATTGGACTAATATCTGCTGATTATTCCAACTGCATAGGATATGTCGGGGCATGTACACAACATGACATACATCAAACATCCAACTGTTGATACATAGGGAATTTGTTTCATAACCTCAGCCTCTTAAAGTGTCTTAGGACATTGTTCCTTAGACAAATGAATTCCATGTCTGAAAGGTAACATACTTCTCTTGGAATTTTTTATTTTATATCTAGACAACATCTTGTCTACATAAGATGCCTGAGATAATGCTAGTGTTTTGTTCATGCGATTCTAAACTATTTGAATTCCAAAAACATACTGTGCATCTCCCAAATCCTTCATTTGGAATTGCGAAGCTAGTCATCTCTTAACGTCAACTAGGAATTCTACTTCATTTCCAATAAGTAGAATATCATCAACATATAAAACCAGAAAAGCTACAATCTTGTTCACAATATTCTTGTAAACACAAGGTTTGTCAACATTTTATTCAAATTCATAAGATTTGATCGTAGTGTCAAATCTTATATTCCAGGATCGAGATGCTTGTTGCAACTCATAAATTGATCTTTTAAGCTTGCAAACCTTTTGCTCTTGACCCTGCTCCATAAACCCCTCTGGTTGAGACATATAAATACTCTCTTCAAGATAGCCATTCAGAAAGGTTGTCTTGACATCCATTTTCCATATTTCGTAATCATAAAAAGTAGCAATAGATAAAAGTATTCTAATAGACATGATCATGGCAACCAGAGAGAAGGTTTCTTCATAGTCCACACCCTCTTTTTGCGTAAACCCTTTTGCCACGAGTCTAGCTTTATAGGTTTTACCTTACTAGCTTGGTTTCGTTTTCTTTTATAGATCCATTTGTAACTAATATGTCTTACCCCTTCTGGTTGATCTATAAGTTCCCACACTAAATTGAAGTACGTAAACTTCATTTCAAGGTCCATGGTTTTTATCCATTTGTCTTTATCCACATCTTCCATTGCATGTTTAAAATTCAATGAATCCTCTAAGCGATCATCAGGTATGATGACCTGAGTTTTTGTCAAACCTATTTAATGATCAGCTCTTAAGAAGGATGTGAAGTACCAGTTCCATCAACAACTCTTGTAGCAGAACCAGCTTGATCAACAACACTTGATGATTTGTCTGTAGCTTCTGTGGAAATTTCATTTAATACTAGTTTACTGCGAGGTCGATGATTCTTAATGTGATTTTCCTCTAAGAAGGTTGTATTTGTCGATACAAATACTTTATCTTCCTGAAGACCATAGAATATACCACATTTTGTCTCTTTAAGGTAGCCTAAAAATAGGCATACTTTTGAACGACGTTCCAATTTCTTTGGATTTTGTACCAACACATGTGTTGGGCATCCCCAAATCTTGAAGTGATGTAAACTACCTTTACGTCCTCTCCATAATTCGTAAGGTGTTCCTGAAACACTTTTCAAGGGAACCATGTTCAAAATATACACAGCAGCCTCTACTGCATGTCCCCAAAAAGAGTTAGGCAATTGAGCATAACTCATCATCGAACGAACCATGTCCAACAGGGTTTTATTTCTTCTTTTCGCTATCCCATTCTGTTGAGGTGTGCTAGGTGCTATGTGTTAAGACTGAATTTCATGTTCTATCAATTAGTTTTAGAATTTTAAGTCCATATATTTGCCACCTCAATCTGATCGAAATGTTTTAATCTTTTTACCTAATCGGTTCTCAACTTCTACCTTATATTCCTTGAACTTTTCAAGGATTTCGGACTTATGATCTATTAGATAAATGTAACCATATGTGAAATAATCATCAATAAAGCCGATGAAATATTCATACACTCCTCGTGCTTTAACATTCATCAAACCACAGAGATCTAAATATATAAGTACTAAGGGTTCTTTGGTTCTAAGACCTTTTCCTATAAAATATCTTTTTTTCATTTTACCTTCAAAACAGGACTCACATGGTGGTAGAGAGTTGTCTTCTAACTGATTTAGAAGTCCACTCCTAACCAATCTCTCAATCCTATTGAGATTAATGTGACCAGTCTTAAGTTCCAAAGATAGGCATTAGGAGAAAATTTTCATTTTTTATTTTGAGTTTCAACTGTTTTAAACATCTCTATATCAAAACAGCTTTTATCTCATTTGGTTTTAACACATATAAGTTATTTTCCAGTTTTGCAGAACATATTTTAATACCTTTTGAAATAATGAACACTTAATTATATTAAAAAAAGACTGTACTTTTATTCTAGCAAACATGAGATAGATATTAAATTCCTCCTCATTGAAGGAATGTAATAAACATTTTCAAGTAAAATGAATCTATCTTAAATAAATAATTCATATCTCCCACTACTTTAGCTGAGAACATGTCCTCGGTCCCTACCTTAAAGGTTGTTTCGCCTTCTGTAAGCTACCTCCAGGAACTAGTTTCCTGAGCGAAAGTGTAAATATGATTAGCGGCACATGAATCTAATATCTAGGTTAATTTATCATTTTCCACTAAACATGTTGCAATGACAAGTAAATCATATTTACTTTGTTGTGCTTTCTAAGTTTCCTCATCTATGACATTTGTGTTTGTTACTTTTAACATATCCAGAACTTGTTCATTAACAGAGGTTCTATCTTTTATGTCATGGTAATAAACATCTTCAAGAATATCGTTCCTGACAATTTGTTCAAACAATGTCTATAAAAAAAAATCCATGATTTCTTTAGTAGAAACCATGTACTTGAATTTCTTAGCTAGTATCAGATATATTTGCTAAGATATGGATTTAGGCCTTTTCATTTGCCTTAATCCACCTATCATATGCATCTCAAACTCTTTGTAGTTGAGCTAGGAGATGGAGGACATTTCTTTGTTAAAAAAAATTTAAATCATCATCTGGTAGTATTGTGTTTATATTTAATGTTGAAAAATTAAGACCGTTAAACTTATCGAAAGCGAGTACTTTAGAAGAATTCCACATGCTGAAAATATAAAAAATTCTAATCAGTAAATTGCTTTTAAATCCAAACAAAATTTAGCAAAAGCAATAATGTACTCAAATTTCATTAATTATTTGCAACGATAATTTAGTGAGTCAGAAGAGATGCTACCGAGGGGTAGTCACATACTTCTTTACTGAAGCAAGACATTCTTGACTAAATACTAATTCCAAAATAACTCTTATTCCTATAGTCATTTAGTTATCGTTTTTGGTCAAGAACTCACTAACTCTTAGTAACTCTTGTAAGTGTAACCCTCCATTCTCAGACCTCAGAGATCGGCCTCAATGATGCTACCGAATTGAAAAGTTAAGGTTGGCAATAGACCTAAGAAATCCTATCCATTTCTAAAGTTTGATTTGTTCTGAATCCCATGTACAACCCTTCGAGGGGATAGCCGTTGTAAAATGACTAGCTTATGTCACCTAAAAACGACAAGTAGGCGCAACATAAGAATCTCACGGTCCAAATTAATGGAAAAGACCGCAGGATACATTGATACACATTTGATGACATGCAGAAATGCATGCCATCTTAGTTCTTTTACTTAGAATCATGAAGGTTGTTAGGCAGAATATGTGGCAATCATGTTAGGAATTCACGAGAATATGAGTTTGCGTCGAACAACATGTCGAATCTCAGCTAACCTATTACTTTGCGTTAATTATGCGTTCAATGTTTTATTTTTGTAGTTAATGCAGGAAATGAATGCAAACGCGAAAACTGGACCATCACATAGACGACCGCATGCGAAGAAACACTCCATCGCAAAGGCAAACGCATCGATCAACGCATGGATGTTGTGGTAATCAGCCGTATGTGTCCATCGCATTGGAGTTACGCTCGTCAAGCGATTGCGGTCATCATGTAGAGTTGCGGTGTTAAGCGAATGTGACCATTGAATGATTGCGGCTATGCGACAATGCATTCTAATGGGATCAATGTAAGGTTGGTGGAATAAACGCATCAACGCATCTACTCGAGAAAATCCAAAGTTGATGCTGACATTTTCACCTACCGCGCTGTTGGTGGTAGAGGTTCAGAAAGAACTAACGCGCCGAACGTCAGACTCAGAGCAGTCCAATTAATGTTGTCGGCGGTTTAAACTCTATAAATAAAATTTGATGAGAAAAATTCCAAGTAATCTGGGGAGGATCCTTGGATCTGGAGATTATCCCTGAACCGGGGATTTTCCCCGTGATCCAAACAAATTGCATGAGAAGATGGTTGAAAGTTCTTCACCTCCTTCATTCATTCCGAATGATGATCGGAGCCTTCGACCAGAGCTAGATCTCGAGAGAGTCAACTTCTCCGCCCATCCATGGCACCATCGACAGCCTTGACGCACATCCGCTAGAAGAAAAGTTTTGCTTCCAGTCGATCATTTCTTTTTCCTTTCTTTTCTTATATTGTATTGTATGACATTTTGAATTAAGAAATTAGTACAATGGTTTTTCAATGCATTTCTCTATTCCTTCAACTCCATCTCTATCTTCTTGCTTAGCATCTTTACTTTCATTGCAACACTTAGTGAGATTGCTTGAGTATTGCATACTTAGTCATGTGGATTAGGGATATGAAGCATGTAGCAACCTACCAAGAGGTATGCATTGCGCGAGTGTATGAGTAACCTTATTACTTGTCTATGAGTAAAGTTAGCAACAATCAACTGCTCGCGAGGGTAAGTGGTTGGACGCATTAAGCAAGGTATACGTTGTTCACTAGGGATAGTAACAACCTTGCATCAACCAAGTTCATGAATTTTTCATGTTTTATGTTGTGCCCAACACCCTTTTAGAGTTACTCGAGAGAGAGTCTAAAAAAAGAACCTAATGACTCGAGAGAGCTAGGTTAGAATCTAGACTCGAGAGAGTAAGATTAGATCGGTATAAGCAAGAGATAGGGACTTAGATATAAGCTCTGTTTGTCAACATTGCATCGCATGCACCCCTAGGAATAGGAATGATATTATGTGGTCGCATATTTGTGTGGATGTCATTTTGTCATCGCATAAAATGGAATAGAGGCTTATGTGTAGGCTCTGTAGACTTAACGCATATATCGCATGTGTTCTAGCAATAGAAGTCGTAGCATTCGCACCGAGAGGTGGTTTACTATTGTATGTGGGTTGCATGATCACATGGCTTGCGTTGACTAGGGTTGCCCTTGTGATCACTCTTAAGTTTTGCAATGAAAACATCTCCGCATTTTATCTATTTTTCCATTCATTTATTTCATTTCAAGATTTGTCGCATCTCTACCTTTCATGTATACTCTCATTGTCTGTTAGATAAGAGTAGGAGTAGGATTAACTTAGCAATATCCCCTTCATTCTTTTATTTAAACTGCCGCATGCACATCACCGCAAACATATAGTTACAAGTCCCTGTGTTCGACCTCAGATTACCCGAGAACCTTGCGTTCATGTTATACTTAGCGTGAGCGCAAGAAAACTTGTGGCAGGATGCATGGTCACCGCATACATTCGTTAACGCATTTTTCATTCCAACGCATGACCATCGACGCATGACTATCAACGCATATTTTAGGAACATGCATCGCATACTGCGTCCATGGGATTTTGGTTGTCGAGTAAAATTGACTTCCAATCTACCGCACACCAACGTTCTTGGCCCACTTACTATGAACTACTTCCCCTATTCATCTTAATTTTGACTCATGTAAATACTTTCCAAATGGAGGTCACTCCTAGGGATACGAAGCCGAGCATGAATCTCACAATGTGAACCCTTAGGGATGTGAGAGCTAAGAACAACATATCGTATATGTTATTAATCTTCCACTGAAGTGTTCTATTTGTTTTGGGTAAATATTTACTTATGTATACTTCGGCTAATAAAACAACCTAAGCCTAGGTGATTTTTCAAGTATAACGTTTATATTTGGATTTAACCTACGATATCTAGGTGATAAACAAATCTTAAAACATCGCATCGCTCATGCATGCTCATAAAATCGAGTTAACAACACTAAAAAACCGACTAAAATCCCCAAGTAGCAGGTGTTCCGTAAACTGTCAACTTAAGTACCTCCAGCCTTAGATAGGATTTTAGCCCGAGTGAGTTTGTAACCAAAGTTTTATGAGATAACGACCTATTTTAAGTAATTAAAACAAGTTGTTATTTGTTAACCCTAGGTGAGCATGCATCTTATCTATGTTATGGATTTTGAATGTTTAAACCATTATTATAACAATTTATAAAACTGTAGACATGTTTTTCATCCATAACAAACACCAAGCATTTCAACATTTTATATAACTATTTATATTAAAAATATGAAACCCTAAATCATGCATACTATATATTATAACAAATTATAACATATTTTCAATGCATGATACATGCTTCCTATGGTGGGATTTTAAATCTACATGGCATACATTCATAATGCATAAATAATTAAATATACACTGATATGGACCAATTCTGGCATCCTAAGTAAGCAGACAGTCTTAATTATTACAATAATAATTAAAAACAGCCTCTAAAAGCCTCTGGACATCACAAACCGACCCGAATTGGACCCGAACCATCCGAATCGAACCTTCAAAGCTCCAAAATGCGTCGAACCAGTCTAAAACTTGCTGAATCGAGCCTATTTGACTCGAACTGGTTGAACCAGTCCACTTAAATCGTCGGTCCATTCACATGCGTGCCTTCTGGGCTGGGATGAACAACGTTACAATGCTTCATCCCAGTGTTGCAACGCCATAGGAATATGCTTCATTTTTGGGCTAGCTGAAGAACAATGTTGCAACGCTCCAAGCTGCTGCAAGGCAGTAGCTTCTTCTGCTGCTACCAGCTGCTAAGCTTGCTTCGAATTTTATTCAATTACAACCTAATTGTAACTCTATTGACTCTAACAAATTTAAGACACTTAATCACACATTAAAGCCCATAAAAAAAGAGTCAATTACAACAATTAATACTAAATTGAAGAGAAATCTAATGTCAAAACTGAAATTATCCATATAAGCATCCATTTTCATACAACCTATGAAAGTTACCCACCAAGCTAAAATTAACGTGAATTGAGTGCTTAAATCATGCTTTAATACCCTGATGATGTTGACATTCAATATGCGGAAGCAATTAAGATCTTAAACACTCTTATTCCATCAATTTTAGCAAACAAGTAAGCATGTTCATGTTAAGAAATAGAGTTTCTAAAGTTCATACCTTTGAAGAATCCTCTTCCAGCTGCAAATCCGGTTGAAATTCTCATTCCAGTGCTTGAAGACTACCACTTGATCTTTCCTACTATTCTCTAGGATCTTAGATTTGAAGGTGGATTACAAAATGAGAATGATTTAAGGAGGATAGGGAAGAACTTTCGGGTTTTTATGTTTGCATGAAGAACTTTTCTTCTTCAGATTTTCTCATTTTTCAACCCTTTATTCAATCAAATAAGTTTTTTTTTAAACAACTTAAGCATGCAAATATCAAAAGCATTTCAGCATGACATGAAGACATGCTAAAACTAGCGGAATTTTTGGTGTCTTATATGGGAAAAACCCACTTAAACTAAAATTCTATTTTTAAATTTAAAAAATATTTATCCAAAAATTTTGGAATCAAAATATCAAAGTTAAAAAAAATGAAAAAGGAAATATTAATTTATAAACAAAATTAATTCTATAATGAATTTTATATATAATTAATTCTTAATTAATTATATTAGTTCAATATCAAATATTAAACTAATTTAAACACCAATTCTTAAAACATGAATCCATGTTCATGTAATTAATATTTAAATCATATTTAAATATTCTTCAATTCTTCAATTTCGTTTAATTCAATAATTAAATCGCATATAATTAATAATTCCCTTAATTCGAATTTAAACATTTCAAACTCTCTCATCACACTATTTTGAGGTTTAGTACATTTATGAGCTAGTAGGGGGATCTAATGGATCTACAAATCATAGGCTCCAATGATCCGAGATTAATTAACTAAACTCTTTAAACTGAATTAATCAACATTTGTTAACTATCGGGTCACTCCACTAAAGTCCAGTAGTTACACTCCCGTCACTGTAGATATAATTTCTGTCCACTTGATTTAACCATGATCGGTAAGTCGACCATTCATAGGTTGTTCGTAATAATGGCTGGGTCAAAAGCTGTTTTACCCCAAGATTACATCTTGTTCCTTAAGTTTCGTTGATCTTCTAAATGAACAATTGGTTTATGATCCAATCACCAAATCGAGTCCCTCTCGAGCCAATGAGAGGGTGGGGCCCCTAGTTCAAGATCTGGAGTCAATACTTAAAGGAACAACATCTTTACTATCCCTAAAGTGGGTAGGAGTGAGTTCCATCTTGCACCCTGTGTCACCAGCTATCTACTCGGTCTTACCCTTCAAATAGAAGGCTTATTGAGCCGATGTTGTTGAGCCAATTCTCACTCATGCAAATCGAAGGATAATCCCAAATAAACAGAAGTTCATAGTTAACTCAGAATTAAGATCAAGTTACCTAGGTCATCGCTTTGAGATAATCATCTTAAATAGTAAACAACATTATAAAGTAAGAGTGACTTATTTAACTCCGGTCTTAGGAAAACTCTTTGCACAGAACGCCCCCACTCGCATGTCTCCACATGAATGATTCAAGATCACATCGTATGTACTAAATACAAAGTGGGTCGCATTCAATAGTGTTTCCAAAATAAGGTACTCAGCCTTATCTGTATACTATAGACCGTTTTGGCTATCTACTCGAACTTGATCCACTCTTATGTCTCCATATAAAGTCCAAGTATTCATGTAATAGACATGAATCTTAGTTTATTGGATTTAGTTTTTACAATTATTTACATATTCAATAACAGTTTTATTGAATAAACCTCAAGATTTACTTTATTGCAAATAAAATATATTTAATTTTACACACTGCGAGTTATAGGACATACAACCCAACAGATGTGTCATTATACATCATATTTTATATTACTCCTTATTAATATAAAATTCCTTTAAATAATTTGAACAATTCAAATTATTCAAAAATTAATTGATCTTTGTTTTACTCTTAGTGAGCTAACAAGGGACCTAATAAACCTACAGATTAGAAGCTCGAAATAAAATTAATTTAACTTTTTATTTTACTTAGTTAACATTCATTAACTGTGTGTCACTCCACTAAAGTCCCACAGCTACACTTTTCGCACTGTAGATATATTTCTGTGTCTATGGATATAACCAGTCATCAATAAGTCAATCCTTCACAAAATGCTCAAAGTACAGTTTGGTCTAAATTACGATTTGACCCCTGTAATTACATCTTTCTCCTTAAGTCCCACTGATTCTCTAATGAACAACCTGATTATGGTCCTACCATAAATAAATCCCTCTTAAAATAATGAGAAGGAGGGGCCCCTTGTTCAAGACCCGAAGTCAGCACTTAGGAGAGCAATTCATCCACTTTTCCTGAAAGCGGGAAGGAGTAAATTCCATCTTGTGAGTTATGTTCCCAACTCCCTACTTGGACAAATCCCCAAAATGGTAGGCTTATTGATTCAGTGACTTGGGCCACTCTCACCCATAAACATCAGAGGATTTCCTTCATAGACAGGAGTCCATAGCCCAGTCAAGATTAAGATCAAATTAACTATGGTCATCCTATGAAATGTTAGTCTCTTCAATTAACAGTGTTATAAAGAGAGAACAAAACATTTCGTGGTTCGGTCTTATACATGTTGGGGTTGATGCCCTAAATCTCGTAGGGTTCTATAGTTTGTAAACCATGTATGAATAAATATTTTTAGTGATTAATAATATATGATATTTTATTTACTTTCTGTCTATGAAATATATGATATTTTAATTGCATTAACCACAAACCAATAAATTAAGATCCATGGTTATCGTTGTAACTTGAACATGTATGCGGAGACACACAAGTGGATCATGTTTAAGTAATAACCTAAATGGTCTGTAGTATATGGATAAGGTTGGTACCTTATCCTTGTGACACTATGAGTATGACTCGCTTTGTATGTGTTACAAATGTTGTAAAGTGCTACAAATGATCTGAACCTGGTCATTCATGTATTAGACATGCGAGCGGGGATATTCTATACAAAGGAGTTTGTATAAGATCGGACCAAAGAAATGTTTAGTCTCGTTATATAACGTCATTCATAATTGGGCATTCATTTCACTAGGATAACCGTAGGTAACATGACCTTAATCCTAAGTAAGTTGTGAACTCCTACCTATGAGAGTAGTCCTTTGATTTGCATGGGTGAGAGAGACCAAATCGCCGACTCAACAAGCCTACCATTTTGGGGATTCGTCTGATTGAGGAGCTGGGAACTCAGCTACACAAGAAGAAATTCACTCCTACCACGAAGTAGTGTTAAGTAGATAAATTTCTCCCTTAGGGGCTAATTCCAGGTCTTGAACAATGTGGCGCCACACCCTCTCTTGGCCCGAGAGGTGTTTAGTCATAGTGGGACTATGATCTATTGTCCATTAGAGGGATCAGTGGTACTTAAGGAGTTAGATGTAACTATAGGGGCAAAACGGTAATTTGGCTCAACTGTACTTACGAACAATTTGTGAAGGGTCATCGTACTGTTGATTGGTTATATCCAATGGACACAAAAATATATATGTAGTGCGAAGAGTGTAGCTGTCAGTCTTTAGTGGAGTGCCCACAATTAACGGATGGTGGATAATCTGATTAAATAGTTTAATCAGTTATTCACGTACTGTTGGAGCTTCAAGCTACAAGTCCATAAGGTCCCCTTGGTAGCTCAATGGATTTAAGTTAAGAATCAGTTTTTGGCCTAATTTGAAATGTTCAAATTAATAAGAAGGAATTTGATTATATATGATATAATTGATATAATGTATTTGATACATTATTGTTTGATTGGAGGAACTAATATTTGAAGATGATTCAAATATATTTTCTGTGAATAAGATTCATAATTATTAAATTTAATATAAATATTATTTATATTAAATGTCATAAAATAAAGAAAAAGAACTATGGTTTATATATTGTATATGATGCAATATTAAAACTATTGCTTATAAATATAGTATGATAAGTTAGTTCTCATATTTATTTATAATTTATTAATTATTTGATAATTAACCCTTTTTCTCTCTAACCACCCCGTAGTGGGATTTTTTTTTTTTTTTTTTTTTTTGGGAAAAACGGATAAAATTTGATTTCATAATTCCAAGGATAGACGAACGATACATAATCGAGTAACTACACGATAGCCTTGAGAGCCTATGCGATAGACTCACTTATCTAAAGGATCAAGAGCTTTTATTATACGATAGCCTTATTTCTACTCGATCGTCTTCCTCTTCCAACTCAAAAATTCCCTCTAACCAAAATTTAGCCAGAGTCCACCACTCCTGGATTCTCACAACAAGAATACCAAGGTCACTAAGTAGTAGTATCCCTATTGGTTCGAGGATCAAGTTGCTATTTGGTGCTTGTTCGAGGGAGTTCGTGACTTGTTCAACGCGTTTGTCAACGAGTACGATTGAGGGATTATCTTGAAGAACTGTTCTTCAAAGGTATAATCCTAAAATTTGTTTTTATTTCAAAAGCATGTTGTAATTTAAGTTTTATGCATAATTTGTTCTTGTATGACTGTAAATGTATACGTTCAATCGAAATGGGATTTGGACGATCTGCTTCCGCTCAAAGGTTCTCTGTAAATATAATTTCTTCAATTAGTATCAGAGCCAGGTTGTGTTCTGATTTCCAAATTCCATTTGTTGTATTGAATTTTATTTATAATTTGGTGGGTTTTAAGTTTCTGCAATGCGTTTAACTGTTAAATGTTTTGTGGATGTTGTTGATGGATGTTTCGGGATAGTTGTCTCTGTTTTATGCTTTCTGTTTACTTTTACAAAAGTTAATTGTAAGAGCCCCTGTGTCTTTCGGCATAAACACTTGCAATCGAGTCTGTATTCTTTTATCTTTTTTAGTCGTTCGTGAAGAAGCTTCAGACGCAAGAGTTGTAGTTCGCTTCGATGGAGAAGACGAAACAGTGGTCGCATCGTGTAGCTCAAGTTAGACGATCGTTTAGATTTAGCTATGCATTCATGTAGAATTGTTCCACTCGATCGTGTAGTATTTTGATAACGGGTAGAAATACATGTTATTACAGCTCAAATAAGTAAAACAATGAGAGAATGCGATAGTAAAAATAAGCAATATCATGTCCAAAAGTGCTAAACTGAAGAAATTGCGATCGCATGCGCCCATCGCATATAAGCAATTAATTTACTTATTTTGTGCAGG
The DNA here is from genome assembly GCF_027475165.1 of Benincasa hispida. Lineage (NCBI taxonomy): Eukaryota > Viridiplantae > Streptophyta > Magnoliopsida > Cucurbitales > Cucurbitaceae > Benincasa > Benincasa hispida. The sequence continues at coordinate 2,371,222 of NC_143486.1, forward strand.
AAAAATGCGTTGGCGCAAGTAAAATTGCGAACCAAAGGAATTAGACGTCAGCGCCCTTGGAAGGTTACGATCGCAAAGTCATGTGATCGTATGCGATCATGAGAAGTCGCTTAAAAAGGTGGTCGCATAAAGACTGCGCATCAAGGTGACAACATAATAAATCATGATGGGACAGAAAGCTAATGATGGTCGAATTCGAATTTAGTTGACAAGTCGTTAAAGCCACACTGTAACAAGTACACTCAACTTTTGATGACCATTAATCGGCACATCAGAGCAGGGGATTTAATGACCACCCATCATTGCAATCATTAGAGAGAAAGGTTGTTTCACCTTGAGCTCTATAAATACCGAAGGCCACCAGTGTAAAAGGGGTTAATAAGATATATCATAGATATCAAAAAATAAGTTAGAGAGTCGTTAGTCTGTTCACGTACATACTCATACTTAGATTTAGAAGACGGAGACGAGTAAGAAGACGAAGAAACTGAGAGATCATTCTCGAACAGATTGCGAGACTGCCGGAAAGCGCTACAAAGGGAGAGAGGGCCATACTTGTGAGAGCAAGAATATTCATCTGGACAGAGTTGGAGTGAAAAAGACAGTGTAAAAGGCCACGGGAAGCAAGACATTGCTTACCAGGCTTCTTATCTCTAAAGTCCATTTGTTATTTTGTATTCAGCACTTTATTTATAGGAAATGGAAATCTCATTTCAATCTATGTTCAATCTCTCCACACTTCGCATGAGTAGCTAAATTTCTGAATGGGTTGAGAAGTGTTTAGCTAGTATGACCTAAGATTTACATTTTATGCGATCATCTTGTCTTATGTATGTGTCATTCACTCTTTAAAGATACTTGAGAGAGTAGTCTAAAGATAGAATCTAGACTTGAGAAAGTCATATTAGAATCTAGGCTTGAGGGAGTCAGATTAGAACCACATAAGCAAAAAATAAAAACTTAGACATAAGTTTTATCGCTACTTACACATCGCATGCACCCTAGAAATAGGATGTATTGTATGCGGTCAACTTGTTTTATATGTGCAACATTCATCATCGCATAGGCAACAATAGAGGCTTAGACATAAGTCCGATTGACTTTTTCGTATACATCGCATGCGTCCTAGAAATAGGAATTATGGCATTTGCATTGAGAGATGGTGTGTCGTTTTTTGTGTGTAGCATGATCGCATAACTTGTACGTAATCTTAGGAAGTGTTAGCTAAACCCCTTATCAACCCGTTCATCACATACTCATTGTAACTCTTGATTTCATCAACTCTTAGTTCATAACTCCGTCGCATAGGAAATATTTTTAATCAAAACACCGTCAAACTTGTTTTTTTTCACCACCGCAAGAGAATCAAAGTAACTGTCGCATATTTACTCAGTAGTCCCTGTGTTCAACCCTGGACTTATCAGGAAATCTAGTGAGGCTTATACTTGGGTCTTATTAGAAAAACTTACATGTTCACCGCAAACTCACACCATAATCGCATCACAATTCACTACGTGTCATATTTGTTAAACGATCGCATAGCTAATGCTACACGATCTTGTAAAGTGTTTACTCGATCGTGTTGTGTTGGTTGTATGATCATTTAGACGCTCAGAGGTAAACAATCGCGTGGTATTTGATACTCGATGCAAGGCATGTGCGCTAAACAATCGTGTAGGCTATCATGCTTATCGCATAGTCATTAGCTACACAATCGAATAGTATATGATACTCGACGCTTGCTACTCGATCTTGTAGACTATCATGCTCATCGCATAGTCGTTATTTATTCGATCGCATGGCATACGTTACTCGAAGCACTTTGCACCATCATGTGGACTTTCATGCTTATCGCATAGTCCTAAGCCACGCGATCATTACTACACGATCGTTTACACTCGAGGCTCGTTGCTCGATGATCAAATACAGTGACATGGCTTCAAGGCAGGCGGTTCAAGACCTGGTTCACCTGTTCGAATCAATTGACTCAAACTTTTGTAATAGATTAGCATTTCCTTTCCGGTTTTTTTAGATATACTATCCCGGTCTATCAAATTTTATTAAATGTGCATGTGATGTATGTTTATCTTATATGCCATAATGTATGTCATATAGTTTTAAAACCCACCATAGGTTATGCATTTTTTCATGCATCATCTTTATATTATAAGTGTTATAATATATTAGTATGCATGATTAAATTACTTAAAGCATGCTCATGCATCATATAATATAAGAGTTATAATATATGCATGCATTAAAGCATATCCATGCATCATTTATATTATAAATGTTATAATCTAAGGTTGTATGTTAGCATGGAATGTATGCTTAGTTCATTACTTTGTTATATAAATAAAAGTTATATATTAGTAATGAATGAACATTGTATGAAGCATGACACCTTAGGCTTATTTATAAAAGTTATAAATACCTTATGTATATCTAGCTAGCAATGTGAATGGTTTTAGTTGTTTCATTTTTTTATAAAAGTTATAATTAATGAAATTAGAATTAAAATCAATAATAAAGAGTTGCATGCACACCTTAGGCTTTAATCATGTTTTAAAATAGTTTTAAAATTTTATTAAGATAGACCTAAGATCACATTTCTAATAAGATTAGAAACCTAAGTTTAATCTTTTAATTCAGTTTAATAGGATTAAATTTACTAATAAAAGATTAAATATGTAACAAATGTATCTATAAGGGACCTTTTGGCTAAAGCTGGTTCTAGCTAGGCTGGGGTACTTAAGTCAATGGAAACGTCGCACCCCTACCTGGAAACCTACCTAGAAAAGTGAATTAGATAGATTTGTTACATGCATGCAAATTTGATGAAAGTATGTTAAAGTGTTTAATAAGACTTGAATCAAACTTGTTTAATCATCAAAAGCAAGTGATGTTTTTTAGCAAATTAAATAAACCATTTAGTTAAAATCAATAGCCAGATTTTCTAAATTAACGAATCCCTAGGTAGAACATTCAGTGGGAGGTAATTGGGATATATGATACTTCACTTTACCTCTACACATTTTTCCCTAAAAAGTTCACACCGTGAGATCTATCATCGGCCTCAAGGCACCTCTAGAGTGTCCCCCTACGCATGGCATTTGGGTAGGTTAATAACAAAGTGAATGGAAAGAATATTCATAGTAAGTGGGAGCAGAACGTGTAGCAACAGATCCCTCGGTCTCTCTCATTAGGTTGGATAAATTTTTCGTGCATCGCCTCATGGCTCCCTGGGAGTGTCCCCCTAAAGGATGGTTTTTTTGTACAACTATTTATTTGATCTCCAAAAATGGATAGGGTTGCTTTACTCTCTTGTCCTAATCGGCTTTTTCCTAAAGCTGGCTCATTAGGGCAGGACTCTGTGGCCTAAAATGAGGGGTTACAATTACACAGAATTATTAAGGATGTTAACAAATTCTGGACTGAACAATGGTGACTGTTAGATTCAGTTACAATGAGTTGTTTCTGTCTAATGGCTGGGATTGTCTCATTCCAGTGAAAGGGCACTTGATCACCCTACGATGACTTTGGTCCTGCCTCACTGGAGCATCATTGCAAAATAGATGTCATTTAGGTTACACTAGAACTATTTTGCTAAAACTTGATTGGTTCTAAAAAGTGGTTTAATGCAAGTAGAATTATTAAGTTTGTTCATTTTTCAGCAATTTTATTATGGCTACCACTACTCTATCTTTACTTTTCGCTGACAAGCTGACTGGTGAGAATTACGCTAGTTGAAAAAACACAATTAATACAATTTTGATCATCGATGACCTAAGATTCGTCCTTGTGGAGAAGTATCCTCCTATTCCACCTCCTAATGCTGCTCGAAACATTCGAGACGCATATGAGCGCTGGACACGGGCGAATGAAAAGGCTCGAGCGTATATCTTGGCCAATCTTAACGAAGTTTTGGCCAAGAAGCATGATCCCATGATCACTGCACGCAAAATCATGGAGTCCCTGAGAATGTTCAAAAAATCATCCGCGCAGCTTAGGCACGACGCTCTAAAGTACATCTTCAACTCACGCATGAAGAAGGGAACATCTATTCGAGAACATGTTCTCAATATGATGGTCCACTTCAACGTGGCAGAGATGAACGGGTTGAGCATCGACAAGGCCAGCCAGGTTAGCATTATTCTGGAGTCGTTACCAGAAAACTTCCTTTTTTTGTAAGCAATGTTGTTATAAACAGGGTTGATTACAACCTTACAACTATACTCAATAAGTTGTAGACTTTCCAATCTTTGCTAAAAAACAAGGAGAACAAGGTTGGTGAGGCAAATATTGTCTCATCTTCCAAAAAGTTCCATAAAGGTTCGACCTCTGAAACTAAGTCTGTACCTTCTTCTCCCGACACCAGAAAGGGGAAGAAGAAGAAGGGTGGTAAAGCGAAGGTGCCTGCTAATCCACAACCTGCTGCTCCAAGAGGTAGGCAACCAGCAAGGGTTGACAAAGGAAAGTATTTCCATTGCAACCAAAACATGTTGGAACGACACCAGCACGCAGCAAAAGAAATCAGGATCCATAAGCATTCTAATTCATTAATTTTGGCTGAAAAAAAACATGCTAAAACAGAATATAATGGGTTTCAAGAACATACCTTGGCCGAATTGTTGAAATCTCTATTTTCAGCTGCTAAATCCTCCAAATCCTTGTGTAGACCATGGTGCGCGAAAATTGGAAGTCAATTTTACTCGACAACCAAATCCCGTGGATGCATTATGCGATGCATGTTCCTAAGATATGCGTTGATAGCCATGTGTCGATGGTCATGCGTTGGAATGAAAATTGCGTTAACGAATGTATGCGATGACCATGCGTCCTGCCACAAGTTTTCTTTCGTTCACGCCAAGTATAACATGAACGCAAGTTTCTTGGGTAATCTGAGGTCGAACACAGGCTTGTAACTATATATTTACGGTGATGTGCATGCGGTGGTTGAATAAAAGAATGGAAGGGATGTTGTTAAGTTAATCCTACTCCTACTCCTATCTAACAGACAACGCAATGAGAATATGCATGAAAGGTAGAGATGCGACAAACCTTAACATGAAATAAATGTATAGGAAAGTAGATAAAATGTGGAGTTGTTTTCAGTACAAAACTTAAGATTGATCGCAAGGGCAACTCTAGTCAACGCAATCCATGCAATCATGCTACAACCATACATGGCAAGTCATTTTCCAATAGAAATGTGGTGCTCCTAATTCTAGGACGCATGTGTTGAATGCAAAAGTGTCCATAGAGCTTATTCCTTAGTCTCTACTCTTTTCCTATGCGATGATGCAAAATACACACAACGTTACAGTGACCACATTCAATCGTATCCTATCTCTAGGATGCATGCGATGCGTTAATAATAAATAGTGCTCATTTTTAAGCACCTATCTATTGTATTATGTGTTCTAATTTGGTTCTCCCAAGCCTAGATTCTGACCTGACCTTCCTAAGCCTAGATCCTGTCCTTAGACTACCCTCCCGAGTATCCCTAATGGACGAATGAAGCATACATAATACAAGACAATCGCATAAACTTCACTGACCTAAGATTGTTACTATCCCTAATGAACAATGCATACCTTGCTTAATACGTCCAACCACTTACCCTCTCAGGTACTTGATTGTTGCTGACTTCACTCATAGACATGCAATGCGTTAGCCTATAGACAGGCATTGCAGCAACTTCACACTAAGCAAATAAGATTACTCACATACTCGCACAACGCACACCTCTCGGTGGGTTGCTACATGCTTCATATTCCTAATCCACATGACTAAGTATGCAATATCCAAGCAATCTCACTAAGTGTTGCAATGAAAGTAAAGATGCTAAGCAAGAAGATGGAGTCGAAGGAATAGAGAAATTCATTGAAAACACATTGTATTAATTTATTAATTCAAAATGTCATAAAATACAATATAGAAAAAGAAAGGAAAAAGAAATGACTGGCTAGAAGCAAAACTTTGCTTCCAGCGGATGTGCGTCAAGGCTGTCGGTGGTGCCGTGGATGGGTGAAGGAGCTAACTCTCTCGAGATCTAGCTCCGGTCGAAGGTTCTGCTCATCACTTGGAATGGATAAAGGAGGTGAAGAACTCTTAGCCATCTTCTCACGCAGTTCGTCTGGATCGCAGGAAAAATCCCCGGTTGAGGGATAATCTCCAGATGATTTGGAATTTTGCTCATCGGCTTCTATTTATAGAGTTTGATTAATTGGACTGCTCTGAGTCTGACGTTCGACGCATCAGTCCTTTCTGAACCTCTGCCACCAACGGCGCGTAGGTGAAATGTCAGCATTAGCTTTGGATTTTCTCGAGGTAGATGCGTTGATGCGTTCATTCCATCAACCTTGCGTTGATCCCATTAGAATGCGTCGTCTCATAGCCGCAATCATTCAATGGCCGCATTCACTTAACACTGCAACTCTACATGATGACCGCAATCGCTTGACAAGCACAACTCCCATGCGATGGACGCATACGGCTGATTACCGCAACATCCATGCATTTATCGATGCGTTTTCCTTGCAATGGAGTGTTTCTCCGCATGCGGTCGTCTATGTGATGGTTCGATTTTCGCGTTTATGTTCATTTCCTGCATTGGCTACAAAAATAGAACATTGAACGCACAATTAACGCAAAGTAATGGGTTAGCTGAGATTCGCCATGTTAATCGACACAAACTCCTTTTCTCATGAATTCCTATCATGATCGACGCAATTTCTGCCTAACAACCTTCATAATTCTAAGTAAAAGGACTAAGATGACATGCTTTTCTACATGTCATCAGACCACCACAAGATTTTCTCTACTATCCTCTTGGTGCTCTAGATTGAGTTGTGGGACTCAAAATAAGCTGGAATCAAAGGGAATATGGAAAAAGCTTACTGAACCAACCCATTGAAAAACACCTTCTTCATCCGAATTTTTCAGCAAAAATTCAATCGGTTCATCAATCTTCTCTTCACTCCAATCTCTTCAATATATTGCAGACTATCATGCAAAGAGATGTGTTGTATGAGATGCAGCTCATGCTTAGAGTAAATCAAGGAAGAGTTGATGGGTTCCTTGTAAGCTAGTTGAAGATGAACTTGAAAAACCCATTTTTCAAGTTTGTGTGATTTTCAATTTCCAAAATCTAAAATTGATTTTAAAATCATATTTTATTTCTAAAATCAAAATTTAATTTTACAAATTAATTTCATAAATTAATTTTCTAATAAAGTTAATAAATAATTATTTAAACAATTTAAATAATTCTAATTAATTTAATATCCAATATTAAATTAATTTTTACACAAATTCATCTTCATATATTTAAATCATATTTAAATATATTTTCTCCAATTCCATTTGATTCTAATTTGAACGTTTCAAATTAACTTATCACGCTACTCTAGGGCTAATCCATTTCCGAGCTAGTAGGAGGACTTCATGGACCTACAAATCATGGGCTCCAACGATCTGAGATTATTTGACTAAACTCATTAGACCAACCTAATCCCCATTCATTAACTAATGAGTTACTACACTAAAGCACATAGTTGAACTACCCTCACTGTAGATATATTATGTCTACTCGATATAACCATGATTAGTAAATCAACCCTTCACAGGTTGTTCGTAATAACGACTGGTTCAAATCTCTATGTTACCCTCAAAATTACCTCTTGTTCCTTAAGTCCCCACTCATCCCCTAATGAACAATTGTTTTGTGATCCAATCACAATCCCTCTCATGCCAAATGAGAGGGCGGGATCCCTTGTTCAAGCCCTAGAATCAACACTTAAGAGAACAACCTCTCTACTATCCCTAAAGCGGGTAGGAGTGAATTTCCTCTTGCACCCTATGTCTCCAGCTATCTATCCAGTCTTACCCCTGAAATGGCAGTCTTATTGAGCCGGCGCTGTTGAGCCAACCCTCACCTATGAAAATCTAAGGGCAATCCCGAATAAACAGGAGTTCATAGTTAACTCAGGATTAAGGTCAAGTTACCTAGGTCATCGCTTTGAAGTAGTCAGTCTTAAACAGTAAACAGCATTACAAAGTAAGATTGACTCATTTCGTGGTTCGATCTTGTACAAACTCTTTTGCACATGGACACCCCCACTCCTCAGGTCCAACATGAACGAATTAGGATCACTTTGTTTGTAGCACTTTACAACTCCTTGTAACAACTTTAGAGCAGGCCATATCCAATAGTGTTACCAAAATTAGGTACCTAACCTTATCCATGTACTATAGATCATTTTGACTATTTACTCGAACCTGATCCACCTTTATGTCTCCACAGAAAGTTCAAGTACTCATCCAATAGTCAAGGGACTTTTAGGTTTATTGGATTTCTATTCAGACAATAGATCTATTCAATAAAACCTTTATTGAATTTCTAGATTAAGTTCCATTGTTTACATATCACGATTTTTAGAACATAAAACCCAACAGAACAGGCACTGGAAATGGAACTGCCCGCGTTATTTGGCTGAGAAGAAGAAGGCCAACAAGGTAAATGTGATTTACTAGTTTTAGAAACTTGTTTAATGGAGAAAGATGATTTTGCCTAGATTATTGACTTTGAGGCAACTAACCATGTTTGTTCTTCATTTCAGGGAATTAGTTCCTGACGACATCTTGATGCTGGTGAGATGACGATGCGAGTTGAAACCGGGCACATCGTTTCGGCTGTGGCAGTGGAAGGTCTCCGATTGACTTTACAGAATAGGTTTATCATTTTGAATGATGTATATGTAGTTCCCGAGTTAAAGAGGAACTTAATTTCTGCAAAGTCTTTACTCGAATATAATTATCAACTGAATTTTTCTGTTAATAAAGTGTTTATTTTGAAAAATGGTGTTGATATATGTTCGGCTCAACTGGAAAATAATTTATATGTGATAAGGTCATTAGCAAAAAATTCCCTCCATAACATAGATATGTTTAAAACTGTCGTAACTCAAAATAAGCAATTTAAAATTTCTCCTAAAGAAAATGCTCAATTTTGGCATCTAAGTTTAAAGCATATTAATCTCAATAGGATTGAGAGGTTGGTGAAGAATGGAATTCTAAGCGAGTTAGAAGAAAATTTTTTACCTGTATGTGAATCATGCCTTGAAGGCAAAATGACTAAAAGACCTTTTACTGGAAAAGGTTATTGAGACAAAGAGCCTTTTGAGCTAGTAAATTCAAACCTTTGTGGTCCGATGAATGTGCGAGCCAGGGGAGGCTTTGAATAATTCATCACTTTTACTGATGATTATTCAAAGTATGGGTACATTATTTAATGCAACATAAGTCTGAGTTCTTTGAAAAGTTCAAAGAGTTCAAGGCTGAAGTTGAAAACGCACTAGATAAAACGATTAAAACACTTCGATCTGATCAAGGTGGAGAGTTTTTGGATTCAGAATTCCAGAACTATATGATAGAACATGGAATAGTTTCCCAACTCTCATCATCTGGTACACCTCAACAGTGGACTTTACAATAAACTGGAGAATTTAACAAACAGAGGTTACATCCCAGAAAACTCCATTAATCCACATCCACAAATGAATTAACAATTAAAACAGAGAGTAGACATGCTGCACCCACCGAGAATGTAAATGTAATTCTTTTACGGCAATGAATTGGAATATTAGAAACCTGGTGCACTGATACTAATTGAAGGAACTCTTATTCAAGAGCACCTACAAGCGGAAGTGGATCTTTCCAATTCATTGTGACAGAATTTCCACATATACATTCAAACAAACAGATATGCATTTATAACGCTAAATTACTGGTATGCTCAAAGGAACAACAAACAAGAGACCAAGAGATCATGCCAGTTGAAGACTTTTTCTTCACAACAAGTCTCGTTTTTGCTGGAATGGCAAGCTATCATTCAACAAATCCCAATCGTCTACCTCGAACAGTTTCCACACGAACAGAAGAAAATGAGGACAACACCACCACTCAGAGCCCTCAATATTCTCGGAGTGAGAATACAAAGGATGGGCTTTGTTTGGATTCGGTAGAGGGGAGGAGAAAAGGAGATCCTGTACAACGATCAAGCAAGTGAGAGAAAGGCTCGTCTATCGTATAGACAAAATACTTGATCGTTTAGGTGAAGTATACGATTGTGTAGAAAAAGGTAAGCGATCGTCTAAACGATCGTGTAGGAAAACTAAGCAATCATCTATACAATTGTTTAGTAAATGTCGGGCGTAAAACGATCGTTTAGAAAAGGGTAAACGATCGTTTAGTAAATACCGCACACGGGTGTAAGCGTTAAGCGATCGCTCAGCACTATCATATAGGTGATCATTCAGCACTATCGTATAGGTGATCATTCAGCACTATCGTATATGCACTGATTTTACTAAGCGATGATACACTTCAACACTATGTCGCGCATCCAATGCTTAATACACCGTGAGCTATTTAAGCATCTCAAAACGATTCTTCATCTTACTCATCCGTTATGAAAACAAAAGAGACACCGATCAATCATCCCTTAACTGTCCAATTAATAGACAATAAATATAATCACATTATATTCATAACCTATGGATTAATATCATATATTAACTATAGTATTTTTCCTCCACTAGATATAAATCATATTTATATCCAATTTCCTCCAAATTAATGTATCTCATACATAAATTTAATTAAATCATATATAATTAACTAGTTCAATTATATCATATATAATCGAACTCCCTCTTGTTAATTTGAACATTTCAACCTGACCCAAAAACTAATTCTCAACTTGTATCCAAGCAACCAAGAGTACCTTATGGACCTATGGCTCGAAGCTCCAACGGTACGTCAATAACTGACTAAACTCTTTAGCCACGATATCCACCATCCGTTAACTGTCAGGCATTCCACTAAAGACCGATAATTGATCTCTTCTTATCATAGATATATTTCTCTGTCCATTGGATATAACCAATCATCAGTACGATGACCCTTCACAAATGCTCGTAAGTACAGTTGGGCCAATTTACCGTTTTGCCCCTATAGTTACATCTTACTCCTTAAGTACCACTAATCCCTCTAATGAACAATACAACATAGTCTTACTATGTGTAAACACCTCTCGGGCCATGAGAAGATGTGTGGTGCCACATCGTTCAAGCCCCGGGATCAACCCTTAAGAGAGCAATCTATCTACTTACCCCTGCTTCGAGGAAGAAGTGAACTCCATCTTGTGAAGCTGAGTTCCCAGCTCCCAAATTAGACGAATCCCCAAAGTGGTAGGTTTGATTCGGTGCTCGGGCCACTCGCACCCATGCAAATAAAAGGACTGCCCTCAATGGCAGTAGTTTCCAACTCACTCAGGATTGAGGTTTTGTTACCTATGGTCATCCTAGTGAAGTGAAGTCTCTGTCATGAACGGAGTTATATGACGAGACGTTAACACTTCATGGTTAGGTCTTATACAAACTCTTTGTATAGGACGCCCCCGCTTGCATGTCCCTTACACGAATGATTAGGATTAGACCATCTGTGACAAGTCATAACATTTGCAACTATTCCATAAAGCGAACCACGTCCATAGTGTTACCAGGATAAAGTTTCCTCCTATATCCATACACTACATAGATGCTTAAATTACATAAAGACAACCAAGGATTTTAAGTTTATTGTTTTGTGGTAAAATAAAAACATCTAAATGTGCAAAGTCAAGAAGTGAAGTAAATATCATATAGATTATACATCACAAGCGTTCGTACAAAATTGTTTACAAACTACAGGACATGAGACTTTAGGGCATCAACCCCAACACTGTGTTCCCTCCATGAGTGTTGCCAGAAAACCTTTGGAGTTATGGAATGGTCGTAAAGCTAGTTTACACCATTTCCGTATCTGAGGTTGCCCAGTACATTTGCTTGAGGCTAATCCTAAGAAATTGGAATCATGTTCGAGGCTATGCCTATTTGTAGGCTACCCCAAGGGAATGAGAGGAGGTTATTTTTATGATCCTAAAGAAAAAAAAAAGTGTTTGTATCGACAAATGCTACTTTTCTTGAGGAAGATCATATAAGGGAGCATAGACCTAAAAGCAAAATCGTGTTGAAGAAGCTTTCCAAAGAAACTACTGAATCTTCAACAAGACAAGAGTTTTTTATTTAGGTTCATCTAATAAGTTGATAACTGGCAGAAATGTCATATTTAGAATTATGAGGACTAACAAGTAGAAAATGCGGTGATAATACTTAGAATTTGTGAAAATTTGAGTTTTGCATCAATTAGCACCTAAATCCTCATTGACCTCAATATTAAGCATTACTCCGTGCCAAAGTATCTATTTTTGTAGCTATCGCAGGAATCAAATGCATGCGTTGGAAATAAGTAATCACAATCAATGCATGGGCTGAAGTCAGGCGACCGCAAAGACAAACGCATGTGCTAAAAGCCATTATCGCATAGACGAACGCATGTGGTGATCACATGCGTCCATCGCATGAAAGTTGCGGTGATCGAATGCGTCCATCGCATGGAACTTACAGTGATCAAGCGAATGCAATAATCACTTGGAGATTGCAGCCACAGAGTGATGACCATAATAGAAGGGCGATAGCAAGATGGGTAGAATGCGTTGATACTTCAATTGAATCAGGCTCGGATGCATACGTTGGGAGTATCAACAAGATAAGATGATGTGACATTGCCCATACCGCAACAAAGATAGCAGTGAGAAATAACGCAATCATGATAGCTATCAGCGTTAAACTCTATAAATAGCCTTTTGGACCTTCATTTCAAGACATCTGAACTTCTGCCTCAAGGCAGAGGTTTGCGATCACAGATGAGAGCATGAGCGAGATTTTCAGTGAGAATTCTTCATCTCCACAAACCAGACTGAGTGACGACCGGAGCTTTCGCCGGAGATAGAGCTCGAGAGAGACATCTCCACCATTCATCCATGGCACCACCAGCAGCCTTGGCGCAGAGTCTTTCATTTCTCCTCTAACTTTGTATTGTATTACATTTTAGCTTAAGATATTAAGACATTTTGTAATCAATGCATATCTTAATTTCTTCAATGCCATCTTCTTCATCATCTTTATCTTTATCATCATTTACCTTCATCGTTTATTTATCAAAGGCGATCGCATACTTAATCATTAGCCTAGAGATAGGACACATGTAACAACCCACTGAAAAGTGTGCGTTGTGCGAGTATAATGAGTTAATCCTCTTTTCTTGGTGAAAGGCTGTAGCAACATTTGTCAATGGGTTGTTGCAATGCTTGTCTATAAGTTAATTAGCCCCGTCTAACTGCCTGAGAAGGTAAGAGATGGAACGCACTAAAGCAAAGTATGCATTGTTCCTAGAGATAGGCATAATCTTATGCTCGACACAACCATACGCTATAAAGATATAGTCATGTGGTTGACCACCGAGAGGTGTGCGATGCATTAATGTGACGAGCTGGGATTACTCGAGCAATTTAAGATAATAAATATTACTATGCATTAATAGTTGCTATGTATCTACCAATTCTCATCGCAAGTCTTCTATTGCTCAATTTGTTTAGTTAGAAGTAGGAGTAACGTGTAAATCCATTAAACTTCTTCTTTTTACTTTTATTCATCACCTCAAACGCATTACTTCACAAGCATTATTGAGTGACGAGTCCCTGTGTTTGGCCTTGGATTACCCGAGAAACTTGCGTTCTCGTTATACTTGGTGAGAAGGTAAGAAAACTTGTGATAGGAACGCGTGGTCATTGCATACTAGATTGACGCATATTTTCATTCCAATGCATGACCTCCGACACATGGGTATAAACACATAGCTTAAGCATGTACCACACATGATTGCGTGCATAACCCCATCATTTTTCCAACCAACAAGTTTTTTGCGCCGTTGCCGGGGACTTGGCAGCTAATGGTTTGTTAAGTTTTGTGTTTTCACAAGCACTCTTTTAGTCTTGGGCGTATTGTAGCTTGTATGACCAAGCTGCAAACAATATTTGAAGTATAGGCGATGCGTCGAAAGTCAATGTTGACCCTGAGATAGAAAGACCATCTGTCGCATAAGCTAGAAGCAATCTTAGGCGCATGTCAACCATCATGCATCCAACAATTGTTGGAAGCTCCAATGGTCAGGACAACGAGTCTTGACCTAAGCAGTTGAGAGCACTCTTCTACATGGAAGACTCCTTGCAGTGACAACACTCCAATTTCTCCAAGGAAGTTTTCTACTCTATCTTTACCTTGCTTTCATAGTTTAGTTTGTTTTTATTTTTATTGTTATTTTGGATGTGCGGCTACTTCCTTAGTTGTGGTGCGTCTGCTCCTTGTAGGTGCGATAATAACTCTCCTTGGTGCACAGCTACAATAGAAGAATCCACCACCTCTTTCAATGCATAGCTTCGATCGTATGAATTCCAACACATTGTTGCATGCGTTATTCTACTTAAGGTTCTTCTATCGTTATCTTTTATGCATTATCCTTTTGAAATTCTCTTTGTCCGATTGCAGTCATTTGCGATGCATCTATGATGGTACAAATAATACACCGCATCCGCTAACTAAGCATCACAAATCTCTCCTTACTTTTAATAGATTCTTCAAATTTTGAAAGTCTAAGTTTTATTACGCGCAAACCTTTGTTCAAATGTTTGTTACCGCATTCCTATGAGTTTGCTTTCAGCTTACGGTGAGAACACTGCCAACCTCTAAGTTTGGGGGTGGCAGCGGTCTCGGAGAATTGCGTTCATTACATTGCGATCATTCCTATCTTCAAAAAAAAAAAAAAAACAGAACAACTCCACTGTCAACGGAATGGGGAAACTCATGTTGATAAGAGTTAAGTTGTGAAAGGCACTTACCCATAGTTGGATGTCTACATGACACCCGTGGGGGCAAGCCAAAACAAAGGTAAGTCGCCAGGATCAATGCATAAGCGCAACTCCTCTGTCGGGCGCAAGTCAAATTAAGCAAGACATGAGTTGAGTTGAAAATGGAACGCAACCGAAGTTAGATGCCCGCATGACACACGTGGGGGTAAGCTAAAATGAAGAGCATAACCAGGTTCAACGTCGCATTCGAATAAGTAATCGCATAGTCTTGAATTGTTTTGAACGAACGCATTCTCAAGAGCTGAACGCAAAGTTGTGGAGAATGAATAAAAAGTTTTTGAGCAAAGGCTTGCCCAACTTCAACTTAGAAAAGATCTCTTTGAAGAAGTAGCCAAAGTAGAGGAGAGCATTGCGGCCATGGTTAGAAGTACGAGTTAATTATATTCTGAGAGAAATTGACATCACAAAGGAACGCCGGAAGGTGAGGTAAGAATTTTTTGAGTATAACACATGCTTGAGGACAAGCATGATTCTAAGTTTGGGGGTGTGATAACTGGCAGAAATGCCAGTTATTATAAGCCTTTTATTTAGAATTATGAGGGCTAACAAGTAGAAAATGCGGTGATAATACTTAGAATTTGTGAAAAATTGAGTTTTGCGTCGATTAGCACCTAAATCCTCACTGACCCCAATATTATGCTTTACTCCGTGCCAAAGTGTCTATTTTTGTAGCTATCACAGGAATCAAACGCATGCGTTGGAAATAAGTAATCGTAATCAAACGCATGCGCTGAAGCCAGGCGACCGCAAAGACAAATTCATGTGCTGAAAGCCGTTATAGCATAGACGAACGCATGCGGTGATCGCATGCATCCATTGCATGAAAGTTGCGGTGATCGAATGCATCCATCACATGGAAGTTGCGATGATCAAGCGAATACGGTGATCACTTGGAGATTGCAGCCACGAAGTGATGACCATAATAGAAGAGCGATCGCAAGATGGGTAGAATGCGTTGATACTTCAGTTGAATTAGGCTCAGACGCATACGTTGGGAGTATCAACAAGATAAGATGATGTGACATTGCCCATACCGCGACAAAGACAACAGTGAGACATAACGCAATCATGATAGCTTTCGGTGTTTAAACTCTATAAATAGCCCTTTGGACCTTCATTTCAAGACATCCAAACTTCTGCCTCAAGACAGAGGTTTGCGATCACAGATGAGAGCATGAACGAGATTTTCAGTGAGAATTCTTCATCTCCACAAACCAGATCGAGTGACGACCGAAGCTTTCGCCAGAGATAGAGCTCAAGAGAGACATCTCCACCATTCATCCATGGCACCACCAGCAGATTTCTCCTCTAACCTCTGTATTGTATTACATTTTAGCTTAAGATATTAAGACATTTTTTAATCAATGCATATCTTGATTCCTTCAATGCCATCTTCTTCATCATCTTTATCTTTATCATCATTTACCTTCATCGTTTATTTATCAAAGGCGATCTCATACTTAATCATGTAGTCTAGAGATAGGACGCATGTAGCAACCCACCGAGAGGTATGCGTTGTGCAAGTATAGTGAGTCAATCCTCTTTACTTGGTGAAAGGCTGTAGCAACACTTATCAATGGGTTGTTGCAATGCTTGTCTATAAGTTAATTAGTCGCGTCTAACTGCCTGAGAAGGTAAGAAATGGAATGCACTAAAGCAAAGTATGCATTGTTTAGAGATAGGCACAATCTTATGCTCGACACAACCATGCGCTATAAAGATATAGTCATGCAGTTGACTACCGAGAGGTGTGCGATGCGTTAGTGTGACGAGTTGGGATTACTCGAGCGATTTAAGATAATAAACATTACTATGCGTTAATAGTTGCTATGTATCTACCAATTCTTATTGTAAGTCTTCCATTGCTCAATTTGTTTAGTTAGGAGTAAGAGTAGCGTGTAAATCCATTAAAATTCTTCTTTTTACTTTTATTTCTCGCCTCAAACGCATTACTTCACAAGCATTATTGAGTGACGAGTCCCTGTGTTCGACCTTGGATTACCCGAAAAACTTGCATTATCGTTATACTTGGCGAGAAGGTAAGAAAACTTGTGATAGGAACACGAGGTCATTGCATACTAGATTAACGCATATTTTTATTCCAACGCATGACCTCCGACGCATGGGTATAAATGCATAGCTTAAGCATGTACCACACATGATTGCATGCATAACCCCATCATTTTTCCATTCAACATAAGTCAAATCCACCTCGACGTAGTGGGAGGGTTGTGAACCCACCCATTTGTTATATGGGTTTAACTAAAATCCTGGCTATGGTAGCTAATGGCGAGGTTGAGGATCCATTGTCTTACAAGAAGGCAATGGAGGATGTTGGCAAAGATGAATGGATCAAAGCCATGGATCTCGAAATGAAGTCTATGTACTTCAATTCAGTTTAAGATCTTATAGATCAACCTGATGGGATTAAACCTATAGGTTGTAAATGGATCTACAAGAGGAAATGGGGTGTTGATGGGAAGGTGCAAATCTTTAATGCTAGACTGGTGGCAAAGAGTTATACCCAGGTAGAGGGAGTTGACTATGAGGAGACTTTCTCGCCTATTGCCATGCTGAAGTCTATTCGCATCCTCCTATCCATTGCCTCATATTATGACTATGAGATATGGTAAATGGATGTCAAGACTGCTTTTCTAAATGGCAATCTTGAGGAAACCATTTATATGGTGCAGCCCGAAGGATTCATAGTCCAAGATCAAGAGCAAAAGGTTTGCAAGCTAAATCGGTCCATTTATGGACTGAAACGGGCATCTCGATCTTGGAATATAAGGTTTGATACTGCAATCAAATCTTATGGCTTTGGTCAGAATGTTGATGAGTCTTGTGTCTACAAAACAATCATCAACAGTTCAGTAGTTTTCCTAGTGTTATATGTAGATTATATCCTACTCATTGGGAATGATTTATGACAGGCAGAAATATACGTTATTATAAGCCTTTTATTTAGAATTATGAGGGCTGTTAAATAGAATATGCGGCGATTATACTAAAGATTCATGAGAAAATGAGCTTGCGTCGATCGGCATTAAGAATCTCGGCTAACCCACTATTATGCGTTACTTTGTATCCAATTGTCTATTTTTGTTGCCAACACAGGAATCGATCGCATGCGGGGAATCTCTCTGTCACAGAGGCGAATGCATACGTTCGATGCATGGATGTTGCAGCCATTAACCACATGTGTCCATCGCATTGAATTTGCGGCTACAGAGTAATAACCATAATAGAGGGATGAACGCAAGGGTGGTGGAATGCGTTGATACTTTGGAAACCAAGCATGAACGCATATCTCGGGAGTATCAAAAGGTGATGTTGACATTTCACCTACCACGCCATTAGCAGTAGAGATTCAGAGCAGGTCCATCACGTCATTAACTGCAAAATTTCAGAGAAGGACTATTAATGTTGTCGGTGATCAAACTCTATAAATGGAAGCCTTGGAGCACAACTTCAAATATCCGAGCTTCTACCTTCGGGTAGATCCTTGTGATCCAGACGAAAGCGTGAGAAGATATTCTTGAGATTTCTTCATTCCTTCTACCATTCCGAGTGACAATCGGAGCTTCTCCGAAGATAGATCTCGAGAGAGACTACTCCACCGCCCATCCATGGCATCACTGGCAGCCTTGACACACATTTGATGGAAGCAAGACATTGTTTCCATCTGGCCCTCCATAACTCTTCTATCTATGTATTGTATTACATTGTGGCTTAAGAGATTAATGCATTTTGTGATCAATGCATTTATATATTTTCCTTCGACTTCATCTTCATTTATCTCTTCTTATCATCATTTACCTTCATTGCACAACTAAGTAAGACTGCTAGAGTATCACATACTTAATCATGCGGCATAGACATATGAAGCATGTAGCAAACTACCGAGAGGTATGCGTTGTGCGAGTGTTGTGAGAAAATCCTATTTTCTTAGTGTGAAGTCGTAGCAACGCTTGTCTATAAGTGGATGCAATGCTTGTCTATGAGTAGAATCAGCAGCGACTAACTGCTCGAGAGGGTAAGTAGTTGAACGCATTAAGAAAAGTAAGCAGTGTTCCTAGAGATAGGAATAATCTTATGTCATCCATGCTTTATGTGGTTACCTTGTCTTATGAGCGCATTATTCATCATTTAGGCATACTTGGGAGAGTAGTCTAAAAACCAAATCTAGTCTTGAGAGAGTCAGATTAGATCGCATAAGCAAGAATGGAAGCTTAGAGATAAGTTTTGTTTGCTATTACACAGCGTATGCACCCTATAGATAGGATATGAATGTATGCGGTCACATCGCATGCGTCTAGAAGTAGGATATGGTGGTATACGGTCATCTTGTTTATGTGTGAGAGCACGTGAGCAGGAATAGAGACTTAGAAATAAGTCCTATCGATATCTATCGCATATTCATCGCATGCGTCTTCGACAAGTGTGTATAGCATAATCGCATAGCTTGTGCTGGCTAAGGTTACTCTTGTGATCAAGCTTAGTGTTGCGGTGAAGTCATCCCCCACCATTTTATCTATTTTCCCATACATCTTTTTACACATTAACAGTTGTCGTGTCTCTATCTCTCATAGTTAAACTTCCTCTACTTAATCTATTAGTTAGGAGTAGGAGTAGCGCATAGCCCTTAAACCTTCAACTTCAATATTCTTTTATTCTTCGCCGCAAACACATTACTTCACGAAATTTAGCTACAAGTCCCTGAGTTCGACCTCGGATCACCTGAGAAACTTGCGATCTCATTATACTTGGCGAGAGAGCAAGAAAACTTGTGGCAGGAACGTATGGTCATTGCATACATTCTTAGACGCATATTGCATATCCAAAGCATGACCAACAACGCGAGAACAAACAATGAATGCATATTTATTTACTCCATTTTCCAACCATCAATGATATAGGCTTATTGACTACAGTTAAGAACTGGCTGGCGACCAATTCCAAATGAAAGATTTGGGAGAGGCTCGGTTTGTTCTTGGTATTCAGATCTTTCAGGATTGAAAGAACAAAATGTTAGCACTGTCTCAGGCATCATACATAGACAAGATGTTGATCAAGTACTTCGATGCAGAACTCCAAGAGGGTTTATTTCCTTTTAGGCACGAAGTTACATTGTCTAAGGAACAGTGTCCTAAGACACCTCAACAGGTTGAAGAAATGAGACGGGTCCCTTATGCATTTACCGTAGGCATTTTGATGTATGCGATGTTATGTACTAAACCTGACATCTATACGCAGTGGGGATAGTCAGTAGATATCAGTTTAATCCAGGATATGATCACTGGACAGCCGTCAAAAACATCCTCAAATATCTACGGAGAACGAGGGACTACATGTTTGTGTATGGTTTTAAGGATTTGATCCTAATAGGATACACAGACTATAATTTTCAGGCCGATAGGGATTCTCAAAAATTCACTTTAGGATCAGTGTTCACTCTTAATTAATGTGCTATAGTATGGCAAAGCACCAAGCAGGGGTGCATCGCGGACTCCACCATAGAGGTTGAGTATGTAGTGGCTTGTGAAACTGCTATGGAGGTCGTTTGGCTTAGAAAATTCCTGACTGGTCTGGAAGTTGTTCCATACATGTTTAAGTTCATCACACTTTATTGTGATAATAGTAGTGTTGTGGTGAATTCCCTTAAGCCTAAGAGTTATAAGCGCGGCAAGCACATTGAGCAAAAATACCATCTCATATGAGAGATTATGCATCGAAGGAAAGTGATTGTCACGAAGATAGCTTCGGAGCAGAACGTTGATGATCTGTTTACGAAGGCCCTCACGGCTACAGTGTTTAAGGGTCACCTGCAGAGTATGGGCCTACGGGACAGACCATGGCTGGACTAAGGCAAGTGGGAGATCTTGTACTGGGCTTGTTTCTGTCCTAATTTATTGTTTTGTGTACTTGTAATTTGATTATCTTGTACACACCACTAGCTTTAAGACAAGTGGGAGATTGTTAGGGTTGATGTCCTAAATCTCGTAGGGTTCTGTAGTTTGTAAACCATGTATGAACAAATATTTTCAGTGATTAATAATATATGATATTTTATTCACTTCTGTCTATGAAATATATGATATTTTAGTTGCATTAACCACAAACCAATAAACTAAGATCCATAGTTATCGTTGTAACTTAAACATATATGTGGAGTCATACAAGTGGATCATGTTTAAGTGATAACCTAAATGGTCTGTAGTATATGGATAGGGCTGGGTACCTTATCCTGGTGACACTACGAGTATGGCTCGCTTTGTAGGTGTTACAAATGTTGTAAACTGCTACAAATGATCTGATCCTGATCATTCATATATTAAACATGTGAGCAGAGATATTCTATATAAAGGAGTTTGTATAAGACTGGACCAAGAAATATTTAGTCTCGTTATATAACGTCGTTCATAATTGAGACTTTCATTTCACTAGGATGACCATAGGTAACATAACCTTAATCCTGAATGAGTTGTGAACTCCTACCTATGAGGACGGTCCTTTGATTTGCATGGGTGATAGTGGCCAGATCGCCTAATCAACAAGTCAACCATTTTGGGGATTCGTCTGACTGGGGAGCTAGGAACTCAGCTACACAAGAAGGAATTCACTCCTTCTCCGAAGCAAGGGTAAGTAGATAAATTGCTCCCTTAAGGGCTGATTTTGGGTTTGAACAATGTGGCATCACACCCTTTCTTGGCCGGGAGGGGTTTAGTCGTAGTGGGACAATGATCTATTGTTTATTAGAGGGATCAATGGTACTTAAAGAGTTAGATGTAACTACAGGGGGAAAATGGTAATTTGGCCCAGCTGTACTTACGCACGATTTGTGAGGGTCATCGTATTATTGATTGGTTATATTCAATAGACACCAAAATATATCTATAGTACGAAGAGTGCATCTGTCGGTCTTTAGTGGAGTGCCCGATAGTTAACGAATGGTGGATAATGTGATTAAAGAGTTTAATCAGTTATTCACGTACCGTTGAAGCTTCAAGCTATAGGTCTATAAGGTTCCCTTGGTAGCTTAATCGATTTAAGTTGAGAATCAGTTTTTGGGTTAATTTGAAATGTTCAAATTAATAAGAGAGAATTTGATTATATATGATATAATTACATTAATTCAATTATATATGATATAATTGATATAATATATTTGATGCATTATTGTTTGATGGGAGGAACTAATATTTGAATATGATTCAAATATATTTTCTATGAATAAGATACATAGTTATTAAATTTAATATAAATATAATTTATAATAAATGTCATAAAATAAAGAAAAAGAACTATGGTTTATATATTGTATGTGATGCAATATTAAAACCATAGCTTGTAAATATAGTATGATAAGTTAGTTATCATATTTCTTTATAATTTAATAATTATTTGATAATTAACCCTCTTTCTCTCTAACCACCCCTTAGTGGGAAGTTATTTATTTTCTGTGGCAAAACGAATAAATAAAATTTGATTTCAGAATTCTAAGGACAGACAAATGATACACGATCGAGTAACTACACGATAGCCTTGGGAGCCTATGCGATAGACTCGCTTCTCTAAACGATCAAGAGCTTTTGCTATACGATAGCCTTGCTTCTACTCGATCGTCTTCCTCCTTCAACTCAAAACTTCCCTCTAACCAAAATTTAGCCAGAGCTCACCATTCCTGAATTCTCACACCGAGAATACCAAGGTCACTAAGTGGTAGTGTCCCTGTTGGTTCGAGGATTGAGTTGTTATTTGCTGCTTGTTCGAGGGAGTTCGTAACTTGTTCGACGCGTTCGTGAACGAGTACGATTGAGGGATTACCTTGAAGAATGGTTCTTCAAAGATATAATCTCTAAACCTTGTTTTGATTTCAAAAGCATGTTGTAATTTAAGTTTTATGCATAATCTGTTCTTGTATGACTGTAAATATATGCGTTCAATCGAAATGGGATTTGAATGATCCGCTTCCGCTCAAAGGTTCTCTGTAAATGGAGTTCCTTCAATACAAACTCTTTGTATAGGATACACACACTCACATGTCTCCACATAAACAATTTGGATCAAATCGTTTGTAACATTTACAAAGTGGGCCCTATCTGCAATGTCACCAAGATAAGGTACCAAATCTTATCCATATATTGCAAATCTTTTAGATTATTACTTGAACGTGATTCACTTATGTGTCTACTACATATTGTTCAGGCTACATAAAATAACCATGGATCTTAATTTATTGGATTGAGTTTATACATTTTTAATGTCGAATAAAATACTATTTATTTTATTAAATAATAATTTGTATTTACAAATTACAAAATACATGATTCACGAGATTTATGACACTAAATTCAACACTTGGGAGTAGACCTATGTAAATTCTTCGAGAACTATTTTGTATTAATTTCGTGCTCTGATTCATGCCTCTTTGAATCCGTTGAAATTCTTGGTGTATGTTTTTTGGATGGATTAATGCCCCTCCCTTGGAATGTATGTCGTTGTCAAAGATATTTGGCTTGCACGATGTCTTCATTCTTCGTCTAGCTTAAGTCGACTAGCAAATATTGAATCTTGTACGCTAGGGTTTGCAGGCTAATCTCGAATCTTAGAATGCATGATTTGATTAGGCTCAAAGAAATTTGGTTAATTAACGTGGGCTTTCCGATTATTAAGCAACAATGGAAACCTAGGACTTAATGCAAGTGTAAAATGATTCTATAAGATTGCTTAGGATTCTGTAGGATTGGTTGCATTTAGATTAGTTGGAGCTTTGCATGAGGTTTTAATTAGTACTTAGGTCGCTTGCTTGGTTTGGTTCTAGCTAGTTATTCGCCATAGTAAAGGCTAGTTAGGTCGAGTCAAGTATGTTGTTGTGCAAAATATGATCAAATATGAGTTAAATAAAAAATAGTCCACTAATAGAAAATTGCATAAGAACTCAACCTACTCCCAAGACTAGAAACTCTATCCTTAATTACATTTGTATGTTTTATCTCTACTTTCTTGCTTTTAACTTCACACTTATTTCTTATCCACGCCAACCCCCCATATTTATCACTATTGCTATAAAATTAACTTCACAAAACAAATATTGCGTCTCCCTACGGATCGACCCGGACTTATCACTATTGTTACGTCATTGTAGTATTAGGTGTAGGATCGGTTATATAAATTTCTTTTGATTTTTAATCTTTTGGGAGCGATACCAAAAAGACAAAATCACCGTCCTCTAGGAACGAAAGTCATGTCATTTACCACTAAACTAAATTCACCGTGGCTACAAATATGACTTGTTATCACATGCTATAATAACGAGATATCAAGCTCGAACTAATGACTTCCCCCATTAAAAGGTGACACTATTATATGTGCGTATGAGCATATAATATAATATTAAAAATGTGGAGCCAATATAATAATTCAACTTTGTTGACTTGGATTAGTAGGTATCTGCCATGAACAGACCATAGGTTAAGTTTTTATAAAATACTCTTGATAATCCATTGATACAATTTGTCGAGAAGATAATCGATCATCTTTCAGAATTTCAAAATGGAGCTTTTTTTTTTTTTTCTTTTCCAATTATTTTGGTTTCCTAATATATCTACTTGAAGCCTAAAATGGGTAAAACAAAAAAAAAAAAAACAAACAAAAAAAATCAATGAAACCTTAAAATTCTGTTCTTGTGCCATGGATTGAACCTTAGGAGACACGAACGCTAATGAACTTGCTATTGTCTCTCATGACAGAATTATAGGCTAAATATATAGCTTATTATGTTTAGCAAGTTTCATTTTAGAATTTTAAGTAAATATAGATGCATATTAAACTTTTAAAAAAATAAAGAGGGGAAAATGTCTTTTGGGAGAAAGTTTCCAACTTATCCTCCTTCAAACTTGTAAGAAATTATAAAAAGATTTCTTTTTTAAGAATGATTTTTTTTTCTCCTTAAATATTCTCCTCTGTTTGCTCGTGTCTCAAACTTTCACTCTTTCCTGCTAAGTTTTCTTTCCCTTATTAGCAATAATTTGTTTTTGCCAAAGTAAAATTGGTATTACCTATTTTCTTAGAAGTTGAAAGTTCGATCTCTCATTTTTCCATTGTAGTCCTAAAAAAAAAAAAGCAATAATTTGTTTTCAAGACTAGTTGTTTAATGACGGGAAGAGTCTCTCCTGCAGCTAGCCCAGTACTCGGCTACAAGTTTGGAGAAGTAAGAGTTGGTTTCCATCAACTTTGAGGGTTCTTCAAACTCAACCAAATTTCCTATAGAAGAAATTGTAGTTGGTTCAGTTATTGATGAATGGAATTCAACAAAGGAAAAGGAACGAGAAACTTAAGGGTTAGCTTACCAAAGGAGAGAACCATGACTTTGTCACTGTCAATAACAGTAGGAACTCTGTGAGCTACTGTTACAACAGTGCATTCTGAAAACTCTTGCCTTATAATTCTTTGCAAAATAGTGTCAGTTGCCGAGTCGATTGAAGCTGTAGCCTCATCGAGAACGAGAATTCTGTTTCGTTTGAGTAGCACTCGTCCAAGACAGAAGAGTTGGCGTTGTCCCACGCTCCAATTCCCTCCTTCATCACTCACTATTGAACCAACCAAATCAATACACTAAAACATTAAGAAGTTATAACATGTTTGCTTCCATGAAAAGAGCATACCAGATGAGTCGAGCTGACTCGGCAGACTGCTGACAGTGGCCTTGAGCTGGCACTTATCCAATGCCTGCAAATAACCAAGTCATTAGGTGAATAAGCAAAGTACCGGAAATGTAGTAAAGGAGGCCTCACAATGTTTACAAGATACTTGAGTTACTCCTCCCATGACCAATTAGTTTAAGAGGTGGAACCCCATATGTGTATCTAATATGGTATTAGAGCCAATGAAGCCTATATGGATAGGTGACCCAAAGAGAGGGCATATTGAGGATCCTATATCAGAAAGATGCATGAAGAGAACTTACGATGTTTATTAGATACATGACTTGCTCTTATGGTTAATTGGTTTTGAGATGAAACTTGGAATAACAGGTAAAGTTTAAGTAAATGTCACAACAGAACAATATTGTGAAGTTCAAAAGCATGTTGAATGGTAAGATTTACCTTCCATATTTCATCATCAGAGTAAAGGCCAAGCGGGTCTAAATTTGTGCGAATGCTGCCCCTAAAAAGTGTTGGCTCTTGTGGGATGATGCTCAGCTTCATTCTTAGATCCTTTAAACCAATGGAACATATATCAATCCCGTCGATGATGATTCTCCCGCTCTCAGGCTCCACCAAACGAAACAAAGCACTTATAAGAGTCGTTTTTCCACTTCCTGTTCTTCCTACAACTCCTACTCTAGTCCCTTCTTGGAAGGTACATGTAATTCCCTTGAGAATGAGAGGAGCATTGGGACGATATTTTATCTAAAATAAACAAAAAATTTGAAAATTAAGCATCGAAAATGACATTCGAGAAAAATCATAAGTCAATTGAATGAACTACATTTGCAGTTAGCCCCCTTTACCTTTAGACATTCCAACTCTATCCTTCCTTTTGTAGGCCATGAAAATGGTGGTCTGTTGTTCTCCATGATTGCTGGAGGCTCTACTGGCAAATGCATATATTGCTTGATCCTTTCAACAGAAATTATGTAGTTTGAAAGAGTACAATAAAATCTCGCCATGAAAACATGGATACTTGAAAAGGATAAAGCATAAGAAAGAGAGAGCCCCACAAGTCCTGCACAATGGATTAAACGATCAAAATGTGGTATGCAAATATATTAGAATCTTAAGTCTTGTTGAATTTGTCTTGCCTGGATTGGTGGTTTGACCCTGAGGAAGCACTACAAGGAGAAATGCAACAGTGAAAAGTGTGAAGTTTTGCAATGATTCTATCCTCAAAATAAACCACTCTGTGGTTGCATTGTAGTTGAAAAAAAGACTTGCATCTGTGTCGATGAGCTTTAGAAACTTCTGAAAGAATCGTTCCGTCATGTCGAAAGCTCTGATTGTGACAGCACCAAGGGATGTCTCTGCTGCATAATTCATTACAGGTGCTTTTGTCGTCCCATTAATTCTAATAAGCTCCCGAGCAGTGGCTAGATAATAGCTCTTCCAAAATATAAGGAAAAAAATAGATGAAAGTTAGCACCACTATTTGATGATGAAGAAAAATATATAATATGAAAATACAAAACAAACAAGTACAAAACTCTGTATACCTGAACGTAGGTTGAAGCTATAATAGCTGGAATGGCAACAAGAAGAGCTTCCCACGTAACGGATGCCACAATTGCAATCACTACAAGAAGATCTATAGCACCAGATATTACAAAGATGGCGGAAAATGGTATGTCAAAATCCACAACAGTCAAATCTGATGAGGCCTGCAAATATTGTGATCTCCACAACATTAGCTTTGGTGTAGTAAGTTGCTAGCGTGAATGTAACAAAAGAATTAGCTTCATGATGCATGCCTAAGAAACAGGAATGAAGATGAAGCCAAAATGATCATACTCGAGTCAAGATTCGTCCGATTGGGGTCGCATCGAAGAATGCCATTGGAGCTTTGAATATAGAATTTGTGAAACCACAGAAGAAAGCTTTAGAAGCTCTTAATCCAAAAAGAGCGGTTAAAAGGGACCTGAAATATACAAATACTGCACTAAAAAGTGAAATAGCTGCATAGATTCCAATCATTGTACGACTGCTGATCTGAGGGAACTCAATGGCAATAGCTAGCCAATAAGTTGAAGCTGCTTGAAAACCAACGAAACCAGATAGACTAATAACACTTAAATACACGAGAGAAGATGCATTGGAGACTGTGATATAATCCCAGAATGGTCTCCAACCCACATCCCCTATTTCCTTCTCTTCTTCATCTGTTAGTTGTACTCCGCCTAAGCTTTTGCCAGTTACATTTTTTTTATCATATTTTTCACGTCTCACAGTGTCTACTGTTTCAAAGTCTCTCGAGTTTTCACTCCCCGAAGTTCCAGATGCTATTATGCCATCTTTGTGAGCACTCACAAGCTTTTCAAAAGGCGTCCCGGCTGTCAACAGGTCCTCATAACTTCCTGATTGAGTTATTTCTCCACCCTCAATTACCTGAAAAAATAGCAAGACATTTCGATGAGAAAGTGTTTACAAGACTACAATTACTTCATGGACATGAAGTTTAAAAGTAACTAACTTACCAGAATTTTATCGACTTCAGAAAGGAATTCCACTTGATGCGTCACAAGAACAACAGTTTTCTTACCTAGAGCGGTCATGACACATTCCTGCAAAATTTCCATCCTTCAAGTTGGATAATGGTACCTCTACTAAAAGGATTGTCTGTTCTTTTTTCATTTTTTTTAATGGGTTGACAAGAAACAAGATTTTCCATGTACTTACATCAAAAAGTGTTGTAGCCGTATGGGCATCAACTGCACTAAAAGGGTCATCAAGTAGATATATATCAGCATCATTATAGACAGCTCTTGCAAGTTGAATCCTTTGTTTCTGTCCTCCACTCATGTTAAGGCCTCTCTCTCCTATTTCTGTAAGATCTCCATGGTCAAAACTATTGATGTCTTCATCCAAAGCACAAGCTTTTATGGCATTCTTATACCTATCTGTGTCCATTTGCTTTCCATTGAGTATGTTATCGCGGATTGTCCCGCTTTGAATCCAAGCTGTCTGTGAAACATAGGCTATTGATCCATTTACTTGAACCTGCAATATAAAAAGAGTACATAAACTTAGTTTTGATGCATTTTCATGCCATACCAAATATGATTTGTGTTTAGAACTCACATTTCCAGTAAGTTTTGGTATCTCTCCAAGTATGGCATGTAGCAGAGAAGATTTCCCAGCTCCAACTGGTCCGCATATAGCAACTTTCTGTCCTCTTTCTATATCTAAATCTACATCTTTTAAAGTTAAAATCACTGACTCCGGATCCCACCTGAAGTTACCATTTTGTATTTCAATCGTCTTATCCAAATGCATTGATGGGTTTTCAGTGAATTCATCCTTTTTTAGCTCATTGTCAAGTAAAAATCTGTTCAGTCTGTCAAAAGCTACCTTGACTTGGATCATGATTGAAAGAGCTTCTGGTATCATCTTCACAGGTTCGGACATTACTCTGAGTGTTGCTAGAACAGTAAAAATGGTGCTTGCATTCAAAGGAGCGCTTTGGAAAAGAACACATCCAACAAAAACAGCAGCAGACACAATAGTGGGAGCCATCCAATACAACAAGGAACTATAAGCCTTCTGCATCTGTGTGTCTTTCAACCATTTGAACTCCTTTTCACGAAGCGCTTCGATTAAGCTTTGGAACTTTTCTTCCCATGATTGCAACTTAATGATCTTCATGTTGTTAAGCACTTCAGAAGTTGACCTCAATCTCTCATCTTGAGCAAGCATGAAATGATATTGACCCTTTTGTAGTGACTTAGCAAAAGGCACATTTAGTAACCCACATATGAGAAGAGGAACTAAACCAATCAAAGCTCCAATACCCACCACCCAAAATAGCAATACAATGGAAAGAATAAGTTGTAGACACGAACCCCAAGCTAAGTGAAACCACCATGGAAATTCCCCCATTCTATAAGCATCAACAGCAATATAGTTCACTATCTCTCCAGCAGAGTGCCTTGTCCTCCCTAAACTAGACAGCTTCAACAACTTCTTATACACTGCCACCATTAAAGCTGATCTCATTTTCATCCCTGACCTTCTAGAATCAAAGTAACAATGTCTTTGACCCAAGGATTCAAATACCTTGCAGACAATCAAAAACCCCACAATAGAAAGACCCACTCTCAAATGTCTTTCATTACTATTTGAATAGTTAACAAAAGCAAAGAGAATAAGAGGAGAAACCACAACAGAAAGTGTTTTGAGAAGAGTATAAAATGCTATCAAAACATTTTCCTTCAAATGCACTTTTTTAATGGCTTGAAAGGCCAAATTCCCAGAGCTTGAACAACCCTTTTCTGTTGAGAGTGAATCCCAGACATGGGAAAATTTCTGGTAAGCCAATTCTGCTTCATCCTCAGAATCAAGAGGAGGAACATCCTCAAGGGTCAATGTTTTCGAGTAACCCAAAGTAAGCAAAGAATTAATCCAAGAAAATGAAAGTTTGCTAAAGAAACTAGTCTGTCGAATACTGAATGATCCAGCTGATTCTTCAGTCCATTTGTGTAGTAAAGGTTCCGCCATGATCGGACCTCTAAATTTCACTACAGATCGTAAACGTTCTAATTAGAAGTCTCATAGCTTAAAAGTCAACTTAAAATCAACTCCACAAAATAAGCACGTGAAAGTTTTTATAACATCTTTTTAATAAAATTAGAAGAATCTCCATGCAAGATTTTAATAGAAAATTCAAAACAATCGATAAAATGAAAAAATTTACTTTTTATTCAAATTTCGATATTCGATCTCGCTGAGAAAAACTATTTCAACGAATTTTCAAAAAATTACTAGTTTTAAAAAGTAAAAACTTTTGAATTCTATTTTATAATCACTTCCCCAATATTATCATAGCTATGATATAAAGAATGAGTTCTTTATCAATAGGTTTTTCAAATCTTACATCATGCCTATTATTGAACTAAAAAAAAAAAAAGAAATAAAACATTTGCACTCCTAAATTTTAGTGGTTGTATTAATTTTAACTTTAAATTAACAATTATATCAATTTACCCTTTAAATTCGGAAAATATTGCGTAAAATATAAAATTGTTTCAATTAAGCTTCTAAATTGTTTTAAGTGAATCGATTTAGACCTTTTATTAATATTATGTTTTAGAATTATAGCATTAAATTCTTAAAATGTGTAAAGTTCTTCGAATGTTGAATTAATAAAATGGATGATTATGATCGATGCATAGATAATTTATCCAAAAAACTCTTAATTTAAAGTCTAAATTGATTAATTTATAAAAATTTAAGGTTTTAATTAACAACATTATGATTCTCGTATAATATTATCTATAAACATAACAGATTGTATGGATTGATAAACTTAGAACAATTTAGAGTTTAGTTTAATGAAATTAATATTTTGTGGTTTAAATTCATGTAACCCTAAAGTTGGGGTTGTAAATTAATTAACAAATAAATCGAAATCACAATTATATCACCTTTTTTTTTTTACAGAAAACTGAAAACTTGATAACGCATACGTCATTGTAGCTTAATTTACACGTAAATATAAATATCTTCAAATTCCATTTTCCCAAATCAAGAATTAAATTTAGTTAACATAACAATAACCCACTTTCTTTGTAATTTAGCGAATCATTGTTTTCAATAAATAAACAATTTCCAAAATAAACAAAAAATTCTCGACTTGGATGAGTTAAGCTTTTTTTAAATGATTGTTGTAATTTAAAATTTGTTTAATTTTAGTCTATATATTTTAAAATGTCAAATTTTACTCTCTATACTTATAAGTAAACAAATTTTGGGTGGTAGGTATTTCACTTTGGTTTTAGTTGAAATAATAATTCAACTAATGTATTAATAGTTTTTTTAGTTAAATAAAAGGGTTGTTTTCAAGTATTAAAAAATGAATCAAAATATTTACAAATATTGCAAAATATTATTGTTTATCAGTGATAAACACTAAATTTCTAAGTAGTGTCTATCAATATCTTTCACTAATAAATTATGACATCTTACTATATTTGAAAATATTTTCAACCGTTTTATCATTTAAAACAAAATTTTTAAATAAAAACATAATTCAACTTGCTTAAAATATGAATTATCGATTCAGGGATCTGAAGTTGGAATACCCCATCCCATATATGGTTGGAAAAAAAAACAATTTTGTCAATCACCAATCAAAGCATATTATATATAATTAACACCAAATCTTGATTTCCCTCATAAACTAAAACTATATCGCTTCCTTCATTAATTTATTATTTTCCAAACACTCCACAAACTGAATGCTTCTTCTTCTCTCATTTTTCCCCTTCTAAGAATTTGGGTTTTCTAATTTCCTTTTTTTTTCTTTTTTTTTTCTTATTTCTCATTTCTCATTTTCAATTTTTTTAATTTAAAGCATTTATTAATGGTTCTCGTTGTTTTTCACTGTTTAAAAACATTTTCAAAATTGTGTAGATTTTTTTTTTTTTGAAAATTAAAAAAAAAATTGTTCTTGTTTATAACTAGCTTTTTTCTAACACACGAATGAAAATATCATTTTATTATTCTTGACAAATAAAATGGACAAAAATATTTAAAAATAAATTCAACACAATTTCTTTGGATATTTAAAAAAAAAAAAAAGAAGAAGAAGAAGAAGAAATGGTTGTGAAATATATTTAAGAAAGAAAAACAAACAAGAAGAAAAAAAATCAAAGGGTGCTGAGTTTTTCATTTATCTCAAACAGTTTTAAAAAGAAAAATAATGACTCACCGAGTTGAAATCGTCTAAGATCTTTTTTGAACCAATTCCGAGGTTAGCCATCCCATGACCTTCTTCTTTCTTCTTTCTCTCTTCTCTTTTCCTCTGCCTTTTTCTTCCACTGCTTATCTCTTTCTCTGCTTTTTACAAACTACTTTTGTTTTTTTTGTTTTTTTGTTTTTTTATTTCTATTTATTTCTTTCTTTTTTTCCCCTTATATTGTGTGGCTTCCTGTTTTATATTGACAATAAAGCTCTGAGATTTGAGCTTTGACTTCAAGTTATTTAATAATGTAACTACAAGTTCTCAGAATTGTTGCATTTTTCTCTATTAATACAATGTATGGTGGCAACTATGACAAATTATTTTATTTGTTAATTCCTTTTTATATTGTCAGAAAAAACTGCTAAACAATTACCCATGTGTCACTCGTTTGATTTGAATAAGACTAAATTAAACAACAGTATCATAATAAAATATTTATTTTAACTTATGTTTACTTAAAAAAATTGATAGATAGATAAACATTTTAGCTATTCTTCAATAACTATTTGGTTTTTGGATTTTGAAAATTAGGTATATTTTTCTCTTAATTTCTTACAATGGTTTCCTTTTTTCCTAAGTAAAGGAGTAGAATTCTTAATCAAATTCTAAAAGTAAAAACAAATTTGTAATTTTTTTTTTTTTTTTTTTAGTTTTCAAAACATAGTTTAACATTTGAAAATATTGGTAAAAAGTAGATAATAAAAACAATAAAATTAGAAGTAGAAAAGTAATTATAAACTTAATTTTTAAAAAATAAAAATTAAAAGTCAAATAATTATCAACACTGGTTTATATATATTATTATTGTTACCTACAACCATTTAACTTTAATTTTCATTATTAAACATTTCAAAATCGTCTAAAATGAATATGCATGCCACACGCAATTTTTAATTAAATAATAATATAGTCAGTGTATGATATAAGTGTTAAATTAAAGGCTTAATAATAAAGATCTATAGACACTAAATTAAATATTGGAAGATGTATTTAGTATCTAAAAATTTTAGATAAAAACAATATTAAAAATCTGTAGATCTGTTTATTAGAATAGATAGTATAAAATTTCATCTCAAAATTAATCGAAAATAAAAATAATTATCTATTTTATAAAGAATATGAAATTATTTAATTTTTTTTCAAACCGTAGCATTCTCATCATTAATATATATTTTAAAGACATAAAAACAAAATAGATCCGAAGGGTCAAACTTATAATTTAACGAATTTGAGTGGAAGTGAGATTGGAATTTGAGCAGTTAATTAACGAAGAGGAAGATTCGAAGCCAATTAAAAATGGTGTAATAAGTCTACGATCCCATGTGACATGACACCAAACGCAATGAATTATTGTATACTATTTAATATATATATATAATAAAATATCATTGTCTATCAACAATGACATTTTTCTAATATTTTTTGTTATCTAAAACAATTATCCTATATACACCCCGTACATATGAGAACATACTATAATATATATGAAAAGATTCCTTAATTAAAATACTATTTTAGTACATGTACTTTGAGACTGATTCAATTTTAATTTTTGTATTTTTAAATATCCAATTTAGTTTTTATATCTGAAATAAATATCAAATTTAGTCACTCATGAAAGTATCCCTAAAGTTGTCCCTAGACTTTCAGAAGTTTAAAAAATACTCTTAAATTTTAAAAAATGAATTAAAAAAAATGCTCTTGTTGTTAGTTTTGGATGGAAACAATTAAAAGTTTTGTTTCAAAAAATACCTTTAAACTTTTAAAAGTTTCAAAAATATTCCTAGCTTAAAAAAAAGTTTAAAATATACCTTCATCATTAATATATGAACAGAAAGTGGTGATACTTCATTGTAAAAATAACTTTAAAATTAAAAAAATAAAAAATAAAATGCTCCTACCATTAATATAATGGTCAATTTGTTTAAAGTTTTCTTAAATTCGAAAAAAATCAATTTTAAAGCAAATTGTATAAATATTCTCATTTTTTTCATATAGATACTCTCATTTTTTTTCTTAATTTTCCAATTCTTAGCTTATACCAATTTTCTCAACAACCAAAATTTTGAATTAAAACATAAAATCACAAAATTCTAAAATATTCAAATAATTAACAAAAAGGGGAGTAGAAAGATATTGAAGAAAGGAGGGGAAATAGAAAATAGAGAAGTAATAATGTATTAACGGTCTTTGTTCATATAACAGTAAGAATATTTTTTTTATTTTTTTTATTTTAAAAGTATCTTTGAATTTAACGGTTTCCATTCAAGGCTAATAAAGGTATTTTTTAACTCATTTTAAAAATTTTAAGAGTATTTTAAAACTTTTGAAAGTTCAAAAAAATATAAAATTTAGAAATATTTTGTATAATTTAATCTTAAAAAATCATCCATAAATTAAAAATACTATAAATTAAATTTAAAATTTATTAAAAATACGTAAAGACATTTGACAATATAAGATTAAATATAAACAAAGTTACAAAGTATTAGAAATCGAGAGATGATGATATAAAATAATTGAAAAATTGAGAAGATCTAAAAAGGATGAAATCTAGATTGAAGACCACCCAACGTGGATGAAGCATGCCTCACTCAAAAATCTACCCTTTTATATATTTTTTTTTATTAAAAAAAAT
The DNA here is from genome assembly GCF_027475165.1 of Benincasa hispida. Lineage (NCBI taxonomy): Eukaryota > Viridiplantae > Streptophyta > Magnoliopsida > Cucurbitales > Cucurbitaceae > Benincasa > Benincasa hispida. Next base: position 2,406,189 of record NC_143486.1, read on the forward strand.
AAATAAATAAATAAACTTATCTGTTTTCTCTGTCTGTTTGTCCTCTTTTCTATTAAATAAAATAATAATTAAACAATTCAAAATAGCAGTAATCATTTTTTAGAAAAAAAAAAACTCAAATTGTGCTCTTAGATTGATTGGGTAAAATGTTTTCGAAATATTATTTATAACAAACAAATACGATTTGTAGGGAAGAGAATCAATTTTCAGAGTTTTGAATCCACCAACCATATCGTTGAAAATAGAAACTCATAATTGCTAAAGGAAAATAGAATTAAAATACTATTTTCATCTCTGTTTTTTTTAAATACAAATCAAGAGTAAGAGATTTAAATCAAAGACCTCTTGATCTTTACTAGCTAAGTTTTTACTTACTATTTTGATCCTTATAATTTGAGGCCAGTTCACATTTTTTTATTGTACTTTTAAATGTTCAAACTTATCTATATTTTTTTTAGTAAATCATAAATTTAATCTCCGATGCTAGTTTATTATTCAACTTTTTTATAAAAAAAAATTATTATCTATTATAAATTTTTCTATGATTTTTGGCAACATATTCACATATTGTATTTTATGAAAATTGTTATTTTCATTTAACCTAAATCGATAAAAAAAAATAATAAAATAACTTCAAGAGATTAAATTAAAAATTTATTATCCATCACCAATTGTTTGTCACTAATAGACGGTAACTTTTTGCTATATTTGAAAGTATAGTTTTGCCATTTGAAACAAGGTTTAACTACTACCTTGGTCCCTTCATTTTTACTTTTAAAAGATAAAAACGGTCACATTTTCTAAAATTTAAATATCAAAATGAACAAAAGTTGAAAGTACAGGAATCAAAATTAACATTTTAAAAGTATAAGGATCAAAATGAATCAAAATTAAAAGTATAGAGACAAAAATAAACATTTTGAAAGTAGATAAACCAAACTGAACAAAAACAAAAAATACAAGAACCAAATAAGTATTAAAACCTTAAAACAATTACTCATATTTTAATTAGAAAAAAACAAATTAAAGAAAGAGAGAAGAGAAACAATCTCATTTAATAATGTTCCATTATTTTGGTTTCTCTTATTGTAGCCTACCTTGGATTGAAGCTTAAAGTGGCATGGACTCTACCCAACTTGCTCTTGATTCTCATGCCACTTAATTAAAAAGGCCATCTCTCTCTCTCTCTTATATATATATATATATATTAGTTGATAATGTGTAGTATTTTTTAATTTAGTCTTTATTGCTTTACATTTTAATATTTTTCAACTTAATTTCTCACTATTTGGTGAATGTTAGACTTACTAGATATAACATTTGGTGAATTGACAAAAAAAAAAAAATTGTAAGAATGAAGAAAAAGGTGTATGGAAGAAAGTTTCTAGTTTCCTCTCCCAACCTTACAAGAAATTAAAACTTTCACCAATTTACCAAATATTATGATTTGTAAATATATTATCGACCAATATTAACATGATGAGAGACTAAATTAAAAATAATAACGTTAATAGAAATTTTTACGAAACAAAGGCTATATTGAAAAAAATGCTCAAAACATTCAAATAAAAGAAATAGGATAAATATCAATTATACTCCTGAACTTTGAGTATTGTATGAATTTAAACTCTAAATTAATAATTGTATCAATTTAAACCCTGACCTTCGAGAAATTGTATCAACTTAAACCCCAAACTACTAATAGTATAATTTAAACACTGAACTTTTTTAGTATATCAATTTGAACCCTAGACTTTCATAATTGTATCAATTTATACCGTCTATTATATTTTAATTGGATACAATTATGAATGTTTATAGTTTAAATTGATATATTTATAAAAGTGCAGAATTTAAATTGATACTATTATAAAAATTTAGGGGTTTAAATTAATATAATTATTAGTTTGGAATTTAAATTTATATAAATCTCAAAATTCAAAATTTAAAATTTAAATTGATATAATTCTTATTTTAAAATTTAAATTGATACAATTTCTAACGTTTAGAAGTATAAATTAATATTTGTTCCAATAAATATTTACAGCTTAATCAGAAAGGGAAAAAAAAATTCAAATTTCAAAGTACAGCTCAATCAGCCTACCGATCTTGTCAGCAATAAACTTGCCTTAAAGACTTCTGATCAAATTAAATAAAAAAATGGGATCAATGAATATTTATATTTTAATGAATAAATTATATTTCCAACCTACAAATTTCGAGTTTGGTTTCTATTAAATGGATGAATAAGCCCAACACTGAACTTCAAAATAGTTTCTAAATTTACCTTACAGAAAAATGATGGATATGTTGACATAAGCAAATTTTAAATTTGTTAATAATTTTTCATTACTTTTATACTAGCAGATATCTGAGATAATTTGTGTTTTTTCCTTGGTAAAGTGAATTAGCTTGGAATTAAATTTCGGAAGATCGAAAATTTGATTTCTCATTCCTATTTTTATTGTACCAAAAAAAGAGTTTTTATTTCTAATTTTCTTTTGTTAAGTTATTAAACCTATGTAATGGTAAAAAGTGGAATAATTTGGAGGATTTTCTACCAAACACTAAGAATTAAATTAACCACATTGAATAAGCCATGGTGAGTATAGTTCAAGGGTAATCAAAATGTTTTTTTTTTTCTCAGTGACAAAAGTTCAAATTTACACTAGTTGTAAGGTGTTCATAAGTTGATCAGTGTCGATTTTTGGCTAAAACAGACGCCGATTACCGACCTTTCAATTTCCAACAATTTCCACATGGTCAGTCGTCAGTTTTAGTTGGTTTAGTATCTGTGGCAAACTAAACAAAAAAAAAAAAAGGAAGAAAAAGAAAAATAGAAGATTAACCCTCCGTTTGGATTCAATAAAGTTTAAAAAATGATTTAAATCTTGTAATTTGAAATCCGAAAAATGATTTTAAATTAATTATTTTGTTTGAAACGAGAAAGATTTAAAATTGACGTATTTAAAATTTTGTGTTTGGATGGTAATCAGAAAAGAAAGTTACAAATTTACAATCATTTTTAAGTTATTTACTTTCAAATGCTATGAAATCCTACAAAATCCGAACATTTTAGTCATGAATTTTTTTTTTTAAAGTAAAACGTGATTCGAAATCACTTCGCATTTTAAAATCATTACATTTCCTATAGTACTAAAATAATGAAATTTATTTGAAATCCATTATGAATTGAAATCCTTCAAAATCACAAGGTTCCAAATAATTTTTTTTTTCTTAGTCTAAGCTTTTGTGTCTTCTACATCTTTGATCTATTCGATATTTTTAAACGCTAAACTATAAAAAATATTGTTGAACTTTGTTCTTTGGTTCGAAAATATCTTTATTCTTTCAAAAATTATAATATTACCTTTAACTTTTCATACATATTTCAAATTGCATTTGATGCAAACTTGAAATAGTATAAACTTATGACATAAATTGAAACGAAAATTGAGACCGCAACGCTAGGGGTGTTCGAAAAAACCCGATGAATCGAAAAAACCGATCAATCCAACCCAACCCGTTCAGTTTGGGTTGGGTTGTGAACTCTTTTAGGTTGGATTCGAATAAATGAAAATTTTATGGATTAGGTTGGTTCATGAGTCACCTAACATAACTCAAACCAACCCGAACTTATTATTAAGTTTAAAATGTATTTTTTTTTTTTTTTTTTTTTTTTGCTTATGTACAATTAGATATACCATATTTATTTTAGTTTTATTTAATTTTATAAGTTTTTTGGATAATTTATTTTTCAACAACTCTTAAAAATATTTTTTTTTTGTACTTTGAAAAAAGATTATACATTATATAAATTGAAATTGAGGTGTTAATCTTAACTTATATATGAAAATAGGTAAATCGAATTTTTACGTATTAATATTTTACTTCCTTTTATAAAAAAATTTAAATAAATGACCTAAATAACTCGAACCAACCCAACCAAATTTTTTTATGGTTGGGTTGGGTTCATTTTTTAATGAGAATTTTTTTTGTTGAAAAAATTTACAACTTGAATAATTGAATTGAGTCTAAAGAGTTCTTCAACCCAACCCAACCACGAATATCCTTAAGCAACACCACTACTCCATTTTATCATGGATCAAAATAAAAAATATTTTGTAATTAAATGACAAAATTCAGGAGTAACTTTTTTAATTGGCCTTTTTTAAAATTCACAACACGTATATAAATTAATACAACACATTTCCTTTAATACGACCAGAATGGGAATTCAGATCAATGTTTGTCTTTATCCCAATTGCCAAATAAATCTTTGAACTCACATCAAACAATCATACCACCCTTTGCAAAATAAAAAATAAAAAATAAAAAATAAACAAAAACAAAAACAAAAACAAAAACAAACAAAAATAGTTTACCCACGTTTACTTTCATAAATAAGAATTAATATAATAGCCAAACAATCATTTTCTTTAAGGCCTAATTGTGAATGTTGATTGACTTGCATTATTTCATTCTCATATTAGAATCAATCTGCTTGAATTTGATATGCCAATAATTGTTTTTATTTATTCAAACAATAAGTTATAACTTACAATTAAACTCACTCACTTTAGCTACTAATAAATAATAATATATGAGAGATTAAAATACTATTTTAGTCTCTATATTTTCAAACTTGTTTAATTTAAGTTAATGTAATTTTAAATGTCTAACTTTAACTTATGTACCTTAACTCATACCTAGTTTATTATTGATTTAAAAAAAAAACATTATTCTACTAGCATTTTCACTAGATTTTTAAAACATATTCACAATAAATATATATTTTTTTCATGCACGAGTATTATTATTATTTAACCAACTTCTATAAAAATTAACTTTGAGGGCATGTTTGAATAACCATTTTGTTCTTTTTAAAACATATTCACAATAAATATATATTTCTTTTTTTTAAATCTTTAAATATATGATTGTTTTCTCATCAAAATGGTAAACTTTTCAATTTTCTTATAAACACATCTAAATTCTAAACCAAAATTTAAAAACAAAATCAAAGTTTTTTTTTTTAATAATAAAAAAACCTATTTTTCTTGGTTTTTCAAAATTTTGCGGCTTTTGAAAACATGTTTAAAAGGTAGGTAAAAAAGTTATAAGCTAATTTCCAAAAACAGAACAAAAAAATAAAAGGGTTATTAAACAAGAACTTAGATTATGCACTATTGTGTTCTAATTCATCCTATTTTACTACAAATGTAATCTAAAATGCATCGTAATACGTAGGATTGGAAAAGCCAACACAAAAAAAAAATCAGAAATCTTGGTAACCAACCAATTGGTAGCATTATTATATTTTACTAAAAAAATTAAAATTAAATTAAAAAGTGGGTGGCCACAACTGTTACTATTACCCTTTCAAAATAAAAATAAATAAACAAGATGTGTGGTCAGTGGTCACAAAGTTTTATTCAAGGAAGTTCATATTGACATTTTTTTTTGTTGGTCCACAAATTAATATCGTTAGCAAGCCATGAGGGAGCAGTTGGATATAAACAACCCATAATACAACATGGAGGAGAAATTTGAGGCAATTACTTTGAGATATTCAACTTAGTCCAAAAACAATTGAACAATTAATTACTATTACTAATCCTCATTCCTCGAAGAAATCCTACGGGAGAAAACTATAAGCTGCCACAGTTTTCAGCAATGAAATCAACACAACAAATTATATTCTAGATCAAAAGTTAAAAGGGTGAATCCATGCCTACTTGTTGAAAGGGGGAAATTTTGTGATTCTTATGTTAAGCCAACTCCAATCAAGAGGTACAAATGCAATCGACGAGGGCATCAATCCGAGTGAACGCCCTGATGGAGACGAGTGCCCTAAGTAGAGGATGTAAGAACGATTATGAATTTGGTGAGGAGTCACCCGATAAGGATGTATAAAAATTTCTTCATGGAGATGATGAAGGTCCTACCTAAATAGCCTTGGAAATCCTAGTAGAATTGAAATTCTAGAACCGGATTTTCCATTAGCAGGGAAGTTTGTAACATGATTGTTAACGGAGTATTGCAGCAAGATTCACTAACGATTACTACTTCCAAATGAAAAACACTCAAATCCTTTAGGTGAATACAAAGTTACTGATTTGTGTAGGTCGTAATTTTTCAGTTAGGTGTGATGGAGTAGACGTGGATGCATGTCATCCACTCACAAGCCAACTTTGGCAGTTTGAGTTCAATTAGTGAGAGTGGGAAACTTGAACCTCCAATCTCTTGATCAAAGGCAAATGTCTTAACTAATTGGAGCTATCATTAGTGAGACATATCCGTCATAGTTATTTCAATCGGAGAAATAAAAATATTGTCCAATTACTATCTAATGACTAGCTACATCCTTTTTTTTTCGGACTAACACAGCTAAAGTCAGATCCTGGTTCTCCTAGCAAAGCTTCTCATAGCACTTCCACTACGAGATTAACTACCTACTGCATAGCAATAGCCTTCTTCAAACTATTTTTTTTATTAAAAAGAAAGAAAAAGAAAAAGAAAAAAAACGTCGACCAACACTTTACAATACTTTGCTTTATAATTTAATTAAAATGTGCATGACCACATAGCCTATTTTCATTATTTAGGCAGTGATATGAAGTGTAGTTTGCAAACACTAGAAACAATACCAGACTGATTAATGCAACAAAACATTTCAGGGTAGGAGCAAACGAGTCCCTACCAGACTGATGAACGCTTTTCAACTAAGACTTCCTCATTTTAGACCGAGCATACCTAGAAAATAACATGCGAGATCAATCAATTACTCATCATATGCTGAAGTTAGCAATTACGATAGAGAAGTAATTCAAATAGAAATACTCTATATGCATGCCGCCACGGTCTGATGATGGTAGCACGCTTCCCTGAAGCTCCTCCATAACCTTGCTAGCTTGTTCGATATCCTGGAACAAGACAATCAGGTAAACAAAGTCATATTTCAAGATGAACCTCATCAATTAGAATATTTGAGAGTGCTCAAAAAAATAAAGCATGATGCTATAATAAGAAAAACAAAAACAAGAAATAATTTTGGAAGCAAAATTTTTCCTTCCAAATATATATCTATATATATTTAAAGCAAGATTTATCCCCAATGGTAACATAGTAGTTTATATTATTTAGAGAAAAAAAAATTGCATATACAAAAAAAAAAATCTTAGTCTTAATAATATGATCAAATACTAGGTTTAGTGAAGAATGAAGGTAATGCAATCCACTCATCCTCATACCAGTGCTTGTAATTCAAAATGGAGTATGTTTGGCCATGAGTAAGGAACAATTGGAGCATAATAAAAGCTCAACAATTCCCTGAAGCAATCTTGCATACCTCAAAATCAGCAAATGCAACCGGCATTCCACTTTTGGCACGCAATTTGAGAACGTTAAATCCAGGATATCTAGCATTGTAAAAATGTGACCATAAAACTTCTATCATAAACAATATTTTTTTTTTACTTCATTTTCATTGTTTTGATATACTGCAATGGCACAACAAAACTCCTATCAGCGTATAGCATTTTTCTTGGTACTTAAAACTAGAAGAATAATTTAGGTCTGAGACGTAAGAAATAGTTCATCACAGGCAGATGGAATGGTCCAATCACCCCAAAATATGTCTACAGATATCTCATCTAAGTTGTTTCTAAAAAAATCTCGTCTTAAGTTTTTGCAAACCAATTTTATTATGTGGTGGGCAAAATACAAGTAAAACTAATAATGGTTTAGAGAAATAGTTCATAAAGTTTTAACAATAAGAAGTTAACATAATCAAACCAAGTAATACAATCATTTCAATGCCTTGCTGAAATAAGAATCGTGAACACGGAAAAGGAGAGAATAAGACACCAATTAACTTTATCACAATTCACGAATCTCACTAAAGGTTGTTACATAACCACTGAGCGAGTAGAGTATAACTCACTTGCACAAGACTTCCTTCAGTTCATCTTCATTGCAGTTTGGACCCAGATTTGCGATAAACAAAGTGGAGCATGGTCCTCCATCATTCTTTTCATGATGCTCCTGCACCAATCAAACATAAAATAAAGACCATATTGTATCGCATGGTAAAACCCTAATAACAAGCAATCAATAATTTGAAAGAGGAAATTTTTACAAAATCTCGACTTTGAAATTAGCATCGAACAATTTTCTGCTAAATACCTATCACCTTATTCATTTTTGGGCAAACATTAAAATTCAAAAATCAAATTTTCAAAACTTCAAAAATAATAAACTGCATACAGAATTGGCAGAAACACATGTTGACTAGATTAGGCTACCAGCTACACAGAAAAAATATCTACTTTTACATTACAATACAAAATTAGATTGCATTCTTGATTCTTGTATGGATAGTTCCTAAATCCTAACAATGAAGATAGATTGACGTACATATGGAGCAGATAGAGCATTAGCAGGAGTCACCAAAGCCTCACCACTGCATTGTTTAGAAAAGAATAAACTCAGTTTGCAAGAAATTAATAACATTTCAATTTGATATCCAGTGATGCTACATCTTCTAATATTATAGTGGAGAGTAATTAAACTTTTATTTAATGCTTTTCGAACCTTTGTTCGGCCTTTTTTGATGGTTCATCCGGTTCACTGCCTCCTGAATATATATCAGTACATCAAATATGCACGTGAGCCTCAAATTTCAGATTGTGTGGCAGCAAATATGCAAGTGAAATGTAAAAAAAGGGAAGCAAAAAGATAATACAAATCCACATAATGAATACGAGAGAAGACAGACGTTAACATGAAAATTACATTTCAAACACGTAGGAGATAGATATGATACTAGAAACAAATGTTATATATTAGAGAGTGAAAACATTTCACCATCATCACTTGATGTTTCCTGGGAATTGGCATCTGTTTTTTTCCTTTTATCTATCACAACATATGCTCCACCACCTGTATAGGGCAACATTGGATAGCGATCACAACAAGTGGATCATCTTAGCATAATAACTTGACTCTAGCAGGAAATCCATATCTTGAAGCCCTCACCTGGCTTATGTTTTCTCCTAGAGTTTGACCTAGCGAGTTCAATATGCAGAACCGATCCACTTTGTGGATCAAATTTGACGCCCTGATACAGCACCACCGTTATGTTTCAACATTAAAAATTGACAATACGGACCAAAATTCTACTATCAGAACCTGCTAGGGAAACAGAATGCAACATGTAAAAGAAAAATAAACAAAATCAACTAAGCTCCACAACGAATTAGAAATCAGACTCAAGTATGGAACTATCTGCAATACATGATCTTACATTTAATGCATGTAGCGCTGTCACAGCTGATTGGTGATTGTAAAAGGTGGCAAATGCCACAACCTGTGAAAACAAAAGGACCTGTTTGAAAACGGCAACCAATTTGATATGTAATATCTCAAAACCTAAAAGAATGGCAGGACAACTGATTTCCTTTGAAGTAACAAAGTAGTAAATGTTCTTCATACAAATTGAAGAAAATTAGGCTTTCTCGTCGTACAAAAAACTCAGACGATGCTCAAAATCCCAAATCCTTTTGTATTCTATCCAAATTCGAGACGACTGAAAACTGCTAGAATCACAAATTAAAACCTAGCGTCAAGAGCATCCTCTCTTACATTTCCAAACAATACTCAATTAAACTCATACCTAAAAATTGTCCCATCTTTTCTGCATTTCTCTATTTCCTCTTCCTATTCCTCGTTAAACAATAGCGTTCTACGGCCAAAACGGAGAGAAAGGGGAGAGAAAAGGAAACGAAAGAAACCTGGTTGCCACGTCCAGTGTACTTGAGCTGGCAAGAGTCGAATCCTGGCCTACGGCGGAAGAGGTTGTGAATCTCGCGAGCCTTAACGTCGTCAGGGAGACCGGAGATGAAGAGCGTGTTGATGTTGCTCCGGTCACTGTAGGTCGGGTCCGGTTGATTATAGAGATAGTAAGGATCGTAGGGCTGGTGAGCCATCGGCGAATTGCCGGTGGAGTTAACAGCGGAGATCGGTGGAAATCGGAACGGAATTAACTCCGAGCACGGCGGAGTCTAGGTTCTACTGTGTTCTGTGTTTCGTTCTAACTCGAGCGGGAAATACGTATATAGGAATATATTCTAGTTTGCTAATTTAACATTAGAACACATAGTATTGAAATTTATTGGGTTTTTATTAGGGATGGCTTCATTTAGGAGGCCCAAATGAAAAATGGTCACCGATAGAAAAAGTAATGGAAAGTGGTATGATATCATCGTGTGATTTTATCGCTTTGCCCATGAGATGCACCCGATGCGCCTGCTACTACCAAGAAACTCGATCCTCGATGGCTCGTTACTCGTTTCTCGTTAGCTCGTCACACGATCCTCAATGCACAGTCACTCAATATCCGGATGCATGGTCACTCGATACATGTGCAATCAACACGTATATACTCAATCATAACCACGTCATACTCGATACTCGATCATTTTGAATTGCCCGTGCCCGTCGGAGGGCCTACTCTACAGTTAATGCTTATATACAAACATACACAAAATGAGGAATTTTCTGACAATTCTCACTACTCTTTCAAATCAATTTCTTGAAATGTGAAGTATTTTTGTTTTAATTAACTAAGAATAAATATAACTAAAACACAAAAGAGAAAATCGAGCTCACTTTTCCTCCAAGAAACCCACTTCACAAAACTTGTTTTTCTTGATAGAGATCAAGTTATAAAGGCATTCAAATCATTTTACTTCACACCTCAAGTAAGTAAATGTGTGATAACGGGCAGAAATGCACGTTATTACAGTGCTAAGTTCTTAAACAATGTTGGCTCACATTGATAAAATATGTTAGATTGCGTCCAAAAAGCATTAAGTTCATAACATTGCAGTCGCATGCGTTCATCGCATAGAAACAGTTAATTTTTGTATTTTTATGCAAAATATGTGTTGACGCAAGGCGAAAAGCGCAATCACAAGAAATCAACGGATGAGCGCAGTATTACCGCAAGGCTTTGCGGTGATTTGTTCTCGCAAACATCTACTCAAGAAGGATTGCCGCATAGAGTCGCCGTAACTTGGTGGGCGCATCTGGGTGAAAGGCATAATTAATCACGATGGGACAGAAAGTTGATGATGGTCGAATCCGAATTAAGTTGACAAGCCGCTAACGATAACAACTACACTCAGCTTTTCGATGACAAATATTCAGCGCATCAATCAGAGAATTAAATCCATCTCATCTGTGCAATCATAAGAGAGAAGTTGTCTTTCACCCCGAAGGCTCTAAAAATATCGAAGGCAATCTTCAGAAAAGAAGTTCAACTAGTTCAGTTCATAGTTTAGCCTTGTCCATAGTTTTCCTTTTATTTTAAGGCAGAGCAAGATAAGGGAAGAGACACCGGAAGATCACTCAGGGAAACTCAAGAGAACCCGGAGGCGTAGAAAGCAGAAAGCGGGCTGACTCTCGTGAGAGCGAGACTATCTTTTGAACAAGAGTAGAAAAGACAGTATAAAAGCCTGGGAAGCAAGAGATTGCTTCCAGACTTTTTATTCTCTTCTTGTATTGTTATTTTATACTTCAACTTTATATTTATACAATGGAAGTTCTTAATCTACATCCGTTCACTCTCTTAGCACGCATGAGTAGCTAAACTAATCGAATAGGTTGAGAAGAACTAAGCTAACATGACCTAAGATCTTCATTGCATGTGATTATCTTGTTTTATGTTGTGCCCAACACCCCTTTAGAGCTACTCGAGAGAGAGTCTGAAGAAAGAACCTAAGACTTGAGAGAGCTAGGTTAGAATCTAGACTCGAGAGAGCAAGATTAGATATGCATAAACAAGAGATAGGGACTTAGAGATAAGCTCTGTTTGCCAACCTGCATCGCATGCACCCTAGAGATAGGTATGATATTATGTGGTCGCCTTATTTGTGTATGTGTCATTTTGTCATCGCATAAATAAGAATAGAGGCTTATGTGTAGATCCTATAGACTTATCGCATATATCGCATGCATTCTAGCATTAGAAGCCATAACATTCACACCGAAAGATGGTTTACTATTGTATGTGTGTTGCATGATCGCATAGCATGAATGCATCCTAGGAAGTGTTAGCTGATAACGGGTAGAAATAAACGTTATCATAGTGCTAAGTTCTTAAACAATGCTGGATTGCGTTGATAAAACATGTTAAATTGCGTCCATCAAGCATCAATTTCATAATATTGCGGTCGCATGCATTCATCGCATAGGAACAGTTGATTTTAGTGTTTTTATGCAGAATATGCGTTGACGCAATGCAAAAATTACGATCATAGGAAATCATTAGTCGAGCGCAACTTCACCGCAAGCCTTTGCGATGATTATGTTCGCAAACATTCGTCCGAGAAGGATCGCCGCAACTTGATCAGCGCAACATAGTGGGCATCTAGGTGAAAGGCTAATTAATCGCGATGGAACAAAAAGCTGATGACAGTCGAATCCGAATTAAGTTGACAGTCGATAACAATCACAAGTACATCCAACTTTTCGATGACAATTATTCGACGCATCAATCGGGAGAATTAAAGTCGTCCCATCCGTGTAATCATGAGAGAGAAACCGTCGTTCACCTTGGATGTTCTATAAATACCAATGGCGACCTTCAGAAAAGGGGTTGAGCAGTTCCAACGAGTTAATCGGTTCGCAAGTTCTTGTTCATAGTTTCTTTCATTTTAAGGTGGACGTGAGAGAGGAGGTTGTGTCGATAGATCGTTCCGGTAAGCTTGGGAGAGCGCCAGAAGCTTCAAGGATAGAGAGAGGGCCAACGCCTGCAGAAGCGGGAACATCTTTAGAATCGAATAGAGATTACAGTGTAAAAGCCTTGGTCAGCAAGGAATTGCTACAAGGCTCTCTACCTTTAAATTCCATTGTTATTTTGTACTCCACTCATTTATTGAAATGGAATCTACTTCTCTATATTTGTTCACTCTCTGTTATTTACGTATGGGTAGCTAAATTAGTTGAATGGGTTGAGAAGCATTTAGCTAGCACAACTAGGGAATCTTCACTCTATGCGATTATCTTATATTATGAGTGCTTCATTCGTCCATTAGGGATACTCGGGAGGGTAGTCTAAGGACAGGATCTGGGCTTGGGAAAGTCAGATTAGAATCTAGGCTCGGGAGAGTCAGATTAGAACGAATAAGCAAGAGATAGGAGCTTAGGAATAAGCATTGTTTGCTATTAACGCATCGCATGCATCCTAGAGATAGGATATGATTGTATGCGGTCATCTTGCTTTTATGCATTTTGCATCATCGCATAGGACAAGAGTAGAGACTTAGGATAAGCGCTATGGACACTTTTGCATTCAACACATGCGTCCTAGACTTAGGAGCATCACATTTGCATTGGAAAATGACTTGTTGTGCATGGTTGTAGCATGATCGCATAGTCTAATGTATTCCCAAGTAACGCTAGCTAAAGATCTTCTCAACCCGTTCATCGCATACTCAGTTCATCTCTCACACAACTAAATTTTCTCAAATCCGTCGCATTTGTCTATTTTCTCATTAACGCAATCAACAATAAACCAACAATTTATTTATTCGGTTACCGCAAAGTTTCCATAAAAATTACCAATGCAACCTGTTTTCACAAGTCCCTGAGTTCGACCCTAGACTTACCAAGAAACTCAGTGGAATTTACACTTGGATTCTGCTGAGGAAACTTGAGTGCACAACGCAATTTTACCATCGCATATCATCCACATTTTCACTCAACAAAATCAAGTATCAAGTTTTTGGTGTCATTGCTGGGGACTTCGACAAAATAGAGTGCTAACGGTAATTTTTTTGATTTCTTTGCAGATTCTCAATCTCTGGCAAATTACGACCCGGAGATTGAGATAATGTTTAGACGGAGATTAAGAGACCGCCAACAACAACAAGAGAGAACACCAAGAATGGCGAAGCAACTAGACGTAAGGGCCGCTAACACGAATAATATAATGGCCAACCTCATCCTTCTGGCGAATGACCACAATAGACCCATCCGAGACTATGCGTCACCTAACCTCTATGATTTCTCTCCAGGAATCATGAGGGCGGCGTTAGATGGATCGAGGTTTGAAATGAAGCCGATAATGTTGCAGATGATCCAGGCTACTGGGCAGTTTGGAGGAAGGCGTGGCGAAGACCCGCACGCCCATCTCCAGAGCTTCATAGAAATCTACAACACTTTTGTGTTCCCGAATATCTCAATCGAGGAAGTTTGACTAACTTTGTTTCCATTTTCTTTGTGTTATCAGGCGAGGAAATAGGCATATTCTCTCGAACCGGAGAGATAACTTCATGGGAACAGGTGGTGGAAAAGTTTATAAAGAAGTATTTTCCACCAACCGAGAATGCTAAGAAACAAAAATTAATAACAAATTTTGAACAAGAAGATGATGAATTGCTAAGTGATGCCTGGGCGAGGTTCAAGCGGCTGGTAAGAGATTGTCCACATAATGTCTTACCAGACTGCCTACAAATGGAAATTTTCTACCAATGACTGAATCCCTCTTCGCAGACCGCTACCAATGCAACAGCCGCTGGTAGTCTGCTCGACAAAACATAAGAGGAGGCAAAAAGTATACTTGATCACATTTTCAAAAATCACAAGGATTGACGGGAAAGTGATCAGAGATTAAGAATAAAAGATGATGACGTAAACAATGGGGCCATCGCATCCCTGCAAAATCAAATGACTGCGATGATGAGTCTGATACAAGGCATCGCAATTAATAACACGAGAGCGAAGAAAGGGCAGGTCAGTACAATTACTCAAACGACCACAAGTTGTGTCATTTCCGGAGATGCTCACCCGATGAAAGAATGCCTAACAAACCCGTAGTCGGTATGCTTCATAAGAAATAATCCCTATTCCGACATATATAACCTCGGGTGGCGAAACCACCTAAAATTTGCATGGAAAAATCAGCAACAAAGCTTTCAATCTGTGACACAAAAAGAAAGGCCACCCGGGTTTTTCCCGCAAGACAATAGTCCAGCGCATAGCCAAACTAGTAGCTCACAATCACCGCAATCTTCGTCCTTAGAGAGCTTGTTGAAGTAGTACATTGAGAAAAACGAATCAGTGCTCCAGAATCAAGCTACATCCATTAGAAATCTTGAAATTCGAATGGGAAAAATTGTGGGTGAGCTGAAAAATAGACCGCAAAGAGCATTGCTGAGCTCAACTGAGCGTAGCAAAGAGCGTGTAGCGAGGATCGAGTATAATGAGTATTTAACAGTAACCAATTTTCCTAACTACTCACTTTGTGTATTATTTTTCTTTAAAGATGGAGAAGTATATATTCTTACATTATTGTGGTACATGTGACAACACAGAAGAACACTATATTGAAGGTCGTTTGAAGGGTTTATTAATTCCGAGCACATTGACGTATAATGAGCTGGTAAATCTAGTATATGAGATCATGCAAGTTAGTTCAACAGAGTTCAAGATTATAATGAGGGTGACATGTAAGATGTATATTGATTCTCTTCCAGTATGCTTAATGGATGATGAAATTTCTCCTCTCGGAGTACGACCGTGCTAGACTGCAGGTATTTGTAACTCTTGAGAAAATTGAAGAAATTCATCGTGAGGCAACATTTGATTACTGAGAGAGAAGACCAACCTATGTGTGGAGCGGATGTCATTGAGCATAATGTTTGTCCATCGAGTGTCTCACTGGAAAATGACAATATCAACGTTTATAGCGAATGTACTGCATCCGAATGTGACAATAGAAGAGGTTGGGACATGTGTAAATGAGAATTTGATGATAGAAAGGGAAGAGGCTGGGAATAAAAAAACATCCAACCCAGGTTGTTTTAGGGAGTGGTCCTTTTATTGTGAATGAAGAACAACCAACTCTAATTCTATAAAATGATTTTGACTATTTTGTTAGGAGTGTGCCTTGCTAAAATCCGTGCAATGTACCATCCAGTAGTAATGCTAGAACGAGGGACTTGATCATGCAACCACAATCATCCATAGGGTTGGTGGATACCGTTGACGTAGGTTAAATTTTCTTTAGCAAGAATGACATGAAGATGAGGTTAGCAATGTTGGCCATTAAGAACAACTTTGAGTTGTGGGTTAAAAAATTGAACAAAAATTATATACTATTCGGTGTTTATACCCGACATATAAGTGGGTTGTTCGAGCAATTAAAATGGACAGATGTGATATTTTCAAGATCACAAAATGCACGCCCAATCACACATGCTCGATTGAAGTATTTAATCATGACCACAGGCAAGCTAACACATTTGTTATTGGTCACTTAATCAAAAGGACAAGTTTAGTGTTGGTTAGGGGGACAACCTACACCATATTATTGAGGATATGGGACATCAGTACAATGTCAATATTAGTTATGACAAAGCATATCGTGCGAGAGAAACTGCTTTTGCTCTTGTAAGAGGGACGCTAGAGGAATCATATGTAAGAGTTAGATAACATGCAGCGGAAGTATCAAGGATCCATAAGCATTCAAATTCACTAATTTTGGCAAAAACTAAAGCATGCTCTTCTAAAAAGAGTGTTTTAAGATCATACCTTTGAAGAACTCTTCAAGAACTTGATCAATCAGCAACAATCTTCACCAAAGATCACTGTGAACTACCTCAAGATCTTTCCCACTATCCTCTTGGAGCTTTAGACCGAGTTATGGGACTCAATAACAGCTTGAAACGATGAAGAACATAGTGATACTCACAGCAGCTCACTTCGAAGAACACTTTCTTCTCACTGAAATTTTCTCTCAAAATTTTTGTATTGGGCATACCTTCAATTCACTCCAAACTTCTTTATTTATTGCAGATGAACATGCAAAGAAGAGAAATGCATGACTTACAGCTCATGCTTGGAGTATTAATGAAGAAGAAGAAATGGACTTTGTGTGAGTATGAAGAAGATGATATTGGAAAATCAAAATTTTCCATTTTGGTGCATGCAAAACGATTTTCCCATTTTCTTTTAAAATAAAATTTTGATTTATAAAATTGAAAAATAATTTTCTAAAATTAATTTCATTAATTAATTTAAAATATTAATTAATTTAATATCAAATATTAAATTATTTTTGCACAATAATCATCTTCATATATTTAAATCATATTTAAATATATATTCTCCTACTCCGTTTAATTTGAACGTTTCAAATTAATTTCTCAAGCAACTCTAAAGCTTAACCATTTACGAGCTAGTAGGGGGACCTCGCGGACCTATAAATCATGGGCTCTAACGATTCGAGATTAATCGGCTAAACTCATTAATTCGATCTAACCCCCATTCGTTAACTAATGGGACACTCCACTATAGCTCATATTTGAACTCCCCTCACTGTAGATATATTATGTCCACTTAATAACCATAATCAGTAAGTCGATCCTTCACAGGTTGTTCATAATCACAACAAGGTCAAAGTTACCATTTTACCCCTGTGAATACATCGTGTTCCTTAAGTTCCTACTGACCCTCTAATGAACAATTCTGATTCATAATCTCTATGAATCAAGTCCTTTCTCTATCGTGAGAAGGCGGGGCCCCGATTGTTCAAGACCTGAAATCAGTACTTAAAAGAACAACCTATCTGTTAACTCTAAATAAGGTAGGAGTGAATTCCATCTTGCAAGGCTATGTCCCCAGCTATTCATCCGGTCTTATCCCCAAAATGGGAAGCTTATTGAGCAGTGCTGTTGGACTACTCTCACCGTTTACAGATCAAAGGATAATCCCGAACAAACAGGAGTTCATAGCTAGCTTAGGATTAAGATCGAGTTAACCTAGGTTATTTGATAAATGAAATAGTTAGTTTTAACAGTAAACAGACGTTAAAAGAAAAGTGACTATTTTTGTGGTCCAGTGTATATGCAAACTCATTGCATAGGATGCCTTCACTCACAAGTCTCAACATGAACGATTTGTGGATCACATCGTTTGTAGCACTTTACAACTTCTTGTAACAACTACAGAGTGGGCCGCATCCAATAGTGTTACCAGGATGGGATACCCAATTTCATCCATATACTTGTTAGACCATTTAGTAGGGGGTGTTCAAAAAACCTGATGACCCGAAAAAACCGATCAATCCAACCCACCCGTGCGGTTTGGGTTGGGTTATCAACTCATTTCGGTAGGGTTAGGTTCAAATAAATGAAAATTTTATGGGTTGGGTTGGTTCATGGGTTCACCTAATATAACCCAAACCAACCCAAATTTATTATTAACTTTAAAACGTATATTTTTTGTTACTTATAACACAATTATTTATACATATATTGATTTTAATTTTATCTAATTCCAATATTTTTTGAATAATTTATTCTTCAATAACTCTTAGAAGTAGTTTCTGTGCACTTTAGAAAGAAAATTTTCACTATATAAATTGAAATTGAGTAGTTAATCTTAATTCAATATATGAAAATAATTCAACTAGATTTTTACATATTTAAATTTTGTTTCTTTTTAAAACAAAATTTTAAATAAAGGACCCGATTAACCCGAACCAAACTAACCCAAATATTTCTTGGTTGGGTTGGGTTGGGTTCATTTTTTAATAGGGTTATTTGGGTTCAAGAAATTTATAACCCGAACAATTGGGTTGAGTCTAAAAAGTATTTCAACCCAACCCATGAACACCCCTACTATTTAGGCTATAAACTGTCAACTTGATCCTGTTTATGTCACTACGTAAAGTTATAGTACTCAGACTATAGCCAAGGATACGTTTATTGGATTTCCATAATAAAATGCAAAATCAACAAGTCATTATTATTGATAAATAGAATGTTTAACACGAACTGCGAGTTCTAGGACATTCCCAACATAATATGCGGTATTGCATGTATATGATGAGGCATTGAAGATAGAAAATCTTGGAACTGTATTTGAGATTGAGCTTGAAGAATCAAAATATTTCAAATACATGTTCATGGCACTAGGTGTGAGTTTAAGAGATTTTAAGAGTTGTTGACCCGTGATCATTATACTGATACTCATCTAAGGAGTAAGTACAAGGGAACAATGCTAGTTAGTGTTGCAATGGACGGTAATAACCAATTGTACCAATTGGCATATGCAATTGTTGATAATGAAAATGACAGAGCTCTGATTCCTTATGCAACAGATTTTATAGTGTTGATTCTCTATTGCTAGCATACGCGGAGTCAATAAACCCGTTTGGCCATGTATTCGAATGGAAAAAGTCATCAAGGTATACCAAGGTAAAAATACTCCCACCGAAAAGAGTGGTACAGGTTGGTAAATGAAAGGTAAATAGGATACCATCTGCTGGAGAACATGTCACATTAAAAAAATGTGGACAGTGTAGCCAATCGAGACATAATAGATAAAAGTGTGACGAACCACTTGATACATCAAAAAACAACAAACAGGCAAGGACCGAGATTCAAGAGACCCAAACACAATCGATGTCAAATAATGTATAACATTCTAATAAATACTTTATAATTTATTACTCTGCATTATATTGTTCATTCTGTAAAGTAAAGACATTCTGATAAATATTTGATACTTGATTAAATTTACACGTTACTCGCTACTTGATGCAAGTTAGTTAAATGTTCGTGTGGGTCTTCTCTCTGTAATTCTCCGAATTGTCCCTCATTCTGAATCATTTGCAGCATGATAGGTTTTATTTCAAAGCTTGCATTCCCCTCAACTACTGGTCTTGAAATCCCTGGTGAAAAATTGTAAAAATCTAGTGCTGCATACTCCCTCATAGGGATGTTCTGGTCAGCGGTAAGAAAAATAGGATCTTGCACTAGCAAATCTCCCTTCAGGTTTCCAGCAGGTGCCATATTCTCTTCAACCATACTTCTTCACCAATTAATTCAGCCCTGATGAACTCTCCACGAAGAATATACTTGATCTCTAGGTCCATTTAGAATTACCACATCACCCCCAGCACTCCTAAGTCGTCAAACTGCTCTCCGCGTTGAACAGTCAGTACAAAGAGATCTGTCCTGCAAAATACCAAAAACCACTCAAACAATAAATCGTTAACCAGATTCCAACGACGCCATAAACTTGTAATGTGTTTTGGGATGTATGATATTAAGTGCTCATGATGATGCGATACTACTTCTATTTATGCGTTAATTTGAAATGTTCATATAGTATGCTCTGCGTTGTCACAAGTTTCCTTACGATGGAACCAAGTGTAATTCCACCGCAAGTTTCTCGGTGTGATCCGAGGTCGAACACAGGGAAATGGTCTCGGTTATTGCGGTATGTTCATGGTATATGCGACCAAGTTTTCAATTCTTTATAAAGGAGTTTATACAGATAAGTAAATTACAGTAAAATAAAGGAAAGCAATAAAGATGCAATAAAACATAAAAATACAGTAAACCTAAGCTAGATGTTACAAGATACAAACTTCATGTACAAGATGCTAGGATTAAGGCTGGCTGTGAAGGTTGTGCAAAGATGTGGGATGCGGCGACAAGTCTTATGAACAGAATAGAAAGAGAAAGATAAGTATTACAAACAACGCAAGACCTTAATTGGATTTGAAGGTATAAATACTGTTCTGCTCTTTTCTTGGCGTACACCTCTCAGTGATCGGTCGTGTTCCCCACATGTCTGTGGTGAAACAGAGTCTAGAATAATGAACACAAGGTTGCTTCCATGTCTGAAAGTACTACTCCCTTTAGTTAACACACTCTTCTGACCTTCTCTCGATAGATTAAAATGGCATCTTCACTTCACTCTCACAGGTGAGGATGCCGTCTAGCATGCTTTAGCTAAACGTAATTTATAACTTTAATACAGATTAAGTTCTTGGTGATTCATATTGCTCATCAAAAGATTAAGAAAACATCATGAAGAAAATGACTAATGGGTGGATGGAAACAGACAGAAAATGATAAATGGAATCTATCGAAATATTTAATATTTCTACTAAGCGTTTGATACATGATGTGTGAATGAAGAGATAAAGAAACTATGGAATACAATGGAAGAGAGATAGAACATATACAAACAAGTGCCAATGTCTTGGCATAGGTTCGATGGAGATCTGCTTGTCGGATAGGATGGTTTCGATAGCAGGAAAAGCTTCCCTCTCAGGCTTGCTCCACCGGTAGCAGGGGTCTCTACACAAAGCTTCGATTGGGTATATGGTAGGTCGGATTTGAGATTCACCTCTCGACCTTATCTCATTATCTTCCCGGATTTCTTCTCTTCAGCATTCAGCTCAACCTTTTCTCTCTAAAATCTTGCAGCACTTAGCCCTGTATCAAAATAGCATACTTTTCTCTGAAATCAATGGGGTATTTATAGGAGTAGATCTTTGACTCCGGCCTTGGGTTCCCCACTTGATGGTTGTGGTAAATTCGCAGATGGAGGGATATTATTCCTTCTATTATGCAATCAGACCATCAATTCTGTACAACCGTTAGTTGTACACGTGTCTTAATCCCTCGCTCTCGCATTGCTCAGTTGCATCTTTCAATCATAGGTTTGCATGCGGTGTTTGTTTTTATTACCGCATGCGGTTGAAGCATAGCTCTGGACCAACTGTTGCATTGTGCCATTATTTCAGTAATCGTCTCTTCATGGTTGATCAATGGGCGTAATGTGGCAGAGATGTGCTAATTAGTTTCTCATGAGTCTTGAGCGCAAGCGGTGACTTGGTCTCCTGCAAAACAGAGTAAAGTTTGGCTTGTCTTCCATCTTTTTGGCGTTAGTGGGTGTAAGCGCAAACATTTATAATTATTGTCATATTGGGCTAATCTTCATACAATTGACACATAATTACTAACTTTTTGGCCGCAATATCTAGATAAGGTGGCATAAATGACTTGTATTTCTACAAGTTATCACACCCCCAAATTTAGATATATGCTTGTCCTCAAGCATATCTTCTACCAAGGCGAATCATGCTCCATTCCTATCCTATATTTCTGCGATGATTGGTTGCTCTGAATGTTACACTTAGGCACATTACCTGACATCACACTTTCCTTCTATCCTTGCTAATTCTTAGCAAGCCCTACCTTATCCTTCTATGTAACAAAATTCTGCTCAAAGACACTTTTCTAGTTTTCAAAATAGAATGCTTATCTCTTCTTTATCAAAACAACTTGATGTATCTATATGCGGTGAGCAAAATGTGCGTTATTTATTCACTTAGAGACAGTTGGTCATGGTTACACTCTTCGTTTTGGCTTGTCCCCACGGGTGTCATGCGAACATCCAACTACGGTTGTGTGCCAGTTCTAACTTTAACTCATGATAATCAGAGGAATTGTCCCTTGCATTCTTTTTTTTTTCTCCTTTTGGTTTATACTACGTTGTTCTTGGAAACCCACCTTTGTTTTGGCTTGCTCCTACGGGTGTCATACGAACATCCAACTACGAGCAGACTTCTTTCATAACTAAACTCTTATCAGGTTGGGAACAGTTTTGAAATTTTCCCTTGCGCTGACATTGGAGTTTTGCATAAAAAAAAATATACTTTTTTAAATGGAAATGGACACATTTTCTTAAATACTACATATTTCTGATGTCATCTGCTCATACCTTCCCCACCCCCAAATTTAAAGATGAACAAGGTCCTCATTGCGTTGTTTGGATAGACTAGACAAACACTTAGAATAAAATTTAAAAAAAAAAAGGTTTGAGCAGAACTTTGAAAGATAAAAGGTAAAGTACTGCTAAACTAAGAATTAACTAAGTGTTAGTTAGAATTTACTAAGTATTGGAAATGTTTCTAAGTGTAAACATATGATACATCATAGCAACGCAATGATGATCGTAAAAATAAAGGAGTAAGAACATAGCAAAAATTATCAAAGGAAAATAAAGAAAGAGGCACAAGCAAAGAGTGGAGTGAATATATACTTCTGATTGTATTGAATATTAACAAAGTATGCAACTATATTACAAATGAACGCATTACATAAAGTTTTCGAATGCCTGTACAAAAGTCAAAGAATTCGGTTAAGTTACAAAATTTGATTCGGAAGGGTGCATGATTTGTAGTTCATGTTATGCTTCCAATAAACGCAAATACATTTTTGCTGAGGACGGACAAAAGGCATACATCCCCGCAGCACACCCCTTAACTAAATACATTTCTTGAGGATACCTCAACATAGTGCATTTAACTAAGACCGGGCAAAGGACGCATATGTGTGCAACACACCCCTCACCGCAATGTATTTGGGTGTATTAGATGCATATCTTCTCTTCTTTCTACTTGCTACACCCATCCTCTCGTTATATACGAGTTTATTTTCCTCTCTTCCTTATGTAAGTTGAAAAGATCTTGTGGTGATTTATCCAAACATTCACAAATTCGTGCGCCTAGCGCTACTACATTTAACGTATGGAAACATATGAAACTTCTAGAACATTAAAGACTAATCTTACTAAACAGTAATCACGAAATGAAACAAACGGTAAAAGAAAGCTGTAAAGAAAGAAAGTAAACATAGATGGGAAGACCGATTGAAAGAAATTCTCAGAATTACCGCAATCGCTTTCCCTGCAAGCATTTTAATCCTGCTTGCCCAAATCAATGGTATCCATGCGCCGATCGAAGTCGCCTCCATAGTAAGGTTTGATCCGTTGACCATTGATTTTGAATGCGCTGCTCTTGTCTAAAGTTGTTAATTCCACTGCGCCATGGGGAAAGATGGTCTTGATCCAGAATGGCCCGGACCAGCAAGACTTCAGCTTCCCAGGGAACAGTCGCAGACACACGTTGAATAGCAATACCTGCTGACCTTCGGTGAATATCCGGTCGTTTATGCGGTCATCATGCCATTTCTTCATTTTCTCCTTATATATCATGACATCTTCATAGGCATCCCTTCGGCATTCGACCAACTGATTCAATTGTAACTTCCAAACTTTCCCTGCACTAGCTAAATCGAACTTAAGCTTCTTGCATGCCCACATTGCCTTGTGTTCCAACTCGAGTGGCAGATGACAAGCTTTTTCAAAGATCAGGGAATACGGAGACATGCCAATTGGTGTTTTATAGGCAGTCCTGTATGCCCATAGTGCTTCGTCAAGCTTGGGTGACCAATCCCTCCTGGCAGTATTAACTACTTTCTCCAAGATAGTTTTGATTTCTCTATTAGAAATCTCTGCCTGCCCATTAGTCTGTGGGTGATAAGCAGTTGCCACTCGATGGCTGACGTTGAATTTAGTCAACAGGTTAGCAATTATGTGGTTGATGAAGTGTGAGCCCTCATCGCTGATTAAGGCACGTGGCGTTCCATAGCGCGCAAAAATATTCTTCTTCAAAAACTTTGCTACAGTGGGTGTGTCATTCTTGGCACACGCATCAACCCATTTCGATACATAATCAACTGCAACCAGAATATATTGATGACCTTCGGATGGTGGAAACAGGCCCATGAAGTCAATTCCCCATACATCAAATAATTCAACTTCTAAGATTGACGTCAATGGCATTTCATTTCTTTTGGACATATTCCCTGTCCTTTGGCACCTATCGCATTGCACAACATGGGCATGGGCATCTTTGAACAGAGTTGGCCAAAAGTAGCTGCACTGTAAGACTTTTGCTGCAGTCATTGGCCCCCCAAAATGTCCTCCATATGGGGACTCATGACAGAGTTCTAAAATGCTCTTGGCTTCGTGCTCAGGAACGCATCGACGTATTATATGATCAGGTCCTTGTCGATATAGGAATGGATCATCCCAGAAATAAAATTTTGCGTCATGTCTTAGCCTCTTCTTCTGCTGGTAGGTATAATCATCCGGTAATTAGCTGCAAACTATAAAGTTTACTATGTCCGCATACCAGGGAACATTAACGCCTACTGCCATCAGCAGCTCATCGGGGAATCTTTCCTCAATATATTTTTCTATCCTTTGAACCTCGCAGTTTTCCAGTCTTGACAAATGATCTGCGACTTGGTTCTCAGTGCCCTTCCTATCTTTAATTTCTAAGTCAAACTCTTGCAAGAGCAACACCCACCGTATCAATCTTGGTTTTTCATCCTTCTTCGTCATTAGATATTTAATCGCAGAGTGATCCGTATGCACCACCACATTTGTTCTGATCAGGTACTGTCGAAACTTCTCCAGTGCAAATACCATTGCGAGCATTTCTTTCTCTGTGGTCGTACAGTTCTCCTATGCGTTGTTCAATGTTCTACTTGCCTAATAAATGGGATGTAATAACTTTTCCCGGCGCTGACTCAAAACTGCGCCCACAACATATCCACTAGCGTCACACATCAATGCAAAGGGTTGCGTCCAATCTGGCACAACCAAAATCGGAGTGGAGATAAGTGCATCTTTTAATGTGTTAAATGCTTTAGTGCAAGCATCATCGAAATTGTACTCGCGGTCAACTTCGAGAAGTGCACTAAGGGGTTTTGCGATTTGAGAGAAATTGCTAATAAATCTTCTATAAAATCCTGCATGACCCAGAAAGCTCCTCGGTGTCTTTACATTCACTGGTGGGGGTAATTTGAAAATTGCGTTGATTTTTACTTGATCAACTTCCAATCCTGCCTTGGAGATTTTGTGGTCCAGAACTATTCCTTCCTCCACCATAAAGTGGCATTTTTCCCAATTCAGAACAAGATTTGTTTCCATGCATCTCTTTAAGACTTTCTCGAGGTTAGTCAAACATGAGTCATAGTTACTACCGAAAACTGAGAAATCATCCATGAAAACCTCGATTGACTCCTCCAAGTAATCCAAAAAAATTTCCATCATGTATCGTTGAAACGTGTCTGGTGCATTACAGAGTTCAAATGGTATGCTTCGGAATGCGAACGTACCAAATGGGCATGTGAAGGTTGTCTTATCTTGGTCCTTCAGTGCAATTGCTATCTGGTTATACCTTGAATAGCCATCAAGAAAGCAGAAAAATTCGTTCCCTGCAAGTCTATCCAACATCTGGTCAATGAACGAGAGTGGAAAGTGGTCATTTTTAGTGACCAAATTTAGCTTGCGATAGTCCATGCAGATTCTCCACCCCGTAGCATTCCTTGTGGGAACCAATTCATTCTTGTCATTAGTGATGACTGTCATCCCTTCTTTGTTTGGAACACATTGCACTGGGCTCACCCAGCTGCTATAAGATATCGGGTAGATGACACTGACGTCCAGCCACTTCACTATTTCCTTCTTTACAACCTCCTTCACGGCAGGGTTCAAGCGATGCTGCCTTTCCACTGATCCATTCTTTCCTTCCTCCAGATGAATCTTGTGCATGCAATACGTGGGACTGATTCCTCGAATATCTGCCAAGGTCCATCCTAAGGCTTTTGCGTTGTTTCTTAGGATCTGTATGAGAGCATCTTCTTTCTCCTTACTTAGTGATGTAGAGATGATAACTGGTAATGTGTCATTACTTCCCAAGTAAGCATACTTTAAGTGCACCGGCAATGGTTTTAACTCTAACACAGGTGGCTCTTCTAAAGATGGCTTAATGCGCTGCGAAGTCTGTTCAGATAACTTAAGCGGTTCGAAATTAGATTCAGCATGAATTGCGATGCAATCTTCCTCCAATATAGCGCCATCTT
Source organism: Benincasa hispida (assembly GCF_027475165.1). Lineage (NCBI taxonomy): Eukaryota > Viridiplantae > Streptophyta > Magnoliopsida > Cucurbitales > Cucurbitaceae > Benincasa > Benincasa hispida. The sequence goes on from NC_143486.1 coordinate 2,432,777, forward strand.
CAAAATTTTCCTCCTCCATTTCCTTCAGGGGTTCGTGCAACTGTTCTCCCTGCAGTTCTTCGATATATTGGCAGTTTTCTATATCTCCTGGATACTTCAACACATTGAGTACGTTGAACTTTACCTCTTGATCATCAACCCGGATGGTCAACTCTCCTTTCTGCACATCAATCAATGCTCGCCCTGTGGCAAGAAATAGGCGTCCCAGGATGATAGGGATTTCTCTATCTGCCTCATAATCCAATATGACGAAATCAGCGGGAAAGATAAACTTGTCTACCTGTACGAGAACATTTTCTATCTTGCCCTCTGGAAGCTTTATTGATCTATCAGCTAACTATAATGTAATCGTGGTTGGCCTGGCTTCGCTAATGTCCAGCTTCTTAAAGATTGACAAGGGCATCAAATTTATGCTCGCCCCCAAATCACACAGTGCGTTTTCGACCATCTTCCCTCTTATGGTGCAGGGTAATGTAAAAGTCTCAGGATCCTTCATTTTAGTAGGGAGATTATTTTGAAACAAAGCACTGCACTCATATGTTAGTGCAACTGTTTCATTTTCTCCGATTTTTCTCTTGTTGGCGAGAATATCCTTGAGGAATTTCACATAGCTCGGAATCTGCTCTAATGCTTCTATTAAGGGAATATTAATATGCAGCTGTCGAAAAACGTCCAGGAACTCTGAAATTGCTTACTATCGTCTTTTTTTTTCAGCTTGGACAGGAAAGGTGGAGGATCTCGTCGTGTTTCCTACTCATTTTGCTGCTTAGTGAGGTTTTGTGCTGGCTGTGTGTTGTTGGTTGGAGGTTGCGTTGATTGAGAATTCAAGTCTTGAGAAGCTTCATCTTTTGTAAATAATCTTGCTTTTGAATTGGGGTTGCTTTTGTTATTTTGTACTTGGTCATCATCAATAGTTAAATCAGTCGGTATTGTTATCGCATCTGGTACCTTCGATGCAATGGGGCTGTATTTCTGCCGCTCCGCAATGTCACGGCATGACATTGTTCTTTACCTTTTAGCCCCAATACTTCTGAACTTCCCTGTGGTGTATCAGGCGTTTTCTTGTTTAATTCTCTCGCAAGCTGATCTATTTGGTCTTCTAATTCTTTGAGAGAGTAAGCTTGCGACTGTCTCATCGCCTCGCTCTTTTCAATGTAATGTTTCAATGACGTCTCCAAAGACGAGGTACTATAAGAGGTGTCATATGCAAACAGTAGGTCGCATGGCTGTGTACCTTGAGAATCACTTGGACTATAGTCCGGGGTAGTGAAGATCGGAGGGTTACCTCGATCCTCTTGATAACTAAATTGATAGAAACTATGGCCTTCATGAATGAGATTCTCATCCAAACCGAAAATTGGGTGATCCCCCCAACCATGGTTGTGGTCGTTGCCCCATGATTCATCAAAAATAGCATATACAGGTTGTTGATCCCATGGGCAGACATTTGCTGGTTGTACCTCTCCCTATTGATTGCAATCCATAGCGGTCATATGAGTCACCGCATTAACTTGCTTTGTTCATTGGGAAAGAGTTTTTTGCTGATCAGCCACCGCCTAGAGGAGCGATGTCATCGTAGTCATTTGCTCGACCAATGCGCTCATTGTGTCTGTTGGCACATCGACCCTTTTTACTCTTTTTGGTTCCAGACATCTTACCTCAAGCCCATTATCAATCCATTCGTCAGAATGTCGCGATATGCGATCCAATATGTCCTTTGCTTCCGTATATGACTTATTCATTAACCCTCCCTCTGCAGAGGAGTTGGCAACTGCTTGCGTTGATGGATCTAGGCCATTGTAAAAGGTTTCCATCAAGATACTACCAGGAATTCCAATATGCGGACAGTTCATTACTAACTGCCGGAAACGCACCCAAGCGATGCTCAAGGTTTCATAACTCTTTTGCTCGAAATTTAACACCTCTCTTCGCCTTTTTGCATTGACGGATGGAGGGAAAAATCTGTTCATGAACCTACCAACTAACTATACCCATCCATGAATTACGCTCAACTCGAATGCTTGAGTCCACCTCTTTGCTTCATCCCGTAATGTGTACGGGAATAGATAAAGTTTAAGACTTTTTTGAGTTACACCAGATAGAGAGAATGCGCTACACATGTCTGCGAAGTTAGTTAAATGTTCATGTGGGTCTTCTCCTTGTAATCCTCCGAATTGTCCCTCATTCTGAATCATTTGCAGTATGATAGGTTTTATTTCAAAGCTTACATTCCCTTCAACTACCGGTCTTGAAATCCCTGGCGAAAAATTTTAAAAATCTGGCGCTGCATACTCCCTCATACGGATGTTCTGGTCAGCGGCAAGAAAAACAGGATCTTACACTGGCAAATCTCCCTTCAAGTTTCCAGCAGGTGCCATATTCTCTTTAGCCATACTTCTTCACCAATTAATTCAGCCCTGATGAACTCTACGCGAAGAATATACTTGATCTCTAGGTCCACTTAGAATTACCAGATCACTCCAGCACTCCTAAGTCATCAAACTACTCTCCGCGTTGAACATTCAGTACAAAGAGATTTGTCCTGCAAAATACCAAAAACCACTCAAACAATAAACCATTAACCAGATTTCCCGGCAATGACGCCATAAACTTGTAACGTGTTTTAGGATGTATGATATTAAGTGCTCATGAATACGCGATACTACTTCCATTTATACGTTAATTTAGAATGTTCATGTATTATGCTCTACGTTGTCACAAGTTTCCTTACGATAGAACCAAGTGTAATTCCATCGCAAGTTTCTCGGTGTGATCTGAGGTCGAACACAAGGAAATGGTGTCGATTATTACGGTATGTTCATGGTATATGCGACCAGGTTTTCAATTCTTTATAAAGGAGTTTGTACAGGTAAGTAAATTGCAGTAAAATAAAGGAAAGCAGTAAAGATGCGATAAAACATAAAAATACAGTAAACCTAAGCTAGATGTTATAAGATACAGACTTCATGTACAAGATGCTAGGATTAAGGCTGGCTGTAAAGGTTGTGCAAAGATGTGGGATGCGGCGACAAGTCTTATGAACAGAATAGAAAGAGAAAGATAAGAATTACAAACAACTCAAGACCTTAATTGAATTTGAAGGTATAAATACTGTTCTGCTCTTCTCTTGGCGTACACCTCTCAGTGATCGGCCGTGTTCCCCACATGTCTGTGGTGAAACAGAGTCTAGCGTAATGAACACAAGGTTGCTTCCATGTCTGGAAGTACTACTCGCTTTAGTTAACGCACTCTTCTGACCTTCTCTCGATAAATCAGAATGACATCTTCACTTCTGCTCTCACAGGTGAGGATGCCGTCTAGCATGCTTTAGCTAAACGTATTTTATAACTTTAATTCAGATTAAGTTCTTGGTGATTCATATTGCTCATCAGGAGATTAAGAAAACATCATGAAGAAAGTGACTAATGGGTAGATGGAAACAGACAAAAAATGGTAAATGGAATCTATCGAAACATTTAATATTTCTACTAAGCGTTTGATACATGATGTGTGAATGAAGAGATAAAGAAACAATGGAATACAATGAAAGAGAGATAGAACATATACAAACAAGTGCCAATGTCTTGGCACAGGTTCGATGGAGATCTGCATGCCAGATAGGATGGTTTCGATGGCAGGAAGAGCTTCCCTCTCAGGCTTGCTCCACTGGTAGCAACGGTCTCTGCACAGAGCTTCGATCGAGTATACGGCAGGTCGGATCTGAGATTCACCTCTCGGCCTTATCTCGTTCTCTTCCCGAATTTCTTCTCTTCAGCACTCAGCTTAGCCTTTTTTCTCTAAAATCTTGCAGCACTTAGCCCCGTATCAAAATAACATACTTTTCTCTTAAATCAATGGGGTATTTATAGGAGTTGATCTTTGACTCCGGCCTTGGGGTCCCCACTTGATGGTTGTGGTAAATTCGCAGATGGAGGGATATTATTCCTTCTATTATGCAATCAGACCATTAATTCTGCACAACCGTTAGTTGTACACGTGTCTTAATCCCTTGCTCTCGCATTGCTCAGTTTCATCTTTCGATCATAGGTTCGCATGCGGTGTTTGATTTTATTACCGCATGCGGTTGAAGCATATCTCTGGACCAACTGTTGCATTGTGCCATTATTTCAGTAATCGTCTCTTCATGGTTGATTGATGGGCGCAATGTGGCAGAGATGCATTAATTAGTTTCTCATGAGCCTTGAGCACAAGCGGTGACTTGGTCTCCTGCAAAATAGAGTAAAATTTGGCTTGTCTTCCATCTTTTTGGCGTTAGTGAGTGTAAGCGCAAACATTTGTAATTATTGTCATACTGGGCTAATCTTCATACAATTGGCGCATAATTACTAACTTTTTGGCCGCAATATCTAGATAAGGTGGCATAAATGACTTGTATTTCTACAAGTTATCACCTGCATACTTGATTCAGGAGCCACTAATCATGTTTATTCTTCTTTATAAGGAATTAGTTACTTCCAGCAGTTAGAAAAGGATGAAAAGACGCTCAAGGCTGAATGGAAGATGCCATTTTAGCTCGTGTAGTGGGAGCTGCTAAGTTGTCTTTTGGAAATAGATTTTTGCTTTTAGAAAACTTATACATTGTTCTTAAGACGAAGAGGAACCTTGTTTTTATTTTTGTTTAATTGAAAAATCATACTCCGTTTCTTTTAATTCAAATGAAGCACTCATTTTGAAAAATGGTGTGATTATTTGTTTATCTAAACTAGAAGACAACTTATATGTGTTAAGGCCAACTAAATCAAAAGCACTTTTAAATCATGAGATGTTTAAAACAGCTAATACTCCAACTAAAAGGCAAAGAACTTATCTAAATAACAATGATACATACCTTTGACATTTGAGATTAAGCCATATAAATCTCGATAGGATGGGGAGCTAGGTAAATAATGGACTTCTAAGCAAGTTAGAAGTTGATTCATTGCCTCCATGTGAATCCTGTCTTGAAGGAAAAATGACTAAAAGACCTTTTAGTGGAAAATATTACAGAGCCAAAGAGCCCTTAGAGCTCATACATTTGGATCTTTGTAGTCCAGTGAATGTGAAGGCTAGAGAAGGGTGCAAATACTTCATCTCTTTCGTAGATGATTATTCGAGGTATGATTACTTATACCTAATGGAGCATAAGTCTGAATCTTTTGAAAAGTTCAAAGAGTATAAGGTTGAAGTTAAAAACTTATTAGGTAAAACAATTAAAACACTTCGATCTGATCAGGGTGGAGAGTACATGGATTTAGAATTCCAAGACTATTTGATAGAACATGAAATTCAATCCCAACATTCAATACCTGGTACACCTCAACAAAATAGTGTATTAGAAAGGAGTGAGAGAACCTTATTAGATATGGTTCGTTCTATGATGAGCTATGCTCAATTGCCTTACTCGTTTTGGGGGCATGCAGTAGAGACTGCAGTTCATATCTTGAATAATGTTCCCTCGAAGAGTGTATCTGAAACGCCTTTCAAGTTATGGAGGGGCATAAACTGAGTTTACGTTATTTCAGAATCTAGGGTTGTCCTGCACATGTGTTAGTGACAAATTCTAAGAAGTTAGAACCTCATTCAAGATTGTGCCAATTTGTTGGTTATCCTAAGGAAACTGTTCTATGACCCTCAAGAAAATAAAGTGTTTATATCGACAAATGCTACATTTTTAGAAGAATACCACATAAAAGATCATAAACCATGTAACAAAGTAGTATTAAGTGAAGCTACTCAAGAATCAATCAGGGTTGTTGATAAAGCTGGTTTTTCATCAAGAGTTAATGAAGAATCTAACACTTCAGATTAGTCTCGTCCTTCTCAATCATTGAGAGTGCCTCGATGAAATGGGAGGGTTGTGATACAACTTGACCGTTACTTGGGTTTGATTGTAGCTCAGGTTGTCATACCAAATGATGGTGTTGAGGATCTATTGTCCTATAAATAGGCGATGAATGATGTAGACAAGAACTAATGGGTAAAAGCCATGGACCTTGAAATATCCATGTACTCCAATTTAGTATGAGAGCTTGTAGATTTTCTTGAAGGGGTCAAACCCATAGGGTGTAAATGGGTCTATAAGAGAAAGAGAAATGTAGTTGGAAAGGTACAAACCATCAAAGTTAGACTTGTAGAAAAAGGGTTATACCCAAATGGAAGGGGTTGACTATAAGAAAACTTTTTCCCCTATTGATGCTTAAGTGTATAAGAATTATCTTGTCTATAGCCACGTATTATGACTATGAGATATGGCAAATGGATGTCAAGATTGCTTTTCTGAATAGCAATATTGAGGAGAATATCTTTATGTCTTAGCCCAAGGGGTTCATAGTCCAAGGTCAAGAGCAAAAGGTTTGTAAGTCGAATCGATCAATTTATGGGTTCAAACAGGCATCCAGATCTTGGAACATTAGATTTAATACAACGTTCAGATCTTAGAACATTAAATTTGATGAACCTTGTATCTAAAAGAAATTCATCAATGATAAAGTAGCTTTCCTGTGGAGATATCCTACTCATTGGGAATGATGTAGAGTACGTTACTTACGTTAAAGAATAGTGTCTTAAGACGCTTCAAGAAGTTGAGGATATGAGATATGTTCCACATGTCTCAACTGTGGGCAGCTTAGTGTATGTTATGCTCTACACTAGGCCAGACATTTATTATGCATTGAGAATAATTAGTAGGTACCAGTCAAATCCAGGGTTAGACCATTGGACAGCGGTTGGGAACATCCTCAAGTATCTTAGGAGAACGAGGGGCTACAAGCTAGAGTATGAAGCTAAGGATTTAATCATTACAGGATATACTGACTCTAATTTCTAGATTGACAAGGATTCTAGGAAATCCAAGTCAGAATCAGTGTTTACCCTCAACGGGGGAGCTGTAGTGTGGTGTAGCACCAAGCAAGGATGCATTGCAAATTCCATTGTGGAATCTGAGTATGTGGCTATTTGTGAAGCATAAAATGAAGAACTTTGGCTAAGGAAGTTCCTAATCGATTTGGAAGTGGTTCTAAATATGGACTTGCCTATCACCTTATACTGTGACAACAATAGAGCAATAGCCATTGCTGATCCATTTATGAATACTCTCTTTCGGCTAAAGTGTTTGAGGGTCATCTATAAGAGTTTAGGTCTACGAGAAATGTATATTGTATAATCTAGGGAAAGTGGGAGATGTGTAATGGGTATATGGATGCCTTAGTTTATTGTATTTATTTACAATAATCCATCTTTTGGATTGTGTACAACCCCCTGACTAGGGTTTTAGTTCAAGTGGATTTTTTTTGGATTTTATACCCTAAAACTCGTAGATAGTAAACATTATTAATTGACCATCATAAATAAAGAGTTATTGATGTTACTTCAGTAAAGGTTATTGTTTATGTTATTTGTCTATTTTGTCTTACCCTAAATCCAATAAACTAACATCTAAGGTTGTCCTATAAGTCTTGAACTCTATGTGGAAACATATAGGGATCCATGTTCAAGATACAACCTAAAGGGTCTATAGTATAGGGATAAGGTTGGGTACCTTATCTTGGTAACACTACAGATATGACCCACCTGGCATTTGATACAAACGCAATGATCCAACGCGTTTATGTAGATGACACGAGAGTGAGGGTATCCTATGCAATGAGTTTGCATAAGACAGAACCGCAAACTAGTAACCACTAAATGTAACACCATTAATTAGTTAGGTTCCTATTTCAATTAGATGACCTAGGCAACTTAGTTTTAATCCTAAGTATATTACAAGCTTCTATTCAGGAGGGATTGTCCTTTGACTTGTATAGATGAGGGTGGCCAGATCACCGACCCAATATGCCTACCATCTTGGGGAATAGACCGAGTGAGGAGCTAGGAACATAGTGATACAAGATGGAATTCACTTCTTTTTTGCCTTAAGGGTAAGTAGATGAGTGTTCTCTTAAGTAATGTATCCGGGACTTGAACAAAGGGCCCTACCCTCTCATTAGCTGAGGGGTTCTTGTTTATTGGTTGGACCATAAAGAGGTTGTTCATTAGAGGATCACTGGTACTTAAGGAGTCAGAGGTAACCCAAGGGTAAAACGATAATTTAACCCAGTTGGTGTTACAAGCACTCGTGAAGGACTAACTTGATGGTATTGGTCTATATCTGTGGACACAAAAATATATCTGTAGTGAGAAGAGTGCAGTTGTGGGTCTTTAGTTAAGTGTACTCACAGTTAACTAATATTGATTAATTTAGTTAATGAGTTTAGCCAATTAACTTCATATCATTGAAGCTTCTGACCTATAGGTCCACAGGTCCCTTCGTTAGCTCACTAGAGGATACTTAAAAAGGATAATTTGAATTGTTCAAATTAATTTACGGAAACTATATATTAATGTGATTAATATATAATTAATTATGGATATGATCTATAATTAAATTGGATAGTAATATTTGAATAAGATTCAAATTAATTAATTCAAATGATTAGATTCATAAAGAATTAATTAATAGAGAGGTATTGCACATATATATATGATGTATATGATAATTAAATATATACATTAAATTGGGATTAATGTATAACTGGTTATTTAATTGTTGTGCAAATTAAAATCAAATAAATTCTATTTAATTGTACAAATTAAATAAGTGCTATTTAATTAAATAAGTGTTATTTAATTAAATGAACTAATTAATTAAATAAATATTATTTAATTAATTACAAAAAAAAGGAAAATACATATTAGGAAAAGACCTTGGCCTTTCCCTATATAAAGACCTCTTTATGGCCCTTTACAAAACACACAATACAGTCTCATTATAGAGAAACTCTGACAATATACAACTCCCTAGTGTTATTGTGCAGAAATTTCTCGAAGCCTTTCTACTTCCCAAAAAACACCTTCTCCCTCCCTCTCTCAATAGTTGGATACCACATATCCTCTATTAGAATCCTAAGAGAATAACGAGGTTTCTCTCCTGGTATTGTTCGAGATTGTTCAAGGAGTTGTTCGTGATCAAGCCCATTTGAAGATCCATTCATTGGAACTTTAGAGAGACTTATTCATGGTATTAAGGAATCTACAAATGTAAGAATCATTCTAATCCTTTCCCTAAAAGCATGCTAATTTACGTGTTTATTTATTCTGTTTAGTGTAACGATTTTGTTTAATGTAAAATCAAATCGTAAGATGCAAGGCGTTCCTCATCGAAATGTTTTCGCTAAGAGATCCGATCCCTACAGATCTATGTGTCTCTAAGGAGCTCGTCTTAGCTCTAATGCACTCGTATACGGGTCATTCATCAACCCTAGTGTCCCTTAACCACCTCTCCCTATCTGACATGATCAGTGGTGTGAGTGTGATCCTCGTTTCTACAAAACAACGAATAAGTTGTTAGTGATATGTAACATTAACCTTAAATCCAAGTAAAATATTAATGTAATACACTAACCTCGTTGGACTCAAACACATCTCGTTGTATTTTTTTTGGTTGGTGGGGAGTATGTGCACTCTCACCTCGGGAATCAAGGTATGACATGTCTATTCAATCGGGTTGCAACTTTTCCAGCAATTGTTGATATGATTGTTGGGTTTTATACCCTAAAACTCATAGATAATAAATTCTATTAATGGACTTATTAATGAATCCTTGATCAAAACAACAGTAGCTAAAAGCTATAGGAATAAGAGTTATTCTAGTGTTAGTGATTGGCTGAGATTGTCTCAATTCAGGGGAAGAGTAGCCGATCATGCTTCAGTAGCTGTTGCTCTAAACCTCTAAAACATCGTTGCAAAAATGAAAATTAATAGTTTAATTAGGGTTATACGATTACATATATTTTTGCTAAATTAATTGGATTATTAAGTAATGGGATATGAAAAATATAACTAATATGGTCAATTGATTGTTGTATGTTTCAACATGTCTTCCATAATCATATATTTGCTTAAAAATGAGAAATTAATCGGTGAAAGCTATGCCACATGAAAATCTAACCTGGATATGATTCTGGTTATTGATGATTTGCGATTTGTCTTGACGGAGGATTGTCCTCCAGTCCTTGCTCGAAATACATTCCAAGCGTTGAATAATGCTTATGACCATTGGACGAAGGCCAATAATAAGGCCCGAGTCTAGATCTTGGCAAGTCTGTCTGACATTAATACCAAGAAGCATGAAGCCATGATGTCTATATGTCAGATCATGGAGTCCCTCAAGGAGATGTTTGGACAACCGTCCATTCAGATCCGGCACGAGGCCCTCAAGTACATTTACAATGTGAGCATGAAAGAAAGCCCATCAGTGAGAGTACATATTCTCAACCTGATGGTCCAGTTCAATGTCGTTGAAATGAACGGTGCGGTCATTGACGAGCAAAGTTAGGTGTCCTTTATTTTAGAATCTCTTCCGAAGAGTTTTCTTCAATTCCATAGCTATGCGGTTATAAAAAAAATATACAGTACAATCTAACTACGCTTCTAAACAAGTTACAGACCTTTGATTCCTTTTTGAAAGATAAAGGACCAGTAGAAGGAGAGGTAAATGTTGCCCATTCCAAAAAGCTCCATAAGGGTTCATCCTCTGGAACTGAGTCTATTCCTTCGACCTTTGGTTTTAAAAAGATCCAGAAAAAGAAATGAAGGAAGGGGAAGGCTTTCGCTGCTGGAAAAGGCAAGGGCAAAGCTAAGGCTAACAAGGGCAAATGCTTCCACTATAATGTGGATGGTCATTGGAAATTCAATTGCCCCAAGTACGTTGTTGAGAAGAAAAAAGAGAAAGAAGGTAAATATGATTTGTTTGTTGTGGAAACTTGTTTAGTGGAAAATGACCATGATGCCTAGATACTTAATTTAGGAGCCACTAATCACGTTTGTTCTTCTTTACAGAGAATTAGTTCCTTCCAACAGCTCGAAGATGGTGAAATGATGTTCAAGGTTGGAACAAGAGACGCGATTTTAGCTCATGTAGTGGGAGCTGCTAAGTTGTTTTTTGGACGTATATTTTTGTTTCTAGAAAACTTATACCTTATTCTCAAAATGAGGAGGAACCTTGTTTCTATTTTCTTTTTAATTGAACAATCATACTCTGTTTCTTTTAATTCAAATGAAATGTTCATTATGAAAATGGTGTAACTATTTGTTCAGCTAAATTAGAAGACAACTTATATGTGTTAAGACCAACTGAATCAAAAGTACTTTTGAATCACAAGATGTTTAAAACTACTAATACTCAAACAAAAAGGCGAAGAATTTCTCTAAGTTAGAGGATGATTCATTACCTCCATGTTAATCCTGTCTCAAAGGAAAAATGACTAAAAAACCTTTTAATGGAAAAGGTTATAGAGCGAAAGAACCCTTAGAACTCATACATTCAAATCTTTGTGGTCCAATGAATATAAATACTAGAGAAGAGTACAAATACTTCATCTCTTTCATAGATGATTATTCAAGGTATGGTTACTTATACCTAATGGAATATAAGTCTAAAACTTTTGAAAAGTTCAAAGAGTATACGGCTGAAGTTGAAAACCTATTAGGTAAAATAATTAAAACACTTTGATCTGATCGGGGTGGAGCATACATGGATTTAGAATTCCAGGACTATATGATAGAACATAGAATTCAATCCTAACTCTTAGCACCTGGTACAACTCAGCAGACGGTGTATTAGAAAGGAGAAATAGAACCTTATTACATATGGTTTGTTTTATGATGAGTTATACTCAATTGCCTAACTCGTTTTGGGGCTATGCAGTAGAGACTGCAATTCACATCTTGAACAATACTCCCTTGAAGAGTGTTTCTGAAACACCTTTCGAGTTATGGAGGGGTCGTAAATCGATTTTACGTTACTTCAAAATCTGGGTTGTCCTGCACAAGGGTTAATGAAAAATCCTAAGAAATTGGAACCTCGTTTAAGATTATGCAAATTTTTTGGTTGCACTAAGGAAACAAGAGGTGGCTTGTTCTATGACCCTCAAGAAAATAAGGTGTTTGTATCGACAAACACTACATTTTTTTAGGAAGACCACAGGAGAGATCATAACCACAAAGCAAAATAGTACTAAGTGAAGCTACTAAAGAATTAGCAAGGGTTGTTGATTCAGCTGGTTCTTCATCAAGAATCAATGAAGAAACCAACACTTCAGATCAGTCTCGTCCTTCTCAATCGTTGAGAATGCCTCGATGTAGTGGGAGGATTATGATACAACCTGACCGCTACTTGGGTTTAAGTGAAACTCAGTTTGTCATACCAGATGATGGTGTTGAGGATCCATTGTCCTATAAACAGGCATGGGTGACGTAGACAAGGACCAATGGGTCAAAGCCATGGATCTTAAAATGGAGTCTATGTATTCCTATTCAGTATGGGAGCTTTTAGATCCACCTGAAGGTGTAAAACCCATAGGGTGCAAATGGATCTTTAAAGGAAAGAGAGATATAGCTGGAAAGGTACAAACCTTTAAAGCTAAACTTGTAGCAAAGGGTTATACCTAAAGGGAAGAGGTTGGCTATAGGGAAACTTTTTCCCCTATTGTTATACTTAAGTCTATAAGAATTCTCATGCCCATAGCCACATATTATGACCATGAGATATGACAAATGGATGTTAGGACTGCTTTTCTGAATGACAATCTTGAAGGGAACATCTTTATGTCTCAGTCCGAAAGGGTTCTTAACCCGAGGTCTATTAGGGTTGATGCCCTCGTATGGTCTTATAGTTTGTAAATGTATTAAACAAACTTATTGTTTATTTAATAAAATATTTGACATTTTATTCAAACTCATTGTCTATTTAATAAAATATATGACATTTTATTCATATTTTAGTTGCATTAACCACAAACCAATAAACTAACATCCAATGTTATCTTGTAACTTAAACATGTATGTAGAGACATACGGGTAGATCATGTTTAAGTGATAACCTAAATGGTCTATAGTAAATGGATAAGGTTGGGTACCTTATCCTAGTGACACTACAAGTATGGCCCGTTTTGTAGGTGTTACAATTTTTGTAAAGTACTACAAATGATCTGATCTTGATCGTTCATGTATAGACATGTGAACGAGAATATTCTACACAAAGGAGTTTGTATAAGATCGGACCACGAAATGTTTAGTCTCATTATATAACACCGTTCATAATAAAGACTTACATTTCACCAGGATGACCATAGGTAACATGACCTGAATCCTAAGTGAGTTGTGACTTTCTACCTATGAGGGCAATCCTTTGATTTGATGGATGAGAGTGACAAGATTGCCGACTCAACAAGCCTACCATTTTTGGGATTCGTCTGATTTAGGAGTTGGGAACACAACTACATAAGAAGGAATTCATTCCTTCCCTAAGGTCAAGGTAAGTAGATAAATTACTCCCTTAAGGGCTGATTCTGGGGCTTGAACAATGTGGCGTCACACCCTCTCCTGGCCCGAGAGGAGTTTAGTCATAGTTAGGCTATAATCTATTGTTCATTAGAGGGATCGGTGGTACTTAAGGAGTTAGATGTAACTACAAGGGCTAAATGGTAATTTTAGCCTAGTTGTACTTACGAGCAATTTGTGAAGGGTCATCGTACTATTGATTGGTTATATCCAATGGACATAGAAATATATCTGTAATGCGAAGAGTGCAGTTGTCGGTCTTTAATGATGAATAATTTAATTAAAGAGTTTGATTAATTATTCATGTACCGTTGGAGCTTCAAGCTACAGGTCCATGATGTCCCCTTGGAAGCTCGATAGGATTAAATGAAAATCAGTTTTTGGATTAATTTGAATTGTTCAAACTAATAGAGGAAATTAATTATATATGATATAATTAAGTTATTTTAATTATATGTGATATAATTATTATAATGTATTTGATACATTATAGTTTTAGTGAGAGGAAATAAATATTTGAATATGATTCAAATATTATTAATATGAATTAGATTCATAATTGTTAAATTTAATATAAATGTGATTTATATTAAATGTCATATAAGAGAGAAAAGAAACTATGGGGGTGTTTGGATCACCAACATGAGTTGAGTTGAGTTGGTATAATATACCAACTCATTGTTTGGCCCACCAACTTTAAATGTTGGTGGAGTTGAGTTAGTATATTTTACCAACTCGCCCCAACTCTTCCTTCTTCCCATGTTTCCAATGGCTCCACCCATCAGCCATTGCCACACTCCGAGAACTAACTTCGAACTCCGACAACCACCTCTGATGACAACTCCGGTGACCAATTCTTGACTCCGACAACCACCTCTGATGACAACTCCGACGACCAATTTCGAGCTTCGACAACCACCTCTAATGAAAATTCCGATGAAGAAATCTGGACTTCGACAACTACCTTCGATTACAGCTCTGGTGACCAACTCTGAGCTCCGACAACTTTCACACGACCAACTCTGACAACCAAATCTGGCCTTTGACAACCACCTCTAGTGACCCAACTTCGACGACCACCTTCGTGCTACTAACTCCGACGACCAATTGGCTTCGACAACAAACTCTAATGACCAACTCTGACAACCACCTTCGTAGGCTCCGAAAATCACTTCCGACTATAAACTTCAATGAAAATCACCTTCGATGATAACCTTTGAGCGAGCAACTCCGACGACCAAATTGAGGCTTCGAAAACCACCTTCGACGACAAAATTCAAAAACCAACTTTAATACCACCTTCATGCGACTAACTTCAGGCTTCAACAGTCACCTCCGACTATAATCTCTTGCAAAAATCATCTTCAATGATTAACTTCGATGACCACTTTCTCTCGACCAACTCTTGGATTCGAAAACCACCTCTAATGACAAACTTCGACAACTAACTCCAATACACCTTCATGTGACCAATTTTGGGCTCCGACAACCACTCTAACTACAAACTCCAACAAAAATTATCTTTGATAATCAACTTTGACAACCACTTCCGACTACTATAAGACTAGTGACTATTAATGTATGTTGTAGGGTTGTTAATTATATAAAAAATATTACTTTGTCTACATACATTAAGTGCAATATTTACACGTAATGAATTCACATATCAAATGAGTGTTAAGAATATCTAGACAAAAAGTTAAAAATGATTTTTTTTAATATTTTCCAGCAAGAATTAGTGAAAAATAGAGATTTTTTTCTCTGATGAACCTCTAAATTTAGAGGAAATGAAAGTGAAATTGTTGAAGAAATGTGGGACATTCCATTGGCTATTACGATGATGGGGGAAATTTAATTAAAAAAATTAATGACATAGTAAAAATATACAACAATAGGAAGAAGAAGAAAAAGAAGAAGATAATAATGAAATTCATAGAGAAAATTTAACTAGAATCAAAAGTTTTTTTCCCTTTAGTTTCTCATTTTATTTAACCATATTTCTACAAGAAATGTAATGAGTTAATTGTTGTTCATTGCTCAAAAAAGAAAGAAAGAAAGAAAAGTTTTAAAAATTAAAAGAAAAAAATTGCAATCCATATTTTATTCAAACAAAGATGGGTAAAATTATTGAATAAAAAGTTTCAAAACAAAAATAGCAATCATAAAAGCATATTATTTAGAGTTCAAAAAACTGCTTCAGATATCTGGACATATGAACTCAACTTTGCACCCCAAACACAGACATATGTACTCAGATAAATAACTCTGCACCCCAAATATAAACATATGAACTCTACGGATATATGAACTCCACAGATATGTAAACTCCAGACATCCTATCTCAACTCAGCACCCCAAACAACCCTATAAGTTATATTGTATATGATACAATATTAAAACTATAGATTATATATTATATTTGATATAACATATAATTTAATATATTTCATATGATAAGTTAGTTATCATATATATAACACTGTTCATAATAGAGACTTACATTTCTCTAGGATGACCATAGGTAACATGAAATGAATCCTGAGTGAGTTGCGAATTCCTGCCTATAAGAGCAGTCATTTGATTTGTATGGGTGAGAGTGGCCAGATCGCCAACTCAACAAGCCTACCATTTTGGGAATTCGTCTGATTGAGGAACTGAGAATACAGCTACACAAGATGGAATTCACTCCTTCCCCGAAGTAGGGGTAAGTAGATAAATTGCTCCCCTAAGGGCTGATTCGGGGTCTTGAACAATGTGACGCCACACCATCTCCTAGCCTGAGATGGGTTTAGTCATAGTAGGACTATGATCTATTGTTCATTAAAGGAATCAGTGGTACTTAAGAAGTTAGATGTAACTACAGGGGCAAAACAGTAATTTAGCCTAATTGTACTTACGAGCAATTTGTGAAGGGTCATCGTACTGTTGATTGGTTATATCCAATGGACACAGAAATATATTTGTAGTGCGAACAGTGCAACTGTCGGTCTTTAGTGGAGTGCCCGACAGTTACCAGATGATGAATAATGTAATTAAAGAGTTTAATTAATTATTAATGTATCGTTAAAGCTTCAAGCTACAGGTCTATAAGGTTCTCTTGATAGCTCAAAAGGATTTAGTTCACAATCATTTTTTGGGTTAATTTGAATTGCTCAAATTAATATGAGGGACTTAATTATATATGATATAATTAAATTGTTTCAATTATATATGATATAATTATCATAATAGATTTGATACATTATAGTTTAGTGAGAGGAAACATGTTTGAATGAGATTCAAATATATTTTTCTATGATGTGATTCATAGTTGTTAAATTTAATATAAATATGATTTATATTAAATTCCATAAAATAGAGAAAGGAAACTATAGTTTATATTGTATGTGATACGATATTAAAACTATAGGTTATATGTTATATTTGATATAACATATAATAAATAATTATTTGAATAATAACTTCCCCTTTTCTCTCCAACCACCTTAGTGGGTAGTTATCAATTTTATGGCAAGAGGAATAAAAGAAAAGTTATTTTTTTTCTTCCGCTATGGCTAATGTTGGAATTTGCTGAACAATTGAGTTGTAGAAAAGTTCTGTGAGTTCTTAAGAGAATCTTCAATCTTCATCCTCCTCCACCCAAACTATCCTCCTAACCAAAGTAGTTAGAGCCCACCATTCCTGGGTACTCGCCGCGAGAATACCAAGGACTCTTTGTGGTAGTGTTTGAGTTACTGTTCGAGAATATCTTGAAGAAGGTATTCAAAAGTTGTTGTTTCTGTTCGAGGCTCGTGACTTTCGAGGGAATTTCACGAAGAAGGGTTCTTCAAGGGTAATGATCTTGAACCCTTTTTTTCTGTAAAAAGCATGTTGTAGTTTAATGTAAATGCATATATAATTGTATGTTTATTGTAAATTATGTTTTCAATAATTAATGAAATTTGGACTGATGGAATTGGTGTCCTAATTCTCCCGAAGTCTCGTTGTTTTGTAAAGATACACATTTTTCAATGAATAAAGTAAGTGTTATTTAATTCTGGCATTTACTCATATCCAATAAACAAAGCTCCTTGGTTATCTTATGTGAACTTAAGCATGTATATGTGATATACAAGTGGATCATGCCTTAAGTGATAACCTAAATCGGTCTGTAGTATAAGGATTAAGGTGGGATACCTGATCCTTGTGACACTATGGATACGGTCCGCTTTGTAGAGGTTTGCAATTGTTGTAAACTACTACAGATGGTAGATCTTGACCATTCATGTAGAGACGTGGAGCGGGGGTGTCCTATACAAAGAGTTATAAGACCTGGACCACGAGATGACTAGACTCTGTATATAACGTCGTTGATACTAGAGACTTGCATCTCACCTAAACGACCATAGGTGACACGACCTCAATCCTGAGTGTTTTGTGAACTTCTGCCTTTGAGGGCGGTCCTTTGATTAGTATGGGTGAGAGTGGCCAGATTGCCAACTCAACATGCCTACCTTTTTGGGGACTTGTCTAATCTGGGAGTTGGGAACTCAATCCACAATATGGAATTCACTTCTTTCCCGAAGCAGGGATAAGTAGAGAGATTGCTTCTTTAAGGGCTGATTCTGGGGCTTGAACATAGTGGTCACAACTTCTCTTTGGAAGAGAAGACTCAATCATAGTAGGACTATGACTTATGTTCATTAGAGGGACCAATGGTACTTAAGAAGACAGATGTAACTATAGAGGCATAACGGTTATCGGCCCAGCTGTACTTACGAGCGATCTGTGAAGGGTTATCGTACTACTGATTGGTTAAGATGGACACATAATATATCTGTAGTGAGAAGAGTTTAGCTGTCAATCTTTAGTGGAGTGCCTGGCAGTTAACGAATGGTGGATCCCGTGACTAAAGAGTTTAGTTAGTTATTCACGTACCGTTGGAGCTTCGGATCTACAGGTCCATGACATCCCCTTGGTAACTTGGATTCTGTTGAGGATCAGTTCTTGGTATTGATTTGAAATGTTCAAATTGACAAGAGGTATTTTGATTATATATGATATAATCGGTATAATGTATAAGATACATCTAGTGGAGGATTGATGTAAATGAAATTTATATTAAGTACCATGGAATAGAAAAAGAACTATGGTTTTATGTTTCATGAGATGAAATATTAAAACTATAGATTATAAATATAGTATGATAAGTTGGTTATCATTTATGTTTATAATAATATTAATTATTAGATAATTAATACTTTTTCTTTTAAATAACCAAAGCAGTGGGTGGTTATTGGTCATGGTAACCGTGAGTTTAAAAGGAAAGTGGTTTCCTATTTTGAAAAAAAAGTTTTTTTAAAAATATTGAAAAGAATTTTTTAATTTTCTCTCCGCGAAAAGAAACTCACGTAAGTCATCAAGTAAATACGGATTTACTAAACGACGGCTGGACGAGCTAAACGATCATGCAGGTGCTAGCTAAACGATCGTACAGTGTACGATCGCATAGCTTTACTATTCAATCGCTGGTCCAAGGTAAACGATCATGTAGAGTCTGTAGGCGAAAGACCGAGCTAAACCATAGAGCTATACGATCGTCTAGCTTTTTGCTAGACGATCGTATAACTTTGTCTAAACGATAGGGCATCAACCTATACGATAGGTCTTAGCCTTCTCCCACTTGCCCAGTCGTGTACGCGATCGTTCTTTCCTCCGTTCGTCTGCCTTACACCAAGTCCGAACAGAGCCCACCCTCTGGATTCTCACACCGAAAATACCAAGGTCGCCTTGTTGGTGGTGTCAGACTCAACTCGACACCGTTGAGGTTTTCTGGAGGCCGTTCATGGTGCTATGGAGGCCATTCGTGTTGTGGAGAAGTTTGTGACCGAGGAGATCATTGAGGACGAGCACAAAGTGTTCGTGCGGTGTTGCGATCGTGTAGATCGAGTGTTCGTGGTTGCTGTTGTTCTATCAGAGTTGCGCATCAGAGTGTGGAGACGCTTCTGTCGATGTTCGTATAGAGTTTGATCTCTATTCTTCTGTATTGTTCATGTTGTAATTTCTCTGTATAATTGTATAACCGTTTGTTTTAAAGTCGACTATAAATGTATTGTTGATTCATGATTGTAATTTGGAATAGTCTTGCTTCCGCTGCTCATGGAAATTGTGATTGATTTCCTTCATGGACGATCCGCTTCCGCTCAAGGATTTCTTCAATACAAGTTCCTTCAGTAAGTGGATGTATGGATATTTTAATTATAGATAGGAGAAAGTCTCCTTCAACAACTTACTTGATCTTCATCGTTTTTTTTAGTGTGAAAAAGACAGAAAGAGTTCTGTAATTTTTGAGCTGTTGAAAAACGTTCTCAACTCTCCCTCCTCTCTACTCAAACCGAATTTTCCTCATTCCAAAATAGCTAGAACCCACCGCTCCTGAGTTATCTGTCTGAGAATATCGAGGAAACCTTTATGGTAATATTCACATTTTGTTCGAGGGATTATTGAAGATAGTCTTCAAAGATATGTATTTCTGAAACTTTAAAATTTTCTTTTGTTAAAGCATGCTATAATTTTGTAAATTGTTCTTGATTTACTGTAAAAAAAAATTACATTCGATGAAAAATGGGAATTGGGACGATCTTGCTTTCGCTCATGGTTCCCTTCGATTTGAGATCCTTCAAGATCAAGACCAAAAGGTTTGCAAGCTGAATCAATTCATTTATGGGTTGAATCAGACATCCAGATCTTGGAACATTAGATTTAATACAGCGATCAAATCTTTTGGTTTTGATCAAAACGATGATGAACTTTATATTTACAAGAAAATCATCAACGATGAAGTAGCTTTTCTAGTACTTTATGTGGAGATATCCTACTCATTGGGAATGATGTAGGGTACCTTACTGACATTAATAGTTAGCAGGTACCAGTCCAATCCAGAGTTAGACCAGTGGACTACGGTTAAGAACATTCTCAAGTATTTTAGGAGAATGCGGGATTATAATGTGGTGTATGGAGCAAAGCATTTGATCTTTACAGTATACACCAACTCTGATTTCCAAACTAACAAATATTCTAGGAAATCAACGTCAGGATCAGTGTTTACCTTGAATGGGAGAGCTGTAGTATGGCGTAGCATCAAGCAATGATGTATTGCAGATTCCACTATGGAAGCTGAGTATATAGTTGCTTGTGAAGCAGCAAAGTAAGTAGTTTGTTTCAGGAAGTTCCTAAGCGATTTGAAAGTGGTTCCAAATATGGACTTGCCCGTCACCTTATACTGTGACAACAATTGGACAATAGCCATTGCTGATCTATTTGCGAAGGCTTTCTCACAACTAAAGTGTTTGAGGGTCATCTAGAGAGTTTAGGTCTATGAGACATATACATTGTTTAATCTAGAGCATGTGAGAGATATGTAATAGGTATATAGATGTCCTAGTTTATTGTATTTACAATAATCCCACCTTTTGGATTCTAATATCATGTACAACCTATTGACTAGAGTTTTAGTTCAAGTGGGAGTTTGTTGGGTTTTATGCCCTAAAACTTGTAGATAGTAAATGTTATTAATTGGCCTTCATCAATAAAGAGTTATAGATGTTAATTCAATAAATGTTATTGTTTGTGTTGTTTGTCTATTTTGTCTTAATAACCCTAAATTCAATAAACTAACATCCAAGGTTTCCTTGTGAGTCTTGGATTGTATGTGGAGACATACAGGGATCGTTGTTCAAGATACAACCTAAAGGGGCTATAGTATAGGGATAAGGTTAGGTACCTTATCCTGGTAACACTATGGATACGACCCACTTTGTATTTGATACAAATGCAATGATCCAACGCGTTCGTGTAGTTCACATGCGAGTGAGGGTATCCTATACAATGAGTTTGCATAAGAATGGACCGCGAAATAATAACCACTAGATGTAACACCATTAACTAGTTAGGTTCCTATTTCAATAGGATGACCTAGGCATCTTAGTCTTAATCCTGAGTTAATTATGAACTCTGTTCACGAGGGATTGTCTTTTGATTTGTATAGGTGAGGGTGGCCAATTCACCACCCAATATGCCTACCATTTTGGGAACAAGATCGAGTGGGGAGCTAGAAACATAATACTACAATATGGAATTCACTTCTTCCCGTCTTAAGGGTAAGTAGATGATAGGGGTGTTCAAAAAATCCGATGACTCGAAAAAATCGATCAACCCAACCCAAACCATGCAGTTTGGGTTGGGTTATCAACTCATTTGGGTTGGTTTGGGTTCAAATAAATGAAAATTTTATGGGCTGGGTTGGTTCATGGGTTTACCTAATATAACTCAAACCAACCCGAATCAACCTGAATTTATTATTCACTTTAAAATGTATTTTTTTTTGTTACTTATAACACAATTAGTTATACATATATTGATTTTAATTTTATTTAATTCCAATATTTTTTTAATAATTTATTCTTCAACAACTCTTAAAAGTAGTTTCTTTGCATTTTAGAAAGAAAATTTTCATTATATAAATTGAAGTTGAGTTGTTAATCTTAACTCAATATATGAAAATAATTAAATTAGATTTTTACATATTTACATTTTGCTTCTTTTTAGAACAAAATTTTAAATAAATGACTCGATTAACCCGAACCAACCAACCAACCCAACCCAACCCAAATATTTCATGGTTGGGTTGGGTTGGGTTCATTTTTTAATAAGGGTTATTTGGGTTGAAGAAATTTACAAACCGAACAATTGGGTTGGGTCTAAAAAGTCTTTCAACCCAACCCAATCCAACCCATGAACACCCTTAGTAGATGAGTGTTCCGTTGAATGGTGTCTCTAGGACTTGAATAAAGGGCCCTATCATCTCATTAGCTTGAGAGAGGTTTCTGTTTATTGGTTGGATCATAAATAGGTTGTTCATTAGAGGAGCACTGGTATTTGAGGAGTCAAAGGTAACCTAAGGGTAAAACGGTGATTTGACTCAATTGGAGTTACGGACACTCGTAAAGGACTAACTTGTTATTATTAGTCTATATCCATGGACATAGAAATATATATGTAGTGACAATAGTGTAGCTGTGAGTTTTTAGTGGAGTGTACCCACAGTTAACGAATATTGATTAATTTGGTTAATGAGTTTAGTCAATTAATCTCACTAAAGAGGGATGATTTGAATTGTTCAAATTAATTTAAGAAAACTATATATTAATGTGATTAATATATAATTGATTATGAATATGATCTATAATTCAAATTAAATTGGAAAGT
Organism: Benincasa hispida; assembly: GCF_027475165.1. NCBI lineage: Eukaryota > Viridiplantae > Streptophyta > Magnoliopsida > Cucurbitales > Cucurbitaceae > Benincasa > Benincasa hispida. The sequence continues at coordinate 2,455,400 of NC_143486.1, forward strand.
AATATTTGAATAAGATTCAATTAATTAATTCAAGTGAATTAGATTCACAAAAAATTAATTAATAGAGAGGTGTTGCACATAAACATATGATATATATATATATATATATATATATATATATATATTTAATTGAATTTAATGTATAACTAATTATTTAATTAATGTGCAAATTAAATTAAATAAGTGTTATTTAATTGTGTGAATTAATTAAATAAGTATTATATAATTAATTATGAAATTAATTAAATAAGTATTACATAATTGATTATGCAAATTAATTAAATAGGTGTTAATTAATTAATTAACTGTGCAAAAGGAAAATGGAAAAATGATTAGGAAAAGAGTTTGGCCCTTCTCTATATAAAGCCTCCCTTATGACCCTTTTGGGACATGAGTTTATTTGTGCAAATTTTTCCTAAGCCACAAAGAAAATCTTCTCTACTCTTCAAAAGCCTTTTATCCTCTCCTCCTCCTAATAGTTGGATACCATCTATCCCTCTATTGGAATCCTCGTGTGGAACAAAAGGGTAAAAGCTCGTTTGATTCTGATTTCCGGTACGAATACGAACCGTGAAAACGTGGCCTATCGATCCTTTAGACCTTCGGAATTTGAAGCTAGAGGTGTCAGAAAAGTTACCACAGGGATAACTGGCTTGTGGCAGCCAAGCGTTCATAGCGACGTTGCTTTTTTTATCCTTCGATGTCGGCTCTTCCTAGAATAACGAGGTTACTCCCACAGTAGTGTTTGAGATTATTCAAGAAATCATTCGTGATCAAGATCGTCGTAGGAGTCGTTCGTTGGAACTTCAAAAGGATTATTCGTGAAGTTTAGGAATCTATAAAGGTAAGAGTTGTTCTAATTTTTTTCTAAAGCATGTTAATTTACATGTTTATATTTTTCTTTAGTATAATGAATTTATTTATGTAAAAATCGAATCGCGGGATGCAAGGCATTCATAACGCTTCCGCTGCGAGATTTGATTCCTTCAATGATCTCGTAAGCTCATACTTACCATAATTCATAAACGATTATAAAACAAGAATAAATAATAAGTCATATTGTAATTAGAACAAGTAGATCTCTTATGGCCAATGAATGGATATTACCTGGAATGCATGAGGAAACCCTGGTAGGTTGTACTTGACAATGTAGTTCTTATTGTTCTTAGACCTTTTCTGTGGTTATCTGCCTTGCCACTCAATCCTCATTGTAGTCCAAGTAACGTCCTCTCCCATAGCACGTTTTCCCAGGAATTAAAGTAATCTAAATCCTCCACATCAATTAATAAGATCTTGTCGACATTGGCCCTCATCTTCTCCCTCCCTATCATACCCAATTCAGTGCAACAGATCAATGTCATCTTCACAACATCCATGTCTTTCTCAAACTCCATCTCCTTGTACATTGTCTCTAAGGCACCAATGATAATGTCCCCTGCAAAATCATTCTTGAAGTACCTACTACGTAATGATCAAAGTGCTTCACCTCTCCTTACAAATATTGGATCAGATGACCGCCACAATCCCGTCACCAACGGGAAGTCTTCTTTGAAGAATGTTACAACTGTGCCATTTAAATCGAAGGTCATTATATTTTTTCTATCATCTACAACCTCGGTTAATAGAATGTAGTGGACCAATGGACTGTTGAAGATTATGTCCATGTTCACGAATCGCCCAAATACCATCTTCTCAAAGAGGGCAAGTTGAGTGAGAGTAAGCTTCTCTTTCACAATCTTGTTAATCGTCTTCTTTTTCACAATCTTGTTAGTCGTTCCAATGTGAGAGGGTAGACTGATCGTTTGGCTTGGGAAACGATCCTGGGGAGAAATCTTGAATTGTCTAGCCATACTACACAAAATAACAACAAAAAAAAAAAAAAAAAAAAAAACAGAAAGTAACTAGTAAGCATTCTATCCAATACTCAATACTCAATGCACGATGCACGATATTTGATACACGATATACGATCACTCGATATCAGATACATAATACATGCTATATAGTGTCCCTTACTTGCTACATTACATGTGACTAGATGATCGATTATCGAACATTCGTTTTGATTTTCCACCTTCATGAATTATCCTACTCAAACCCTAAACTTTAGACGGTTCGAAATACCAGAAATATGAAAACGAAACGAAAACAATTCGAGCTCCAGCTAAACATGCAAGATATGAAAACCAAAATAAAAATTGTATTGGTCGAGTATCGAGGAACATGAAATGCATCTCAAGGAACATGATGCCAAAATATAACAAATAAAAAGATGAATGATGTCAAAATATAAACAAAGAGAATAATGTTACCTGATGCAGAGAGAATCATGAGAGTTTCGAATTAGAGGTGTAGTCGTCAAGGGATATAAAATCGGAAAACGAGAGAGAATAGTCTGAGAAATGAGTTGAAGTGGTAAAATAATGGACTTCAAACGAGTTAAGAATTCAAAATTTTCAAAATGATTGAGTAGACATTAATCAAGTATCGAGTATGACGTGTTTATGATCGAGTATACACGTGTCAATTGTAGTCGTATCGAGTGATTGTGCATCAAGGATCGTATGATGAGCAAACGAGGATCGAGTGACGAGTAATCGAGGATCGAGCTGGCAAGCACACGAGGTGCATCTTAGGGGCGAAGTGGTAAAATCACACATAGATGACGTCAACAGAAGGCCACTTTCCATTACTTTTTCTACAGGTGACCATTTTTTATTTGGACCTCTCAAATGAGGTCATCCGTACAAAAAAAACCCAAATTTATTTGATTATGGCTTTGGGTTTAATCACACTTTAGGTCCGTTTGGTAATCATTTTTTTAAATTAAGCCTATAGACACTACTTTTACCTCCAAATTTCTTCCTTTCTTATCTACTTTTCACCAATGGTTTAAAAAAACCAAATCAAATTTTGAGAACTAAAAAAAGTAACTTTCAAAAAGTTGTTTTTGTTGTTAGAATTTGGCTAAGAATTCAACAATTATACTTAAGAAAAATGCAAACTATTGTAAGAAATGTGGATGAAATAAACTTAATTTTAAAGAACAAAAGCAAAAAAAACCAAATACTTACCAAACGGGACCTTAATAATATGATTCTCGATTTTTCAATTTTAGTCTCTCAGTACATTTGTGTTATACCTAAGTTCGGATCAATGGCAAATTAGTATGATAGGAAAAATTGCACTAATACCCTACAAAAGAAAAGGAATTGGTGTCAAATTGCACACACTCTAACACTCGAGTGAGTATCAAATAGGTGATAGTTTAGATGGTAAGAAGTTTTTTTTTCTCGCGCCTTTAAAAATTGGTGAATAATTTAGATGGTAAAAAAGTTGTTATTTTTTCTCATGCCTTTAAATGTCAACTTCACATGTTATTTGTATTAAGGTTTAATGGTGTAAGAGAACGTGAAGCTCGATAGGAATCTCGTGAAGATTATTGGGATGCTTCAAGTAAGAGAGAAAGATTGTGTAATCCATATCTGGCTGACCCCACGGAGGTTGCCCATTCTTTCCCTTAGGAGTTAGCCTACTTGATTCATGGGCCTTCGCCTCTATAGCCTGGGGCTGATCTCCAAAGAGATCGCCCCATTCGAGCCAAGGGGCGACTCTCATCAAGTCAACCCTCTTAGATTTAGACTCGTTTTTTAATCAGATTGTAGCCTCTGAGCTTTGGGTAGCTCAATGGCCTCGAGGCACTTGCCTCTCTTTTGGGCTCCACGAGACATTTACTAGCAAGGTTCATTTAACCAAACCATTGAGACCAAAATAATATTTTGACCATTCTCTTAGGGGGTGTTCATGAATTGGATTGAAAGATTTTTAGACAAAACCCAATTGTTTGGATCGTAAATTTCTTCAACCCAAATAACCTTCATTAAAAAATGAATCCAACCCAACCATGAAATATTTGGATTGGATTGGTTCGGGTTAATCAGGTCATTTATTTAAAATTTTGTTCTAAAAAGAAGAAAAACATAAATATGTAAAAATCTAATTTAATTATTTTCATATATTAAATTAAGATTAACAACTCAATTTCAATTTATATAGTGAAAATTTTCTTTCTAAAGTGCAAAGAAGCTACTTTTAAGAGTTGTTGAAGAATAAATTATTCAAAAAATGTTGTAATTAAATAAAAATAAATCAATATATGTATAAATAATTGTGTTGGTTTAGGTTATATTAAGTGAACCCATGAAACAATCCAGTCCACAAAATTTGGTTAGGTTGGGTTGATCGATTTTTTTTGGATCATAAAATTTTTCGAACACCCCTAATTCTCTTTTATCATTACAATAAAGGTGCATTTTTTGTTAGGTACAAAAGTTTAATTCTTCATCAAATTAAAAAAAAAAAAAAAACAAATTTTTTAAAATTACTTTTTTTAATTTTCAAATTTTGGTTTAGCTTTCGAAAACATTGATAAAGTACAGATAACAAATTAAAAAAATTTAAAGATCGAAGAAATGTTCATAGACTAAATCTTCAAAAACTAAAAACAAATTAGTTACCAAACGAGACTTAAATTATGAATACCATGAGTCAAAATAAATAAATTAGACTTTCTATGAAAAAAAATCTTATAAAGAATAAAATACAACCTTCTACTGTCTGCATTCCTGTAAAGTCCAAATGTAAAATATGTTGGCATAAACAGATTATCCACTTGTCCTCCATCTACAACATATTAGGCTACATATGCTCTTTTTTAATTCATTATGTGTGGTAAAATAATCAATTTTTTTGGTTTTATACTTCCAATGTTTTTTTTAATTACAACGAAAATGGAGATCAAACATTTAACCTCAATCTCAATATCAATTACTATTGAGCCAAACCTCGTCATTAGATCACATAAAGTCACATGATTGCTCAATCTGGGAAATGAAAGAATAATGAGATTATGAGTTAGGTTTACTTAGCCATAGACACGAATCACATTATACCAATATTGTTATGTTATGGAAAAATTAAAGAAAATACAAGACTTTATTATTATTATTTATTATTATTATTATTATTATTAATTTCAAAGTTCAATGATATTGAGAGTCCACAAAACTGAAAGAATTGTCTAATTTCAAAGTTCAATTCAACTGAAAAAGGAAAAAAGAAATGGTGAAGTTTGTAAGTCTATAGGTAATTATTGAAATTTCACCAAAATGATTTCATTGTTGTTTTGTTTCTAATTCATTCTGATTTAGAAAGAAAACAAAAACCCTAAATCGAGAACTTCGAGAGAGACTCGATTTCGTAATGGTTCTAGTGGAAATCAAATCCCTAAATTCTGTTCTTCAACTTCAAGACTAACGATTAGTCTGTTCGTTAATGGATTCCCTAACAGATGATTGATTGAACAAAATCAAAACAAGAAAAAAAATGATGAATAAAGACATCGTTAACTTCATTGGAAATGGAAATCAAATTGAACATTACGAAGAATAAAGAGAAACTGAGGTTCCAGGAGCATCCGAACCGAAAGTGTAGACTGTAGTAGCTCCTTCATCCAAGAACAGATCATCCGTCTTCCTCATAGCGGCGTGGATCAGCACCAGCACAGCAGCGATCAGAAGCGACAACAGGATATTGAGCGTCGCTTTTGTCAGAAACAAGAACACAAGTGTGAACACCGAGAGCAGAGCCATCACCAATCGATCGTTGATCAAACGGCCGAAGAGGATCAAAGGCTCATCGCGAAGGAAATACAGGAACAGCCAAACGGCAAGCATGGCGGTGAAGACGATGAGGGAGATCGGATGCCAGAGGAGGCTCAAGAAGAGAATTGAGAGGACGATAATGACATAGTTCATACGGAAGTAAACGATGTTGGTTTTGATTCGAGAGAAAGTTTCGTGGAAGTTGAAAGGGAGAGTGAAGGAGTGGAAATCGAACATCAGCCGCCATGGAACGCGAGTGGCGAGGCCGGCTTTGAGACGCTGTTTGCCGCGGGAGACGAAGTCGAGGTCGGAGGAGGTTCCAGGAGCGGCGGAGGTGGGGATCGTGCCGTAGGTGGTCATCGGAGCGGGGGAGAATCCCGGCAATTTGGGAAAGCCGACGGAGAGAGAGGAGGAAGGTTGTGGAAGTTGGAACTTGTGAGTCTGACCGACGGATGAAAGGCTTCGTCGGTGAGTAGTTGAAACCTAAGAATTTGGTTCGTCTGACTTTATTGAGTAGAATTGTAATTACAATCAAATGTTTGGGTACCGACGGCAATAAGAAAAGGCCTTTCTACACATCAACATCAACCCTAACACCTATATTTTTCGTTATTTATAAGAATGTTTAACTTCCTTCCAAAATTACACTAAAATACCTGCAAATTTTCATATTTTTCAATTTCTCTCCAAACCTTCACACACACACACACATATATATATATAATATGTTGTGTGATATATGCTTTTTTTCTCTGTCTTTTATAATTTTTTTTTTAGGAAATTTGATATATATTCTTTATTTGAACTAGTTCCCATAATTTAATTCTCTCATACCCATTTATACTAAAAAAATACTATTTATGAAAAACTATAGAGAATAAATTATAAACTATAAAGAATGTATATATACAAAAATTTAGTTTCAATTTAAACCTTTTAGTGGATAGTATACATTTTATCTCAATTGAATTCAAGCTATATGCTGAGTTAATTTGGAAATAAAACAAAGATTATTTACACAAGTTGAGGCCGAAGAATATGGGCCATCATTTTGTTAGGCCCATACATTTTCCTATCTTCAAACCCATGCGGCCCAATAGTTTAAGCATACTAGTATATTAGGGTTTTAAGGCCCAATTAGGAAGCAACTTTTGAAATAAAAGAAAATAAATTAAATGGTTTTTTTAAATGCTTTTCCATTTAAAATACGGGAAATCTTTTAAGGTACACATAAAATCTCTACTTCATGAAAACAATTTCAAAATCACCTATTTCTTTAGAAAATGAAAATAAATTAATCATTAAAAGGACTAATCATCCTCTTGAATCTTGTTAAAAGTGTAAAATTGATACCATAGAATATCAATGGCTTTTTAAATGACAATAAATAAATAATATATATATATCCTTCCCAATTTCTCTTCCCCCCCCCCAAAAAAATAAAAAAAATAAAAAACGTTGTTAATATTGCCATTTTAGTATTAAATAAGGATTTCTAAAAAAAAAACTCCTGCTAACTAAAATGTGCCAAAAAAATTTTTAGAAAAAAACAATATAATTGATAACTATGTTACATTATGTCAAAATGAACATAGCTCAATTGGCATAGTACTTTACTATGACTTTCAAAGTTAGAGGTTCGAATTTCCCCTTCATATATCAAAAAAGAAAAAATATATACTATACATTACTTATTAAGATCCATTACTATTTGAATTAGATAGATAAACTAATACACCATACACATACATACACATATATCATTTACAATTACAATAAGTGACAAACACGCATACGAACTACGAAGTATGTTGAGTAGGATTTTTTTGGATTTTATCGGTCTCAATAAGCACATGAGAGGATAAAAGTGTCATAATTGAACCGTCCTCTTTTTAGCCCCATTCCCTTTGTTAAATGTGAGCCTTTTTTCCCCTACTTGTTGCAAAGGTAAGTAAGTTTGCTTGTTGTATAATTGGTGAAGTTAAATTTGAAGTTGTGCTTTTCCTTTTTGGCAAAAAGGAAGCTTCTCTTGCCATTGTCATGGGTCCCTTCTTCTCTTCACCCAAACTGGCATCCTCTTCTTCATCCTCACTGTGGGGAAGTTTATGATTCTATCTTCCTCAGCTATCCATCTGTATAATATACCATATGAAGTTAGTTTTGGGATCATTTGCTCCAAATCCAACCACAAATATCCAGTTCGTTTTTTTTTATATATTTATTTTAACTAATAATATTGGTTTTCTTATAATTTTAAACCAAACTGAGCCTTCATTAAAAACAGAATTTTCGGTTCGGATCAATTCTGTTTTGTCGGTTTAGTTGGTTTTAATAAACACTCCTAGAATTAACGTTATACTCTAATTAAGAAAAAAACATAGGATATCAAGTTAGACGAAACTTAAGGCTTATTTGAAATGTCTTTTCAAGTGATAAAAACTTTTCTGTTAGTTGAAAACATTTTTAAGTTTCCAAACATGGAACTTGATTGAAGGATGAAAAAAGGGTGAAAAGTTTGAGATGGAGAAAGTGATATTGGAAGTGAGGTACCTGAAGTGAGTGACAAAGTGGTGAAGGAAAATGGAAGCTTCAAGCCTAGCTAAGTCAAGTCCAGGGCATAGTCTTTGTCCACCTCCAAAAGGAGTGAAGTTACAACTACTCAAGTCTCTGTCCTGTTCAACCACAAGACTATTAAGGAGAGATAAACATAAAAAGCAAAAGATAGAAAAAGAGAGAGAGAGAGGCACAATTTTTTTTTTCTTCTTCTTCTTACTTGCCACCTCCATGGATTGAACTTGTAAGGGCAGTCATAGTGATTGTCATCAAGATGAACAGATCTAAAGTATGTAAGAACTGACCAACCCTTAGGTATTAGGTATCCTTTTATCTTCATGTCTTTCATTGCCTTACGCATCACCCCAATTATAATGTTTCCCATCCTTAGTGTCTCAGTGATCACCTATTCAAATCAAACCATAAAGTTCAATATAATCATTCATGCTACTAACAACCATTATTATTCTTACTCTTTCATTCTTCTTTATCAAAAGCTTAATCAATGTATTACACTCTGCGTAAATGGCATCGATAAGTAATCGCTCCAATGCAACGTCTCACCGAGCTGCTCTTTCAGTCCTTTCATCTTCAAGTTTTCCTCCTGATCATATCAGTCCAAAGAGCCATATGGTTTAACAACTATTCAAACAACCCAAGGAACAATAGCATTTTGCACAACACTAAAGTGTTACTCATAGATACACAACAATCTATGCATTTAACTTGGGCTAAATTTCAAGAAATACCCTTGGACTTTTATTATCTCAAAAGTTGGAGAGTTACCTTGATCTTTTATAAATGTTTCAAAACTACCCTTGAAGTAGAAGATGAAATTCGAGATCTGTAAGGGATGAGGCAGTCTTTGGATCCTAATTTTTATTTTGAGTCATCACCACACTGTTCTAAATCCCTATTTTCGTTCAACATTCTAAAAAGATTTATACTCCAAATGTAATTTGAAATGTTTATAAAAGATCAACGGTAATATTGCAACTTTTAAAAGAATAAGAATATTTTTTTACAAAGGCAAAGTTTAGGAGTATCTTTAATAGTTTAACGTTTAACTTATAAGGAACATGCCTGATAGGGACATTGTTAAAGTGGCAAGGAAAATAAGGATATTTCCTTCTCCAAGTGATAAAAATTACAACTAGCTAAAATCTATGAGTATATTTGTGTTTCATTAAAGCAAAATTCGCTACCATGCTTGTTGACGTCTTGATTAAAGAAGTTTGAATTTAGCATAACTCGTCTGTTTAAACTTTTGAGTTAAGTGGTTTGACAGGGTATCAGAGTAGATGAAACTGAAAAGATTGAGAATTGGTAAGAAAAACAACATACCGTTAACTGTTGAAGTGCAGCGGGGCAATCAGAAAGGTATTTTACTGCAAGAGTCATTAAGATTGGCACTGAATCTTCCCCAGGAATCATCATGTCAATCATGTTCTCTGCTATTAGATCATCTGTTAGTTCTTCATTTTCATCTTTGAGCAAAACTTCCATGACATCTTTTGGGACAGGTGAAATTCCACAGCTTTTTCTCTCTTGTATTATCTTCTTTACTAGTTTAACCATATTCCTTTTGGCCTGAAATTCAGGAACAAATAAAGCTCCATCATTTTTTAGAATGCAGTAAGAAAGTAAGAGTGAAGGAGGACATTAAACCTTTTACAGTCCAACTTGCCTGCAAGGATTGGTAAAGCCTGCTTCCAGGTATGTTCACTGGCAAAGCCATAAGCCCAGCAATGAAGTCTTGAAACTGTTTCTTGAGAAATTCCATCCTTTGACCAGGATTTAAACTAATCAATATCTTTACTAATATTTGAAAGGAAATCTGGAGACAAAAGGGGTTCACTTAGTAACTTTTTTAACAGGAAAATAGATAGCTAGAAAATGATTATAAAGGTCAAATTCTTGGACAATATGATTTGAAACAGAATGATAACAAAAATTGTGGGGTTCTCTTACTTTTGACTGAAATCATCTTTAAACCCAAGTAGGAGCTAGAGAAATGGGTTATTTGGACATCAATGATTCACTCAAATCAGGTAAAGGAAGTCACTGTTTTTGTCTAGTATCAACGCAGCAATGATGGAACATTTTTATCTATTGTCTTTTTGTTGAGGGGGAGAAAAAAGAAAGAATTCACAGGTAAATTTCAAGCTTCAAAAGGGAGAGAGAGAGAGAGAGAGAGAGAGAGAGAGAGAGCTGACATTTTTGGTTTCATCTTGAAGGTAAATAAGATTGTTCTCAGTCCAATTTGCCATTGATAATTGGACATAACACTCCATATCCTTGGTTATTTGAGCTTTGAGATGTGAAGACTTGAAGAAAGCTCCCACAAGACCATGAATTCTCTTCTGCAAGCTCCCATTTATCAGCAAAATAGAAGACTTCCCCATCAATTCTGTCAAAGATTTCGGATAAGACGGTACAAAAGCCTTGGCATCACTCTGCAGAATGAACTTGCTGACTTCTGAATCAGTAGAAACAATGGTAGGACTTCCAAAAATATGTGACTTGAACACCTTCCCATACCTACAGAAAATGAAGCTTTGGTTCATAATAAAAACTAAGCAACCCCATTAAGAAACATTCACAAGTCACATCAGATCAGCATTTGAAGGCATTTGGATGTGGTTTTTTGTGGATAACTTACAGGCGACGACGTTTGTTCATGAAGGTTTCGGGACGGTCCGAATAAGCGCAGGAGATGAACTCAATAGTCTCACCAATGAAAGGCCAGCCAAGAGAGCCCAAAGGGAGTTGGTTGCAGAATTTTGATCTGAGAAGTCTAAAGCAGTTCCTATAGAGAATAATGGTGGTAAAAAAAATGGCTGTCACTACCAAAACATCCCATAAACTATCCATTTTGGACAAAGATTTCCTCTGCCTCCCTGTCTTTCTCTCTCTTTCTCTCTGTGCTTCTCTTAAATATGCTTAATCATCATCACCACAGCTCTGACCACAGCTCTGACTGCATCTTTTCCCATTTGAATGATTGAAGAATGAGTTTCCATGTGTATGTGCACGCGTGCAGCAGAGAAAGACAGAGAAAGATCATAATGTGAAAGAGAGCTAAAAATGAGTTTTTATATGAAAGAAAGAGAGAAAGAGAGCTTATACTTGATTGTGTGGGAGCTGGTCAGCTGATGTGAGTTTTCATATACACGAGAAATTGTTTGAATGATAAAGTAAAGAAATAACAAACAAATCAAAAGCCATGACATTCAATTCATCAGTCTAAATACAATGGCATTCTTTAATAAACATACCATGATTGTATTCTAAAGCAATCAATGACTATGACTACCATGATTCATAAAGAAATAAAAACTTCATTCATGTAGATTGAGATCAATGATTAAGAGTTTAAAGATGGGAAATAAATATGGTTGTGAAAAAGAGTCCCCACAGCTATATGATCACTCTTATGGCTTTGAAGCCTCCCCCACCAAATGAAAGATGTTAGCTGGGCAGCCCCATGCATTCATGTGAGAATCAATTAACTACAACCACACCACATTCTCTCATCATCATCTCCTACTCTCAACTTTTGTCCTCCTACACCTAAAAATCCTTTCTCCTTTTTAGTTTTCTGTCCCATTCCACAGTTCATTCTCATTTTACAAATGCAAAGTATTTTGATACCCTTTCCTTCCACTTGAAAACATTTTTTTTTTTTTTTTTTAATATATCTGTGAGTGTCTGGGTCAACTCTTGCATGCATCTCAACTAATCTCACAGGACAATCTGTCTGACTCTACAACAGTTGGGTATCGAGAAAAACAAATAGCTACAAAGATTGCCTTTCAAGTAAGCTCATGGTTGATTTTCAAATGGTTAGATACCGACAAAAATTTTAATACCCTTTTTCATTCACTTGAAAACCCATTTCTTTTTATGTTATTACCATTGTTGGGTGATGGGAAATGGTTGTTTCTTTCACAAAAGATTAGAAAAGGAGGGAAAAATATATTTTAAGCCCATCTCTTTTTGTTGCACACTTGCAATTCCAAGAATCTCTCGTTGGACCCTTTGTACAATTTCTAAGGGAGGACTCATTTTTTGATTGCGATTTTGCTTTAAATTGGTGACTTCTTATTTATTTAACAGCATCATTTCATCAATCCTATATGATTCTTTTTGAAGCATGGAGCCTACAGCAGGCACATTGGAAGGAGCTTATGACAGATTATCTAGAAAGACCAAAATATTCCAAAAAGAGCAGCAAAAACTTGACCCATTGGAAGTTGCATTTAGTTTGGTTTTTTTGGAGGTTTATGCATGCAGATTGAGAAATCTCACCATACGCATTGGATATGTCCACATCCATTTGGGAAATGGTGCATTATTTCATTCTGCCCACGTGAAACTCTTCAAGTTGCAGAAGTTGTTCCTTTGGATTTTCTCTCAAGTTGAGTTCTAATAAAATGGATGTTTCTCCTCAAACAAACCAGATAACCTAAAGATAAACAAACACCAAAAAAGGCTAGATATTCCTTTCCTCAACAGTGAAAGGTATGTTCTGTAGGCCTAACAAATTTCATCGCTGGTTTTCTGGACAAAATCATGTTCATCCCGTCGACTAGCATGTTGGGTGGGGGTGGGAGGATTTGAAATATACAAAACCGTTTTAGGACCATAGAAACCATCAACATTCAGATTCCATCAGCAATGTTAAAATAGTCAATATGTTTTTGCTTGCTACATTTGGAAAGTTTTAAATGTTAGGAATGGATTTTGCTCGGATGAACTGTTTGAGAATTGCCTTCTCCTCATCGATGCGTTTCTTCTCTTCACGATCCTTTGGCTTTATCTTGCGCTTCTCTTCCAAAATCCACTTGAAAAGTTCACGCTGCTGGTCTACCGGAATTGGTTCTCTTACCTTCACAGGCTCCACAATGGCTGGTCCGGTAAAAGATTCCTCGACAACAGGAGGAGCAATCTTGGTAGCTGAATCCGGGGCAGCATCTTCGTCTGCTACATGTTCATCTTGCTTCTTTGTCCTCATAAATAGATAAGCTACACAGTTAACAGACTCGTCTTAGTTTGTGCAAAAGCAAGTAAATATTCCTAAAAACAATGACAACTACTGAATCCAAACAATTGCAAGATGATAAATTTCCGTGACCTAACGCCCCAAACCACAAATAAGGTGAATCAAACCTATTAGAATGTTCCTGCTGTTCTATATTTCCTTGAAAAGGGCACTCAACCTACAGCTGGTGCCTAGTGGAGGAGAAAATGGTGGAGCTGGGCTCCTTTAGGTTAGGGCTTTCGTATTAACAAGTGTTTGTCATCCTCAAAGGGAAATGAGAAGAAAAACATCACTACCAAGAACTAATACGTGGATATCATAATCTCTAACTTAAGACACTAGATTATGTCCAAGGAGGACCATTAATCAATTCTCATGTTGTCTAATACCGTAATTGTATCAGCAAGAATAGAAACTATATGTAGTTCAAATACCCCAAACTTTTCAATATATGTGCACGTATGCATGTAAGGACAGGACAGTCTTCAAAGACAAGAAACTTAAGACAATAAAAGATATAATTATACAAAAATATAAGTCAGATCAGTTTTGGCACAAGGTCTTTTGCAGTATGTATATGGAAGAGTGAGGAACATTGGTTCACTTTTCATAGAAGTAGGGGAGATGGAGAAGTCAATGGAGGAATATTTTAGAAATGAAAAATATTTTCTTTTTTCCTTATATTTTTTTAATAGTAAACTGATTATTGTATAAGATCAAAAGGGCATATCAAAAGATGGCAGATGAGATATCTCCAAAAAAGCCAGGGGGTTACAAAAAAGGCTTCCCAATAGGCAATAAATTGCAAAAGATCATGGTTACAATAAAATTTGTAATGGATCCATCAAAAGGAAGAATAAAACTTAATGTCATCCCATAGGTTGTCCATGCTCAACTCCATCCCTTGGAAAGTCCTTTGGTTTCTTCAAGCCACAACCTCCAAAGGATTGCGTGCACTACACCGTTCCACAAAATAATTGTAACCTCTTACGCTAGGATAATAGTTGAATTACCATCTCCTCATGACAAAGAGGATAACGCCAACTAATGTCAAAGTCAAACAAATATACTGCTATGCCCAACATTCTCTTGCCATATTGCAAAAAAATGAAGAAGGCTGTATAAAGTAATTCAAAGATTGAAGTGGGTAATGGTAGATTGATTCAAATTGTTGGGAGGATGTTTGGGCAAGGTATGAACTTCCTGTCTGAGATGTACCAAAGTTTGTAAAAGATGGTGGTGTATAACTGAATTGCAAATACAATATTGGCTTCTTTTCGTAGGAGTTGGCATATCACAACAAGAAGTTTAAAGGATGAAGAAGGGAGCCTATTGTGCTATTAGATTTGTTGATGAAAGAGCTGGAGGAGGGAACATAAAAAACTTCGGGTACTAGAGCCTTTTAGGCAGTTTACTGTCAGACCTTTGGTAAGAAAAACATCTAATTATGAAGAGGTTGGAGGAAACTTTTTGTTATACTGTTTGAAAGGGTCCCATCTATGCCTTCTATTTTGGCTCCACTTGGTTTGGATTGTTTTTCTTGTATTGCCCTGGAGTCTATCCTTCCATTTTCTTAATAAAGATCTGGTTTTTGTTTTTGTTTTTGTTTTTGTTTTTTTTTTTAGAAGAATGTGGTTTTCATTATTCATCAATAATTTAAGGTTAAATTACAAGTTTTTATCCTTAAGTTTCATAATTTGCATCTATTAGCTCCCTGAATTTTAAAAACGTCTTAATAGGCCTTTAAAGCTTCAATTTCGAGTCAAACGAATTCCTGAATTTAAAACAGAGTCTAATAGATCTCTAAACTTCCATTTTTAGTCTAATACCGGGTTATAAATTGAGTGGAGAGGGATGAAAACAAGTCATAGTTGCCCACCAGAGGTGTTTGCTATAAAGATGATTAACACCAAGGATGGAGCTGTTGTCTCTTAGAATCTTTAGGCAAAATGCTAGATTGAAAACTATAAGGATTGTTCTACAAGGGTTTTCAAAAGGTCAAAGGAGGCGACTTCCCTTCCTGGTCAAAGAAAAGATAGCGTCATTGACAACATAAGTCAATGAGATCAAATCATCCCTCCCCATCAATTTTTTATTTTATTTTATTTTATTTTTAAATAAAAACAACACTTTTCATTGATGAAATGAAAAGAGACTAATGCTTGAATTACAAAGAAACAATCAAACTAACAAGAACTAGAACTAAGGATCAGCAAGTACACCCGGCTATCTCAATTAGGTTGATTACACACCTATAGCACCCTCATCACATCCCAAAACAAAATATGACAATACCAATAGAAAACTAAATGTCATAAAGACATGATTACATAGATTGAATGAAAGCATTCCAATTAAAACAAATATCTTGAACAATAATCAGAGAATTTCCTGGAAGGGGAGCACCAAGAAGAAGCTTTGACTCAAGCAATCTCAAAACGATCAAACCTAGATAAAAACCCTACATTTGGTCATCGTTTTCCCTTCTGTCCAAAAGCTAGATAAAGACATTGACAATGAATGTAAAGATAAAAGGGCAAAAGTCTCCCAGTCTTATCATAGTGTAGGTTTAATTTAGCCAAACGCTTTGCCCTACTGGAAGATGTAAAGATTGCTGGATTGAAGACAACTCCGGTACCACCAACATCTCTACCACTCACCAATATATGTCAGGTTCGACCAAAAAACCAACTCTAATTAACTCACTTGTGGTTCCATGACACGTTTTAGATTAACTAATACACCTGAAAAGTACTATTGTGCTAGTTTGTCATAGCAGACCATCCTCGATCGAAGAGAGTATTCAACAAAATCATCAGAAAATTTATTGCACACAACTGGTTTTAGTTTCTGATCGATCTCAAATTTCAGTTATTTCATGCTTATATATACACTTGAATCACACAGGAAACTGATCATTCCCAACTCTATGCCAACGTTAGTGGCAAAACAACGAAGCATACAGAATTCCTCCGAGCAAAGATATCTGCATAGCTAGGGTGAAAGACCCAAATGTCCGAGTACCAGAAAGAAGAGAACGGGATTTGAGAATCTAAAGAAACTGGTCCGCTCCACCATAAATTTCAGTAGAGAGTACCAATCCCAAATACAAAGATTCCATGAACAACCGAGTAAACAAAATAAAATTTAAAAAACCCGATTGCCCGTTGTGGCATTTAACGCTCTGGATCAAACACATTAACACAACAACCAGAAACTAAACACACATCATGGGAGAGGGAAAATTTACCTCCAACAGCAAGGTTGACAGTCAAAAGCATGGGCCATAAGAACTTATATCGCCTTGCAAATGATTCCTTCGGAGGCTGCGGCGGTGAAGGATAAGAAGACGCGGATGCGGATGCGGATGCGGATGCCATATTCGACGATGCTGGTGGCGCCGGTGAAGAAGAAGCGTCTCTGACTTTATGCTGTTCTTGAAATTGTTTGACCTGGGCTGTTTGCAGACGGAAAAAAGGCAAAAAGCCGATTGATCATCCATTATATAAAAGAACCCCAATAATTGAAATGAATTATTGAATCGGATCGCTTCTTGGAGCAACCATTTTGGGCCTAAACTTGGAAGACATGAAGAATTGGGGAAATGGGTTATGAGTTTTGGAATGATACCTTTCTTGGGTTTGTTGGCGTAGAGCTTGGGAGGTTCTTCTTCGCTCATTTCCGACGAGTCTGAGATTCCTTTTTTCTTAGTAGTTTGTATTTGGTGGCTGACTTTCGTTGTTCGTTAGTTGGCAAGCAGTCGCCCTCCGGCAGGTCCTACCGTCCATCTTAGGCTGTGATTTGTGATGTTTTTTTTTCTTTTTTCCCTTCTTTCTTTCTTTCTTTTTTTTTTTATGGAACTTTTTTTGTGCGGATAGCCCTTCTAACAAGGCCCAATTAAGTTGAAGGGCATTAACGAAATTTTCTATAATTTAGGGACATTCTTGAAACAAATTACTAATAATTTAAAGACTAAATTATAAAAAATATCATTTAACTTTGTATTTTATGTAAAAAATGAAAAAATCCCTAAATTTTAAAAAGTCTAAAAAATACACTTAAATTTTCAAATGGAAATCCTTACCATTAGTTCTAAATGAAAACATTAGTGGTAAGATTATTTTTTAATTCTTTTTTTAAGTCTAAGGGTATTTTTGATACAAATCTGGTAACTTACTCTAACAGTCACCATTTTTTGGTCCAGAACTGTTAACCTTTAACAATTTCGCGTAAGTGTAACCTTCATTTTAGGCCCTAGAGTCCAGCCCTAATGCGCCCATCTTAGGGAAAAAGTAGATTAGGACAAGAGACTAAAGCGACCTTATCCTATACAGGAGATCAGATAAAGAGTCGTGCAAATTATCATCCTTTAGGGGGACACTCCATGGGTGCCTCGAGGCGATGCACAAAACATTATCCAACCTAATGAGAGAGACTGTGGGATATGTTGTCACATGTCCCACTCCCACTTACTATGAACATTCTCTCCATTCACCTTGGTATTAACCTACCCAAACACCATCCTTTAGGGAGACACTCCCAGAGTACCTCGAGACCGAGGATAGATCTCACGGTGTGAACATTAAGGACAAACGTGAAGAGGTTTAAGTGAAGTATCATATACTCCAAATACCTCCCAATGTATGTTCTACCTAAGGGTTCATTAACTTAGACAATCTGGCTATTGATTTTATCTAAGTGTGAGTTTAATTTTCTAAAAAAAAAAAAACTCTTGTCTTTGATAATTAAACAAGTTTGAATCAAGTCCCATTAAACTCTTTAACGGACTATCATCAAATTTGCATGCATGCATCAAATCTATCTAATTCACTTTTCTAGGTAGGTTCCCAAGTAGGGATGTTCTGTTTCCGTCATCTTAAGTACCCCAGCCTAGACAGAACTCGCCTTAAGGTCCTTATATATAGATTTGGTACATATTTAATCTTTTATTAGTCAATTTAATCCTATTAAACTGATTAAAAGATTAAATCTTAGGTTTCTAATCTCATTAGAACCGTGATCTTAGGTCTATCTCCATCAAATTTTAAAACTCTTTTAAAACATGATTCAAGCCTAAGTTTGCATGCATGTCTTTCTTATTGATTTTAGTTCTAATTTCCAATATAACTATTATAAAAGGAAACAACCAAAACCATTCACATTATTAAGCTAGACTAGGTATTTACAACTCTTATAAATTTAACCTATGTATCATGCTTCATGCAATGTTCATTCATTACTATATATAACTCATATATATTTGGTAATGAACTAAGCATACATGCTTTCATACACTCTTATACTATAACACTTATAATATAAAGATGGTGCATGAATATGCTTAATGCAGGCATAAATATAACTCTTATATTTATGATGCATGAGCATGCTCTTGAAGTAATTTAATCATGCAAACTACTATATCATAACTCTTACAATATAGAGATGATGCATGACCAATGCATAACCTATGGTGGGATTTCAACTATATGGCATACTATATGACATATAATAAAACATACGTCTTATGTACATTCACAAAATTAATGGACTTGATGACGAGCAGAAATACACGTCATCTTAGGCCTTTTATTTAGAATTATGAGGATTGTTAAGTGAAATATGCGGCAAATATGTTAGGAATTCATGAAAAAATGAGTTTACGTCGTTCGACATTAAGAATCTTGGCTAACCCACTATTATGTGTTAGTATGCGTTCAATAGTCTATCTTTGTAGCTAACGCAGGAAGAGAACGCATACGCAGAAGCCGGGCTATCGCAAAGACGACCGCATGCGGAGAATTTCTCCATCGCAAAGGCGAACGTATACGTTCGACACATGGATGTTGCGGCCATCAACCGCATTCGTCCATTGCATAGAAGTTGCGGTCGTCAAACAAATGCGGTCATCGCTGAGAAGTTGCAGCCATCGAGTGAATGCGGTCATCACAAGGAGATTGTGGCTACATGATGATAACCATAATAGAGGAATGAACGCAAGGTTGGTGGAATGCAACATGAACGCATTCCTCAGGAGAATCAAAAGATGATGTTGACATTTCACCTACCACGCCGTTAGCAGCAGAGATTCAGAAAAGGACCATCGCGCCACCAATGTCAGAATCAAAGTAGGTCCATTAATGTTGTCGGCGATCAAGCTCTATAAATAGAAGTTGCTGAGCAAAATTTCAATCCATCCAAGGTTTATCGCCTGAGGCTCACCTTAGGGCGGATCCTTGTGATCCAGATGAAAGCGTGAGAGGAAAGCTTGATAGTTTTTCATCTCCTTCATCCATTCCGAGTGACGATCGAAGCCTTCGCTAGAGTTAGATATCGAGAGAGTCTGCTCTACCGCTCATCCATGGCACCACCGGCAGCCTTGACACATATCTACTGGAAGCAAGACATTGCTTCCAGCTAGCCTTTTCATTTCTCTTCTTTCCTTATATTGTATTGTATTGCATTTTGGCTTAAGGAATTAATACATTTTGTGATCAATGCATTTCTATATTTCCTTCGATTCCATCTTCATCTTCCTTTTTTTAGCATCCTTAACTTTCATCTCATCATTGAGTAAGATTGTTAGAGTATCACATACTTAATCATGCGGCATAGGAATATGAAGCATGTAGCAAACCACTGGGAGGTGTGCGTTGCGTGAGTGTTGTGAGAAAACCTTATTTGCTTAGTGTGAAGCTGTAGCAACACCTGTCTATAGGCGGACGCAATGCTTGTCTATGAGTAAAATTAGCAACAACCAACTACCTAGGAGGGTAAGTGGTTGGTCGCATTAAGCAATGTAAGCAAGTGTTCACTAGAGATAGGAATAATCTTACGTCAACTAGGCTTTTGTGGTTACCTTGTCTTATGTATGCGCCCATCACACCTTTAGAGCTACTCGAGAGAGAGTCTAAAGAAAGAACATAAGACTTGAGAGAGCTAGGTTAGAATCGAGGCTCGAGAGAGCTAGATTAAGATCGCATAAGCAAGAATGGAGACTTAGGAATAAGTCTTGTTTGCTATTACAAATCACGTGCATTTACGGCAGGCGTGTATGGCATGATCGCATTAGTTTGCGTTGGCTGGGGTTGCCCTTGTGGTCAAGCTTAGGGTTGCGATGAAGACATCCTCACATTTTACCTATTTTTCCATGCATTTACTACGCGTCAATAGTTGTCGTATTTCTACCTCTCAATCATATTTTCACCGCTTAATCTGTTAGTTAGGAGTAGAAGTAGTTTATTAGCTTATTCCCCCTATCATTCTTTTATTCATCTGCCGCAAACATATCACCGCATAGCATTTAGCTACAAGTCCCTAAGTTTGGCCTCGAATCACCCGAGAAACTTGCGTTTGCGTTATATTTGGCACGAGAGCAAGAAAACTTGTGACAGGAACACATAGTCATCGCATGTAAGAGTAATGCATATTTTCATTTCAACGCATGACTACTGACGCATGAGAACCAACACATAATCTAAGACATGCATCGCAATATTGCGTCCCACATAATTTTAGTCATCAAGTTTTTGGCAGCTAATTTTCGTCATCATGGACCGGGATGATCAGCCTAAAACATCGAAAATTAAATTTATCTATTACATAAAACCATCGAGCAAATCGGTTCAATAAGCGAACCGAGTCTTGAACCACCCAAGCGAAGCCTTCTTCCTGATTGTTTAGTAAAAGTGGTCAAGTAACCACGATCGTAGCAACGATTGAGTACCTTTGACTATGCGATGAAGCATGAAGGCCACTCGATCATGCAGCACACCAAGTTTAAATGCAAGTCTAAACAATCGTGTAGACAACTACTATGCTATGAAACATGATCGTCTAGACGATCGAAAAAGAAGTGCTAAGTAACATTTATTGAGCAATCGTGTAGTTAGTGACTATGCGATGAAGCATGCTGACCTACACGATCGTTTAGTGCACGCGCGTCTGAAGGAAATCGAACATGAGGATTTTCATAAGCAGCAGAATGATCGTTCCAAATTTCAATCGTATTTGAATAACAACAATTACAATTAAGAAACGAAAACTATATGCTATGCAAAAACGAAATTATAACATGCTTTACTATACGATCAAAGGATAGAATTAACATACCTTTGAAGACTCATCTTCAACACCCTTGATTATGAATGCTCGTTCACAGCAAGACGATAATCACGAATGCTCGAACACTACAACCGCTACACTGCACAATCATAGCGACCACAAACACAACAAACACCAAGATCACGAACACAACGAACTCAGCGGACGGCCTCCAAAAACCTCGATGATGTGAAGTTGAGTACGACACCACCACAATGGCTACCTTGGTATTCTCGGTGTGAGAATCCAGAAGTGCGGGCTCTGTGTGGACTTGGTTAGAGGACGAGACCAGAGGAACAATCGTGTAAACGATTGAACAAGTGGGAGATGACAAGTCTATCGTATAAACGATGCCCAATCATTTAACAAATGCTATGCGATCGTTTAGCAAAAGCTACATGATTGTTTAGCTAATCGGCCAGTTGAATGCCTATCGTATAGAAACACTCCACGATCGTCTAGTCTCTCTTCAGCTGTCATTTAATAAATCTCATTTATTTGACAGACACCGTGAGAAATTTTCGAGAATAGAAACTCTCAATTCAATAACTACTAAATTTAGGAAAACATTTTTCCTTTTATCTCGCGGTTACCATGAAAACTACCAATAACCTCCCACTCAATTGGTTGTTAGAGAAAAAAAAGATAATTATCCAATAATGAATATTATTATAAATATATATGATAACCAACTTACCATACTATATTTATAACCTATAGTTTTAATATTTCATCTTATGAAACATATAAACCATAGCTTTTTTTCTATTTCATGGTCCTTAATGTAAATCTCATTTACATTAATCCTCCACTAGATGTATCTCATACATCACATCGATCATATCATATATAATCGGATTACCTCTTGTCAATTTGAACATTTCAAATCAACACCAAGAACTGATTCTCAACTTGAATCCATTGAGCTACCAAGGGGACCTTATAGACCTATAGCTCAAAACTTCAACGGTACGTGAATAACTGACTAAACTCTTTAGTCATGGGATCCACCATTCGTTAACTGCCAGACACTCCATTAAAGACCGACAGTTGAACTCTCCTTACTACAAAAATATTATGTGTTCATATCAACCAATCAACAGTGCGATAACCCTTCACAGATCGCTCGTAAGTACAGCTAGGCTAATAACCATTATGTCCCTGTAGTTACATCTAACTCCTTATGTACCATTGATCCCTCTAATGAACATAAGTCATAGTCCTACTATGACTGAGTCCTTTTGTCCAAAGAGAAGTTGTGGCCACTATGTTCAAGCCCTGGAATCAGCCCTTAAGAGAGAAATCTATCTACTTACCTCTGCTTCGGGGAAGGAGTGAATTCCATCTTGTGTAACTGAGTTCCCAGCTCCCAAAAAAGTTAGGCATGTTGAGTTGG
Source organism: Benincasa hispida (assembly GCF_027475165.1). Lineage (NCBI taxonomy): Eukaryota > Viridiplantae > Streptophyta > Magnoliopsida > Cucurbitales > Cucurbitaceae > Benincasa > Benincasa hispida. The sequence continues at coordinate 2,478,159 of NC_143486.1, forward strand.
CAATCTGGCCATTCTCACCCATACTAATAAAAAGACCGCCCTCAAAGGCAGGAGTTTTCAAAACACTCAGGATTGAGGTCATGTCATCTATGGTCGTTTAGGCGAGATGTAAGTCTCCAGTATCAACGGCGTTATATACAGAGACGAATCATCTCGTGATCCGGTCATATACAAACTCTTTGTATAGGACACCTTACTCGCATGTCTCCACATGAATGGTCAGGATCTACCATCTGTAGTAGTTCACAACACTTGCAAACTTCTACAAAGCGGGCCATATCCTTAGTGTCACCAGGATCAGGTATCCCTCCTTAATCCTTATACTATAGATCTATTTAGGTTATCACTTAAGGCATGATCCACTTCTATATCTCATATACATGCTTAAGTTTACATACAATAACCATGGAGCTTTGTTTATTGGATATGAGTAAATGCCAGAACGAAATAACTCTTATTTTATTCATAACAATGTGTATAATTACAAATAATAAGACTCTGGGAGAATTAGGACACCAATCCTAACAGCGTCTACCTTGCAATGAGTATCTCATACTCAACGATCGTTTACTCCATCGTTTACACGATCTGACCAACTCTCGGTCTTCTTCTTCCTTGAAGTAATGCGCATCTTCATGCCTTGAAGCTTCATCACGAGCGACTCCCACTGACTCAAACACTTTGAATTACAGACTCGATAGCAAGTTAAAATGCCCAAAAACACAGGGGCCCTTACAATTAACTTTGAAAATGTAAAAGAAATTCACAACCAAAGGCAATCATCCAAGAAACTCCATTAATCCACTTCCACAAACACATTTAACACTTAAACAAAATGTAGACATGCTTAACACCCACCATGAAAGTAAATGCAATTTTATACAACAATGGATTTGGAATATTAGAACCTGGCTCTGATACTAATTAAAGAAACTCTTATTCAAGAGAATAGTGAGTGGAAGCAAGATCCATTCAAATCCATTATGAAAGAATTAAAGGCATTCACACGCAAACAGAACAGTTATGCATCTTAGAATAAATTACAACATGCTTTAGTAATAAAAAACAAAAGGAACGAGAGACATACCTTTGAAGAACTCTTCTTTTGTGAATCTCTCGCTCCCATCAACAAGTGGACAACAACCTCTCGCTTTCGTTCAAATCGCCTACCCAATCGTCTAGTTATCACGAACAGTCTTCTCTACGAACAAACACCCTTCGACACCACCGCTCGACAACCTTGGTATTCTCGGAGTGAGAATACAGAAGGTGTGAGTTTTTTTGGATTTGGTAGAGGTATAGAGGAAGGAAACGATCGAGCTACACGATCAAGCAAGTGGGAGAAGGTTCTGTCTATCACATAGACTGGGATGCTTGATCGTTTAGTAAATCTCATTGGTACACTATTGTTTAGTATCACGCTTGATCGTTTATACGATCGTTGAGTAAATCTCGCTTAGCATGCGATCATTTAGTACATCGCTTTACACGATCATTTATGCTCTCGCTTAAAGGCTATTGTGTAGTCTTTCCTGAGCTAAAATATTAGTACTGCACACAATGAAGCGATATCTTTAAAAAATCAAAATATTTTTCATTTTATCCTTCAATTATTCAAAACTGAAAACAACCACCCACTTTTACGGTTAATGGAGAAAATAACCAACCACAATTATCATATAATTGTTTAATTATAAATAAATATAATAACTAACTTATCATATTATATTTATAACCTATAGTTTTAATATCACATCACATGTGATATTTAAACCATAGTTCATTTCTCTTTTATTTAATATAAATCAGATTTATATCAAAATCCTCTAATTAATGTATCTCATACATCATATCAATTATATCACATACAATTGAACCAATTTAATCATATCATATATATTCAAATTCCCTCTTGTTAATTTGAACACTTCAAACTGACCCAAAAACTGATTATCAACTTGAATCCATTGAGCTACCAAGGGGACCTTATGGACTTGTAGCTTGAAGATCCAACGATACGTGAATAGCTGATTAAACTCTTTAATCACGAAATCCACCATCCGTTAACTGTCGGGCACTCCACTAAAGACTGACAGTTGCACTCTTCTCACTACATATATATTTCTGTGTCTATTGGATATAACCAATCAACAGTACGATGACCCTTCACAAATCGCGCATAAGTACAGTTGGGCTAATTTACTTTTTTCCCCTTGTAGTTACATCTAACTTCTTAAGTACCACTGATTCTTCTAATGAATAATACATCATAGTTCTACTATAAGTGAACACCTCTCGGGCTATGAGAAAGTGTGTGGCGCCACATCGTTCAAGCCCCAGAATCAGCCCTTAAAGGAGCAATCTATCTACTTACCCCTGCTCGGGGAAGAAGTGAATTCCATCTTGTGTAGCTGAGTTCCCAGCTCCCCAATCAGACGAATCCCCAAAGTGGTAGGTTTGAGTCGACAATCTCGCCACTCGCACCCATGCAAATCAAATGACCACTTTCATAGGCAAGAGTTCCCAACTCACTTAGGATTAAGGTCATGTTACCTATGGTCATCCTAGTGAAATGAAAGTCTTTGTCATGAAGGACGTTATATAACGAGACTAAACATTTTGTGGTCTGGTCTTATACAACCTCCTTTGTATAAGACACCCCCGTTCGAATGTCTCCACATGAATGATCAGGATTAGACCATCTGTAGCACTTTACAACACTTGTAACATCTACAAAGCGGGTCGTATCCGTAGTGCCACTAGGATAAGGTTTCCCTCCTATATCCATATACTACAAACCATTTAGGTTATCACTTAAGGCATGATTCGCTTAAGGCATGATTCGCTTGTATGTTTCCACATACATGTTTAAGTTACAACGATAACCAGGGATCTTAGTTTATTAGTTTGTGGTAAATGCAAATAAAATATCTCATATTTTATAGACAACAGTGAAGAAAATATCTCATATTATTACATCACAAGCGTTTGTTCATATAGGTGTTTACAAACTACGTGACCCTACGAGATTTAGGGCATCAACCCTAACACCCTCAACTCTTGAGGTGAATTTGACCTACTAGATGAACTCTCATCAACAACTTTTGTTAATGTAGTAGGTGTAACGCAGGTTTTGATAGATATGATTGATGATGTTCTATGCTCGAAATGATGCGATACTACCGCTAGATATGCATTAATGATGGGTGTTCACGTAGTATGCCATGCGTTGCACAAGTTTCCTTACAATAAAACCAAGTGTAATTCCATCACAAGTTTCTTGGTGTGACCCGAGGTCGAACACAGGGACTGATTTAGGTTATTGTGGTATGTTTGTGATATATGCGACCAGGTTTTCAATCTTTTTAAAAATGTGTTTGTACAGGTATATAAATTGCGATAAAATAAAGTAAAGCAGTAAAGATGCGATAATAAAATAAAATACAATAAACCTAAGCTAGATGATACAAGATATAGGCTTCATGTTACACAATTCTAGGGTCAAGGCTGGCTGTGAAAGTTGTGCAAAGAGGTGGAATGCGGCGGCAAGTCTTATGAACATAATAGAAAGAGAAAGACAAATAATATAAACAACGCAAGTTCTCAATTGTGTTGAAGCTACAAATGTTGTTCCGCTCTTCTCTTGGCGTACACCTTTCAGTGATCGGCCGCGCTCCCACATGTCTGTGGTGAAACAGAGACTAACGTAATGAACACAAGGTTACTTCCATGTCTGGAAGTACTACTCGCTTTAGTTAACGTATTCTTCTGACCTTCTCTCGATAGATCAGAATGGCATCTTCACTTCTGCTCTCACAGGTAAAATGCTGTCTAGCATGCCTTAGCTAAACGCATTTTATATCTTTAACACAGATTAAGTACTTGGTTAATACATATTGCTTATCAGGGAATTAAGAAGACATCATGAAGAAAGTGATTGACGAGTAAACAGAAATAGACAGAAAAAGATAAATGAAAGCTATCGAAACATTTAATATCTCTATTAAGTGTTTGATACATGGTGTGTGAATGAATAGATAAAGGAAACATGAAATACAACGATGAAAGAGATAGAACAGATACAAACAAGTGACAATGTCTTGGCACTGATTCGATGAAGATCTGCTTGCCAGATAGGATGGATTTTATGGTAGGAAGAGCTTCCCTCTCAGGCTTGCTCTACCGGTAGCAGGGATCTTTGCACAGAGCTTTCAGTCGAGTGTTTCGCAAATTAGATATGAGATTCACCTCTTGGCCTTATCTCGTCTTCTTTCCGGATTTCTTCACTTAAGCACTCAGCTCAACCTTTTCTCTCAACAGTTTTGCAGCATTTACCCCGTATCCCATAGCATTCCTTTTTCTCTAAAATCTATGGGGTATTTATAGGTGCAGGTCTTTGACTCCGACCTTGTGGTCCCCACTGATGGTTATGGTAATTTCGAAGATTGAGGGATATTATTCCTTCTGTTATGCAATCAGACCGTCAATTTTGCACAACCGTTAGTTGTACACGTGTCTCAATCCTCCACTTTTGCGTTGCTCAGCTGCATCTTTCGATCATGGATTCGCATGCGGTGTTGTTTTTATTACCACATGCGGTTGAAACACAGCTCTGGATCGACTATCGCATTGCGCCGTCATTGCGGTAATTATCTCTTCATTGTTGACTAACAGGCGCAATGTGACAGAAATGCGTTGATCAGTTTCTCGTGAACCTTGAGCGCAAGCGGTGACTTGGTCTCCTGCAAAATAGAGTAAAATTCGGCTTGTCTTCCATCTTTATGGTGTTAGTGGGTGTAATTGCAAACATTTATAATTATTGTAATACTAGGCTAATTTTCATAAAATCGGCGCATATTTACTAACTTTTGGCCGCAATATCTAGATAAGGTGGCATAAATAACTTGTATTTCTACAATTTATCACACCCCCAAATTTAGATATATGCTTATCCTCAAGCATATTTTCTACTAAGGAAATCATGCTCAATTCCTATCCTCTATTTTTGCGACGATTGGTTGCTTCGAATGTTACACTTAGGCACATTACTTGACATCGCAATTTCCTTCTATCCTTGCTAATTCTTAGCAAGCCCTACTTTATTCTTCTATATGACAAAATTCTACTCAAAGATGCTTTTCTAGTTTTCAAAATAGAATGTTTATCTCTTCTTTTTCAAAACAACTTGATGTGTCTATATGCGGTAAGCAAAACTTTGCGTCATTTCTTTATTTAGAGACTGTTGGTCATGGTTACACTCTTCGTTTTGGCTTATCCCCACGGGTGTCATGCGGACATCCATGACTATTGTGTGCCAGTTTAAACTTCAACTCATGATAATCAGAGAAGTTGTCTCTTACATTCTTTTGTTTTTGTTTTTGTTTTTTTTCCATACTACGTTGTTCTTGGAAACCCACCTTCGTTTTGGCTTGCTCCTACGGGTGTCATACGAACATCCAACTACAAGCAGGCTCCTTTCACAACTAAACTCTTATCAGGTTGGGACAGTTTTGAGGTTTTCCCTTGCATTGACATTGGAGTTGTGCATAAAAATATATATATTTTTTCATTTTTAATTAAAAATGGACACATTTTCTTAGATACAGCATAATCTTGATCTCATTTGCTTAGACCTTCCCCACCCCTAAATTTAAAGATGAGCAAGGTCCTTATTGTGTTATTTGGAGAGACTAGACAAACACTTAGAAGAAATTTTCAAAAAGAAGGTTTGAGCAAAACTTTGAAAGATAAAAGGTAAAGTACTGCTAAACTAAGAATTAACTAAGAGTTAGTCAGAATTTACTAAGTATGGGAAATGTTTCTAAGTATAAACATGTAATACATCATAGCAATGCAATGAAGATCGTAAAAATAAGAGATTTAGAATGTCACAAAAATTAACAAAGGAAGATAAAGACAGAGGCACAGGTAAAAAGTGGGGTAAATATATACTCTGATTGTATTGACTATTAACAAGTTATACAAATAAATTACAAATGAACGCATTACAAAATTTTCTATTGCCTATGCAAGAGTCAAAGAATTTGATTACGTTACAAATTTGATTCAGAAGGGTGCATGATTCAAAATTCACACCATACTTCCAATAAACGCAGATACTTTTTTCCGAGGACAGGCAACACGCATACATCCCCGCAACACACCCCTTAACCAACACATTTCTGGAGGATACCTCAACATAGTGCATTTGGCTAAGGACGGGCAAAGGACATATGCGAGCGCAACACACCCCTCATAGCAATGCATTTAGGTGTACTGGATGCACAGTGTCGCTTACTTATTACACCCACCCTCTCATAGTTTACTTTTCTGTCCTCTTAATTCATCAAAAACGCCAGTCGAAAAGACCTTGCGGTGATTTATCCAATCATTCACAACAATTATATGACCGGTGCTACTAAATTTAAGATATGGAGGTACATGCGAAATTAAATTGGAAGGAAATACAAAAATATTAAAGACTGATTCTACTGAACAGTAATTGACGGAATTTAGAAAACGGTAAAAGAAAGCTGTAAAGAAAGCGAGTAAACATAGATAGGAAGGTCGATTGAAATAAGTTCTTAGAGTTACCGCAATCGCTTTCCCTGCAAGCGGTTTAATCCTGCTTGCCCAAGTCAATGGTGTCCATGCGTCGATCGAAGTCGCCTCCATAGTAGGGTTTAATCCGTTGACCATTGACTTTGAATGCGTTGTTCCCATCTAAAGTTGTTAATTCCATTGCGCCATGAGGAAATATTGTCTTGATTCGGAATGGCCCAGACTAGCGAGACTTCAACTTTCCTAGAAACAATCGCAAATGTGCGTTGAAGAATAATACCTACTGACCTTCGGTGAATGTCTGGTCGTGTATGTGGTCATCATGCCATTTCTTTGTCTTCTCCTTGTATATCTTAGCATTTTCATAGGCAACCCTTCGTCATTCGACCAACTGATTCAATTGCAGCTTCCGGACTTTCCCCACACTGGCTAAATCAAACTTCAGCTTCTTGCATGCCCACATCGCCTTATGTTCCAACTCAAGCGACAGATGACAAGCTTTTTCGAAGACCAGGGCGTACGGAGACATGCCAATTGGTGTTTTATAGGCGGTCCTGTAAGCCTATAGTGCTTCATCAAGCTTGGGTGACCAATCCCTCCTGGCAGTATTAACTACCTTTTCCAAGATAGTTTTGATTTCTCTATTATAAATCTCTACCTGCCCATTAGTCTGCAGGTGATAAGCAGTTACAACTCGATGGCTGACGTTGAATTTAGTCAACAGGTTGGCAATTATGCGATTAATAAAGTGAGAGCCCTCGCCGATGATTAAGGCCCAAGCATCCCATATCGAGCAAAAATGTTCTTCTTTAGAAACTTTGCCATAGTGGCTGCGTCATTCTTGGTACATGCGATGGCCTCAACCCATTTTGATACATAATCTACCGCAACAAGAATATATTGATGACCTTCTTATGGTGGAAATAGGCCCATGAAGTTAATTCCCCAAACATCAAATAATTCAACTTCTAAGATTGATGTCAATGGCATTTCGTTTCTTTTAGACATATTCCCTATCCTTTGATATCTGTCGCATTGCACAACATCAGCATGGCATCCTTAAATAGTGTTGGCCAAAAGTAGCCGCACTGTAAGACTTTTGTTGCGGTCCTTTGCCCCCCAAAATGTCCTCCATATGGGGACTCATGACAGAGCTCTAAAATGTGCTTGGCTTCATGCTCAGGAACACATCGACGTATTATATGATCAGGTCCTTGTCGATATAAGAAGGGATCATCCCAAAAGTAAAATTTGGCATCATGTCTTAGCTTCTTTTTATGCTGGTATGTACAATCATCCGGTAGTTGACCACAAACTATGAAGTTTACTATGTCCACATACCAGGGAACATCAATGTCTACTGCCATCAGTAGCTCATCGGGGAATCTTTCCTCAATATCTTTTTCTGTCCCTTGAACCTCGCAGTTTTCCAATCTTGACAAATGATCTGGGACTTGGTTCTCGGTGCCCTTCCGGTCTTTGATTTCTAGGTCGAACTCTTGCAGGAGCAACACCCACCGTATCAGCCTCGATTTTGCATCCTTCTTCGTCATTAAATACTTAATCGCAGAATGATTCGTATACACCACCATGTTCGTTCCGATTAGGTACTATCGGAACTTCTCCAGTGCAAACACCACTGCGAGCATTTCCTTTTTAGTGGTCGTATAGGTCTCCTGCGTTTCGTTCAGTGTTTTGCTCGCATAATAAATAGGATGCAACACCTTATCCTTGCGCTGACTCAAAACTGCGCCTACAGCATATCCCCTGGCATCGCACATCAGGGCGAATGGTTGCGTCCAATCGGGCGCAATCAAAATGGGTGCGGAAATGAGTACATCTTTCAATGTGTTAAATGCTTTGATACAGGCTCATCAAAATTATACTCGCGGTCAGCTTCAAGAAGTGCACTTAAGGATCTTGCGATCAAGAAGAAGTTGCGAATAAATCTTCTATAAAACCCCGCGTGTCCCAGAAAGCTCCTAAGTGTTTTTACGTTCACAGGTGGGGGTAATTTGGAAATTGTGTCAATTTTTACCTGGTCAACTTCTAATCCTGCCTTGGAGATTTTGTGACCCATAACTATTCCTTCTTCCACCATAAAGTGGCATTTTTCCCAGTTCAAAACAAGATTTGTTGCCACGCATCTCTTCAAAACTTTTTCAAGGTTAGACAAACAGGAGTCATAATTACTACCGAAGACTGAGAAATCATCCATGAATACCTCGACTGACTCCTCCAAGTAATCTGAGAATATTTCCATCATGCATCGTAAATGCCTGGTGCATTATAGAGTCCAAATGGTATGCGTCGAAATGCAAACGTACCAAATGGGCACGTGAAGGTTGTCTTGTCTTGATCCTTCGACGCAATTGCTATTTGGTTATACCCTAAATAGTCATCAAGAAAGCAGAAAAATTCATTCCCTGCAAGTTTGTCTGACATCTGATCAATGAACGGGAGTGGAAAGTGGTCCTTTTTAGTGGCCAAATTTAGCTTGCAATAATCCATGCAGATTCTCCACCTCGTAATTGTCCTTGTGGGAACCAATTCATTCTTGTCATTAGTGATGATTGTCATCCCCCCTTTCTTCGCAACACGCTCACCCAAATGCTATCAGATATTAGGTAGATGACACCTACGTCCAGCCACTTTACTATTTCCTTCTTTACAACCTCCTTCATGGTAGAGTTCAGGCGGCGTTGCCTTTCTACTGATCCATTCTTTCCTTTTTCCAGGCGGATCTTGTGCATACAATACGAGGGACTGATTCCTCGAATGTCTGCCAAGGTTCATCCTAATGCTTTTGCGTTATCTCTTAGGATCCGTATAAGAGAATCTTCTTTCTCTTTACTCAGTGATGCAAAAATGATAACCGGTAACGATTTGTTACTTCCTAAGTAAGCATACTTTAGGTGTACTGGCCACGACTTTAACTCTAACACAGGTGGCTCTTCTAAAGATGGCTTAATGCGCTGTGATGTCCGTTCAGATAACTTGAGCGGGTCAAAATTAGATTCAGTATGAATTGCGGTGCAGTCCTCCTTCAACATTGCGCCGACTTCAAAATCCTCCTCCTTCATGTCCTTCAAGGGTTTGTGCCACTGTTCGCCCTGCAGCTCTTCGATATATTGGCAGTTCTCTATATTTCCTAAGTACTTCAACGCATTGAGTACGTTGAATTTTACTTCTTGATCATCGACCCGGATGGTCAACTCTCCTTTCTGCACATCGATTAATGCTCGCCCTATGGCGAGAAATGGGCATCCCAGGATGATAGGAATTTCTCTATCGGCCTCATAATCCAATATAACAAAGTTTTTTGGGAAGATAAACTTGTCTACTTACACGAGAACATCTTCTATCTTGCCCTCCGGAAGCTTTATTGATCTATCGGCTAGCTGTAATGTGATCGTGGTTGGCCTTGCTTCGCCGATGTCCAGCTTCTTAAAAATTAACAAGGGCATCAAATTTATGCTTGCCCCTAAATCACACAACGCGTTCCCGATCATCTTCCCTTTTATGGTGCAGGGCAACGTAAAAGTCCTAGGGTCCTTCATTTTTGTAGGGAGATTGTTTTGAAATAGAGCGCTACACTCATATGTTAGTGCAATTGTTTCATTTTGCCCAATCTTTCTCTTGTTGGCGAGAATATCCTTGAGAAATTTCACATAACTCAGCATCTGCTTTAATGCTTCTATTAGGAGAATATTAATGTGTAGCTGTCGGAGAACGTCCAGAAACCTCTAAAATTGCTTGTTGTCGTCTTTCTTTTTCAGCCTGGACGGGAAAGGTGGAGGATCCCACCATGTTTCTTGTTCACTTTGCTGCTTGGTGAGGTCCTGTGCTTGTTGTATGTCATTGGTTGAAGGTTGCGTTGATTGAGAATTCAAGTCTTGAAAGCTTTATCTTTTGTAGATGATCTTACTTCCGAACTGGGGCTGCTTCCGTTATTCAGTAACTGGTCATCATCAACAGTTAAATCTGCTAGTGTTGTTACCGCATTTGGTACCTTTGGTATAATGGGGGTTGTCGTTCTGCCACTCCGCAATGTCACTGCATGAAATTGTTCTTTACCTTTTGGCCTCGACACTACTGAGCTTCCGTGCTGCGTACCAAGCATTTTCTTCTTTAATTCCCTCATAAGCTGATCTATTTGATCTTCTAATTCTTTGAAAGAGTCAGCTTGCAATTGTCTCATTACCTCGCTCTTTTCAATATAATGTTTTAATGATGTCTCCAGAGACGAGGTACTGAAAGAGGTATTATATGCGAACAATTGGTCATAGGGTGGTGTACCTTGAGAATTACTTGGGCTGCAGTCCGAATTAGTGAAGACCGGAGGGTTTCCTCGATCCTCTTGATAACTAAATTGATAGAAACTATGGCCCTCCTGATTGAGATTCTCATCCAAACCAAAAATTGGGTGACCCCCCCAACCAGGGTTGCGGTTGATGCCCCATGATTTGTCATACATAGCATATACGGGTTGTTGATTCCCTGGGTAGACGTCTATCGGATGTACCTCTCTCCATTAAGTGCAATCCATGGCGGACTCATGAGTCACCGCCTTAACCTGCGTTGTTCCTTGAGAGAGACTTCTCTACTGATTAGCCACCGTCTGGAGGAGGGAGGTCATTGTGGTCATTTGTTCGATCAATGTGCTCATTGTGTCCGTTGGCACATCGACCCTTTCTACTCTTTCTTGTTCCTCCTCTTATCTCAAGCCCGGTATCAATTCATTCGTCAGAATGTCGCGAGATGCGATCCAATATATTTTTCACTTCCGTATATGACATTCACTAATCCTTCTTCTGCGGAGGCATCAACAACTGCTTGCATTGATTGGTCGAGGCCATTGTAAAAGGTTTCCATCAAAATACTGTCAGGAATCCCGATATGCGGACAGTTCTTCACTAACTGTCGGAATCGCACCCAGGCGGTGCTCAAGGTTTCATAACCCTTTTGTTCGAAATTCAAACCTCCCTTCACCTCCTTGCATTGACAGACAGAGGGAAGAATTTGTTAATGAACCTATCAACCAACTGCTCCCATCCATTAATTTCGTTTGGCTCTAATGCTTGGGCCCACCTCTTTGCTTCATCCCGCAATGTGTACGGGAATAGGTATAGTTTAAAACTTTCTTGAGTTACACCAGGCACGGAGAATGCACTACATATATCTACAAAATTTGTCAAATGAGCATGTGGGTCTTCTCCCTATAATCCTCCAAATTGCCCCACATTCTGAATCATTTGTAGCAAAATAGGTTTTATTTCAAAACTTGTGTTCCCCTCAACTACTGGTCTTGATATTCTTTGTGAAAAATTATAGAAATCTGGCACCGCATATTCCCTTATAGGGATGTTTTGGTCAGCAGCAAGAAAATTAGGATCTTGCACTAGCAAATTTCCCCTCTAATTTCCAGCAGGTGCCACATTCTCATCAGCCATACTTCTTCACTAATTAATTTAGCCCTAATGAACTATGCGCGAAGAATACACTTGATCTCTGGGTCTGCTTAGAATTACCAGATCACTCTAGCACTCATAAGCCGTTAGACTGCTCTCCGCGTTGAATAGTCAGTACAAAGAGATCTATCCTACACAGAACATAAATTATTCAAACAATAAACCGTTAACCAAGTCCCCGACAACGGTGCCATAAACTTGTAATGCAGGTTTTGATAGATATGATTGAAGATGTTCTATGCTCGAAATGATACGATACTACCGCTAAATATGCATTAATGATGGGTGTTCACGTAGTATGCCATGTGTTGTCACCAATTTCCTGACGATAGAACCAAGTGTAATTCCATTGCAAGTTTCTCAGTGTGATCCGAGGTCGAACACGGGGACTAATTTAGGTTATTGTGGTATGTTCATGATATATGCGATCAGGTTTTCAATCTTTTAAAAATATGTTTGTACAGGTATATAAATTGCGATAAAATAAAGTAAAGCAATAAAGATGCGATAATAAAATGAAATACAATAAACCTAAGCTAGATGATACAAGATACAGGCTTCATGTTACACAATGCTGGGGTCAAGGCTGGCTGTGAAAGTTGTGCAAAGATGTAGAATGCGGCGACAAGTCTTATGAGCAGAATAGAAAGAGAAAGACAAATAATATAAACAACGCAAGTTCTCAATTGCTTTGAAGCTATAAATGTTGTTTCGCTCTTCTCTTGGCATACACCTTTCAGTGATCGGCCGCGCTCCCACATATCTGTGGTGAAACAAAGACTAACGTAATGAACGCAAGGTTACTTCCATGTCTGGAAGTACTACTCGCTTTAGTTAACGCATTCCTCTGACCTTCTCTCGATAGATCAGAATGGCATCTTCACTCCTGCTCTCATATGTGAAGATGTCGTCTAGCATGCCTTAGCTAAACACATTTTATATCTTTAACACAAATTAAGTAATTGGGTAATTCATATTGCTTATCAGGGAATTAAGAAGACATCATGAAGAAAGTGATTGATGAGTGAACGAAAATAGACAGAAAATGATAAATGAAAGCTATCGAAACATTTAATATGTCTATTAAGCATTTGATACATGGTGTGTGAATGAAGAGATAAAGGAAATATGAAATACAACGATGAACATTGGCACTGATTCGATGGAGATCTGCTTGCCCGATAGGATGGATTTGATAGTAGGAAGAGCTTTCCTCTCAGGCTTGCTCCACCGGTAGCAGGGATCTTTGCACAAAGCTTTCAATCTAGTTTTTGGCAGATTAGATCTGAGATTTACCTCTCCGCCTTATCTCGTCTTCTTTCCGGATTTCTTCACTTAAGCACTCAGCTCAGCCTTTTCTCTCAACAGTTTTGCAGCATTTACCCCGTATCCCGTAGCATTCCTTTTTCTCTAAAATCTTTGGGGTATTTATAGGTGTAGGTCTTTGACTCCGGTCTTGTGGTCCCCACTGATGGTTATAGTAATTCCGAAGATGGAGGGATATTATTCCTTCTGTTATGCAATCAGACCGTCAATTCTGCACAACTGTTAGTTGTACACGTGTCTCAATCCTCCGCTTTTGCATTGCTCAGCTGCATCTTTCGATCATGGATTCGCATGCGGTGTTGTTTTTATTACCGCATGCGATTGAAACAGAGCTATGGATCGACTATCGCATTGCGCCGTCATTACGGTAATCGTCTCTTCATTATTGACTGATGGGCGCAATGTGACAGAGATATGTTGATCAGTTTCTCGTGAGCCTTGAGCGCAAGTGGTGACTTGGTCTCCTGCAAAATAGAGTAAAATTCGGCTTGTCTTCCATCTTTATGGTGTTAGTGGGTGTAATTGCAAACATTTATAATTATTGTAATACTAGGCTAATTTTCATACAATCGGTGCATATTTACTAACTTTTGGCCGCAATATCTAGATAAAGTGGCATAAATAACTTGTATTTCTAAAGTTATCAGTAGGCTCTTTAACAACTCTTGTTGAAGTTTCAGTAGTTTCTTTGGAAAGCTCACTTAACACGATTTTACTTATTGGACTGTGCTCCCTCATATGATCCTCCTCCAGAAAAGTAGCGTTTTTCGACATAAACACCTTGTTTTCCTTAAGATCATAAAAGTAACCCCCTCGTGTCCCTTTGGGGTAGCCTACACATAGGCACAACCTCGAACGTGGTTCCAGTTTCTTAGGATTAGCCTCAAGAACATGTGTTGGGCAACCTCAGATGTGGAAGTGACGTAAACTAGCTTTACGCCCGTTCCACAACTCCAAAGGTATTCTAGCAACACTCTTGGAGGGAACATAGTTGAGGATGTAAGCTGTAGTCTACTGCAAAACCCTAAAACGAGTCCGGTAAGGAAGTATAACTCATCATCGACCGAACCATGTCCAACAAGGTTCTGTTTCTCCTCTTCGATACACCATTCTACTGAGGTGTACCAGGTGCTAAGAGTTGAAAAACGATTCCATATTCTATCATATAGTTCTGGAACTCATAATCTAAAAGCCCTCCACCCTGATCAGATTGAAGTGTTTTAATCCGTTTACTTAATGCGTTTTCAACTTCAGCCTTGAACTCTTTGAGCTTTTCAAAGGATTCTGACTTATGTTAAAAAAAACATACTCATACCTCGAATAATCATCAGTAAAAGTGATAAAGTACTCGTAGCCTCCCCTGGCTCGTACATTCATCGGACCACAAAGGTCTGAATACACTAACTCTAAAGGCTCTTTGGCCCTATAACCTTTTCCAGGAAAAGGTCTTTTAGTCATCTTGCCTTCAAGGCATGACTCACACACAGGTAAAGAATTTTCTTCTAACTTGTTTAGAAGCCCATTCTTCACCAACCTCTCAATTTTATTGAGATTAATATGCCCTAAAGAAAAGTGCCAAAGTTGAGCATTTTCCGTATGAGAAACTTTAAGTCGTTTGTTTTGAGTTACGACAGTTTTAAACATCTCTATGTTATAGAGGGAATTTTTGGCTAACGGTCTTCGCACATACAAATTGTTTTCCAGTTTAACTGAACATATTTCAACACCATCTTTAAGAATAAACACTTTATTAACCTAAAAGTTCATGGTGTATTTACATTCTAGCAACGACTTTATAGAAATTAAGTTCCTCTTTAACTCGGGAACTGAATACACATCATTCAAAATGATAAATCTATTATGTAAAGTCAATCGGAGGCCTCCCACTGCCACAACTGAGATGACGTGTCCAATGCTAACTCGCATCGTCATCTCACTAGCCTCAAGCTACCGCTAGGATCTAATCCCCTGTAATGAAGAGCAAACATGGTTAGTGGCTCTAAAGTCTATACTTCAGGTAGAATCATCATTCTCCATTAAAGAAGTCTCCAAAATCAATCAATCACATTTACCTTGTTTGGCTTTCTTCTTCTCCTTCAAATAACGTGGGAAGTTCCGCTTCTAGTGCCCATCCTGGTTGAAGTGGAGACACTTTCCTTTGTCAACCGGCACTAGTCGCCTACCCCGTGGAGCGACAGGTTGTGGGTTAGCAGGTGTCTTCCCTTTCCCCTTACTACCTTTCTTCTTTTTCCACTTGCTGGTGCCGGAAGAATAAGGTGTAGACTTAGTTCCTGAGGTCGAACCTCGATGGAACTTCTTAGATGATGAAGCAACATTTGTCTCATCAACCTTCTTCTCCTTGCTTATCGGCAAGGATTGAAATGTCTACAACTCGTTGAGGAGAGTTGTAAGTGTGTAGTCAACCCTGTTCAGAACAGCGTTGCTAACAAAATATAGGAAGCTTTCTGGCAACGTCTCCAGAATTATGCTAACCTGGTTGGCCTCATTGTTGCGAGATCTGTTCATCTCCACCACATTAAAGAGGACCATCATGTTTAAAACATGTTCACAAACAGATGTACTTTCCTTCATCTTGGAGTTGAAGATGAACTTAAAAGCGTCACATCTAATGTTAATCTCGACCAACTAAAACAATACCATTCCCTGAAGTAAATGTTGTGAATGTTAATACTCGTGGTCAATGTCGTGGTCATGGTCGAGTCGTGACCGTGACAAAGGAAGAAATAATCATTATTTTTGTGGTGGTTGTTTTAATCATTAAATTTCAAAAGAACCACACAAAATGATGATCACGGATGAAAAGATCCACAAGATAAGAGTTCAAAGAGTATTGAAAATAAATTCTCACAATGCGGAATGACTGGGCATGGGTCACGTACTTCTTGTACGTCAGAAAACATAGTTGATCTCTATCAAGCCTCCCTGAAGAAAAAGAGAAAAATGTGGAAGCAAATTTTACATACCAGGATAATGACATATTTGACCCATCCCATATGACAAATTTGGATGCGGTGGACTTCTTTGAATCTCCTAAAAAGAATATTGGCATAGTTGATAGAACTTTAAGTGTTTCTTTTGACTTTGAGAATATCTAGACTTAATGTTGTCTTTTTTTTTTTTTTTTTTTTTTTATCTATCTTCATTTTTTAGTCACTTTTGTATATTTTAAGTATTGTTTTTCTTATTGTATTATTTTATTTTAACAGAGAAACATGGATCATTTTCATATGTTGAATGATTAAAAAATGAGCAAAGAAAATCTATATCTAACAGACAATACAACTACACGCACAATACTTACAAATAAAAAATACTTTTCCAAATTGACAATACTGAAAGCAAAAGTAAATATAATATCATGTTCTGCAAACTTGTCGAAGGTTTTGGAAAAGCAAATAATATTTTACTTAGAGGAACAAAATTTACAATTGACAATGCATCGTTCTCTAGTCAATCAAAGATAAATCTTCTAAGTTTTAAAGACATCGTTGCAATGGTTATTACACTGGGACTGATAGTAAAAATAATGTGAAATATCTATATCTTATCTTTACTGTCTCAAATGAAAAACATATATTGAAAAGGTTTCCTGTTTTATCTTTTGGATTGTATTATACTCATATACGAGTAATTGAAACATATGCAACAATGAACCTGAAGTTCATGAATCCAGATATATTTGTTATTTGGCATGATAGATTGGGTTATCCAGGGTCTATAATGATGAGAAGAATGATTAAGGATTCAAGTGGACACCCATTGAAGAGCTAGAAAATTCCTTAATCTAATGAATTATCATGTGATGCTTGCTCTCAAGGTAAATTAATAATTAGACCATCACCAGCTAGAGTGGGAATTGAATCACCTGCATTTTTAGAATGAATTCATGGTGATATATGTGGACCTATTAATTCACCAAGTGGATCATTTAGATATTTTATGGTATTAATAGATGCATCCAATAGATGGTCACATATGTGCTTATTTTCAAGTTGAAATCTTGCATTTTCAAGATCACTCGCTTAAACAACTAAGTTAAGAGCACAATTTCCTGATTATACAATTAAGACCATTCGTCTTGATAATGCTGGTGAATTTACAATCCAAGCTTTTGATAATTATTGTATGTCAATTGGGATAAATGTTGAACATCTTGTAGCTCATGTTCATACACAAAATGGTTTAACAGATGTTGGGGTTGATGCCTTAAATCTCGTAGGGTCCTGTAGTTTGTAAATATCTGTATGAACAAATAGTTTTGTGATATATAATATGAGATATTTTATTCACTTCAGTCTATGAAATATAAGAGATTTTAGTTGAATTAACCACAAACCAACAAACTAAGATCCCTGGTTATCGTTGTAACTTAAGCATGTATGTGGAGACATACAAGTGGATCGTGCTTTAAGTGATAACCTAAATGGTATGTAGTATATGGATAAAATAGGGAAATCTTATCCTGGTAACACTACGAGTGTGGCCCGCTTTGTAGGTGTTAAAAATGTAGTAAAGTGCTACAAATGGTATGATCTTGATCATTCGTGCATTAGACATGCGAGCAGGGATGCTCTATACAAAGAAGTTTGTATAAGACCGGACCACGAAATGTTTAGTCTCGTTATATAACATCATTCATGACAGAGATTTTCATTTCACTAGGATGACCATAGGTAACATGATCTTAATCCTAAGTGAGTTATGAACTCCTGCCTATGAGGGCGATCATTTGATTTGCATGGGTGCGAGTGGCCAGATCGCCGACTCAAACCTACCACTTTGGGGATTCATCTGATTGAGGAGCTGGGAACTTAGCTACACAAGACGGAATTCACTCCTTCCCTGAAGCAGGGGTAAGTAGATAAATTGCTCCCTTAAGGGTTGATTCTAGGGCTTGAACAATAGCGTCACATCTTCTCTTGGTCCGAGAAGGGTTTAGTCATAGTGGGACTATGATATATTGTTCATTAGGTGAATCAGTGGTACTTAATGAGTTAGATGTAACTACAAGGGAAAAGCGACAAATTGGCCCAGCTGTACTTACGAGCGATTTGTGAAGGGTCATCATACTGTTGATTGGTTATATCTGATGGACACAAAAATATATCTGTAGTACGAAGAGTGCAGCTATCGGTCTTTAGTAGAGTGCCCGATAGTTAATAGATGGTGAATATCATGATTAAAGAGTTTAATCAGTTATTCACATACCGTTGGAGCTTAAAGCTATAGGTCCATAAGGTCCCCTTGGTAGCTCAATGGATTCATGTTGAGAATCAATTTTTGGGTTAGTTTGAAGTGTTCAAATTAACAAGAAGGAATTTGATTATATATGATATAATTAAATTGATTCAATTATATGTGATATAATTGTTTTGATGTATTTGATACATTATTTGATTGGAGGAATTAATATAAATATGATTTATATTAAATGCCATAAAGGAGAAAAAGAACTATGATTTATATGTTGCATATGATGTAATATTAAAACTATAGGTTATAAATATAATATGGTAAATTAGTTATTATATTTATTTATAATAAATTAATTATGAGATAATTGTTTTTCGATTTTCTCCAAATAACCACCTTAGTGGGAGGTTTTAATCGGTTTATGGAAACTGTTGGATAAATATGAAAACTGTTTTCATTTTTCATTAAACGCTCAAAGAGATCAAGTTATCAGATAACTTGTTGAGAGAGCAAACGATCGATCGAGTTTTTCTATACGATAGTTACTCGCTACTAAACGATTAAGTACTCAAGTCTATACGATAGACTTCTTCCTTCTACCGCCTACTCGATCGTCTAGTTCCTCCTTCTCTTTTCTCAAATCCATACAGAGCCACAACTCTTGAATTCTCACACCAAGAATACCAAGGTAACCGAGTGGTGGTGTCGAGTTTCCGTTCGAGGGTCGAGGATCGAGTTTTACTCGATTATGATAGAGTATTTGCCAGTCGTGCTATTTCCTGGGTTTGATCATTGTGTTCGTGTTGTTGGACACATTCAAGTTTGATGAGGAAATGCTAGAATAAAAGGTTCTTCAAAGGTATGTTTACTCAATCTTTTTGTTTTTAACTTGGAAGCATGTTATAATTTACCTTTGATGCATAACTGTTTTGTTTGATTGTAAATGTTCTTGTTCTTTCCCAATGAAGTTTGGAACGATCTGCTTACGCTCACTGGTTCTCTACATTTAGAGATCCTTCAAGAATCATTCATAAAAAGTTTGTTATTAACTGCTAGACCATTGCTTATGAGAGCTAAGCTTCTTACATTTGTATGGGGACATGTTATTTTGCATGCAACGTCACTTGTACGTATTAGGCCAGTATCTTATCATAAGTACTCACCATTATAATTATCTTATCTACATGAGCCAAATATTTCCAATCTGAGAATTTTTAGATGTGCAATATATGTTCCAATTGCTCCATCACAATGCACTAAAATGAGTCTGAAAGAAATCGAATATGAGGATTTCCATGAGCAGCGGAAGGATCATTCTAAATTACAATCGTATATAAACTTTACAATTACAATCACAAACGGTAACATACAGTTATGCTAAAATACAGAAATTACAGCATGCTATACAAAAGATCAAGGATGAGAATCAACACACTTTTGTAGACTCATCTTCTAGTTCCTTGATCACGAACACTCATCCAACTCGACCACTACACTATACAAACACCACGCACTCGAACTAAGCGATCGTCAAGGTCATGAACACCCTGAACACTGCGAACAGCCTCCGCAAAACCTCAACAGTGTCGAGTTGAGTAAGACACCACCAAGAAGGTTACCTTGGTATTCTCGGTGTGAGAATCCAGAGGGTGGGCTCTTTGTGGACTTGGTTTTAGGCAAAAATAGGGAGGAACCACAATCGTGTAAATGATTGAGTAAGTGGGAGATGGAACAACCTATCGTATAGGTTGATGCCCAATCGTTTAGAAAAAGCTAAGTGATCGTCTAGCAAAAGCTATGCAATCGTTTAGCTCATCGCTTAGCTAAGTGTCTATCGCTTAAGAACACTCCACGATCATTTAGCTAACTTCAAGTTGTCACTTAGTAAATCTCATTTACTTGACAACTATCCGTGAGTATTTTTCGAGATTGAAAATCTAAAAAAAAAAAAAAAAAAAAAAAAAAAAAAAAAAAAAAAAAAAAACAATTTTCTTACTTACCAAAATTAGGAAAACATTTTTCCTTGTTATCCCACGGTTACCATGAAACCACCAATAACCTACCACTCAATTGGTTATTAGAGAAAAAGAGATAATTATCCAATAATTAATATTATTATAAATATAAATGATAACTAACTTACCATAACATATTTATAACCTATAGTTTTAATATTTCATCTCATGAAACATATAAACCATAGCTCTTTTTCTATTCCATAGCACTTAATGTAAAACTCATTTATATTAATTCTCCACTAGATGTATCTCGTACATCATACCGATCATATCATATATAATCGAATTACCTCTTATCAATTTGAACATTTCAAATCAACACTAAGAACTAATTCTCAACTTGAACCCATTGAGCTACCATAGAGACCTTATGGACCTATAGCTCGAAGCTCCAACGATACGTGAATAACTGACTAAACTCTTTAGTCACGGGATTCATCATCCATTAACTGCCAGGTACTCCATTAAAGACCGACAGCTGAACTCTCTTTACCACATATATATTATGTGTCCATCTTAACCAATCAGCAGTGCGATAACCCTTCACAAATCGCTCATAAGTACAGATCGGCCAATAATGTTATGCCCCTGTAGTTACATCTAACTCCTTAAGTACCATTGAATCCTCTAATGAACATAAGTCATAGTTCTACTATGAATAAGTCCTCTCTTCCAAAGAGAAGTTGTGGCCACTATGTTCAAGCCCCGAAATCAGCCCTTAAGGGAGCAATCTCTCTACTTACCCCTGCTTCGGGGAAGGAGTGAATTACATCTTGTGTATTGAGTTCCCAGTTCCTAAATCAGATAAGTCCCCAAAAAGGTAGGCATGTTGAGTTGGCAATCTAGCCACTCTCACCCATACTAATCAAAGAACCGCCCTCAAAGATAGGAGTTCCTAAAACTCTCAGGATTGAGGTCGTGTCACCTATAGTCGTTTAGGTGAGATATAAGTCTCCAGTATCAACGTTGTTATATATAGAGTCTAGTCATCTAGTGGTCCAGTCTTACACAAACTCTTTGTATAGGACACCCCCGCTCGCATATCTCCACATAAGTGGTCAGGATCTACCATCTGTAATAGTTTACAATACTTGCAAACCTCTACAAAGTGGGCCGTATCCGTAGTGTCACTAGGATCAGGTATCCCACCTTAATCCTTATACTACAGACTTATTTAGGTTATCACTTAAGGCATGATCCACTTGTATATCACATATACATTCTTAAGTTCACATAAGATAACCATGGAGCTTTGTTTATTGGATATGAGTAAATGCCAAAATGAAATTATAGTTATTTTATTCATAAAACAATGTGTATAATTACAAACAAGGAGACTCTCGGAGAATTAGGACACCAATCCCAACAGGGTCCTCAAAGGAGGTTAGGAATATATATTGGATATGATTCCCCATCAATTATCAAATATCTTTAGCCCCTGATAGGTGATGTATTTACTGCACGATTTACTGATTGCCATTTTAATGAGACAATTTTTCCAACATTAGGAGGATGAATTAAGAAATTGGAAAAAGAAATTACATAGAATGCATCGTTATTGTCTCATTTAGATCTCCATACAGATCAATGTGAACTTGAAGTTAAAAAGATAATTCATTTGCAAAATATAGCAAATCAGTTACCAGATGCATCTATAGATGCAAATAGAGTAACTAAGTCACATATACCAACTGCAAATGTTCAATAAAAAATTAATATCCCAACACAACAAGTTGTCACTAATTAGTCGGAAACACGCCAGAAGCGTGGTAAACCAGTAGGTTCCAAAGATAAAAATCCTCGAAAATGAAAAACAATTAATAGTAAAAAAGACTTAGTTGATAATGTAAATACCCATGAAGAAATCCTCAAGATAACTAGTGAGGAAGGTGAAATACTTAAAGATAATAATGAGATTTCAATAAACTATGTCATGATAGGAAAAAGATGGAATCGAACTAATATAGTTATTAACAAAAGTTTTCCGTATAATATTGCTCTTGATATTATATCTGAAAATGAGGATCCTGAACCAAAATTTATTGAAGAATGTCGACATAGAAAAGATTTGCCTCAGTGGAAAGAAGAAATCGAGGCTGAATTAAACTCACTTTCAAAATAGTAGGTTTTCGAACCAGTAGTCCGAACACTAGAAGGGGTTAAACCTGTGGGATACAAATGAGTATTTGTGAGAAAAAATAAATGAAAATAATGAGGTCACAAGATATAAAGCAAGACTAGTTGCACAAGGTTTTTCACAAATACCTTGTATTGATTATAAGGAGACATATTCTCCGGTGATGGATGCAATTGCACTAAGATATTTAATTGGTCTGACTGTGTATGAAAGTCTGGATATGCATCTTATGGCTGTAGTCATAGCATGTTTAATGGATCTCTTGATAATGATATTTATATGAAAATCCCAGAATGATTAAATATACCTGAAATATAAACATCAAATTCCCATAAATTCTATTAAATAAAGTTACAGAGATCACTATATGAATTGAAACAATTAGGAAGGATATGATACAATCGCCTGAGTGGATATTTATTGAAAGAATGATATCAAAATAATATAATATGTCAGTGTGTTTTCATAAAGAAATCACAATCAAGATTTGTTATTATAACTATATATGTTGATGACTTGAATATAATTGGAACTCCTAAAAAACTTTCAAAGGAAATAGAATATCTTAAGAAAGAATTTGAGATGAAAAATCTCGAAAAAAGAAAATTTTGCCTTGATTTGCAAATTGAGCATTTAACAGATGAAATATTTCTTCATCGGTCAACTTGTACAAGAAAATTTTTGAAAAGATTTTATATGGACAAAGCACATCCATTAAATATTCCAATGGAAGTCCGTTCATTAGATATAAAGAAAAATATATTTTGATATTGAGACAATAATGAAGAACTTCTTGGTCCTAAAGTATCACATCTTAGTGTAGTTGGTGCAATTATGTATCTTGCTAATAATACAAGATCAGATATTGCATTTTCAGTAAATTTATTAGTTAGATATAGTTCTTCTCCTACAAAAAGACATTGGAACGAAATTAAGCATATACTCCGTTATCTCCGAGGAACAACCAATATGAATTTGTTTTATTCAAATAAATCAAATTTTGACCTAATTGACTATGGAAATTCTAGATATTTATCTGATCCACACAAAGCTAGATCTCAAATAGGTTATCTGTTCATATATGGAGGAATTGCTATATCATAGCGATCGGTGAAATAGACCATAACAGGCACTTCCTCAAATCATGTTGAAATTATTGCAATTCACGAGGCTAGCCGAGAATGTGTATGGCTAAGATCAATGACTTAGCACATTCATGAAACATGTGACTTGTCTTCTAATAAAAATCTTCCAACGATATTATACGAAGACAACACAACTAACATAACCCAAATCAAATGAGGATATATTAAAGAAGATAGAACAAAGCATATTTCACTGAAACTTTTCTACACTCATGATCTTGAAAAAAATGACATCACCATACAAAAAATTTGTTTGAAGGATAACCTGACGGGCTTATTTGCAATGGCATTACCAACCGCAACTTTTGAAAAATTGGTGCACAACATTGGAATGTGATGACTCAGAGATCTTAAGTGATGTTTTCACAAGGGAAGTATATATATTGTATTCTTTTGGGAGTATATATTATATGAAATATGTATTTTGTTTCCTTTAGTTTTTTTTTTTCATTAGATTTTTCCTAGTAAGATTTTAACAAGACATATTTCATATATATATATATATATATAACCATATAAGAAGAGTATTATAAATATTATAAAAAATAGATCTCAATGCTTAGTGTCCTAAAACCACATCCTACTTGTCAATTTGCTTATAAAGAGTGACATTGGTGAATCTTAAAATCATATACAATGGTAAAAAATCAACCTCAAATTTCTACTAAATTTTAGTATTATTAATTTTTCATAAGTTTAGTTACTTTATTTTATTATTATATTATGTTTATTTATTATTATATTATGTTTTCTCTATCTATTTCGTGCCCTTGATTTCACAACAAAAGGGAGATTTTTATTTTGTTTCAAAGATTCTTCTTCACACCCATTTCACTGAAGAAGCAACTGAATTTATCCTCTTTCAGCTTCAAATCCGAACTCCACCCCGATTCAATCGTCTCTTTTCCATTCTCTCTCTGTTGGGTTTTCCTTTTTTTTTGCTCTTTTTCTTTTTCTTCAATTTTTTTCTCTGTTGATGCCCTCCAATGGCGGCTTTACACTCATATTTGTCCCGTTTCTTCCCCAATTTCCCATTTCGAATTACTAACTTCTCTGAAGGAGACATACCCATGTTGTTATTATGCTTTTTCGTCTTCTTCACCTTCTCCGTCCTTGTTTTATCATTTTCTATTTACAAAAGGGTGAAGAAAATCGAGTTTGAACAGCAACAGCAACTAATCAGTGAGCCGATTGAGCCTGAGAGAATTGATATTGGGAATTCTGTGGCGGATTGTGGCAATGGAACTGACCGGACTTGTTTGACTCATTCGCTTCTCTTTGAGATCTTACCGCCGGATTCTCCAAAATGGGCAAGTTTCTTTGTTGAAGAGGGCCGTGGTGACCTAGATTTGAAGAGTGTTGGATTGAACAAGGAATTTGGGGATTCTGGTCAGGAGCAAGGGGGAAAGAGGAAGAAGAAGAGGGCAAAGAAGAAGAGGGCGAATTCGCAAGCTGGAGATGAGAGTGAAAATTGGGGAACGGATGTTGGAACTGGTTCTGAGCAGGAATTGACTTTGTTGTATCCATTTACATCGTCTACTAGTGTGATTCAAAGGAAGATTAAACGGCAGTATGATGAACTAATGAAGTGTCAGGAATCAAAGGAATTGACATTGGCTCAGGTTCTGTATTCTTTCTTATTTCTTATGAATCGTATTTTCTTCTTTTAG
The DNA here is from genome assembly GCF_027475165.1 of Benincasa hispida. Classification (NCBI taxonomy): domain Eukaryota; kingdom Viridiplantae; phylum Streptophyta; class Magnoliopsida; order Cucurbitales; family Cucurbitaceae; genus Benincasa; species Benincasa hispida. The sequence goes on from NC_143486.1 coordinate 2,503,701, forward strand.
TTGTAATCTTCGTTCAGTGTTTGTTGAATGTCCTGCAACCTCCATTTCTGTTACTGTCTGTGTTTCAATTAGAGTTTCTGCGGCAGTTCTTCTACTACGGCTTGACTCTGCCATTAGCATCTCATTGCCCTATTATACAAATGACCCAATTCCAGCCATGTTAATGTGGAATGATGCACTCCTAAAACACTAACGATGTCATAGCACACTTAACGGTGTGACGCAAAATGGTCCTAGTCCTAACCTAATGTTCATGTCAGCCGAAATTTTCATTTTTAGTCGCCGGTTAGCCAATCGCAGCCCATTTTAAAAAATATTTGAATCTTTAGTTTTCATTGGTTTGTTTGGACTTGGTCATTAATCTCCTTTATCTTCTGGTGCAATCCTGCCTATATATGTGTGTGTATGTGTAATACAACCCGCTTAATTTATCTTCCTTGACATAATTTTAGCTTGAAGCTCCTTTGAAATGTCAGTTCTCATATGTTTGAGAAAGATCGTGAGGGTAAGTAATGTATTGCAAGATTGCCTAATAGCAGACATACAGTAACATTGCTAATAATTCCTGGACTTCATTGAATAACAACTCTATCTAGAACGATTGTAGTTGATCGAGTTTCCATTAGAGATCAGCTTACTCTATACCATATGATTTAGATGGTTAGACTTTGGTCTGTGAGAATTCTTGCTTTTAGCTGATGAGTATGGAGTTTTTAGCAGCTCAAGCCCAAAAATTGGACCCAACCCTGTATCCATAACTTTTCCGATATCGATGGCTTTGTGTCGCTAGTTTGTTAGAATTGAGACTGATAGGGGGTTGAATTCTAAGCACTGAAGCACTGCAATGTATTTCTGTTTTCCTTTCAAATGCAGGTTCGACAATTCGCCAACTGCTTAATTAATGCTAGAAGCAAGCTGCAGCACAAGTATGCTTCATATCTTTGCTTCAACCATAATAGTGTCTCTCTTGACTCTTACTGTGTCAAATTTGTATAGACTTTTTCCTTTTGGAGTTAATATATATGTAATATCTTCAACTTCTTGTTAAGTATGATTAACGTATGTTAGGTTATCTCTAAGATTTTTTGCCCTTCTTAAGTTATTCCACTCCCAACTATATACACTTTTTCTACTGACAGAGCTGATGTTATCCACCGAAAGTTCACCATAACGAAAGCTCTGCTTTACAAGGCAGATAGATCCTCATTCGATCGCCTTCAACAGCAGGTTTGTGACATGATATATCTTGATATTTGTTGCCAAAAGTTTCATCTACTCAAATTTGTTGATCTGTTGTTGCCTTAGATATACAAGTTAGAATTGGAACAGAAGAGACTAGAGGAGGACACCTTTGTGTATAACTGGCTTCAACAACAGCTTAAACTGTCTCCAGCATACAAAAAGGTATTACTTTTACCTTTAGGTTCTTGCTTCGTTTACTCCTTTTTTCGCTACCGATGCTTCCTAGAAATTGGGAAGTACACTTGCTGGTCTGTTGTAGCCTCTGAATCCCATCCCCCATTTATAGTTAATGCCCTTTGTAAGTTCACTTTATCAAATTCACTACTTCGTCTCCCTTTTCCCATAATAGTTGAAAATGTCCAATGAAGTTATCAGATGGATATCTTCTTCCCTTCTTTTTGCTCTCTCTCTCTCTCTCTCTCTCTTTCTATTACATACACACTTGAAATTGTTATTGAAAATAATGCAACAGCCAGACTTGATGTTTCTCTGTACCTTATGATCTTCCAGATGCTAGAAATCGGTACCTGCATGGAGTTGATACAAAAATCTGAGAAGCCAACGGAAAAGATCGATTCTGAGTTTACCGACATATCGTTTGAAGAACTATTAGCACAAGAAAAAAAGGATTCGTTTTGGTAAGACATCATCATCTCTCTAGTAGTTCATTGTTTGTAATAGACGAGGCCTTAGTAACAGTGGTACCCTTCCAAATATTCATGCAGGCAAAAGAATGGGAAACTGAGATCATGCTCAAGCTGATACAAGTGATGAGTTTCCTCTTGGTTTTCTTGTAACAAAAGATCAGATTTGCAGCATGTAAATCCAAAAATAGAACACTTTGTACCTAGCAGGAATTTTGTTAACTGCCTGCTGCTTCTTGATTTTGCTCAAGTAAATATACCTTCTTTTCTCTCTACTAGTTAGGATTTTAGGGAAGTTGGTCAATCACATTAGGGATTTTTTTTTAAAGTACCATCAGATGCCTGTAGTTGTAATGAATCACTGACTATTGATTTTGTCAATGATAAAGTTTCAATACGTTTCTATAGAAATCCTGATGCTGCATTTCCTTTTGGTTGCACTGTAAATTTCGGTCTATATAATTTGGAGAGAGTTGTAAGTTAGTCTCTACAGTTTGATGAAAACTCTCATAAATAATTCTTACGATATCAAAGCATAAGGACTAAATTTGCATCTTAACATATTTTCGTGAATTACGTATTTGACTTTCTTTTCTTTTCTTTTACTCATGTGAGGAAGAGTTTGAATCAATTTTTAGAGGAAGTAGTTGTCGTAATCATCCGGTTGTGCTCAAGTTGATAATTGTGCATTGAGTGTGATAATAGAATAAATTAATGAATCAGTTGTAGAAATATTACTCTTTTTAATGCAAACAATGAATTACATTTTCTTTTTCTCAATATGATTTCTGTTTTGAGAAAATAAGACATTTACAGTTTGGACTCATTTCATGCTTTCATATATATATATATATTTATTTGTTAGTAGATTCAGAAATCAAATTTAAATAATTGTTCAAAATGGGCCAAATCATAGAATTAATTATAGTTACTAAATATGATTAATTAATTTAATAACTTGGTTTATTTTCAAAAAAAAATTGTATGATTACTATTTTGTAATATATATAATTTAGAATATATTATATAATATATTTTAATTTTTAAAAAGAATTGAATTTATAACTTAACATATTATATTTTTATAAGTTCTTTTAATATTATTTGTATTTTAAAATTTAAATTCAAAATCGGAATACACTAATAGAATTAAAAATGTTTTTAAGTTTAAGTTGTATACCAAAGTGCATATTCACTAACCTCTAAAAACATAAAATAGAATTGGCCTGAAAGCAGCCCTGAAAAATTCACTATTCAAAATTCAGAATTTTTTTAAAAAATAATATTTTTAAATAAATAATAACAAAAATAGGGTTGGGGGAAGTAATTTCAAAAATATGTGTTTTGGGAAAGTATAGACAGATTTAGGTAGTGAAATCGTGTACCCGGTACACGATTTCCATGTGGCATACTCGTATACTGGGTACACGAATACCATTTATTTCAGTCAGCTGACGTGGTCAGTTGACTAGTTGACCGGTCAAGCGAACTCGTGTACCTGGTACACGAGTTCGCTTATAATTTTTTTTTTTAAAGTTAATTGTTAAAACTTAATTCCTTCATTGTTGCTTATAAATTTTTTTTAATGGTTAAACTTAATTCTTTCATTATTAAACTTGATTATATATTTAATCTACAATGAAAATATCTTACACTCATATTAAAAAAAAAATCATGATATTAAATAATATTTACAATTAGTTCTTTTGAGATTTGCAATTTGAAAATGATATAATATGAGATTTAAAAACGACCCCCCTGGCCCTTACTCCTCATGGGGTTGTTTTCGTGTCCCTCTAAATTAGGTTCACCCCGTTGTCGTTGTCGTTGTCGTTGTCCTCTATGACGAATACGTCTTCGATCGGTGTCAACAACATTGAGTCGTCTTGTTTGTTGAATAATACTTTCTACGTTCATCAATGTTTGCTGACACATTGAACCCAATTCTGGAAGGTTGTTCTGCACTGAATATTGTTGAATATCGTCGATAAAATTATTCGGTAGAATAAAAAAAAATATTAAACAATATTCATATTATATATATGGAAAATGTCTGATTTGAAATATCTTACCATGCAATAATAGTAAGCGCCGTCTGGTGAGATAAATCGCCTCGTGATCGAATTGTACCGAGGAAAGTAGTCGTCTGATACAACTGGCCCATCTGTTAATTCTCCTTGTGCACAACGATCACGCCGTCCATGCTAGTAGGATAAATACTCCGCATGGATTTGACGCCAGTCTTGGTCGTGCTTACCTCTTAAATCGATCTGGTGTAGTTCTGGAAGTGTATAGAACAACGAAGGTATCGTTTGTCGCATCCCGAAATGTCTACCATCACAACAATAATCAGGTAAGGATGACCAAATCTGTGAGTATGGCGTTCAAATAACTTGACAAAAAAAAATAATAAGTATAATATAAAAAATTTTAAATATTCATTTATATATATATTTACTACCTGATTGGGCGTCAGCATGTCGAATGTTTTCCTGTACACGAGTAACATATTTGCTGACTGTTCAGAGTCAGCTAATACACCAGTCCATCTAAAATTATAAAAAATATAATTAATTTATATTCTTATATAAAACGGTAACAAAATAAATATATAAATAAAATAATACCTGGCACTAAGTGGCCGATGATCTGGGGCCTGTAGTTGGACTTGTGGTGCTACGATTGGAAATCGATTATAAGTCTACACTTGTAATAGTATCAGTGGCCCCGCTATTTCCAATGCTTGTGCATTGGAAACCCGACAAAATTTACAACCATGCAAGACATGCACCACCCCACGAGTACGTACCAGCGTGCTCGAAATCAGACAATATGGGAGGAACATGAGATGCACCAGAGTATTTGACTTGTCGGCAAATAAAAATCCTCCAATAAGCTGCATGATGTATGCTCATGCGTACCTACGTACGCTGATGTCGTCGGCATCGGGAGATAATTCAGGAAACTGGGACGCCAACCAAGGGATACTCAATCTTAATCCCTTCAGATCCTCTGGTAGAACGCCTAAGAGCTCTTCACAGACGTTCTTCCAATCATACTGTAGTGAGTTTGTCAGTGGTTGCCCGTCCATTCTTAACTCAAATTGTACGGCGGCATCCTGTAGCGTAATTGTGCATTCCCCACAGGGTAGGTGAAATGTGTGGGTCTCTGGTCTCCAGAGCAGTAATCAGGTGCCAATCAAGCTGGATGAAACCAATCTTGCAACCCCAAGAAAACCCGCCTTCTGAACGTATGGAATGATGCGATGATCAAATGGAATAGTACTCTGTGCAGTCGCCTCCCTCCTCCAACAACTCAAACACTATAGTGGATGAACTATCCTATACCGCCTGTGAACGATGCGTGTTTTGTTGGTACAATTGGACAGGATTAGAAGGATCAGGCTCCATTACCTAAAAAGTTCAAATTATATTACATAATAAAATCGATAACATAAAAGATACATAAAAAGTACATAAGAAAATACAATTACATGAAATAAGTTTATTAAATAAATTCATTACATAAATTCATTATAAATACATAAAGAATACAAATACATGAAAATTTATTATTTACACAAAGAATACAAATTCATGAAATATACAATTACATGAAAATTATAAATACATAAAGAATACAAGTAAAAAAAATAAAAATAAAAATCCTAATGACCCGAAGACGACGAAGCACCCAGTGTACGGTGTGGACAAGTGCGTCTGTTATGTCCTTCTCTTTTACAAATTGTACATCGCACTTTTTGGCTTGCTTCTCTCTAGTCCATTTCATTATGAATTCGTGTACTTTTTGGCCGACCTTGTTCTCTGAGTAAGTCCATATTTGGACGAACTTCTTAATTCTGGCCAATAATCTAGGTGTTGAATTGGATGGAAGCGGCCTTCGTAACAACGCTTGAAATTGGACAATTTGTAGCATTCATCAATAAGTGGTAGGTATGTCATACGCATGTAATTACAAACTGCAATTACATAAGAGCATGGAATCTTGAATGATTGCCACTTATTGCAAGAACATGTCCCTTCTTTCAAGCTTAAAACTTGGGTGTGTTGTCCTTTGTAGGGAGAAATCATATTTATGCCAGTTTGTACTTCGAAAGTTTGACTTTCCCTATCAATGGATGTTACCGTATGTGTCGATGCTCGTTTTTCCCACCTCTTCAGTTTCTTTAGGGCATATTCTGTATATATATCCTAACGATCGAGTGCTTCACTGATTTCTTGTCTCCGGCGTTCAAAATACAATATTGTGCGATAGAATGTTAGCCTAACCAAAGATAGAATGTTAGCCTAACCAAAGAAGTAATGGGTAACATTCTAGCACCTTTAAAAACGTCGTTCATGCATTCAGCTGCATTGTTGGTCATCCACCCATAGCAGTACCCACCGTCATGTGACTGTGTCCATTTTTCTAAGTCAATGTCTGAAAAAAATTCAAGACATTCAGGGTGCAATTGTTTCAATTCTTTCATGCATCGAATGAACTTACGCCTTTGGTGTTGATTTTCGGCCTTAAATACCAAATTTTTTAATTGCTTCGATTTGTATTTTGTATTGAAATTACTGGCAACATGGCGAAGACAATATCGGTGGTACGCTCTGGGTTCTTCATTATTAATTGCAACAAGAATGCCCTTATGTCTGTCAGAAATCAAGCAAATACCCTCTCTTTGGGTAACATATTCACGCAATGCCCACAAAAACCATGACCAACTGGACGAATTCTCACCTTCTACGATAGCAAAAGCAAGGGGAAATATATGTCCGTTTGCATCAACAGATAAGGCTGACAATAATTTCCCCTTATACTTTCCGTATAGATGAGTTCCATCAATCTGTATTAATGGCCTACAATGGTTAAACCATTCTCTGGACCAAAAGACCAAAAAACTCGTCCAAAAGGGAAGGAAAAACCTGCTCGTGTTCCTGGGTTGTAATGAACAACAACACTCAGCCAATACGGAAGCTCCAAATATGATTTCTCCCAGTTGCCAAACACAGCAATTAACGCTTTTCTCTTGGCTTACCACACCCGTCTATAATTGACATTATAACCATATTGTCTTTTAATGACTTCTTGAAGTATGGCCACAGGTACTCCAGGATCAGCTCTAACCAAATTCTGAATTTCGATACTCATGAAATTTGAATCCTTTGAATGATCCTATATCAACTCTGAAAACAAACATGAGTGTTCTCCTTGAAGTTTTGTGATTTCGAACATCCCATGACTTTTGTGCCGACATGCTCGTAGCCTCCAAGCACACCCGTCACTCCAAGATTTACATTTAACATACCAAAGGTCCTGATTTGATTCCATTACGACAATTTCGTAGTGTTCGTCACACAATATTTTTTTTATAGCAAGCTATAAATCTTCTTTGGTATTAAATAATATTCCCTTCTGTATTAAACTACAGTTATCTATTCCTACATTCCTTTTTTCCAAAGTAGACCCTAGTTCAAACGTTGAATTTGTCATTTCTCAATCTATTTGGTTGAACATTTCTGACAGTACCAACTCAAGATCTTGTTCACCACTACCGTCGTTTCCAAACAATTCATCCACTTCAACGTTGATGTCACTATCTCCATCATTTCCAGGTTCAAGAATTACTAAATCTTCATGACGCATCAACATATTTATTATGTTTTTTTCAACTGTTATAGTTGACAAAAAAATATGTTAAATCAATCACATATAAACTAAATCATAAATAAGCTATACATATAAGATTTCTATATAATACACTATACAACATAAACTATAGAATACACTATACATAAACTATAACTATTTATACATACATAAACTATAACTATACATGAGCTATAACTATTTATACATACATAAACTATACATACATAAACTATAACTATTTATACATACATAAACTATACATACATAAACTATACAAAAATGTAGGAATATACCAAGCAAAATTCAACCCAAAAACATACAAAAACATACATATAAATACAGATCAGCCCAACTAGAGAAAGAAATATACCAAGCAAAATTCGACAGCAAAAAATGTAGGAAAATCGAGCAACACGACCGCTAGATTCAGTAAAGATCAAATGGAGGACTGAAAGTCGAGCAAAATCGTGGAAGATTTCAGTGAAATAGAGGCTTCGGTGAGGAAAATCAACGATGGTTTCAATGAGGGATCGATGGTTTCGGTGAGGGAAAACGGCGGTAGGGAATAAGAACAGGCGTTTCAGTGAGGAAGAAGAAGGGTCAGGCGAAGCTTTTAAAGGGTTCACGACTTAGGGTAATCATGTATCCGATACACGATTCCCTCAGTCAAACCTGAATGACTGCCACGCCAGACTGGGCGTGTCAGGTGGCTAGGGAATCGTGTAGCTGGTACACGATTTAGGTCTTATCGTGTACCCGATACACGATTTAAACACCAATTTTTTGGAATACTTTCCCCCAACCCTATTTTTGTCATTATTTATTTTAAAACATTATTTTTTAAAAAAAAATCCAAAATTCAAGATCGATAATTTTATAAAGTCAAAATAATAGTAACAATAATATCAATTAAGCAATAACTTAGAAAACCCACTTTTAGAAAATCAAAATACATGATAACGTATTGCTACGAATAGGTTTCATAATGTTTCTAGTTTATGCTTTGCTACAGATAATAATAATAATAATAATAATAAAAGCTTAATAAATAATTTAAACCATTTAATAGATAATCTAAAAATAGAAATTTAAAAGCAATGGATTTAACGAAAACATAGATGTATTTCATATTTTCATATATGCATTTATTAGCAAATTCATAACTAAAATCATAAAAACTAATTGTAGTTGCACACTAAATAAAAATTGACAATAAACCATTATAATTATGTTTTATGTTAACAAATTTTATACTTTATAATACATTACATAATATATGTTTCAATTTTTAAAAAAAATGAATTGAGTTAATACATCACAATATTACTATTAAATATTTTTATTTTTATTTAATATAATTCTACCTTCTAAATTTTAAAATTCAAAATCTAGAAACAAAGAAAACATAAAAATATTTTTTCAAAATTTTCACTATTTGGATCAGAAACAAAAGATACTGTTTGGATCAAAAACAAAATTTAGATTGTCAACTAAACACATATTGATTGAAAACATAAAACAAAATCCAAATTGGATAGACCTCTATGATATTTTGGTTTTCTTTTTCTAACTTCGTCCATACATTTTTTTCAACCAAGTCCTTGTATGAAATGTTAACCAACAAAATAATAGTGCAATTTTAACTACACTATGAAAAGTCTCAATATATATAACTGCCATCATAGTCTCAATATATATGAAAAGTCTCATTTTAAATAGACATGATAGCTAGCAATCGCTACACAGCATTCATAAATACAACCAACAATAAGAAGGATAAAAAGATGCACTCACATAAAAAGATGAAAATTTGGTATCAGTAAAATTATTCATATTATGACCACAAAAAGCTCCAAAATCACCATCCCTGTTTCTTGTACACCATAGAACAGATTCATAACTCTTAACAATAGTGTAAGGGAAGGAGGGAGGAGAAAAAGACATAAGAGAGTACCTACACTCCTACCATAAAAAGGGAATTGACTGAGAGACGAGTAAATAATCCCCACTGAATATCCAAATAAAAGGCCAATCGAATTCGAATTCGAACTTTTCTCATCTTTCCGGTTCTTCCCGTTTAATTCGTTGATTCATATGGTCTGAACTGAACAACTTCTGAGTCAAAAGCAGCAAATCAGTCGATCTTCACGGAAGAGTAAATCTTTCTAACAAACCAGAAGCAAGCATAAAAGCCAATGGTTCCTGTCAAGACAAAGAATGCATATGAAACGATAACCATGTAACCGAAGTAGAGAATCCCCGAAACGAACTTGGTGATTTCCAACTTGGAGAAGAAGTAGAATACTGAGTAGAGGAAAAGATATAGCGCGGAGGAGCCAGCAGTCAAGTACGATCTCCACCACCAGTGGTAATCTTCACTGCACAACTGGAAGTAGCACAGCACAATTGTTATCTCCGCACAAGTAATCAGAAGGATGATAAATACAATGAAGAGGAAGCCAAATATGTAATAGAATTGGTTGAGCCATATCGATGTCAAGATGAAGAAGAGCTCGATAAAGACGGCCCCAAATGGAAGAATACCCCCAATGAGTATGGAGAAGACTGGCTTCATGTACCATGCTTGATCGGGTATCTGCCTAGGAATCTTGTTTGTCTTCACAGGATCTTCAATTGCTGGCTTTTTGAAGCCCAAGTAACTGCCAACGAACACCAGTGGTACTGATATACCAAACCACAAGCAGAAAAGAGCAAACATTGTTCCAAATGGCACTGCCCCAGATGACTGCTCCCCCCAGATCAGGGCATTGAGGACAAAGAAGATCGAAAAAAGAATACCAGGAAACATAAAGGCCGTTTTCAACGTAATCTTCTTCCATTCAGTTCCCCTGAACATTTTGTACAAACGAGCTGATGAATAGCCAGCAAATAAACCCATGAAAACCCACAGAAGGACCATGGCAGTCATTAGCCCTCCTCTGTTGGAAGGAGATAAGAAACCCAGCAGAGCAAATATCATAGTTACAAGTGTCATTCCGAAGATCTGAACACCCGTGCCAATATAAACACACAATAGACCAGAATTGATGGGCGGTCTAAACACATCTCCGTGCACAAGCTTCCATCCTGTTTCCTCTTGAGCCTCATCTTGGGCATCCAACTGATTGTAGTTGGCAATATCTCTATACAGAGTTCTCATCATGATCATGGCCACCATGCCAGAGAGGAAGAGAACAATCATCAGAGAGTTTATAATGGAGAACCAGTGAATTTGATCGTCATTCATGAGAAGGTAAGTGTCCCACCGAGAAGCCCATTTAATATCACTTTCCTGGGGAAAGATCAGGACCCAGTTTATAACTGCAATATCAGAGGAACAGTTAAGGTACATCAAGGATTTGTGAAAACCGTACCTTGAATGAAACATCATATGTAAACACAATCTCCTTGTTAGTGTCAACTTCTTGGGGAACAGTGCTGCCTTGAATTAAATTTTTTGTGTCCTTATTACACGTAAGTAGCTGTGGGTTCTTGTCGTTCCACTCCTTATATTCATGATTAATACTGTTCAAAACAATGAGGAAGAGAAATTACGCTACTGTACTGATTTTATATATATATATGCATGACCTTGATACATAGAAAAAGTAAAAATTGACATGCAAGAGCAAACAAAAAGAAAAACCTGTTAGGAGTAACCTCAAAACCCACAATTCGAGCCAGATCGGTGTCAGGGTCCTTGTGATACATGACTCTAAAGCTCAAGTGATTGTTAATAAAATATTTTTCCTCTTTGCTCTGTGAAGGGAAAAGGAAGAAGTATATTAATGAAAATATAAAGGCTAAAGAAAAATACAAACTGAAAACTTCATTTTTTAACTGCCATCATAGTCATACCCCAGCATAATTCCCTTTAAATCCAACAAGGAAACCATGTTCGTAAGTTGTTGATGGATTTCCATCCATCCTTTGACGAAGAACGGCAACAGGAAGGTTATCCAAGATCCTACATATCCATGGGAGGGCATCTCATTGTAAGAACAATGAAAAAGTACAAAGTCTAACTTTAAATTTCACAGTAAAAACTCAAAACTCATAACAAAAAACCATTAAACACATAGACATAGAGGTTTACATTTGAAACTTACATGTTTGCTCGATACTTGTCATCAATTTTCTCCTTGAAATTCTTTGCAGAGTCAGCATCAAGAGTAACTCTGCAGACAACAGTACAAGACTGTTCCTCCCTCATTTTGAACTGGGGAAATATTAAGAACATTAAAGACGGGTAAACAAATAAAGTACAGTTACTTCATTTTAGATGGAGAATCTGTACAATATTTGGATTGCTTCTAAAAATAGGCAAGATACTCACAGTATAGACAGAATTCTCAATGCGGTCACCTCGGAGAACTTCTCCCAAGTTTTCTGCATTATTAGTGATTTCTTTGGGCTTGCAATAATTTAAATAGTAGTAATCATATGGGAGCTGTGTTTTTGTGGATGATAATTTGTTCACTTTGACAGGAAGACTATCACCCTGTTGAAAGACCAAAAAAATTGCCATTCCCATCAATTCATATGAATTGAACACATGATAACAGATGCAAGGTAGAAAAAAAGGTCAGACGTGAGAATTAGTAAGATATATACAGTTCTAGAACTCAAGTAGATAAAAACTTAAGTAACATTAGATCGTTAACAGCAGTGGGCACATCAATCAGAAGTCGGTTATAAAACAGACAATATAATGGTGCCTGTATATTTGAACGCCGACATGAACTCTCTTTTAACTACTTAAGCAACCTGAACATACTACGATAAGAAACTTTACAGTGTTGGAAAACTGAACACATAGCGTGCACAACGCTTATAGCAGTATTTGACCATTTTACTCGACCGATATGGTTTGGAATTGAGTAGTAAAACACGGTAGCGAGTATAATTTGAAGCGATTCAAATGTCAGGCACGAATACCACAATACGTTTACACATAATGCGGCATCACTCCTACGTTTCATTGCAGTGGAGTGAACAGATATGATACGTTTTCCCTTCAATTAACACATAATTGAACACTGTAAACAGAACACAGCATCCAATGATGTATAGAAATCTCTCGATACAGCATTATGAAGAGTACATGGGCTATTCAAGAACAGATCAAGCACCAGAAACCTAGATCCGACTGACCCGCAGTACGAACTACCAAGAATTGCAACAACTCCCCGGAGCACAGATCGTAAAAACATTTCAATAGGAAAAGCAACAGAAAGTTGAAGAAACACAAGAAAGAAAACAAACATTAAGATGAAGTGATCGAATTCATAACGTACAGTCTGGAAATCCCGAGGAGCGACGCCGGGGAGGTAGAAGGAGTGGACGGAGGATATAAGAAGCAGGACGAGGAAAACGGTGGTGAGATTTGGTGAAGGTAACGGAACCTTGCCGGCCTTCTTCATTTTCCGATGACGGAGTACGGAGGAGGTCTCGACGGCGACGACCAGGACGACGGAGGCTCTGGGTTTGGAGGCCTGAGGGTTGAGCGATGCTATTTTTCCACTCGAGAATTGGGAGGATGTTGTGAAGGGGGGTGTTAGAAAAAGAGAGATGTTTATTAAATAAATAAAGGTTGTAATTATAGATGATTAAGGATAAGGTTTAAAACTAATTTTGCTTCTTGGGGGAAAAAATAAAATAAAGAGGTAATTTTGTTCGTTTTCTTCATTTTAAATCTTTGCAACTCATTTAATAATAATAAAAAAAAAAAATGCAACTCATTTTGGGGGCTTTTTTTTCTCATTTTCAAAATATAAATTTTAACTTTTTTCCATTTGGAATGCTTTTGAGTGGAAGAAAAACAAATAATTTTTTTTTATTTAAAAATCAATCCACACTTCTCTGATTTAACATTTATTTTTTTACTCCATAAAATGTGAATTATGGGTCATGTTTACCTTTGGAGAAAAGTAATAAATGAATAGTAACCTGAAAAGTAGATTAGATGAATTATGCATGTGATTATTTGTCTTGTTTTCTGTACTCGTATGGATACGTGGAGCCCACCACCTAATATGTAATAAAAAAACGCAAAATGATTGATGAGATGATCAATTAGTTTCATTTCAAAATTATGTTATTGTTATAGTTAAAGTTAATGTATTATTATAATATGAAAAGTATGAATTTACGACATTTATTGTTATTGTTATCGTTACCGTTTAAGGTCAAACGATAACCGTAAATGTGGCAGATTCAATGAAATTTCATTATGTGGTAAATGTAGTATTTGACTGGGTGGATATTTGCTTAGTGAGGGTTTTTTTTTTTTTTTAATGATTTATTAAATTTGTAGTGTGAAATTCTTCGTAACGAAAAAACATAAAAGGAAAGGAAAAATGGAAATAAGAGGAAAAACACGAGATCAAATGCTTCGGGTGTTATTTATTGAAATGAAAACATTATAAATATTTATAGGTAAATGAAAAACTAACCATCCTACCATTAACCAAAAGTCACTCACATTAATAAAGAAAAAAATTAATTCAACTACCTGGAAATTAAGTTTACACTGATTTTCAACACTTTTGAATATGAACAGTTTTTTTTTATGGTTATAATGTATTCATATTTTGTATTTGACTTCTTTTTTGTTAAATTATATATATATATATATTTATTTATAAAATACAATTGAACTATGGAGTGAATTTCAATTATGTCATCTGATTTTGAAAAATCTCATTTAAAAACCCTCGATTAAAAAAAACAATTCTTAAGGATTTTTGTCATTAAATTTATAGACAAAAAAAAGTTTGTACTTATTTGCTTATATGTTACTTGAGTGAACAAATCTAAATAACAAGTGAGAAGTAAATTGGAGAATTATAGTTAATAAAAATAATAATAAATGAAATAACAAAAATTTGGACGTGAGATTGAAATGAGGTAGACGACAATTAATATAATTCACAGATGCGCCGCATATATTTATTATTATTGTTTTCTATATGTTTAGATTTGTTCACCATAACTAGATACAAACTTTTTCATCCATAAAATTAGTGATGAAAGCGTACAAATATTTTTCGAAACAAATTTCAAAAGTTAAATCCAAACGTTTAAAAGATTAATGATATAATTAGGATCGCTAACCTCTTCTTTCTCTTGTTTATGTTTTTGTATGGCAAGCTTCTATAAATGAAAAGGCTTAGATGATTGAAGTCCATTACATCAAATATGAAAAGCCCAAGAGCCAAGAAGGCCACTCTAAATATAAGAGGTTTAAGTGAGCATGGGCTAAATTTATACTGTTTTTTTAAACACGACACAGAGAATTATGTGAAAATAAAGGCAGGCAGGCTAAAGCAACAGCCACCCACATGCCCATCTCATTATTAAGAAATAATTAGCTTTTTTCTTGAGAATAGGACAAGAGGAGATGCTCACTAAGCATAAGGTAGCTTTTTAGCCTTAGTTTTGTGGTAAACATTTCTGAAAATTTCTCCAAATTCAAAGATTCTTAGAGAAGTACTTAGTTTTGACATCATAACGTCCATCATTTGAAATCCATCGTTTCCCAACCACCACTAGAATGGATGAACATAAGCTTTAGTTTTGACATCGAAAGAGATTAGTTTTGTCACCGATGTCATAAGTTAAACGTAATCTCATCTTAAATATCTTTCATAAAATTTTTGACCTGAGAAAAAGTCTTAGTACTCTTCTCAAGTCAAATGCTTCACATCACATAATTATCAACTTATTATTATTCTTTTGGATGTTGTGTTTTCTGCAAAATATTATAAGAGTATTTGTCCCATATCGAAAGAGTTCAATGAAGCGATGGGTTCAGAGCACTATAAAAGAAGTCTATGACTTTAGTTTGAAATTGTCCCAACTATGAACACTTTAAGTATTCACTATAGTTAAATTCCATTTGTACTCTCTATTTTGAAAGTGTGAAAAAGGGTGATGAAATAAAAGTTTTGAGAGAGTGTTCTTGTAATTAGGATTGAAGAAATCATTTGGTGTGATTGTAACAACGTTTTACACAGTAGATTTATTCCAACATAAATTCTTATATTTCTTGATTTTGTTGTTTTCTTTTAATTTTTCAATCATTTTCATGTTTATTCTCACGCTAGTAGTGAAATATTTATTCCAACAATCTCTTCTATAAACGTTTTGACTAAAAAAACAAAAAATCAAGATCTTTAAGACTGATCATATAAGCTATACTTTAAGTTTATGATTTGTGAAATTAAGGGAAATTAGCTTGAAAGTTGACTTTTGGAACCCAATAATATATTTATGCTCAAAACACAAACATTATCTATGCATTGCTGTTGAACTACTCTCACCTATGCAGTTCAAAGGATGATCCCAAAGAAACAGGAGTTCATAATTAACTCAGGATAACCCCACTCGCATGTCTCCACATGCACGATTTCGGGATCACATCATTTGTATCAGTATACAAAGTGAGTCACATCCATAGTGTCCCCAGGATGAGGTATTAAATCTCATCCATATACTCATAGACCTGATGAGGTATTAAATCTCATCCATATACTCATAGACCTTTTTAGGCTATATACTATAACTTGATCATCTTTTATTTCTCTACATAAAGTTAAAGTATTCATACTATAGCCATGAGTTCGTTTATTGGATTTTATTACATAATGCAATTTCAATGATACTTTTATTAGAAATTAGAATATGTTTCATATATTACGAATTACAAGTTTTAGGACATCCTCAACACACCCACACTCACATTCTCTACTCGAATGATCAGGATCAAACCATTTGTAGCACTTTACAACAAATTGTAACATCTACAAAGCGGGTCGTATTCGTAGTGTCACCAGGATAAGGTACACAGCCTTTTCCATCTACTACAGACCATTTACGTTATCACTTAAACACGATCCATCTGTACGTCTCTACATACATGTTTAAGCTACAAAAGATAACCTCGGACGTTAGTTTATTGGTTTTTTGGGTTAATGCTACTAAATTTCAAATAAAATACCTCATATTTTATTAAATAAATAAATTATTTATACATTACAATTACAAACTACAAGACCCACGAGATTTAGGGATTCAACCCCAACAATGTCCATAGGCCTCTCAGATAAAGATTTGTTGTTAGGATCAAAGTTTCATAATAGGCCTTTGTACATCTCAGGATACATTTGAGAATAGAGGGTTGGTTAAATTCTTATTGATAATGGATCAGCATCAATATAATGCCTACATCAACTATGAAGCAATCAGGCATCCTGATGGAAGAACTGTCAAACAACAAGTTAGTAATGCAAGGCTTTCAATCAAGGCACCCAAAGAGTGATAGGTATGATACGCTTAGAATTCATCATTGGCGACCTGAAGGCCAACATATTGTTTCATGTCATAGACTCAAGGACCACTTATAAGGTATTACTAGGTCGCCCTTAGATTCATGGAAATGGGGTGATAACTTCAACACTGCATCAATGTTTCAAGTTCTATCAAGATGGCATTAAGAAAGTCGAAGCGGACTCTAATCCACTCTCAAAAGTTGAGTCTCGCTTTGAAGATGCAAAGTTTTACTTGAAGAATGATCATATTGTTGAAGCAATGGCTACGAATACCCCTATAATAAAAGAAGGGCAGGAACCAAAGTCAAAGCTGCAAGCAGACCCAAGAAAAGAGTCAAGAGACAAATACTTCTATCTCTAAAAGAAGTGAGGTGTCCATTAGCACTACAGAGACTACAGTTTTAAAAGATGAAAAGATTTTAAACCCTCAAATCTTGTGTTATGTTCCTTTATCAAGACACAAGAAGGGTGAGTCACCATTTGTAGAATGCTCAAAGTTTTGTAGAATTTATCTGCGAAATCGAATACCCAACGTGGATAGCCAACATTGTTCTTGTTAGAAAGAAGAATGGATAACATCGCATTTACGTAGACTTTCGTGATCTAAATAACGCATGTCCAAAAGACGATTTTTCATTGTCCATCATTGAAATCATGGTTGATGTGACTACTAAATGAGGCCTTATCCTTTATGGATGGGTCGTCTAGATATAACCAAATATGTATGGCTCTCACAAATGAGGAAATGATGGTTTTTCAGACTCCAAAGGAAATATACTATCGTAGCGTTGCAACGCTATGTTCAGCATTGCTACGCCCCAATTAACATATCTATTGCCTTATAGTGTAATGGGGCAACGTCGCAACACTAGCGTCACGCTGCACTACCCTTTGATCTCTTTGCCATTTTTCTTCTTTTCTCTTCACTCCCTTTGGTCCAATGCTCGGTTTTCACTCCTTTAAGCCCAATTTGGTCTTTTTTGGCTTATTTTGAGTTTAATTCACTTCTCGATCATAAATCTAAAAATCACTAGTAAACACGTCAAATATGATAAAAATACATTAAAAACCATCCTAAACTAAGGCAAATAACGCACAGTTTGTGTGCGTTTTAAGGGTTGTCCATGTTGAGAATATAATCCACCTACAGTTGTTCAAAGAAGATCTCAATAAATTATGGGACCAATGATGGTAATTGGCTTCGTCGAGCAGCTCTAACTTGCCCAGATTTGGAGGAAATTTTTCGGATTTGATTGACATAGGTGAAAATTTGCTTTCAAATTGTTGGTAGTTGACAGATTCGAAACTATTTGTTGTGTCGTGGAAACTACTGCCTTGAGAGCAAATTCCGCACAACCGTGGTGTGAATCGTTGTTGCTGGTTACTCTCCAAGGTTAACACGACACCCCCTTCAGACGTACAATCGTCAGATAAAAGGTTGGAATCACAGTGAGAAAAATCGATTTAATCAGAATCGAGAAAGTGAAAAACAATTATCGCTAAAGCTTAATTTTTTAGATCTGAGACCTAAGGTTTTATAAAGCCACAAAGAGAAAGAAGAAGAGTCTCAATGGAAATAAAACGTTTGGAAAAATTAAAATCTGATTTGAAAAATAATTGCACCATTAAAAACCTCAAATGTTTTTATTTTAAAGCAGTGAAACGTTTAAGATTTTGTAAAAAAAAATTAAACACAAAAAGGCAAAAGAAGAGTCGTGAGTGTGGTTACCTAAACCCAAACTTGCCCGTCCAGCCAACCATATGGACGGCAGCAGCGGCGACACGCATGTAGGAAAAGGCCCATTGCTCACTCTCTATCAATTTTTGCAGGTCCCTAGAAGTGGTCTTCTATATATACTCTCTACCCACTCCTTAATTCTCCAATGTGGGACAAGTGAAAAAAATTACTCCGACGTGCTTTTGTGGGCCTTTGTAGGCCTTGGGTCTAAGTGCATGTGGGTCATTCCCAACATACACTGTTGTTTCTTCATCTTCAAGGTCGATGGTTATACTACTTATTTCGTCTCCAAATTCGAGGATTGCATTACTGCTTCTCCTTCTCCATTTCCAAATTCGAGAGTTGCACTACTACTTCTCTGTCTTCAAGTTTGATGGTTGCACTACTGCTTCTTCATTTATGAGTTCGATGCATGTGTCGTAGTATCTCCCTTTTTGAATTCGATGATATTGTTACTACCTCTATATCTTTAAGTTTGATGATTGTATAGCTGTTTCTCCATCTCTAGGTTTGATGCATGTGTCACAATCTCTCTCTTTTCGAATTCGATGATATTGTTACTACTTCTCCATTTTGAAGTTCGATAGTAACATACATTGATGCCAGAAAAATATCGAGCGACACATTAGTGTACATGTCTACTAAGTGTCTGTTACGTATTTGCTACATATTTGCTACGTGTCTGCTCCATATTTACAAAATGTCTACTACATATCTACTACATGTTTACTGGATAACTAAGAACATATCCGCTACATATCTTCAATATATCTACATATGTTGGCTCATGGCAAGGAACGCGGGACGTAGTGACGTCTGCCAACATATGACTCGATGTACCTTATAACCACCATTGGAGTTGGTGCACTAACAACAAAGGTAGGACTAGTGTGTCACACTCTAAGTTAGCGTATAGACGCATGGCAAGAAACGTGGGACGCATTGACGTCTACCAACATATGCCCCAACATACCTTATAGCCATCATAGAGTTGATGTAGTAACTTCACAGCAAAGGGAGGACCAGTGCGTCACACCCTAAGTTGGTACATAGACCTATGGCAAGGAACGCGGTACACTTTAATGTCTGCCAACATATGCCCCAATGTCCATTATAGCCACCATTAGAGTTGATGCAGTAAGTTTTCAACTAATGGAGGACCAGTGTGTCACGCTCTAAGTTGGCGCACAGGTTCATGACAAAAAATGCAAAACGCATTGACATTTGCCAACATACGTCCCAACATACCCTGTAGCCACCATAGAGTTGATGCAGTAACTTCATAGCAAATGGAGGACCAGTGTGTCACACCCATGTTGGTGTATAGACATATGACAAGGGACGCGGGACGCATTAACGTCTGCCAACATATGCCTCAACGTACCTCATAACCACTATCGTTAAAGTTGGTGCACTAACTTCACGACAAAGGGAGGATCATTGTGTCACACCCTAAGTTGACACATAGGTGTCTATGAAAAAGTGCCCCGACATGCCCAACATACCACTAAAGAAACAAAAAATAAAATAAAATAAAATAAAACAAAACAAAACAAAACAAAATATAAGTGCACTCTTGGAGGTGTTTGGGTTGATGTCCTAAATCTCGTGGGTTCTATAAGTTGTAATTATAATGTACAAATGATTTATTTATTTAATAAAATATGAGATATTTTATTTTACATTTAGTAGCATTAACCCATATAACCAATAAACTAACATCCAAAGTTATCTTCAATAGTTTAAACATGTATGTAGAGACCATACAGGTAGATCATGTTTAAGTGATAACCTAAATGGTATGTAGTAAATGGTTAAGATTGAATACCTTATCCTAGTGAGACTATAAATGTGACCTGCTTTGTAGATGTTATAATTTTTGTAAAGTACTACAAATAATCTGATCCTGAACATTCATGTAGAGACATGTGAGTGGGGGTGTTCTATACAAAAGATTTATATAAGATCGGACCACGAAATGAATAGTCTCATTATATAATGCCATTAATAGTAGAGACTTACATTTCACCAGGATGATCATAGGTGATATGGCTTGAATCCTAGTTGTGAACTCATGCCTATAAAGGCGGTCTTTTGATTTGTATGGGTGAGAGTGGCCAAATCGCTGACTCAATAAATCTACCATTTTAGGAATTCGCCTGCTTGGGGAGCTGGGAACATAACTACACAAGACGGAATTCATTCATTCCCTAAAGTCGGGGTAAGTAGATAAATTGCTCCCTCAGGGTTGATTCTGGGGCTTGAACAATGTGGCGTCACACCCTCTCTTAGCCCCAGAAGGGTTTAGCCATAGTTAAACCATGACTTATTGTTTATTAGAGGGACCAGTGGTATTTAAGGAGTTATATGTAACTATAAGGGCAAAACGATAATTTTGGCCCAGTTGTACTTATGAGTAATTTGTGAGGGTCATCGCACTATTGACTGGTTATATCTAATAGACACATAAATATATCTGTAGTGCGAAGAGTGCAGCCGTCGGTCTTTAGTGAAGTGACCGACAATTAATGGATGTTGAATAATTTAAATAAAGGAGTTTAATTAACTATTCAAGTACCATTGGAGCTTTAATCTACAAGTCCATAAGGTCCCCTCTGTAGCTCAACAAGGATTATTGACAATTAATTTTGGATTAATTTTAATTGTTCAAAATTTGGATTAATTTGTAGCTCAACCATTGGAGCTTCATTCTCCTAAGGAAAATGCCCATTTTTGACACCTAAGATTAGGACACATAAATCTCAATAAGACTGAGTGACTGGTCAAGAATGTACTTCTAAGTGAGTTAGAAGAAAATTCTTTACCTATGTGAGTCATGCCTTGAAGGTAAAATGACTAAAAGATCTTTTACTGGAAAAGGTCATAGGACTAAAAAACCATTAGAACTTGTATATTCAGACCTCTGTGGTTCGATGAATGTTAAGGCAAGTATTTGAATATTTCTTCACTTTTACTGATGATTATTCTAGATATAGGTATGTTTATTTAATGAAACATAAGTCCGAAGCCCTTAAAAAGTTCAATGAGTACAAGGCTGAAGTTGAAAATACATTAAATAAAACCATTAAAACATTTTAATCTGATCGAGGTGAAGAGTATATGGATCTAAAATTCCAAGACTATTTGATAGAACATATAATTATATCCCAACTCTCGGCACCTGGTACTCCTCAGCAAAATGGTGTATCAAAAAAGAGAAATCGAACCCTGTTGGACATAGTTCGGTCAATGATGAGTTATGCTTCCTTACCTGACTCGTTTTAAGGTTATGCAGTACAAGCTACAGCTTACATTTTGAACTGCATTCCTTCCAGAAGTGTTTCTAGAACACCTTTGGAGTTATGGAATTGTCATAAAAGTAGTTTATGCTATTTCAAGATCTAAGGTTTCCTAGCACACGTGCTTGAGGAAAATCCTAAGAAATTGGAACCTCATTCAAAATTATGCCTATTTATAGGTTTCCCCTAAAGGAACGAGAAGTGATTACTTCTACAATCCTAAAGATAATAAAGTGTCTGTATCGAAAAATACTACTTTTTTAGAAGATAACCACATAAGAGAGCATAAGCCCCGCAGTAAGATAGTGTTAAATGAAATTTCCAGTAAAACTACTAAATTTTCAACAAGAGTTGTTGAAGAGCCCAACAGCTCAACAAGATTTATTGAAGTTAGTTCATCTAGTAGGTCAAATCCACCTCAAACACCTCGACGTAGTGGGAGGGTTACAAACCCACCTATTTGTTATATGGGTTTAATAGAAACCCTAGCTATCGTAGCTAACAAAGACATTAAGGATCCATTGTCTTACAAAAAGGCAATGAAGGATGTTAACAAGAATGAATTGATCAAAGCTATAGATCTCAAAATGGAGTCTATGTATTTCAATTTAATTTGGGATCTTGTAGATCAACCTGATGGGGTTAAATCTATAGGTTGCAAATGGATCTACAAGAGAAAACGAGGTGTCAATAGGAAAGTGCAAACCTTCAAGATTGGACTTGTGGCAAAGGGTTATACCCAAGTCGAGGGAGTCGACTATGAGAAGAATTTCTCATTTATTGTCATGTTGAAGTCTATATGGATACTCCTGTCCACTGCCTCATATTATGACTATGAGATTTGGAAAATGGATGTCAAGACTGTTTCTGAATGGCGATCTTGAGGAGGCCATTTATATGGAGCAGTCTGTGGGATTCATAACCCAAGGTCAAGAGCAAAAAGTTTGCAAGCTTAACCGGTCCATTTATGAATTGAAGCAAGCTTCTTGATCTTGGAATATAAGATTTTATATTGCGATCAAATCTTATGGTATTGATCAGAATGTTGAAAAGTCTTGTGTTTACAAGAAAACCATCAACAATTCAGTAGCTTTTCTTGTGATGTATGTAGACGATATACTACTCATTGGGAATGATGTAGGTATGCCAACTGAAATTAAGAATTGGCTAGTGACCCAATTCCAAATGAAAGATTTGGGAGATGCACAGTTTGTTCTGGGCATTCATATTTTTAGAAATCGAAAGAATAAAATGCTATCCCTATCTCAGGCATCGTACATTGACAAGATGTTTATCAAGTTTTTTATGCAGAACACCAAGAGAGGTTTACTCTATTTCGGGCATGAAGTTATCTTGTCTAAGGAACGATGTCCTAAGACACCTCAAGAAGTTGAGGAAATGAGACAAATCCCCTATGCATCGATTGTTGGTAGCCTGATGCTTGCGATGATATGTACTAGACTTGACATCTACTATGCAATGAGGATAGTCAATAGATATCAGTCTAATCCAAAATATGATCACTGGAACACCATTAAGAACATCCTTAATGTTAGGGTCGATGTCCTAAATCTCGTAGGGTCTTGTAGTTATTGTACAAACATTTTATTTATTTAATAAAATATGAGATGTTTTTTACATTTAGTAGCTTTAAACCCATAAACCAATAAACTAACATTCAAGGTTATCATCTGTACCTTAAAGATGTATGTAGAGACATACAGGTAGATCATGTTTAAGTGATAACCAAAATGGTCTGTAGTAGATAAATAAGGTTGTATACCTTATCCTGGTGACACCATTAATACAACCTGCTTTGTAGATGTTACAATTGTTGTAAAATGTTACAAATGATTTGATCATGATCATTTATGTGGAGACATGCAAGTGGAGGTATTCTATACAAAGGAGTTTGTATAAGACCGAACCTCGAAATGACTAGTCTCATTATATAACACCGGTCATAATTGAGACTTACATTTCATCAGGATGACCATAGGTGACATGACCTGAATCCCGAGTGAGTTGTGAACTCCTGCCTATGAAGGCGGTCCTTTGATTTGTATGGGTGAGAGTTGTCAAATTGCCAACTCAATAAGCCTACCATTTTGAGGATTCGTCTGATTAGGGAGTTGGAAATACAATTACACGATACAGAATTCATTCCTTCCCCGACGTCGAGATAAATAGATAAATTTCTCCTTTAAGGACTGATTTTGGGGTTTGAACAATGTGGCGTCACACCCTCTCTTTGCTCAAGAGGGGTTTAATCATATTTGGACTATGACTTATTGTTCAGTAGAAGGATTAGTGGTACTTAAGGAGTTAGATGTAACTACAGGGTCAAAATGGTAATTTTAGCTTAGCTATACTTATGAGCAATTTTTGAAGGGTCATCGTATTGTTGACTGGTTATATCCAATAGATAAAAAAATATATCTGTAGTGCGAAAAGTGCAGTTGTTGGTCTTTAGTAAAGTGACCGGCAGTTAATAGATGTTGAATAATTTAATTAAAGAAGTTTAGTTAATTATTCAAATACCACTGGAGCTTCAATCTTGGATTAATTTGAATTGTTCAAATTAATTAAGGGAATTAATTATATATGATATAATTACTATAATGTGTTTGATACATTATAATACAAAGTTTATTTGAGCGGAAATAAATATCTAGATATGATTCAAATATTAATTATATTAAATTAATATTGATTTATATAATTAAATTTAATATAAATGAGATTTTTATTAAATGTCATTGATGAGAGAAGTAAAATTATACGTTATAGTGTATGTGATATAATATTAAACCATAGGTTATATGTTTTATGTCATGTAACCTATAGTTATATATATATAGTTTTATTTAAATTAAAATTAATTTATTAATTATTTTGATTTAAAATTTTGAATTAATGGGAGAGAAATAACTTCCTTCCCCTAATTTCTTTTATGGCATGTTGTAAAATTGTTGATTGTATGCATAATTTTTCTGTTCATTTTGTAACATTCTTTGTTCTGTAAAATTGAATTTTGGGACCGATCCCCGCTTCTACACTGGACCTTCACCAGTTTCTTCAATTGGTAACAGAACGATGGTCCCAATTTTTTCCAATTCTTTCATAATTAATTTTACAGAATTAGTGGACTTTTTGCATTTTGTATTTATTCATGACTGATGAATGTATGGAATGAATGGTTTACAATTTTGGATAATTTCGGGATTGGACTTTTGATTTACAACCTTTATTTTCTTTTTTACAAATATGATTTGTAAGAGCCCATGTTTTGGGCATAATTATTTGTTATAGAGTATGTATTTGTTCAATGTTAAGTCATTCGTCACTGTTCTGGTGGATTTTTGGAGAAAACGAGGTCAAAATCGGAGGAGAATCGAAGGAGATCACAACTATACAGTGGCTACCATACAGTAGCGTTGCAACGCTACGATTAGGCGAACGACGTTCTATCTGTAGCGTTGCAACGCTAGGTCACAGCGTCACAACGCTGCGAGACAGAAAGAACAAACCAATTCGTGCGCGGTTCGGTTTGTGGCTCGACTGGTTCGTGTCCGATTCATTTGATTCAAGCGATTCGTGGTCGATTCAAATATTGGGCGGTCGGGTTCGTGCAGTTCAAAACTCGGTTCGCTTGTTTTGAACCGACTGATCATTATTGTTGTAATAGATAGTTTCTTTATTAATTTAATTAATATAAATGTTACATTAATTTAATTAATAGTTAAGGAATCCAATCTCGGTCCAATAATTTTTTTAAATTATGTATTTGATGTATGATTTATTTTAAATTTTATATATGTCATAATGTATGCCATATAGTATGGGTGTATGGATGTATGTAGTTAATTATTTCATTACTTTATTATATAAGTGTTATGTATGGTTAGTAATGAAATGGAATTGCATGAAGCATGACACTACTTTAGGTAATTTATAATTGTTATATTTTTATTAAGTGTGTCGATGAATGCAATTATATGGTTTTAATTTATTTTATAAAAGTTATAATTAAATGAAATTAGAAATTAAAATCAATAATTAGAAAGTTATAATTGACAAAGATGAGTGGATCAAAGCCATGGATCTTGAAATGGAGTCTATGTACTTAAATTCTGTTTGGGATCGTGTAGATCAACTTGATGGTGTTAAACCTATAGGTTGCAAATGGATCTACAAGAGAAAATGGGATGCTGATAAGAAGGTACAAATCTTCAAGACTAGACTTGTGGAAAAGGGTTATACTCAAGTCGAGTGAGTCGACTATAAATAATTAAACATATACTGATCTGGTTTTAGTTTTGGCATTTTCAAGCAAATAAAGACCTACGAATTACAAAAACAGCAAGAAACAACTCTAAACCGCTTCTACACTGCTCGAACAGCTCCAAACTGACGTCTAAACAACTTGAACCGGATGTGAACCACTTAAACTGGACAAATCAAAACACTTTTGAAGGTGATCCGAGTCAAGTTTGAAGAAAACCAGTCAATCCTCGACAAGCCTCTTCAATAATCTCGCTGCTGGACCAAAATCTCGCTAGGATGAACTAAATCTCACTCCTCGTTGGAAATCTCGCTCAAAACCGATTCAAATCTCACTTATACTCAATATCTCGCTCTTCGTTGGAAATATCGCTTAGACTCGATTCAAAATCTCGCTCGAACTCGAAATCTCGCTCAAAATCTAAGCAGAAGCCCACGATTTGGAAATCTGCAGCTCGGCCTTCTTCACTTCTTTCTTCAATTACATCCTAAATTCAAATCTAATGACTCTGTATGAATTACAGACTCTTAAACACATATTAAGGCCTATAAAACAAGAGTCAATTACAAGAGTTACAACATAATTAAAAAAATTCAAATGCCAAAACAATGAAAATCCATATAAGTATACTATTTTCATACAGTTCATGAAGAACACCCATCAAACTCAAATTAACAATAATTAAGTACTTAAATCATGCTCTGATACCAATTGAAAGAGTAATATAGTATGAAATGGAAGAAATCATAATCAATAAGCACTCTAACTACACTTAATTTAAGTTATAAACATGTTATTCATATGACATTCATAAGAGGGTTTAAAACAAACATTACCTTTGAATATCTCTTCCACGAATTCAGCAGAATTTCACTACGATTGAGCTTGATTTTTCAAGAAGACCACCACCAAGATCTTCTCCACTATACTCAAGAAGGAATGTGTGGTGGAAACACTCAAATCAAGCTGAATTGAGGATGAATTTAGGTGGATTTTTTAGGGTTTTCAATTTTCTAGCACTTCAGTAAGTAAACTCATAATCATCCCAATCTCTTTGCATGAAACTTGTATATATAGGCTTGAATATATAGATTGAAATCATATAAAACAGTGGGCTACCTAGAGGGCAGCTTCTACTTGGAGAACTAATGAAGAAATTGATGGATTTTTGTGATAAATCACCATAAGAAATAGTGAATTTCCAATACTTTTAAATTTTTAATCAATTTTCTTAAAAATTGATTTTTATTTTAAATAAAATTATTTTATTTAAAACTAGTTTTATAAAATTAATTAAAAAATAATTAATTTATATAAAACTAATTTTATTTTAATTAAACCTTTTTAATTAAAAGAATATTAATTTAATATCTTAATATTAAATCAATAAAACATCAAATCCACCAATATGATTCAATTTCATATTTAAATCATAATTTAAATATTAATTGATTCTCCAATTTCGTTTAATTTTAACAGAACCAAACATTTTTTTATTGTATCATATACAATCAATTGAAAACTCTAAAATTGAATTTGAACATTTCAAATTCATAACCCTAATTTCATCCATCAATACTCAACTTGTTATTCCAATTCATGAGCTAGTAGAGAGACCTAATGAACCTACAAATCATGAGTTCCAACAATTTGTAATTAATTGGTTGAACTCTTTAAACTAAATTTATTACGTTACGTTAACTATTAAGACATACCACTATAGCTCAATAGTTGCACTCTCATCACTGTAGATATATTTCTATCCATGTAAACCATAATCAGTAAGTCGATCCTTCACAAGCCGTTGGTATTTACAGCTGGGTCAAAATTACCATTTTACCCCTGTAAATACATCTTATTCCTTAAGTTCCCATTGATCCTCTAATGAACAATTGATTCATAATGCCACTTATGAATCATGTCCCTCTCTACCATGAGAAGGCAGGGCCCCGATTGTTCAAGACTTGAAATCAGCACTTAAGAGAACAACCTATCTGCAAATCTTAAAACGAATATGAGTGAATTCCATCCCGCAGGGCTATATCCCCAGCTACCTATCCGGTCTAATCCCCAAAATGGAGGCTTATTGAGCAGTGTTGTTGGACTACTCTTACCCATGCAGATCAAAAGATAATCTTGAATAAACAGGAGTTCATAGCTAGCTCAAGATTAAGATCGAGTTATCCTAGGTTACTTTAGTATGAAATAGTCAGTGTTAATAGTAAACGATCGTTATCAATAAAAGTGACTATTTCATGGTCGAGTCCTTATGCAAACTCATTGCATAGGATGCCCCCACTCACATGTCTGTACATGAATGATCTGTGAATTACATCATTTGTATTACCTATACAACATGGACCGCATCCAATAGTGTCTCCAGAATAAGGTACCCAATTTTATCCATATACTATGGAACGTTTTGGTTATCTACTTAAACTTGATTCATTATTATGTCTCCACATAAAGTCCAAGTACTCATGTAATAATCATGGATCTTAGTTCATTGGATTTAGTGCATATTCAATAATAATTTTATTGAATAAAACCTTAATAAAATCTTTATTGTAAATATCATATGTTTAATTTTACAAACCGCGATGGACATTCAATCCAACAGTTACAACAAAAAACATTAGCACTGTACGAAAGAAGATATAACAGAAAGGTACTAGTAAACACTTGTGATTAAAAAAAAATTGTTGGAGAAAGAGAGAAAAGACATACCATTTGCATTTATGAAATAGATGGAATGTGTTTGTCCTTATAGTTAAAGGCAAATGAGACCATAATTATAAAATGCAAAAAAAAAAAAGAAAAAAAAAAAGGAATAGGGTCCAACCTCGGAGTTATGACATTCATTAATTGAAACTTGAATTTCAGATAATATCATTAATAATGGTAAATAAAAAATCAATAATATAGATAAAACGACCAACAATTGATTTTAAATTAGAGACAAACAATGGCAAGTCATTTCATTCAAGGAAGAATAATTGAAATCAAAGTCGAACAATAAAGACAATAGAAACTAAAAGATGCAAAGAAGTTCATGGTAATGTGAAATGAAATACATGATAAGAAAATATTGGAGATGAAAAATGACATACCAATTGCATAAAGCAAGTAGATGGAATGAGTTTGGCATAACGTTGAAGTGAAGTGAGACCCATATATAATAGTTGTGTGAACTATGGGCCCATGAAATTTTTTTAGAAAGATCCGTATATAAATAAAAGTAAATGATTTTGACAAAAACCTAACTAATAAACAGTAACTAACAACCATTGTCAATCAACATACAATAAATCATCTTAAAAAAGGGATATGGCAATGATGAGTACAATAAATAGTACCTAATTTTCAATCAATATACAATAAATCATCATAAAAACAGGGGATATGGCAACGATGAATACAATAAACAATACCTAACAACCACTTTTAATCAATATACAATAAATAATGGACAAACAAAGGCTAAAAGTTACAAAATAGACAAGCAATTGACAAACAGAGACTGAAATGAACAAACAATGGACAAACAGATACCAAAATTTATGAAAATAGGCAACCAATGGACAAACAGAGGCCAAGAGTAACAAATAATTAACAGACGGTGGCCAAAATGGACAAACAATTGACATTGCACAAAGAAAATTCATCCTTCTTCATCAGTAGAATGAAAAATAACCCAATCAAAATTACCAAGATTCATCAAATATCCTATAGACAACATAGTGATAAGTATAAGCAGTAACATTAGAATCAACCCAAGCAGCAACAACCTAAAACACATGTTTCTCCATTTCGCCATAATTTAAAAAATGGACATTACAAACAGAGACAATGACAAAACAATGAACATGAAACGAAATTTGGAGCATAATTTCATAGCAAAATAATTCGGAGCAAAACAATGAACGTGAAATAAAATAATGGACAACAGTGGACAAATATAGAGCATTGTTTACAAATTTTTGAGCTAAAGTTGAAAAAAAGGGACCTCATCATCGGCTAGGAAAGGAAAAAGAAGATTACATTCGACCTCCCCCTACCAAGCTTCAGAACTTGTCCTTCACCCCCTACCACTCTCCAAAGGATAACCTCCACTCCCCACCAACACAATTGTCCCTCGACCAAACAAATTAGGCTAAAACGATAGAATGAGAAATTCGAATGATGCAACAAAGAGAATCAAAGGTTTGGAGTGGCAAGGGATAATATTCGTTTGGAATGACAAGGGAAGAATGAATGAGCGTGTTTAGAACGACAATGGGAGGGAGGAAGTCAAATGAAACCCCAATCGACAAAGATGAAGAGACACAAATCCATATATGTAGATTTATAGATATGTGAAGGGTCCAAAGAAAAACTTGCAAGAAGAGTACCACCATAAACGTATATCTATAGATTTGTGAGGGTTAGACTAAATAAAGTTAGGGACTAAGGATCCAGATCTGGTTTTGATAGCGATTGAACTGACGGAGATGAAGAAATATGAAACCAAATCTGAAGACGACACCAAAACTAGAGTTGAAGACAGAGAAGTAAAAAGAGAAGGAAAAACATCATTGATCTAAGCATTTCGTTCGATCAGAGAATAAAAGAGACGAAGTAAAAGAAAGGGAGATGTTGTAAATAGTGAAAAGGCACACATCATAGGGTTTTGGAACACTCTGTTGTAAATAGTGAAAAGGTACACATCATGGGGTTGAGAACACTCTTTTGTAAATAGTGAAAAGGCACACATCATGGGGTTGGGAACAGTGTTCCCTAGGGTTAATTTCGAACATAATATTAAGAAACTCCAACTAAAAATAATTAGAACCCGAAATATGGTGTAGGATATTATAGTCCACTCCACTCCACTCTTGAGCCCAAATAGGTGCTTATTAATCTAAATACTCCCCAAATGATCTGTATATATATTCCTCCAAATGAATATAAGAACCAAAACAGTGTGGAGTGTGGTGGCACATGGTGGAACACGTGCGTAGTGCAACCTGATGGACGGCTGCGGGTGGCGCTGAAAGCGTTGAAAGGATCCCACCGTCCAACTCTTTTGTTGAGAGAAATGGGACCCGGTGTCTTGATGGGCGGCCAGTGGACCCTGCCACGGGCCCACTTTCAACTCATAAACACGTCGCCTCTCATCAGGTCGGGTCGGGCCCACCATATTCATTCCCCCACTCGCCTTTACGGTTTTACCCCTTCAGAATTTCTGACTCACCGGAACCGAAGGTCAGCATCCGGTCACCGGCTGAATTCGTCAGAGCCGCCGTTATATAAATTTAGAAGTAATCTATTATTAATCCAAAGTTTCACAAAATGAAAGTCCATCTGACTTTTCTTTTATTCCTTTTTCTTTTTAATTTTATTTTACAAAAATGTATAAAGAATACAATAGAACTTCAGAATTAGACAAATTAAAAAGTAAAATAAAATCCACTGGTAGAAAATTTAAGGAGCATGAAAAACTAAAGTACTTTTGGTAATTATTTTATTTTTTGTTTTTATTTTTTAAAATTAAAGCTATGAATATTACTTTCGGCTTCAAATTTCTTTATTTGTTATCTACTTTTCACAAATAGTTTAAAAACCAAACCAATTTTTTATAACTAAAAAAATAGCTTTCAAAAAGTCGTTTTTGTTTTTAAAATTTGACTAAGAATTCAACTATTATACTTAATAAATATGCAAATCATTTTCAGAAATGTGGATGATATAGGTTTAATTTTCAAAAACAAAAAATTAAATGGCTACCAAACGAGATCGAAGGCATTCACTTTTGCTTATCATCTAAATTTCAATTTGGAAGAGATTCAATCTGTTGCACATAAAAATCAATAATTGTATACATCAATTACTCTAGTGTTTTTTTCCCCCTTAATTACATTTATGTTAACCAACCAAGTATGTAACTTTAAATTTAGAAAAAAAATGATAAAAGTATAACGACTTTTGCCAAAGTAACCTAGTTAACCGTAATAACCATGACATTTTTTTTAAGTTGAAAGCAAAAAAAGTACAACTTTCACCACTACATTTAAATTAGTGCAAAATTGATTTTTTTGTCCCTGAATTCCGTATTTAATTGTAATTATTTAGTATATCGTACTTTCTTTATTTGTTAGGTCTCACATTAATTTCGATTGCAACTCTTACACTTTTTTTTTTTTTTTTTTTTTTTTTTTTTTTTTTTACATTTGCATGTCAATAAACTAATTATGGACTAGATATGTCACAAGTTATATAGTCTATATAACTAAATAATAACCAAAATGGGTATAGTTTAATCGACATCAAGTATGTACCATCAAAGAGATTTGATTCTCACTCTAATTTTTATAAAAAATATCATTACATAATAAAAAAACAGTTAGTTTTGATTAAATTTTATACCAACATAATCAAATTGTAACAAATCTAAAAATATAGACTTAATTGTTATTTTGCACAAGAATTTATAGACTAAAAGTATTTATTTTTTCCAAAACTTTGCAATTTTTTTCCTTTCATATACTAATTAAATATATAATTAACAAAAAAATATGTATATATACCCTTGTAAGTCTTTAAACACTTGCTTAGATCTTTTTTAATAAAAGAATGAATTTGTTAGAAAGATGAGAATTGCATAAATTCTTTTGTCCTTTCTCATATTATAAAAAATAATTTATGAATCAATTTAAGTATTAAAGTCAATGAAAAATACACCCACTATTATTTTGAAGTCGATAATTATATTTTTCTTCCAAAAAAAATTGAACTGACATAACATAACTCTAACAGAAATGAATTCATATTATCAATGTTAAAGTATTAGGTTTTGATCTTCTAAAAAATCGATAATTTGAACTAAAAAGATAAAAGAAAAACAATTAATTAAAAGAAAAAAAAAAAACAAAAGATTTGACAACATAAACTGAAGGAGGGAATTAATGACGTGTCATCGGAGTTAAAAAAAAAAAAGTAAAGACCATTATAATCAATAAATTTATTTTCAACTTTTTTATTTGAGGGGGGATCCTTTCATTGTCTCATAATTCTATTTCCGCCCTTCAAATATTTATCGCCCTCTCCTCTCGTGCGTTCGGCATTTTGGAAATCGGAACGAACAAACAGAGACAGTCGAGCCTGCTTTTCGAAGATCAACTCCCATCTCTATCTCCATCACCGACTTCCGAGAAGGTTAGAGCCCCTTCTTCCTCTTGAGATCTGTATTTTTCTCTCTGTTCTCAATCGATCTCACACATTCTGTAACCCTCTCCAGCTTCCAATCTGCATCAGCTTCCCCTTCTTTCAAATGGGTACGTATTTTTGTTTTAATCTCTATCCAGCTCGTGTAATTTGCGTGGCGATGATCCATCTCTATTTCCTTCAGCTTAATTTGTACGTTTTGTTTGATTTGCGTTACATTGAAGCATCATCAGTGTAATTAATTTCATTTTTTTTTTTCAATTCAATTGGGCGCGAGATAATAGATATAGTTTGATTATCCATTACCTGCGCCTGATTTTTAATGGTTGTGTATTGTTAATAAAAGGATTCGAGCTATCTCGATTGGAGCGTAATTGATTTGCTCCAAATCTGTTAGGGATGATCACGCTGTTCGGGAGTATTAGATCGCTAAATTCTATTCATTATCTGGTCTCGAAGAGCGTAGGAGGATTCTTAAATGATGTGTTTGTGCTTTTGGGTTCTCTTATTTTCTTTGAGGTCTAAGTTAATTCCCTGAGCTAATGGGATTTATGGGTCTTATGAATCTTGGGTGTGTCTGGCTGGCAAGTTCTCTCGGTCGAGTATAATAGTTAGATGCGTTCTGACCTGTATGGACGCTGCCATTACTGTTACTGCAGAAACGATTGTGTTCGAGTCTAACTTATTTAAATTTATTGAGAAAAGAAGTTCCATGTTTCTTGTAGTCACCCGCGACCACGAGTCAGTTTTGTTTGGCTTCTTCTGAAAATCAGGGAGCACTATTGTTTATTATGTTGGTCTACTTTTAAGAGTTGTATTTTTGTCATCATGGTGATATCACAACACCACAATTAAGTTTTTGGGCTTTACTTGCTTGATTTATCTGTCTTTTTATATTTTCTACAACTACGAGTTTCTAATAAGCAAATTTTATCATCTTCTGGCAGCTAAGAGCGATGAAAGTTGCTCTGTTCAGCTTATAGATGGAGATGGTGGATTCAACGTCGAGGGAATTGACAACTTCATCAAAGATGTGAAATTGGGGGAATGTGGACTTTCATATGCAGTAGTGTCCATTATGGGCCCTCAAAGTAGTGGTAAGTAGTCTGCTTTCAGAATCTTGTTGTACCTATACAACAAATTAAGTTCATGCTTCCTGCCAATGCTTATTATTTTATTTTTTAAAGAAGTTTGTGTCGGCCTCTGTATTTAACTGTGAATTTCAATTTTATTATTTATCCATTATATTTATTTCTTCACAATTGGATATGTGAACACAAAGCATAGTATCAGATTGATATCTCCCCTACTGGGTTATGGTATTTTGAGAAATTCTTATTGGCTTTTTAATATACAATCTGCTTAGGGAAGAGTACGCTGCTAAATAATTTGTTTGGAACCAACTTTAGAGAGATGGATGCTTTTAAAGGGAGGTAAGTTATTGTCTTCTCCCTGTGTCTCTGGTTTATGTAGATAAGAAACAACCCTTCTATCTTTAGTTTATTCAGGTTTGGTGGCTGAAAAGTGCAAATTGATCTGTCATTTTCTAGGTCTCAAACAACTAAGGGTATATGGTTGGCTAGATGTGCTGGCATTGAGCCTTGTACACTTGTAATGGATTTGGAAGGAACTGATGGAAGAGAGCGAGGAGAGGTGCATTTCTATGCCTTTATGCACTTTTTTTGGCTTATTCACATGTTTCGTTTGTTTGTACTTTCTTCCATTTTTGCTTCCTTTTCAATTTTCCACAAGCATATTTGTTAATATTTTGACTTCACTATTATCACATGCTTCTTCTCGTAGAGTTGAAAGTTCTCTTTTATATTTAAAAGAATGGTGTTATTCCTTGCCAAGTTTAATAAACTCATTTGATAATTGGGGTTTTCAGTGGGGAGGGCTTCTCTGACTTATTGGAGACTTTAGTACCACTTAGATGAAGATTCCCTAGTCTGAATTTTGAAAAGCTCTGGGTCATATTATAAAAATTTATGTTCAATCCTCTGCTAGACCACACTCAACAGCGAGGTGATTCGTAGGTACCCATCTGAGTGTATCTAGAATTAGAAGGCTCCTAGAATCGCAAGATTCTTCATATCCAACTTTAATTGGTAGAGTCAATAACCTAATCTAGACTGAGTCCAAAGAAAGAGTTCCAACTTTTGTTTGTTTCCTCATTGGTCCTGTGTGTAAGTAGCTACAAATATGACAACCAAGGTCCAAAGAAACGTTTTTCTTACTTGTTTGTTCTGGAAAGTTTACAAATGCACCTAGTAAAGTAGGTGGAGATGTGGTATTTTATTGAAGAGGTTGTAGATACGACTGGTTTTTGGTTTCTAGATGGGGTAATTCAACGAAATTGTTTTGCAACCCTTTTGCCTTCTCTCAAACCAATTTGATCAATTGTCCACTTCACTGTCTCCTTTTCTGTTTGTCTTTTTTTGCTCTTTCCCCCTCACTTTTGTATTTTTCATATTGATCAATGAAACAGAAGTTTTATGATTAAAGAAAATCAGATTCCTATAAAACCGAATGTGAAGAAATTTTAGATTTTCTTGGTCGATTAATTCTAAATTATTGTGTAATTATAATCTCTCAAATTGTCACTAGTTGGAGTTCTTTTTTGTAACCATTTTGGCATTTTGTATGTAGGGATATCTCATTTCCCCCTCCTTTTGTGACCATTTTTTTATAATAAAAAGTTTCTTTCTTCTATAATTGGAGGGCTCTTCTTTATTAGTTTTGTGGGAAGGGGTTTCCACTCCCCCTGCCCTTAGGCTGTTCTTTTGATTAATACACATTTGTTTCTTATCTAAGACAAAATAAAAAGTTTTTTTCTTATAAAAAAAAGAATCTTTGTTTTTATCATAATTAGCTAGATGTATACTTTGGCTGTTTCTTAATTTGCTTTTGTCACGTTCTTTTTTAGGATGACACTGCATTTGAGAAACAAAGTGCCCTCTTTGCGCTTGCTGTGTCAGATATAGTGCTAATAAACATGTGAGTTCCTTTAGTTTTGTTTATCCAATATTTGTTTTATCTTGTAACATGTGTTCCCGTGCATCTTTCTTCTAATATTACTTGTTTCCATACTATCTGGTTTTAAAAATTTATCATTTAATTTAGGTGGTGTCATGATATTGGCCGTGAGCAGGCTGCAAATAAGCCTCTCCTGAAGACTGTATTTCAGGTATTCCCTTTAATCTGGTTGGGGATCATGGTGTATCTTCTATAATAATAATTTAATCATTTTCCATTTCTATGGTACGCAGGTCATGATGAGATTGTTCAGTCCGCGTAAAACAACACTAATGTTTGTCATTCGTGATAAAACAAGGGTCTGTTTTATTTTCTGGATAGTTTGTATTTTTGCATATTACTATTTTAGATTTCTTGAGCAGTTGTAGAAGAACCTTATGTTGCAGGATCTTAACTTTTCTAACTTTCTTTGTTAATTTTTGTTCATTTTTTCCGTGTATATAGACACCATTGGAAAATTTAGAGCCTGTTCTTAGAGAGGATGTACAAAAGGTAAATAATTGGTGCTTTCTTTTGAATCATGGCGACACCCAGGAAGTGCTGTTTATTTATCTTTTTCTCATCTGCATTCCTCCTCTGTTTTGACTGCAGATATGGGACTCTGTTCCTAAGCCACAGGCTCACAAGGATACTCCACTAAGCGAATTTTTTAATGTGAGTCCTCATTTTCCTAATGTCAAATGGATTTGTATGGGGAAGTAGAATTCTATGATGGTCTATATTGATTTCCTTTGAATTATCAGGTTGAAGTTGTTGCTTTATCTAGTTATGAAGAAAAGGAAGAGCAATTCAAGGAGCAGGTATATGGATCTTGTGAAACTCTATATTGACCATCAGCACCACATGAAAATTAATCTTATTTCGTTCCCCCTTCCTCCCAAAAAGTATAAACTGGACTTTTTATGAAACATTATTATTATTTTTTCTTTTGGATAAGCTACGATTTCATTGATTGAATTAAATATCCAAAGATATCAAGGGTACAAAAGGCCCATTTCATAGGGTATACAACTTTTTTTTTTTTTTGAAACATTATCGACAAAGAATTTCCTGAAAATTTGCTGGAGCTGTGAACGTTCTATTTTATGGTGGCTGAATAGGCTTTTAAACTATTTATTTTGACTTTTTTTTTCTGTTCTTGATATTATATGTTAACATGTGGCTGTTCATAGGAACTAAATTTGCGAATCCCAACATTGCCTCCTTGCTTTTACATACTTCTGATAGCATTGAATTTTTTGTCTACTCCTATATAGGAATGTTATAAGATGGTTAGAGCGTAGTGTTGTCCTAGATAATTGTTCTTGACATATGTTATTGTATATTATGTTGGAATTCAGGTGGCAAATTTGAGGCAGAGATTCTTCCATTCTATTGCCCCAGGAGGGCTTGCTGGAGATCGCAGGGGAGTTGTTCCTGCTTCAGGTTTTTCTTTTAGTGCTCAGCAAATCTGGAAAGTTATTAAGGAGAACAAGGATCTTGACCTTCCAGCACATAAGGTACAACAGTGACCAAATTCATGTTTGGAAATATATAGTCAAAAGTCTGACTTTGATCCATGGCATGTCTGCAGGTTATGGTGGCTACTGTTCGCTGTGAAGAAATTGGCAATGAGAAGTTTGCATGGTTTGCATCAAATGAGGTTTAATACACAGGCGTTTAATTTTTTCCTTGTCTATTTGTATTCCCTTCCTGATATATCCTGCAGTCAAACTCACCATAAAATTTATTTATTCAATCAGGACTGGTTGAATTTGGAAGAAGAAGTACAAACTGGTCCAGTTCAAGGTTTTGGAAAGAAGCTAAGTTCGATCATTGATACTTGTTTATCGGAGTAAGTAGTGCCATTTGATAGTTATCCAGGATGCATTCAAGTGTACACTAGTAACCTTATACATTTATGTTCTTTTTACGTTGGCATTGGAAGATCCGAGTAAAGTTGGGTAAGGTCATGTAAACAGAAGGTTTCAATGGCATTGTGGTTTCATTTTTTTATCCTCATCAAGTATCTTTCTTTATTCCTCGTTCAGTTTATTAGATAATTGTTTTTCTGATGGGGTACCCTCATTAAGTAAAGTTGGGTAAGGTCATGTAAACAGGAGCTCCGAGCATGATTATTAGTTCCTTAGTGGCACTTTTAATGGCCTTAGAAGGGAACACTTTATCTCTTGGAAATTGTAGTTCAAATACCATTTGATAGTGATAAGAACTTATGAAGTCTCAACAAGCTGCCTAACTTTGGGCGTTTGCTGACTATAGATTTTTGTAATTTATTCGTGAGGTCCTATTTCTGTAGCCCGTTCTTGGTTTAGTTCGGTTTCTTTGAGGGTTTTTTTTTGGTAGGCCTGTTTTCTATTTTGATTAACTGGCTTGCTGGTCTCCTTTGTATTCTTTCATTTCTATCCCAATGAAAATTAGGATAATCACTGATCAACCCAAAAGCTTGTGATGAGTTATGGTAAATTTAATTATATCTACGTTGTAACACTCTCACTCAATAGTCAACTTGAAAATTTATAGAAGACCCAATAAGTGGAAATCAATATTAATTGGGAGAGGAAATGACATTGCGGGGATTTGAACATAGGATCTCATGCTTAAATTACCAATCAACCGAAAAGCTTAAGTTGATGGGCTGTGGTAAATCTAATTACATCAGTATTTAACACAACCAAAACAGCAAGATGCTCCAATGACAAAAATAAAAATTTTCATTTCCACTCATTGTTTTTTTTAATATAGTTAATATGTATCTTAATTGCATATAGTTGATCTTGATCTTTTTCAGCCTAGAAAAAAGGAAGAACAATAACAACTTTAGTCCAAAACCTTAGAGGCTTAAATCCCTCCCATATGTTGTTGATTAAAAAAAAAAAAGCAACTTTAATCTTGGTCAGGTTTGAAAATGTGAAGGACCTTTTTGGTATTCCTTTTTTTGCAACTTAGGAATAATGCTGATGTGTCTATAACTGACATGATTAATTTTTTGTTACCTATTGAACATTGACATGTTAATTTATTCATCTTAAGCTTTTTGTACTTTGATGATTCAGGTATGATGCAGAAGCAACATTTTTTGACGAAGGTGTGAGATCTGCAAAGAGAGCACAACTTGAAGAAAAATTGTTGCAAGTAATTATCCCAAGTTTTGTTTTGTTTTGTTGTTTTTTCCTTTTTAAATCTAATCTGAGAGCGGCTGCATAATTATGGGAAGTCGGAAGTTAAAGATTAGAGATAAGCTATTTCCTAATTACTGCTTCATATGGTTCTGAGCGCTGATGTATTCTGTGGAAGTAACTTCTAGAAGGTTCTTCCAAGAGGATCTTCCTGCTGCATTTTACTTGAATGCTTTGTTTTATCTTGAAAGTATAATTGTTATTCACAATACTTCCTTTGGATTTATTATCTTGATAATGATTTGTTTGTGGCATGTTTTTCCTCATCGACTAGCTTGTTCAATCAGCCTTCCAATCTCTGCTGGGACACATAAGGTCTGGGACATTTGATAAGTTCAAGGAGGCATTTGACAAAGCTTTGAATGAAGGGGAAGGGTTTTCTTCGGCTGCCTCTAATTGTGCTCAAACCTACATGGCTATTTTTGACAAAGAATGTGCTGGTAGGTTGAATTAAAAAGACTGCCTCTAATTTGGCTGTTTCCCTTCTGTCCCTTTAGTATGCAGAGGGCAGTTAAATAGGCAACTGCTCCTGATTTCTTATGGTTTAAATTGTTTTCAGTTTACTGAAATGTTTCCCATCTTTCTCAGGTATTAGAATGTGTTTTGTTTGTTATTCTGTAATCTTTGCTGACTTCTTGTCACTGCAGGTGCTATCATTGAGCAAGCAAACTGGGACACTTCTAGAATAAGGGATAAACTTCGACGTGATATTGATGCCCACATTGCAACTGTTCGTGCTGACAAATTATCTGAACTTTCTGCACAATTAGAGGTAAGACATGTTTTATGGCTCAGATACTGGACTTCTAATCTAGGTCATTTTGGAAGGCATTCATTGAGCACTAAATTTTCTCTCAGAATTCTTTGTGGTTTTCTGGAACTTGTGCAGCATTTGGATGAATACCATATAATTGCCTTCTGACTGTTACTGACAATGATAATAATGATTGCAGAAAAAACTGAAGGAAGCATTGTCAGGACCGGTAGAAGCTTTGCTAGATGGAGCTAATAATGAGACATGGCCAGCCATAAGAAAACTTCTTCAACGAGAGACTGAGTCTGCCATCTCTGAGCTGTCTAAAGGATTGGTGGGCTATGATATGGATGAAAAAACCAAGGAAAACCTGTTTACCAGTCTTAAGGATTATGCTAGAGGTGTAGTTGAATCAAAAACTAGAGAAGAAGCTGGAAGGGTCCTGATTCGTATGAAGGATAGGTATCCTTTTCATGGATGTAGCTAATTTGCACCTTCTTCTTTGATAGCATCCGGCATCCGTTGGTATTGATATCGTTTAATATTGCAAACAGGTTTTCCACATTGTTTAGCCATGATGCAGATTCAATGCCACGTGTTTGGACAGGGAAGGAAGATATCCGGGCAATCACCAAAACCGCTCGTTCTGCTGTATGACATGATATTATTAGTGTTTGTTTCCCTTTTTCCTATTATTTATACGTCATTTTATCTATGCTTTGTATTTAAAATATATAATTTATATATTTGTGTGCTGTAGTCCTTGAAGCTACTCTCTGTTATGGCTGCTCTTCGTTTGGATGATGATGATTCTGGTGAGATAGACAGTACTTTGTCATCTTCCTTGCTGAATGTTCCAAACAGTAGCAATACAAAAGATAGGAGCATTGTGGCAACTGACCCTCTTGCCTCAAGCTCATGGGAAAAGGTAAGTATTTCAGTCCTGAATGTTCCAAACAGTAGCAATACAAAAGATAGGTTTTGACGTCTCTAGCTTGTTACAGGTTTCACCATCACAAACGTTGATTAGTCCCGTTCAGTGCAAATCTATATGGAGGCAATTCAAGGCGGAGACAGAGTACACTGTTTCTCAGGCCATTGCTGCACAGGTAATAAATGATTTTTTTTTTTTTTTTTTTTACTAATTAGATGTGTGCATGTGTATATTTTTACAAATTATGACAGCTACGGAATTTTAAAAGCATTTCCAGAATCCAGTCTGATATTTTGGAGTTTGGTCTGTAATATTTAGTATATGCTATTATTACATACAAATTTATTTTGGATGACGAAGTTGATGATTCATGGCCTCACTGTGGTGACATAAGCCTAATCAAACAGCCTGTCACATGTTCCTTGCAAAAAAAAAGGAAATCTGACTACCACTTCTATAATTTGCACTTGATACTTGGTTCAGTTTTTTGGGTCCGTTCTATGTTTTAAATCACATCTAATTGGCATTATTAGTTAATCGATAGTAATTATTGAGAATGCACATACATTGCATCTTTCTTGTTGTTGGACGATGAATACATATATTTTTGCATCTATCTCAAATGTTATTATATTTTGCAGGAAGCCAGCAAACGCAATAACAACTGGTTGCCCCCGCCATGGGCAATTGTTGCGATGGTGATTCTCGGGTTTAATGAATTTATGACGCTTCTAAGGTATGTAATATGTAACTAACTATGTGGTGATATTTTCTACATCATAAAATGTGATTGTGTTGGGATGCCTCCGAACAAGAGAACTCAAGAACACAAAGAACAAACAAACAGACTAAAAGATAAAATTATATTGCAATATCCATGAAGAAATTACAATATATCATAGCCTTTTGAGAGGACCACTCCCTCCCAAATTTCCCAATTAGAAAATTACAAAATTCTTCATACCTTCCTCTCAACCCATACCCTCTATTTTTAACTAAAAAAACCTAACAAACTTTAGCTAATTACTAATATGCCCTCCTAATAATCATATTAATATTCTACTAATAATCCTACTATTTCTTTAACTAGGGACCTTACATATTGTTCTCTAAGTTCATGTTTACCTCCTTTGTTGACAGAAATCCTTTATATTTGGGAGTCATTTTTATCTTCTATTTACTCGCCAAAGCCCTATGGGTGCAGCTAGATGTTTCTGGGCAATTTAGCAATGGTCTTGTAAGTATCGAATCTAACTTATGTTGTGTAGGACCTTGTTTTTCAGCACTCTTGGTGCCTGTATTCACTGCTTAGAATTATTTGTGCTATTGTCTTGCATTTTCGACTCCCTAGGCCTGTTTCCATATCTTTAAGTTTCTCCAATACACATTTTTTTATTCTTGTTAAGAAAGAATGGGAATAATCTAGTTTCAATTGGAAAAACCAAAAAGATCCTATTTATCCAAGAAACCTGACGTCTGATTTTATTTTCAACCAGCTTCCGGGACTTCTTTCTTTGTCTTCTACATTCGTGCCTACTGTCATGAATCTTCTTAAAAAATTAGCAGAAGAAGGACAAGCACCACAAAGGCCTGCAACTACTGATCCTCAGAGCAACCCCGCTTTAACATCAAAAAGTTTTAGAAACAGCTCCAGCAACGATTTGACATCGACGGCATCATCAGCAGTGACCGGGACAGAGACCGGAGGTGAGTACTCCAGTCGCTCAAAAGAAGAGTAGGCTGAAGGAAAGGAGGTAATTATGGATTAATTTCTCCTTTTCTGAAGATCCTTGGTTTCTTCGATCGACCCTTTGCCGTCACCAAATATATAATTCATGTTTGTTAACTATTGGAAGAATGAATGTAAGAGCAAAGGCTGAAGTTCAGGCTTTAATTTTTGTGCTGAGAACCTCAAAGCTGTGGTTTGGGGTTTGATAACGGAAACCCCTTATAATGGGTTTCCATATATCAGTATAGGTGTTCACTTCATTCTCTGACCCCTTTTGGGTTTGAATAGACTAAGAATGATTCTTCTTTTTCCTATATTATTGTTTGATTATCTGCTCTTTTTGCCTTTGATTTTGTCTTATGAAAGTTGTAACATTTGATTGTGAGTATATCTTTTATCTTTAATTTATAGTCTTGACGCTTTCCTCTCTTCAATTATTCTGTTCGAATCTCAAGGTCTCGTTTGGTTACAAATTGGTTTTTAATTTTTATGTTTGTTTTATTTCAATTTTTCAATTATAGTTTTTATAACTGGGCTAAATTCAAAACATAAACTTACCAGTTGGATTAGCATTTATAGGCTTATTTTTAAAAAATAAAAATTCAAATAGTTGTCATTCTAAAACATTATAGTTCTTTTAGTGCGCTTACAATGAAAGTGGTTTTTCGATTTTGTCAAAGAATTATTTAAAATCCTTCTAATAATTAAAGTTCTATTTGGTAATCATATGGTTTGTTCTTATTTTTTAAGATGAAGTCTATAAACACTACTTCTATCTTAATTTTGAAAACTAAAAAAAATTAACTTTTAAAATTTTGTTTTTTGTTTTTGGAGTTTAGTTAATAATTTAATCATTATATTTAAAAAATATATATCATTGTAAGAAATAGGGAGAAAATAAGTTTAATTTCATAAACCAAAAACTTGGGAGTCCAAATAATGACATGACTTCAAACTAAAGGTAAATTAAATGATCCTTAATTATGAGCTCCAACCATA
The DNA here is from genome assembly GCF_027475165.1 of Benincasa hispida. Lineage (NCBI taxonomy): Eukaryota > Viridiplantae > Streptophyta > Magnoliopsida > Cucurbitales > Cucurbitaceae > Benincasa > Benincasa hispida. Next base: position 2,547,730 of record NC_143486.1, read on the forward strand.
AGATCTGCACCTGTGCTAGTTCTTCTAGATTTATATTTACTATAAAAATTGAAACATCAAATTAATGGAAGAAGTTTTGCAGGGACACAGGTTGTTATCATTAATTCATTATCAAACGCTTGAAAGATTGATGGTGTCCATGACTTTGTTAGTTTCTTTCACATTAATTACAGGAGTGAGATCAAGTTATTGACTTTTAAAATGACTAGTTTGAGGACACATGCAATAAAAGAAGTATTTAGTATATGTACATATATAAAAGGCAAAGAAATGTAGTTGTTATATGAAGCGATTTGTATTTGATGTAAAATTAAAATAGAGAGGAACAAAAAAGTCACAAAAGTTACGCACAAAACACAAAGGTATGAATTGTGATTGAGAGCAAATTAGACATTGTGAAAAATTCATAATCTCTTTTAATATATTATAGATATAGATAATTGATATCTTAACTATTGAGCTATGCTTGAATAGTTTAGTTGTCCTAAATTTAAGGTTAATGGTAGAAATTCATTGAACATATACTATACATATAACAAGTCATTTTCTCACTTAAAAGTTATGGATCAATACTTTATTAATTACCCAAGAATCAAGATCAACGCTTAAAATAGAAATCAAAATGTAAAATGCAAAATCTAGTGAAAGAATCAAAAGATTAATTCCTTACCACACACGTTGTGTTCCCACTGCCATAGAAGAGGTAAAATATGGCTATGGCTTTGGCTACCATTAATTGGAGAGAGATATCTTAGCGTTGTGAGCTCAATTTCTGAGCTTTCATGACCTTTTTGATGGCCACCATTAATTAAGTAGGCATGGAAGGAGATGAGCATGGATGTAATGTAATCTTCTTTAATAATAACTTTAAATATAAGGGAAAGGCTGTGGGCTGTGGGCTGTGGGAGGAGACCTCTTCCACTTGTCCAAATTATTATATTCTTTCAATTTCCATCTCAACCACCTGTCTACACATCACTGAAATCTGAACCAATAGCCTATGAACCTCATTCAATGCTTTCTTCAATTAGGAAGCTCCTAGAAGTGTTAGATTCTTCATCCATACTCTTCCTTGTTGAAAAAAAATGCCACCCAACCAAACAAAAATCCCAACTTGTGATTTCAAACCCTTCTGACCTATGAATTCAGTAGAAATGAAAAGAAAAAATAGAACTTTTTCAATCTTTTGGTAGCTTTGTTTAGGGATAGACCAACACCAATTTTGTAGGAAAAACACATAGGGGAAAATGATCGTTTCTAGAGTTGAAAATTTGCTTCTTAGACTAAATCATTTTGACAGGAGGGATATTAGGGTATTATTAAAGTATTAAATATATATTAGTAATTAACCAAGGAGTTTGTTATACTCGTTGGTTATAAATAGAGGGGGAGGTGAATAAAGAAGATAGACAATATTTTGGTTAGTGAATTGGGACTCGAGAGTGATCTCAAGATTGGAGGATCCAAGTACTTCGAATTACTTGGTTTATTTTTGTAGTTTGATTACTTATTATATCAAAATATATTTACACTCTAAAACATTTATTAGTCTTTTTATTCTTAGAAATTTTCATCCTCTGACTTCTAGATTTATTTGGTCAATAAAAAAGTTCCTTAGAGAAAAAGGGAAGAAAAAGAAAAAGAGTAGACCAAAGTTGTATGTTGTTCCTAAGATTTTCAACCCAAAAGGTAAGTCACTTGAGTGCAATAGCATAGGTCCACAACTGTTTCAAGAAGTACAAAACAAAAAGTATATATAAAAATTGACCTAGAAATTGCTCATCAAAGATTAATAGGAGAAGGATTTAGTTTATGTAGAAAACAAACAAACAAAGAAGAAGAAGAAAAGTTTGGTGCTGTATTTAATGTTCAAACCCTAGCCATAGTTGTGTAAATTAAATGCTGTGAAAACAAGCAAATGAGTATGTATGGATCAATTTAATTGTGAATATCACTACCAATCAAATTTCTTTCACTGCCAACCCCCAAACGATGGCAGGCTATTCTCCAACATTGTATTTGTAATATAATATTCTAAAAAATAAATTAAATTAATTAATACTATAAAATATGAACAAAGCACAAATGGATGACGTTTTTATTGATCGTGTTCTTTTTCTTTCCACTTTCTAGCCACTCAAATTTTAAGCCAAAGGCCTCATAGCACTTCATTTTAAGAAATATGCCACCAAAAGGATGGTCTCCTTCTGCACAAATGTTTGCTTTGATGCTCTTTAATGAATGATGCAGAAGGTTTTAGTTGAATGCTGATCAGAATTGATTTCTCGAGTCCTTGACTATACTGAATCCATGAAATATGGTCCATAATCACTCACTAGATCCTTCTAAGATTTTGGTGAGCCAGGTCCTCTTAGATTTTGTTTTCCAAACAGCACAGGTTTATTTTCAGAAAGGGGCAATTATTGCAATTGCTTTGCTTGTGAGGTGGGAGATTGACATTTTTCATCAGTTGGATGAAAGTTATTTAATGGGATTCAACCACTTTCTTTACTTTTGCCTTTTCCTTCTACATGGATGGTGTGGGATGAGATAACCACAGTAAATTGACTTGATAAATGATTTAAGTCACCACATCATTATCATGTCAAAGATCAATGATTTAATCTCGTGGTTGAACTAAAAATAAATATGAAATAAGGTTAAAACACTTTGAAAGGGATAAGTTTGAAATTAGGGTAGCTCTTATCTGGGATTTAACTCTATTAGCTTTCTCGATGACTAAGAATGATAGGATGAGATAGTCGTTGAGATTAGTCAAGGTGTATACAAACTTGTCCCGTCGTCACGTGAAATAGAATATAAAAACATTCTACAAAATTGTGGAGAATAAGATCAAGCGGTATGAATTACTACCACCTATGAATTTACAGCTATACAGTGGCTTTCATGTGCAGTGTGGATGAGATTTAAATGAGACAGGCTAGCTCTGTCTGTCGAAATAAATGCAGCTCACAAGTAGAAGAAACTGGTTTTTTTCCCCTCCTTGGGAGTTGAGATAAAAATGTGTTATGAATAGTAGATTGTTTTAACCTTTAACAAAATTCCACAATGATATCTTCAAAAGAATCTGAGAAACCAGAAACATTTCATCCAATGTGTTGGAGACAATTTTATAACACATTCATACAAGCGCCACAGACCCTAAATTAAAAAACTATTTTCAGACAATTCTTTTTTTGGAAACAAACAAGAAACATCTCATGAATTATAAAGATCCCATAAGACAACTCTTATGTCCTTTCATTAAAAGTTTACAAGCAGTGCTTCTTCTCCTACACAGGAAACAGGATGGCTCTTCATAAGGCATTCAAGGTGCATGGTGTGTGCGCGTACAAAACATAGTGCAAAGGGGGACGGACGCGTCTGTTGGATGTTAGATCATTTAAGACACTTAAAAGTAAAACTGTTAAAGATGGCTTATGAATGGTCCTCAGAGCTTAAAGTTTTCTAACTAATAACAGCCAAAGCTCAATAAAAGAATTCAGAATGAGAAGACCATTGAAAGACTACACTATTCTTGTTTAATGTCACCTTTTGTCTAATAAACATTCGGTATTGAATGTTGGTACAAAAGGAACCCAAAATGGGTTCTAACTTGTATATGTTCCTTTATCTATAAAAGTTTAGACACTCGAGAAAGACTCATCGACCATTTATTTATTCTACATTGACAGTTTTCTACAAAGGGTTGGGTGTATTTATTTTAAAATTTGAATGCATCCTCATGCGTTCCCAAGAACATTGAAGAATGGTTATATTAAGCAGATTGAGGTGGTGGTCCATAGGAAAAGCTTTCTAAGGAAGTGCGGCATTTAAGACTTTCTGTGGCTTCATTGGTTTGAAAGAATGAAGAGTTTTTCAAGAAATATACCTCAAAGTTGGAGTGTCCTTCACGGACCATCGTCCATATTGTGTCTTTAATCAATATAAATTGAGAAGTGTTCATGTAATAGGAATCCTGGCCGGGTTCCCTCTAGTTTGTAATCTTTTTGTGTTACAGAGATATGGCTTTTTTTTAGAGTTGCACCAAATATATAGGTAATACAATCTTCAGTTAAGAGCTGTTTTGAGTCATTTTTAGTCCAGTCTGGTTGAAATGTGCCACCTAAAATGGGGAAAGCTTCAACCTGAAATGTTATATTTGGCATGCATGAGATAGATTTCAAAGGTTAGGTTGTTAAAACTCGATTACTCCCGTTTCATAACCGTTTAATTTTTTGTTTTTGTTTTCGAAAATTAAACCTATTTTATCAATATTCTTTACAAAGATTTGCATCTTTCTTAAGTACAATGGTTAAATTAATAGTCAAATTTCAAAAACAAAAACGACTTTTTTAATTTCTTAAAATTTGACTTAATTTTTTAAACGATTGGCGAAAACTAGATAATAAATGAAGAAATTTTGAGGTAGAACTAGTGTAATTTTCAAAAACAAAAAACAAAATTGTTACCAAATGAGACCTCTATACTTTCATTGTACACGAAATAAATAAGTATTTTGAAAAAATAGGAATAATAAACAAGGATTTTCAAATAGAGAAAAATAAGAGAAACTATTTACATAAAATAGCAAAATTTAATCTTATTTGATAGAGACTGATAGAAGTCTATCAGTTTTTATTAATGATAAAAACTAATAGAAATCAATCGTTGGTACTATATGATAGATGCTGATAGAAGTCTATTAATGTCTATCAATGATTTTTTATTTTTATTTTTTTGCTATTTTTGTAACTAATCTGACATTTTTTCAATATATAAAAATTTTCCAATAATATAATACCCACTAGTTAGTATTGACCCCAATTAAAAATTAGACAACTATATATATGTGCGTGTATATATATATATTTTACTCACCCTTTATGCATTCCTTTCTCATAGTTGAGAGAAGAAACATTTATTTTCTTACTAATGACGAGCTAAGGATTATAGACAAGATAATATACGACGTCATTTATTGAAGGATTTTTTTTTTCTAGCGAAAAATCCCTATTTAGGAGGAAAATGAAAGATGGATTTGCACTATCTTAGCCCCACACCATTCTCCGTTCCTACTTCGAACATCATCTTATATATATATCAATTTGAACCATTTTTTGTCATAATATTCAAATTTATGGTATTTTTGTTTGATGACTAAAATATTTGATATGTTTGAATTTTAATTATATAATGTGGTTGAGCATTTGAATTATATGTGACCTTTCATTGAGAATAAATGAAATAAATGAAAGGCCACACAGGCAGATACACATACAAAAAGAAGACCCAATCAAATAAATGTTACCTATAAAAAAATGATTTTTTTAAAAAAAAAAGTTCGTCACCAATGACCAAAGTAAAACATTTTAAATATATTTTTGGATAATTATCTTAAATAGATATCTATATGGAACATTATTTTTTTATGAGGTTCAAGAAAATTTATCTTCTCGTTTAAATGAAGTTTTTTCTTTCAAAAGAAATTATTGTACTTAATTGAGATTTTTTAATAATAATAATAATATGTGGAGACTAATTTTTTTTTTTTTTTTTTTTAAAGAAACCTATCGTTGGAAATTTTTAATTTTTATTGGGATGAAAAATTAAATGAAAAGTGGGAAAACCATTTCTGGCCGTGAACAACCTTAAAAGGACATTTGAATTGAGAGAATTGAGATAAGAATAAGGGTGGAAATGGGTAAGAGATACATCTCTTTATTTGGTACAAGTTTTAAAGAGGCACGGGAATAAGTTATTCTCATGCATTCCTTATACCTATAAATAATACCCATCCAAAAGTGCGGATTTTTTTGATGTTCATTCTATCTCCTTTTAATATATGAATTTATTCTTTTATTTTATATTCTTAAAATTAATTAATATATGAATATTAAATTTATAATTTAGAGAATTATAATATTTGAATTTAACTATTCCATAATCATAAATTAATTAGTTAATTATACAATAAACCATAAAGAACCAATGCATTAATACAATTAATTCATTAATAAATTATATATGTAGTTAATTAATCATCACTATGATTAATATTTTTCGAGATTATTTTTAATAATTATAATTATAATTCATTATTTTTTAATCATAAAACATTATATTTATTTTTTAACTTCATTTTGATTGTTTTATTAATTAATACATCATACTTATATAAATTTATCAAATTATGTAATGAAGTAACTTTAATTATAAATTACTCATTTTACAAATATATTGAATTAATATTATTATTTGATAGTTAAATAATTTTGTTCAAAAATTTGAATTGAATATATTGTTTATCAATTAATCTATCAAAATTTTGTGTCTATGATTAATTTTATAAATAAAATACAAAGCGAATTTATTATCATAAAATTTTGATAACAGAAACAATCAAACACAGTCATCATTGACCCTAACAATCCTATTCACAGACATACTTAATTATTGGACATCTTTAAAACCTTAAACCAAATGGTCCTAATTGTACACTCATTTAACTCAAACACACATGACAAAGGCCTCTTGACATTATATCTTTCCACCCAAGAATGAGAAAGATAAAAAAGAGAGCAAGAAAAGTCTAGAAGATCAGTACCACCCCACCTAAACATTCATGAGAAAGAGAGGGAGAGATTCTATGGGAAATGAAAAGACTTGAAAGGAAAATTCAACTAATAGCCTGAACTTACAGGACTGAATAAAACTGATCCATCTGCACCCTTTACTCGTGAAATTTATTTTCTCAACCAATCAAACTTTCAATATCTATAATCCAAGTGAAAGCAACTAACTTGGAATAAAAAAGGAAGTCCAATGCCCCTCTTTCATGAAGGAAAAATATTACGTTAAAATATCATTTTTGTGAAGAAGCTAACACTAAATATTACGTCAAATAATAACTAGCAATAGAGACTAAATTTAGGATTTATTGAGAGTACGGACACTAAAATTGAACATTTAAAAATATAGGGTCTAACATTGGAAGAGTCTCAAAATACATGGACCAAAAAGATATTTTATCCCAAAAGTTGTGAAGAAGTTAAGTGTCACCATTAATCAAAATGTCCGTCTATATTTATAAAAGAAAAGTTTGACTACAAATTTAGTCCATAAATTTTTCAATTTTTGCTTATTTGATTTTTAAATTATTAAAGGTGTCTAATAAACCTCTAACCTTTTAATTATGTCTTGGATATAAATTTTAATTTATGTCAAGGAATGCTAAAGGTGCAAACTTTTTTTTCAAGAAATCCATCATAGAAGAGTAGGGTAGTCAATGTTAAAAAATTTAGTCGACTTCAATACGACTATATCATCAAGTTGTTTCCTTCTAACGATATGAGAATGAGACATAATACTCAAGAAAAAAAAAACTTTAAAATGAGTGATTTCTTGTTTTCTCTTGTGATTATTGTCAAAAAGGCTCTAATTTCTTCAACAAAAGAAATTTGGTTCCAAAAACTGATATAACCAACGCTTCACTCTTCAAAATCCCAATTTCCTGTCTTCAACTTAGCCTTTTTCTGCCTCAAAACATGTCCCCTACGGCTATAATTCTGAAGATAATAGAATATCATAAAGGCTTTCCCTTTTCACCCTTCAGTTTTTTTCCCAAATCACTTAAACTAAGTAGACCATATAAACTGGTAGCTACCAAAGCAATAAATATACGTACCCATACAGTTATATGGAAGACTGGTGAATGAGCTGTCTTCTAGTATTGATGAAAAGGCCATGAGACTTCATCCAACGATCCACGAGAAGCCATCCAAAGCTCCAACTGCAACATTGAATTCATCATTAAATAAGCATATATACAGTAGTTACATTGGAAATCCTTCTTTCCCTCTTTCATTTTCTTTTTCATTACCAGATGGATGTATTATATTGGTGTTTGATTTCCAACACATAATCTTCTTGGGGTTTGTTTTCTGAGTATAAATCTGTGACCCACACACAAACCAAGACCAACCAGGAGAAGCCACATACAGGTTTGGAAGAAGCAGCTTCCTTTCCTACTGAGACTGCCTTTTTCCTTTTCTGCAACTCAATGGCGTTGGTTGGGACACTCAAGTTCTTTCTCCTCCTTGTTCTTCTCAGCCTCTTACACATCCTTTCTTCTTGTCAAGGTTGGTTCTTCTGATACCTTCCATTATAATTCAGCTACTTCATTCAAAATTCTGTTTCTATTCATTTCTGATCAAAACAGAGTGACATCTATTACAAATAGGGCTCGATTTTCTAGGATTACAGAGGAACGAATCACTGGTTTTCATCATCTTCTTTGCCCTACAATATCCACACACAAAACAAACACACACAGTTTTGAGCTATTTCTCTTCACCAAAAATAACCTATTCTTCCCATTGTTATCAAGCAATAAGAAGGAAAAAAAAAAAAAAAAAACTTTGCAAGTGCAGGTAGGGAAAATTGGGTGAAATCGCGATACCCGTTCATCAAGCGCGCAAGCTCGTTCTATCGCGACAGCCATGAAAGAGAGAATGGTTACGATTACATAATCGTCGGCGGTGGCACTGCCGGTTGTCCATTGGCGGCAACATTGTCACAGAACTTCACCGTGCTGCTACTGGAAAGAGGCGGCGTTCCTTTCACTAATGCGAATGTCTCTTTCCTTCAAAATTTCCACATTGGCCTCGCCGACACTTCTCCGACATCGGCTTCTCAGGCCTTCGCTTCTACGGATGGAGTTATCAATGCGAGAGCTAGGGTTTTGGGTGGTGGTTCCGCCATTAATGCAGGCTTCTATACCAGAGCAAGCACAAGGTACTTCAATTTCCCACCATCTTTTAAATTTTTTTTCTTTTAAATATCCATTTTTACTCTAAAAAATTTAATTTCATCCAAGATGTTTTCAAAAGAAAAAAAAAAAACACTATAGTTTGTTTCTTTTAGAAGTTTGTGAGTTTTTAAATATTTATTGCATCATCAATCTTGTGTGTTAATTAAGCTTTTAATTTGTTACAAAATTTAACTCAAAGTTGAAAATAATAATTTTTGAGATTCTTACTTTGTTTTTTTTTTTTTTTTTTTTTTTAAATTCAATTTTAAAAGGTGAATTTAGTTAAACACAACATCAATCTTGTGAATTAGTTAGGTTCGGTTTAATTTTGTGTAAAGTTTGACTCACATTGAAATTAATAAAATTTGGAAGATTTTTACTTTACTCATTTATTGTTAAACTGACTAAGTGAATTAAGTGGAAATTTAAATATAATCACCGGCTAAAATTAAACTTTAATACAACTTACCTAGTTGTAAGTTTTGTTATCTTTTTAATTATTTTTTATTTCTTTGTTTTCCATTTTGATCATGATTTTCTAATTAAAGTTTTAAAAATAATAAAAATAAAAACTTTAATCACTACTTGTCATGTAAACTAGCTTCCAACACAAATCATATTTGCTTTGTTCATGGAAAAAAAATATTATCGATTGACACGTGGTAATTTATTTATTTTTTAAAAGTAATTAAAAATTATGCCTTCCTTTCCTATTTGCACTTTTTTTTAGAAGCTTTTGGTTTTTTTCCTTTTTTTTTTTTTTTAACAAATAATAACAATAATTTAGAGGCTGGTAAGAAAAAGTAAAATAAAAACACAATAATTTAAAGGTAGGTATAACGTGACCAATTTTGAGGCGGTCCATTTAAGAACCAAATTCACATACCCCACTCACCAACCCATTTTTAATAATTATTATCATTATTATCATCATCATCATTATTATTATATAGTTCAATAATTATAAAGTTGGTATCGAATGATATATAATGAGTTCTCAATATTAAAGTTGCTGCCCATTGTACTCTATTAAATATGATTAATTAAATTATTTTTAAAAATAGTTAAATTATAAAAAATACTCATGAACTTGGAAGCAAGGTCAAAAACAAAATAAGCCTCTAAGTTAAGAATAGTTTTATTATAATATGTACTTTAAAATTGCTTTAGTTAAAAAAAACCCATTTCATTTTTTTTTTCTATTAAAACGAGCCATGAAAATTTGAAAATAACATATTTCAACACATGAATATTACTGTTTTTCATATATTGAATTTCATAGTTCAAGTAACATCATGACTACCTTTTTACATGTCTATTTAAATTTATCAATAAAATACTAATTCAACCACGTATCAACTTTTTTCTTTTAATAAAAAATACAAAATTTCCACGAATAGTTTAATTGAAATTTTTTAATATGATTAAGATCATGGTTACCTCCTTATAAATGTCATCTAATTAATATTAATTTGAAAAGTGGATCTCATTCTATGACGTCGTAGTGGTTGTTTACCATTATTATGTAGTCGTCGAAATTATTGTGACCACTTAAAATGGTAATATAAAATATTAAATTATTTAATTGTTTAAGAAAATTTACATAGACAAATTATTTACGAAAATAATAAAAAAAATATTGATAGACTTACTTCTATTCGTTTCTATAACTGATAGATACGGATTGATTTCTATTAGTTTATATTAAAAAATTAAAAATTTTCAGCAGGATAGATTTTTATCGATTTCTATTAAAAAAAATTAATTTTTTTCTTATTAGAAAAAAAAATTAATTGTGTAAATAATTTTTCTTATTTTTGTATTTTTGAAAATCTTCCAATTATTTATCCTAATAATCAGTGGGATCTGAAGGTTTATAAACAAAGTGGGGTGGGATGAGAAGTTGGTGAACGAATCATACTCATGGGTGGAGAACCAAATAGTTCACCGGCCGAAGCTCGCCGATTGGCAGAAGGCTTTCACCGACAGCCTATTGGACGTCGGAATTTCGCCGTTCAACGGCTTCACTTACGATCATCTCTACGGCACCAAAGTCGGAGGGACCATTTTCGACCGCTTCGGCCGCCGTCACACCGCCGCCGAGCTCTTAGCTTCGGGGAATCCAGATAAGCTTACGGTTCTAGTTCACGCCACTGTTCAACGACTCATCTTTGACACCACTGAAGGTTCGTTGGCGTCTTTCTCTTACATTCAGCGTCTTCATGATTTTGTTTTTGCCTGTTCGTCCCTTAAAGCATGGAGTTCTGCGGATTTCTATTCGTTACTTTGCCTAATTGGTTGAGAAATTATGGTTAAATTGTAGAGATTTACACTGTATATTAGATATTAATGTGAATTATGAATGTTCGTCGATTTTTGGATAAATACAATAAAGTAGGAAAACCGACCAAAATGATCCCGCTACATAATCTACAATCATTATACTACTGCGTAAAAATGTTGAACTAATGGAGATATTGCAAACGTTTTGAAGTGTAATGACTAGATTGACACAATTTTGAAAGTTTTAACACCTATTAGGAAACTTTGTTTTAATCAAATAAATACAATTCTGAATGTTCAGGTAAGAAACCGAAGGCGATTGGAGTTGTTTTCAAGGATGACACTGGTAATCAGCACGAAGTTTTTCTATCAAGCAGTCGGCAGAGTGAAGTTATATTATCCAATGGAGCAATCGGGACTCCACAAATGCTGCTGCTCAGTGGAATTGGTCCGAGGGCTGACCTTGAAAAGTGGAACATCTCCATGGTGCTTGACAATGAGTTTGTAGGGAAAGACATGGCTGATAATCCCTTGAACTCAATTTTTGTCCCTAGCAACAGACCAGTTAAGCAGTCACTTATACAAGCAGTTGGAATCACAAAGCTTGGTGTTTATATTGAATCTAGCAGTGGATTTGGGCAGTCGGGGGAAAGTATTCACTGTCACCATGGTTTGATGTCGGCTGAGGTAAATTAAACGTCTCACTTTTACTTCTAAAATATAAATAATATTGAGAGAACTGAAGAACTGTCTTTAAATTTTAGTGTTGCCAATCTTTGATCTGAGTTTATGATGTTGCTTCTTCAAATGAAGACTTTTGGGTTGAATTTAGTTATCTTCGCACATGAGCAAAGTAGATTCAATATTCAAAGTATGTTGAAAGATGTAGATTCTATATGATACTTAATCATGTGGGTTTAACCAGATTGGGCAGCTATCCACCATTCCTCCAAAACAAAGAACACCTGAAGCCATTCAAGATTACATCAAAAGTAAACGAGACTTACCCCATGAGGCATTTAAAGGAGGTTTCGTTCTAGAAAAAATAGCAAATCCCATCTCGAGAGGACATTTGAGCTTGATCAACACTAATGTTGACGACAATCCTGCTGTGACCTTCAACTATTTTGGTCATCCATATGATCTTCACCGTTGCGTAGAAGGGGTTCGCATGCTTACAAAGATTGTGGAGTCTAAATACTTCACAAATTTCACACAATGTGATGAGGAAACATTAGACAAGCTGCTTAATATTAGTGTAAAGGCTAACATCAACCTCATACCCAAGCATACCAATGACACCAAGTCCTTGGAGCAGTTCTGCAAAGACACTGTGATCACAATCTGGCACTACCATGGAGGGTGTCTAGTGGACAAGGTAGTGAGCCATGACCTTAAAGTTCTCGGTGTAACTAGACTGCGGATTGTTGATGGGTCGACACTCAGCGAGTCTCCGGGCACCAATCCTCAAGCAACTGTTATGATGATGGGAAGGTATATTTATGAACATCTCGTTGTGAGCCATTAATCTCTTCAAAAGAAGTTAAGATGAAAAACAGCAACTAACTACAATTGAATTCCTTTTTTTGTGTATGCAGGTACATGGGCCTGAAAATTTTGATGGATAGATTGGGAAAGAAGGCTGGGAACATAGGAAGCAAAGCATAAAGACTACAAAAAATTACAAGCAGGGTTAGTTGTTAGTGGAAGAGTGACCTGGGTGCTTGATTCTTAAAGAACAGTGGGCATACAGATCTATGGCTTGGCCTGGCAATTACAAATTTTTTTAACATGAAGTATTCTTTTTATTTAGTCTCTTTCAGCTACTTGGCTACTATTTGTTTTGTATTATTTTGATTAGTTAATGAGTTATTCTTTTAAAGCACTCAAAGAAAATGAGAAGAGAAGAAGAAGAAAGAGACTGGTCTCAACTAGACTTGTTCTTTATGTTTGAACTAGATTATAGTGATTGTGCATCTACAGTGTACGTATCTTGTGATCTTGAAAGAGAACAGAGTGAATAACTTTTAAGTGGAATATCTAACTTGTTTGCTTTATTCAATTAATTATTGTCCATTTCTTTTAATTTTATTGGATTAGTGTTAATTTATCTTCTCTCAGGCCTTGTATGTGTCATTTTTATGTCAATGACATTGAAATTAGTACTCCAAGAACTGGTCTAAAAAGATGGCCACAATAATTAAAGGCCTCAGAAATGCAATTGCTTTGAACTTCAAGATGTTGCAATGCGAGATATGGATAAACATAAACTAATGAAATCCAGGCCAAAGCTTTGCAGAAAAGCCATGTTCACTAAAGCTGCCTCGTGACAAACTTCTTAGCTTCTGCCATAAGTGCTTTTTTTTCCCAGTTCTCAATGGTTCCGAGTTTGATGAATGCCATCTAGAAGAAACCAGTTCCTGTCCTTCAAATCTTGCAGATGCGCTGATCAAATCCGATGCCGATAATCCTACATTTGTCTCTTTTCCAGAAGGAAAGGTGTGCGAGGTCTCAGGAGCGTTTAGTATTTCACCGGAAATTCCTCCAAATTTACTGTCCATGTAACTTAGAAGTTCGTCTCTGCTGTAACTTCGTGAAACTGGATCATTAGTTTCTTCGAACTCATTGCAAACGAGTTTCAGGGCTTGAACAACCTCACCCATAAATGGTCTGTGAGATACTTCCGGTTGCACACACATAGAAGCAATTGCTGCTACTCTGGCCAAGCTATCAACGGAGATATCAGACTTAATAGCTGGGTCTGTTATTGCATCTAATCCTTCCTTGCTCGTGAGAAGCGGACGAGCCCAAGCAACGAGATTTTCTTGTCCCGGTGGAAGTGATAAGTCTACTGGCTTTCTTCCTGTAAGTAGCTCGAGAAGGACAACGCCATAGCTATAGACATCACTTTTTACAAGAAGGTGGCCAGTCATTGCATATTCTGGAGCTAGATAACTGGAAACCAGAAAATAATATATTTTATAAGATTAACATATGATGAAGTTGAGAAAAGTAAATGAATTTGAAGGTATTACATGACAGAGAAACTTTTTACCCAAAAGTTCCCATGACATGTGTTGAGATGTGCTTGTTTCCTTCCTCTAGTGCAGTTCTAGCTAATCCAAAATCTGAAACTTTAGGTGTGAAGTCATATTCCAACAAGATGTTGCTAGCTTTGAAGTCTCGATGAATGACTCGAGGATTAGAGTCTTCATGCAGATAGGCTAGGCCTCGAGCAGCACCGAGGGCAATCTTCATGCGAGCATCCCAGTCAAGTGGACTGGTTAACTTGTCAATGCCTGGTATCATACAAAACAAGTTGAATACGAATAACAAACCATCTAGGTGCCGTAGTTTTAAGCCAATTTTAATGAAACAAGAAATGACAATGTACACCAGATTTTGCAGGAAGTTGCTTACCATGTAAGTGCGATTCAACACTTCCATTTGGAACTAATTCATATACCAGGCAGCGAATCTGATCTTCTGTACAGATACCAATCAACTTAACTAGATTTCTATGGTGTAGACGACTCAGCATCTCGACTTCTGCCAAGAATTCCCGAATACCATGTTGATTATGTCTTTTAAGAACCTTCACAGCCACTTCCCTTCCATCGTCTAAACTGCCACTGTATACAATTCCAAAGCCACCTTCTCCTAATATTCTTGCAGTATCGAAGTTGTCAGTGGCTTTCTCCATATCTTTCAAGGTGAAGTTCTTTGCAGCTCCAATATACGTCATAGGATCGGTGTCAAGAGGCATGGATGAAGAACCAGGTTCACTTCCAATTATTAACAATCCAGCAGTGCCTGTAGAAATTGCTCATGCCACAAAAATAAGACCAAGTTCTAGACCGAGTTCAGGACTAAAACAAGTGCAGACACTCTGAGGGGAACGTTAATCAGAAGAATTAATGAATTTGATTGAATTAGATTTACCTGGTGGTTTTCTAGTTGAGGCTATCAAGTTTTCTGGAATTTGTGCTGGTTGATGTGTAGACGCTCTGCATCTCAAAAGGCAAAGCCAAGCAAGCCCAACACACATGACAAGGGCAGTGAACGATGATATAGTAATCACCGCGATCATGTTTCTCCCAAGCCCTTCTTTTTTTCGTCTTGGCACGTCAACTCCCAACGGTTTGATTGCATTTCCAGCATTAGTATTACTAGTGTTCAAACCATCATTAATGGATGAAGTACCTGAAGGCGCTAACGGAGGAGATGGCGGAAGACCTGCATGAGAAGAGCTTATCAGGAAAAAAAAGAAAACATTGTTGAATTTTAGGAAGCCCTCTTGAAACTGCTCAGATAAAAATGGAAGGTACTCCAAGGACATAAAAAGTATGCCCCTTGGATTGTTCCAACTGCACTAGATTCACTTGTCCACATCCAGTGTGTTGAAATTTTTTAATATTCATAACCAAAAGATGAAGGATCAAGAGATAACCTGGATATTTGACATTTAGTACTTGATATCGACCAAACAAAGAAGCGTTGATGGATATCTTTCTCCGCCAAAATTTCTGGTATATAAAAAAGGCTGTGTTATGATTGAATTTCGATCCTCTTGGAACCAAGTTGATGAGCACAGTTGTTTTCTCTAACTGCTGACTAGCAGCATCAGCTCCCATAATTCGAACTTGGCTTTGGTTCAGACTGATACTGTCAGCAATTTCCTCTGCAAGTTCTGAAACCAAAGGGAAAAATGTGTATACTGCAACATCAAGAGTGATTTTGACTTGAATTGGCCACACACAGCCACATGGCGTCCCGGGAGGCGTATATGTCAATGGCTCTGTACATGCTATTGTACAATCTACAAATGTGGAATGCAAAAACACAAGGTTACTATAATGTGGTTAATTTTCAGATAATTTGAAATGTAAAACTACGAGGTAAGTTTGTGCCTACCTCCATTAGGAGGTGGAGGTGGTAGCATCATAACTTGTGATGGCGGCATACTTTTCTTCTTCTTGTAAGAACCCATAGGAGAAGTTGTAGGTGCAGGAATGGGCACTGTCAGAAAGAAGACATGTCCATACCATAAAGTTAACAGCATCCTTATGCAATGTGAATTATGGAAATAGTGTTCAAAAGTTAAAACAAAAGTTCATGTTCTGTTTGTCATACTATAATAATGGTTGGGTTGAATCGTTGGTGATGGAGCAGGCCCGGGCAACCTCCCTCCCGCTACAGATGGTAACGGTGACTGAATTGGAGAGACAGCAGCAGGACCTGAAAGTTCAGTAGTGAATACTTACTTCTATAGATCTTAATGGATAAGATTCAAGAGATGAACTGGTATATCTCGGGACTCTCAACCTTTCTGGCTGCTAGTCGGGGGCAATGCACGAAAAGTAGGACGTGGAACATTGTTTCTGAACTTCCTTCTTGAATGGCGAAATTTATGAAAAGAGATCAATGGTGAGAATGTATGTTCATGCCCCCATTTCTTAGCAGATCCAGTAGGTGGAAGTGCAAT
This sequence comes from Benincasa hispida, assembly GCF_027475165.1. Lineage (NCBI taxonomy): Eukaryota > Viridiplantae > Streptophyta > Magnoliopsida > Cucurbitales > Cucurbitaceae > Benincasa > Benincasa hispida. The sequence continues at coordinate 2,564,310 of NC_143486.1, forward strand.
GCTAGTAGCTCTACTTGAATCATCTGATTGAATGGCTACAGCAGAAGAAAAGCAAACGTTGCTGTTTATATGATCTCTATCAAGATTTTCTATTTGATAGCTCAGAAACTTGGGAGAAAGAACATAGAAACTAAAATGTACTCCCAATTACCTTTATAATGAGAGTGGATCTGAGGAGATGAACTTTTAAATGGTTTGCTAGGGGCTGCATTATCCAAATTGCCATGGTGTTTCCTGCCAAAGCCATGAGATGTTGGAGTGACAGCATGGTCTGTGGCATTATAAGGACACAAAACCACTCAACACAATTAACTTTCATTTAGCTTGAGATTTATGTTTTCCAATACTTTTTTCGGTGCTCGATTTCGCTGTATATCATTCATAAAACCATATTAATTTCATATAGAAGACATAAATCAGAAGTTGCTAGTTTTACTTAAATTCTTAACAAGTTTTGAAGATCCAATTGGTGAGGAAGGTTCGAATAAGTTCACCTGGGAGTACAGAACGCGATCTGCTCAGCCTGCCTGGGAGAATAACTGCAGAATGAGAGCAGTAAAATCAGAAAATGGAACAAAATCTATGCAAGCAACATAGTAAATTATGCATATTTTGGTGATTTTCCAGCTTGCAACTTTTGTGGCTACTTTGATAGAAGAGAGAACCATGATATGAAATGCGATTAGCATCTCAATTCTTCTTCTAGTTTCTGAACCATCCAACTTGGTGGATATAGAAGGAGAAAAAAACACTCTATGCATGAAGCTAATGATACTGTTTTTTTCCTAGAAAAGTGATAAATTAACAGAATCCCAACTCTTTTCGGATCACACCCAGATCCAAATTCAACTCCAAAGCAATATTTGTGAAACTTATATGATCAGATCAAACACAATTCAAATATCACAGAACCAAACCAAACCAAACCCGTTACCTGCAGCTTCACAGAAAGAGAAAGAGCTAACAGCAAAACAAATTTGAAACAGCAGAAACAGTAATCGAAACCCCATCAGAGTCCCAATTTCAAAGGAAATTTCTGCAGTTTTCATCAGATCTCTCCTCTTTTTCCCTTCACTCAGTGCCTTCCCGAAATGAGAGAAATCAGAGAGAAGCAGACAATTTAGCGATTGGGGACATGGGCACTAGTAACAGCTCAACACAACAGTTTTTGAAGACAAATGAAGAAGACCCACAAATTGTACTGCAAAAGCGATGGGAATACAACCAAAAATCAAATGAAGATTAAGCTCTAGAACTCTCAGAGCTTTAAGAACACTAATCCGGTACTCCCCTTTTGTCATCAGTGATTAAAGGGGCTTCTCGATCTGATTAATTAAGAAACACAACAAGACAATTAATCGATCTAAGCTTGAGAGAGAGAGAATGAATGAAAGGAAAAAAGAGAAAGAGGGTCTTCGTTAAAAAGTAATGGAAAGCAATTTTAAAACGGTTTTGATATTGAAAATGCTTGACTTCTATTCAGCCAAATTTCCAAACGATTATCTGCGAGGACACTCGATATTAGATTAAAGTTGAAAAAAGAAGCTGACCCAGTTGGAATTTTTGACTAATCAAGAATTTGGTGACGAAATTTTAAGTGGGTTTTGAAAATTAATGGGTTATGTTCTAATTGTTGAATAGGGAAGACGAATCAGCGTTGAATTTTGTGTTTCTTGCTTTCTTTCTGGGCCTAATCAGACTGAACCCATTTAGATTAATTAGAAAAATGCATCATCTTTAGTGACAATTAAGCTTAGGCCACACTCTACAAATACTATTTATGAATCAACTACCCTTTGCCCACTTCATTGCTTTTCTTCTTTTCCATAAAATAATATATATATATATATGGAGAGAGAGAGAGAGCTACTTGGTGAACGAAAATGATTGCAATAAAGTTAGTAGGAAGAGAATGAAAAAAGAGAAGAAACTCTTTATTATTCATTCTTTCTTGGCTATACTTTGTTAAAGTGTGAGTTAAAACACAAGATTTAAAGTTGGCTCTTAGATAATTTCTTTAGATTCAATCTCCTATCTTTATATGAAAGAGAGATTAGTGAAAATAGTTTAATAGGAAAAAAAAGTGTAACGATTGAGAATAAAAATTGAATCATGACTAACAACTTAAATTCATAGGTTGCATTTACTTAAGTTTAGGATTCCAAAACTTATATGGATGCATGACTATTAAAACTAGTATTTAAAATGTTACTTCAAACACTTGGTGGCGGAACAAAGTACCAATAAAGGGACTTATCAAATATAAAATTCAAAATTCAAATACCTCTTAAAATATTTAAAATCGTAGAAACTAAATAGATAAAATCTTCGAGTTCAAGAATCTAGTAAGTGTGTTCCTTTTTTTAGTATTTGATCTAAACAAATACAACTCCGAAAACATCAAATGAAACACAATGTATTTAAGCCAAAAAAACAAAAAGATCCGATCGAACCATGGAATGCAAAACAAGATTCAAATGATGATGATAATAATAATAATAATAATAGTTGCTTAAGGACACTATAAGGAATATAAAGGAATGGTGAGATAATCATACCAAAAAAAAATTACCACACGACAATCTTTAATTAAACAATTGAGTGAGATACATGAATATCAATGTAGTAAAAAAAAAATTATAGTACTATGTGAGTACAAATTTTCTTAATTCATATTAAAAATTTGTTTTCATAAATATCGGTGTGTTTCACTTTAGTTTTTAGTTTTTATTTTTTAAAAAAATATATGTTAGACATGGTAAATAACAAATGAAAATATGTGTAATTTTTTCAATTTTAATTTTTTTTTGAAATTAGACTAACATGTAATTAAATATCTTTCTTGACAACATTGGTCCATGAATGTTGACAGGTAACGTACCCACCTCAGGGCGGCCCTCAAGATTTGGTAGTTGATTTGTAACCAAGCTCCTGACACCACCTTTCCTCTCTAGTATAATTTATTCATCTTGCTGTCTCCCTCCCACGACCACAACCCAATCTCATCCCGACACGTGTACTCTTTTACGTTACTGTCGGTGATTTTATCTATTACCCTACATCACTAATCTATAACTCCAACCGACGATTTTTAATCTCAATAATTCGATTACTTTCTCCATCTATTTAATTTCATGCTCGAATGTTTTATATTTTATGTGACATATATAATCGTTGTTTTTATATTTATAATATTAATATCAATCATGGTTCAAATCTTATTGCTCTATCCATGTTCTACTTAAAAAAAGTGTCAAATTGTATGGAGAAGAAATAATAATGTCTACCTAAACAAAATTATTGTTAAAGAAAATTATGGTTTATAATTTTTCTTTATTAGTATTTATCTTTTCTATTATTTTCTTTTCGTATAGCTTATTTTTCTTTTTCTTTTATTATATCTTTCGAATCTATCTATTCTGTATTTTAGAATATATATTTTGAGAAACCTAATTATTGAATAATATATACAGAATTAACATGGTATCAGGGCCCTAAATTTTAAAGTTCATATCTTTCGGCCTTTACTTCTATCCGATCTTTGTCTGTGTCGATTCATCGTTAACGGAGGCAAATCCAGATTTAGTTCACTTGCTTAATTGATTTTGCATTCTTGTTTTTTTTCAGTTTCAACTTCTATTATGTTTTCTAATTTTCTAGGATCTATGTTCCATTTTCAAATCAGCAGTTCATGGGTTATGTTTTAGATTTTTCTATGAGAATTTCTGTCTCTAGTCCAAAAGTTGTCTCCAACCCAGAAGTTCTCTGTGTTATGTCTTCAACCCAGAAGTTCTTTGTGTTTTAGTTCTTCTTAGTTCTATTATGAAAAAGCTAATTATTCAATGATATATACAAAATTAACAATTATTTTTATTATTGCAAAAATATCGAATTAAATACGTGAGGTGGGGGAATTGAACTTCTGACATTGAGGTTGATAGTACAAACACTATGTCAGTTAAACTATAGTCATTTGGTAAATTTGGGCCGATGACCTAATATTTCGGTCCATAATGCCAAATGACCCAATTTTATAAAAAACTGTCAACTGATCTTCTGCTGACGTCATCACGATATGAGATTACAAAAATGCCCCTCCAGTCTATACGATACTTGTGCACTCAAACGCAACGGTCGTCCCAGTCGCTTAAAATTCTCATGTAGTGTTGTTCAATCTCGCTCTGCAATACCATCATCCACTTACTGTTGTAATCGAAGTTCTTGGGTAAGTGAATTTAATTTTTGTCTTGCATATAGTGTTGCGTTTGTTAAGTTGGTTTCGTTTGCGAAGTTTTTGGTTTCGTCTATTTAGGTTGGTTTCGTTTGCGAAGTTCTTGGTTTCGTCTGTTTAGGTTGGTTTCGTTTGTTTAAGTGCGTTTTGGGGTTTAATCAATCGCGCCTATTTTTTATTTTGGGTTTCAATGTGTTCTACATTAGTTGAGGACGAAGAAGGTATAGTTAGAGCCAGATAAGGTAGAGAGCGAGTTTTGCGAGAGAGATGGGCGAGAGCGACATAAGTGAGATTGGCGACAGCAAGATGAGTGAGATTGGCGATAGCGAGATAAGCGAGATTGGCGTGAGCGAGACGGACAAGAGCGAGATTGGCGAGAGTGAGACTTTAGCAGTATGTATTGTTAGTGATTCTTTAAGTACGAACCTGTTAACTGATAAATTGAATGTTCATACAATGCAGGAGCAATTCAAGATGTCAAAAGCTTTGAAAATACGTGAAGCTGATAGGTTTCCTGGGCAAGTAACGAGTCTGGCCCACGTTGCGAATGCTAACAAAATTGTGAAGGAGAAGCTTACCAGAAGGCAATTAGAGATATTCAAAAGAAAAATTTTTGGGCCATTTGTAGACATTGAACTTGTATTCAACAACCCACTTATCCACCATATGTTATTAAGGGGAGTAAAGAAGCAGGGAGCAAACTCGATTAGTTTCCTTGTCAGAGGAAAGGTCATCACATTTTTTAAGGACAAATTTTTATTGATAATTGGTTTGTGGTGGTCCTCTATGCGAGTTGTACGGAGTGATGAGTCCTCACAAGAACTTCCGATGAGGTACTTTGATAATTGGTTGACCTCAGATGCATTCTACATGAATTTACTAGAAGAAGAATACAATAATTTGGTATTTGAAAACGATGATGATGCTATTAAAATCACCCTAGTATATTACACAGAGGTTGCAATGATGGGTAAGAACAAGCAAAAGAGTGTTGTCGATCATACTCTTTTTGAAGATGTTGAAAACATAGACTATTACAACAGTTTTGATTGGGGTACAATTATTTGGCAGAGGACACTCGATGCCCTCAAGACTGCACTGAATGATAAGGTTGGTTTATACAAGGAGAATGTGAGGGAAAATAAAAATTATGTTGAAGTACTTGCTCTGTAGATTTCCCTAAGCATTATAGGTAGATGTTACTTAACTTAACTTTATCTTTGGTTTAACATTAATATAGTTATAAATACGAGTTATTTCATATTTAGGTGTGGACGTATAGATCTTATCGTCGATAGCAGGGAACATTGCCACTCGAAAGAGCAAGGTAGCTGTGCCTCGTATATTACGGTGGTCATGCTTCCACTCGACGTCATTCAAAGTACTAGAGATAGACGTTTTTTAGTCTCAAAATGTAAGTGTAATCTAGCCACAGTATGTTTATTTGGTTGTTAAATGTACACTAACCATCTTACTGGGTTGGATCCTTAATGTAGAAAAAATTCAAAAAGGGTCTGGTCATGTCTGATGTTGAGAATGAGTTTCAGGACACCCCAATTGATAGACGTGTTGTAAAACAAGTACACTCCGACACCGAAGTTCAGGGAGCTCTAGTAGTTCAGAGAGTGGCAGTAGTTCAGACAATAGTTCTGAAGGTGGGGGAGGTGATGAGCAGGATAATTCATAAGGTGGAGTAAGGGATGGCGAATCTGATGCGGACATGAACATCCACCAATCTGCTTACACCTCCAGCGAGGATATGTTTCATGATATGTTGGTGGGTGACGTATGTCCTGAGTTTGAGGAGGAGCGTTTTGTCGTCGAGGAGGATCGTTCTGAGCTTGAGGTTTCGGGCCGCAGGGAGGGAGCTAATGTTGACCCTCTTGTATATTTTTACCTGTGGAGTATTAACAACTCAATATCGAGCTTGGATGGTTGTGTATCGAAGCTAGAAATGGACATAAGAGTCATCAAAGTACAATTGACAACCATTTTGTCTCTATTACAGTCTATAAAAGGTTCCACGGTGTTTGAGGCGACGAAGACCCTGAAGGAACTCTTATACAATAGTACCTCTGAGCAGAAGCAGATCTTTCTAAAGACATTGTGACAGAATTACTACATTTACATTCAAACAAATAGATATGCATTAAAATACAAATTACCGGCATGCTTAGAATAATAAACAACTAAGAGAAGAGGTACGTATCAGTTGAAGAAACTTTCTCCACAGTAGATCTTGTTCTCTCCAAGCAAATAGGTGCTCTCGCTCTCATTGGAACGTCAAGTAATTGTTCACCAACACCCGGTCGTTTACTCACAAATGGTCTGAAGGAACTCTTATTCAATAGTACCTAGGAGCGGAAGCATATCTTTCCAATTCATTGTGACAGAATTTCCACATATACATTCAAACATACTAATATGCATTCATAATGCCAAATTACTAGCATGCTAAAAGGAACAATAAATAAGAGATTGAGAGATCGTACTAGTTGAAGACTTATTTTTCACAGCAAATCTTGTTTTCGCTGAAACGGTAAACTATTGTTCAGCAAATCCCAATCGTCTACCTCGAACAGTCTTCACACGAACAGAAGGAAATGGGGACGACACCACCACTCAAAGCCCTCAGTATTCTAGGAGTGAGAATCCAAAACGTGGGCTTTGTTCAGATTTGGTAGAAGGGAGAAGGAATGAAGATCGTGTACAACGATTAAGCAAGTGGAAGAAAGGCTCGTCTATCATATAGACAAAATGCTTGACCGTTTAAGTGAAGTATACAATTGTGTAGGAAAAGGTAGGCGATCGTCTAAACAATCGTGTAGAAAAAGCTAAGTGATCGTCTATACGATCGTTTAATAAATATCGGGTGCTAAACGATCGCTCAGGAAAAGGTAACGATCGTTTAGTAAATAGTGCGCACAGATGTAAGCATTAAGCAATCGATTAGCACTATCGTATAGGCACTGGTTTTACTAAGTGATGACACATTTCAACACTATGTCTGCACATCCAATCCTTAACACATCGTGAGCTATTTAAGCGTCTCAATGCGATTCTTCAACTTACTCATCCGTTATGAAAATAGAAGAGACGTCGACCTATTATCCCTTAACTGTCCAATTAATAGACAATGAATATAATCACATTATATTCATAACCTATGGATTAATATCATATATTAATCATAGTATTTTTCCTTCACTAGATATAAATCATATTTATATCCAATTTTCTCCAAACTAATGTATCTCATACATAAAGTTAATTATATCATATTTAATCGAGCTTCTTCTTGTCAATTTGAACATTTCAAACTGACCCAAAAACTGATTCTCAACTTGTATCCAAGCTACCAAGGGGACCTTATGGACCTATGGCTCGAAGCTCCAACGGTAAGTGAATAACTGACTAAACTATTTAGCCACGATATCCACCATCCGTTAACTGCCAGACATTCCACTAAAGGTCGACAGTTGAACTCTTCTTACCATAGATATATTTCTATGTCCATTGGATAACCAATCATCAGTACGATGGCCCTTCACAGATGCTCGTAAGTACATCTGGCCAATTTACCGTTTTACCCCTGTAGTTACATCTTACTCCTAAGTACCACTGATCCCTCTAATGAACAATACAACATAGTCCTACTATGTGTGAACACCTCTTGGGTCATGAGAAGGTGTGTGGTGCCACATCGTTCAATCCCTGGGATCAACCCTTAAGAGAGCAATCTATCTTCTTACTCTTGCTTTAGGGAATGAGTGAACTTCATCTTGTGAAGCTAAGTTCCCAACTCCCAAATCAGAAAAATCCCTAAAGTAGTAGGTTTGAGTTGGCGCTCTGGCCACTCGCACCCATGCAAATCACAGGACCACCCTCAATGGCAGGAGTTCCCAACTTACTTGGGATTGAGCTCATGTTACCTATAGTCATCCTAGTGAAGTGAAGTCTCTGTCATAAACGGAGTTATATGACGAGACGTTAACACTTCGAGGTCAGGTCTTATACAAACTCTTTGTATAGGACTCCCCGCTCGGATGTCCCCTACACGAATGATCAGGATCAGACCATTTGTGACAAGTCACAACACTTGTAACACCTAACTTTTAATAAGCAATAACTTAGGTTCTCCTTTAGTGTGAGACTCTTTCTCAACTATAGCCATGATCTTTCCTAGTATGGTAAGAAGAACCCTTCAAACAAATATAACTTAGGCTTGCCTTAAATGTGAGAATCTCTCTTACCAAATACTTTACTATTCACACTAAGATAGTTCAGAGAACACCTCTAGACTAACAAACAAAAGACTTGTTAAAGACACTATTTCACAAAGCGGGCTGCGTCCGTAGTGTTACCAGGATAAGGTTTCCCTTCTATATCCATATATTACAGACCATTTTGGTTGTCACTTAAGACATGATCCACTTGTATGTCACTACATACATACTTAAATTACATAAAGACAACCAGGGATATTAAGTTTATTGGTTTGTAGTAAAATAAAAACATCTTAATGTGAAAAGTCAAGAAGTGAAGTAAATATCATATATATTATACATCACAAGCGTTCGTACAAAATTGTTTACAAATTATAGGATACAAACCCCAACATGGTATCCACACAACAGAACAAATGGGGATGAGACCACCACTTGGAACCCTCAGTATTCTCGGGAAGAAAATCCAAAGAGTGAACTCTGTTGAAATTTGGTAGAGGGGAAGGGGATATGAAGATCGTATACAACGATCAAGCAAATAGGACAAGGGCAGGGTCTATTGTATAGACCGTGCTTGATCGTTAGAAGAAGTACACGATCGTGTAGGAAAAAGGCAGCGATCGTATAGACGATCATTTAGTAAAACGTAGGCGATCATTTAGAAAGATGCACGCGTGTGTAAACGATCGTGTAGTAAATTTGAGCTATCGTATAGTCTCTCAGTTTACTAAGCGATAGGCAGCACTTGAGCGAAATCTGTGATCTCTTGATCATCTTTACAAAATGAAAATAATTTTCATTTTATTCTTCAGTTACGAAAAACTGAATCAAACCTCCCACTAACACACGGTTACGGAGAAAACGTCCGCCCAATTATCCCATAATTGTCCAATTAAAAAATAATAAATATAATCATATTATATTCATTAACCTATAGTTTAATATCACATATAAACCATAGTGTTTTCTCCTCCATTATATATAAATCATATTTATATCCATTTTCTTCCAAATAAATGTATCTCATACAAAAAGTCAATCATATAAATATAATTAACCAATTCAATCATATCATATGTAATCGAACTCCCTCTTGTTAATTTGAACATTTCAAATTGACTCAAAAGCTGATTCTCAACTTGAATTCATTGAGCTGCCAAGGGGACCTTATGGACCTATGGCTCGAAGCTCCAACGGTACATGAATAGCTGACTAAACTCTTTAGCCACGAGATCCACCATCAGTTAACTGCCAACCATTCCACTAAAGACCGACAGCTGAACTCACCTTACCACAGATATATTTCTATGTCCATCGAATATAACCAATCAATAGTACAATAACCCTTCATAGATGCTCGTAAGTACAGTTGGGCCAATTTACCACTTTACCCCTATAGTTACATCTAACTGCTTAAGTACCACTGATCCCTCTAATAAACAATACAACATAGTCCTACTATGTGTGGACACTTCTCGGGTCGAGAAGATGTGTGGCGCCACATCGTTCAAGCCCCGAGATCAGCCTTTAAGGGAGCAATCTATCTACTTACCCTTACTTCGGGGAAGGAATGAATTCCATCTTGTGTAGCTAAGTTCTCAGCTCCTAAATCAGACGAATCCCCAAAGTGATACGTTTGAGTCGGCGATCAGGCCACTCGTACCCATGCAAATCAAAGGACCACGCTCAAAGGCAGGAGTTCCTAACTCACTCAAGATCGAGGTCATGTTACTTATGGTCATCTTATTGAAGTGAAGTCTCTGTCATGAACGGTATTGTATAACGAGACGTTAACACTTCATGGTCAGGTTGTATATAAACTCTTTGTATAGAACGCCCCCGCTCGCATGTCCCCACACGAATGATTAGGATTAGACTCTCTGTAGCAAGTCACAACACTTGTAACTATTCTACAAAGCGAGCCGCATCCGTAGCGTTACGAGGATAAGGTTTCCCTCCTATATCCATACACTACATACCATTTTTGTTATCACTTAAGACATGATCCACTTATATGTCATCACATACATGCTTAAGTTACATAATGATAACTAGGATTTTTAGTTTCTTAGTTTGTGATAAAGTAAATAAAACATCCAATGTTCAAAGACAAGTAGTGAAGAAAATATCATATATTATACATCACAAGTGTTTGTTCAAAACTGTGTTTACAAACTACAGGACACGAGAGTTTAGGGCATGATCCTCAACAGTCCCCCACTCTACAGATAGGCCACAATGCCACCATGTCACCCATCCTGCCTCTATCTCAGTCACCCACCCAACCTGTACTTAGGTCACCTATTAGGCTTTTACCTATGTCACCTACCCACCTGCACCTAGGTCATCTACCCCGCCTCTACCTAGGTCGCCTACCCCACCTCGAACTACCCCACCTGTACAACTTGACACTATACATCCCAATTCATTTGTACATCATGAGGAGTATGAGATTCCACCTTTTGAGAAACACTTTGACACCATACATCTCGATTCACAGGTATGATCATTATGTGATTCAAAAATCTCTTTCTTCATATTTTTTATTTGACATGTTCACCATTTTGTTATATTTTTGTAGGTTATGGTCAAGAGTCGAAAAATAACACGTAAGAGAAAGGTTGTTGATAAATACACACCTCTGATCAAACCAAAGAAGAAAATAACAAAACAGAAGAAAATTGAGATTCAACTTCCTTTGAGCTGTTTGGATATTAAGTACTCTCTCCGTGGAGTACCTACGACACTATTTAAATCGACGATCTAGTACTCCCTGGGGTATCTACGACAAGGTTCGAGAAAATGCATTTCAGCCATTGTCCAAGTCCTTTTTCCAATAGTTGACCGAACCAAGTTCACGGGTTGAGTGTGACGTAAGTTTACAATCCCTGTACTTTTTACCAAGTACATACAGTGAAATCCGCTCTCCTGACGTATATCTGGTTTTGGATGCAAACCCTAAATTTCTTCTTCAGTTCATAAAAGATAAATTCTATAGGCAACAAAAAATGTGTATGAACATATTCAAAAAATGTGTATGAACATATTCACCATCTCGCTAATTAGAATAATGGTAATCATTTACTGCACTTCTGAATATGACTACGTTGGTTGACTATTATGTGTTTTTAATGTTCATTTCGCTGTGTAGAGTCACCTTAATGCTCGAGATGGGGTCTACAAACATATTAAGCACAAGTCAACTTTGCATGTTGCCATAGCATGGGGGAAAGAGATGTATCTGGATTATGTCATGTGTAAATTCGACGTCAAGTGGTCAGACGTCAAATTATGTGTAGAGTCACCTTAATGCTCGAGATGGGGTCTACAAACATATTAAGCACAATTCGACTTTGCATGTTGCCATAGCATGTGGGAAAGAGATGTATCCGGATTATGTCATGTGTAAATTCGACGTCAAGTGGTCAGATGTGGACTTCGTGTATACGAAAACAAACATTGGATGTTGATTGCATTCAATTTAAATAAAGGTCGGTTGTTTGTATTCGATTCACTACCGTACATGACATTGTATTCGATTCACCATCGCTTCTTCACTACTGTGACTTCAAACGTTGGAAGCTAGACATAGAAACGTCTCGTTGAAAAATATCCTAACCTACTGCTACGAACACACAACACGGGTTGCTAGATTGTGGAATATTTGTAGTAAAATTCTTAGAGCATTTGGAGATGGGTAGTTCCCCTCCTGTAATCACTCAGGAGATTAGTGACTATAAGATGCAGTTGGCATGTCAGCTGTGGATGAACACTCCATATTATTGATGTACATGTATCTTATGTATATTATTGATGCAATTTTACTAACATGCTATTTGAATTGTCAGTGTAGAACTAACATGAATAAACAAACATTTTAGTAATATGAATAAACAAACTTGATTAAATTCCAAAAAGGTTCATGAATAGACAACCAATTGATTAAATTTAGCGAGATTAGCTAGACATTTCTAGAGATTCGTGAATAGACAAACTTGAGTAAAGTTGTGTAAGTGATAACGAGATTAGTGAGACATTTCCAGAGAGAATGAGATATTTCCAGAGATTCGTGAATAGAAAAACTTGAGTGAAGTTGTGTAAGTAATAGTGAGATTAGCGAGACATTTCCAGATAGAGCAAGACATTTCCAGACATTCGTGAATAGACAAACTTGAGTGAAGTTGTGTAAGTGATAGTGAGATTAACGAGACATTTCCAGATAGAGCGAGACATTTCCAGAGATTCATGAATAGAAAAACTTAAGTAAAGTTGTGTAAGTGATAGCAAGATTAGCAAGATTAGCGAGACATTTCCAGAGAGAGCGAGACATTTTTAGAGATTCGTGAATAGAAAAACTTGAGTAAGTTGTATAAGTGATAGCAAGATTAGTGAGATTTTCCAGAGAGAGCGAGACATTTCCAGAGATTCGTGAATAGACAAACTTGAGTCAAGTTGTGTAAGTGATAGAGAGATTAGGAAAGACTGCACGAATGACATTGCCTATAGATACCGCTCGATCGGACACAAACACCAAGTTAGGGGGTTCTCTAATGGCACACTTCTAATTTGACATAAACCACTTCCAAGCTCGATCAGTTTCATTGTCCATTATGGCATATGCTAGTGGATATACTTGGTTATTACCATCCATGGAAATGCCGACCAACATGGTCCCTTTATATTTTCCTCTCAAATGCAATCCATTAACAATTATCACAGGCCGACAACTTGCAAAACCTCTAATACAAGGCCCTAATGCCATAAACATGTACTTGAAATGCACAACATTTTCAAGTTCGATTTCAAACCTTGTACCTGGATTCTTCATTTTTAACATTTCACCATATGCATGTAAAACAGTGTACAACTCTTCTAGAGTACCCCTAGCGAGAGCATAAGCGGTTTCCCCTACATGTCACGCCTTATTGTAACTTATGTTTACGGCGTACTCTTTTCTCATATCCTCAACGATGTAACGAGGTTTATAAACACGTCCTATGCCTGTAAACTTGTTTTTTATTAGTTCACCAACTACCGTAGCCGTTGCTTGTCTATAGTTGATTTAAAATTCCAATAGAACATGTGTGCGACCGCATATACTTTGTGATCTTAAATATGTCACACTGGGATTTTCACTGCACGAAGGCTCCACTTACAATTATCTTTGATACATTTGACAGTAAACAAGGACTTAGTTGACTTTCTTACCTTATATTCAAAATTATTATTTATGGACAAAATAGACAATCTCATTTTTAATTCACTCTCACTTAAAAAAAAATTGACCAACTTCAACATCTGTCTCAGATGAAGAGCTACCAGACATATTCAGTTCCCCTCTACGACATGAAGTCATGAAATTCAATCCTTCTGATCTCTCAACGGCCACTGCAGGTCTATGCACCTCTGAAGGACTACAGTCCCTAGAATTCAATCATGTTGATCTCTCATGATCAACCACGAAAGGATCACGCTCTTCCGAAGGACCACAATCCATAAAATTCAATCCTACTGATTTCTCATTATCAACCACAAATTCGGACCACAATCCATAAAATTCAATCATGTTGATCTCTCATCACCAACCACGAAAGGATCACGCTCTTATGAAGAACCACAATCCATTGAAGTAAGTCCTATTGATCTTTCATTACCAAGCACAGGTCCGTTACATTGAGTTTCTCTTTCCAAGTTCCATGCATGAATGTTGTCATTGTTTATTAATAATGTTGGTGGTTGTATGTTCATAGACAATGGAATATCACTCTCTTCTCGATTAAGCTCATATGATACCTTGTATTGTCTGTCTACCCCTAAACCATCATAACTCATATTCACATTTCTGTCATGGTTCGATTTTAGTGTGACATATAGTTGAACTCTACAAAGATCTTCCTGGAAAATAAGGAAGTGAACATCACCGCCATTCCGTATGTACTGTAGAGAGGCTTCATAGTCAAACTTATATTTAACTTTCATAACAACATCAAACTCTGAGCAACTTACATTTGCAACCCTATGAATGTGAGCTTTAATTTCTTCATACTTCAATATAATAGGCACAATAGTTCCTGTTAGCTCGCCTCCAACATACAAATTTTGGTTCTCATCCCAATCACCTCCATATCAAATTAGTAGACATTTTTCCGTCATCCTACAAAGCAAGAGAACATTTTTTTATTAAGCATATGAATATCGTCTAATACACATAGATCTCTCTCACTATCGCTCCCAATTGCTCTCGCTCTCGTGACTATCATTGTCGCTCTCTCTCTTTACCTTTTTCGTTGTCGCTCTTTCCTACACCTCTTTCGTTATCTCTCTCTCCCAGACCCCTTTCGTTATGCTATTTACATACCTTTTTTGAGACCACGTTCAAGAAAAGTCCGTTCCTTTATGAAAAACCTATTCTGGAAACTCTGTTTGGTTTCGAAAAACTTTGTTTAAATGAAGTTTAGATTTTAAAGAATTCACCATTACATGTTTGTTATGTGTCAACGATTTTAAGTTGTAGACAGATGAATTTTTTAAAATTGTCAAATCAATCATACAATGACAAACAATCAAATCACAATGGAAGATAGACAGATAGCGAGAGCGAGAACCATGTAGCGAGAGTGAGACAATTATCGGGGGCAATTCTTGTAATTTCATACCGTCAAGATGTCGACAGAAGGTCAATTGACAATTTATTTTAAAAAATGGTCATCTGGCATTGTGAGCCCAGATATTTGGTCATCGGCCTAAATTTCCCTAGTCATTTTAGTTAAACAAAATTATTTTATACCAAAATTATTCCTTAGTAGACAAAAAAGAATGTTATCACATTATTCCTTCTAATATTACTTATGTTGACAATACTGTTCGTTTTATCAAAACATTTCTCATTAATATTATATTAGTTTATACATTTAAAAAACATTGTGTGTGTGAGAAAATGCATTAATCATTTTAAAATTACATCCTAATAAAAGCTTAACTTAATCAACTTGTGAAATTTTAGAGCTTTTGTCGATATTAATTTGTCGTTTAAAGTGATACTAACTTCAAAATTTAGGGTTGTGTATTGAATTTTTTTTCTTAATTATAAGTTGGTACGTTTAATTTTAGAAGTTCCTTATTCTCAGAAAACCAAGAAATAATGGATATATGGGCTCCAACTTTGTTTTTGGCAGAGAGAGTGAGTAATAGAATATGAAAGAATGAGAAAAATTTTCTTTTTAACATTATGTAAAAAATAAACCTCTGTTTTGTCTGTATTCTCAATACAGATTCATAGGATGAGGGAGGAGACGAGAGTGGCTCTAACTCCCATCTATGTGAAGAACAACTCCTCTGTAGTGGGAAATTATTAATTTATAATATAGGAAAAAATAAATTTATATTATGTTTTAATAACAAACTTTATAATATGATTGATTAAATAACTATTAATCAATCATATCATATGCTTTTTAATCAAATTAAAATGCACATCTCTCTTATAATCTTTTAATATGAATCATATTCATATTAGTTTTAACCTATAGTATTTATTTGAATGTTATTCATACAAATAATATTTGAATCATATTCAAATATTTATCTCTCACATATTTTAATTATAAATCATATTTATAATTAACCACATATTATAATGCATCAATGTACATTATACTTTATATTAATCATATTAATATAAATAATAGCTTAAATTTTATTAAATAATTTGAATAATTTAAATTATTCCAAAAATAATTATTCCTTGTTTTTATCCTTAGTGAGCTAACAAAGAGACCTTAAGGATCTACATATTATAAACTCCAATGATACAAGATTAATCAATTAAACTCTTTAATTAGATTAATCAACATTTATTAACTACCAGTCACTCCACTAAAGACTGATAGTTGCACTCTTCGCACTGTAGATATATTGATGTGTCCATGGATATAATCAATCAACAATAAGTCGACCCTTCACGAATTGCTCATAACCATAGTTGGGCCAAATTATCGTTTTACCCTTGTAGTTACATCTAACTTCTTAAGTACCACTAATCCCTCTAATGAACAAACAATTTATTGTCAACTATAAACTAACCCTCTCAGGTCAATGAGAGAGAGACCTAATTGTTCAAGACCCATAATTAACTATTAAGGGAGCAATACATCTACTTTCCCTAAATTTGAGAATAAGTGGACTCTATCTTGTGTAGCTATGTTCCCAGCTCCTTACTTGAATAAATCCCCAAAATGGCAGACTTATTGAGTTGGTTAAACTGGTCACTCTCACTCATACAGATCGAAGGATTGCCCTCATAAATAGTAGTTCACAACTCACTCGGGATTAAGGTAAAGTCATCTATTGTCATCCTAGTGAAATGTTAGTCTATTCAAGTAACAATGTCATAAAGAGAAACCAATAATTTCGCGGCTCGGTCTTATATAAATTCTTCATACAAGATACCCTCACTCACATGTTTCCACATGAACGATATGGATCATATCGTTTGTAACACTTATAACTCTTGTAACATTTACAAAGTGAGTCGTATCCACAGTGTCACCAGGATAAGACACCAAACCTTATCCATATACTACAGACTTTTTAGATTATTACTTGAGTTTGATCCACTTGTATGTCTATCGCATACTATTCAAGCTTCATTAAATAACATGAATTTTAGTTTATTAGATCGAGTTAATGCAATCTAAATGTCGAATAAAATACTTCTTATTTTATTAAATAAATATTTTGTATTTACAAATTACAAACTACAAGATCCACAAGATTCAGAACACTAAATCTAACATCGACTTGATTATCTCGACATATCCATTGACACAACTTGTCCTATAGTGCATAAGAGTTCAACTACGGGTCAATAGTGGTTTTTCACGTAGTTAATGAATGAAGATTAATTTAATTAAAGAATTTAATTAATTAATCTTAAATCATTGGAGCTTATAATATGTAGGTCCATAAAGTCCCCTTGCTAGCTCACCACAGACCAACAATGATTAACTGTGTAGAAAAATATGAATTGTTCAAATTTATGAGGAAAGAATATTGATTGTATTGGATACAATTAGTTACATGATTTATTATAAAGTTTATTCGAATGAGATTCAAATTACAACTTTACAATATAGATAATTAATTTATTTGAATATGATTCAAGTAAATAACATATTTGGATGAGATCTATATAAATATATTATTTAAATTATTTAATTTGAATAAGATTCAAAATAAATAGATAATAGAAGAATTGATTTATTTGAATCAGATTAAAATAATTAATTATTTATTTGGATGAGTTCCATATAAATAGGTTTTTTAATTTTAATAAAAAATGAATTAAATAATTAAAGGGAGAATTAATTTATTTATTTGAATTAGATTCAAATAATTAATAATTTAATTTGGATGAGATTCACATTAAAGATTATGTAGGGATAAATATTTAAATATTTTAAACTATTTAATATGAGATATTATTTGGGTAGATATTTATTTAAATATTATTAAATATTTAAATTAAAAATCTATGTAGAAGGGTTATCCAATATGATTAGGAGTAATCATAGAGTTCTATAAATTGGGCTCTTGGGAGCCTTCATAAAACACACTCAAAATAATTTCTATGATTACTCTAAAACTCTCTCTCTAATATTTCTCCTAATTTTATTAGAAAAGTTATCTTCTTCTCATTCTTTTTATTGTTTGAAAAGCGGCTCCCACAAACCGGATCCTTGCTAGATCATGGCAAGGAAGATCTTGTAGAATTGGAAGAATTCAAAAAGAAGATAACCAATTTCAAGAGAGATTTTGTTGCATTTGTTGATCAGCAAAGATATGTTGCTTAATATTTTCTTGAATATTTGTATTTTTAATTCGTTCTCGAAATCAAAGAACGCGATCTCACACTTCCGTCAGGATTCAAATTCCTTCAATTGGTATCAAAGCCAATCTCTGATTCTTGATTTGAATTAAACATCAATAATGGTTGGTTACTTTTAAAATAAATACATACCATATTATTATAAATGTATATGATAACTAACTTACCATATTATACTTATAACCTATAGTTTTAATATTTCATTTTGTGAAACATATAAACCATAGTTATTTTTCTATTTTATGGTACTTAATGTAAATCACATTTACATTAATCCTCCACTTGATGTATCTCATACATCACATCGATTATATCATATATAATCAAATTTTCTCTTGTCAATTTGAACATTTCAAATCAACACCAAGAACTGATTCTCAACTTGAATTCATTGAGTTACCAAGGGGACCTTATGGACTTGTAGCTTGAAGCTCCAACGGTATGTGAATAACTGACTAAACTCTTTAGTCATGGGATCCACCATTCGTTAACTGTCGGGCACTCCACTAAAGACCGACAATTGCACTCTCCTTACTACATATATATTTTGTGTCCATATCAACCAATCAACAGTGCGATAACCCTTCATAAATCGCTTGTAAGTACAACTGGGATAATTTATCATTTTGCCCCTGTATTTACATCTAACTTCTTAAAAACCATTAATCCTTCTAATGAACATAAGCCATAGTCCTATTATAACCGAGTCCTCTCTTCCAAAGAGAAGTTGTGACCACTATGTTCAAGACCCGGAATCAGCCCTTAAGGGAGCAATCTATCTACTTACCCTTGCTTCGAGGAAGGAGTGAATTCCATCTTGTGTAACTGAGTTCCCAGCTCCCAAATCAGATAAATCCCCAAAAAGGTAGGCATGTTGAGTTGGCAATCTGGCCACACTCACCCATACTAATCAAAGGACCGCCCTCAAAGGCAGGAGTTCCCAAAACACTCAAGATTAAGGTCATGTCACCTATGGTCGTTTAAGTGAGATGTAAGTCTCAAGTATCAACGGTGTTATATAAAGAGACTAGTCATCTCGTGGTCCGGTCTTATACAAACTCTGTGTATAAGACACCCTCGCTCGCATGTCTCCACATGAATAGTCAGGATCAACCATCTATAGTAGTTCACAACACTTACAAACCTCTACAAAGTGGGTCGTATCCGTAGTGTCACCAGGATCAGATATCCCTCCTTAATCCTTATACTACAGAACTTTTAAGGTTATAATTTAAGACATGATTTACTTGTATATCTCATATACATACTTAAGTTTTCATACAATAACCATAGAGCTTTATTTATTGCATATGAGTAAATCCAAAATAAATTACCCACTCCTCATGTCATAACATGTACGAATTAGGATCACATCGTATGTAGCACTTTACAACTCTTTGTAACAACTACAGAGTAGGTCGTATCCAATGGTGTTACCAGAATAACGTACCCAACCTCATTCATGTACCATAGATCATTTTGACTATTTACTCGAACTCGATCCACTCTTATGTCTCCATCTAAAGTTCAAGTACTCATACAATAGTCATGGGTCTTAGTTTATTGGATTTACACTTTCATAAAATTTATGAGATCAATAACAAGTATATTGATAATAGAAAATGTTTATTATTTTACAAACTACGAGTTTTTAAAACCCAACAATACTCCCATTTGGACTAAAACTCTAGCAGATCAATATATACAAATATATACAATATTGAGTTTACATAGAGAGAATAAAATGTACAAATACAATAAACTAGGGCATCACAATACCCATCAATTCTCCCACTTGCCCTAGTGATACAAAACTCGTACCTAGTCCTACTAGGTGACTCTCGAACACGTTAGCCAAGAGGGCCTTCGTAAATGGATCAGCTAAGTTGTCTTGGGAAGCAATCTGAGTGACAATGACGTTTTCTCTGTGTACAATCTCCCTAATGAGATAGTACTTTCGTTCTATATGCTTTCCCATTTTATGGCTTCTTTTGCTTCTTCGCTTGCAGCTATATACTCAGCTTCTACTGTGGAGTCCGCAATACAAATCTGGTTGATGCTTCTCCACACAACCGCTCCTCCGTTCAGAGTGAATACTAACCCCGAAGTTGATTTCCTCAAATCAATATCGGTCTGAAAGTCAGAATCAGTGTATCTAGTAAAGATCAGATCCTTAGGACCATACACGAGCATATAATCTCTCGTTCTCCGAAGATACTTGAGAATTTTTTTTAACAATAATATAATGGTCATGACCAGGATTGGACTGAAATCTGCTGACAATTCCTACGATATAGCATATATCGGTACGAGTACACAACATTGCATACATCAAACTCCCAACTGCAGATGCATATTGAATTAGATTCATCTCCTCAACTTCTTGAGGTGTCTTAGGACTCTGTTCCTTAGACAGGTGAATTCCATGCCTGAAAGGTAAAGATCCTTTCTTGGAATTTTACATTTTATACCTATACAACTTCTTGTCTATATAAGATGCTTGAGATAAAGCTAATGTTCTGTTCTTGAGATTTTGAACTATTTGGATTCCAAAAACATATTGTGCTTCTCCCAAATCTTTCATTTGAAATTGTGAAGCCAGCGATCTCTTAGCGTCAGCTAGATATTCTATCCCATTCTCAATGAGTAGAATATCATCAACATACAACACCAGAAAAGCGACAGTTTTGTTGACGATTTTCTTGTAGACACAGGGTTCATCGATATTTTGTTCAAAGCCATAAGATTTGATCGCAACGTCAAATATCATATTCCATGATCTAGAAGCTTGTTTTAATCCATAAATGGATCGATTAAGCTTGCAAACTTTTTGCTTTTGACCCTTCTATATAAACCCTTCTGGTTGAGACGTACAGGTACACTCTTCAAGATAGTCATTCAGAAAAGTTGTCTTGACATCCATTTGCCATATTTCATAATCATAAAATGTGGTTATGGATAAAATTATTCTAATAAACTTTATCATGGCAACTGGAGACAATAGGTTTCTTCAAAATCTAACCCCTCTCTTTGGGTAAACCCTTTTGCCATCAGTCTAGCTTTGTAGGTCTATACCTTACCATCTTGGTCTCATTTTCTCTTGTAGATCCATTTACAACCGTTGGGTTTTACCTCTTCAGGTTGATTTACAAGATCCCAGATAAAATTCCATTTCAAGGTCCATGACTTTAATCCATTGGTCTTTGTCCACATCGTTCATTGCTTGATTAAAAGATAACGGATCCTCTAAACCATCATCTAGTATGATGACTTGAGTTTCAGTTAAACTCATGTACCAGTCAGGCTGTTGCACAACCCTCCCACTACGACGAGGCATTCTCAACTCTTGAGAAGGATGTGAAGTACCAGTTTCATCGACAACTCTTGTTGATGGACCTGCTCTATCAACAACTTTTGTTGAAGGACCTGCTCGAACAACAACTCTTGTTGATGCATTTGTCATTTCTCTGGACATTTGTTCTATTACTAACTTACTGCGAGGTTGATGGTTCTTTATATAATCTTCCTCTAGGAAGGTTGCATTTGTCGATACAAACACTTTATCTTTATGAGGATTATAAAAGAAACCACCTTTTATTTCTTTTGGGTAGCCTATAAATAGACATACTTTTGAACGGTGTTCCTGTTTTTTAGGATTCTATACCAACACATGTGCTGGACAACTCCAAATTCGGAAGTGATATAAATTTTCTTTATGTCCTCTCCAGAGTTCGTAAGATGTTTCAGAAACACTTTTCGAGGGAACCATGTTCAAAATATACACCGAAGTCTCAACTGCATGTCTCCAAAAAGAATTTGGTAACTGAGCGTAACTCATCATGGAACGAACCATGTCCAACAAGGTTCTGTTTCTTCTTTATGCTACACCGTTCTGTTATGGTGTACTAGGGGCTGTGAGTTGAGACTGAATTCCATGTTCTATCAAATAGTTATGGAATTCTATGTCCATATACTCACCACCTCGATTTGATCAAAGCGTTTTTAATCTTTTTACCTAATTGGTTCTCAACCTCAGCCTTATATTCTTTGAACTTTTCAAAAGTTTCAGACTTTTGGCGCATTAGGTAAACATGCCCATACTTGGAATAATCATTTATAAAACTGATGAAATATTCATACCCTCCTCTTGCTCTAACATTTAGAGGCCCACAAAGGTCTGAGTGAATCAACTCTAGGGGTTCTTTGGCTCTAAGACCTTTTCCAGAAAAAGATCTTTTTTGTCATTTTACCCTCAAGACAGGACTCGCATGGTGGTAATGAACTGTCTTCCAACTTGTTTAGATGACCGTTCTTAACCAATCTCTCAATCCTGTTGAGATTTATGTGACCCAGTCTCAAGTGCCAAAGATAGGCATTTGGAGAAATCTTCCCCTTCTTATGAGTCCCAACAGTTTTAAACATCTCTATGTTCAACACAGCTTTGACCTCAATTGGTTTTAACATGTACAAGTTATTTTCTAATTTTGCAGAGTAAATTTGTTTATTTCTAATTTTGATGAGCACTTCACCATTTTCGAAATAAACTTTATAATTTTGTTCTAGCAAACAAGAGATAGATATTAGATTCCTTTTCATAGAAGGAATATAATATACATTTTTCAAATAAATGTACTTATCTCTTATAAATAACTTCATATCTACCACTGCTTTGGCCGAAACAATCTCCCTGATGCCTACCTTAAAGATTGTTTCATCTTCTGTTAACTGTCTTCAGGAACTTGTTTCCTGTGAGATAATACATACATGATTAGTGACACCTGAATCAATTATCCAGATTTTATCGTTTTCCACTAAACATGCTTTAATAACAAGTAGATCATATTTATCTCGTTGTTCGAATTCAACATTCTCATCTACATAATTCATAATTTTAGATGAGTTGGGAGATAGAGGACAATCCTCTGTTAAAACTCTGTTGGTGTAATCAACCGCTAGTAATTTATTTGTTGATTTGATTTTACTGTTAATAATATCAAAAGTGAGTATTCTAGAATTCGACATGCTTATAAAATTCAAACAAATTATAATTAGCAAATTGTAACTAAATCCAAAACCAAGTTTTAGCTAAAAGTAATAATGTATAAATAACCATTATTTATTTGCAACGATATTTTAGTGAATTAGAATATGTGCTACCGTGGGACAGTCAGATACTCCTTCACTAAAACAAACAATTTTGACCAAACACTATCCTCGGAATAACTCTTATTTCCATAGTCGTTTAGTTATCATTTTCGATCAAGATCTTTACTAACAACTTAGTAATTCTTGTAAGTGTGACCCACCATTTTCAGATCTTATAGAATGGTATGAACTTGCCTCCAAAATAGAAGATATAATATCTAAGATGGAACTATAAAACCCTTTTCATTTTACTGAAGTCTGGGTTATTCTGAATCCTATGTTACAACCCTTCGTGGTGATAGCCATTGCTAAACGACTAGCAAAGGGCCGTTTAAAGCTAACCAGCAGGCGCAACATAGGAATCTCACAGTTCAGACTGGAGGAGACCGTAGGATATATTGACACATATCCTTCACCCACTTACTATGAACTACTTCCTCCGTTTACCTTGATATTGACTCATACAAAACACTTTCCATGGGGAGGTCACTCCTAGGGTGACACGAAGTGTCATATGAATCTCACGATGTAAACTATATAGAGACGTGGCAGTTGAAATCTATTTATCGTATAATAGACTTATATTTGAATAAATTCCTCTTATTCACCAAAATCTACATTTAATCTAAAAAAATACTCTCCGTAGGGAGGTCACTCCTAGGGTGACACGAAATACCGCTTAAATCTGGATTGTAACCTCTTAGAGATGTGAGAGCTAAAAATAACGTATCGTATATGTTATTAATCTCCCACTGAAGTTTTCTAATAACTCTAGCATATAAAAGTTATTAAACTGCCACTGAAGTGTTCTATTTTGGGTAGATTTATAGTTAGGTTCTTTTCGACTAATAAAACAACCCTAAGTCTATGTGGTTTATCCAAGTATAACTCTTATAATTGGATTTTAACCTACGATCTCTAGGTGATAAACCATTTTATTACCTCACATCACTCACATATGTTCATAAAACCTGTTACTAATGCTCAATTATTCAGTCATAATCCTCAGGTAGGAGGTGTCCTGTAAAGCAGTCAACTTAAGTATCCCCAGCCTTAGACAGGATTATATACAGGTTGAGTTTGTAACCTAGGTTTTATAAGTTTTAACAATTAAAACAGGTGGTCAACCTACGTGAGCATGCAGCTGTTGTTTATAGATTTTAAATATCTAACCCAATTTTATAATAACTCATAAAACTTTAGACATGCTATTCATCCATAACATACATGAGGCATTCAACATTTAATATAACATTTATATTAAATACAAGAAACCCTAACATGCATACTATATATGATAACAATTATAACATACTTTCAATGCATGTAACATGCTTCCTATGGTGGGATTTTAAATCTAAATGGCATACTATATGTACATACAAGATTTATTTAATTATAACATACATCAAATGCATAAATAATTAAACAAGACTAATATGGTTTTTAGTTTTGGCAAAAACAAGCAAACAAAACCTAATTGTTAGAAAACAGCTTCCGAACCACTCCTGGGCCGCTCGAATCGCTCCAAAATGAACTTAAGTAGCTTGAACTGGACCCGAACTGTCTAAACCAGACCAGACCACAAGAGAACCATTTGAACCGGCAGCCCTTGCACATGTTCAACATCTCACTGAGTCTCATCGTTTAGCAATGACGACCATCGTCTTGCATTTTGCCTGATCGTTTAGCAAAGCTACACGATCGTGTAGTATTTTCCCTCTATTGCATAGTGTCATCGTCTAGTGCCGAAGGAAGCTACACGATCGCTTAGTGTGTCACACTATCGCGCAGGTCCATCATTTAGCACGGACAATTTACTACACGATTGCTTAGCTCCATCGTCTAACGCATGAAGCCGATTGTTTAGCGCATGCAAAAGGTCAACGATAGTTTAATGCCATCGCATAGCATTCAACGCATCGCCCAGCTGCCACACAAAGGTATGCGATCGTGTAGTGCTATCGCATAGCAACTCGATGCATCGCTTAGTTGCCGCATAGAGGTAAACGATAGCGTAGTGCTATCGCTTAGTAACTCAACACATCGTTTAGATCTCGATCAAAGATAAACGATCGTTGTAAGCGATCGCTCAAGGCTATCGTATAGCTCTTCATTGCATCACTTAGTTCTATCGTATAAAACCAAATGATCACTTAACACCATCGTCTAGCGCTTCATGGCATCGTTTAGTATCCGTCGTAGTTAAACTATCGCTTAGCTCCATCGTATAGAACATCATATTTTCGTTTAGCATCGTAGGTTTAGTTCCATCACATAGAAACTTCAACGCATTGCTTAGCACTTCGTCTACACGATCGCTTAGCTCCGCTTCTAAACGATCGATCAGCGCAATCGCGTAGCACTTCATCCCATCGCTTAGAGCACATCGTTGCTAAACGATCACATAGTACCATCGTATAGTAAATTCAACGTATCGTTTAGTTCCCACGCCAAAACTAAACGATCGCTTAATGTTATTGCATAGCAAATTGAACGCATTGTTTAGCTCCCGCAGGTACACGATCTTCTAGCGTTCAACATCACAATGACCAGTGCCCATTGCTATACGATCGTCTAGCTTTTCTTCACATCATCTAACGCTTAAAGTTAAACAATCGTTTGGATACTGAAGCTCAATGACGATAAGAACAGAGGCTGATTTTCTGAAACTGCAACTCAACCTATTCGCTTGTTTCTTCGATTTACAGCTTAATTTCAACTTTAATGACTCTAAATAAATTACGGACTCTTAGGAATACATTTAAGCTCATCAAGCAAGAGCCAATTAAAAATTTAAATGAGAAATTAAAGAGAATTAAACAGCCAAATCTCAGAAAACCATATCAGTGCACCAGTTTCATATTTCTCATATAAAACACCCACCACACCAAAATTAAACCGAATTGAATGCTTATTTGATGATTTGATACCAATTGTAGGATTGTATCAATAGTAACGAAAGCACAAGGGTCATCTAAGCACTCGAATTTACTAATTTTAGCAATATATAAAGCATGCTTTTGCAGGAAAAAGTGAGTTTTAAGACATACCTCTTGTAGAACTTCTTCAAAGCTCCTTCACCAGCTGCCATCTTCTCCAAATCTTGTTGTAGACCAGCTTAAGACCTTCTCCACTATTCTCTTGGTGCTCTAGATTGAGTTGTGCGACTCAAAACAAGCTTGAATCAAGGGATGAAGAAGAAAAGCTCACTGCAGCAACCTTGTTGAAGAACCTTTCTTCAAACCGAATTTTCTCTAAAATTCTCTATGGATTACATGCCTCATTTTCACTCCAATCTCTTCATTATATTGCAGATCAACATGAAAAAAGAAGAGTTGCATGAGTTGCAGCTCGTGCTTGGAGAAGAAGATATTGCCATTTGAGTGAACTACTTGATGATGGATAATAGAAAAACCTCTTTTTCCATTTAAGTGTTTTGTTTTCCAATTTTCCAATTTTATCTAAAAATCCAAATTTGATTTTTTAAATCTATTTTGATTTGAAAATGAAAAATGTAATTAATTTCATAAATTAATTATTAAATAAAACTTAATTATTTTAATATCAAATATTAAATTAATTTTAACACATATCCATCTTTATATATTTAAATCATATTTAAATAATTCATCTATTTTGTTTAATTCTAAAATTAAACATATAATTATATATCATATAATTACTAATTCCCTTAATTCTAATTTGAACATTTCAAATTAACTTATCACACTATTCTAGAGCTAGTCTGTTACGAGCTAGTAGGGGGACCTCGCAGATCTACAGATCATGGCCTCCAACGATCCGAGATTAATTGGCTAAACTCATTAGAACAAATTAACGGTCATTCCACTAAAGCCCATAGTTGCACTCCCCTCAATATAGATATATTATGTCCATATGATTTAACCATAATCAGCAAGTCTACCCTTCACAGGTTGTTCATAATAACGGCTGGATAAAATATCTGTTTTTACCCCCGAGATTACGTCTTATTCCTCAAGTTCCTACTGATCCTCTAATGAACAACTGGTTTGTGATCCAATCACCAAACCAAACTTTCTCAGCCTAGTGAGAGAGTGGGGCCCCTTGTTCAAGACCTGGATTCAGTACTTGAGAGAACAACCTTTCTCCTATCCCTAAATCGGGTAGGCGTGAACTCCATCTTGCACCCTATGTCCCTAGCTATCTATCCGATCTTACCTTTGAAATGGGAGTCTTATTGAGTTGGCGCTGTTGAGCCAACCCTCAACTATGAAAATCTAAGGGCAATCCTGTATAAATAGAAGTTCATAGTTAGCTCAGGATTAAGATCGAGTTACCTAGGTCATCTAGGTGAAATAGTCAGTCTTAAACAGTAAATAACGTTATAAAGTAAGAGTGACTTATTTCTTGGTCCTGATCTTATGCAAACTCATTGCATAGGACGCCCCCACTCCTCATATCATAACATGTACGAATTAGGATCACATCGTATGTAGCACTTTACAACTCTTTATAACAACTACAGAGTAGGCCGCATCTAATGGTATTGCTTGAATAAGGTACCCAACCTCATTCATGTATCGTAGATCATTTTGACTATTTACTCGAATCCGATCCACTCTTATGTCTCCACATAAAGTTCATGTACTCATACAATAGTCATGGGTCTTAGTTTATTGGATTTAGACTTTCATACAATTTATGAGATAAATAACAAGTATATTGATAATAAAAGATGTTTGTTATTTTACAAACTACGAGTTTTTAGGACATAAAACCCAATATGTAGATCCTGCTAAAATTGATCTTATTACTAAGCTCTCTTATCTCACAAATGTGAGGGAGGTTCATTCGTTTCTTGGTCATGCCAATTTCTATTGCAGGTTCATTAAAGATTTCAATAAGATTGCTCAGCCGACGACCTTCCTTCTCCAAAAGGATGTGGCCTTTGATTTTAATGATGAATGCAGGAAAAGTTTTGATGTCTTAAAGAATGCCTTGTCGTGCACTTCAGTTACTCGAGCTCTTCGTTGGGACCTTCCCTTTGAGATCATGTGCGATGCAAGTGACCATATTGTGGGAGCAGTGTTGGGCAAAAGATCGATAAGAAACATCACGTCATCTACTATGCTTCAAAGACCCTCAACCCAGCTTATTGTAGCTACAGCATGATGGAAAAGAAGTTTTTAGCTGTTATTTTTGCTTTAGAAAAATTTTGCTCTTATATTTTGGGATCTGAAGTTACTGTTTTTTCTGACCATGCAGCTCCTTAGATTGTTGAGGTGGGTTCTTCTCCTTCAGGAGATCAACCTAAAACTCCAAAACA
Source organism: Benincasa hispida (assembly GCF_027475165.1). Lineage (NCBI taxonomy): Eukaryota > Viridiplantae > Streptophyta > Magnoliopsida > Cucurbitales > Cucurbitaceae > Benincasa > Benincasa hispida. The sequence goes on from NC_143486.1 coordinate 2,593,109, forward strand.
AAAAAGGATGTAAGAATGCCATTGTCGATCACCTGAGTAGGATTGTAGCAGAGGGAGGTTGGCTCAGTTCTGATGGAGTCTTTCCTAACCACACTTTGATGAAGACAGATGGTATTTCTATGACTCCTTGGTACGCTGACATTGTGAATTATTTGACCATTGGTAAGTTCCCATCTAGTATGAACAAACATAGAAAATATAAAATTATATGTGAGTCAAAATATTATGTTTGGGAGGATCCTATTACATGGAAGTTTTGTGCAGATCAGGTAGTTAGGAGGTGTGTCCCTAATGATGAGTTCTTTTCTGTTCTTGAATTTTGTCATAAACATGCATGTGGAGGGCACTTACGTCCCAAGAGAACAGCCTTAGATTCTGGTTTATATTGGGACACACTATTTAGGGATGCATATTTTGTTTGCAAAATTTATGAGCGATGTCAGAAATCTAGAGGGTCCCGTAGGAATGAGATGTCACAATTCCCTATACATTTTGTGAGATATTTGATGTTTGGGGGATTGACTTTATGGGATGGAACCTTTTCCTTCTTCTTGTGGGTACAAATATATTTTATTGGCAGTGGAGGCCATAGTTACTGATGATGCTAAAGTGGTTGCAGGTTTTTTGAAGACTAACATTCTTAGCAGGTTTGGCTTCTCTAAAGCAATCATCATCGATCAGGGATCACACTTTTGCAATAGAGTCATTGCATACCTGCTGAAGAAGTACGGTGTCTAACATCGTATTGCCACCTCATACCACCCTCAGACCAATGGGCAGACGGAGGTGTTCAATAGGGAAGTAAAGACAATTTTGGAAAAGGTGGTCAACCCAGGAAGAAAAGGTTGGAGCCTCTAGCTTGATGACGCTCTATGGGCCTACAAGATAGCTTTCAAAACTCCTATTGGAATGCCCCCTTACCGGATGGTTCATGGTAAGGCATGCCATCTTCCAGTTGAAATCCAGCATAGGGCTTATTGGGCTATCAAGAAGTGCAACTAGAACTTAGAGGCAGCTGGGTAGGCCAAACTTTTACAACTTCAGAAGTTGGAAGAGCTAAGGTTAAAATGTTTTGATGATTCTTTGATCTATAAGCAAAGAGAGAATGACTTCCATGATAAGATGCTTGCACCCAAGGAGTTTCAGTTAGGGTAAAAGGTACTCATTTATAACTCTCGATTGAAATTTATGGCTGGTAAACTCAGGTCCAAGTGGATTGGATCCTTTGGTATTTCTCACGTTTATCCTTATGGTGCAGTAGACATTGTTAATCTTGAGACAGGAAAAGTCATCAAAGTTAATGGGCACAGGTTAAAGGTCTTCCATGATGGCGAATCTTTGGATTGCTTCGACATCTCCTACCGGTTGAACTCGCCAATCTACATCTGAAACGAGCCATCACGGTCGAGCAACCGACCAGAAATATTTGCGCTACCTGGAAGCAGCCAGGATTTAAATTTACTTGCTTTCTAGGATAGGTTTCAATTCAGTATTTTTCTTCTTTTTATTTTTTCTCATTTATTGAGCCTAATTTTTTCTATTATTCTTGTTTATAAGATTTTTGGAAAGAGAAAAAGAGTTTAGCAGAGTGACCTACATCCTTCCTTCACCTCATTGTTCAAGGAAGTATTCTGATCCCTCGTGCTTTATTTCTGATCACATTGGGGATAACGTGTATTTTAAAAAATTGGGGGTGGGGTGTTTGGATTTTTGGGCTGAGTTTTTTTATTGATGATATTATTTGGGGTCCTTGAGCGTTATGCTCGAACAATGCTTGCCTGGTTGTTTGTCTTGCTGTTGTGTTCCTTATGATGACTAGCCTATGACGCACTCGTAGAATTTTTTTTTTTTTTTTTTTGCATGAGAATAGGTCAGATGAAAAGGTTCATAATTTTCATGACATTTTTGAAAATTTTGCTTAAATTTTTTATTACAACTTCAAGCTCTTTGCATATCTATCTTGACCCTGTATGCTTGCTTAGAATTGAATTATGAGACCATAAGTTTGTTGTCACTCCAATAGGCCTTAGTGATAGATATTAGTCTTTTTAAGGTTAAATTTAGTAATGCTGCTTGAGATGTAGTCAATTGATATTACTATCGCCAGAAAAAAAAAAATGATAATGATAATAAAACAAAATATTTCTTTCATTTATGCATGTTTAGGGGTCTACTCCTCTTCTTCAAAAGGTATGATTAACCTGGGGCGGCCATGACACCCGTGGTTTTCCTCTGAGCTAAAGTATCCTAGAGGAATGAGTAAACTTAGGCACTTTTGAAGGGAAATTGGTCCATAATTGGACGATTCGCATGACACCCGTGTGGGCAAGCCAAAACGAAAGTCGGTTTCCTGGATTAAGTTTTCCCTCTTTATTTTTTGTTGTAAAAAAGGGGGAGTGCGATGGTAAATAGATTTTTTACTAATCCAATGTTATGCCATTACCACTTTGAATTTAAGAAAGCTAATTTAGGATCCTTCGAGCCAGTGTAGGGAGAAAATAAATGGAAGATTCATAAGGCCATTCCAGGCTCACTCTGGTTCAAAATAAATAACTTTGAGCTTGAATGTGCATTAAAAATATTTTTAAAACAAAATTTCAAATTGCTCATCAAATGATGGAATGCTTTTTGATTGTGAATTTGATTCTAGTTGACTGTTGAGGCTTGAGTAGAGAACATTCTAGTTTGACAAACTAATTATTCATGCATGATTGCTTGTTTTACCTTGATCGAGGACGATCAAGAATTAAGTTCTCGGTGTTTGATAACACTTGAAATGTGCTTTTGTCTTCTATTTAACTTGGGGTTGTTTAGCTACTTAATTTGGTCTAATTGCTTATTTTGTAGGACTCGAGTGTACAAGCGGTTGGATCAAGCGTTTGGGACTTAGAGACGCTAAAATGACAAAATTACAAGCTAAATTGATCAAATGACCAAAAAAGGAAAAATGTCTGGACACAGGGCAGCGCTACAACACTGCCTCAAGTGTTGTAACGCTTAGAAAACCCAAGGACGCCAATGATAACGGGTAGAAATGCACGTTATTACAGTGCTAAATTATTAAACAATGAAGGTTTGTGTTGATAAAATATATAAAACTGCGTCCAAAAAGCATTAAGTACATAATATTGCGGTCGCATGCGTCCATCGCATGAAAACAGTTAACTTGTGTATTTTTGTGCAGAATATGCGTTGACACAAGGCGAAAAATGCGATCACAAAAAATCAACGGTCGAACGCAGTGTTACCGCAAGGCATTGCGGTGATTTGCGCTCGCAAGTATCTGCTAAAAAAGGATTGCCGCATAGAGCCGGTACAACTTAGTGGGCGCATCTGGGTGAAAAGCATAATAAATCACGATGGGACAGAAAGTTGATGACGGTCGAGTCCGAATTAAGTTGACAAGCTGCTAACGAACTACTGTAGCAAGTACACTCAGCTTTTCGGTGACAAATATTCGGTGCATTAGGCAGAGAATTAATGTCATCCCATCAATGCAATCATAAGAGAGAAGACGCCTTTCACCCCAAAGCTCTATAAATACCGAAGGCAACCTTCAGTAAAAAAGTTCGGATAGTTAGAGAATTTTCCCTTAGATAGAATAACCTTGTTCATAGTTTTCCTTTTTACTTGGAAGGCGGAGCGAGAGAAGGTAAGAGACGTCGGAAGATCACTCTGGTCAGCTCGAGAAAGAACCCAAAGTCGTGGAAAAGCAGAGAGAGGCCCGACTCTTGCGAGAGCGAGACTATCTTTTGAACAGAGTAAAAAAGACAGTGTAAAAGCCTCGGGAAGCAAAAGATTGCTACTAGGCTCTTTATTCTCATTTCACATTGTTGTTTTGTATTTCAACTCTATATCTATAAAATGGAACTTGCTTATCTACATATGTTCACTCTCTTAAAAGCACGCATTAGTAGTTAAAGTTATTGAATGGGTTGAGAAGAACTAAGCTAACATGATCTAGGATTTTCATTGTATGCGATTATCTTGTCTTATGCTGCGCCCAAATTCCCTTTAGAGCTACTCGAGAGAGAGTCTAAAGAAAGAACCTAAGACTTGAAAGAGCTAGGTTAGAATTTAGACTCAAGAGAGCAAGATTAGATCTGCATAAGCGAGAGATAGGAACTTAGAGATAAGCTCTGTTTGCCAACATGCATCGCATGCACCCTAGAGATAGATTATAATATTATGTGGTCGCCTTGTATGTGTGAATGTCAATTGTCATCGCATAAATAAAAATAGAGGCTTATGTGTAGGTCCTATAGACATATCGCATGCTATCTAGACTTAGAAGTTGTAGCATTTGCGTTGAGAGATAACTTGCTATTGTATGTGTGTTGTATGATCGCATAACATAAACGCATCCTAGGAAGTGTTAGCTGAAAACCTTCTCAACCCGTTCCCCTGCATATTCATCGCATCTTCCGTATTATCAACTCTTTTCATAATTCCGTCGCATACATTTATTTTATACCGCAAACAACAACCTAAAAACAACTATTTGATTTATTGGTTACCGCAAAGTCTTCTTGAAAATTATCACCGCATACCGTTTTCCCTAATCCCTAAGTTCGACCCTGAACTTACCAAGAAACTCAGTGGAATTTATACTTGGATTCTGCTGAGAAAACTTGTTGCTCAACACATTTCCATCACCGCGATTCATTCCATTATTTCATCACACAAAATAATGCATTAGCCAGCATTGTAACGCGCTCCAATGCTGAAGCCTGACGCTGATAGACAGAAGCATCAGCATCGCAATGCTCCTTTAGAGTGTTGCAACGCTGTGAAGTTTGACGTAAACCCCTTAGTGCGCGCAGCACAGCCGAGTGTTGCAACGCTCTCCCTAGTGTTGCGACACTGCGGCTGGCCTATAAAAGGAACCCTTAGGGTTCAGCCGAAATCATCCCATCTTCTACCTTCTACTCCCGATGTTGGGCATTTTAGTCTCTTTTCTAGCTCTGTTTTTATTGCTTTTGTTTTTAATCTTGTAATAAGTTCTTCCCTTTTGTCAATCGTGTTGATTTTCGATATGTTTCGAGGCTAAATGTTAAGAACTTAGCTTGGGTTAGTTAGTTTAATTTAATTCCAATGTAATTCTTGTGACTTGTTTTGTAATTCCGTGAGTATTATTTTAAATTAATGGAATTTATCTTGACTAAATTTTCCATTTTCGTGTATGAGATTAATCTGACGAATTAGCTATGCATGTTTAATTGACTACTTTGATTGCCCCTAATTTGTAATTGTTAGGTAGTCATCACTTAAAAGAAAAAGTTAAGTCAGTTTGTTGTGTTAATTAGGGATTCTAATTAACAAGCATTTACCTTCTGACTTAGACAATTTTCACGCAATTAATTGGTTAAATGATGGAAATCAATTAATTGGCTTAGTTTTGCCCTAAAGCTTAAAACCCGTTAGTTAATTGATTGGTTGAGGATCCTCGCTCTTCTTTTAATTAACACTATTTTATGGACTACCGGTTAGGATTCTAATTGAGTAGGCTAAGTTTTTAGTTCAATTAATCTCACACAAGTTTTTAGTAGTCTATGATAGAATTATTGAGGAATGAATTAAATTACAATTGCCCAAGCTGAGTGTTTGTTGATTGATAATGTTCACAATTATTACATTTCACTTCTTTTTGTTTCCAAAATTTGTTTTTTAACAATGTTCACAAACCCCACTGGTTACTTTCTACAAGTTTCAACTTTTTAGGAATCCATATTAGGCTCTCTATGGTTCAACTCCAAAATTACCGTTATCAACAATACCACAAACCTTTGCCAAGGTTAAATAGTGTTAATATTTTGGTTTCAAGTAAATCCACTAAATAGTTAATAAGTTGTATTAACTATTTAATCACATTTGAAGGTCAAATGAATCCTAATCAAATAGGTAAAGCCTGTATCGTAATGGGAGAGTTATGAGATAACTCAACCATTATAATGACTTAACGGAAATCAAAGTTGTATATTAGTTGACACGTTAAAGGTGTCAAGAGTATTTGGATGCATTAGTTTATTGTATTTTTTCCTCTCACACTCAACATTATATATTTGTATATATTTGTAACCCATTGTAGTTTTAGTCCAAGTGGGAGTTTTGTTGAGAATGTCCTAAAACTCGCAGTTCATAAACATTAAACATATTTTATTCACGATAAAGGTTTTATTGAGACTTCATTCAATAAAAGTGTTATTAAACTGCATTTATTTATAAATCCAATAAACAAACCCATGACTATAACATGAATACTTAACATTTATGTAGAGACATAAAATTGGATCAAGTTTTAGTATATAACCAAAAAGGTCTATAAGTATATGGATGAGGTTGGACACCTTATCTTGGGACACTATGGATGACACAATTTGTGTTGGGATTGGTGTCCTACTTCTCCCAGAGTCTAGTAGTTTGTAATATATACACATTGTTATGAATAAAATAAGAGTTATTTTATCTGGCATTTACTCATATCCAATAAACAAAGTTTCATGGTTATTGTATGTAAACTTAAGCATGTATATGAGATATACAAGTGGATCATGCCTTAAGTGATAACCTAAATAAGATTGTAGTATAAGAATCAAGGAGAGATTCCTGATCCTGGTGACACTACGGATACGGCCCACTTTGTAGAGGTTTGCAAGTGTTGTGAACTACTATAGATTGTAGATCCTGACCATTCATGTGGAGACTTGCGAGCGGGGGTGTCCTATACAAAGAGTTTGTATAAGACCGGACCACGAGATGACTAGTCTCTGTATATAACGTCGTTGATACTGGAGACTTACATCTCACCTAAACGACCATAGGTGACATGACCTCAATCCTGAGTGTTTTGGGAACTCCTGTCTTTGAGGGCGGTCCTTTGATTAGTATGGGTGAGAGTGGCCAGATTGCCAACTCAACATGCCTACCTTTTTGGGGACTTGTCTAATTTGGGAGATGGGAACTCAGTTACACAAGATGGAATTCACTCCTTCCCCGAAGTAGGGGTAAGTAGATAGATTGTTCCTTTAAGGGCTGATTCTGGAGCTTGAATATAATAGCCACAGCTTCTCTTTGGAATAGAGAATTCAGTCATAGTAGGACTATGACTTATGTTTATTAGAGAGATCGGTGGTACTTAAGGAGTTAGATGTAACTACAGGGGCATAACGGTTATTAGCCCAGCTGTACTTACGGGCGATTTGTGAAGGGTTATCGCACTGTTGATTGGTTGATATGGACACATAATATATCTGTAGTAAGGAGTGTTCAGCTGTCGGTCTTTAGTGGAGTGTCTGGCAGTTAACGAGTGGTGGATCTCGTGACTAAAGAGTTTAGTCAATTATTCACGTACCGTTGGAGCTTCGAGCTACAGGTCCATAAGGTCCCCTTGGTAGCTCAATGGATTCAAGTTGAGGATCAGTTCTTGGTATTGATTTGAAATATTCAAATTGACAAGAGGTAAATTGATTATATATGATATGATCAGTATGGTGTATGAGATGCATCAAGTGGAGGATTAATGTAAATGAGATTTACATTAAGGATCATGGAATAGAAAAAAGTTATGGTTTATATGTTTCATGAGATGAAATATTAAGACTATAAGTTATAAATATAGTATGATAATTTGGTTGTCATATATATTTATAATAATATTAATTATTAGATAATTATCTCATTTTCTCTAATAACCAATCGAGTAGGAGGTTAATGGTGGTTTCATGGTAACCGTGAGATAAAAGGAAAAATGTTTTTCTAAATTTAGAAGTTGATGTTTTTGAGATTTCTATTCTCAGAAAGATCTCACGGTGGCTATCAAGTAAATGAGATTTACTAAACGACAACTGAAGAGAGACTAGACGATCGTGGAGTGTTTCTATACGATAGTCACTCAGCTGGCCGATTAGCTAAACAATTATGCAACCTCTGCTAAACGATCGCATAGCGTTTAAATGATTGTGCATCGTCTATACGATAGACTTTGACATTCCCACTTGCTCAATCGTTTACACGATTGTTCCACCGGTCTCGTCCTCTAACCAAGTCCACACACAGCCCACACTTTTAGATTCTCACACCGAGAATACCAAGGTAGCCATTGTGATGGTATCGAATTCAACTCGACATAGTCGAGTTTTTTGGAGGTCGTTCATTGAGTTCGCGATGTCCGTGTGGGGGTTGCTGATTGATCGTGATCTTGGAGATTGCTGAGTTCGAGTGTTCGAGTGCTACAGTATTGGAGTCTGTTCGAGCGTTCATGATCAAGAGAGATTGAAGATGAGTCTTCAAAGTATGTATGTTCTTCGCCTTGATCGTATAGTAAAGCATGCTGTAATTTAGTTTGTGCATTACCGGTATGTTTCCGTTTCTTGATTGCAATTGTTAATGTTCATATACGAATGAAATTTAGAACGATCATTCCGCTGCTCATGAAAATATTCATGTCTGATTTCCTTCACTCTGTATATTGACACAAACGATGTGAGACATGTGAGTGGGAGCCTTCTATGCAAAAGACATTTGCATAAGACCAGGCCACGAAATAGTCACTTTTCTTTATAACAACCGTTTACTGTTAAAACTGACTATTTCAAATTGATGACCAAAGGTAAATCGATCTTAATCCCGAGCTAACTATGAACTCTTGTTTATTCGGAATTATCCTTTAATTTGCATAAGTCAGAGTGGTTCAACATCACCGCTCAATATGCCTCCCATTTTAGGGGTAAAACCGAACAGATAACAAGGGACATAGTCCTGCAAGAAGGAATTTGCTCTTATCTGTCTTATGTTAGTAGATGGGTTGTTCCTTAAGTACTGACTTTTGGTCTTGAACAAATGGACCCCATCCTCTCATGACAGAGAGGGAATTGGTTTATTGGTAGGACCATAAACCAATTGTTCAATAGAGGATCAGTGAAGACTTAAGAAGCAAGATGTATTAAAGGGGTAAAACGGTATTTTTGACCTAGCTATAAATACGAATGACCTGTGAAGGATCGACTTACTGATTATGATAAATCAAGTGGACATAAACATATCTTCAGTGAGGAGAGTGCAACTACTAAGCTATAATGGTATGTTTTGATAATTAACAAGTATTAATTAATTCGGTTAAAGAGTTTAGCCAATTAATCTCAAATCGTTGAAGCTCATAATGTGTAAGTCCATTAGGTCCCTCTACTAGCTTGTAAAAGGATTAAACCTTAGATTTGAATATTGAATGAATTTGAAATGTTCAAACTTCAAATTTAAATTAGGGTTTGGATAATTATATTTGATATAATTAATGTTTAAATTTATTTAAATTAAAACATATTTTTGAGAGTTCAATATATTTAAATAATGATTTAAATATTGATTATATGAATAAGGATTCATGTTTAAATTAGGTGTTTTTATCAATTTAATATTTGATATTAAATTATTATTATTTAATTAATTAAATTCATTTAATTAACTATATAATTAAATAAATTTCAAATTTTAAAATTCAATTTTGATAAATTGAATTTATATTGTATTTAATTTCATTAAGTTAAAGAATTAAATTAAATTTGAAATTTTGATTGTTAGTGGATTTTTCCCAAAAATCAAATCCATAGTGGATTTATCAAAATTAAACACCTAGCCCACTAATTTAGTGCTATTTGAAGTGTCAAATATTTAACTAATTAGTTTTTACATGTTTAATTTGATTAAATGCCTGAGAATTCATCTAATTTGGGGCATGCATTTGAAACTTTTGAGAAAATTCCTGCTAAAAAACCAGTCTTCTATCAAACCCTCCAAACCAATCGAAATCCCCTCTCATGGAGTTCCACCACTCAATACAAGACTAAGATTAGTAAAGAAAACTCTCTTGGTGGTCTACTACAAGAATTGAAGGTCAAATTCATGGAGATTGCAAGGAATAAGTGGAAATCATCAAAGGTATTCAAACTGAAACCCTAATATTGGAAACTTTGAGTTTGCATGCTTGTTACTCAAATTAATGGAATTAGAGTGATTCTATTTACTTCCGTATTATGCATATTCATTCTATCAAAAGGAATATTATCCTCAAAGTTGTGTTGAGGGATGTTGATAAGGATTATTCGGACAAAGTCATGATCTCGAGATAAAGTCCATGTACTTTATCTCAAGTTTAGATTTGTAGATTTTCTTATTGGGGTAAAACCCATAGGATATGAATAGATCTACCAAAAAGATGTTCATGTATAAATAAGAAGATACAGATTTTGAAAGTAAGACTCGTGACAAAAAGTGAAACCTATTGAGAGAAATTAGACCGTAGGATAATTTTCTTACTCATTGTCATAGTGGAGTCTTTATGCATTATTCATTATTGCATATGAGATACGTAAAATGAATGTTTAGGTTGTTTTATGAAAAGAATTTAAATGATGCATCCACACAAACAAACAAGGGGGTTCAACTTTCAAAATCAAAATAAAGAGTGTGCAAAATTGTATTTTTCATTTGAGAAATGAATTAAACAAATAGATCTTTGAATAACAAGAGTTATCATAACCTAAGATTTTGAACAAATACTAATAATCTTGTATAGAAAAGAGAGTCGCTAATTGACAAGTGGATATTTTTCATGTTTTATGTTAATGACGTATTACTCATTGTGAATATTGTAGTATAACATAAAAATTTGACTGCCTAACAATTAGGGACATAATGTTAAGTGAGTCTTTAGTATCTTACATTTACAAATTATTTGTCGAACTTCAAAAGAATATTAGTGTATTATTCTAATGTGAAGTTAAGTCTCAGGAAAAGTATCCTAAAATACCTTAAGTGTTGAGGATAGATGATTAATTATCTTCTCTTTATAAGAGACAATTAATGCATTAATGATACATAACATTTAATTGGTTAGTTATGTCGGTTATATCAATGGTGTGACCATTGAGAAACTTAAAAACTTTCTCAAGGTATCTTTGGACAATGAGAAATTTTGTATGTAGTATTGAGATATGATCTTTCACGAGATACACTAGGTCATACATAGATTTAGAGAAATTTGTAGTAAGGTTAATCTTATCCTATGTGGTGGAGATTGGTATACAAGACATTTGTTTTTGCTTGTGAAGCAAAACTTTGTGTAGCCATAAAATATTCGGATCTGAAAGTGTTCCAATTTTGAGTTAGTCTATCACACTTTTATGAAATAATAGTGATGCAAAGACTAAGACTAAGGATATTAGGAAACATCAATGTCTATAAATTGGGTCCTTGGGAGCTTTCGTAGAATACACTCTCTACAAGAATAATCTCTACGATTACTCTAAAATTCTCCCTCTAATATTTCTCCCAATTTTCTTAGAAAAAGTTATAAGAAAATTATTCTTCTCATTCTCTTTATCATTTCAAGAAGCGGGTCCCACAAACTGGATAAGTCATAGCAAGGAAAATCTCGTGAATTGGAAGAATTCAAGAAGAAGACAACCAGTTTCAAGAGAAGATTTTGTTGCAAGCGTGGATCAGCAAAGGTATGTTGCTTAACATTTTTCTTGATTATTTATATTTTTAATTCGTTCAAGGAATCAAAGAATGCGATCTCACGCTTCCGCTGGGATTCAAATCCCTTCAGATCCAGGTTGATCAACAAGCCAATGGCCGATCCCAACTGATCAACAAGCCAAAGGTTGGTCTAAGAAGATTATCAAGCACAAAGGTTGATCCTCCAAGAAGATCATCAAGTCCAAAACCAATGATCTAGGAAGATAAACGAGCTTGAGAATTAAAGTTACTTTTCGAGAGAAAGCATCAAAGCATCGAATATTAAAAATAGTACTCACTATACTAAAAATAATACAAATATAATTTTCAAATTCAACAACTCAAATTTCTCCAAAAATGTCGTCGAACAATATGTAATAAAAACTTATGATAATATTGAGATTTGATCAACGTTTGATCGAATTAAAATTTTTAAAAACTCAAATTATAGAGTTTTTCCTTTAAGGAAAAAAGAAAAAAGAAATTAAACTATTGAGATTAAATTGAAAGTAAGCCCAACCCCTAAAATCAATTTAACTTTTAAGGTTATAAATACGAAATCAATCCTAACACACAAATACTATAAATGACACCACTAGTCCTTTTAACAAGAATGTACATATTTATTTATTGGTATGTGTGGAAAGACCATGGAAATTTATATGTATGTGTAAACCGTGCAATTTGAAATAAATTATTGACGTTCTTTTATGATAGTTGAAATAAGTGTTGTCCAAATTTGAAAACAATTATTGAACATTAAATGGTGCACTTATTACCTTATATGTAAATCGAATTATTGTTACAGCTTGATTTTTTAATTACAAGATGTGGGCCTATCCATCATACATGATGCTGTTGATTGATCACCATTTAAAAAGGGGGGGAAAAAACTTTTAAAGCATGTTAACCACCATCGGATATGTCATTCAAATTCTTCAACGGCTCAATCTTATTCTACTAAAGAAAAAGTACCAAACTGCTTAATCTGGTTTGATAACCATTTTGATTTTTGTTTTTAGTTTTTGAAAATTAAGTTTATTTTCTTTCACTTTCTTACAATGATTTGCATATTTTTAAGTACAATGGTTGAATTCTTAGCCAATTTCGGAAAACAAAAACAAGTTTTTTAAAAGTAACTCTTTTTAGTTTTCAAATTTTAGTTTGGTTTTTTAAACCATTGGTAAAAGGTAGATAACAAATGAAGAAGTTCGGAGGTGAACTTAGTGTCTATAGGCTTAATTTTCAAAAACAAAAATCCAAAAACAAGATGGTTTTCAAACAGGAACTTCATTTTTTTGTTTTTGATTTTTTTTTCCTTAAAATTAAGCCTATTGTCTCTTATTTTCTTACAATGGTTTGCATATTTCTTAAGTATAAAAGTTGAATTCTTAACCAAATGTCAAAACATAAATAATTTTAAAAGCTTTTTTTTTTAGTTTTTTAAAAATGGTTTGGTTTTTTAAAATATGAGTAAAAAGTAGATAACAAAAAACAACAAATTTATAGGTGGAATGGGTGCTTGTAGACTTAATTTTCAAAATTAAAAATAAAGAATCAAACGATTACCAAACGGGACCTTAGTTACTTACTTTCAAATTGGTAACAATATAAATCTCATTTGGTTTTTGAAAATTAATCTTATAAAAGCTATATTTCCACAAATAAGCTTTTACATTTTATTATCAATTTTATATTCATGTTAAAAAAAAGCATGCTAAATTTTGAAAATTAAACAACATAGGTCTTATTTGTTAATCAATTTGTTTTTTAAAATTAACCATATTTCATCTGAAAAATCTCACAATTAGTTTACATTTTTCTCCGGTATAAGAGTTGAGTTTTTAGCTAAATTTAAAAAATAAAAACTGTTTTATTTTTTTTGTTTTTAAAACCTGCTTGGTTTTTTAAAATAATGGTAAAAAAAGATGACAATTCAATAAATTTAGAGGTGAAAGGGGTGCTTATAGACTTAATTTTCAAAAACTAAAAATCAATAACCAAATAGTTACCAAATGAGGTTGTAGTTTTTTCAAATATTCTGTTAAGATAGATGAAATCCACAATGGAGAGATCATAAGGAAACAAACTTGAATTCTAAAAGAAGACAACTAAAAACAAAATTATTATCAAATATATGGGACTTTAATCATTTAAATTTTTTATTGATTTAATTTGGAATTTTTTTACAAATGACTCATTTTCAGGGACTCGAATAAAAATTGGCCCAAGGTTAAAAAATCAATGACTTTTGACATTTTGCTTACATCAACACCATGTGAAATTACTACTCCTATCCAAGAATTTTTGTATCGCTCTCAATCTTCCTTCTCAATTTGCTTTTCTATAGTAAGAAATCTTTTTGCTCTCACTTCTCGCTTGTTGTCCTTATTTCTCTAGAAAAAAAATGTAGATTGTGCCGAAGAAGAACCAAGAAATCGATTGAAGAAGAATTGATGGAAGAAAAAGTTGCATATTGAAAAAAAAATCGAAAAATCAATTAGATTTTTTTTTATTAAAAAAGAGATTGCAGATTCATTTAAAAAAAAAAAAACAAAACAAAACAAAAGAAGAAGAAGACGATAAAGGGAGAAAAAGAAAACTTACAATGGCAGAAGAAAGAAGAAGCGTGCACTTGAAGTCAAAGTGGTAATTTTACATGGCATTGTTGTAGGTAGAAGATAAAAATTCCTTCATTTTCAAATGTAAGTTTGTTTCATAATTCAATCATCAATAAGAAACTAACTAAATATTCATTAAACGGAAATGATATGATGCCTACATTTTTTTGTCTAAGTTTGCATTTCTTTTTCCTATGTGATCTTTAGTTTCGATAATTGTCGAGAATTCTACATTGAAAACATCAATGGACCTCACATTCTTATAACAAAGATGAACTCTACTCCTTTCATTATTAATTGATTTTGAGATGGAACCTCATACTATCAAGTATACTATCAGAATCCATAGAGCCCAAATGGGTATTTGATAGCTTGTAGAAATACAAGCTATTGCAGCCTTTTACTTAGAATTATGAGGCTTGATCAGCAAAGTATGTGTTAATAATGCTAAGGATTCATGTGGAATGATGAGCTTGCGTCAATCACCACTGAAAATTTCTGCTATCATGCGTTATTTTGCGTCAAAATGTCTATTTTTATAGTTGTCGAAGGATACGAAAGCATGCGTTGATCTTCATGAAGACAAGTTCGTCGCATGAAATGTCGCAACTACAGAGTGATGATCATAATAGAAGTATGATCGTAAATAGTGGGTAGAATGCGTTGATCCTTCATGAGAAACGAATATGAATGCATGCCTCGGTATTTCTGAAATCGTACATCAGATATTCTGACGCGCTTCCTGATCGTTGACCATGATGCAGCGCTGGCATTCTCACCTACCGCATCAGTGATAGCGACTAATCAGAGTGGGATTACTAATGTTGTCAGCGTTTGAGCTCTATAAATAGAGCATCAAAACCCAAATTCAAATCATTCGGGATATTTATCTTGGGCAGATTCCTGTGATCACATACGAGAGCATAAGCAAGACATTCTTTGAGAGTTCTTCACCTCCACAACTTCTTTCGATTGACGACCAAGGCTTCGTCGAAGATAGAGCTCGAGAGAGACTACTCCACCGCCCATTCATTCCACCACCGACAACCTTGACACACATCCGATGGAAGCAAGAGATTGCTTACATCTAGCCCTCCACCTCTCCTCTTACCTCTGTATAGTATTACATTTTGGCATAAGATATTAGTGCATTTTGTAACCAATACATCTCTTTAATTTCTTCAACAACATTTTCATCATCTTCTCTACTTTATCATCCCCTTCTTTCATCACAATGAGTTAAGTGAAGATTGCAAGAGTTGTCACATACTCAATCATGCGGCATAGAGATATGACACATGTAGCAAAACAGTGAGAGGTGTGAGTTACACGAGTATAATGAGTCAATCTTCTTTGCTTAGTGCGAAGCTACCACAATGCTTGTCTAATGAGCTGAGCAGCTATAACTAACTGTCCGAGAGGGTAAGTAGTGGGACTCACTAAGCAAAGTAAGCAGTATTTCTAGAGATAGGAATAATCTTATGCTCAAAGAAACTATGCGTTATAGAGATATAAGCATGTGGTTGACCATCGAGAGGTGTGCGATGTGTTAGTATGGCGAGCTGGGATTACCCTTGCGAACAAACTTCATGACTTGGTGAAATTTTCTCCCCCAACCCTACTTCTCCATGCATCTTATTACGCATTAACAGTCTCTGCATCTCTACCAATTCTCATAGTCAAACTTCAATTGTTCAGCCTGTTAAGCTAGGAGTAGGAGTAGCGCATAGTTAATCAACTTCTTTCTTTTTATTTTTTCATTCACCGCCTCACACACATTACTTTACAAGCATCACTTAACTACAAGTCCTTGTGTTCGACCTCGGATCATCCCGAGAAACTTGCGATCTCGTTATACTTGGAGAGAGAGCAAGAAAACTTGTGACAGGATGCATGGTCATCGCATACATGATTAACGCATAATGCATATTCTTCATATTAACGCATGACCATTAACACATGACAATCATCAGAACAATTAATTCCCCAACAATATTCAATCCAATAAAAATAAATTGAGATCTGATCAAAATGATCAACCCACAGTTCCTATCGTTCAAGGTTCGAAGTATCGATATCGATGGAATATCGATATTGATTGAAATTTCGGAAAGTTTTATGGAAATTGATGGGAAAAATTTATAATTAGTTAATGAAACTTTGAGTGTGACCTAATTATACTATATTCGACCATTTTTAGTCATCATTTCTATAAAGTAAGACAATATTTAGATGAATAGTGTAGATATCCGTGTAAATGTAGATGCAAGAGCAAAAAAAATTTTAAAAAATGAAAAAATATTACAAAATAATATTAAATATTGACAATTAATTGTAAAATTAAAGGACATGAAATGTTTGCATATAAAGTAATTGTAAATTATTTTGATAAAACCTACATGTCTAATACCAAAAAGATGACCTTAGAGCACTAATCTAAGATCTTGATAATTCAGGTGGAAACTACAATATTGCACCCAGGTCATCCTACATTGAAAATGTTGAAGATAGTTACTTAAATAAAAATGGTAGGACTTGTGTGACCAACATATAGACCCTTTTGGCGGATACATCTCATTGGTCGATGATCTTCCTCTTTCATATGGATAATAATAATTTGGTGGAAAGTTAGCCTCAAAATTATTATGTCATATCTTGAAGGACCGTCATAATATGAATAAGAATAATTACCTTGACCATAGTTTTATTGTGTATTACTATTGCTTATGACCATAGCTTTCCAAGTCTTTTTCTTGGAAATGAAAACTTTGGATGATAAAAGAAGCAAAACTCGCATCAATTTCATTTTGAGATGAAATGATGTGAAAATTCAACAAGAAAAGGTTAGAATGAAATTAAAAATAAATATATGTTATATATATATCAATTTTTGTTTCTTAGAAATGAAAGCTTTGGATGGTAAAAAAAATAAAACTCACATCAATCTAATTCAGATGTGAAATGATATGAAAATTCAATAAAAAAAATGTTTGGATGAAGTTAAAAAAAAAATGTATGTTTTTTGTTTCTTCTCAATTTTTGTTCCTTGAAAATGAAAGTCTTGGATGGTAAAATACAAAATTTACATCGATTCAATTTTGAAGTGAAATGACGTGAAAATCAATGGAAAGGTTTGAATGAAGTTAAAAATAAATATATATTATTATTTTTCTCAATTTTCGTTTATTGGAAATGAAAGCTTTGAAGGGTTAAAAAAAAAAAAAAAACTTACATCAATTCAATTTTGAGGTAAAATTATACATTGTTGTGTGACAAATCTCTAAATCTTAAAAAACTTCCCTTCAACCTAATTGTTTAAAAAAAATCGAAAAAGGAGGAAAATCGAAAATTCTCATACTATTTTGATGGACCGAAATTTAAAACTATGCTATTGTTCTAATATTGTTATTGTGTCAATTTATTTATGCTAACCTCAAATAACAATTCAAATTTTAGAGACACGATTAAATTCTTTAAATAGACACCGTGACCAACATTCAATAACTAAATTCGTAATTCCACGTGAGTTCCACGCGCTCAAAACGGGGTGAGGACTCGTTTGGAGGGTTGTGAGATTAGTTGCAAAGTCGTAGTCTTTGATTTCATTGTTTCACCCCCCTACCCTTTCTCAAACCTAATTACTTTTGTTGCAATTTTAATATATATAATAGAGTCCGTCTCGAAGAAAATATTTTAAAATTTTTTATTTATATTTAAACTCTTTCGATTAAAAACCATTTAAACTAAATAAAATTATTTGAATGGTTGCCAATCACCTCAATTTTTTTAAAATGATTTAGTTTTAAAATTAAACATTTTTAGACGATAAAGCGCAACAAATAAATCTCATCTTGATTTGTATTTGGAGCAAACCAAAAATATGATTTGAATTAATTTTTTATTGGAAAACCAATCATAATCGAGTCAAACCGAACAGAAGATATGCCTATGTTCTTAAAAATAAATTCTTACATTAGATATTTTTTAGTATTTTAATTGTTACGGTACATATATATTTATTGTTTAGGAAAAAGATCAATTATTGTCGAGCAAGATTGTGAACCAAAACTGATAATAAATTTAAGCAAATAAAAACCAATTTCTTTAATAATTTTCATATTTTCTAAAATAACTATCTGAATTTATAGCAAAATTTAGGAAACATATGGGTTTTTTAAAACTATATTTTTAAACTTCAAAATTGAACTTGCAATATTAAAGAAAATAGACAATAAAAAAGAATGAACTCATGGTGTTTATGAATTCATTTTCAACACCAACAGAGCTAAATGGTCATCTAATAGAAAATACACCTATATTTTTATGTCAATAAGTTTCCTTTGATCCTTAGTTTCGATAATGTTCTCTTTCAATGTTTAGTATAAGTAGTAGATATTAGATTGAGTTGAATTGAAGTACTTTGAGATATAATTCAATTGTATGGGTTGTGAATTTATTGACTAAAATAACACTTATTAAATAATGAATACAACCCAACCCAACCTTGAAACATATAGGTTAGGTTGGTTCAGATACTCGGATCATTTATTTAGAATTTTATTCTAAAAATAAGTAAAATTTCAATATGTAAAAGATTTATTTAATTTTCATATATTGATTAAGACTAATAGCTCAATCTCAATTTATATTATGATTTTTTTTCCAAAATGTTAATAATTATTTTTAGGAGTCATTAGAGAACAAATTATCCAAAAAAATAAATATGAAATTAAATAAATTTAAAATAAATATATGTACGTATAATTCTATTATAATTTACAAGTAAAATACATACTTTTTAAATTTTATAATAAATATGGATTGATTCGAATTAGATTAAGTTATTTAAAGTGAATCTATGAATCAACCCGATCTATAAAATTTGTATTTATATATCTCTCAACTCAAACATCGCATATAATCCGCATTCAAATTTTAGTGACATAATCAACAAAATTTAAATCAGTGACTAAATTTATAATTCCACAAGAGAAAATAAAAAGAAAAAGAAAAAGAAAAAACCAGCAAGTGAGTTCCACGCGCTCAAGAAGTGGTTTGTAGAGTTGTGATTAGTTGCAAAGTCTTGGTCTTTGATTCCATTGTTTTACCCTCCCAATCCTTTCACTTCCAAACTCCTTCCTTCAGACCTACCCCATCTTACAATTTCAAGCTTTTTTTCCCCTTTTTTTATTTCAATTTTTAATATACATAATGAGATTTTCAAAAATAAATAAATAAATAAATTATTTACACATCAAAATTTTAATCTCTTTAGTAGAGGCTAATAGAAGTCTATCACTAATTTTTTTTTACTATTTCTGTAAATATTTTGATATTTTTTCTATCGGTGAAAAATTTTCTATATATATAATCTGAAACTAATGATTAAATACATAATCCATGTTAAAAAGTAATTTATTCACGGGACAATATTTTCATGATTTAAACTCAAATATGGTCTATATATATATACACTCTTTTAAACTATAATATTCATATATGAATAATAAATAATGTTTCTACTGCTATTACCTTCTCAAACGTCAAAAGTTCAATTATAGCATCATGGATTTGTTGAACTAGAAATAAAACTTTACTAAAAAAAATATGTTAGATGTCTTACATACTTGATTACTAGAAAATGTTATAAATATGAGCATCAGCCTCAATGGAAATTTAGGTTGGTGACTTCATACTAATTTTTCAAATTTCTTCATCAATGGACCATATAAATGCTATGCATCTTTCTCTATCTTTTATATTTTAACATCCATCATATTAAACTATAAATCATAATTAAAAAAAAATCAAATAATCAAAAAATAAAATACATTTAAAACTATACTAGACATTCTTGAAAATGAAAAGAATACATTTAAAATAAATAATTTTTTAAAAAAACAAAAGGCTAATATTTATCAACAAAAACAATTTTTCATAAATAGATAAAAAGAAAAATAATGAAAAGGAAATTCTTACTTGAAACCAAAGCATTCATCTTCTTAAAAATCAGCTTTGATTCTCAAATTCAATACTCACTTTCTTCTTCTCTTACCTTTTTTTTTTATTATTATTTTTTTTTCCTCCTCTGCTCCGGCCGCCATGGCGGACAGAGTCTACCCCAACGCCGTCGGCAAAGCCAAAACCAATTCAAATTCCAACGACAATATTAATCCGACGGCCAACGCACCGCCCTTTCCTTCCACCAAATCCCAACTCTATGGCGCCTCCCGCCCCTCTTACCGTCCTCAACCCCACGATCGCCGTCGCTCTCGCTGTTGCTCCATCTGCATCTGGCTGACGGCGATCATCGCCACCGTCATCATCCTCCTCGCCGTCGCCTCCACCGTCGTATACCTAATTTATCGTCCACACCGCCCGTCCTTCTCCGTCATTTCTCTCAAAATCGATTCCTTCAAATTCACGTCCCCTTCACAACTCAATTCCAAATTCGACCTAAGTCTTGCCACTACAAACCCTAACAAGAAAGTCAAGTTCATTTACGGTCCAATTTCCGTCGCTGTCTTGTCGAACGGCGTTGATCTCGGTGACGGATCGCTCCCTGGGTTCGTGCACGAGAAGAGGAACACTACGATAATGAAGGTGACGTTGGAAAGCGGCGTCGGAGAGATCGACGGCGAGCCGGTCGATTCGTTGAAGGCGGCGATGAAGAGCAAAGCCGGATTGCCGTTGGAGATTAAGGTGGAGACGAAAGTGAAGGTGAAAATGGGATGGTTGAAGACGCCGAAGGTTGGACTTAGGGTTAATTGCGACGGAATCACGGCGGGCGTTCCAACAGCGAAGAAGAAAACGGCGGTTGCTGCGGCGGTGGAGAATGCAGAGTGTAAGGTGGATTACAGAGTGAAGGTCTGGAAATGGATTGTTTGAATTTTGAGACGATGATGCAAGAGAGGGAATTTGAAGTTTCTTGTTTTTATACTGTTTTTTTCCCTTCTTCCTCGTGAGTTATTTTTTTCTTATTTCTTTCCCTCATTTGTTTGTTAATTTCAATTTTTTTTTTCTTAATCACTGTATTTTGTAAATGAGAATATTTGGGATAATGTGTTAATTACTATGTTTTTTGTGGCTAGAATCTTTTCTTTAATGGTACTAAAGAAATATTGATTGTTTCATCTAAAAAATTATCTCAATCTCCAATCGAGAGTTAAATATTTTTCTCTTTCATAGTTGAATTAAAAAAAAACTATCAACTATAATAATAAAAAAAAGATTTAACATCGTGAAACTTCAATCTTCGCCATTTTAAAAGAAAAGTAGGTAACTTAACCTATAAATTATGTAAAAATTGACTTATATTATCTATCAATATATATATTTAACGATTATAACTATGAATTAGTCTATGTATATCTTAATTAGTTTAAGATATATATCATTGATTAGAGATTAGAAGTTTGAATCTCTCATTCACCTTCAATTAATAATGAAAAAATTGTAAATACACGATTTGTTGGTACTATTGACCAATATAATTATGCTCATGAATCAATTTACTATAGTTGTAATATTGTACTTGTACATTCATATTATGATATAAAAAGAAACACATTTTACCATCTAATTACAATTTTTTTAAAATAGCATGGTGCATTTACACTCACTTTTACCATTTAATTATCGATAAAAAGAAACACATTTTATTGTTTACGTGATTTATCGTGATTATGTTGAAATTTAAAAGATTATGCAACCTCTCTATATATTTTTTTTTATATATATAGGATAATTATATTGGGTGGAAAATCAAGATTAATATTTAGCAAACATGATTTCAACTTTTCAAATGTTGTAAATATGGTAAAATATTGAGATTAGCTTTGTAGGCACGCCATCAGTAAACTACATCAATGCTTTATACAATGGCAAACCAACAATAACAATGGCGACGGACTAACAAGGAGAGACTGAACGCGACAACGACGGCTGTGGGTGAAGGCAGTAACGTCTGGAGATGAATCAACGACTAGATCAAAGCACAGATGGTTATAAGATAGCGTCACGATTCATGGAGTTGCCTGTCTTCGCCATACCGTCGATCGTCAGCCACGTCACTCGTCGATCACTGGTTTTTGTTGCCGATAAGTTCCTCTTCAATTTTCTCTCTCTCCCTCTCTCTCCTCTATGTGCGTCAACCATCTCATTTTCCAACTCAAGATGATATATAAAGGAGTCATAATTAGATAAATATCTTTTTAATTACAAAATTGCCATAAATCTTTATTTACGTAAATACCCTCAATTTAAAACACTCAAAATAACTAATCATTTTCAACCGTGTATCAATATTATATCAAATGTATCAAGTGTATATCAATAGTCTATTAAGTGTGTATTAGCAGTGTATCAGGTGTA